>NC_052150.1:39285694-40585479 GCF_902713615.1 Scyliorhinus canicula | reverse complement strand
CTCTGTCCCTTCACACTCTGCCCACTGGACACCCCCCCCCCCCCCATCCTCTGTCCCTACACACTCTGCCCACTGGACCCCCCCCCCCCCCCATCCTCTGTCCCTTCACACTCTGCCCTCTGGACCCCCCCCCCCCCCACCCCCCATCCTCTATCCCTTCACACTCTGCCCACTGCCCCCCCCCCCCCCCCTTCCTCTGTCCCTTCACACTCTGCCCACTGGACCCCCCCCCCCCATCCTCTGTCCCTTCACACTCTGCCCTCTGGACACACCCCCCCCACCCCCATCCTCTGTCCCTACACACTCTGCCCACTGGACCCCCCCCCCCCCATCCTCTGTCGCTACACACTCTGCCCTCTGGACACCCCCCCCCCACCCCCATCCTCTATCCCTTCACACTCTGCCCACTGGACACCACCCCTATCCTCTGTCCCTTCACACTCTGCCCACTGGACTGTCCAACGCCCGGCCGAGCGTCTCTGAATAACCCCATTTCATCCTGTTCCCTTGGACGTGCTGCCGAACAACCAAGGCCGTCTGCGTCCAGGCGAAGACGAGCATCTGCCACCACCACCACTGCACCCAGGGCCGCACGCCAGAGGGTGCCAGGAGGACAGTCAGGAATGCCATCCTCCCAAACCAAAACTGTGGAGCAGGAGGCGCAGAGGACGGTGACAAAGGGAGAGGGAGACATGGGTCGCGAACGCCCTGCGGCCGCTCATCATTGGGGCGATGACCCCGAGGACATTTTTACGGACGAGGACCTAGAGCTTGCGGCACTGCTGCCTCCCACACCATCCACCATCCCAGAGACACTCACCTCGGTTGGGCAATATGGTGGTATGATTTGCATAGCTGTCTGCCATTGGTGCAGAACACCGGCTTACCATTGGCCCTGGTCGGTCATGTGCCTCTCGACCGATTGGTTGAGACCAGTCATGTAACAGCTCTCCGATTGGTCGAGAGGCTGAGTTAACCACGCCTCCATACCGAGGTATAAATAGTCAGAACGCCCAGCGGTCATCCATTTATTGTAGTCAACCGCAGGGCTAAGTTCTAGCTTATTAAAGCCTAACTTTTGTACAGCAACTCGTCTCACGTGCAATTGATGGCTCATCAATTTAATAAGCTAGATTTTTGAAGATGGAGTTCCGGATCAAGCCAGAATGCCTCCGCATCAGCCCGCAAACTGATGGCTCATCAGGCAATTCAGTGATGAGGTTCCTGGGCCACGGTCTGGTTCACACAACACAGCTGAGCTGGTACAGCAGATGGAGGTCGGAGCAGCCGCGGGGCTGGACGGTCGGAGGGCAGGCAAGGCCCAGCATCCAGCTGGCTCCCAGACGTTTCCCAGGTTCCTGGATTTACTTGACCCACCCGCACAGCCGATGCATGTCGAAACCCAGGGACACAATGACGGGATGAGGGCCGTCTTCCAGCAGCTGCAGATGCAGTTAGAGGAGTCAAACCGCGTCCAGGAGCAGGGAGTGGTGCCGCTCATGGCAGCCACCCAACCCGACACCGCACGGGTGGCATCCGCGGTCGAGGTAATGGGTGAAACGGTATCGGCCATGGGTCAGGTTCTGCAAGACGTTGGGCTTAATGTGCACGCGTCATCCTCGGCCCTGGACAGGGCTGCCCTCTCACAGGCAGCAATGTGCCAGAGCCAACATGACATTGCCTGCGCGCTACGGGCCCTGGCCGAGTCTCACCAGGTCATGGCCTAGTCGCAGCATGCCATGGCACAGTCCCAGCAGGCCATGATACAGTCCCAGCAGTCAGTCGCGGAGAGCATCAACCGCCTGACATACGTGCTGGATGGCGTCGCGCACACACAGGTTGAGGTCGCACAGTCCCTGGCGGGAATGTCTCACTCCCTGGACTCCGTCTCTGCGAACGTTCGGATCCTGGTCGATACGGTTGCAGGCCTCCAGGGCTGCCAGCGGCAGGTGTCGGTGGGGTGATGGGGCACCTCCCCGCTCGCACCTCCGTCCCACAGTGAGGCCCGGGGGCCACCGGGCTCCCTGAGGGAGGAGGATGTTCTGGGGCTCGTCCCATTAACTCCATCACAGGACGTTCCGGAACGCTCGGCCTCCACCCGTCCCATTCCCTGGTGCATCGGGTGGGCAGCGGGCAGAGCAGGGTGGCACCATGTCATCCGAAATGCCCACGGAGCAGCCTGGCCCAGCAAGGACGGGTCGCCCCAGGAAACGAGAGCCGACGGGGAGACATGTCGAAGGGGGCGATTCGCAGCAATCCTCCTCCACTCCTGCTGTATCATCTGGGGAATCACTTAGACGTAGTGGTACGGCCCATAAGGCAACGAAGAGGGACACAAAGTAAGTTGGCACGGGTGAAGGGCACAGTTTAGTTGTAGGGGCTAGAGCATCTGAACATTATGTTAACCATTAAACTCACTGTTGCACCTAACTTGTAAGACTGTGTGATTTTTCCGTTGCCACAGGGATCGTGATGGTGACTGAGTGTCGCTGGGGTTGACGAGCGGTGAAACTTCGGTACCGGGTGTGCAGTCCCTTCCCCCCCACCCGTTCCCACAGCTTCCCCACGCGGGCACGTGATGGAGTGTCCCTGACGAACTCAGCGAACACCGACATGGATGGTTCAGCTATTGCCATGGGTCAGACTTTGTCTAACGATTCTGAGCTCACAGCTCATCGCAGAGCGGGCTGTCATCATTCCACATGGCACTGATCACACCCGCTGACACAGCCATCAATGTCGTGCCATACCGTCTGGCCCCAGTGGTAAGGGTGATCTCGAAGTGGAGCAGTGTACGCAGAGCGGGGGTGGTGGTGGGAGTTGTGTGTTGACCCTCTGCGCGACTGGCGAAGCAGGTAGTAGTGTTGGTGTTCAGCGGGGCCGTCGCACGCGGCGCGAGAATCTTGCTGCCACCAAGGCGGCGCGTGCCCGCTGTCCTCGCCGGGTCCATCGTGCAGCCTCCTGGGCATCACCAGCAGCCGGCTCGCATCTGCATGCTGCGCCCGACACATCACCAACCTCCTCCTCCTCTGTGCTGGCACCACTGCCACTGGCTTCTCCCTCCGCCTCCTCCACCAGGGCATCTCCCCTCTGCATCGCGATGTTGTGCAGCGCACAGCAGACCACAACAATGCAAGCGACCCTATCGGGCTGGTACTGCAGGGCCCCTCCGGAGCGGTCCAGGCACCTGAATCTCATCTTCAGGAGGCCAAGGCAGCGTTCCACCACACCCCTGGTTGCTGCATGGGCCTCATTGTATCGGATTTCCACGTTGGTCTGAGGCCTCCGTATGGCTGTCATCAGCCAAGACCTCAGCGGATAACCCCTGTCACCTAGCAACCAGCCCCTCAGCCAGGGGGGACGTCCCTCAAACATTGCAGGGATGTATGACTGCGCCAGAATGTAGGAGTCATGCACACTCCCGGGGAACCTTGCGCACACGTGCATGATCCTCCTGTTTGTGAACACCTCCCTGTCCCCTCCAGGCGGGCGCATTGCGACGTGAACACAATCGATGACCCCCAGCACCATCGGTATCCCGGCCACGCTGGCAAATCCATGAGCTCGTGAATGTTGACTTGCTCGGTCCTCGGGAAAGGTGACGTAGCGATCGGTGATGGCATAGAGGGCGTCGGTCACATCCCGGATGCACCTGTGCACCGATGCCTGGGAGATCCCGGAGAGGTCCCCGCTCGGAGACTGGAAGGAGCCGGTTGCATAAAAGTTAAGAGCGACCGTCACCTTGATGGCAACTGGGATCGCGTGTCCTCCCCCCGTTCCACGTGGGGGCGAGGTGCGACACGAGTTGACAGATATGTGTCACCGTCTCTCTACTCAACCGGAATCTCCTCGTGCAGGTGATGTCTGGCATTGTCTGGAAAGAGATCCGGGCACGGTACACCCTCGGCCTCGGTCGTCGCCTCTGGCGCCCTGGCTCCACCATCAATGTCTCCTCCTCCTCCTCCTCCCCTCCTCCTCCCCCCCATGCTGCTCGCGACGGGCAACTCCTCGGCCCTTCCCTCTGCTGCTGCAGCTGGCCCTGCATCCACTGCGGGTTGTGGGTGTGGATGCTGCTCCATCTCCAAATGCAGTGCAGCGGCCCCAACCACTGTGCAGAACATCGCCGTTCTGTTCACATACATTGTGCTAACCTACAGAAGGGTGGTGGGAGGCAGAGAAACGGGACATGTTAGACGGAGGTTAGTCGACACCTCGGCAGCCGCCTGCCACGGGATACCTGTGTGTCCCGGTGGCCTGGTCGCGCTGCTGATACGCGGCCAGCCTAACCCCTGGCCACTTTCTGCGTCCAACGGGCAGTTAACTACATCCTCCTCACCGGTCGTCAGTGTCCTGTGGCCGTAAGCCACAGGGCAACCAGCGGCCGTGTCCCCATGACCGGCACGCCATGGCAGGGCGGCTGACATTTTGTAACCGGGGATGGATGAGTCACTCCCTCCCTCCCTCCCCCTCCCTCCCTCCCTCTCTCTCCCCCTCCCTCTCTCTCTCCCCCTCCCCTCTCTCTCCCCCCTCCCTCCCTTTCCCCCTCCCCCTCCCTCCTTCTCCCCCTTCCCTTTCCCCCCTCCCCCTTCTCCCACCTCCCTCCCTCTCCCCCCTCCCTCCCTCTCCCCCTCCCGCTCCCTACTTCCCCCCCTCCCCCCTCCTTCCCTCTCTCCCCCCCCCCCCCCCCCCCCCACTGGTCGCTGTGTTCTCGGGGATGCCTTCCCCGGTCTTTCCAGACTCCGGCGGTCCGCTCACCTCCTCGCTCCTCTCGTCAGCCAGCACGACTGGCTGACGACTTTAAAAAGCAGGTGTGATAGCCGGTGTCACGACGTCAGGACTTCGGCCCATCCGGGCCGGAGAATAGCTGGGGGCCGGATAGTCGGCATTTTGGCCGTATCGGGGGTTTTGCCGAGCTTTTCAGCGGAAAAGCCGATGCGAAAATTTTGCGCATTTCGGAGAATAGCGGGAACATGCCGGACAGGCGTCGCGTGAAAAACCGGCGCGGCCCGCTATTCTCCGAACCGGCGTGAGGTTGGAGAATCGCGCCCACAATCTCTCTCCCTCACACACTCTCACACACACGTGGGCGCGATTCTCCGCTACCCATGCCGGGTGGGAGAATCGCGGGAGGGCCCCCCGACAAATTTCACGCCCCCCTGGCGCCCCTCCGCGATTCTCCCCCCCCCCCCCCGCTCAGAAGAATCGGCGCTCGCCATTCTTCATGGCGCACGTCGATTCTCCGACCCGATGGGCCGAGCGGCCTGCCGTTCGCCGCCGTTTCACGACGGCACCAAACACACCTGGTCGCTGCCGCCGTGAAACGGGAGTGAGAAGCCCGTTTGGGGCTTGTAGGTGGACTAGAAAGGAAAGAGCACCACGTCTGTGCTCGGGAGGGGACAGGCCCGCGATCGGTGCCCACCAATCGTCGGGCAGGCTTCCAAATCAGACGCACTATTTCCCCTCCGCCGCCCCGCAAGATCAAGCCCCCACGTCTTGCGGGGCGGCTGAGCGGAAAGACGGCCACCGCGCATGCGCGGGTTCGTGCCGTCAGCGTCATGACATCAGCCCGCATGCGCCGGCCAACCTGCGCATGCGCGGCTGACGTCATTAGGCGCGCCGGCTGCGTCATTCTTGGCGCGACGCCCCCGCGGTCGAGAGTTACGGAGCGCCGCTCCTAGCCCCGCGGGGGGGGGAGAATAGGGGGTGAGGAGCGGCCTCCGAGGCCGTCGTGAAACTCGGCCGAGTTCACGACGGCCCTCCCGATTTTTCCCGGGAGCGGAGAATTCCGCCCACAATCTCCCACACACACACAGGGCGCGATTCTCCGCTCCCCACGCCGGGTGGGAGAATTGCGGGAGGGCCGGGTGACTCACGACACGCTGCCCTGGCGCCCCCCGCGATTCTCCCACCCCCCCCCGGCTCGGAAGAATCGCCGCTCGCCGTATTTTCTCGGCGATTCTCCGGCACGGATGGGCCGTGCGGCCTGCCGTTCCCGACCGGTTAACGACGGCGGCAACCACACCTGGTCGCTGCCGTCGTGGACATGGGCACCAAATGCTCGTTTGAAACTTGTGGGGGGTGGAGAGGGGAGTGAGCACCACGGCCGTGCTCGGGAGGGGACTGGCCCGCGATCGGTGCCTATCAATTGTCGGGCCGGCGTCTCAAAGTGACGCACTCTTTCCCCTCCGCCGCCCCGCAAGATCAAGCCGCCACGTCTTGCAGGGCAGCAGAGGGGAAGACGGAAACCGCGCATGCGCGGGTTGGAGCCGTCAGCCATCGTGATGTCAGCCGCGCATGTGCGGGTTGGAGCCAGCCAACCTGCGCATACGCGGCTGACGTCACTTAGGTGCCGTCGTGTCACCTCTGTGAGGCTCTGTGAGGCCCGGCGGCCAAGAATTATGGAGCGCCGCTCCTAGCCCCCCGGGTGGTGGTGAATAAGGTGCAAGGAGCGGCCTCCGAGGCCGTCATGAAACTCGGCCGAGTTCACGACAGGCTCCCGATTTATCGCAGGAGCGGAGAATTCCACTCACAATCTCTCTCTCACGAACACACTCATACACACAATCTCCCACACACAATCTCTCTCCCACACACACAAACTCTCTCTCTCACACAGGGTCCCCTGGGGTGCCGGATCCTGTGGTGATATGCATCACTGTAGATACACAGACTAGCTAGATATTAGAGGGAGCACCAGAGACATGACACACAGACACTCAACCAATAGGTCAGTAAGATAGGACACGACCAATGGGCATTCATGATACACACAGAGGTGACACTAACACAGGGGGGCATTACACCATCCCATATATAAAGGACACATCACACATGATCTTCCTCTTTCCAGTGGGTACAGACAGAGGGTTGATTCAACATCACACCCACCACGTGGATTGTAGCAGACTGGTTCGTCAGTCTGAGTAGCAATAGAAGGATTAACAGTAGTGGCGAATCCGAGTAGGAAAATTGTTAATAGTTTAATAAATGTGTTGAAGTTATCTCCACATCTGAACCTTCCTTTGTCAGAGTGAACATCAAGGAAGCAGCTTATGCTACGCCAAGAGCATAACAAGACAGTTCCTACTGTCCGCCCCCTCCGTGTTGGTGTTGTGTTGTGTCCTTTCACGTCTGTCTGTCCCCTGTGTGCTGGCGTCCTGCGTGGTCGTGTCATGTCCATCTGTCCCCTGTGTGCTGGTGTCCTGGGTCATTGTGTCGTCACTGGACTGGGTCGGGGGGCTGTTGTTGGAGCTGCCTTCCCCATTGCTGCTAGAGTCCCTGCGGGTTGGCCGCCCAGGCGCTGGCCGGGGTCGGTGTAAGCCTGATGGGCCTGGTTGATCTGGATCGGCTGGCCACCCAGGTGCTGGATGCGGGCGGTGTCTGCCGGGTGCTCCGGGTCGGTCACCGCGTGGCCCTGTAACACACAATATACCATCATGGTTAGGCAGGTGGAGGGGGATGTGGGTCGCGGTACGGGGTGAGGGGGGTGTGCTGAGGGGAGAGAGCTGAGAAGGGAGGGCTGAGGGGAGAGGGCTGAGGGGAGAGGGCTGAGGGGAGAGTGCTGAGGGGAGGGGGCTGAGGGGAGAGGGCTGAGGGGAGAGGGCTGAGGGGAGAGGGCTGAGGGCAAAGGGCTGAGGGGGGAGGGCTGAGGGGGGCTGAGGGGAGAGTGCTGAGGGGGGAGGGCTGAGGGGGGCTGAGGGGAGAGGGCTGAGGGGAGGGGGCTGAGGGGAGAGGGCTGAGGGGAGGGTGCTGAGGGGAAAGGGCTGAGGGGAAAGGGCTGAGGTGAGAGGGCCGAGGGGAGAGGGGCTGAGGGGAGAGGGCTGTGGGGAGAGGGCTGAGGGCAAAGGCCTGAGGGGAGGGGGCTGAGGGGAGCGTGCTGAGGGGAAAGGGCTGAGGGGAGAGGGCTGAAGGGAGAGGGCCGAGGGGAGAGGGCTGAGGGGAGAGGGCTGAGGGGAGATTGCTGAGGGGAAAGGGCTGAGGGGAGAGGGCTGAGGGGAGCGTGCTGAGGGGAAAGGGCTGAGGGGAAAGGGCTGAGGGGAGAGGGCTGAGGGGAAAGGGCTGAGGGGAGAGGGCTGAGGAGAGAGGGCTGAGGGGAGAGGGCTGAGGGGAGAGTGCTGAGGGGAGAGGGCTGAGGGGAGGAAGCTGAGGGGAGAGGGCTGAGGGGAAAGGGCTGAGGGGAAAGGGCTGAGGAGAGAGGGTTGAGGGGAGGGGGCTGAGGGGAGAGGGCTGAGGGGAGAGGGCTGAGGGGAGAGGGCTGAGGGGAGAGGGCTGAGGGGAGAGGGTTGAGGGGAGGGTGCTGAGGGGAAAGGGCTGAGGGGAGAGGGCTGAGGAGAGAGGGCTGAGGGGAGAGGGGAGAGGGGAGAGGTTGAGGGGAGAGGGCTGAGGAGAGAGGGCTGAGGGGAGAGGGCTGAGGAGTGAGGGCTGAGGGGAGAGGGCTGAGGAGAGAGGGCTGAGGAGAGAGGGTTGAGGGGAGAGGGTTGAGGGGAGAGGGCTGAGGAGAAGGCTGTAGGGAAAGGAGCCAGGCAGAGGGGGGATCTCACTTGATGGTGCGGCCCCCGTCTTCGGCATGGGTAATCTCCCGGTCCTCGGATGCACCGGCTAAGTCCGGTGCCCTCTGCTCGTGCACGGTGAGCTGGCGCAGGTCAGGTTCATCCTTTCTGGTTCGGGCATGTTCCCGTTGGTTCTGGGCACTCTTTTCCTGGACGGGGGGGGGGGAGCAATAACAGGATTATTAGGTGGTCTACTGCAATTGGATCTATGTTGGCATGGGTGCACAGGGCACAGGGCCAACGCGGCTTGTATGAGTGGCTGCAGCCATGTGCTTTACGGCTGTGGTTGTACCATCCTCCTGGGGAGGGGGTGGGTGTCACACGTGGGGGATAGGGGGGTTGGTGCCATGGGCACACTGCTGGGTACTCACCCTGGCTTCCCTCAGTGGGTCATTGAGCTTTTTGCGGCACTGCTCGCCAGTCCTGTGTATCACTGCGGTGGCACACACGTTTGCACCCACCTCCCTCCACAGACGATGGGCCACGTTGGCTGGCACCCCCCAGCCAGGTCCAGGGTACATCCTCGAGGATGTCCAGGCAGCGTCTCCAGGTCGTGGTGTGTGATCCTGGGCGGCGCCATGGTCCCCCGTCGGCGGCCTGTGTACTCGCGTCAAGTGTTGCGTGCCATGGGGCCACATTGTTTACGTGGTGTCGGGTCTCCAACGCCTCTCCGAGGCCGCACCCCCGCCCTTCCCGCCATGCCCCTGCTCGCCCCCTTGTAGGTCGGAGAATGCCATCTCGGAATGGGCGCCGGCAGCGAGGTAAAACACACCCGTTTTCCCGCCGGCGCCAACACTCTGTCGCCGGAGCAGAGATTCGCGGCCCCAATCTCGCTCACACACACACTCTGTCACACAGATTCTCTCACACACACTCTGTCACACAGATTCTCTCACACACACTCTGTCACACAGATTCTCTCTCACACACACACACACTCTGTCACACAGATTCTCTCTCACACACACACACACACTCTGTCACACAGATTCTCTCTCACACACACACACACTCTGTCACACAGATTCTCTCTCACACACACACACACACTCTGTCACACAGATTCTCTCTCACACACACACACACTCTGTCACACACACTCTGTCACACACACTCACATACACACACTCTCACACAACCTCTCTCTCACACAATCTCTCTCTCACACAATCTCTCTCTCACACACACACACACTCTGTCACACAGATTCTCTCTCACACACACAGGGCTGGATTCTTCCGTAATCGGCGGGTCCTGCCGGTAGGGACCTACCTTGATTTACGCCGGCAGGACCCTCGTTAAACGGGCGGGCCATCGCGGCCCATCGCGGCCCGGTGAATTCGGGCGGCCCCGAGGCCCATTGCGAAGCGCCGGTCCCCGCCATTCCCCGAGGCGGGCGGCGAGATTCACGCTGGGGCGATTTTTGGGGCAGGGGAGAATTTGGAGGACACTGGGGGCGGGATTCACGCCGACCCCCGGCGATTCTCTGACCGGGCGGGGGTCGGAGAATCCCGCCCCCAATCTCTCTCTCACACACTCTCTCTCTCACACACTCTCACACACTCTCTCACACACTCTCTTATACACACACTCTCTCATTCACACACACTCTCTCTCACACACCCTCTCTCTCACACACTCTCTTATACACACACTCTCTCATTCACACACACTCTCTCACACTCTCCCACAGACAGGCGCGTTTCCCCGCCCCCCACTCCGGGTGGGAGAATAGCGGGAGGGCCTTCCAACATTTTTCACGTCCTCCCGCTATTCTCCCCCCCCCCCCCCCCCCCCCCCCCCCACGCCCGACCCACGCCATGAATCGCCGCTCGCCGTTTTTTACGGCGAGCGGCGATTCTCCGAGGCCGATGAGCTGAGCGGCCGGGCCTTTGCCACCGACGGGGGACCATGGCGCCACGCTGAGCAGCGCCCAGGATCACACACCACGACCTGGAGACGCTGCCTGGACATCCTTGAGGATGGGAAGGGGCTTGCTCCCCGTACAGCAGCCATTTCGCCAGCTCCTGTAGGAGGCCGCACATCTTAGTGTAATAAAGCCTCGATTGCATCCAACTCTCGTCTTTGTGTAATTGATCGTGCATCAGTGTGACAGGCCAGCAGTGGTGGAGCTGATTATTTGGAGTTTGGATGTGATGAAATGCTTATGAAAATGTCAATGGGGAATTAAGAACTCAAGCAGACTGCGAGTGGCTGGTTTCTTTAACGGGATTATAAATCCGTTCAATCCTGCCGGGATTGATCTTGCTAGGTTGTTAGGCTGCGGCATTTTATTTGAGAGACTTAAGGGAAGGAATGATTTCACGACCATCTAACGGTGGCGAAGCATGTTGTGACATAGGAAAAGCTGGAGTCATCATGTAGGGGTGTGGAAGATATCACTTCAATCATCTGGGATGAGGTTGCTTTGAATTCCCATAATACAGAACAGTGTGGCTTTGCAATGCCTAACAACTGCCACCTTGTCAGATACCAAGTATAATGTCGGCTCTTCAAGGACTTTAATGAGAGTCAGGGACTTTGAAGAACCAGTAGAATGATCGTTTTTTTTTTTCTTTAATTGCATCCCTCCCTCTACCTCCAAATGAAGCCATTACTACAGCCAAGCTGTCTAAATTACACACACAATTATAATCATTTCCAACGATGGCCACGCTCACTGAATAATAAACAGCTACCACTGCGAATGCTGGGACTGAATGATCACAGTTCCTCATGCAGCTATTACTGTGATTACTGCTACTGTGTTCCTGTCCATCAGCACAGCGACCACAATGGGGTTGAATGAATTCACTCTATTGCCCTGGCTTCTGAGTCTACCTGGGTTCTTTCTGGGTAGCAGTCGCCCATTCTGTGACAAAGTCACTCCCGACGTCGTCACTCCAGCACTTCCACCACGATCTTGCTCAGCTTCTTGCTCGGTGCAACCGAAAGGTAGTCCAGCTGATAAAAACAGAAGTGTCATGGGTTAAACACCTCCAAAACCAGGTGACAGAATTTCAATCCAGCCGCGGGTGTGAAGGTTCCAATTCAATGATTTGAGGGTGAATTCTCTCCCCTCGCGTGTTTCTCTCGGCGGTGCACCGTCACCGGCAGCGGGATGCTCCCTTCCTGCTGCTGTCCAATGGGATTTCCCATTGTAGCCGCCCCCACATCCCTGGGAAACCTGAGTGTGGGGGTGCGTGGCTGGCAGAGCGGAAAATCCCGCCGGCGGAAAATTCACCCATTGTGATTTTGAGAGCCAAGTATTCTTACGCCCGAAGTACACCCTAAGGCACAAACGTCTGGATTAGGAGCAGGAGGAGGCCACTCCGCCCCTTGATCATGACTGATCTAATTGTAATCTCAATCACACATTCCTGCCTACCCCCCGATAACCTTTCCCCCCCCCCCCCCCCCCCTTCCCCCCCGCCTTGCTTCTCAAGAATATATCCAACTCTGTCTTTAAAAAACTCAGTCACTGATTCCATCACCTTTTTCCGACTGGGGAGTTGAACAGAGGCAGCCTGGAGCACCATCATTACAGACCGGGGATCGGAGAGTGGCCTTTGTTACCGAGGAGCTGGACCGAAGCATTCAGGAGCACCTTGGATCACTATCTGTGTGAAGTTTGCGCATTCACCCCATGATGCAAAGATATGCAGGTTAGGTGGATTGGCCATGCTAAATTGCCTCTCAGCATCCAAAGATGTGCAGGTTAGATGGGGTTAGGGGCTATGGGGATAGGGCAGGGGAGTAGGTCGAGGTAGGGTGCTCTTTCAGAGGGTCGGTGCAGACTTGGTGGGCCGAATGGCCTCCTTCTGCACTGTAGGGATTTTATGATTCTATGATAAATACACACCAGACATCGAAGAGCGGATGTTGCTATCTGGAAGCTGGAAGAAACATTCGAGAGCACTTTAGCAATTGCAGTGTCATGGTTGTGTTGTAATTCGCCGACTGACCACTAGGTGTCTATAAGTGAATGTTAGAGTCAGGTGATCACAAACTGACGATGGAGCTGGGAGATAGTGGTTTGTGGACGTTCATACTGCTATTCTGTATATATTTGGCCCACAGTTAATGTTAATAAATCGTTTATAGCTTAAGCTACAAGTGTAATAAAAATTAGGCCATCCAACAAGAAATTTGAATGGTACCAGGACTGGATAGTATTAAACACTGAGAAAAAACTATCATCGAGTGAAGCTTGCCACGATGTCCACAGAGATTTGAAGATTTTAAAGACTGCACAAATGAACTACATGGAGTCCTTGAAGCCACCAATGAGTCTCAGATTTCATGGTATTGTGGAAAGCAATTGGCGGGTGTTTAAACAACAATTGAACCTGTTTCTTACTGCAGTAAATTTAGGAGCTCAATCAGATTTGCGCACGATAACGATGCCCCTAACAGTGGCAGGGTCCGAAGCAATTGTTGTGTTTAATACATTTAAATTTGCAAACGATGAAGATAGTAAAAATTTTAATCAAGTAATTCGAAGATTTGATGAATATTGCCCCACCAGAAAGAATGAAATTCATGAGCGTTCGGTGTTTAGATCACGTTTACATAAGACAGAAGAGTCCGTAGATCATTTCATCACTCATTTAAAGTTAAAAGCTAAAACATGTAATTTTTCAGTGGGAGAATCTTCCATGATTTGGGGCTAGATTGTGTTTGGTGTGAATGAAAATAAGCTGAGGGAAAGGTGTGTTGAGGGAATCGGAGCTGTCTTGGGAACAAACAGTTAAGGTTTGTCAGGTTCACGCGCTAGCAGCACAGCATTCTAAAATGTTTCTCAGTAATGGCGGCTTCTTCTTGGAGGAAAGGCTGAAACTTCCAAAAAAAGGCAAGAAAGTTCCTCCAGCTCCTCGCACACCAATTCCTCGCACACCAACAAACAGGTTAGAGATCAGGATGAAATATTTCTGTGTAAAAGATGTGGTCAAAGGCACAAATTAAGGCAGTGTCCAAGGTTTGGCAAGTTTTGCTCCAGATGCAAAGGAAAAAATCACTTTGCTCAGAATTTGTTGCTCTAAGCTCAACCCCAGATCAGTCAGTATGGTGGAGGACACAGGGCAGGATTTTCCGACCCCCCGCCGGGCTGGAGAATCGGCAGTGGGCAGCGTGAATCCCGCCCCGACGCAGCTGCCGGATTCCCCGGCGCCGGTTTTTGGCGGGGGCGGGATTCACACCACGCTGGTCGGGGCTGTTGTCAGCGCCCCCCGGTGATTCTCCGGTTCACGATGGGTCGAGCGGCCGCCCGTTTCCGGTGGATCCCGCCGGTAAAATACACCAGGTCCGTACCGGTGGAACCTGGCTCTGTGGGAGGCCTGCGGAGTCCTCGAGGGGGCACGGGGGGATCTGGCCCCGGGGGGCCCCCACAGTGGCCTGGCCCACGATCGGGGCCCACCAATCCGCGGGCGGGCATGTGCCGTGGGGGCACTCTTTCCCTCCGTGCCGGCCGGTGTAACAGTCCACCATGGCCGGCGCGGAGAAGAACCCTCCTGCGCATGCACTGGGATGACGCCAGCACATGCTGGTGCTCCCGTGCATGCGCCAACGTGTATCGGCCGGCGGAGGCCCTTTGGCGCCAGCTGGCGCGGCGCCAAGCCCTTCGGTGCCAGCTGGCGTGCGCCAACCCGGAGGATTCCGCACCTCCCGGGCGGCCCGACTGCGGAGTGGTTCACACCACTCCTCGGCGCTGGTACGGCCCACCCCGCCGGGTAGGGGAGAATCCTGCACACAGTCTCCAGTGATGAAACATCATTGTTTCTTGAAGTAATAACTGAGCTTAATAATTTTTCAGCGACATCAAAAAATTCTCCAGCAGTTTAAAAAATGCAAACTGATGCTCCATTTATAATAAATGCAGTTGATGAGGACAAATGGCTGCTACCACTTGAAGTACAATGGTCTATTTGAAGTTTTGAAAAAAAAATTTAAAAATAAATTTAGAGTTCCCAATTAATTTTTTCCAATTAAGGGACAATTTAGTGTGGCCAATCCACCTACTCCGCACATCTTTGGGTTGTGGGGGCAAAACCCATGCAAACACGGGGAGAATGTGCAAACTCCACACGGACAGTGCCCCAGAGCCAGGATCGAACCTGGGACCTCGGCGCCATGAGGCTGCAGGGCTAACCCACTGCACCACCGTGCTGCCCCCATCTCCTTGAAATTAGACACTGGTGTCAAAGCCAATTTAATCAGCATGACTGATTTTTTAAAATCTAAAAATTCAGCCAATTAGAAGAAATCAGAAAATATATCAGAGAATATGATGCTTCAGGCATTAAATGTTATGATGCTTGTGACCTGAGTGTGTATCAGAGGGCTTGGATTCATTATTCGGTGATGGGTCCTGTAAGAATTAAGTTTAGTGCAGTTGGTATATAGCATCCACAAAGAATTGGATCAACACTCCAGCGTTTCTGAGAACATTATCAGCAAATTCAGTGTTCAGTGTTCACTGATTTTAATGCACCACCATTCGCAATGAGATACAATTTAAAGAAGATGCATTATCTAAAGCACTGATTCAACATATTAGTGGTGAAATTGCTGAAGATGTAAATCTGCATGTGAATCTCATTTCTACCCTACCACCTGTATCAGATATGAAACCACAAGTTATCAAGAAGAGAAAAGAGCCTACCAATGGGGTAAATTCCATGGTATGTGCGGAACAAAAAAATGGTGATGTTCGTATAGGCATGGATCCCGAAGATCTGAATGGGAAAAGTGTACACATTGTAAAACAATCATTACAGAAAGCAATGGACAGCCAATCTGTTCCATATCTCGTGAAATCATGTTACAAAGCATTACTATTGTCACATGGTAGGCTGCCAGTAGAGTTACTCATGAATAGAAGGTTGCGTACCATACTTCCATACTTGGAAAAGGAGGAGAATACAGTGGTATTCCAGGAAATGAAAAACATTAATGCAAACAAAAGCAGCTCTATAATAGAGTGTCTAAAACTTTACCACCTCGGAGTTGTGATGATACTGTGAGAATAGAAAGGTCATGCAATTGGTCAAGGAAAGTCATTGTACTTGAAGAAGTAGCACCTTGTTTCTAAAATGTAGATAGAGGAAGGGTTGGTTTAAAGAAGAAATCATTGCGCACTCTTGAAAATCAGAGAAGACTTTCACAACAACATGGTGGATGATGAAACTACATCAGAATCAAAGTCAGCTGCAGTGTCAGATAGTTCAGCAGTTCCTGAGCATGAGAATGTCATGGAGAACATTGAATCTACAAGTTCTGAGCAGCAAGCCAAAACTTTGAGAAGATCAACCAGAGTCAGAAGAAAACCTGATCAACTCAATTTGTAGATCTGGTCTATTTGTACATACTATGGAGGCTCTTCATGTACATATATTTGTTAAGCCAGTCTTACAAATTTTAAAGAAAAAAATGAATACTGATAGACTCACAGGCTAATGATATCATGTGTAAATATACTGATGCTAATGTATTAATGTATTCCTTCGAAGGAAAGGGGATGTAGTGATATCATGGTTGTGTAGTAATTCATCGACTGACCACTAGGAGTCTCATTAGTATATAAGTAAATGTTAGAGTCAGGTGACCTCAGACTGACTAGGGAGCTGGGAGAGAGATAGTGGTTTGTGCATAGTAATACTGTTATTCATCTGTTGGCCCACAGTTAATGTTAATAAATCATTTATAGCTTTAGCTACAAGTTTTCTTGTAATATAAATCAGGCCATCCAACAAGAACATTACAGTAATGACTCCTTCTGAATTCGGTGCCATACTGGCTGACCTTTTGTACACTTGTTAATAGAGATCCCCATCCCTGGCGGGTGAGCTTGTATACCCGCATGTACCATGGGGGAGACAATTATTGCTACCCTGTCGATCCCATGCGGGATATTACATTCCTCCTCCCCAAAGTCTGAAGACCCCCTTAACGACCGATGAGGCTGAGAGAAAGGAACAGATGGAGGACGTCGGAGTCACTTGGGTTCTGGCAGATCATTGTGTACCTGATGTGCCGGATCAGTCGGAGTATATCTCGCTGGTGAATGACGTCTGCATCAGGAATGTCACAGTGGACCTTCAGCAAGAGGCGGCTCAACTGCCGAGTCAGCGTCCGAGGCCTCAGATTTCTGCGTCGCTATTTCCGAATTGGACAGCAGACATCTCGGCATCAGGAACGACTGTTCTAGAAGCTGGTCACACCTCTTAGAAAGGGGTTGTCTGTTTTGTTCAGCGATGAGGGACAGGAGGATGTGACTGTTAGTGGGGCAGGACGAGTAGACAGGAGTGGAAGAGCCTCAGATTTTGCAATTTTCTAACAGGTTTTGAGGTGCACCACAAGGTGTGTGGGCAAAAGTGAGGTCTGCAAGGTGGGTGAGCAGGCAGGCCATGGCACCATGGCACAGGAAGCGCGTTGAGCTCGGGGGAGCAAAGAACAATGTTGTGGTGTAGAGAACAGCATAGAGAGGGGGACTGACACTGTTCGCTGCAGAAAAAAGACAAACAAAAGGCTCTGGATCTGATCATATGTAACATTCGTAATGAAATAAATGGGCCGAATTTTCCCATTTTTAGTCAGAAGTGGGAAAACAGCCTGGAAACCGTATCATTCAGCTCATAGCTGGAAAGATATGAAGGAGCAGGTCCCAGAATGAGAGCTCTGATTGAAGCTGCCTGATGCAACCATCAATTCACGAGACACGTGTTTTAAGATATGAACAGTGGTTTTAATCTACTTACTACAGAGCCAGCCTGTTACCCGTTGAACTCTCGATGAACTGCAGGCTGGCCCTGGACACGGTTATTTATACAGCAGTCAAGGGGAGGAGTCGTGGGTGGAGCCAAGGGTGGAGCCCTGTACAAACTCCTGAGCATTCCCAGAGCTACTCCCCCTAGTGGTCGGATAACGCTACTGCGCTTACAATAGTATTGGTAAATACAGTGTGAATTACTACGTTACATTCACCACACTGCCCAAGCAGTGTTAAAGTGATCAGGGCACCCTTCTGTTACAAAAGATTAAAAATGGAAACCCCTACACGATCACCCCCGCCCCCCTCTTCACTGCCCCAGGCACCAGTACCTGTTATGTATTGTGCTGCACTTCTGCCGTTGTCAAGAGACTTCAGAGTTTGTTAGGAATAAGAAAGTATTTATTAATTTTTTTAAAAATTCAGTGTACCCAATCATGTTTTTTTCCCCATTAAGGGGCAATTTAGCCTGGCCAATCCTACCCTGTGGGGTGAAATCAACGCAGACATGGGAAGAATCTGTAAATTCCAGAAAGTATTTATTATTAAAGAGTAACTTTGCGCAGGAGGGTTTGCAGCACTAAGCTGCTCTAAATCCTTACGTGCTTACAACATTGCTGCTAAATGTATTTCGACCAAGAGAGGACTCAGTCCTCTGGGGTGATCATTCACTCTCAGTTCCCATTGGTCCCTCAAGTCAGGTGACCCTCTTCTGATGTCATGTTTTAAATAGACAGTCACCACATCAGTGTATTCCTTCCTCTTTACTTTTTTTTATACAATCTTCAAAATTGATTTACTCAATCCCACATTCTAAATAAACATTATACACACAAGGCTTGTTTTGAACACAACACTTCTACTAGTGAGCTTCAACTATGCAGAGTTCCAAACATGGTCTTGCATGGGAGTCTTCCATACAGACATGCTGATTTCCGAGTGCTGTTCTCGACGCTGTGCTGACCACGGACTACATACTTTCCTCTGCGAATGGTATCACTCTCCAGCCCTTTGTTGATCCTTTTCTCTGTCATGCACCTTACTCTACAATGCATGCAGTTGCCATAATCAAATACAATACAGTCTTATGTCTTGACTGTTCATTCACAAACTCACTCGATAAGGGGAGGTACCGGAGGACTGGAGAAATGCAAAAGTGGTTCCATTGTTTAAAAAGGGATTGAAGGAAATGCCAAACAATTTTAGACCAGTTAGTTTTACATCGGTGGTGGGACAGTTCGTAGAATCCCCGCCATCACAGATGTCAGTCTTCAGCCAATATGATTCACTCCATGTGATATCAAGAAACGGCTGAAGTGAAGGCACTGGATACTGCAAAGGCGATGGGCCCTGCCAATATTCCAGCAATAGTACTGAAGACTTGTGCTTCAGAACTGGCCTCACCCCTAGCCAAGCTGTTCCAGTACAGCTATAACATTGGCATCCAGCCGGCAATGTGGAAAATTGCCCAGATGTGTCCTGTACACAAGAAATAGGTCAAATCCAACCCGGCCAATTACCGCCCTATCAGTCCACTGTCCATCATCAGCAAAGTGATCGAAGGAATCATCAATAGTCCTATGAGGCGGCACTTACTCAGCAATAACCTGCCCACGGACACTCAGTTTGGCTTCCGCCAGGGTCACTCAGCTCCTGACCTCATTCCAGCCTTGGTTCAAACATGGACAAAAGAGCTGAATACCAGAAGTGAGGTGAGAGTGACTGCCCTCATAATCAAGGCAGCATTTGACCGAGTGTAACATCAAGGAGCCCTAGTTAAACTGGAGCCAATGGGAATCAGGGGGAAATCTCTCTGCTGGTTGGAGTCATACCTGGCACAAAGCAAGATGGTTGTGGTGGTTGGAGGTCAATCGTCTCAGCTCCAGCACATCACTGCATAAGTTCCTCAGGGTAGTGTCCTAGTCCCAACCATCTTCAGCTGCTTCATCAGTGACCTCCCTTCCATCATAAGGTCAGAAGTGGGGATGTTTGCGGATGACTGCACAATGTTCCGCACCATTCACAACTCCTCAGTCATGCAGCCCACTTACTCGGCCTGTCCAAATCCCTCTGAACCATCTCTGCATACTCCTCACATTATAGCTGTATAGAACCTTAGTTCGGCCACACTTGGAGTATAGTGTTCAGTTCTGGTCTCCACACTACCAGAAGGATGTGGAGGCTTTAGAGAGGGTGCAGAAGAGATTTACCAGGATGTTACCTGGTATGGAGAGCATTAGCTGTGATGAGAGGTTGAATAAACTCGGTTTGTTCTCACTGGAACGACAGAGGTTGAGGGGCGACCTAATAGAGGTCTACAAAATTACGAGGGGCATAGATAGAGTGGATAGTTAGAGACCTTTTCCCAGGGTAGAGGGGTCAATTACTAGGGAGCATAGGTTTAAGGTGTGAGCGGCAAGGTTTAGAGGAGAAGTACGAGGAAAGTTCTTTACACAGAGGGTAGTGGGTGCCTGGAACTCGCTGCCAGAGGAGGTGGTGGAAGCCGGGACATTAGAGACTTTTAAGAGGCTTCTTGACAAATACATGAATAGGATGGGAATAGAGGGATACGGATCGCGGGACAGAGAATCCAAACCAACCTCTCTATTCAAGATGGGAGGGAGGCAGAAAACTATTGGCCAGTTAGCTTGATGTCTAGTGTGGGGAAGGCGTTAGAATTGATATTTAAAGAGGTTATATTTGGACAATTAGGAAAACCCCGGGTAATCGGGAAGAGTCAACATGGTGTTATGAAAAGGAAATCTTGTTTAGCCAATTTATTGGGGTTTATTGAAGGAATTACATGTGTAGTGGATAAACGGGAGCCTGTAGACTTGCTGTACTTGGATTTACAAAAAGGTATTTGATAAGGTGACACACCAAATGTTATTGGCGCAAATGAAAGCTAATGTAAGGGGTAACATGTTGACTTAGATAGAAGATTGGCTGTCTGGCAGGAAACACATGGGTCTTTTTCTGATTGTCAGGACGTATTGAGTGGAATCCTGCAGGGGTCTATGCGGGGGCCTCTACTTTGTACAACTTACATCAATGACTAGATGAGGGGAGTGACGACATGGTCACTAAATTTGTAGACGACACAAAGGTGGGGAGGAAAGTATGTTGTGAAGAGGACATAAGGAGGTTGTAGATGGATTATAGATAGGTTGAGTGAATGGGAAAACATTTGGCAGATGGAGTATAATGTGGGAAAATGTGAAGTTGTTCACTTTGGCAGAAAGAATAAAAAAGCAAAGTATTGCTTAAGTAGGCACAGACGATCCAGCAGTTAGAGTGCTCTTTCGTAGGGTCGGTGCATACTCGTGGGTTGAATGGCCTCCTTCGTCACTGTAGGTATTCTATGATTCTATGACGCTCTCCACATCCACACTGTCAATATCTCTTGGGGTCTTACAAGTGTCAATCAAGTTGCCTCTTACTCTTCGAAACTCGAGTGTATATAAGCCTAGCCTGTCCAACCTATCCTCATAAAACAATTCACCGATTCCAGGTATGAAACCTTCTTTGAACTTCTTCCAAAGCAGTTGCATCCTTCTTCAAACAAGGAGACCAATACTGTGCACAGTACTCCAAATGTGGTCTCACCAATGCCCTGTATATCTGAATCATAACCTCCCTACTTTTGTATTCAATTCCTCTTGCAATAAACAATAACATTCTATTAACTTTCCTGATTACTTGCTGTACGAGGACAGGTATTGACTGGACAGTGATGCGGAATAAAATGTATAAAAATACCTGTTGTTCAAGAAGAAAGAAAGAACTTGATTATATATCGTGCCTTTCAAAGCCTCACAATGTCCCAAAGCACTTTACAGTCTATTAAATACTTTTGCAGTACGGGCTGGAGTTTTACAGTGGGAGCAGGGGTCCTTTTTCCTGGGCTGAAAGTGGGAGGTGACGCCGCTTGGATGAGCAGCAGGAGTCTGAGCTGAATTTTTAACAGCGACAACCAATTCACTGGCTGCCACCAGGGCTGCTGTCCAATGAAGATGGCAGCCTGCCCCGGGATCAATTGGCCCAATCACAGGGCCAGCAACTGCGATGGCTAGTGGTGGCTACTCTGCAGGGGCTGCACCTGGAGGGCGAAGATACATTGACGGCCGTGCACCCTCCAAATCAGGTAAAGTGTGCTCTGGGGGCTTGTGGTCAGTCGGAACACCTCCAGGTAAGAGGTGAGGGGCAGGGGGAGGGGTTTAGAGAGGGTTACTGAGGGCAGTGTGGTGATATGCATCACTGTAAATACACAAGGGGTTAATGTACACTGCAACTAAATAAACACTAGAGGGGGCACCAGAGACATCATGAGACACAGACATTCAACCAATAGGTCAGTAAGATAGGACACGGCCAATGGGCAGTCAAGACACACCCAGAGGTGACACTACCACAAGGGGGCTACCCATATAAAAGGCAAGATATTAGCATAGATTTCAAGTCCAAGAAGGCTAGATGGAGATAATGGATTACAATTGGATAAGTGGAAAATAATGGGTTGACTTTAAGAGATACAAAGTTAATAATTTAAAGAAAGAGCACACATGCTCTTTCTCTTTCCATAGGCGACACTCAGAGAGACAGGGGCAGATCAGGAAGCATCACACCCACCGCATGGCTTAGAGCAGACTGGTTAGTTAGATTGAGTTACTATAGCACGATTAGCAGGAGAGTCAAACTCAAGTAGGAGAATTGTTAACTGTTCAATAAATGTGTTAAACCTATCTCCAAGTCTAAACCTTCCTTTGTCAGACTATACATCAAGTAAGTAGCCTATGCTACATGAAGAAGCATAACACAACAGGCAGGAGCTGCTGTTGCTGTGGGGGTAGCAATTGCCAATGAGGTGGGCCCGTCTGTGGGTCAAAGAGTGGTCCTAAAAGGGAGGAGACCCCTAGAGTCCTCTGAGACACTGCCAGGTTACCTAGTGGTCCCGCCAGGCACGAAGGGCACCCTTAAGAGTTAAATTTAAATGTAAGGGTTAAATGCCAGTGATGGCAGGAAGAGGCTTTTAGTTGGCCATTTAATTGGCTGAATTGGTCTCCAGGTGCCTAGGCCGTCCACCACCTATCCTACCATTGGCAAAATGGCGTGGTGGCAGGAAGGTGTCAGGCATCCCAGCTGCTGCCTTCCTGAGTCTAAAGGCCCATAAAATTCTGGACACAGTCTGTCCCACAAATAACAACACAACCATGACCAGATAACCTCTTCTTCGTGGTGATTTTTGAGGGATGCGTATTGGCTAAGAGACCAATGGAAAGTTCCGCTGCTTATCTTCAAATAGGTCCATGGCATCTTTCGTGCCCACCCACAAGAGCTGTTGGTGTCTCAGCCTTAATGTCTCATTTGAGAAACGGCTGTTACCGACAGTACAGTGCTCATGGTTTACTTTTCTCTTCAACTGTATCAAGCGCTGTTCATTCAGGCAATCTATATCAGGCATTAGTATTTGAAGTGGATGGCAAAATAAACTAGATTATATTGAAGCTAATCCAATTAAAGATCACTAGACGAGCCATCTTGTCACCAGAGGAACCCGACTCAATATCAGAAAGTAGTGTACGTTTTTGTGTGAGTCAGTGAATCACTATCTCAACCACATAGGGCTGGACAGCCCCTGTCGCAACTCCCGTACAACCTTTAAATTCAGCCCTGACTGCACCACTCAAGCGTTGATGAGAGCTGTGGACGAGCGCTGGATTCGATGAGGGAAAGGAAACATGAACAATGTGAAGGCCTGCAGAGTATTGGCAATCCTGTGAGCTGAGGAAGTACTTTACTCGTACACCTTTTATAGGCAAGACTCAGTGAATGCTGATAGCTTTGTGTCAGTCAGAGAGCTGGTGGTGGGGCGGGCCTTGTGGTTTCAATCTACCGGCTCTCTGAATGCACGATTAAATCTACAGCCGTGTCTCCCGGGGACTGCAGATTTATTTCCCCAGCAAAACGTACCGAGTTCAGGATAGTTACATAATACAAATGATGTGCCTAAAATCAATCCCAGTCACTTAGAGAAGTGCAGTGGCCAGGTGTGATTAATGGGGGTGTTGTCCATCCAGCTCCATGCAGGCCGGAACTTGTGCGATCGCTACAGGCAACCAATAATGAGCAATATGCACGCTGCCATTTTCCCATCATTACCTTGTCCCCTCTCCCCTATTGATTGAAGAGAATCACTTGACTGAATGCAGCATTTTTTTGTTCGCTCTCATTTGCAAAAGCACATGGGATGATGTTCAGATGTTTTTTTGATGCACAGTAATCATGATAATTGCAAAAGGCAATGTGTTAAATGATCCGGAAAAGTAGAGCAGAGACTCAGAACAAAGCAGCTGCATTGTCCAGGACTGCCGCTGTCCTCTTCATCAAAGGGTAAATCTTGGAAATGTTTCTTCTACATCCAGGTCTAGGTCCGTGGACAAAAGTGTTGGATTTGAAATTGCTCCAGCAGGAGTCTGCTTGCTTGTAATAAACCCAGAGACGAATCTTACCTTTTATCTTTGAAGCTCACTGACTTGGTCTTCAAAAGTGGGAACATTTCGCACTTGCTAAGAAGGGCAATCAAGTGGTGCTTTTTGAAAAGTATCAATTAAACAGCAACTGGAACTTGCACGCACCACCTTGCGAAGCTGAAGTTCAGCCCAAACGTAACTGAGGCCACATACGGTCAGGCCTGGTAATGCTCCAGTCAATTTCCAAAGTGCTGAGACATTAGACACAGTGACCCCGATATTTACAGGGTGAGCAGGGAATTTGTGGGGCAAGGTGAAAATGCATGGGGGTGGCATCATGGGCAGAGACACAGAGACCTTGGGTGGGATTCTCCGTTGTGGAGCATCCCTTTTTACGACCGAATCGGGGGCGGCACCTGTTTTCGGATGCTCCACCCCCTCCAATATGGCGTCATCGAGGAGCGCGCCGTGCGGGTGGCCTTTGGAAGTTACCTGAAGACCCTTCTCCGAATCTCTGTCCCCAACGGGCCGAGTTCCCGACCGCGTGGCGGGACGTGTGGTCTCAGCGGTCGGGAACCCGGAGTGGCGGCTGCGGATTGTGTCCAGAGCTGCCAACAGTCGGTCGGGAACCATGGCTGGAGGACTGGTGGGGGGGGGGGGCGGCCCGGGGGTGTCCAGGGGGGGCACTATCTGGCAGGTTGGAACAGTCGCGGCCACCGCCATGTTGTACAGCGCGACCGCTGCAGGTCGTTGCCGTGCGCATGCGTGGCAAAGGTCGCGGCAATTCTCCAGCCGTTTATATCAGGAAGGCCGTGCATTTTACGTAGCATGGCTGCTTGCCACTCACCAGTCAGAGGATCGGTGCTGGGGTCGCGTCGATTTTTCCCGACTAAAACGTCACTGACCCTCCGGACATGGCCCCAAAATCGGAGAATCCAGACCCTTGCTGAATATAACTGCAGGACCTCATTATAACTCTTTCCTTCTGTTTCCCACTGGACAGTCAGCAATACTGACACACAGCATCCGGCCACAGCTGGTGTCCCTCAACAAATGGGAGAGGGGAAAACCAGATTTTGGAGTCTGAGGTTTGAGTGGGGGCGGGGGAGGGGGGTGGGATGGGAACGGGGTGACAGTGTAGAACTGGGCAAGAAAGAGGTAATTGACAGTGCAAAGGCTGAAGGTTTGCCCTTGGGAGTGGGGTGGGGGAATGAGCTATGTGAAAAAAAATGAAATTAAAATCGCTTATTGTCACAAGTAGACTTCAAATGAGGTTTCTGTGAAAAGCCCCTAGTCGCCACATTCCAGCGCCTGTTCGGGGAGGCTGGTACGGGAATTGAACCCTGCAGCTGGCCTGCCTTGGGCTGCTTTAAAGGCCAGCTATTTAGCCCTGTGCTAAACCAGCCCTGATGTCATGCTGATGTCTCAGCATTGAGCACACATCAGTGGTCAGAGATATGGAATGGGAGGGATGGCAATTATAGTCAGGGTGAGACACAGAAGCCACAATTGGAACAGGGGAGGTTGAGGTTTGTTTAAGAGATGGGGGTGTGCTCCTGCTCCTCCTGGCTCACATAGAGCACGGTCAAAAGCACATACTTTTGTGCCGGCGGCTCCTCCGGGCTTCCAAACCCAGGATACCCCAGTGACATCAGTAAAATTGATACAGATTCCCTCGTTGCACTTTTGAGGCCTGATTTAATTATGTTCATGAAAGGTCCCACCACTTGGCAAAACCTCTTCTTGGGCAGTTCCTCAGCGTCAAAGATGACTTGCTTCCACTCTGTGGGGGTGGGTTCTGCGGTGGTTAAATAGTCCAATCCTGAATCCACAGACTCTGCCACAGGTTTGGCTTGTGGTGTTTGATGAGTTTGGTGGATTGGACGGGCAACATACACACGCACACACACACACACACACACACACACAAACATGTTGAGACTTGGCATGGTGGTAAATGGTAATAAACATATTTTTTCAAAATATCAGACTGAAAACAGGTGTGTAGCTCTCCAGCTGTCCAGACCAGGGCCAGGACTCTCCGCTGCGAGACCATCTTGCTGCCGCTGCTAGCGAGGACCCGGAATCTGGCGCTCAACCAAATCTCCCATTCATTGCAGCGGATCCGGAGAATCCCACTGCCGTGAACAGACGGAGAATCCCGACCCGGTTATCTCTCCAGGTATTGAGAGCCTCCTTGAAGAAAAAGAAAGAGTGGCCGTGGTCAATGCCGTCACTCTAGCAGGGCAGGTCGCCATAGAGATTAATGCGCCATCTTTAAATAGCAGCCAATCAGAACTGAACTGGAACTCCACCCGTTCCCCCACCCCCATCGCCACAGAGATTTCAGAGGGTTCCCCCTCTCCCCCCTCCACAGAACAATCATCAGGAGACCCCCTCCCCCCACCTATGCGGATATACCGCAAGCATCCCCCCCTCAGTGCCGCTCTCCCTCGTGCTTACAAGTTCCCCCCTCATTGCCTGCTCTAACCCCGCCTCCATCACACATAAATGGAACTGCACCCCCCCTCATGGCGCTCCCTTGAGACCCCACCCCAGCACTGTCCCTTCGCACAGGTTTACACTACAAAGTCAGCACTGCCAACCTGGAGTGCCAAAACTGTGCCAGGGCAGTGTCTGGGGGAAGTTAAATGGAGCCAGAGAAGGGAGCACCTACAAAATGATGAAGCAAGTTTCTCAACACTGGCACCTTCTCAAGGATGAAGAGCATCATGAACCCGTTCGTGAACAAGGCTTTTGAGCGCATCACAGGCAATGCTTTCTATCTGGCTATCTGCCCATTATAACAAGCATCAGACCATCAGCTCCCTTGAGATCCAAGCTACTGCATGCCTGCTGCTGCCCCGCGGGATTGATCAAGACACAAGGTCAGTGACCAGCTCCAATAATACTCAGAATTGGTTGTGTTGACTTCTATATTTTGATGTGAACCACAAGCTGTTTCTTATATTGACCGAATGACCACACAACTAATTAGTTCAAAGACAGTTTATTAATAACACAAGACTTATTCCTGTATTCAATAATACATGCAACTACACACTAAGCTTGACCTAATAACTAAGATGACCTTTACTTAACTTTGGGGTGACCAGTTCTGTGCGAGATAAGGCCTTTATCTGTGTCCACGTGGGTCGGTTGGAAGTCTTCAGGTTTGTCTCGGCTGGGCTCGTCCTTCAGGTAGCGATCGCATGTCTCTCCTTTCAAGATGGCGCCGGAGCGAGGCGATTCTCTGCAAGCTCTCCCCAACAGATCCACTTTTTACTTAACTTATACTCGTTCTAATCTTTTAAAAATGAATTCTAAAGCTAACATTATTACTAACCTCTCTCTTTTATCTTCTCTTGCAGGCTTGAAGATCCTCCGAGGCCCTTGGAGGCCTTTTGACCCGACCCAACCTGACGTCCTTGACCTGGAAGAAGATCGGGCCCAAACCGGAAGTGAAGCCCCGACTTCGATTTGGAGCCGACCCGGGCCTCGGAGCTCCAAACCTGGCCTAACTACCAACGGCAGCACCTGGATCGCCCGGCCTAGTTACCGGAGCTCCCGACCCGACCCCCGACAGCAAAACCCGGCCCAACATGACCCGAGAGACCCGCCCAGCAACCCGACCTACCTGGTGATGGAAGAAAGAAAAATCCACGTGGAGGCCCGACCGTGCCGACTTCAAGATCCGACCCCAGGAGTGCCCAGGGAGGGAACAGACCATGGGACTCAGCCCAACCTGCCTCAAGAAGCCCCTGCCCACGACCCAGGACCCCAGAAACGGTGGAGACCACTCGCGAGGACCCCAACGCGCTGCAAGGTACTCCCGCGCCCGCAGAACGCCGGGACCCATCCAGATCACAAACTCGCACCCCCTAGCAATCCCTCTCCCTCAACCAGTGCCCGGAACCCTGCCAGATGTGACCCCAGATACGTAAACAGCACCCTGGACCCCGCTAGCAGCCTGGACCCCGCCAGATACAACCACCTACCTTCCACAAGGGCTGACGTCGCCCATCGGATCCCAGGATCATCCAGCAGCAGCCGCCGACCGAGAAAGCGAGGGAAACGCAGCGGTCTGCAGGTTAGACTGAAGCATCGCGGTTTCAAGACCCCACTCCCCAGCATACTCCTGGCAAACATCGAAGCGATTGAAAACAAGCTGGATGAACTTAACGTCAGACTTACCTCTCAGAGGGAAGTAAGAGACTGCATGTGCTCTGTTTCACAGAGACATGGCTCACCCCCGCCTCACAATGCCATACAACCTGAAAGCTTCTCTATTCACTGGGCGGACCGCACGGCACCTTCAGGCAAAGCAAAGGATGGAGGGGTTTGCCTCCTCATCAACTCCTCCTGGTGCTTGGATGTGGCGACCCTGGCGACCTACTGCTCCCCAGACCTGGAATACCTGACCGTAAAGTGCCGCCCATACTATCTTCCACGTGAGTTCACGTCAGCCATTATCACAGCGGTCTACATCCCATCCCAGGCAGAAGTGAGGAAGGCGCTGGACGAACTGTACACAGTCATAAACAACTATGAAACAGAACACCCGGAGGCCTTGATCATCGGGGCCGGAGACTTCAACAAGGACAACTTCAAGAGTGTCCTGCCAAAATTCCACCATCACATCTCCTGTCCCACCAGGAGTGACAACACCCTCGGCCACTGCTACTCAAAAATCAAGGGCGCCTATCGTTCTATCCCCCGACCGCATTTTGGGAAATCAGACCATAAGACTGTGCTCCTTCTCCCGGCTTACAAGCAGAAACTCAGGCGGGAGAATCCAGCTAAGAAGGTTGTGCAGTGCTGGTCCGAGCAAACAAGAGCTCCCACGTGACTGCTTAGAGACAGTGGACTGGTCCATATTTAAGGACTCAGCGACTAACTTAAATGAGTATGCCACCACCGTCACAGACTTCATCAGCAAATGTGTGGACGACTGCATGCCAAAAAAGCAGTACGTACATTCCCCAACCGGAAACCATGGCTCAACCGCGAGATTGACTCCCTACTGAAGGATAGATCTGAGGCGTTCAAGGCAGATGACGCTGTCCTATACAAGAAATCCAGGTACGACCTCCGCAAAGCCATCCGAGATGACAAGAGAGAATATCAAACTAAGCTAGAGTCACAGACAGACTCTCGGCGGTTGTGGCAAGGACTAAACAACATAACGGGCTACAAAGCGAAGCCGAGCAGTATCTCTGGCAGCAGCGCACCCCTCCCCGATGAACTTAATGCATTCTATGCTCGGTTCGAGCAGGTAACCAACAATCCGCTGTCGAGTGCCCCAGCAGCCCATAATTCACCCATACCCACCATCACAGCTTCCGAAGTCAGATCGGCCTTCCTGAAAGTGAACCCGCGGAAAGCGACGGGCCCGGATGGGATTCCTGGTCGTGCACTCAGAGCCTGCGCAGACCAGCTGGCAGAGGTATTCACAGACATCTTTAACCTATCCCTACTCCACTCCGAGGTCCCCACCTGTTTCAAGAAGACCACCATCATACCGGTACCAAAGAAGAACCAGGCAACGTGCCTCAATGACTACCGCCCGGTGGCCCTGACGTCAGTTGTAATTTAGTGCTTCGAGTGGCTGATCATGAAGCGCATCACCTCCATACTCCCGGAACGCCTTGACCCACTTCAATTCGCATACCGTCGCAACCGGTCTACATCAGACGCCATTTCCCTGGCCCTAAACTCATCCCGAGAGCATCTCGAAAACAAGGACTCCTACATCAGTCTCCTATTTATTGACTACAGCTCCGCCTTCAACACCATAATCCCAGCCAAGCTCATATCAAAGCTCCAAAACCTAGGACTTGGCTCTCCACTCTGCAACTGGATCCTCGATTTTCTGACCAACAGACCACAATCAGTAAGAATGAACACCAACACCTCCTCTACAATAGTCCTCAATTCCGGTGCCCAGCAAGGCTGCGTACTTAGCCCCCTACTCTACTCTCTGTACACACACGACTGCGTGGCAAAACTTGGTTCCAACTCCATCTACAAGTTTGCTGATGATACGACCATAGTGGGCCAGATCTCGAGTAACGACGAGTCAGAATACAGGAGGGAGATAGAGAACCTAGTGGAGTGGTGTAACAACAACAATCTCTCCCTCAATGCCAGCAAAACTAAAGAGCTAGTCATCAACTTCATGAAGCAAAGTACTGTACACACCCCTGTCAGCATTAACTTGGCCGAGGTGGAGATGGTTAGCAGTTTCAAATTCCTAGGGGTGCACATCACCAAAAATCTGTCCTAGTCCACTCACGTCGACGCTATCACCAAGAAAGCACAACAGCGCCTATGCTTCCTCAGGAAACTAAGGAAATTTGGCATGTCCACATTAACCCTTACCAACTTTTACAGATGCACTATAGAAAGCATCCTATCGGGCTGCATCACAGCCTGGTATGGCAACTGCTCGGCCCAGGACCACAAGAAACTTCAGAGAGTCGTGAATACCGCCCAGTCCATCACACAAACCTGCCTCCCATCCATGGACTCCATCTACACCTCCCGCTGCTGGGGGAAAGTGGGCAGCATTATCAAGGATCCCTCCCACCCGGCTTACTCACTTTTCCAACTTCTTCCATTGGGCAGGAGATACAGAAGTCTGAGAACACGCACGAACAGACTCAAAAACAGCTTCTTCCCCACTGTCACCGGACTCCTAAATGACCCTCTTATTGACTGACCTCATTAACACTACACCCTGCATGCTTCATCCGATGCCAATGTTATGTAGTTACATTGTTTCGCTTGTGTTGCCCTATTATGTATTTTCTTGTATTTTCTTGAATTTTGTTTAATTCCCTTTTCTTCCATGTACTGAATGATCTGTTGAGCTGCTTGCAGAAAAATACTTTTCACTGTACCTCGGTACACGTGACAATAAACAAATCCAATCCAATCCAATCCTTGAACTTGCTAGTTGATATGCTGCAGTTGGTCGCACACAGGCTGGTCCAAAAGAGGCCGATCTCTCGGTTTGCAGTTCTTCTTATCCCCCTGGGCATTCGCGTCCTTTGGAGCTGTCCTAACTCCAGATCCAATAGATCGACAGGGTTTCGATCACCCTCATTGATCCTGGCCAATTAGAGGGCGGATACCTCGGTGGCTTGGCAGGTCCTAGCTACCATTGTCATAAGCACGTAGGCCTTTCCAAATTAGGGGAGGTGGCGCCGGTTAATCTGCTAATGTAGTAACTCCTTGATTCAAACTCTATTGTCCTGGGGGAAATGGTTATTGACTCTTAATGGATACAAGTTTCAGTCAGGTCTGACTTCTTTGCATATACACAGAAGCTATGTACCTGTCTGTGTCCAAGCTGACCACAATTCCCATGGTCCTTTGCAGGTGGCCATTTGGATGGCTACAGTTGTAGTGCACTTTGGGCCATTCTGAGGCCATCAATATTCTCCATAAATGCACACTCTTTCTTTTTTGGAACATCATTTTGCTATTCAGAATTATGGGCCAATCACACTATGCCTGTAGTAGCCGCGCTCCTCAAATGGTCTTTAATTTATTGCAAGTAATGATCCTGTCTTCACTGCCAGCTGTTGATGGAATTATAGTCTAAGCTTAGATGGGACTATCAGTTACCTCCCTGATGCATGAGGGAGCCTGACCCATACAGCCCAGCTGAGTTCACAGAATGTCAAGGCCCAGTTTTGACTAAGAACTGGAGCCTGAAATGTCAATGTGCCCATGCCCCCCACAGACACTGCCTGACTTGCTGAGAATTTCCAACATCTGGTTTTGCTTCAAATTTCCAGCATCTGAATTATTCTTCTTGCTTTTTGGTCACAAGGTTCAGTCTAACTCTATGAGATAAAGTTTCATGAAACCAGGGAAAGGCTGAAAAGGAATGCACCGAAGACGGCTTAAATTTAAAGGGGTGTCTGGCGAATGGAAATATTTGCTTTCTGTTGTAAAAGCACACCATTTATCACTGTCAGGGTTTCGGAGCCTACATTATGCAGTCGGTAACCATATTTGCAAATAAATGATTAGCTGAACAAACAGAGGAACTTGGATTTCCCTAGCGGCTTTTAAAATATAGTTCAGGACATTCTGAAAAACGTACTTATGAAGTGTAAGCACTGTTTTAATGTAGGAAACGACAAACAATTTGCAGACAGTGAGCTCCCAATACTGATGTGATAATGACCAGACAATCTTTTTTTGAGATGTTGGTGGAAGGGTAAATAATGGCCTGGACACCAGGTGTAAGCACTCCTGCTCCTCTGTGAAATAGGACCAGAGTGTGGTGACATGTGTATCGGCATATCTATGTATAAGTGTACATAGTTGTACCACTGTATATATTTGCATATAATAGCACAGTTATGACCTCCCGCCAGTAGGTGGAACCAGGCACAGACATATATATATCAAGGGATGGCCGGGAGGTGGGCACTTGGTAGCAGGATGGACAAGAGGACTGGCATCTCCCTCCTTAGTTTCACAGTAACCGAGACAGAATCGTTTGTACATAGAAATGCGTTGTTACCATCAAGAATAAATACTTGCAGCAATCATATCTTCGTGTTCCATGTGTACCTTCATTATCAAGGAAGCAACCGAACACAGGTCACAGGAGTTTAAATGTCCACACATAAGCGAGCAGGCGAGGCCTCAGTTTACGTTCTCATTCAAAAGTAAGGCACCTCCGAAAATGCAGCACTCGATTGATAGCGGACTGGAACGTCAGCCTGGATCATGGGTTCAAGTCTCTGGAGGATCTTGGCACAAGGATCTGAACTAAAGTTATTTTTTAAGCAGTTTTTATGCACTCTGGCCGATAAAATAGGAATGGTCATTCATCCACTACCAGATAAAACACATAGCCGTTATTTTGGTGAAAAGTAGAAAACAATTACTGATTGGGTGCTACAGAGACCCCGCTCTGTCTCTGTGGGGTGACTTGCACCACCAGCCATTTATTGTATGGCCCACCTGGTGTTTTGTGAGGAGAAGGATACACACAGGTGTATTCCCAGAATGCAAGGCAGGCCTTTATTACAATCCCGGAACAGACCACGAAAGTTGCTCGGATACCCGACAGAAACCTCAATGTTTAAATGAATGCGTAATATTGTGAGGAAAGGATACTTCGCTCCGCGAGTGATTCCATGCACAAATAGGGATGTAAAATAAACTTTGTGACTCACACAGTTTGAGAGACTATGGCCTAGATTCTCCGCCACCCGCCGCCAGTAGCTGGGTGCCTGATGCGGAGGAGAATCTAAAAATTGGGATCGGCGGCAGGCGTTGGCGGACAACGATCTGACTGCGAGCTCCAGCCTCCCTGCTGGCACCAGAATCAAGGTTCTCGCCTGTGCAATAGCGAGAGTGTCCATTTAGCGGGCCCGGCAGTCTATTCTCCGGCCCTCTTGAAGGAGTTTTCCCCAGTCTATCCGAGGGCCACCCTCCCCTCTGACCATCCAATACCTGCCCATCCCTCTGTGGTGAAATGCAGGTACACATAAATGATGTATATCAGTGCACATAGCTATCGGTACGACCTCCATCCATCACGTGACAGGCGACACCCACCAGTTGGTAGTAGGACGTACAACAAGATAGTCGCACATAGAGTAGCTCCAGGAGAATTCACTGAATTCATTTAGTAACTTTGTCTGTATAGTAATCTGTTTGCTATCTTTCCACGTGTTTGCTAATAAATCATCTTTCCAGTTAAACCACAAGATGTCCGGTGTACATCATTACAACATTGGAAAGGCAGCACGGTAGCATAGTGGTTAGCACAGTTACTCACAGCTCCAGGGTCCCAGGTTCGATTCCCAGCTTGGGTCATTATCTGTGCGGACTCTGCATGTTCTCCCCGTGTCTGCGTGGCTTTCCTCCGGGTGCTCCGGTTTCCTCCCACAGTCCAAAGATGTGCAGGTTAGGTGGATTGGCCATGATAAATTGCCTTTAATGTCCAAAAAAGTGAGGTGGGGTTACTGGGTTACAGGGATAGGGTGGAGGGATGGGCTTAAGTAGGGTCCTGTTTCCAAGAGCCGGTGCAGACTCGATGGGCTGAATGGCTTCCTTCTGCACTGCAAATTCATTGATTCTATGGATCATAGAACACAACACCCTCCTCTACCGGACTCTCCCAAGGACCCCCAAAATAGGAGAACCCCCTAAGACACCATCTTAATAGGGAGACCCCCGGGACCCCTGAACTAAAGGGACCCTCCCACAGAGACCCCTAACTAGAGGGACCCTCTAACTAAGGCAACCCGACCCCCCCCCCCCCCCACACACACAGGGACCCCTAACTAAAGGGCCCCCTCCCACAGGTCCTCCTTCCCCCCCAGAAAAGAAACCCCTGTCTGGAAGTTAGAGAGCAGTCCAGACAGGGGCAGTGGAACACATTACAGTTGGAACACTTACATGGAAGCTCCACGTGTCCATCCCTGGAATGAGAACAACATTTAAACCCATTAGGCCCATTAGCCATTCATTCATTTCTAGTCACAGTGGGCTGTGATTGACAGCTTCCACAAACAGCTGCAGCCTTGATTCAATCATCTTCCTTCATGCATGAGTGACTCCACGTGCTGAAATCCCAATGTTTGAAAACATCAACCACATCAAAGAGAGGTAAGTGTATTGCAATCACATGCTCAAGTGATTGGAATGCATTTTGTGATTGGAATGATTGCCAGATGGTGGTATGGTTTATTTTTGGTCACACCCCCTTCCCCCCCCCCCCCCACCTATTTGGCAATCCAGTGGCAGGGGGTTGCATTGCGGTGGAGGGGGGTAATTTGCAGTGCAATGGAGGAGGGGGTTGGCCGGTGACAGAACTTCACTATCAGGTCGCCCGCTGAAAATGGCGTCACTGTAGCAGGATTCCCTTGGGAATCCCTCCTATTCCTCACCATGCATAAATTTACATGGCAAGGGACACAAGGGACATTTGCTTCCCAAATTGCAATTCTGCTCCAACAGGCAAACATAGGGCTGGATTGATCCGATTTTGAGACTAAGTGCTGACGCTGTCGTGGAAACAGTGGTGTTTTACGACAGAAAAAATGGCGCAACAGCTGCACTGATTCAGTTACTTTAAATGGGCTCGCACCATCGCCAGGTGGAACACAATCAATTCCATGCAAAAAGCTGCTGGATTCGCCGGGTCCATGATTGGCACACGTGAAGCCACACTGAAACTGTCCATTCTCCCCCCCACACACACCGCCCCAGCTAACAAGATGGCTGGAAGGACAGCAGCACCACGGTTCAAGGGTGCTGAGCTGGACACCCTCATGGACACTGTCGAGTAGGGGCAGATGACCCTGTACCCCAGCCCAGGAGGAAGGCTACCAGGATCCACACTGCGCCGTGCTTGGGTGCAGGTGGCAGAGGCGGTCAGCACCGTGGGCAAAGTCGCCTGGACTGGCATGCAGTGCAGGAAGAAACTCCACGACCTATTCAGGGCGGCCATAGTGAGTTGGCCGCTCAGTTCCCCTGGCACTAACGCTGCCCCCCCCCCCCACACACCTGCAGCCCATCCCCTCCCCTCCCCCAGGGATGGCTGAACCCTGCCCTGCCCTGCCCCATATGCCATCACCCATGCCAGCCGCCATGGCCAGGTGCCCTGACCACTTAGTCCATTAGCTACCCAACCCCTGGACTGCGTGCATTGGAAGGTTGCATTGGACCCCGGGTTGGCACTGCGGGCCACGCCCAAGCATGTCCCTCCCCCATCCCCGCATACCTGCCCTGTCAGTATCCGGCACCATCGGCACCCCTGGTAATGCCGCCTGTCCCTGCTGCCAAGGGTACCGTTGGCTGGCATTGCTCTCACTGGGTGTGCCCTGGGTGGTTCCCCGGTGAGTGGCAGCCAGTTGGGCGTGGCATTCTGGGACGGGGAGGCGCGCTGTGGCGAGTGGTGGGGTGATGGGGTGGGTGCACCCATACGGCTGGTTTCAATGAGCAGAACCAGGGGCCGTGGTGGGTGGTCAGTGGCTGCGCAGCAAGATGGTCACTGTAATGGCGGTCGGTGACTGGGTACCTCCCCAGTCCTGTGGGAGGGCAACCCGGCTGTTCGGCCTGTTTCTCTCCCCTTCCCCGGTCCTGACAGGGGGGCCCCCACCGCAGTCAGCACATCCGGTATCCGGGCCGGCAGCCTGCATTCACTCCACGCCATTTCCGACCTCCTCTCTCTCTCAGCATCCATGATGGCAGGTTCATGACCTTTGAGAGCACAAGTGAACCATGCCCTCGGGAACTCGGCCCATCGGAAGTGGTGAATCTCGGCGGCCCCGGAGAATAGGGTTTCAGGGCCGCTAATTATGTGCCTGCTGTACTTTCAACCCGCACGGCGAGCGACGCATTTGCGGCATTCCCGAGGTGCCGGAGCATCCCGATTTGGCGTCAAGCCGACGCCCACCGCGATTTCGGCATCGGAAGCTATTCTTCGACCAATTGCATTTTGCGGTTTCAACGTCAGCAAACGGATAATCCTGCCATAGTCTCCCAAATGGAAAATCTCGCCCTATGTTCTCCCGCTAGAGCTGAATCGCACCCGATTTTCATTCACAGTGACAGTGCAAATCAGGAAGCGATTCCCAATCCTTGGACAGCATAAAGAAGAGTGCTGAAGGCAATGCACACTGAGATGCTGGGCGCATTGGCTGGCCTGCCAGGCAGTTTCTTGCCACTGGAAAGGTGCACAGAAGAGTTTGGTTCCACCTTGGCTGAAGGCATGACGAGGATCCTTCCCTCTCGCCAGGGTCTGTTCAATCTCCCTGTCCTGCTGCAGGCCCGGAGCCACCTTCATTGCTGTTCCCATACTGGCTGCAGCTTTTGTGTGGTCAGCCCACCTTCTCTTCTACCCTCCCTGTGAGGAGGTGGAACTCTCTCTGGAAGAGTTATTCCAGACACTTTGCAGTAGGCAAAGCTCTTAAAAATCACCTTATATTAATTTGGGTCCCGAGCCCTTTAAATAACTGGAGCGCAGGGTCCAACTTGCTACAGAATGCTCATTGCTTGTAGATTGATCTATGAATGTGTTGCCTGGACCAAATTAGGTATCTTGGTTTTGCATAAACAAGTTGGGGTGTGTGGCATCACCACAGAGCTGATTCAAGGTGCGATGAATGTAGGAATTTCAGACATATTGTATGGATTTGGTGCAGTAAGGGTTAAAAGCCTGGGCTAGCGTGTCATTGCTACAGTCAGGGTTTTTGAAAATCCTGGTTTGAAAGGCAGCTAGATTTTGTGGAGACATAGGTGCAATTAAAGCATCGTAAAGGTAAAAGCATAATTCAATCCAGCCATGGATTTTGTTTTGCTGAACTTGGGCTCCTCACCTGAGTCTTGAACAGTGAGCTGACAAACAAACCATTCTTAACCTCAGGACTGATTGCAACCCACTCATACCCATGTGACTCACCACGTACTGATCCCAACTCTATACTAGCCTCCGAGGTACATGAAATGCTAATATCTGAAGTGGAGGTTGCTGGTGTCAGATCAAGCGATGAGGGGGTCTCGTTATCGGTACTACACTGTGGCACGCCCTCTTCCTCCATGGCCTGCTGTGGCTGGGCAGGTAACAGTTCTTGAGTGTCTGAACAGAGGAACTCAGCAGGAGAAGGTGAGTGTGTGATGGAAAGCAACATACTCATGCTCACAGCATCAGCAGCTTGCTTATCATGCCAGCTTTCAGGATGGGGCGAGCTGGTGTTTGAGGAGTGGCATAAGACAGGAACATGCTGACATCCTCAATGTCCTTAGTTATGTTGTAACCTGCCCCCACTTCAATCTGTGGATGGCGTTTAAGGGTCTCCAAGTTCCACAGCCTCCCTCCCCTATCCTCAAACCCTTATAGGGCCATGGTATCTCTCCTCCTGTCCAACTCCATCACTAATATTTCCAGCTGGCACATCCATCAACCAGGAACCCTCTCTCAGGCCGGGATCAAACCCGGGTCCTCAATGCCATGAGGCGGCAGTGCCAAGCTTTAAATTACAGCAATATTCTTCTGTGTAGCGGGACTGCCTGCCTTTAAGAGAAGCAGGCTGTCTTCACCAGATGGTTTCTGAACAACGCTACTGGGTTTCCGGACCGAGCACAAAGACAGCATTCAGGGTTAAGGAGAGGTCAGTAGCATAGGATGCACTCAATCAGGTACCACTATCATGTGGATGAGGTGGGTGTACAAAATATGTGTTGCCAACCATGAGCTGGACAGGCTTGAGGGTCACGAATTGTGACCCTTGTTCCAAACATTGGAGTGAGCCTGCCTTTTTGAAAAAGCTTCAGCATGCAATTTTGGTTCCAATTGCTGAATACCATGCTTTGAAGTTGGCAGGATGTGTGAAAAGTGACAGCAGTAGGCTTAGCACACAAGTGCTGATTAGAAGCAATGTTCATTGAAGAGCACATCTCGTCCCCATGTATCCTTTCCCATGGTGTGCATGGCTGTCACTTCCGAGAATTTGAGTGCTACTTAAGGGCACACTCACCTCTTATTGTGACTAATAAACAAAAGTATTTTTTTTAAATGAAAAGAACACTTTATTTGAATACCCCTGTGATTATTCTCTTGAAGTGTTCGCAGCAGTTCCTGGAAATTAATCTTCAATTCCTGGAGACTGCAGGAAATTCCTGGAAGGGTGTAAACCTGGGTTGAATGGTCTAGCCAATATCTATCCCTCAGTCAACATCACCAAAATATGACCACATTGCTGTTTGAGGACCTCACTGAAACCGGGGAGATCTAGTACCCTCCGATTCTGCAGACAAGGCTCAGGCTTCTTTGTTCACTGGTTTATTAAAGTGCAGTAAGAAGTCTTATAACACCACGTTAAAGTCCAACAGGTTTGTTTCGAATCACTAGCTTTCGGAGCACTGCTCCTTCCTCAGGTGACCTGCAAAGACTTGCATTCAAAGTATCGTATTGCATCTTTGACTCTGTCTCTATACATGCTTCTGGAACCCACCTCTTCATTCACCTGAAACATCATTCTTATACTGTTATACAGATAATTCATTTGCATTTACCAATTATTAAGTTACACATTCTTATTATCTTGCCTCTATCCAATTGTGTCTGCTAACATACAGATAACAAAATTACTGTGTTACATTCTAAGCATGCACATGTGGTTATAATATCTAATCACTACCAGGGCAAGTATACTGATGCACGATCAATAAGCACAGAAACGAAGGAGTAGTCCGAATCGAAGGCTTTAATCTACAAGAAGTATGCCCAGCAGCTTGAGTACAGAAAGAACGTTGGCTGCTGGGAAATACGGTTTCTTATACTCCGCCTCATGGGCGGAGCTACCTTCATCTCGACCAATGGGAAAGCAACACTTGGGCCAATGGGCAGCGAGCCTTCTCCACCAATAGCAGCTCACACTCCCAGGTACTGTAGAACCTCTAGTCATACTACCACATATACATAGTACTTTGACCCTTTTATACTTTAGTAACTCATGACTATTTGTGATTTGTCCAGCCTCCCCCTTTGTCCATTGTGCTTGTTCGCTTCTTCTCATCCCCTCACTCGCTCTATGTAAATCAGCAACCTTGTTTCCTGCATTGCAGAAGTAGTGGCACTTCAGAATTATTCCTTTTCTGTACAGCAAATTTGGAAGGTCCTGAGGTTGTCAAAGGTACGATATAAATGTAAGCTTTTCTGGGTGTGCGTTCCAAATTTGGTGTGATTCTCTGTTCTTGAGACTAAGTATTGAGCGACTGTGGAGGGGCTAGCACCACATGGAACACAATCGATCTTAATGACAAAAGGTGCGGGATTCGCCGGGTTCGTGATTGACACTCGAGAGGCTGACAAGCTGCAGCCGCACATACACATTACACTCGCCACACACACTTATCCCAGCCAACAAGATGGCACTGGTTGTGCTGGTGTGCGCCCATCCCGCTGACGGCTCAACTAGGGCCAGAGGGCACCTAGGGTGGTGTCCTGGAGGGAGACCCATATGACCTGTGGTCCTAGGGTCACAGTGGGCAGTCAGCAGCGTGAGCAGCTACATGGCTCCCTTGCAGGCTGCGGCAATGGTATTCCATGCCTGACCCCATGCCCCCCCCCCCCCCCCCCCCCCGCTATTCCCCCCTGGCCCTGGCAGAAACCCCCTTGCCAGCAGCACCACTGTCAGCAAACTATGGCGATGTTGTTTTTTTATAGAAATTTAAGTGTGCCCAATTATTTTTTTTCCAATGAAGGGGCAATTTAGTGCCGTCAATTAAACTACTGTGCACATCTTTGGCTTGTGGGGGTGCGACCTACGCAGACAGGGGGAGAATGTGCAAACTCCACATGGACAGTGACCCAAGGCAGGGATAGAACTCGGGTCCTCAATGCCATGAGGTGGCAGTGCTAACCACTGCGCCATTGTGCTGTTCAAACTATGCCAATGTTGGACACTTTCCATACCCCCTGTCTCTCCCTCATCAGCCACAGCGGCAGTTTCACGATTTTTCAAAGCACAAGTAAACCTCGTCATCGGGAATTCACCCCAGTGGAAGTGGAAAATCGCGAAGCCCCTGGAGAAATGAAAAATGAAATGAAATGAAAATCGCTTATTGTCACAAGTAGGCTTCAATGAAGTTACTGTGAAAAGCCCCTAGTCGCCAGATTCCGGCGCCTGTTCGGGGAGGCTGGTACGGGAATTGAACCGTGCTGCTGGCCTGCCTTCGTCTGCTTTAAAAGCCAGCAATTTAGCCCAGTGTGCTGAACCAGGAGAACACTGGGTCAGGCCCGCTAATGATTTGCCAACGGCGTTTACTGTAGGTGCGAAGTGGAATGCATTGATGTTGCGATTTGCCGTGAAAACGGCACCGGCCACGATTTCGGCATGAAAAACAATTCTCCGCCCATTGTGCTTCTCGATTCCAGTGTCAGCTGACCGAGAATCCCACCCTTCTCCTTACTGGAGAAGGAACAGGGTTGTGTGGAGCAGAAACCAGTTGGCTAGATGATTTACGTTGGGTAAAAGTTAATAGGTGGGATTTTCAAGCCCCTCCCTGCGGCATGTTTTCCAGTAGCAGAGATGGCTCACCACTGCTTTCTGGCAGGGTCTGCCGGTTCCGCCGATGTCTATGTTGTTTTGCATGCCTCGCCTACCCGGCCGTTGGAGATCCCGTTGGGGAAGGGCTGGAGTATCGCGCCCTATGTAACCAATTGAGTTAAAGGAATAAACTGATACATATTTTTCAGAGAACAAAATGCCCAGAGCGCCAAAGTATTATTTGCTTCAGCATCTCAATCAAGTTAGATAAAAAGCAGATGAGTCTTGCTGTTTTATTGTCATGTACTCACCACTCCATTGAATGTGTTTGCAATGATTAGAATTTGCTTCAGTTAGTGCAGTTCACCTTTCCTGAAGCAAACCAGATTTCCCTCTCGTGCCTGGGCAATGAGAAGTGGCTTTGAAATGCCAACTGTTCCCTGCAGTTATCCAAAACCTGGTTTCATGATAATTGGTGGGGGATGGGGGGGGACAACCGAAATAGAAAGGGAAAGGAATCCTTCTCAATCTTCCCGCTTTCCAGCTCCCACAAGAGTATCTAGACAGACCAAGCTTTGGCCTGCAGATCATTAAAGCTTTGAAAACTTTATTGATAAACGTATTCAATATCCTGAGGGGTTCTGAGTGAGAAAGTATTCCCTTGCAAGGGAGCATCAGGAACTTGAGGGCACAGGTTGCAAATAACAGACAAGAGGAGTCAAAGTGATGTGAGGAAGTTATTTATCTCCCAGAGGCTGGCTAAAGTCTCGAACAAACGTCCTGAGAGGGTGACGGAGGCAGGTTCAATAAAGATATTATGAAAAGGGAATTGGATTGCTATCTGAAAAGAAAGAATGTGCAAGGTTACGGGGATAAGGCGGGAGGGTGAGACTAGGTAGAATGCACTTTCAGAGAGCTTGTACAGACTGGATGGGCACAATGGCCTCCATCTGAATTGCGAAGGTTCTGGGTTTTCCCACCGCGTCGCTCCCGGCTCCGCGCCATTCGCAACAGGTGAACCATAGTCAAACCCAAATCGAGATCCTCGCCGGGCGCGAAACCTGGATCTCGCCCTTAGGTTCATTTAAATATCTGCACAGCATATTCAACCAGGGAGTCATCAGCCGCACCAGCGAGTTCTCAACCGGGCAGTGTTTAGTACTGGTTTCCACTGGTGGGCCAGGCGTGCTGGCAACCCGGGGTCTCACAGGCCATTAGAGCCCCCCTCGTGGTCAGCGACAGGTCAGGATAGTACCCTGCATTCCCACTGGCACCCAGTATCAAGCTGGGAGTGCCAATGTGCCCGGGCACTGCCAAAGGTCAGGGCCTGGGGAGGGCCGTGTCCATGAAAGGGGGAAGGAGGTGGGGTTTGAGGGGCTCGAAGAAAGGTTGGGGGGTTAAAGGAGGGGAGATCCTGAAAGCGGGGATGCTGAAAGGGAGGGTGCGGTCTGTGGAGATTGAGGCAGCCTTTCAAAATGGCATCCCAATCTCCGAGGAGCCGATCCTGCTGGCATGCTCAGCTCCCCAGTACAGGAAAACTTCCGAAGTGTGGCCTCGAGAGGGAAAACTCCCCGTGGCCCAAAAACACGGCTAAGTGCTGTTGAATAATGGTGCCATTATTGACGCTGAAACTTTCTGGTGAATCGCTACCTCTGTGAAACCTCATTTACTGTTCCTGCCGTTATAGAAAACATAGAGATTTGTTCCTTATAACATCTTATTCTGAAGGGGGCTATGGCATCTGTGAAAGGATTTAATTTATATCTGCTTAAACCTCATTCCACTGCTGTCCATGCTGGCGGTGGACAGAACATTCCTCATGACAGAGCCAACCTCACCAGAAGACTTTGGGTTTCTCTGCCATCACTGAATTTACTCCTAGCGCAGGGCACTCCCATCATCAAGACACCCAGTGACTGCCCGTTGAGATCCATCAACAGAAAGAGCTCCCATCCCCCCCCCCCCCCCCCCCCCCCCCCACATCTAACTGGTCTGCAACAACAACAAGAGCTCCCTCCATGTGTAGCTTTCCTGGTAGCTTGATTCCTTCATCCTCCACCAATCCAGGCTATCTCTGATCTTCACTTCACTTCAAACCCCACTCGTGCTGGGATGGATGCAAGGCAGGGTAAGAGCAATACTTTGAAGACGTGGCGAATGACTCCTCTCCTGGAGTGCCAGACAGAGGCAAAACAGCCAATGCCAACTATTCGACAGGACAACCAGTGAGCAAGTAGGCCATCAGAATTCAGAAGGTGCAATGGTGGTGCCCTCCGATACCATCTCGCAAGGTCTTGATAATTGTGGTGGTCTACTGCACTCTCCACAGCATGGCTATCCAGAGAGAAGAAGCCCTGGAAGGAGACAGCTCAATGGGGAGGAGCCGAATCAGGGGGAAGGAGAAATAGGCGGCAGGGAGAAGATTCTGCTGAACAGAGATTTTCCTATGCTGCATTACAAGCTGGTCTCCTCCCGCCATCCTCCACAAAGATTGTGGCCTTCAGCTTTAGATCCAAGTTGGCATCGATGGGGGTTTGCCCTACCAGAAGCCAGGCCTTCAGCTCCCTGTGATATCTCGCTTCCCTCTGATGAAGCAGCACCCACCCAGGACAACCAGCATTCACAGTGATGGCTGCCAATGGGGTCTTTCGAGTTCCACACTACGTCTGACTTGCCTCTGTTCCCACCTCCACTCATTCTTACATTGGATAGGAAACCTCTCTCAATACCAATTAAGAGCTCCACCCCAAAGAAAATCTGGGGCGAGATTCTCCGTTCCTCAGACTAAGTGTTGACATCGGGGCAGGATTCGTGGATTTTCACGACAGTAAAATTGGCGCTGCACCCTGGCCGATTTAGCGACCGTTGAGGGACTAGCACTGTGCCGTGTGGAACACAATGGATTCCAATGAGGGGTTCGCCGGATCCGCGATTGACACTTGGGAGGCTGACAAGCTGCAGCCGCACATACACACTTCATACCCCACACAAACAATCCCAGCCAACAAGGGCACTGGTTGTGCTGGAGCATGCCCATCCCGCTGATGGGTTGGCGGGGGCCAGAAGGCACTTAGAACATAGAACATAGAACAGTACAGCACAGAACAGGCCCTTCGCCGAGCCATGATCACCCTACTCAAACCCACATATCCACCCTATACCCGTAACCCAACAACCCCCCCCCCTTAATCTTGTGGGTTGCAACTTGTGGGTTGCCTGGAGGACACCCATACGGCCAAGGCACTAAGTTCACACTGAGCAATCGGCGGCGTGCGCAGCTGCATGGCTGCCTTGCCAGCTGTGACTATGGTTTTCCATGCCCAACAACCCTGGCCCCACAGTCCACCTCCTGGCCACCCCCCCGCTACTTCCCCCCGGCCCTGGCAGAAGCCCCCCAGCCAAGGGCACAACTGTCAGCAAACTCTGGCGATTTTGGGCACTTTCCATTGCCCCTCTCTCTCCCTCAGCAGCCACGGCGCCTGTTTCACTTTTTTTAATTGACGCCCCGGAAAATACCAGGTCAGGACCGCTCATGGTCTGCCAACGGAATTTACTGTACGCGCGGAGTGGAACGACGCAGTCGATGCGACGGAGAATTGCGATTTGGAGTGAAACTGGCGCCCGCCACAATTTTGGAACCGATTCACCATCCAATCATGTGTTCCGATTCCGACGTCGGCCACGGAAAATACTGTCCCTGAACTTTAATCCATTGCCCACCAGAGGCACTCTGACCCAAAAACAAACCTGACTTGTTTTCCACCTGGTACAAACCAGAACCTTATAACTGCAAAAAGGGTTAGTGCAAAAGGAAACGACTTCAAATCAATGTCTTGGTTATGGGGTGAACACACTCATACGCACTACCATCTGCTGGAAGTGGCAACACAGACAAATTAGAGGAGGCAGCCAAGGAAGGAACAGAACTGTATCTCTGAGATGGAGTCGAATCTTAAGCAATTGCCTTCTCTCTCAACTCAAGTGCTGAATCAAACTTGTGCACAGCGTAGTGAAGCCTGTTTCCCAAAGAGAAGGGCCATTGTTTTCTCTCTGGAATCCGAGTAATCCTGTCAGGGTTCTGGAAGTTAATTACTATCTTTGTACAGCTGCAGAATGTGATGATGGAGAGCAATTTGCTCACAAGAATTGCCACTGACCATGGAAAGTGTCATGTGGTTGGCAGGCAATATCATAGTGCTGTGCACCTCGCCCGAGCTTTCCTAACTTGGGGGAGGTCATCAGTGAAATATTGAAGAATAAATGCAGTCTGCAACATTTAACTCATACTTTGCTGTCACCCTTTCCAGTCTAGCCATTGTAAAGTTCCAATCCAGCCTATCACAGAGCTTTTAACCAACCCAGAGTACCACATGTCAAGATCAATAATATTCGCAACCAGCAGAGAGAACCACGTGCTGGTGGATTGGTGTTTTAATTTAGGGGAGGCTTAGAAATTCTATTGAGGTAAGATCCCAATGGTGCATCCAAACCCTGACTGTCATGATGAGATTATTTTTTCTTCTTGGGCGGCACAGTGGTTAGCACTGCTGCCTCACAACACCAGGGACCTGGGTTCAATTCCAGCCTCAGGTGATGACTGCCTGCGTGCAGTTTGCATATTCTCCCCGTGTCTGCGTGGGTTTCCACCGGTTTCCTCCCACAATTCAAAGATATGAATGTTAGGCGGATTGGCTGTGCTAAAATGGTCTTTAGTGCTCAAAGATGTGTAGGTTAGGTTACATGGTTGCAAGGAAGGGGTGGTGGAATGGGCCGAGGTAGGATGCTCTTTCGGAAGGTCAGTGCAGACTTGATGGGCCGAATGGCCCCCTTATGCATTTTAGGGATTCTATGATTTCCTTTTGAGCAGCAGAACTCCTTTGCTGATGGCTTTTAGCCTTGGGGCGCATGAAGGGAAGCCTCTGTCCGCACAAAGGAAACATTTCTGTGAACTGCCCTACAATTATGACTGAAGCGGAGTTTAATAATAATAATCTTTTATTGTCACAAGTATGAAGTTACTGTGAAAAGCCCCTAGTCGCCACATTCTGGCACCTATCTGGGTAAGCCAGTATGGGAATTGAAGAAGCGCTGTTGGCCTTGTTCTGCATTACAAACCACCTGTCTAGCCCACTGAGCTAAACCGGCCTTCAGAGGAATGTATTGTAAACCACCTTGCTTCAACTGCTGGCCAGTCGGAAAATTGCCGCTGAATAATAGTGGTTATCCCATTGTTGATGAAAATGGCCACTGACATTTCATACCAGTTTTGGGGTTTAGATACTGCTGCTCACCGAAGAAGCACACATTGAGGTAGTAAGTAATGCGACCTAATGTCTACCATTCAATAAGATCATGACTGATCTGATTGTGGACTCAATTCCACATTCTCCCTCTCCCCGATGATCTTTCATTCCCTTGTTAGTCAAGAATCTATGTACCTCAGCCTTAAAAATACTCATCTACCCATACCTCCATGCTCTCTGAGGAAGAGAGTTCCAAAGATTCATGACCCTCTTGGGAGAAGAGATTTCTTCTCATATCTGTCTTAAATGGGAGACGCCTTATTTATAAACGTTGTCCTGTAGTCTCTCCTACAAGGGGAAAGATCCTTTCAGCATCCACCCTGTCAATCCCCTCAGGTTCTTCAATAAGTTTGTCTCATTATTCTCAGCCCCAGTGGATACAGACCCAGCTTGCCCAGCCTTTCCTTGTGAGATAGCCACCTCATCCCAGCTATCTGTCGAGTGAACCTTTGCTGAAATGCTTTTAACACATCAACAGCCTTTCTTAAATAAGGAAACTCAAACTGTACACCCTGCGCCAGATTTGGGGCTCACCAAGGCCTTACGCAGCTGTAGCAAAAAATCCTGAGCGGGATTCTCCGTCAGCTGATGCCGGAATCAGGAAAGACAATTGGACGGAGAATCGGTTTTGGCGCTGAAATTGTGGCAGGCACTGGGTTCACGCCAAATCGCAATTCTCCGGTGCATCGACAGCGGTCTCAATGCATTCTACTCGGCAAGTACAGTAAATGCAGTTTGCATATCATTAGTGGGCCTGATCCAGTATTCTCCGGGGCCTCCATGATGCTCCGTCACTGCCGGGAGGAATTCCCGATGGAGACGTTCACTTGTGCTTCTAAAAATCGGGAAACAGTCGGCATGACTGATGAGGGCGAGAGAGGAGGTAGGACATGTAGAGTTGGGACAGTGGGCTGACGGTCCTGGCAGTGGCCGGGCCGGGGGGGGGTTAACGGGGGAACGAAGCGTGGGGCCGGGTGACCCCCACCGCCATGGGACTGGGGTGGTCTCCAGGCACGGATTGCCATTGCCTCAGCCTGAAAGGCGGCCATCACGTGGCACACCCAAGGGCAATGCCCTTTCATGATCAGATATCTTGGGCTTATCCCTTTCTTTATGTTGACTATGCTCCCTATCCTTGTTCATTTAATTGATGTTAGTTCTTTTTAATGATTCCGTCCTTCAGAGCAATGACTCAGTCTAGTTCCTGGTTCCTGAAGTTTTGAGGAATCCTGGATTGTAATGGACATAGAACATAGAACATACAGTGCAGAAGGAGGCCATTCGGCCCATTGAGGCTGCACCGACCCACTTAAGCCCTCACTTCCACCCTATCCCTATAACCCAATCACCCCTCCCAACCTTTTTGGTCACTCAGGGAATTTTATCATGGCCAATCCACCTAACTATCCACATCTTTGGGCTGTGGGAGGAAACCGGAGCACCCGGTGGAAGCTCATGCCAACACGGGGAGAACGTGCAGACTCCGCACAGACAGTGACCCAGCAGGGAATCGAACCTGGGACCCTGGCACTGTGAAGCCACAGTGCTATCCACTTGTGCTACCGTGCTGCCTCCTGTGATGAGGAGGGCATTTGCTTAAGACCTTGCTGTCTTTCTAATTACAGTGACTCCAATATAGCAGGAAGGTCAGTATCCTCTAACGTAGAAAAGGTGGACCACATCTGATTCAGTTTTGCTTCTAGTTCTTAAATTATTTGGCTATTTGTACCCGAGGTCACCATTCTTATGGATGGATTAGTGTGGATACAGTTACTAAGGGGTCAATATTGACAGATGAATGTAGGATTGTACCAGCGTTTCCTATCACCTAGATTTTGACTTTGTTCCTCTCTGGTGATTCACCGAGTGATGAAGGGTCATGGTCACACTCAGGTATTCGTTGATCCAGCTAGTCTGCTCTTCAAGCTGATGAAGGTTCCCTTCATCTGTTTGGAAAAGAGTTGGATCTGCCTCAGCAAAGAGTGGCAGAAATTCTTCGCTGAAGTCCCAATCAAGGTAATCAGCACTGGTGGATGGTTCGAGGGTCTCCAACCTGGTATACTCAATGACTGCCTGTTTCTTGACATGTTCTGCTGATTGATGAGGTTGGAGGCAACGCAGGCATCCCAGTTTAGGAGAAAAAATTCCAGATTGTCAATCACATATAGCCTTTTCAGTATCTGTTTGATGGATAAAGAACTGGCTGGGCAACAGGAGACAGAGAGTAGTGGTGGAAGAAAGTGTCTCAAAATGGAGAAGGGTGACTAGTGGTGTTCCACAGGGATCCGTGCTCGGACCACTGTTGTTTGTGATCTACATAAATGACCTGGAGGAAGGTATATGTGGTCTGATTAGCAAGTTTGCAGATGATACTAAGGTTGGTGGAGTTGCAGATAGCGAGGAGGACTGTCAGAGAATACAACAAAATATAGATAGATTGGAGAGTTGGGCAGAGAAATGGCAGATGGAGTTCAATCCAGGCAAATGCGAGGTGATGCATTTTGGAAGATCAAATTCAAGAACGGACTATATGGTCAATGGAAGGGTCTTGGGGAAATTTGATGTGCAGAGAGATCTGGGAGTTCAGGTCCATTGTACCCTGAAGGTGGCAACGCAGGTCGATAGAGTGGTCAAGAAGGCATACAGCATGCTTGCCTTCATCGGACGGGGTATTGTGTACAAGAGTTGGCAGGTCATGTTACAGTTGTATAGGACTTTAGTTCGGCCACATTTGGAATACTGCGTGCAGTTCTGGTCGCCACATTACCAGAAGGATGTGGATGCCTTGGAGAGGGTGCAGAGGAGGTTCACCAGGATGTTGCCTGGTATGGAAGGTGCTAGCTATGAAGAAAGGTTGGGTAGATTAGGATTGTTTTCGTTGGAAAGACGGAGATTGAGGGGGGATCTGATTGAGGTCTACAAAATTATGAGAGGTATGGACAGGGTGGATAGCAACAAGCTTTTCCCAAGAATGGGGGTGTCAGTTACAAGGGGTCACGATTTCAAAGTGAGAGGGGGAAAGTTTAAGGGAGATGTGCGTGGAAAGTTTTTTACGCAGAGGGTGGTGGGTGCCTGGAACGCTTTACCAGCGGAGGTGGTAGAGGCGGGCATGACAGCATCATTTAAGAAGCATCTAGACAGGTATATGAATGGGCGGGAACAGAGGGAAGTAGATCCTTGGAAAATAGGAGACAGGTATAGATAAAGGATCTGGATCGGCGAAGGCTAGGAGGGCCGAAGGGCCTGTTCCTGTGCTGTAATTTTCTTTGTTCTTTGTTCTTTGTTCTTAAATTGGAGTGTTGCTGGTAACTTACCTTTAACGTGGATCTTAATTCCTCCTGCTCCATACAGTTGTGCTGTAGGTGGCTGCAGAGAATGTCCAACCAACCATGGTTCGCAGTCGAACAGGACTGTCACACTTTCTCCTGTGTCTGATTCAAAATGAGTAATCTACACATTGACACATCAGTCAGCTTTCCAGAACATGCCGCGCCCGATAAAAGCCAGGAGACCCCGCTCCCGGGATCCACACAGCTCGCAATGACTGGTGAGATCTAACGCGATCTCACGAGATGTTGCGATGTAAACCCCGCCCATTATAACCAGGATCACTTTTTGGAAAATCTGCACATTAAAGGGAGATGCCACATGGGGTGGCACTCGTGGGGGTCTCCCAGGGAATTGGGGGCCGCCAGGTGCTTGCCTCTGGGCAGCATGGTACTCTGGCACTGATGGTGCCCTGTGGTCACCCTGGTGGTGCCAGCCTGGCATCCGAGCAATGGCACCTTGGTTCTGACCCAGCACTGTCAAGGTACCTAAGTATCACTGGCAGGGACTCTGCCAAGATGTTTTGTAGGTACTGCCAAGGTACCAAGATAGCATTTTTTGCATGGTGGGGAGCTGGCCAGGAGTCCCCTATGTGGATGTTGGGGGATGCAGGGTGGGTGGACACAGACACCCTCCATAGTGCGTTGGATTATGGGCCAACCTATCCTGCAGGGACACGGTAAGCCACATGCTTCATTCAGCGAGGAGGGAGAGGGGTGCTGAGGGGGGATGCTGAGGGTGGGGGAGGGGGATGTGGGGGGCTGGGGGTGTACAGCGGAGATGAGGGTATGGGAGGATGGGAGAGGGCCCGGCGTGGGTGACACTGCTGGACATGTGTGGGCCGGGGCAAGGTATGATGCTGAGCGGGGGCGGTGCCAGGCACATGGTCGGCAGGGGGTGGGGGGGGGGGGGGGGGGGGGAGAGGGGAGGGAGGGCGGAGGTGGCAGGTGGAACCGGTGCCAGGGGGTTAGTGCCAACCCACCGGGCAGCCCAGTGGAGGTCATTGATCTTCTTATAGCACTGGGTGTCGGTCCTCCTGGTGACACTCCCTGAGCTGATGGCCACTGCCATCTCCTCCCGGGCAGCACTGGCTTCCCTGTGGCTCACTCTCTGAGCTCTTGGGGAAACAGGGCATACTTTCTGGACTCGACCGCGTCCAACAATCTGACCGGGTTGGCATCCCCGAATCGTGGGGCTGGTCTCCTTGGTGACATGGCTGAGGGCTGTGTGGGGTTTGCTCTGCAGAATCGGTTCAAGTGCTGCTCCCCCTTGTTGGCGGTGAGCCAGTGGGACGATCATTTGTGGTAAGAAACCTATGGGGCCTCATTAAGGGAACCGATTAACGTTTGATACCGGTGACGCCGGATCGAGCATCGGGACGTTCGCAGCAGTTCCCGCTCGCTACCTCACTTAGAGACAATTCTATTAAATTGCGTCCTTCAATTCCTATAGTGACTGATCCTGCAGTGGCTACTGAAGAAGTACCATCTACAAAGAGAAATGAGGACACTTCTGAGATTGCATGTTGCCAAGTTCAAGAACACCAAATTCTACCAAAAAAAATAGACGTCCACCACAGAATCTGTCTTCCTGAATTGCATATATGTCTAGAAATAATACATAAGGGATCAATCAGTTGTATAAATGTTCATCGTTGTCATTACACTAATGAAATAAAGGAGGAGGCGTGTTATGTACCTGGGAACGCATTCCCTCTGTTTATGCATCGTGTGATGTGCAGCGATGTCAGCAGAGTATTTGCGGGGGATTTGGGCAGATCGCCATACTGGCTGTCTGAGCAATACCCTGAATAAACCTCTCATCGTGTTTCACAAGAACCCACAGAGTGGGCACCTCCATACCTTTTCTCGTCGAGGCAACAAAGAAATATAACAGTATGCAATGTATTTTTCTGCCCAATTTGTTTCCTTGAAACATGATAGAAATGCATCGAGGTGAGGGAATTGTACAGATCAGGAGACCATTAATAATGAATGTTTGTGTATGAGTCAGTCAATACTCTTATTGATACATAAGGGAATGTGATAATGATGGAAAATTGCTTTCGGCAAAGTTACACTCAGTGAAAACCACAGTATATAGGCGAATAAGTAGATTGTTATCATAAACTGAAGCAAACGACCTGATGCCGAGAATTGGAGAGATATGCCACAGAAAGCAATTTCCACTGGTGATGTAACCTTGGCTCAGTCCTTACTGCTGTCTGTTTAAAAGGCAAAACTGGCTGTTTATGGTTTTATGCAATAGGTAGTGGCTCCCCACAACATAAATTACTGATTCTATGTAAAGAAACTATTGTTCCGCTGTTTGAGAGAGAAAGCTTTGAAAGATGTGCTCCGTACAAATTGGAGGAGAGTGCAGAACCATCTTCTGTATTATTCACGCATCCTGTGATTTGTACAATATGTTGCATGAGCATGTAATGATGTCCAGGTGCATCTCATGGTAATTCATACTCGTGTAGGTAATTTTGGTAATTTATTCTCAATGTACCATCTGCTCTCTTCACGGAACGAGGAGAAGCTAACCATCCTTAAGCGACATCCAACTTGAATCAGTTGCTGGCACAGGGACAAGGAACGTGCATAAAAATGTTGGGTAGGGAATGCCAGGTGAGGCACTGAACATGGCTGCTGAAAGAGTTAATGGCGTTGATGGGGGTGGTTGGGGTGGGGGGGGGGGTGCAGCTGATGTCAGGTGCTGGTTTGAAATGCCTCCTGTCACTCGTGAGTCACAGGCAAGGAGAAATCTCACCGGGTAGACTCTGGAGGTCGCTGCATCCTCGTGTCCCTGGGTCAGAAGGCTATAGGGTTGAGTGTCGCTACAGAGACTTCAGTGGAAAATCTAGGCCGAAGCCTCAGTGTAGGACTGAGGGAGCGTTGCACTGTCGGCTGTGTCATCATTCAGTGAAGCATTAAATTGAGGCCTATCAGACCTCACAAGTGGACATAAAAGATCCCATGGCATTATTTTTAAAGTGAGTTCTCGACAGTAGTCTGGTCAATATTGATTCCTCAGCAAACATCACTAATAACGATGATATGCTCCTTCTCACATTGCTATCTGCGGGACCCGGCTGTATGCAAATTGATGGTCATGCTTCCTCCATTATAACTTTGACTATATTTCAGAGAGCGCTTCACTGCTTATAAAACACTTTGGGATTTCTAAGGTCATGCAAGATGCAATACAAATTTAAATCTTTCAAGATTTGTTTTACTCTAGCTCCCTATCCTTCAACCAATATCTTTTCTTTTTCCATTAAACTCAAGGCTTAACCACTAATTTTTTATGTTTGTGTTCCAGCAACAGATGACCAACAAAAAAGCTAAATGCCACTTATTATAAAGTATTATTTAACATAGTTGATGATTAAACTAAAAAAAGCTTGTAATCTTCGAATGTTGTTTGTTCTGGCAAGCCCTTTGCTTTGACTGTTGTGTAGCTCTGATTGGTAATGTAGACACTAATTCTGATGGTTAAAAACAAAAGGCCATTGTTACTTTATTTTGGGGATCAACAGTAACTGTTTCTGGCAATAAGCATTGACTCGGTTTCACTTATCTTCACTGAGCCAAACCTTAAACACAAACGTTCAGCTTTGGCAAATGGTCAAAAAATGGCTGAGTTAATTTTTTTATTTTTTGACTCTATAGGCGCGATTTAAAAGAAATAAAAGAGTCCCATGTCAGGCGCATTTTCCGAGCTTGCAACACTGAGAACGACCCCGCTATTAAATGGGACTCTGCTTCATTTCGGGGCCTCTGCAAGGAACACCCTGTCGAGACGGCACTCAATCCCATTTTTTGCACTAGCATAGAACATAGAACAGTACAGAACAGAACAAGCAAAGTACTGTGCACACCCCTGTCAGCATCAACGGAGCCGAGGTAGAGATGGTGAGCAGTTTCAAATTCCTAGGGGTGCACATCACCAAAAATCTATCCTGGTCCACTCATGTCGACGCTATCACCAAGAAAGCACAACAGCGCCTTTACTTCCTCAGGAAACTAAGGAAATTCGGCATGTCCACATTAACCCTTACCAACTTTTACAGATGCACTATAGAGAGCATCCTATCGGGCTGCATCACAGCCTGGTATGGCAACTGCTCGGCCCAGGACCGCAAGGAACTTCAGAGAGTCGTGAATACCGCCCAGTCCATCACACGAACCTGCCTCCCATCCATTGATTCCATCTACACCTCCCGCTGCCGGGGGAAAGCAGGCAGCATAATCAAGGATCCCTCCCACCCGGCTTACTCACTTTTCCAACTTCTTCCATCGGGCAGGAGATTCAGAAGTCTGAGAACACGGACGAACAGACTCAAAAACAGCTTCTTCCCCACTGTCACCAGACTCCTAAATGACCCTCTTATGGACTGACCTCATTAACACTACACCCGTGTCTGCTTCATCCGATGCCAATGCTTATGTAGTACATTGTATATATTGTGGTGCCCTATTATGTATTCTCATGTATTTTCTTGAATTCTGTTTAATTCCCTTTTCTTCCCATGTACTGAATGATCTGTTGAGCTGCTTGCAGAAAAATACTTTTCACTGTACCTCGGTACACGTGACAATAAACAAATCCAATCCAATCCAATCCAACAGGCCCTTTGGCCCTCGATGTTGTGCCGAGCCTTGTCCGAAACCAAGATCAAGCTATCCCACTCTTTGTCATTCTGGTGTGCTCCATGTGCCTATCCAATAACCGCTTGAAGGCTCCTAAAGTCCGACTCCACTATCACAGCAGGCAGTCCATTCCACACCCTAACCACTCTCTGAGTAAAGAACCTACCTCGGACACCCCCCCCATATCTCCCACCCTGAACCTTATAGTTATGCCCCCTTGTAACAGCTACATTCACCCGAGGAAATAGTCTCTGAACGTCCACTCTATCTATCCCCCTCATCATCTTATAAACCTCCATTGTCGCCTCTCATCCTCCTCCACTCCAAAGAGAAAAGCCCGAGCTCCCTCAACCTTTCCTCATAAGACCTATCCTCCAAACCAGGCAGCATCCTGGTAAATCTCCTTTGCACCCTTTCCAATGCTTCCACATTCTTCCTATAGTGAGGTGACCAGAACTGCACACGATACTCCAAATGTGGTCTCACCAGGGTCATGTACAGTTGCAGCATAACGCACGGCTCTGAAACTCAAGCCCCCTGTTAATAAATGCTAACACACTATAAGCCTTCTTCACAGCTCTATCCACTTGAGTGGCATCCTTCAGAGATCTGTGTACATGAAACCCAAGATCTCTCTGTTCCTCCACATTCCTCAGAACCCTGCGGTTGACCCTGTAATCCGCATTCAACTTTTTCCGACCAAAATAAATCACCTTGCACTAATCAGTGTTAAACTCCATCTGCCATTTTTCAGTCCAGCTCTGCATCCTATCAATGTCTCTTTGCAGCAAATTTACTGACCCACCCTTCAGCCCCCTCCTCCAAATCATTGATAAAAATCACAAATAGCAGAGGACCCAGCACTGATCCCTGTGGTACACCGCTGGTAACTGGTCTCCAGTCTGAAAATTTTCCATCCACCACCACCCTCTGTCTTCTATGTGATAGCCAGTTACTTATCCAATTGGCCAGATTTCCCTCTATCCCACACCTCCTTACTTTCTTCATGTGCCGACTATGGGGAACCTTATCAAACGCCTCACTAAAATCCATGTATACGACATTAACTGCTCTACCTTCATCTACACACTTAGTTACCTCCTCAAAGAATTCAATCAAATTTGTGAGGCAAGACTTACCCTTCACGAATCCGTGTTGACTATCCCGGATTAAGCTGCATCTTTCCAAATGGTCATTAATCCTATCCTTCAGGACCTTTTCCATTAACTTACTGACCACCGAAGACTAACCGGCCTATAATTTGCAGGGTCATTCCGATTCCCTTTCTTGAACAGAGGAACAACATTCGCCACTCTCCAGTCCTCTGGCACTATCCCCGTGGACAGTGAGGACCCAAAGATCAAAGCCAAAGGCTCTGAAATCTCATCCCTTGCCTCCCAAAGAATCCTAGGATATATCCCATCTGGCCCAGGGGACTTGTCGACCCTAAGGTTTTTCAAAATTGCTAATACATCCTTCCTCAAAACATCTACCTCCTCCAGCCTACCAGCCTGTATCACACTCTCATCCTCAAAAACATGGCCCCTCTCCTTGGTGAACACTGAAGAAAAGTATTCATTCAATGCCTCTTCGATCTCTTCTGACTCCATGCACAAGTTTCCACTACTGTCCTTGACCGGCCCGAACCTCACCCTGGTCATTCTTTTATTTCTCACATAGGAGTAAAAAGCATTGGGGTTTTCCTTGATCTGACCCGCCAAGGACTTCTCATGCCCCCTCCTACCTCTCCTAAGCCCTTTTTTTTAGCTCATTCCTTGCTACCTTGTAACCCTCAAGCAACCCAACTGAACCTTGTTTTCTCATCCTTACATACACTTCCTTTTTCCTCTTGACAGGACATTCAACCTCTTTTGTGAACCATGGTTCCCTCACACGGCCATTTCCTCCCTGCCTGACAGGGACATACCTATCAAGGACATGCAGTATTTGCTCCTTGAACAAGCTCCATTTTTCATTTGTGCCATTCCCTGATAGCTTCTGTGCCCATCTTATGCTCCCTAATTCTTGCCTAATCGCATCATAATTACCCCTCCACCAATTATAAACCTTGCCCTGTTGTATGGCCCTATCCCTCTCCATTGCAACAGTGAAAGACACCAAATTGTGGTCACTATCTCCAAAGTGCTCTCCCACAAACAAATCTAACACTTGGCCCGGTTCATTACCCAGTACCAAATCCAATGTAGTCCCACCTCTTGTCGGCCTATCCACATATTGTGTCAGGAAACCCTCCTGCACACACTGTACAAAACTGTCCCATCCGAACTGTTCGACCTATAGAGGTTCCAATCAATATTTGGAAAGTTAAAGTCACCCATGACAACAACCCTGAGACCTCCACTCCTATCCATAATCTGTTTTGCAATTTCTTCCTATTACTATTTGGGGGCCTATAGAAAACTCCTAACAACATGACCGCTCCTTTCCTATTTCTAACTTCAGCCCATATTACCTCAGTAGGCAGATCCCTCTCGAACTGCCTTTCTGCAGCCGTTAAACTATCCTTGATTAACAATGCTACTCCTCCACCTCTTTTACCACCTTCCCTACTCTTACTCCGGAACTTCCAACAACCATTCCTGTCCCTGTTCTAACCATGTCTCCATAATGACACAATATCGTAGTCCCAGGTACCAATCCATGCTCCAAGTTCACCTACCTTATGCTGGATGCTCCTTGCATTGGAGTAGACACACTTCAACCCACCTTCCTGTCTGCCGATACACTCCTGCGACCTTGATTCCCTCCTCAGTACCTCACTACTCTCAACACTGGCTTCTGGACTCCAGCTCGTTTTTCCATCCCCCTGACAAATTAGTTTAAACCCCCCCCCCCCCCCCCCCCGAAGAGCCGTAGTAAATTTCCCTCCCAGGATATTGGTGCCCCTCTGTCTGTACAGGTCCCACCTTCCCCAGAATGTGCTCCAATTATCCATGTAACTGAAGCCCTCCCTCCTGCACCATCCCTGCAGCCACATGTTTATCTGCACTCTCTCCCTGTTCCTCACCTCGCTAGCAAGTGGCACCGGCAAAAAACCAGAGATGACAACATGGTTTGTCCTGGCTCTCAGCTTCCACCCTAACTCCCTAAATTCCTGTTTTAAATCCCCGTCCCTTCTCTTACCTATGTCGTTGGTACCGATGTGTACCACGACTTGTGACTGTTCCCCCTCCCTCTTAAGGATTCTGAAAACACGGTCCGAGACGTCACGGATCCTGGCACCCGGAAGGCAACATACCATCCGTGAGTCTCTTTAGTTGCCACAGAACCGTCTATCTGTCCCTCTAACTATCGAATTCCCAATAACTATTGCTCTCCTGCTCTCCCTTCTTCCCTTCTGAGCCACAGGGATGGACTCAGTGCTGGAGATCCATTCACCGCGGCTTACCACTGGTAGGTCGTCCCCCTCAACAGTATCCAAAGCGGTATACTTGTTACTGAGGGGAGGGGAATGACCACAGAGGATCCCTGCACTGACTGCTTCCTCACAGCCCCTCTCACCATCACCCATCTATCTTGATTCTTCGGAGTAACTATATCCCTGAAGCTACTATCTATGACCACCTTTGCCTCCCGAATGATCTGAAGTTAATCCAGCTCCAGCTCCAGTTCCCTAACGCGGTTACTGAAGAGCTGGAGATGGGTGCACTTCCCACAGGTGAAATAAGCAGGGACACTGACGGCGTCCCTCACCTCAAACATTCTGCAGGAGGAACATTGCCTTCCCTGCCATCCCCCCTAGATAACTTGCGGATAAAAACAAGAAAAAGAAAGAAAGAAAGAAAGAAAGAAAGAAAGAGCTTACCTGATATTCACTCAACTCCTTGGGCGCGATTCTCCGCCCCCCACGACGGGTCGGAGAATAGCGGGAGGGCTTTCCCGACATTTTTCCCGACCTCCCGCTATTCTCCCCCCCTACGCCCGCCCCCCGACACGAATCGCTGCTCACCGTTTTTTTACGGCGAGCAGTGATTCTCCCCTAGCCGATGGGCCGATTTCCCAGGCCTTTCCGGCCGTTTTCACGAACGGCAACACACCTGCTCTCACCGTCCGTGAAAACGGCCGCAAAGTGCCGTTCTGGGTGACCATGGCACCGATTGGCACGGCCGCACCACGGCCGTGCCAAGGGTGCCATGGGCCCGCGATCGGTGAGCACCGATCGCGGGCAGCGGGACCGAACCCCGCGCACTCTTTGTTCCTCCGCTGCCCCGCTGGATCAGTCCGCGGGGCGGCTGAGGGGCATAATGGCCCGCGCATGCGCGGGTTTCACGCATATGCGTGATGACGTCATCCACGCATGCGCGGGTTGGAGCCGTCCAATCCGCGCATGCACGGCTGACGTCATCGTGCACGTCAGCCGCCGTTAACTTTGGCGCGCGGGCTTAGCGAATTTCGCTAAGCCTGCGATGCCGAGGTTCACGGGGCCCCGCTGCTAGCCCCGACTGGGGAGCAGAATCGGGTCCCGGGAGGGGGCGCAGAGGCTGCCGTGAAACACGGCCAGTTTCACAGCAGCCTTCACGACTCTCCGCATTTGCGGAGAATCGCTCCCCTTAGGTTAGAGGAGGTGGAAGGGTGGGGGGCACTACAAGTGTAGTGTCTCGGGTTTAGGAACCGCCCAACTTAAAAATAAAACACTTAACCAGCAACCACTGCGCCCCGCATGATAACAGCAATCAGCTGTTATGGGCCCATGTAAACAATTTAAATCTTTACTACTTACCCAGCAGTCACTGTCCTCACTCCAACCGGATTCAGCTGGAAACCCCCAACAGTAAGTTTTTAAAAAATTTACTCCTCTTCTCAGCAAGCACTCACTCAGCAACCATTGCACCCCGCACGATAACAAGCTGCACTCGCCAGTGCAGGAAGAGATCGAGCACCATTTTAAATGGCACCCCAATCTCTGAACCCTCCACCGCGGCTTCCATCTCCCCCAACTCCAAACTCCAAACACTGAGGGGGTCCTCGAGTCCCCCACACCCCATATGGGCACAGCACCCTCAGGCCCAACCCCAGCATGGGCAAAATGCCACTCAGGCACTGCCAAGGTGTCAGTGCTATGGTGCCTGGGTGACATCGGAGTGTCTGTGTACCATTAGGCGTTCCCTGGTACCACCCTGCCCACAGCCTAACCACCAAGGGGCCCCAATCAGCTGGCACCCCCACAAGTGACAGTATGCCTGGTCCATGTTGGCGGAGGCTGATGTGTTAGGCAGGTTGATTCGATGTGGACTACACTTGGTGCAGTGAAGTTAGAAACAGACCTCTAACACTGGAGAAGATCCAACACGGTTTTATTCAATGATTGAACTAATATACGTATTTAGCTGTGGGCTGACACTGTACTGAACTGACTGGAGACCTTGTATTAGCCTGACCAGACTTACTAGCTACCGCATAGTGTTTGCACTGGCTAGCTCATGAACTCTGACTCTCAGCGGCTGGGTCCAGAGAGAGCGGGAAACCTAGTGCCCTCTGGCTTTATAGTGGTAGTGTCCTGTCTGGTGATTGGCTGCACTGTGTTGTATGCTTACTGGTCATCCTGTGTGTCAATCACTGCCTGTCTGCACTTCATTATGTACATGAGTGGATATTATGACAGAGGCCACTGCTAAGTGGCGCTTGCTTGGGGTCTCTGAAGTACGATGTTTAGATCCCATGCCTTGTAACTCCGGCAAAGGCATGTTCAAGTGAGCCTGACTTCACACTTGAATATGCACATTTAGGCCCCGCCCATTGTGGGCAGGATCCAGATCACGATGCCTCGCGAGATCTAACGAGGCCTCTCACACGATTTACCGGCCTAGTCGCGTCCCAAGTTGGGCATGACGAGTCCGGTAGATCACGGTCTATATTATGCAGACTCCAGTTAGCATCAGCAGGTGAACCAATGATTTTGTACAAGATTGCTTCTCTCTACTTAAGAGTCATATAATTGTACACTCCCTTCATTGGTAAAACCTGGTGAGGTGCCCAGATCTTGTAAGTGAGGTTCTTTATTTAAAGACAAGTATTGGTTTGTGATAAATTTTCCCAGGTACTGCAGCCCAAGTAGACTGAACAAGTAATTTTCCCACTTTCCAATCAACAGGATCTGAATTCCGAGGGAGGGAAGTACTGAATTAAGAAAAGGTAATGTACGCTCAAAGGAGAAAAAAAATGCAGTTATATGGGGATGTCTAAAAGTGCTTTAATGAGGAACACAAGCATGAATACAAACACATATACAAACACAGAGACATCATGCACACACACAGACACAGACATACACTCACACATATATGTGTAGACTGAATCATTCCTTACTCCTCCGTGGATTAAGGTTCTATTTTTATTGAGCTATGCAGAAGACATTCCTTGATATTTCAAAATGCTAAAGTCAACAGAATGTGGTGATTGACGATCTAAGATCCACATGAGCAGCAAAAGGTCAGGATCCATGAACAGAGGTTTGGTTTAAATGAATTTTCCAAACCTTGGTTTTTATTTGAATATGTCGTTTTTTTTGCAGCTGGCATGTGGATGATTTCCAATGTGTGCTGCGCATGATAAGGAGAACTAACTGACCCCTTCAGTACTAATCCCCTTCGCACTGCAGCTGGGGGATGGTTCAGCAGCATCAAGCTCGAGACGGCACCTCTTGAGAATTCTAATGAAAGTGTGCGGAATATCTGCTCCCAACAGTCTCGCTCTTTTAGAATTGCATAAGGAGCTTCAGAAAACAAAACAGATTTGTTTAGCATTCTCTCAGATTCGTACTTGCCAACCCAACATTGAGTTGATAATTGGGCATCAGCGACTTCTGACACCAGTCCTTCAAATGGGTCAGGACAAGCGAAAAGGAGCTGGAACAGCAATTATGGGTTGAGCTTATCTGCAGTTCAGGCAACGGTGGACTCACTCTTTAGCTCCATCGGATTGTATTTTAATACAGTTCATTCCCTGAATGAAACTGTCTCCCCTTCTGATGACCTTCCATTGCAATCTATCATTGCAAGCCTCCCTTTTCCCTAATGTACCTCTGGAGATTGGAAGTGGAAGGCTGATAAAATGGCAGTGGAAGGTGTCAGGAGAGAAACCCAACATCTTCCCACAACCGGGGTTTATTTTGACTGGGCGCGGGGGGGGGGGGGGGGGGGGGGGGGTCAATGAAGGTCATTAACCGGCCTATTAACTGCCATTTTCCTCCCCCAATGGCATTTTACTAATGTCAGAATTACCCCTGGGGGCGAATGCCGGGTGCATTGAGTCGGCCTCCCAGCAACCTGATATAGAATTTACAGTGCAGGAGGAGGCCATTCGACCCATTGAGTCTGCACCGGCTCCTGGAAAGAGCACCCAACCCAAGGTTAACACCTCCACCCTATCCCTATAACCCAGTAACCCCACCCAACACTAAGGGCAATTTTGGACACTAAGGGCAATTTATCATGTCCAATCCACCTAACTTGCACATCTTTGGACTGTGGGAGGAAACCGGAGCACCCGGAGGAAACCCATGCTTACACGGGGAGGATGTGCAGACTCCGCACAGACAGTGACCCAAGCCGGAATCGAACCTGGGACCCTGGAGCTGTGAAGCGATTGTGCTACCCACAATGCTACCGTGCTGCCACGGTATATAGAATTTACCTCCTGGGCGTCCCTCCTGGGAAGGGGGCCCGACAGCAGTAATGGTCGTCCCACAATTCCAAAGTCACCACTGGGGGGCTCACCCCTCTGATGGCTGGGACCATGCCTGCCTACTCTTGACACAGTAAAGAAAAAACTCTCTCCCATCCTTCAAAATACCTAAAGCTGGTGCTGTCCCCTCCCTATTCTTGTAGAATCAGTGGGGGTCAGCTCTAACAATGGCGCTGCCAAGACTGCTAAGCTGCTGGCCCTCTGTCCGGGCTAGTAGCGCAGAGCGGTAGGTAGGTGGCCATCCGAGCGGCAGTCTCTTAATCAGCCATTACTGATGAAATCCTCTCTGTGTCTTTCCATTCTCCCATAGGGGTCTGGATCCCGAATTTGACCCAAGAATGCTGGCAAGATTTCAGCCACTGTCTCTGTGTCTGCTCTATCAAACACTTTTCATAAATTAATGTACTCTATTCAGTCTACCGCAACCTTTTATTAGAAAGACAGAAGAGATCCAGTTTCTCCATCCTATCCTGATGGATATGTATCTGAGGGAATGCTAGATAAACATGAGGGGGAAATGGATGAATATTGTGATAGTGTTACAGAGACTTAAGTAGTGCATAAACACCAAAATGGACATTGTCTCTGCTGAAAATTCTATGGAAAGCTCAATGACATGTCCTGCATTTGGCCTGCAAATCCATGGCACTCCCAGACTCAAGAGTCTCAATTTTAAATCCAACCTGAGCAAGGTGGACAAGTAGTCACGGGGGAGGGGCTTATAGTATTTATAGTCATCGGAAAGCTTGTTCAGCTTTGGACTAAGGAGACAGTTGTCAGCATTGCCAATTCGTAAGTCGCAGCATCATGATGTCCTCAGCTTTGTGATGTAATGTTAACTCTGACAGAAGCAGACCAGTCAAACCTAATGGAATCGTTGGCTCACTGGGCTAAAGCCTCAGGGCACAGTGTCTCTCAGAGGAAGCCAGCTAAGGAGGCTGATCAACAGAGGCCATACCCAGCATGCAGGTGCTCAGGCCCAGGCCAGGTTTTCTGGATGAAGAATATTACCTCAGAGAGCTCCAGGCTGGTTGCCTCAGACATCTGCAGGCCGCTGCAAAGGAGCCATAGTACCTCAGCAAAGTGCTCCCCTCGTGACCTTCACAACCTCTCCTCAGTTCAAAGGTCAGAGAGGTATCAGAGAATCTTAGGGAAGCCTTTCCACTCACCCAAGCTGCCTGAGAGGGTTTTCCAACAGTTTCTGTCAGTTTAAAAACAGGTTGAACACAGTTTGAACAGAAGGAAGGAATGGAATTTTGAGTCATTTCCACCTTTACATATGTGGTAGTATGACTAGAGGTACTACGGTACCTGGGAGTGTGAGCTACTATTGGTGGAGAAGGCTCACTGCTCATTGGCCCAAGTGTTGCTTTCTCATTGGTCAAGACGAAGATAGCTCCGCCCAATGATGCAGGGTATAAGAACCCATGTTTCCCAGCAGCCATCGTTCTTTCTGTACTTGAGCTGCTGGGGAAACATCTTGTAGATTAAAGCCTTCAATTCGGACTACTCCTTTGTTTCAGTGATTATTGATCGCGCATCAACATATAGCCGGGAGTCATGTCAGAAATGACATACGGAAGGGAGGGTGAGATGTTTGCTGCTGCATGATATTGGAAGAGCAACCTGCCCATGATATTCAAACAAGACCGGGGAGTTAAAATGACAAAAGACTCATGCACAACTCTTGGTGAGGACTTCAATTTCACCCCGCCCACCCAAAACACGCCCTGATTTAAATCAGGACTAACACTGTATACCACTTATCAGCCACTGATCCCCAAAGCAATTGGAGCAAAGTCTCCTCTCTCATACTTATAAGGACTCAAACATGTCATGAAATGACTAAGATTGCAATGCCGCAAAGTGCAGATATTGCCAGATAGGACATCCTTTGCAGCAGCTCCATCTTTGATCGTGATTTTGTGCATCCATATACAAGGAGGCAAAGGGCTTTAGGAGTTGCTGACCTGTCCCACAGTTAAACTAAGGATGGTTTTGTGGCTCACCTCTGAGTCAGGACATTGTGGGTTCAAGTCCCACTGCAGGAAACTGTGCACAAAACTCGTCTGACGCTCCAGTATGGTACGGAAGGAGCACTGCACTTTTGGAGATCCTGCCTTTCGGGCGCGATGTTAACCCAACGTCTGTTCTCTCATGTGGACACAGATGGCCTCATGACACTGTCCCAAAGAACAGAAAGGAAGTTCACCCTGGTATCCTGGCCTGTAATAATCCCTCGGGTCGGTTAGCTCAGTTGGCTAGACAGCTGGTTTGTGATGCAGAACAATGCCAACAGCGCACGTTCAATTCCAACTGGGGTTATTCATGAAGGCCGCGCTTTCTCAACCTTTCCCCTCACCTGAGGTGTGGTGACCCTCAGGCTAAATCACCACCAGTCAGCTCTCTCGCTAAAGGGGAACACAGCCTATGGTCCTCGAGGGGTGACTTTCATTCACAATCCCTCAACCAACACCGAAAGACAGATTATCTGATCATTATTATCTTGCTGTGTGCAAATTAGCTGCTATGTTTTTCAGGAAATATTTGATTGGCTGTAAAGTACGTTGGGAGGTCCCAAAACAAATCTAAGTTTTTTTTTGTAATATATCGTTGGCCATCTGAAGAGTTAAAGGTTGAAATTCTGTGAAGGCAATGGGGATCCATGAGAAACACAGAGGGGGAAAAAGCCACACCTGTGTTTACCCATTGTACACATCAATCGTGATGATAACTGTGCTGTTGATATCTGAATACGGCTCACTGTCACCGCAACAATATTATTCCTGCTGGTCATTCTGCGTTCATCGTTTCCACTTGTGGGATGAAACACTGACTGATGTTAAATGTGACGTCACCTGAACAGGAAATATATTGTCATCCTTGCCCAGTTAAAGGATTTCCTCTTGACATTGGGCGCTGTCTCTTGCTCTGTTGCTAACACCAGTTTTCCTGACTGACGACAGCAAGTAAGTCAGTCCCTGTTTTCTTCCTTCGGCCCTCTCCTTTTCCCCATCCCTTTGTTTTAAACAGATTGTTTCTTCATGAAAACGGAATGCAGACGATTTTATTTTCACTTACGAAGGGACAGAAGCGAAAGAAATCGTTCTTTCTTCTCTTTGCTGTTGAAATACCACATGCCAATGACATTGTGGGGCGTCCTGACACATTTCACCATCATTTTATGGGCTCGCAAGCAAAACAATAATGTTCACTGAAGATGTTGTTTCTATGTCCTTCTGAAGATTTGACCCAGGCTGGGGCAAGATTTAAGGGTTGCTTAGTGCCCAAAAACACCTCATCCAATCCATCCAAACATCTGTGCAACTGTGGGGGCATTTGAAGGAACAGTTCTCTCCCTCCATTTATTTCTGCACTTTAAAGGCAGGACTATTTACTTACGTATTTCTTACTCATGCATTTAAATTCAATCAGAACAAAAATCGCTTTGATATTTTGTGGCCAGGCTCTGCGACCCTAGCTGTGAAAGTCAGGAAGAAAGAGTCTACATGTTCTCCCTGTGTCTGCATGGGTTTCCTCCGGGTGCTCCAGTCTCCTCCCACAGTCCAAAGATGTGCAGGTTAGGTGGATTGGCCATGATAAATTGCCCTTACTGTCCGAAAAGGTTAGGTGGGGTTACTGGGTTACAGCGATAGAGTGGAGGTGTGGGCTTATGTAGGGTGCTCTTTCCAAGGGCCAGTGCAGACTCGATGGGCCGAATGGCTTCCTTCTGCGCTGTAAATTCTATGATTCCATGAAGAAATATTAGGGTAGATTTACAGTCCTCAATCCAACTGAAAACGGAGTGAGATTGACTACAGTTTCAAACATTTTGAGAGGAATCGTGTTAGAGCAGGAATTTCTGCATAAAAGAGACATTCCTTGATCAGACATGCACTGAAACCGCAAAGGGAAGTTCAACATACTAGGGAGTTGTGATTGGATTTTAATCAGGATGCGATTTTGGCTGGGGGGAGGGGAACTGGATGCCGCAGAGTGAAGGTCAACCCCAGCCCGACTCCCCTCCCCAATTTGAGGCCTAGGCCTGGGCTTCATTTGCATCTCATTGGTCGGCTGCGTGTCAGCAGATATTCAAAGTCATGACCATCGCTAATTTCCCCACTATCAACATTCTGGGGGTTACCTTTTGTCTTGTTATGCTCTAGGCGTAGCATAAGCGGCTTCCTTGTGGTGCACTTGACAAAGGAAGGTTCAGACGTGGAGATAACTTCAACACGTTTGTTAAACTATTTACACTTTTCCTACTCGGGTTCGCCACTACTGTTAATCCTATAGCTACTCAGACTGACGAACCAGTCTGCTACAATCCAAGTGGTGGGAGTGATATTGAATCAACCCTGTGTCTGTACTCACTGACTGTCTCCACTGGAAAGAGGCAGATCATGTGTGTTGTGTCCTTTATATATGGGTTGGTGTAATGCCCTCCTGTGGTCGTGTCACCTCTGTGTGTATCGTGAATGCCCATTGGTTGTGTCCTATCTAACTGTTCTATTGGTTTAGTGTCTGTGTGTCATGTCTCTGGTGCTCCCTCTAGTGTCTAGCTAGTCTACATGTATTTACATTAACCCCTTGTGTATTTACAGTGATGCACATACCACACCTTTGATCCAGAAACTGAATTAGATCAGCCAGATAAATAGTGTGGCTATAAGAACAGGTCATAGACTGGGAATAATGCAGTGAGTAACTCACTTCCTGACCTCCCCACCATCTATAAGGTGAAAGTTAGGTGTATGATGGAATACTATCCACTTACCTGTTGTGTGCAGCTCCAGCAACACTCAAGCGGTTTAATAAGTTCCAAGACAAAACAGCTGCTTGATGAGCATCCCGTCCACCATGTTAAACATTCACTTCCTCCATAAGCGTGGCACCAGTGTGTGCCGTCTACAAGAGGCACTGCGATCATTCGCCAAGCCTCTATCAATAGCACATTATAAATCCTCAACCCCTATTAGCTGAAAGGAGAAGGGCAGTGGACGCATAGGAACACCACCAGCTGGAAAATCCCCTCCAAGTCTTTCGTCATCCTGACTTGCAACTATACCACCATTCCTTCAGTACCGCTGAGTCAAATTACTGGAACTCCCTTCCTAACGGCACTGAGGATGTTGTTACAATACCTCGGCGAGTGCGCAGTCAATTCCAGCACCCCTCATCTCAGAGTCTCAATTCAAGTCAATTACCCAATAATACAAATACCTGAAATCTTTGACCCATGGCTGCCCAATAATTACAGTCACCAGATTTATATGTTTAAACACAATTACTGTTTATTTATAACTAGAACAAATATGATATATGCAGTGAGTACAGCTGCTTAACATCAAGCTAATGCCTGACTCCCCTTTAACTGCCCCACTCTCTATCCACACAAACAGGACAGACAAACACAGAGGGGTGGAGATGGGTAAAAATAATAAGGAACAAGGTCAAAAGATGAGGGGCGGAATTCTCCGCTCCCCATGCTGGGTAGGAGAATCGCGGGAGCGCACCCCGACATTTTTCACGCCCCCCTGGCTCCCCCCGCGATTCCCCCCCCCCCCCCCCACTCCCCGGTCAGAGGAATCGCCGCTCGCCGTTTTTCACGGCGACTGGCGATTCTCCGACCCCGATGGGCCAGATGGCCTGACGGTCACAACCGTTTCACAACGGCGGCAAACACACCTGGTCGCTGCCGTTGTGAAACGGGCGCCAGATGCCCGTTTGGGGCTTCTAGGGGGCCGTTTGGGGCAAGAGCACCACGACTCTGCTCGGGAGGGGACAGGCCCGCGATCAGTGCCCACCGATCGTTGGGCCGGCGTCCAAATCGGACGCACTATTTCCCCTCTGGCGTCCCGCAAGATCAAGCCGCCACGACTTGCGGGGTGGCTGAAGGGAAAGACGGCCACCGTGCATGCGCGGGTTCGTGCCATCAGTGTCATGACGTCAGCCGCGCATGCGCGGGTTGGAGCCGGCTAACCTGCGCATGCACAGCTGACGTCATTAGGCGCGCTGGCCACGTCATTCTTGGCGCGACGCCCCCGTGGCCGAGAGTTACGGAGCGCCGCTCCTAGCCCCGCCAGGAGGGGAGAATAGGGGGCGAGGAGCGGCCTCCGAGACCGTCATGAAACTCGGCCGAGTTCACGACGGCCCTCCCTATTTTTCCCGGGAGTGGAGAATTCCGCCCAAGAGTCCTTGCTTGAGATGATGAGTTCTTCAGTGCACTTTTCTTCACCGTATGAGTGTGGATTAAAGTCTCTGGCTTACAGCCTTTAATGATCTTCCTTGAAGTTAGCAATATCTTACAGCCTTTCCAGGAGAGGCCCTTGGCTTCACATCAGCCTTTTCTGCAGAGAGAGTTATCAGATTCTGGGTTTTGCTTGCATCAGTCTTTTCTGCACGGTAGCCTTTGGGTGAGAATTAGCTGGTTATTTCTGGCGGAATCAGAGTGCCAAAGTGACCTAGAAAGCTCTTGAAGCCTCTGAACCATTTCAGTGGGAACAGATCCAATCCCCAACTGTTACAAGGCTGAACTCAGCCCTTTGGCCAATTCATTTCCCATCAGCCCAATCAATCAAATCAAGTAATTGCTGATCTCTCCTGCTGCTGGAATCCTCTGCTTGAATTAAAGGCTCAGGTCCATTAAACATCCATGATTCAAAAATGCAACAGCAAATTAAAAGAAAGGGGAAATAAGGGAATAAACAGGGAAAAAACAGGAAGGACCTTTACCTTGTACCTACACCACCTGGACTGCAATGGTTCATGTGGTGGCTCAATATCATCCTCTCAGGAGCAATAAGGGATGGGCAGTGAATGATGGCCGAACCAGCGATGTCCACATCCTGTGAAAGTATAAAAGAAAATCTCCAGATTAACCATTAGAGGATTTAAACAGGATTTTGTGGGTGGTAGACATAAGGGTGTGACGGGAGCACAGGGGTACTTGGTACTGCCTGAACTCACATACACAAGGGTAACTTCTAAACCCTCCAAACTCATCAACTCATTTGTTGCATATAATAAATTCTGTAGGGATTCAGAATAAACATCTTTACGCACAGAATGGTTACAATATGGAACTCTCTACCATACGAGCAGTTGAGACAAATAGCACAGATATATTTAAGGGGAAGCTAGGTTAGTACATAAGGAGAAAGCAGTCATAGAATCATGGAGATTTTCAGCACAGGAAGAGGCCATTCAGCCCATCACGTCTGTGCCAGCCATCAAGCACCTTTCTATTCTCATCTCATTTTCCAGCACTTGGCCTGTAGCCTTGTACACTATGGTGTTTCAAGTGTTCATCTAAATGCTTCTTAAATGTTATTCCCATTCCCGCATTTACCACTCTTTCAGGAAGTGAGTTCCAGATTCCCACCGTCCTCCAGGTAAAAAGGTTTTTCTTCAAATCCTCTATGAATCTTCTGTCCCTTACCTTCAATCAATGCCCACTGGTATTGACCCTTCGATTAAAAGGAAAGATTCTTCCTATCTACCCTATCTATGTCCTTCATAATTGGGTATACCTCAGTCAGGTCTGCCCTCAGCCTTCACTGCTCTAGGAAAAAAACTCCAGCCTAACCAACCTTTCTTCATAACTGAAATGTTTCAGCCCAGGTAACATTGTGGTGAATCTCCTCTGCACCCTTTCTAGTGCAATCACATCCTTCCTACCTTGTGACGACCAGAACTGCACACAGTACTCCAGCGGTGGCCTAATAACCATTTTATACAACTCCTACGCAACCCCCTGTTGTTATAAGTTACATCTTGGTTAACAAAGGCAGGTATCCATGCCTTCTATGCGGTTCTCCAGTACTCTGGCACCTCACCTGTGACCAGAGAGGACTTGAAAATTACAGGAACAGAAGGATATGCTGATATGGTACAATAAAGTGCAGTGGGAAAAAGTCAATCGGGAACATAAATGATAGTATGTTCTGTGTTTTAGTTTCTGTATAATTGTGATCTCTGAATCCATGCACCCCTCAACTTAATGTAAGCTCAGTGAAACTTCTAAATTGTAAGCATTTTCAAATCAGTTTAGATGAAGGGTGATCCCTACAATTTCCTTCCGAGTTCATTTCATTTCCCTTTCCCCAGAGTGAATCTGCTTCCACAAACTTTGCAACCTTGAACTCACTTTGCACTTGGTGGGGCGGGGGGGGGGGGGGGGGGGGGGGGGGACTTGCACTATTTAAGTTCCGTAAACCTTTGGTATTCATATTTATCTCAGTTCATCGCCCATTCAAAATGATTGGTGGACTATGACAACATCAACTCATCTTACACTTGGTGGCTGCAATAAATTCGCATTGCTCAATCTTCATTTACCAAGTCTTATCTTGCACCCAGCCTCCAAGTTATGTGAACCTCAGCTCACCTTATATGAAGGGAGGGATGTGACCATATTCTTCTGATTAGCCCCACTCACTTTTCGCATTTACCTTAAGTCACCTTTCACCCAGTGATTTCTACAGATGCTGTAAATCCTACTTCATCTCCCACATGCTGTGTGAGTCATTTTGACTGTGTGTAATAGGTGATAACGAATCGACAGCCTCTTTTAACATCCCTCGGATTTTAGTTCCATTGACTTCAATCAGGTGAGATTGAAAGTGGGCTGCCGATTCAATCACAGTAATTTTACATTATCGCCCAAAGTCAAAATCACATCCACAGTGTGATATCCACAGATTATGGAGGGATGAATTGGACATTCTGAATTGTCCCTCAGTGTAGCCGAACAGGTGCTGGAGTGTGGCGACTAGGGGATTTTCACAGTAACTTCATTGTAGTGTTAATGTAAGCATACCTGTGACACTAATAAAGATTATTATTATGTAAACTGTATCTTACCGAACACTCAAGAGTGTGTCGAACAGACTGAGTGAATCCAACTCACTTTATGCTTAGACTGATTTCTATATGCCTTAACTCACGCTAAATTATTAATATTACTGATTTATGTTGAACAAGCTCTTCCTTTCCTTTCTCCTAACCTCAACTTAGCTTGAAGTCAGTGTGATATTGGCAAATGAACCTAGAATCATAAAGTGGTTACTATGCAAAAGTAGGCCATTCAGCCCATCATGTCCATGCCAGGTCTACCCAAGAGTAGCTCAGTTAGTGTCACTTCCTCACCCCCTTCCTGAAGATCTGCAAATTCTATTCTCTTCAGGAGCTTATCGAATCCCCATTGGAAAGCCATGATTGAATTTGCGCCACCGCACTCTCGGGCTGTGCATTCCTAACCACTCACTGCACAAAAAAGTTTCCTTGTGTCGACCTTTCTTTTTGAGGTCTCCTCTGGTTCTCGATCCTTACACCAATGAGACTAGTTTCTCGCTATCTATTCAACCAGACCCCCTCCTGATTCTGAACATTTCTATCAAATTTCCTCTGAACTGTCTCTTCTCATAGAATTTAGAGTGCAGAAGGAGGCTATTTGGCCCATCGAGTCTGCACTGGCCCTTACAAAGAGCACCCTACTCAAGCCCATATATCTACCCTATCCCCGTAACCCAGTAAACCACACTTAACCTTTTTGGACACTAAGGGCAATTTAGCGTGGCCAATCCACCTAACCCACACATCTTTGGACTGTGGGAGGAAAGCGGAGCACCTGGAGGAAACCCACGCAGACACGGGGAGAACGTGCAGACACCGCACTGACAGTGACCCAGCTGGAGATCGAACCTGGGACCCTGGAGCTGTGAAGCAATTGTGCTAACCACTATGCTACCATGCTGCCCTCTCAAAGGAGAACAACCCCAGATTCACTAAACTATTCACATAAGTGAAATCCCTCACTCTGAGGACAATTCCAGCAAGTATTTCTGTTGTAAGGGCATATGTTTTCTCATAAAGAGGTCTCGTGGCCTGGATGGGTGAACAATAACTGTTACTTAATAACAGAAAATGATACAAGCATATAAAGGGTACAGTCTTGTCTAGATTCCATCTCCATGCCAACTTCTTGCAAAGTCATTACTACACTCTGCCCTTCCCATGTAACCCTCTACATCATAATACAGATGGTACAGTTTCCCCAGTTCCACATTAAACCTTACAGACCCGAACACCCTAATACTGCACCTCCTCCCAAGTCTTTACCTTAAATATATTCACCATGATATTTGCATGCTGCCTCTTCACTACCGAGCTTCTCACTTTACAGGTTCAGCTTTTAAAGTTTGGGGGCGAGGTCGTCTCAACTGCTTGCGGCTGACTTTGTTGGTCTGGAATTGAAGTTCTGATACTTAGTGTTTCAAATACTTGGGTGTCAACATCTCGTTTACTTCTTTCTCTTAGTGTGTTTTTTTTACTTTTTCAACAATGTGCCTTCCTTGGTCAGATACCATGGGCTTATCCCTTTCCTTCCAGAGGGAATGTTCACTCTGTTCATTCATAGAATGGACTTTGGTTTTATTTTTTGTTGGGGTCTGCCATGTTCTTCCTGGAAGTTGAAAGTTTGCCGCTACAATATTTGTATGTTCCTCCTCCTCGAGCTCAGCCTGCAGTTTGGCTTTTAATTCTGTGCTCTATTTCTGCATGTGTGCTTATGCCTCTCTGAATTTTATCTTGGTGAGTTGCTGGTTGCTTCTCTCCTACTCTGGGATCGACTTCACTTGTGTGATTGAGCTTGAAGCTCCATCTCGGTCACTGTAGATTTTCCTGTGTCCGTGTCTGCAACTGTTTGACTCTGAAGTCCCGGCTCAGCTGCTCGTTCTCCTTTGTATCTTCCATTTTAAATATATTGGTGCTCATCTAGAGCTTTGCCTGATCTGACCAAAGAAGAGTATTTTTTGCCATCTGCAAAGGAGCTGGAATAACTCTCTCTGCAAAGTGTGAGGACCATTCCGAAAAGATCATCGGCACTGATGGACCTATTGAGAGTCTCCAATTCAGTGTAGTTGACTACTGTTATGGGCCAGGGTTTAGAGAACCCCAAAGTGTATCATGGAGTTCACCTGACCCACAACGTTTAATAGTTTATGGTTATGAGAAACACACGGGCCTACTTTCTAGGTGTGATGCAACAGAGATGTACAGTACTTTTTAATTAAAACAATGTTTATTTTTGAAACCAGTTAACACTTTATAAACCCACAGTAAACATCTTAACTATCAACATCAATAAATGCCCCAAAGAATACAGTGCTCTATAAGTAATTCTTAATCTTTCCTTGCAACATCCATAAGACAAAAAAGAACCCTTTTTACAGAAAGTCATCAGGTTTAACTTCTCTACTGAGAGCAGTTATCACTTTGAAATCACCAAATGAATATTCTTTAGCTTGCAGAGATTCACACACATCCTGCTGTGACTGCAGCGTCCCCAAAACTAAAAGGAAACTAAACACGCCCTGGAGCAAACAGCCCAAAGCAAAAGTAAAAGCAGACAGACAGCCCAGCTCCACCCACACTCTGACATCACTGATAAACACCCATTTCTTAAAGGTACATCCACTACAGCTATTTTATAAAGACTCATTTCTTAAAGGTACTCTCACATGACACTACAGTAGTAGTTTTGGCATCTTCTGCCATTTTGAGGAAGGTTGAGGGAAACAAAGGCATCTCTGCTCAGGAAGGAAATGGGCGGATTGAAAATGACATACAGAATTTCCATTATTTGCTTGGTGCCATACGGTGCGACTCTTGAATCATGCATACAACCGGTAGTTGGATTCTTCTCGGGCCATACGGTGGTCTGTCTGTCATCTGTAGCCAGAGGTCTTTTAGCTAAGGTTCTTGATCTGACAAGACCATCCCATTAGCTCCTTTTGCTTATTTAACATTTGTGAGGTGACCCTTTACAGAAATGTCATCATTCCAAAATATAAATCTGGGATCCGTAATTTCTTCCAGGAAGCACTGTTGGATTTCTTGGTGGCCTTATCTATCTCATGGACTCGTTTGGAATGCTCCACCTATCTCAAGGTTTTGACTTACATATCTTTCCAAAGTGGCCCTGGCGGTAGCAATGAAAGCTGTGCACAGATTAGTGCACACGACTTCTGCCTGTGAACTCTTTTTAAAAATAAATTTAGAGTTCACAATTATTATTTTTTTCCAATTAAGGGGCAATTTAGTATGGTCATTCCACCTAACCAGCACATCTTTTGGGTTGTAGGGGTTAAACCCACGCAGACACGGGGAGACTGTGCAAACCCCACACGGACAGTGACCCAGGGCCGGGATTCGAACCCGGGTCCTCAGTGCCATAGGCAGCAGTGCTAACCACTGTGCCTGTGAGCTCCTTTGGTGCGACAGTGCTAACAAGGTCTGCCTCTATCTTGTGTTTTGCTTGGATATTGCTTTCCTTATGCTGAAGTCTCCTTAACTTTTGTAACTTTATGAGCTAGACTGTTTAGGATGCTCTGTTAAACCATGGTTAACTTGAGCGTGCAACTTGCTGGCGAACGTCTGATAGTCTGATGACTTGCATGGCTTTTCCCAAAGGCAGATCTTCTTTAGATTGGAATACATTCAAAAGAGCATCATCAGCTACCCCCACTACTCTTCGGTCTCTTATCAGCTCTGACTTAAGGTCACCATAGTCATGTCCTTCAGGTAATCTGTATTTATGAAAGAGTCTCAAGACTTTTGGACTTTTTTGCTAAATTTTGTTTGCGCCAAAATGCTATTGTCTCTTAGGTTAAATTAGGTACCAAAGGATTTCATGACCTCTTCAAAGTTATCAGAACATCAACTTATTTTTTGACTTGCAATTATGTCGTTGGCTATAGAACCTACTGAATGTAATAGCGTATTCACTTGTTCAGCCACTGTCTTCTTATTCAAGATGGATGCTTTCGACTTCCGGTGGTGGCCATGGAGTGAGTGGTCACACATTTGGTGGCTCCCGCTCAAGGCAGATTTTTCTTTTGGTCTTTTCCCCGCCTGAAGGGCAAAGTACTTGAGGGCAAAAGGTACAGGAGTGCCTGGGGAAGGTAATACTCCTCTGCTGTGGCTGGTGCATGGATCAGCGGATGAGGAGTTCAACGAGTAAGAAAGGACTGCAGGAGCAGGAGGGTTTTGTGGTGCATCCCAGGGAAAGATGGCAGAGGGTAAGGGGGGTGCGCAGCCTGCCCAATGGTTAGTTTTCTCGTGCTGGACAAGACGGCGTTGGTTGGGGAGGCTGACTCGTAGTATTTAGCGATTGTGGTTTCACACACCTCACTGGGTGGATCTGCGCTTCCCACGAGGCGGGGGAGGGGAGGGGGGGCAGCACTCGCAGTGGAGGCTAGATGTGGGGTTGCTGGTGGAGGAGGGGGTGTGCGAGTGGATGCGGGCTGCCATTTGGAGATATGTGGAGCTAAGCTACATGGAAAAGGTCATGGCCGCCATGCTGAGGGAAGTACTCACGTCGGTAGTCAGGGGAGAATTTATATCAATTCGGAGGCACAGGGAGAAAACGGAGTGTGAGGAGATGGCGAGGATGGTAGACGAGATTTTGAGGGTAGACAGGAAGTACTCGGAGATGCCGGAGGAAGGACTGTTGAAGGAGAGGCAGAGGCTCCAGATGGAGTTTGGGCTAGTTTCTATGGGGAAGGCGGTGGGGCAGTTACGGAGGGCCATAGAGGCAATATATGTGTACGGGGAGAAGGCGAGCAGGGTGTTGGCCCATCAGTTGAGAAAGCACAAGGCGGCGAGGTCAATTGGCAGAGTTTGAGATGATAAGAGTAAGGTGGTTATGGACCTGGAGGGGGTGAATGGGAGTTGGAGCCCCCGACTGAGGAGCAGGGGTTACGGTGGTTTCTGGACGGGCTGGAGTTTCCCAAAGTGGGAGAGGGGTTGGTTCAGGGACTGGGGGCTCCAATTGGGATGAGGGAGATGATGGAGATTTTGGGGGGGGGGGGGTGCAGGCAGGGAAGGGCCCGGGGCCGGATGGCTTCCTGGTAGAGGTCCTGGGGCCTCTGCTGGTGAGGGCGTATGAGGAAGCAAAGGAGAGGGGGAACTCTCTGCGACATTGTCACAGGCTTCCTTTGCCCTGATTTTAAAGAAGGAGAAGGATCCGGAGCAGTGTACCGCCCGATATCATTACTGAATGTAGACGCCAAACTGTTGCCGATAGTATTGGCCTCGCGAATTGAGGACTGTGCCCCGGGCGTGATAGACGAAGATTAAATGGGTTTGGTAAAGGGGAGGCAGTTGTCGGTGAATGCGAGGAGGTTGCTTAATGTAATCATGATGCCTTCAGAAGGGCAGGAGGGGGTGGGGAGTGGAGGTGATGGGCGCGGAGAAGGTGTTTGATCAGGTGGAGTGGGCGTCTCTGCAGAAGATGGTGGTGTGGTTCGGGTTCAGGCAAGGGTTTGTGGACGGGTCTCGCTGCTATATAAGGCACCGGTTGCAGGCATGCTGACAAACTGAACGAATTCAAGATACTTCGAACTGCACCATGGGACGAGACAGCGGTGCCCGCTTTCCCTGTTGCTCTTCGCCTTGGAGATAGAGCCACTGGCAATGGTGCTGAGGGCATCAAGGGATTGGAGAGGGGTCAAGCAGAGTGGGGGGGGGGGGGGGGGGTGAGCACAGAGTATCATTGTGTGCGGATTACCTGTAGCTGTATATTTCAGACCCTTTAGTCAGTATGGGAGGCATCATGGGGATCCTGGAAGAATGTGGCCATTTCTCGGGATACAAGTTGAAATGGGGAAGAGCGAGGTGTTCCCGATTGAGACTAGAGGGCAGGAAAGGACGCTGGGAGAGTTGCCGTTCAGGGTGGTGGGGGCGTGTTTTAGATATTTGGGTATCCAAGTTGGGCGCAGTTGCACAGGCTGAACCTGGCTCGGTTGGTGGAGCAGATGAAGGGGGATTTTTAAGAGGTGGAATGTGCTGCCACTGTCACCAGCAGGGTGGGTGCAGACAGTGAAAATGACGGTGCTGCCGAGGTTTCTGTTCACATTTCAAAACCTCCCAATCTTTTAGAAGACCAATGCACTGATATCTGGATTTGTGTGGGTGAGGAAGACCCCGCGGGTTAAGAGGGCTTTCTTGGGGTGGGGTTGAGGGTGCTGGCACAGCCGAATATGATGAATTACTATTGGGCAGCGAATATCGCTATGGTTAGGAAGTGAGCAGTGGGGGAGCAGTCAGCGTGGGGACATATTTAAGAGCTTTGTTGTTGGTACCTCCATCATTCGCGCCAGCCAGGTACTCTGTGAGCCCAGTGGTGGTGTCAGCCCAGAGGTTGTGGGGGCAGTGGCGGCAGTACTTGGAGCTGGAGGGTGCCTCTGTGTGGACACCGATCTGTGATAACCACAGGTTTACACCAGCGAGGCTGGGTGTGAAGTTTCAGGGGTGGCTGCAGGCATGGATTGAGCAATTTGGTGATCTGTTTATAGGGGGCAAATTTGCAAAGTTGGAGGACCTGGAAGAAGAGCATGGGTTGCCCAGGGAGAATGGGTTTTAGGTACCTGCAGGTTAGGGGATTTGCAAGGAGAGAGGTGCCGTCCTTTCCTGGGCTGCCTGTCGCCCCTGGGGTTGCAGGATAAGGTGCTGTCGAGGGATGAAATAGGGGACTGGAAGGTGACCAATGTCTATAAGGAGTTGATGGAGTGGGAGAGAGCCCTCGTGGGGGACATTATGTGGAAGTGGGTGGAGGAGCTTGGAGGGATGGTGGGGGTCAAGATGTGGGCAGAGGCCTTGCAGACCGTTAATACGTCCTCGTCGTGTGCACGACTAAGCCTCATCCAGTTCAAAGTGGAACATAGGGCTCATCTGACAGTGGCGAGGATGAATAGGTTCTGTGTGGGGGGTAGAGGACAGGTGTGGGCGGTGCACGGTGGGGGGGTGGGGGGCACCGTGAATCACGTCCGTGTCTTCTGGGCATGTCCAGGATTGAGGGGTTTCTGGCAGGGCGTCTCGGACATGATGTCTGAGGTTCTGGGGGTGGAGATGGTCCCAAATCCAGAGGTGGCGATATTTGGGGTGTCGGAAGGCCCACGAGTCTAGGGGCAATGTTTTGGCCTTTGCCTCCCTGATAACTCGGAGATGGATTTGCACGGCTGGCGGGAATCGGAGATGCCGAAGGCGGGGGTGTGGGTGAGTGGCCTGGCGGACGGAATGCCTAAGGCTGGAGGAGGTGATGTTCATCTTGAGGGGGTCGACAGATGGGTTCACCTGGAGGTGGAACCGCTTACTGATTTCTTTAAGGAGGTTTGAGAGGTCAACGGGGAGATTAAAAAAAGGGAAGGCGGGACGTGACAAGGGGGTGGCGTCAGGGGATCAGAGGGAAGTGGGTGTTGGTTGTTAATTGAATCGTTTGATTGTTCTTCTGTCGTCGGTTGTATGTATGAAAATGCTTTGAATAAAAATGAGGAAAAAACTGATGTTTTCATTTGTCTGAAAATGTTTCTTCTCCATGACAGCACGGTAGCATTGTGGTTAGCACAATCGCTTCACAGCTCCAGGGTCCCAGGTTCGATTCCGGCTTGGGTCACTGTCTGTGTGGAGTCTGCACATCCTCCCCGTGTGTGCGTGGGTTTCCTCCGGGTGCTCCGGTTTCCTCCCACAGTCCAAAGATGTGCAGGTTAGGTGGATTGGCCGTGATAAATTGCCCTTAGTGTCCAAAATTTCCCTTAGTGTTGGGTGGGGTTACTGGGTTATGGGGATAGGGTGGATGTGTTAACCTTGGGTAGGGTGCTCTTTCCAGGAGCCGGTGCAGACTCGATGGGCCGAATGGCCTCCTTCTGCACTGTAAATTCTATGTAATTCTATGACACCCAATTTTGCACCAAACAAAACAGAAAATACTGAACACCCGCACCTGTGGAGAGAAGGGAGCTAACGTTTCGAGTCTGGATGACTCATTGTCAAAAGATTCTTTCCCCAATTTTGCACCTGCTCTGATCCTGCCTTAATTGGTTTTGCAGTGTTAATTTATCATCTATTTTTAGCAAAGGAGAGTATAGCTTAAAATGTTCTTTTTTTCTTTCTTCCCACACCTGTCAGTGTTTTGCGGGCTCCTGTCATGGTTACAGAGCCATTTTAAACTTCAGCAATTTTACATAAACTCCTTTGAACAAATCATTTCGACTAGCTCCTTGCTTTCCTGAGCGCGGAGAATCAAGTTGAAGGCGATTTTTTTTGCTCCGATTTCTCTGTAAATTTATTTTTTGGACACATGCGATCGCCATGGGTTACGTCGGCAACTCTGGATCCAGATTACAGTGTTCTTCAAACTGTGCTTATTAAAGCAGTCATGACACTGAATTTAAGTTTATTTCAGCATATTTTATGGAGTTTGCTCATGATGTCTCTCACCATTCTCTGCACAGATCACCATGCTCCCAAATTGTGTGTCAAATTTTGAAGGGCGGCCTGGGGGAGGCATTAGGGGCTCACATGGGGAAGTCGGGTCAGCCTCATGTATGAGTGGTGTGTGGGAGTGGGGGAGGAGGGCGGGGTGACCTGTTATTCCCGTGATGGGAGAAGGATGCCCCTTCTTGCTGAGGGGTTGGGGGTGCTTCCCTTGTCAGCAGGGAACGTGATCAATATTTGTATTGTGAGAGGGAGGGGAGAGTCCTGCTGGACTCTAGGATCGGGGCGCCCGTTCAAAATGACGGCCGGGGGTCGGAAAGGAAAGCCTTCCTCAGAATCTAATGGATGGAATTTTCCACTCAAGAGAGTAAGCTTGCAGCAGACACGATTAGTGGCGAATTTCCGGCTCATCTGTGGGTTTTTAAATCACGCCTCATGTTATGCTTGGAAGCGTATTAATTATTCATTGATGAGTTGCTCTCCAAATCACATAGCGGGATGTCCAATGATTCGCCCGTCCTACCATAAACTAATGGGATTGAAAGCCCTGATGCCATGTATCAATGCCAGCTGAAGACACACGTTATTCTCTCCATGTTTGCTGGAATCCTTGAATCAAATTTTGTTTTGGTGTTTTAATTTTCTCTGATATTCTGCTTACTTTGATGCAGTATCCCTTTATGGGGCTGTCTTTTCATTCTCTCTCAATTTGTTGATTCAGTTTATTTCGTTAACCCAAAAGAAGCACTTTAGTCTCTGCAGTTCAGCTATTTGGATGGCCAAGGTTGAGATGGCTCCAAGCAAAGAAAAGGCAGTTCAGCAATCACTGCCTTGAGGCCTGTATTCATGGAATTTACAGGGCAGAAGGAGGCCATTCGGCCCATTGTGTCTGCGCAGGCCCCTGGAAAGAGCACCCACTAACGCCCACGGCTCCACCCCATCCGAATACCCCAGTAACCCCTCCTAACTTTTTGAACACTAAGGGTCAATCCAGCATGGCCAATCGACCCAACGCGCACCTCCCCAGACCATGGGAGGAAACCCGAACACTGGGAGGAAACCCGCGCAGAGACGGGGAGAAAGCACAAACGCCATGTACGACAGTCACCCAAGGCCGCAATTGAATCCGGGTCCCCCGAGCTGAGAGGCAGCAGTGCCAACCACTGTGTCACCATGCCACCCAGGTGAAGGGCGGGTGAGGGGATGTTCCCAGGAGCCTCTGCAAGGTAGGAGGGAGGGGTCGAAGGGTGGGGGGGCCTGAAACAGGAGGAAGGATCAGGGCAGCTAGACAAAATGGTGTGCGCCAGCACCGAGGATGCCCTCTATCCGAGGGTTAGTTCCAGGAGCTCATAGACCTTGACTAGACACCGGAGAAAAGTGATATCATTGGTGATAATCGTGATAGAAACTCCCGTTCCCAGGAGGAAATAAACTTTAGTTTACCTTCTTACATATTCCAGGTAACTCCAGAAAATTACAAAATCTGAAGAGAGATTGAGTAATCTGAGAATCATTTTATGCTCCTGTATAAAACAGCTTCAAGTAGTTTATCCACAGAGTGAATTTTCCCCCTCATATAAAATGAATGTGGGAGTTACTGTATTTCAAATGACAAACAGAGATTTATCCAGTGCAAATATTTGCTGTGGAGATTATGGGCTGGATTCTCCCAAAATGGGACTAAGGCCCTACGGCGGCGTAAAAACGCTGGCGTTGCACTCCTGAGTTTCCTCAAAGAAAGATAAACCCACTTCCCTTCAGGGGGCTAGCAGGGACCCACAGTGATTCTCGCAGCTTTAGCTCAGGATACAGACCTCTGCACTTCCCCCGGCTGCCCATAAGGCCCCCGCCCCCGGTGCTTGCTCCCCCCGCCTCCCACCAGGGCAGCCGCGGACTGAGTCGGCAGCCGCCATGTGCGGTTCCCGAATGGCAATAGGTGGTTGGAACCACGCCGTCGGGAACACGGCCGGCCGGGTGCGGAGAATCGTGGGCGGGCCTCCGGCAATAGCCCCCCAGCTGTTGAAAAGGCTGATTCGGGACCCGGAGAATCGGCGGAGCGGCGCCGGGCCCGATTTCGGTGAGAAAGTTGGGGCGCGATTCTCCCAAAACGGGAGAAATCGTAAGGCTGGCGTCAGACCAATCGGTGCCATGGTTACAAAATGCGAGTGTTTACGTCCGTTTTTACGAACGGCCAGACCAGGTGTGTTTGCCGTTCGTAAAAACAGCCGTAAAGGGCTGGGAACTCGGCCCATCTATCAGCTGTGAATCGCTGCCGGCCGTAAAAAAACGGCGGCAGCGATTTGTGTCGGGAGTTGGGCGTGGGGGTGGGGAGAATAGCGGGAGGGCGTCGGAACAGCGTGGCCATAAAATTTTACGAGCCACGCTATTCTCGGCACCGTCGGGAGTGCGGAGAATCTCGCCCCATGTTCGGTGGGGGCGGAGAATCGAGGGCGAAATTCTCCAACCCCCACGACGGGTCGGAGAATAGCGGGAGGGCCTTCCCGACATTTTTCCCGTCCTCCCGCTATTCTCCCCCCCGCCCCGCCCAACTCCCGACACGAATCGCTGCCGCCGTTTTTTTACGGCCGGCAGCGATTCACAGCTGTTCGATGGGCCGAAGTCCCAGCCCTTTACGCTGTTTTTACGAACGGCAAACAGACCTGGTCTGGCCGTTCGTAAAAACGGCGGGAACAACTCGCTTTTTATAACCATGCGATGACGTCATCCGCGCATGCGCGGGTTGGAGTCTTCCAATCCGCGCATGCGCGGCTGACGTCATATGACGCGTCAGCCGGCACTAACTCGGGCAAGCGGGCTTAACGAAATTCGTTAAGCCCGTGATGCCGGAGCTTACGGCGTTGGGCTGCTAGCCCCGACCGGGGACCAGAATCGGTTCCCGGTCGGGAAGGGGGGGGCTGGCATCAAACCCGCCCGGATTTGATGCCAGCCTTACGATTTCTCCCCATATGGGAGAATCTCGCCCATGATTTCGGCACGGGGCTGCGGTGAATCCAGCGCAGCATCTGTGTAAGGACAGTGGGGTTTCAATTAATGGGAGCAGAAATAATTAGTTACTACTGTAATTACTTTTTGTGTCCCTTATTGCTGTTTAAACACTGGGTGGGATTCTCTTTCCTTCCGGCTGTGCATTTCTTGGCGATGGGAGGTGTTGAGCCTTTTGCTGGTTGCGGAGCTCCCTGCTCCCGCTGTTGTCAATGGGTATTCCCATTCATGCTGCCAGAAAACCCACGGGCAGGGCTGCGCACCCAGTGGGACCAGAGAATCCCGCCGCTTGCAAACGGCTGGAAAATCTTGGCCAGTTGTCCTTATTTTATTCATCTTCAGGCAGCTAGCCACAGCTTGTTTCTAGGGGAAAAAATGAGGTGGATTCGCCATTGCCCAATGCTGGTATCGAGAGCATCAAGGGAAACAGGGTTTGACACTGGGTGCTAAAACCCATTGCGATGCTCCGATTCCCCGCCAGTGGCCTCAGCGCACTACCTGCCCTGCGCCAGTGGGAGGATGATAATCAGTGGTTTGCATCCATTTCCATTTGATTAATGGGCTGGAAACCTGAATCTCCACCCCCCCCGCGCCTTTACGTATCAGCCCTCACAGTGGGAAATCCTCCTGGCGGCCTTTGGTACAAGTTTTCAAAAGTGTGACCCTGATGCGATGGACCCTGCTTTGATGCAAACCACAATATTTATAAACTCTCTTGAGATTCTATAGTTCTATGACAGACAGCATCTCACCACATCAAAAACAGCTAAGTGCTTTCTGATGTGAAAATTATAAAATAAAAGCACATAGCTCCTTCTGATGTGGTGAGGAACTGTCTGACATATAATTCCTACAGTGCATAAGGAGGCTATTCAGCCCATTGAGCCTGCACCAACCCTCCGATAGAGCATTCTGCCCAGGTTCACTCCCCACCCACCCTGGCCCAACCCGTAACCCCATAACTTAACTTGCACATACTGGACACAAAGGGGCACCTGACAAAGTTTAAATCTCTAAAATAATAACTGAAATATATCAATGGACCTGCTTTCATATTTGGGATGAGGCAATATTTTGCAATACCAAATGGGAATTTTAATTAAACCGCTGACTCTGGGCGTGATTTGATGACCACCCTGCATGAGAAAAGCAGCTTTCTGCAATGCAGCATGGCCTATAAAAGCCAGAAGACCCCTCTCCCGGAATGTACCCGGCTCGCAATGCCCAGTGAGCTCCAACGTGATCCTGCAAGGCTGTGAAATGTGAATCACGCCTACTGTGGGCGGGATAACATTTGTGCAAATCTGCATATTAAAGCATGACAATTAGTCTCACTTTAATGTGCAGATTCCTGAGATACCCGAGGCTTGGGCAGCACGGTAGCACAGTGGGTAGCACTGTTGCTTCACAGCTCCAGAGTCCCAGGTTCGATTCCCGGCTTGGGACACTGTCTGTGCGGTGTCTGTACGTACTCCCCGTGTCTGCGTGGGTTTCCTCCGGGTGCTCCAGTTTCCTCTCACAAGTCCCGAAAGACGTGCTGTTAGGTCATTTTGACATTTTGAATTCTCCCTCCGTGTACCCGAACAGGCGCCGGAGTGTGGCGACTAGGGGCTTTTCACAGTAACTTCATTGCAGTGTTAATGTAAACCTACTTGTGACAATAAAGATTACTTTACTTTATCTCCCTCACTTTGGACACCGTGGGTGAGTGCCGTTCAGTGCTGGTCTCCGCAAACTAGGACCAGAGAGAACAGCACTCGTGGGGGTCTCCCATGGGATTGGAGGCCCCCATGTGCATGCCCTTTTTGTACCCTGGCAAGGGTGGTGCCATTCAGGGATCCTGGCAGGCACCCTGGCAGTGCCATCTGTGTGCCAGTCTGGTTCTGCCAAGATGTCCAGGTGGCACTGCCAGTTAGCATGGGGACTGATCGGGTGACAGAATGGCACTGCTAAGGTGACACGATGGCATTTTATGCACAGGTGCAATCTGGACAGGGGTACCCTGTGCAAGTGTTAGGGGGTGCTGGGGATCTCCCAAAGAGTGTTGGGGCTTGGGGGCGGGTGGGGGGGGGGGGGGGGGGGGGAGGGAGTGAGGCGTCGCTTCAGGGGGCCTTGGAGATCGGGACGCCATCCGAAAATGGCATTCCGATCTGTTGATACGTTGAGGAGTTCCAGCGGGCGGAGCTCCTCCGTGCTGAATACGGGGCTATGTGCAGCCACGGCCACATGTTCCCCACTGAGGCCCCCTTATCAAACACGAGTTGCGTTGTACAGCCTTGTGTCTCTCGGCACTGTGAGCCTCGGTAAACATGCAGCTAAAGGCGCTCTCTAGGGAACTTTATTTCCATTTAGTTAAGTCGTGTCCATAGTCTCTCCCGCATATCCATTATGCTGCACTTAAATCACTGGAACGTTTTGACTGCGTTTACATTCCAGTAATTTTCTGCTGTCCAGTATTTAGAATGTATGTGCTCAGTGTGACTGAGTCCCTGTAAAACACACACCACTTATCTCCCAATAAAATCATCCCTTTCTCCCAAATGTTATTGAGATCAGACATACAATCAATACTAATAATCCCTTCCTGTCATATTACCAAGAGAGGAAGGTGAATATTGATTGATAATATAAACATATTTGCAGGCTGACCACTAACGTATAATGGCAGGTTCAGCAGATAGCACCTGGAGAGCCAAAACCAATAACCTGCTGCATGTCTCTTACATTTGCCTCGGGTCATTGGAAACAGTGGCGCGATTTAGCAGTCATGCTAGCCGCGGACGCAAATCCTGTAATGGGCATTAAATATCACGGGAAGCCAAAAGTGGGATTTGCGGCAGTGAGATTTCAGAACGTGATCTTCCCCGCGCCACCCCTTTCCAATGACGTGATCAGATTCATGCCCAGAAAGGGCATCACGCATGGTGAAAATCATTTCTGGGTTCCCAAAAACTAAAACCAGCCGTGATGACCACACCGGGGATGCACAGGTAAGTATAGCTCCTGGGTGGTGAGCGACATGCACTGCTACCTGACGCCCTGGTAATGCCAACCTGGTAATGCCAATCTGGCAGTGCCAATCTGGCTTTGCCAGGGGTGGGCCTTCTGGGGAGCCCTATTGGGGTGGGAGGATTTCCCTTGTATGTGGTGGGAGTGGGCTGACATCTACAAGGAAGAGAGCGCCCTGATACTTGCATGGTGGGGGTGGGAAGGGCGCCCTGATAGTTGTGTGGTGGGGGGGGGGGGGGGGGGGGGAGGGGGGGGGAACGCCGATTCTTGTGTTGGGGTCCCCCATGTCCGTGGTGGGATGGGGAAGTTTATTTCAAATGCAGATCAGGGCACCCTTAAAGATGGCGCCCCGATCTCTGTGGACCACGCCGGCTCCATCAGGCCCTGCCCCACCATAGCGATGGTGCAAACCATCGGCCCTAGATTCAATGTGGCATTGTGTGCCAGAAAATTTAGAGTGAAAACTCGGCTGTGCATGTGGAGAGTTACACGCCAGTTTTCAGTCAGAATCCGACACTCTGCCAGATTTTGGGAAAATCCCGCCCAGTGACTTTATCCTTCACCTTAGACTGATTGAGAAGATGACTGCAGGAAATTGTTTATTGATGATTTATAATCATCTAGGTAGGAATAATATGATTAGGGATAGTCAGCATGGTTTTGTGAAGGGTAGGTCATGCCTCACAAACCTTATCGAGTTCTTTGAGAAAGTGACTGAACAGGTAGACGAGGGTAGAGCAGTTGATGTGGTGTATATGGATTTCAGTAAAGCGTTTGATAAGGTTCCCCACGGTCGGCTATTGCAGAAAATACGGAGGCTGGGGATTGAGGGTGATTTAGAGATGTGGATCAGAAATTGGCTAGTTGAAAGAAGACAGAGATTGGTAGTTGATGGGAAATGTTCAGAATGGAGTTCAGTTACGAGTGGCGTACCACAAGGATCTGTTCTGGGGCCGTTGCTGTTTGTCATTTTTATAAATGACCTAGAGGAGGGCGCAGAAGGATGGGTGAGTAAATTTGCAGACGACACTAAAGTCGGTGGAGTTGTAGACAGTGCGGAAGGATGTTGCAGGTTGCAGAGGGACATAGATAAGCTGCAGAGCTGGGCTGAGAGGTGGCAAATGGAGTTTAATGTGGAGAAGTGTGAGGTGATTCACTTTGGAAAGAATAACAGGAATGCGGAATATTTGGCTAATGGTAAAATTCTTGGTAGTGTGAATGAGCAGAGGGATCTCAGTGTCCATGTACATAGATCCCTGAAAGTTGCCACCCAGGTTGATAGGGTTGTGAAGAAGGCCTATGGTGTGTTGGCCTTTATTGGTAGAGGGATTGAGTTCCGGAGCCATGAGGTCATGTTGCAGTTGTACAAAACTCTAGTACGGCCGCATTTGGAGTATTGCGTACAGTTCTGGTCGCCTCATTATAGGAAGGACATGGAAGCTTTGGAACGGGTGCAGAGGAGATTTACCAGGATGTTGCCTGGTATGGAGGGAAAATCTTATGAGGAAAGGCTGATGGACTTGAGGTTGTTTTCGTTAGAGAGAAGAAGGTTAAGAGGTGACTTAATAGAGGCATACAAAATGATCAGAGGGTTAGATAGGGTGGACAGCGAGAGCCTTCTCCCGCGGATGGAGGTGGCTAGCACGAGGGGACATAGCCTTAAATTGAGGGGTAATAGATATAGGACAGAGGTCAGAGGTGGGTTTTTTACGCAAAGAGTGGTGAGGCCGTGGAATGCCCTACCTGCAACAGTAGTGAACTCGCCAACATTGAGGGCATTTAAAAATTTGTTGGATAAGCAAATGGATGATAAGGGCATAGTGTAGGTTAGATGGCCTTTAGTTTTTTTTCCATGTCGGTGCAACATCGAGGGCCGAAGGGCCTGTACTGCGCTGTATCGTTCTATGTTCTATGTTCTATGTTCTCCTGACATTCCAAAGTCTGTCCACCACCTACAAGTCGCAAAGTACAATCTCGGGCAGGCACATCAGAACAACAATAGGCCATTTAGCCCTTCCAACCTCTTCCACTAATCAGTGAGATTGTGGCTGAAGTTCACCCCAAAAACCCTTAATTATCTTTGATACATTTCTGTAAAATTAAAATTAATAATTAACTCGACGCAACTTGCAGAAGAGATTTCCAAACTTCCACCTCTTTGTGTGTAGAAGTGTTTCCTCACTGCACTCGTGCAGGGTCTGGCTCTAATATTGAGGCCATGTCCCTTTGCCCTCAACTCCCCAACCAATGGAAATAGTTTCTACCCTATCAGTTCCACTTAATATCTACTTCAATCAATTCACCTCTTAACCTTCTGCATTCCCGGGAATATAACCCTGGTTTGTGTAATCGCTCCTTGTAATTTAACCCTTGGAGTCCAGGTAGCATTCTATTAAATCCAATCGCGATTCCCTCCAAGGTCACTGTATCCTTCTCATGTCTGGTGCTCAGAGCCGAATACATGAGGCATGATCCAACCGGGGCTTCATATAGCTGCAGCATGTCTTTTAACCCTTCGCGTTCCAGCCGTCTAAATAAAAAAATGCTAACATTCTATTAGCCTTTTTAATGAATGTTTCGACCTGCCCGTGACATTTTACTGACCTGTGCACATGTACACATAATCCTTTTTTGCGCGAGCTTTCCACTATCTAGGGCACACTCTGATCTATCAATTTTAGGCTCAAAGTGAATAATTCACCTTGACTTTACTGAAATCGATTTGCCACAATTTTGAGATTCACTGAATCTCCTAAGATCACTCCGGCTAGTTTAAAAATTCAAATCTGGATCTTCCCCAGTGGGGGGCAAGATCCATATCGCGCCAATTTGAGTCTCTCGCGCAATTCACCCGTTGCGCCCAGTGCAGGGGTCGCTTAATCGCGTCCTATATTTTCTCTTGTGAAATCCCCTTAAAATCCAAAGTCGAACGAGGATAAGTCTGGAAAGGGGGTAGTTAATTTTCGTGGATAAATAATCATTGGACTTCCAAGAAATACTCATGTGATCTTGGTTGCCATGGGATTGAGAATTAGCTAAAGCTAAAGTAGGTTTGTAACTTGAGTGTCACGTTACACCGTGTATCCTATAGCAGACAGTTATAGATCACAAAGCCATTCCTGGTGAAGCAGCCAGGGGATGTTTCTGAGAATGAGACAAGGACTGTGGTGCGTCGTCATGGCAGCAAGTGAAGGGAGCCATAAAGGAGAGTTTCAGGAGCTGAGCGATGACAGTTGGGGAATGGACCTATATGAAAATCAAGTGACGTGAGGCTGTTGTCTGAAGGGACATCAGGCCTGAGCCCTCCACCTACAGCTTCCTCAAGCAACAGCTCCTCAATTATTAACTCTTCACCCTTGTTTTCATATCCTTCCATGGGCCCACCCATTCCTCTCTCTCCAGCCCTCTTCCAGCCCCACACGTCATTGAGAACTCTGCAATCCTGCGGTTCTGGCCTCCTGCACATCCCTGATTTGAATCACTCCATCAATGGTGGCAGCACTTTCAACTGCCTTCATCTTAAGCTCTCTGAATATCTTTACCTTCTTCACCTCTCTGTCCTCTTTGATTCTTCAGAAAGCATACCACTTTGATCAAGTTTTTGATCACCTGCCCTGTTTTCTCCTTCCATGCCTCACTGTCAAAGCACGTCAAAAAGGGTTTAAAGAAAACTTAATATCGCATTTGCCAAGCATTTCCGACCATTTTACTCGGTTAAATGCTCTCTACAAATTTCAGTTGTTGTTTGTAATTTTATGTTTCCATCTAAACTGCTGACAATGCCGGATATTTTTGTCAACGACAAACTGGGATATGTGTCTCGTTATCTCATCATCTCAGCCATTGTAAATACGGTGACTAGATGGGACCCCACCAGAGTTTCCTATGTTATACCACGAGACACACCCTGTCAAGTAGATTACCTGCTCTTATCCCTACTCTCTGTCTCCTTCCCCACAGCTAATCGTCTAGTCAGGCCTGTAATTTGTCCTTAATCCCCTGAGCTTCAATTTAACTAACAGCCTTAGATTAGGGACTTTATTGAATGTCTTCTGGGAGTCCATATAAACGCCATCCATAGGTCTTCTCCTGTCCTCTACTTTAGTCACCTTTCCAAATTATTTAATCAGGTATGACCTACTCTTGACAACCCTAGGCCAACTCTCTCAGGTCAGCTGAAGTTTTTCAAGGTTTCCAATAACTTTATCCTATATTATAGATCCCTACATCCCCCCGCTCGAAAACACCCTCCCATGAACACAGCCCCTTGCAGCCCCCTCCGTGATTCCTACCTGCCTCACTAGGTGGCGCTGGCGCTGGGTTGACAGTCACAGCGGGTCTGGTAAGTGGGATAGAGGAGATGACGACCTGGTGCTCCGCACTGTTTGACATCTGATCCCTGCCCACGGTAGTACATTCCACCATCCACCTGGGTGATCCCTGCATGTAAGCTGGCCATTCTATCACACAGTTCCACCTAACCCCTGGGGTGTTGGAAGTGGGGGCACGGGGTGGGGAGGTGATGGGGATGGGAGTGGGACAGGGGAGCGGTAGGCGCTGGTCTGTACTGGGGTCCATGACCCAAGTTCCCCTCCTCGACCCTCCACCAGCACCGTCCCCGCCCCAGTGCCTCCTCTGCAGCTGGCCCAGCCCATCCCTCACACCCTTCTGACAGAGCACCAGGCAAGTGGTAACATAGTGGACATGTATTTATTGTGAACATATATGTATGGATCTGTGCCCTCGCCCCAATCGCTATCTTGTGTGCTGCACCCGTGCCAACCAAGCTGGTGCCTACCTATCTGGCTTTACGGACCCCAACGCTATGCCTAGGTGGATCCCCAGGCAGTACATCAGGAGCGGAGGTGGCCTGCTGTGTCTGCCCTGTGACCTGGGTTCCCTTCGGTGGCCCCCGGGTTATTCGGGGTGTGCGCGGAGCCATCCCCCGAAGCCCCCCCACCACCTGGTGCTGCGAGTCCTGGAGGCTATCTGCCATGTCGACCAGGGTCTCCATGCTCGTGGTCATGGAGCACAGGGATTGGACCATCTCCATCTGAGACTGCGCCACAACATGCTGCAACTGTGCCACCACCTTCTGGGTCTATGTCACATCAACCAATGACTGCGCCACCTCCCTCTGTGTCTGTGCCATGTCGGACATTGACGGGACAATGCTGCTGGCACTCTCACTCATGACCCGCTGTAACTGGGCCAGGCTCTCAAGCGCCGCTGCAATGTCCAGGTGGCTCTGGTACATGGTTTCATGTGATAGGGCAGCCCTGACTTGGGACTCTGCCACCGCCGATACAAATTGCCCCAGGCCTTGAATGCCTTGATCCACGGCCGAAAACTTCACCCCTAAGGCCTCCACATCAGACGCCACCCTTGCGATGTTGGCCTGGGCGACACGCATGGTTGGCACCACCTCCTTCTGCTGCACGCAGTTGGACTCCATCAACTGAAACTGCAAGTGCTGGATGCTCGCTGACGATCAGGCTCTGCGACGGCAATCTCCACAATCGATGGGACTATCCATTCCAGATGAATGAAACCCGTCTGGATGGCAGCTAGTTCCTGGGGTCGGCCTGCCCTCTGACTGTCCGCCCCTCGGGTGTTCTTACCTCCACCTGCTGTACCGGAGCAGCTGTGCGGTGAGCACCAGAGAATGTCCCAGGAGACTCTTCACTAGAACAGAGTGTTTCTGGGATGGTGGAGGCTGTTGGAGGCTGTGACGGGAAGTCAGTGTCTTCCCCGCTCTCGAGCTGCAGAGTGTCACAGGTCAAGGGCTCCCGTCGCTAACCGTGTCCTCATCCTCACTGGTATCCACTTGTGGTTCTGGTTGAGGTCAGGGATGGTGGACACCTCAAGGATCCACTCCATCACCAAATCACCAGGAGCTCCTGCAAGACACAAGATAAGATGTGTGATTGCAACATGGTCCGGGGAGGGGGGGGGGGGGGGGGGGGGGGGGAGTGGGGGTGGTGGAAGTTCGTAGGGGGAGGGGGGGGTGGGAGGGGGAGTGGAGGGGGGGTGGGGGGATGGGGGTGATGGTCAAGTGTGATATGTGTGCCATGGGGAACACAATGCAGCGGGGTCTCACTTCCTCACCCGATGCCGATCTCCGCCTTGCCGACTGTCCTCTCTCCGGGCCCACCGACCACCTCCAGTGCGCTCTGTTCTGCTGCGATGAGCGGCCAAAGGTCCCGAGGCCCCACTCCAGTCTTCTCGCTCTCATGCCAATTATAAGTGGCCTTCTCCTGAGAATGGAGGGGGTGTGGTGAGAAACGCACAGTGTTAGACAGTCCGATGCATGCAGCACAGGAGTGGGTAGCTGGTGGCTTCAGTAGCCAGAGCACGCACGGTGGCCGATACAGGTGCCGGCACATGGTGCTGGTTGGGGATGCGGCCGCCCTCCGGGTGGGGGTTGGTGGGGCTGTGGTTGTGTGGGACGGGGGTTGGTGCTGGGGGCACAGTGCTGCCTACTCACCTGGCTGCCCTGAGGAGGTTCTGCAGTTTTATACGGCACTGCTGCCCAATGTAGACAGTGTTGCCCATAACACCCACGACCTCTGCCAACTGCGCCCAGGCTCGGTGGATGGCAGCGGCTGCCCTCCTTTCCACCCCGGGGTACAGATTCGCCTGCCTCTCCTCCATGGTGTCTAGCGGGGTCTCCAGTTCAGTGTCCATGAAACAGAGTGCCGCTCGCCTTGCTGCCATCTTGTTGGCTGAGATAGTGTGGGGAGTGAAGTATGTAAATGCAACTGCAGCTTGTCAGCCTCCTGAATGTCAATCCCGAACCCAGGAAATCCAGCACCATTTCTCATTGGAATCGATCGTGTTCCATGTGGCGCCGGTGCTGGCTCCTTAACGGTCAGTGAATTGGTCCAGGTGCTGCGCCAGTTTTGCTCTTGTAGATAATCTAATCCTGCCCCGGCATCAACACTTAGAACAGGATTCTCCGATGGCCGACGCCGAAATCGCGTTTGGCGATTGGCTGGAGAATGTTTCCACGCTGGAAACGGGGGCAGCGCCGTTTGTCCACTGCTCCGCCCCCTCAAAAATGGCGTACTCGAAGAGTATGCCACACACTATCGGGACGGCCTCAGCACGTTACCTGAGGCCCTCCCCCGATGCACCGCCCCCGATGGGCCGAGTCCCGGACCGATGGAGCATCCGTGCGGATGCGGCGCCAACCTTTTGGTCGTGAGATCAGACGGATCCTGAGGACCTAGCTGCAGAATCAGAGAATCCAGCCCTTAGTCTCAGGAACAGAGAATCCAGCCCTTTGCATCATAAACATTTGGTGCAGTAAGGGTTCAAAGCTTTGGTTAGCGTGTGACTGCCATCATGTTTTTGAAGAAACCCAAGTTTGAAAGACAACAAAGGTTTGGGAGTCAGGGTGCAATTAAACCATTGTGAAAAGCTCGGCTAATGCAGTTTTGTTTGGATTAAGGGGATTCCCTGTAGAGTTAATTAGATTTCAGCTTGTTAAGATGATATCATTACTGGGTGGAGCTAAGTATCAGGCATTTTGCAGAAAGCAGGTCAGTGGGTTCTGGATGAAGCTGTGACCAGAAGTTAAGCAGTTTGCTCTCACTGCTGTTCGTTTTTCTAAGCAGTGCACACTTGTCTGAGAACAAAGGGGCAGCACGGTAGCATTGTGGATAGCATAATTGCCTCACAGCTCCAGGGTCCCAGGTTCGATTCCGGCTTGGGTCACTGTCTGTGCGGAGTCTACACATCCTCCCCGTGTGTGCGTGGGTTTCCTCCGGGTGCTCCGGTTTCCTCCCACAGTCCAAAGATGTGCGGGTTAGGTGGATTGGCCATGATAAATTGCCCTTAGTGTCCAAAAGTTGCCCTTAGTGTTAGGTGGGGTTACTGGGTTATGGGGACAGGGTGGAGGTGTTGACCTTGGGTAGGGTGCTCTTTCCAAGAGCCGGTGCAGACTCGATGGGCCGAATGGCCTCCTTCTGCACTGTAAATTCTATGAAACAAGCTGAGAAACAGCTTCTGAAGACATACAGCCAGTGTTTCTGCATGGGTCTCGAAGGATTCAGATCTTTTTTTTATATGCAATGGCAAAAGATCTCTCTTTCTCAAAGAACATCTCTGTACAGCAGATATTCGTATGTGCTATGGTACTTAAGGCGGATTGAGAGCTGAGACTTTTTTTTTCTTGTTTGAGTGGGAATAAAGATAGCAACTAACTATTCACTGTATGGTAGAATGCTTATGGGGTAAATGTAAACAATTTTATGGTGTGATGTTAAAGATATTTTAATGCTGCGTTAGTCATAAAGTTTGTTTTCATATACCATATCCCTTTTTCTTAGTGCAATCACTCCTGGAGCGAAGTATCCTTTCTTCATACTCTTACAAAATTAACATAAAGTATTGGCGTTTCTGTCCAGTATCCACTGGTGGGGTGTGGTCTGGGATCGTAATGCAGGACACCCTTGGCCTTGAGGGCCCCTCACCCCCAACCCAGTAAAATTTCTGACAGGTTGTGGTGGGTTGGTCAACATCACCTAAGCAATTTTACAGCCCCCTCCCAGATGCAAACCCGAAGGTAATGGTGTCAGTCCAGTGATGTCTATTCGTTCCCCACCTCTATACGCCCCTCATACACCTACAGCATGACTTGTTTAATTAGCTTCATCACAGCACATTGCCTTTGCGAATTCAAGCATCGCAATAATACTCCACATGTCTATGAGTTACAGATGGTTTAATTAGCACAAGCAGAGAGCCATAAGATACCAAAACAAATTAACTTAATGCTAAATATAATCAGAATGAAAGCGAACATATTGGCTTCAGCATCAATAGGACTCTGATGCAAAATATATATTTTTACGTATAGCCTATTGTTAGAATAGACATTAAACCAGAGCACCAGTTATCCTCGAGGGTGGATGTAAAACATCACATGATACTCTTCAAAGACCAGCAGGAGAGTTATATCCACAATATTTATTCCTCCACCCAACATCCCTAAAACAGATTATCTGCTCATTGTGAGATTTGGAAAATTGAAAGCCGTGTTTCCTACTTTATAGACGACGCCCCTCCAAAATAATGAATTGGTTGTGGAGCACTTTGAGTTATCTTGTGGTTTGAAAGGCCCTGTATAAATACGAGTCAATTCTTCCTTTCTACCAGGTTGGCAACAATGGGTTTCCACATGGGTGTTGTCCTAGTTTATTTAATTCATTTTGAGATGGCGGATTCCAGCTGGGGGCGACGGGCCAGTCTCCATGAGATTCTCTTTTCCGAGTGGACAGTCAGGCTCGTGAGGCCTAGAGCAAGCAGCGGTGGCCACAAGACAGTCAGTAGATCTCCGGCCCTGTGTTAAGGTTGGGGGAGGTGGTAGATAGTGAAGGCCTGAAATAAAAAGATAAAATAAGCAAAATATTGCCGGATGCTGGTATCTGAGGGCAGAGTTGTGGGAAATGGATTCAACCTGCTTGAGTGCCCTGTTAACCACAGAGGGAAACCTCGGTTAAGGAAAAAAGTAGACATGCCAGAAGCACCATTTTCAAAGGTGACATCATCAGAACAGATGCGACGGGGGCAGAGAAAATGGGAGCATATCATGGACCCTTACAGGGAGTGGGGTGTGAGGAGCTGCAGTCAAGGTAGCTGTGACAATTGGTGGGTTTGTAATGAATATTAGTGTTCAATCTGTCACCGGAAATGGTCAAGGAAGGTCAAGTGAAATGTTGGAGATGGACCACGTGAAGGTGAGAAGAGCGGAAATTGGAACAAAATTTGATACATATTTCCAGGTCCGTTAGAGAGCACAAAGCGGCACCAATTCAGGCATCGGGGTGAGATGGAAAAAGAGTTGCAGACGCGGGACTAAGGAGGACTGGAACAAGAACTGATCTACATAATCCACAAAATGATAACTGAGGACCATGTGGTTACCCATAGCCACATCTTTTATTGGCAGGAAGCGAGACAAGTTAAAGGAGAAATTATTTAGTGACAGAACAAGTGAGACAAGTTAAAGGAGGAATTAATCAGTGACAGAACAAGTTATGCCAGGTAGAGAAGAGCGATCAAGGAGGGGGAGTGTTCGGACCTCCGCTCATAGAAGAAATGGAGAGTTCTCAGACCCACCTGGGGATGTAGATATAGAGGGATTGGACATCCATTGCAGCCCTCGGGACTCAACGTCGAGTTCAGCAACTTCAGACTGTGACCTTTCTCCTGCATTTGAAATCCCCCTTTCCCGAACGAAAAATCGAGACATGTACCACCACAATGCACAACATTCCCACCACCCCCGCCCTCACAACAGGCCATCTATTGTATCCTCTTTAAGTTGCTACTCTTTGTGGCAGTTTCTGTTGCTCTAACATTCTCCCACCTTTCAGTTCCGATAAAGGGTCCATGAATTAAAACATTAAACTGTGTTTCTCTCCGAGGTCAGCACGGTGGCACAGTGGTTAGCACTGCTACCTCACACGTTGAGGTCCCAGGTTTGATCCCGGCTCTGGGTCACTGCCTGTGTGGAATTTGCACATTCTCACCGTGCTTGCGTGGGTTTCGCCCCCACAACCCAAAGATGTGCAGGGTAGGTGGATTTGGCCATGCTAAATTGCCCTTTAATTGGAAAAAATTAATTGGGTAGTCTAAATTTATTTTAAGAAACCTCTGTTTCTCTCCTAATAGATTCTGGTAGACTTGCTGGGTTTTTTCTAAAATAAAAAGGATGTTTAGTTTTTCAGGTCCTCCACGGCCTTCGTGCCTGACCCTGGATCAACTCGTCCAATCAAGGAGAAACCTACTGAGTGCTCACATGGCATGAAGGGAAAGAAAAACAGGTGAGAGGATCAACTTGTCCGATGCTTGATAATAAATTTGCATTCTATTGTGCTTGTGAAATTTCCCATGGATGCTGGAAATGTTGTTTTGGAAGTGGGGAGGAGATAGTAGAGCCTTATGGAAGAACTCCAGAGACCAATCCGATAAACTGGCTCATCCCGTGCTGCAGGGAATGCAGAGGAGATTTACAAGAATGTTACCAGGGCTTGAAATTTGCAGCGATGAGGACAGGTTAGATCGGCCAGAGTTGTTTTCCTTAGAACAGAGGAGGTTAACAGAGGGTGACCGAATTGAGGTGGACACAAGTATGAGGTGTCCTGACAGGGTAGACTGAAAAGATTTGTTTCGCCGAGCTGAGGGATCAATTCCTGGGAGCCATAGATTTAAGCTGATTCTTAAGGTGATTGGTAGAAGGATTCAAGGGTACGTTGGGGTCAGTTAGTTCAATTGGCAGGACGGCTAGTTTGTGATGCGGGGCCACGCCAATGCCATGGCCGGCATTCTCCGAAATCCTGGCCAAGTGTTGACGTCGGTGTAAACACCGGAGTGGTGTACGCCGGAGTCAATGGGCCTCCTGGCCCAGCAGGGGGCTAGTACGGCGCCAGAGTGCTGCGCGCTGCTCCGGCGCCGAAAGGCGGCCCTGCAAGGCTGCCTTTGAAAAGACCCCCATGCAGTCGATAACACCGTGTACTTGTGGAAATTGCACGGTGGCCCCAAAACCAAGTGTTCCAGAGGCCTGGCTATCAGCAACATTTGACGATCCGATGAATTTGTTGACCCTTCTGAACAAGGTATTGGTCACTTCCGATATGCATCTATGTGTTGTAACCTGGGAAATGCCACACCTGTTCCCTGACGAGCCCTGGAACGAGCCCCTAGCATAGAAATGTAGAGCCACAATTACCTTGAGGATGACTGGTATGGGGTACCCCCCAAGCCACAGCGCTGCAGCTCTTGGAGATGGAGAACACACAGGTCAGTGAGCAACACCAGGGAAAGTCTTACGTAAAACTGAAATTGCCTCTCAGACATCTGGAGGTAATTACTGCATGTTTTGAACAGATGGGCCGATGCTCTTTTTGATGAAAACAGCCCAAATTGCCTTCCTCCTGACTTCCCTTCCCCTCGACTGGGTGCAGGTTTATGGTCTTGTGGCCTAAGCGGTTATACAATCACAGCCCTCCTTTGGTGAGTCATTGCCTCCGCCACTTAAGGGTGCAAAAAGGTCGGGTGTATGTGATCCATTGCAAATCCACAAAGTAAACTGTGTGAAGAAGGCCGGCAAAGATACGAGAAGCCTTGTTGACATGGTGTTCATTCCTGAAGTAGCTGCAGTTGGCTGATGGGAATGCATGACCCACCCATGGATCACAGCTGGAATTCCTCCCATCCCACAGTGGCCTCCTACCAGAAGAAACTGATCTCCTGCAAGATAAACGTTTCCTAGCAGCGCCTGATCTCAAGCAAGTTAACAGTTTCTTACCAGCCATGTCAATGGGCACTGATATTGTGTTGTGATATGATGTGCAGACTCCTCTAGGAAGCATATCATAGATTGCTGTCAATCATTTTTACCTAAGGATAGGATAGAATTCCTAAAGTGCAGAAGGCGGCCATTCGGTCCATCAAGTTTGCACCTCTGAAAGAGCACCCTACCCATGCCCGGTCCCCCGCCCTATCCCCATCATAATAATAATAATCTTTATTGTCTCAAGTAGGCTTACATTAACACTGCAATGAAGTTACTGTGAAAAGCCCTTAGTCACCACATTCTGGCACCTGTTCAGGTACGCAGAGGGAGAATTCAGAGTGTCCAATTCATCTAACAGCACGTCTTTTGGGACTGTGGGAGGAAACCGGAGCACCCGGAGGAAACGCACGCAGACACGGCGAATGTGCAGACTTTGCACAGACAGTGACCCAAGCCGGGAATCAAACGTGGGACCCTGGCGCTGTAACGCAACCATGCTAACCACTGTGCTACCATGCTGCCCTCCATAAGACCATAACCCTGCCTAACCTACACCTCTTTGGACACTAAGTGGCAATTTTATAATGGCCAATCCACCTCAACTGCACATCTTTGCACTGGGAGGAAACCGGAGCACCCAGAGGAAACCCACACAGACATGGGGAGAATGAGTCATCCAAGGCTGGAATTGAACACGGGCCCCTGGAGCCATGTGGCAGCAGTGCTAACCACTGTGCCACCATGCCACCTTATGATGTAGTAGTCTCATAACTTTTTTTCAGTATACAAGCAATAGCGGTCCTTATCAGGTGCAGTCTCCCAGTGAGCATTATCTTCAAATAAAGAGCTCCCATTGTTTCACCAATCCTTGTGTATTCTTCTGCTGAAGAGGAAGAATGTAACATGGTGGCAGAGGGCAGCACAGTTCTTGAAACATTGACTACGCAGAATGCATGCTTCAATCCTTCATACGCAGCAGAAGAAAATAATGAGTGTGAAGGTGAAACAACTATCAAGGCTCACCGTGTTTAAGGATTCTGCAGCTTTTTAGGGATTCTACACACTGTGCCTTCATTCGAGAGTTGCACCTCACTCCAGGTAGCAGGCAACAGGTCTCAGTAAGATTGTTCAAATTTGAAAGAGCTTCCATTGTAAAAGTTTACCTGCTGTGAAGCTTAAGCAGGAGCCTGGAGGCTCTCACTGTCAGCAGAATTTGCAGAGAGGAGAAAGTCTACTCCTGCTGCTTTAGGGGAAGTAAAATTCTGCAGACTAAGCTGAGAAGAAGAATCCATTCAATCACAACCAGAAGAATTCTATGCAGGGCCACAGTGAGCCTTCCAATGAAACTGGATGTCAACCTGATCAAGAACTTGCATTATTGCAGAGACAGCTGCCAGCTACCACAGGAAAATGTCAGCAAATATGCCAGGAACAAATACAAGATTATGAAGAAATGAAGGTTATACCTGCATCCGCCATTTCTGTCAAGAGACGTAGCCACAGCAGAGACTGAACGTAGTACCCTAAAGACTCGGGTTGAATAGCAGGCGCATTTTACCATCATCGACAATCTGCTGGCCATCCCAACCTCCCTTTGGTTGGAAATCCTCCCACAAAATACACCAAAGACACCTGGAAATTACCAAATGCAGGACATGGGCTTAATCCGTGATGTGATAGCTGGGCACTTCAAGAGCAATTAAGAACATGATAGCGAACTGTCATGTGTGCACTACGCAAGCAGGACCAGAGGGAATCCATTATCCACACACAGTTCTCAGCCAGGCTATGGGGCAGTTGGGCATCAATTTATTTGTCTTCAAAGGCCGATCCTTCCTCATTGTGGTGTTCTACTGCTCACAGTGGATTGAGGTGAATAAATTGTATGTGATGACCACACCGGCATTTGTGAGAACGTGGAAGTAGTTGAGTCAGAAACATTAGGGACCTTCAAGCGGCTATTGGATAGGCACATGGATTACAGTAGAATGATGGGGTGTAGATTAATTTCTTCTTAATCTAGGACAAAAGTTCGGCACAACATCGTGGGCCGAAGGGCCTGGTCTGTGCTGTATTTCTCTATGTTCTATGTTCTAAGTCTGTTCGCTCTCATTTCTGAAGTCTGCCGCCATTTTTCCTGCCCAAATCACTGATTTGCGGGTGGCCGTTTAGAGATAAAACTGAGGGAGAAAAAAGTCAGAAAATGCTCAACGGTACCACCATTGCAGTCAAGCAGTAACCTGTGACCAGCTAAGGCGGTGGCCAGCAGAGATACTGTAATTCAGAGGTAAGTTAATTTAAAAAAGCTGGACTAAACTGGCTAAACTTGCATCGTTGTTGAACCTCCAGAAAGCATTCAAAACAAGCCATTAAAATCAAAATTGTGGGTCTGCAGTGAAGGCCCCCACGGGCTGAAAATATCCGGTCGGTCCGAAAGCAATCTGAACAAAATATAGTGAATGCTCAAAGATCAATTTTGAGTAAAAGTCAACTTCAGAATACAACATCGAGAATTCATGTCCTCCAGATAACAACCAACAGAGTCCGTTGACCAACTCATAAAGAGATTAGATTTAAGGGACACGATTGTGACTTCATGGCGGCAGATTAGCTGACAGAATAACTGAGTTTATGATCGCATCGACCCCAATAGAAGCGTTCCCAAAAAGGACATTTTGGACCAATCTGAAGGCTATACTATGGAAGAACTGCTACGAAGCAGACACAAGTATGAAGTCGTATTAATGGCTAGACAGAGTCTACAGGCTACATGTAATTCATCCACCATTGACACAATAGCAATGCAGGTAAGCTTGTTATGCAATGCAGATGATGTGGCTTTATACATGCGTCCAGAATATGCCGAGATTTTATTGCGATATACAAGACATGCAACACCAGAGGACACTAGAAGCGTGAGTGCAGAAAGACAAGGCCAAAACAGGTGGTTCAACATCCGGAGAGGCCAGGCAAACAGAGCCAGGCAGATATAGCATTTAACCAAGAGCGTGTATCAAACAGTGAAAAGACAACGCCCAGTCAGCTGATGAGAATGACCAGCCCGTCGACACACAATGAGAGCAGTTAATCGGCACAGTAAACATCAAATAATGTTTTGACACAGTGTTGCCAACACAAGCTATTGCCACCATATGGATTATGTACCAGAGATGCAAGGTCAGCATAATCTATATGCAAAACATGGACACTTGTACGCATGCAAAAATCCTTCCACTCCACACACAGAAATGTAGCCACAGACGTGGCAAGTGATGATTTGACCAACCAATGCCAACTCACAATGTACGATAACTCAGAGATTCCATTCCTGGGATCCATTACACTCAAGTATCACTACAAAAATTCAAGAATAAAGTACATCCAGATACAACGGGCCTGAACTTCTTCGGAGAAGTAATCAATATTGGATTGCCACTCCATGTCTAATTTTGTGCCTTAAGTATTTTTTTAATCCCATTTCGCCCAACATTCTGACAGGGTGAGAGCAAGGCAGTGCAGCACCTCCCTGGGGCCTAGTGTGGAAGTGCAGTTGAGTGGAAGGGAAGTAGCACGCACCCTCTCTTTTACCGCACAACCTGCTATAACCAGGTGAGTTAAACACCCATTAACATTTAAAGATCCTTTCAAGCGAGGGAGAAGGTAAACATTTAAGGTAAGTGAGTAGGGTTTAGGTGGTGGGGAGGGTTGGAGATGCGGGGGTTTAGATGGAGGGATTGGCGGTTGAGGGTAGTTGGAGGTGGAGGTTGGTCAGGGGAGACAAAATAATGAGCCGGGGGGGGGTCTCAGAAAGGGGGAGGTTGGAAAGAAGTTGGAGGGAAGGGGATGTGGGGAGGTCGATAGGAGGTCAAGGGAGGTGAGGTGGGGGGTTGATCAGGGGAGCTGAGAGGTTGAGGGGGGTTTGGGGTATCAAGGTTGGAGGTGGGGGTCTGATTCGGGAAGACAGGAATAAGAGACAAGCCTGGTTGGTGGAGTCGGGGGAGGGGGGACTAAAGAGTCCCCATGGGGGTGAGGGAATCCCTTTCAAGGAATGAATCTGGTGAAATGCAGTTCGGAAAAAGGGGGATGTTGTGGTATGTACATACACCTTTAAGGGAGTGTATGTAAACTTCTGCCAATCATTACCACCTTAAGACAAGATATGGAGTGGTCCCAGAACGTGTGCTCAGCCCACAGGAAGCATCAGCTGATATCCAATGCATACGCTTAGTGAACAGCCCATAACAGCAGCACGGTAGCCTTGTGGATAGCACAATCGCTTCACAGCTCCAGGATCCCAGGTTCGATTCCGGCTTGGGTCACTGTCTGTGCGGAGTCTGCACATCCTCCCCGTGTGTGCGTGGGTTTCCTCCGGGTGCTCCGGTTTTCTCCCACAGTCCAAAGATGTGCGGGTTAGGTGGATTGGCCATGATAAATTGCCCTTAGTGTCCAAAATTGCCCTTAGTGTTGGGTGGGGTTACTGGGTAATGGGGATAGGGTGGAGGTGTTGACCTTGGATAGGGGGTAGGGTGCTCTTTCCAAGAGCCGGTGCAGACTCCATGGGCCGAATGGCCTCCTTCTGCACTGTAAATTCTATGTAAACAGCCTCCCCGAACAGGTGCCGGAATGTGGCGACTAGGGGCTTTTCACAGCAACTTCATTGAAGCATACTCGTGACAATAAGCGATTTTCATTTCATTTAATTTCATCATTTATATATGGGGGAAGCAGCGGTGTAGTGGTTTAGTAATCTGGGGGTGGTGGGGGGGGGGGGGCGGGCGCAGTCAGAAGGGTGGGTTGTAATTGGAGATGTTGAGGAGTCTCCTGGTCTGTATAATAGTTACCCAGAAGTTGGAAAAGGTTTTAATCCTCTTGGTGTAACCCAATCAGGACCATCTGAAGTTTGCGACTTAAATAAAAATTTCCAGATGGTTCACAGTGCAGGGCAATTGCCCTGGGGAAGTTTACAACCAGATGAAGTTTAGAACTTTTGATGGAGATTCCCAACACATATTTGGGAGCCCCCACCCACACCTCCCCGAATAGAATGCTGGTGAGCTCAAAATCTCTGGCCTGTTGTTATTTTCTTGTAATTTTATGTAAATAGTTTGATCCTTTGCAAGTAAACATTTAAGAAGATAGGAACATAGGAAATGGACATTTGAGCTCACTTCACTATTTAACTAAACCATGGCAGCTCCTCTGCCTTGGTACCATTTTCTCACACAATCTCCATATCCACAGATCTCTAGTTATTAAAGGCATCAATCAATCTCTGTCTTGAAAATGCTCCATGACTGAGCCTCTTGGGTCGAGAACCAAAGATTCATCACCCTCTGAGTGAAGAAATTCCTCCTCATCTTAGCCCAAACTCTTTTCGGGGAGGGTGTCCCCTGGTTCTAGCAAACCCCCCCCCTTCCCTCCTCCAAACCAGGGGAAACATCATCCCTGCATCAACCCTGTTGAGCCTGTACCCTGTCCATCGGTTAGAATTTGTAGGCTTCAAAAATCACCTCTCATTCTTCTAAACTCTAGGAAATGCCTGTCTCCACTTGGACAATCCTGCCATCACAGGAATGAATCTGGTGAAATGCAGTTAGGAAAAAGGGGGATGTTGTGGTATGTACATACACCTTTAAGGGAGTGTATGTAAACTGCTGTCAATCATTACCATCTTAAGACAAGATATGGAGTGATCCCAGAACGTGTGGTCAGCCCACAGGAAGCAGCAGCTTGCATACACTTAGTGAACATCATTTATATATGGGGGAAGCAGTGGTGTAGTGGTCTAGTAATCCAGACACCGAGGGGCAAAGCTCAGCGGACCAAGATTCAAATCTCATCATGGCAGATGGTGAAATTTCAATTCAATAAATGTGTGGTGAGAGGTACTGTTCTTGATACCAAGGCCACATATGGTGGCATGGGATTGAGGGTGATTTAGTGGTTTGGATCAGAAATTGGCTAGCTGTAAGAAGACAGAGGATGGTGGTTGATGGGAAATGTTCAGCCTGGGGTTCAGTTCCTAGTGGTGTACCACAAGGATCTGTTTTGAGGCCACTGCTGTTTGTTATTTTTATAAATGCCCTGGAGGAGGGTGGGTGAGTAAATTTGCGGGTGTCACTAAAGTCGGTGGAGTTGTGGCAGTGAGGAAGGTTGGGCGCGATTCTCCGCCCCCCACGACGGGTCGGAGAATAGCGGGAGGGCCTTCCCGACATTTTTCCCGCCCTCCCGCTATTCTCCCCCCCCCCCCCCCCGCCCAACTCCCGACACGAATCGCTGCCGCCGTTTTTTTACGGCCGGCAGCGATTCACAGCTGTTCGATGGGCCGAAGTCCCAGCCCTTTACGCTGTTTTTACGAACGGCAAACACACCTGGTCTGGCCGTTCATAAAAACGGTGGGAACAACTCGCTTTTTATAACCATGGCACCGATTGGCACGGCAGTACCACGGCCGTGCCAAGGGTGCCATGGGCCCGCGATCGGTGGGCACCGATCGCGGGCAGCGGGCCCGATGCCCGCGCACTATTTCTCCTTCCGCCGCCCCGCAGTATCCATTCGCGGGGCGGCTGAGGGGCATCCCGGCCCGCGCATGCGCGGGTTTCGCGCAAATACGCGATGACGTCATCCGCGCATGCGCGGGTTGGAGTCTTCCAATCCGCGCATGCGCAGCTGACGTCATATGATGCGTCAGCCGGCGCTAACTCCGGGAAGCGGGCTTAACGAAATTCGTTAAGCCCGTGATGCCGGAGCTTACGGCGTCGGGCTGCTAGCCCCGACCGGGGACCAGAATCGGTTCCCGGTCGGGAAGGGGCGCGCTGGCGTCAAACCCGCCCGGGTTTGACGCCAGCCTTACGATTTCTCCCGTTTTGGGAGAATCGCGCCCGATGTTGCAGGTTACAGAGGGACATAGATAAGCTGCAGAGCTGGGCTGAGAAGTGGAAAATGGAGTTTAATGCAGAAAAGTGTGAGGTGATTCATTTTGGAAATAGTAACAGGAATACAGAGTACTGGGCTAATGGTAAGATTCTTGGTAATGTGGATGAGCAGAGAGATCTCGGTGTCCATGTATATAGATCCCTGAAAGTTCTCACCCAGGTTGATAGGGTTGTTAATAAGGCGTACGGTGTGTTAGCTTTTATTGGTAGAGGGATTGCGTTTCGGAGCCATGAGGTATGTTGCAGCTGTACAAAACTCTGGTGCGGCTGCATTTGGAGTATTGCGTGCAGTTCTGGTTGCCGCATTATAGGAAGGATGTGGAAGCATTGGAAAGGATGCAGAGGAGATTTACCAGGATGGTGCCTGGTATGGAGGCAAAATCTTATGAGGAAAGGCTGAGGGACTTGAGGCTGTTTTCATTAGCGAGAAGAAGGTTAAGAGGTGACTTAATTGAGGCATACAAGATGATCAGAGGATCAGATAGGGTGGACAGTGAGAGCCTTTTTCCTCTGATGGTGATGTCTAGCATGAGGGGACATAGCTTTAAATTGAGGGGAGATAGATATAGGACAGATGTGAGAGGTAGGTTCTTTACTCAGAGAGTAGTAAGGGTGTGGAATGCCCTGCCTGCAACAGTAATGGACTCGCCAAAATTAGGGGCATTTAAATGGTCATTGGATAAACATGTAGATGATAATGGAATAGTATAGATGGGCTTTAGATTGGTTTCACAGGTCGGCGCAGCATCGAGGGCCGGAAGGCCTGTACTGCGCTGTAATGTTCTATTGTTCTATTGTGGCATTAAGGTGTCCTCGCAAAACCTGGAGTCAATGGGAATCAGGTGGAAAACGTTCCACTGGTTGGAGTCATTTCTGGCACAAAGTAAGGTGGTTGTGGTTTGGTTGCTGGAGGTCAGTTCCAGGACATCAGTTCTCAGTTCTCAGCTCCAGAACATCACTGCAGGAGTTCCTCAGCAGAGTGCTCTCGGCCCAACAGTCTTCAGCTGACTTCCATCACAACATCAAAAGTGGAGATGTTCACTGATGATTGAACAATGCCCAGCGTCTCCTTCCATACTGAAGCAGGCCATGTCCAAATGCAACAAGACCTGGCCCAGACCAGGCTTGACCTGACCAATTGTAAGTAACATTCGCCAGTGCTGGGGAATGATCATCCAACAATGGGGAATCTAACCATCGCCCCTTGACATTCAATGACATTACCATCACTGAATCCAACACTGCTACCTCACAGCGCTAGGGACACGGGTTCAATTCTGCCCTCGGGTGATTGTCTGTGTGAAGTTCGCACGTCCTCTTAACAGCGTGTGGTTCCTCCGGGTGCTCCGGTTTCCTTCTACAGTCCAAAGATGTGCAGGTTAGGTGGATTGGCCATGCTAAATTGTCCCTTAGTGTCCGAAGGTTACCGGGATGGGGCAGAGGTTGGGCCTAGGCTGGGTGCCCTACTGGAGGGTCGGTTCAGTCTCGATGGGTTGAATAGCCTCCTTCTGCACTGTAGAAATTTGTTGATTCTATGATACTGTAAATAATGAACTGCAAGAGCAGGTCAGAGGCTAGAAATCATGCAGTGAGTAACTCAGCTCTTGTCTCCCCAATGCCTGTCCATCATCTGCAAGGCACAAGTCAGGAATGTGATGGAATACTTCCAACTTGCCTGGATGAGTGCCAACAATACTCATGAAGCTCAACACTATCCAGGGTGAAGAAGCCGACTTGATTGGCACCACTTCCACAAACATCCATTCCCTTCACCACCAATGCACAGTAGCAGCCGTGTGCACCATTTGCAAGATGCACTGCAGAAACTTAGCAAGTCTCCTTAGGCACCACCTTCCAAATCCACAACCATTTTCATCGAGAACAGCAAGTACATGGAAGCAGCACCACCTGGAGGTTCTCCTTCAAGCCACACACCATCCTGACTTGAAAATGTGTTGCCGTTCCTTCACTGTTGCTGGGTCAAAATCCTGGAACTCCCTTCCTAACAGTGTCTACATTGTGTTCAGTCAGCATTCAAACCTGTTCATGGTTCAAATACTACTTGAACACAAATTCTAGGATGATAATCAATTTAGTATCTACAGAAAGCTGTACTGTTTGATGGTCCTGCCTTTTAGACGAGATATTAAACCAAGATCCTGACTATCTTCTCAGGTGAATGTAGATTGCTTGCAAAACATTTTGACACATCTTGAGGTTGTGAAAGGTGGTAAAGAAATGCAAGTATTTCTTCATTTTGAGGAGGTGGCGACCCGCCTGTTGCCAATGGCTCCCCTGTGGAGAAAGTCACGGATCGGTTTAACTTCTGTTGCCCTTGTTTGCCCATCCTGAATTGCCCTTGAACTGAGTGGCTTGCTCGGCCATTTCAGTTGGAGGGAGGGTTGTTAAGAGTCAACCGCCTCTCCCTGTGGGGTCTGGAGTCACATGTAGGCCACACCAGGTAAAGACGGCAGATTTCCTTCCCTGAAGGACGTTAGTGAACCAGATGTATTTTTACGACAATCGAAAATGGTTGCATGGTCATCGTTAGACATTAATTCATGATTTTTACTGAATTCAAATTTCACAATCTGCTATAGTGTGATTTGAACCCGCGACACAAACGCATTACCTGGGTCTTTGGTTTACTGGTCCTACCATTATGGCACCTCCAAACAGTGCGGCAGTCTGTAGCACTGCCCTGGAGAGTCAATCTGGCTCTTAATAATGATAAAGTTTCCTCTTATTAGTGATTCTCAACAATGCGATTAAGCAAATTCCTAAGCAGTTCACCAGAAACTGTTAGCTGTTATTTTTATTGTATTTGAATTACACTGCAGCAAAAAAAAATGTTGCAAAATTATGTTGTTTATGGAGGAAATAATTTGCTGATCTGAATATCTGTTGTGAAATGACTAACTTCCCCAGGCTGGCAGCAACGGGCAATTTTCCAGAATTTAATCACTTCAGAGCTTTATGTATTCCTCTCGTGGGTCTCAGCGTTGAATTTGAAGTTGCTCCTTTAGGATTTTCCTGAATGCTATGGCACACAGAACACAACGTTAATTTTTTATCAGCTTGTGCCTGCTGTCAGCCAAGCCGAAGACTTGGAATGCTCGCAAGATAAGTTGAAATTTCCACAAAGGCAGAACTGTTTTTCTTTATATTGAAGAACTGACAGGAGTTCAAAGGTTCTCTTTTTAACCTGTGCATAAGTCTTGCAATGAGGGAGTCTGCAAAAGGGCCATAACCTCAAATTACAGCCAGCTTATTCAGGTGTGATGTAAGGAAGGACTTCTTCACATGACTGATAGTGAGCCTCTTATTCCCCTTCAGCAAGAAACTCGGCAATAGCTGCCTGAGATCTGGTTTGTACTACAATCCCCGACCAGACTCCAACAGTGGCGAGGATACTGGACAGAAATCCCAATATTTTATTTTAGTTTTTTAAGACTATGAGGAAAGGATACCTCACTCCAGGAGTGATTATATTAAAGCAATCTCTATTACTTACACAATATTAAAATATCTTCAACATCTCACCCCTTAAACAATGCTACTCAATGCAGTGAATACAGTACCCTTAACTGCTATCTTTATTCCCACTTAAACAATCAGAAAAGAAAACATCTCAGCTCTCAATCTACTTTAACTACCAATGGCACATTGGAATACTTACTTTACAAAGATGTTCTTTGAGAAAGAGAGATCTTTTGACACTGCTTTAAAGATAATCTGACTCCTGTCAGACCCATGCAGAAACTATAGTATTTCTTCAGAATCTGTTTCTCAACTTGTTTCAGCTCCCCTTGTTCTCAGAGAAGTCTGAACTGCTTTAAAGACTGTTAATCACTTTTAACTGAACTGCGGTGAGAGAAAAACTGCTTCACTTCTGGACACGGCTTCATTCAGCTCAGAACTGACCTGCTTTGTCAAAATACCAGATGCCTTAGCTCCACTCAACAACGGTATCACAGTACTAAGCTTAAAACAAATTAACTCCACAGGTAATCACCTTAATTAAAACAAAATTCCATTCGCCCCAAGCTTTTTATGATGCTTTAATTGCACCCCTAGCTCCCAAAATGTGCTTGCCTTTCAAACTAGAATTTATTTTAAAACAAGATTGCAGCAGTCACACACACACCAGGCTTTTGACCCTTGCTTCATCAAATACCTATAATACAATACATCTGAAATTATTACATTCATCACATTTGGGCGCAACATTAAATATAATTTGTTTTTAAAGTTAGATATGAGGAAAATACAACGTCAAAGCAATAAATTGACCATTAAAAAAATTAGTAATTAATAAAATTGATCATTAAAATGTGCTCAGCAGCAGAGTTAACTCGTAAAATCTTTTCTTGTCTTCCCGCTGATGTTATAACTGGACAAGAAGATCCCAGAATGGAACCCAAGCTCAAAAGACCATGGAGGGGATTCTTAGCTGGCTGCGAAATTGGGAAATGTGATTTGGCAGAGAATAGCTTACGACGCCAAAATCGCGACAGCCGCCAATTTGACGGCAAATCGCGATTCTCCGTCACCACGAAAATGTCTTCAATGCGTTTCACTCCGTACGTACAGTAGGCACTGTTTGCATATCATTAGCGGGCCCGACCCTGATTTCTCCAGGATCTTCGTGATTCTACGCCTCCAATGGGCCGAATTCCCGATGGTGCAGTTCACTTGTGCGTTTAGAAATCGGGAAACTGGCGTGGTGGCTGCTGAGGGAGAGAGAGGGGGGGGGGTACGGAGAGTGTCCAACATGGCCATAGTTTGCTGACACTTGTGCCGCTGGCCAGGGGCTTCTGCCAGGGGAGTAGTTGGGTGAGGTTGGGGTGCACAGACACGGAACACCATTGCCGCAGCTGACAAGGCAGCCGTGCAGCTGTGCACACTGCTGACAGCCCACTTTGAACTTAGTACCACGGGTCATATAGGTGACCCCCCCCACCCCCTCGATGGCCCCAGACGACCCATCAGCTGCATGGGTACACTCCAGCACAATCAGTGCCATCGTTTTGGCTTGGATAAGTATGTGTGGGGAGTATAATGTGCATGCATGGCTGCAGCTTGTCAGCCTCCCAAGTGTTGATCACAGACCAGGCGTATCCCGCATCATTTTTCAATGGAATTGATTGTGTCCACATGGCATCGGTGCTAGCCCCTCAATGGTGGTGGAATGGGTCCAGGTACGGCGCCAGTTTTTCTGTCATAAAAGTCCACAGATTCTGCATTGGCGCCAACACTTAGTCTCCAGCCCCGTAACTTTTATTTTTTGTAAAATGTGGAGGAATAGGATCGCTAATTAGTTTTAACAATAAGAAAAAAAGTTATTAAACATGAAGAAATTGGATATTGATACAATACGTCTTTGCTCCCCCTTAGCATAAAAATTACACACAGGTTTTAGCGTTAACACAGGTTACAAAGTACATCTTAACCTACAATTGTTTCATTATCCTTTTTGAGCACACAAGATGACTGTGGGTAAATACAATCTCCACTCTGAACACTAAGTGAATGTTTGTGAAAGTCTCCTTCAGATGATTGTCATGTGAGAACTTCCAAGCTCCACCCACAAAAACATGTTCTCAGAATAATTCCTTCACTGTCTGTGCGGAGTCTGCACGTCCTCCCCGTGTGTGCGTGGGTTTCCTCCGGGTGCTCCGGTTTCCTCCCACAGTCCAAAGATGTGCGGGTTAGGTGGATTGGCCATGCTAAATTGCCCGTAGTGTCCTAAAACGTAAGGTTAAGGGGGGGGGGGGTTGTTGGGTTACGGTTATAGGTTGGATAAGTGGGTTTGAGTAGGGTGATCATGGCTCGGCACAACATCGAGGGCCGAAGGGCCTGTTCTGTGCTGTACTGTTCTATGTCTATGTTTGTGGTTTGCATTCCGAAATCCAGACCAGGTTTTCCAAATGACATTTTTAAACAAAACTTCTGCTCCACATTTAGCAGCAAATCCAGTCCAGGATTTTACACCAATCACTTCAGGATTTCTTTGTTTTGACTGCTGTACAAACTGCTCACAGTTGCTTTAACTCTTGATTCCCAGACTATATTAAAATGGCAAGAGATGTTTGATTTACCTTTGAAGGCTGTTGTCCCACCTTAAATCTGGTAACTGCAATTGTCTCTTTAAATCAGAACACTTTTTTAACTCTTCCTTGAATTCACCTGAGTAATAGCTTGGGGTGCGATTCAGCGACTGCGTTTGACCTGGCATGGATTCAGGCGTGGCGGCTAAATAATGGGAGAGGGCAAAATCGAGATTTGCCCCGGGCAGGAACCATTTTGTGATTCACCCGGCCCACTCCCGATGGCGAGTTCTGGATCACGCCCACAAATGGTGAGAATATCATTAACCCTCAGTTGCATTAATTTCAATCTCCTTAACCAGATTGAAGTCAAATTGCAGCAACCTCCCGGAAATTACCCGACTCTCCAATGGGAAGTCATACGGGCGTTGTTTAGTACTCCTTTTCAAAAACGGGAAACTAGTGCGATAGCTATTGAGGGGGAGTGAGGAAGTGAGTAGCCCTCTTCATTTTCCGACATGCAGCTCATGGACACTGTAGCAGTGCCCCAGTGAACAGGGAGCGGAGGGGAGGGGTGGGGGGACCCTTCAGGGAGGTTGAGCTTGGTCAGAGGGCTGAAACGTTCCAGGTCGGCGGTCACGCCTGGGCGAGGGGAGGAGTGGCTTTGCGTCTGTGAGGCCTTCAAGCCATCTTTGAATATTGTGGAGACCCGTAACAGGGGCAACCACAGCTGCAGCCTGTCTGTCCGACCAAACTTTTCCAGGACAGAATCTCGCTGCAGCTTCTCTTCTGAAATCCAATTTCACTCCCTTTGACTGTGAGCAGCCTCTAGCTTCACAGCTGAAGGTTGATTAAAATGAGGAATTAGTCTTCTTAGTTGTGTGAGCATATAACGCTCCTCAACTTTCATGTGCTTCCTCGAGGGCACATATGCCATGGGTGGAAGGAGAGGAGGACAACATGGAGAGAAGGTGCGGGCAGGCCGGCTGTGAAAATGGACGTGACACAGGCTTTACATTTATAAGGTGTGACCTGTTTTAATAGCGAACGTTTCACTGGGACAGATTTCCATTCCCCCTCGCTACAGATAGTGACCCCTCCTCCAGTGCCCACTCAGAGCTCCTCACTCTTCTTGATCTTCCTACTGTACCTGTAGGTGAGTCCCCGGGAAGCACATCAGAAGTGTCGACCTGCTGCATTCCATGTCCTGTGGCCTTTGATGTCCTTGATGGACATCCTCTGGAGGGTCTGGAGCCAGGGGATTTTGACCGACATATCGATGCGCTGGCATCGCCATGCAACCATGTTCCGCCCGCTTACCTTGAAATGCGTCAGTGTCAGGAGTCGGAGATTGGGAAGAAATGGAGACTGCCGTAGTCTCCTTGGTGGAAGACGCCGGGTTGGCCTCCAGTGCTTCCTCCTCCCTGAAGGTGCATGTAGGTGCCATCAATGGGATGGAGGGGCAACTCGAGTGAACTCCAGAGGTCTCTCAGTCATCTGGCTCTGCCAGTCCTGGTGGCTCCCCATTGTCTGCACCATGGTGTCAATGCCCTCAGCGATGCTCCTCAATGACTCTACATGCTCTGCAGTGACCCGGCAATGTCCACCTGCATCTGGGACACATGTCTCGGAGACTGGGCCATGATGTTGAGGCACTCAGCAATGGGTGTCACAGACTGAACCATGCCTTGAGCTGCAGAACTCAAGACGCAGACGTTGTGTTCCAGGTTTTCCATTGTGGTCGCTGCCCTAGCAGTGATGGCCTTGGTGCATTGTCGGCACCAGCTCCTATGCCTGCAGTCTTTGGAACTCCTCCAATCGGCCTTGCATTTGCTGGAATGTCACTGACTCCCCCTCCTGAATGTCACGGCCGTGTCCTGTCATCTGCATCATCTCTGGGAGAACCATGTCCAGAGGTTCGGTATCTGACAGGCACTCAGCTGAATCCTGGGATCGGCAGACCTCCAATGGCTGTTTCCCTTGAATGTTCCTGCCTCCACCTGATGTGCATCAGCAGCTGTGTCGTGCTCACCTGACTGTGCCCCAGAAGCCTGTCCACTAATGTCGCCCACCGAGGTGTGTATCTCTGCGCTGCTGGGAGGTGGGGGGTGATAGCTGTTGTGCCTCTCTCCTCGGAGCTCTCCTCTGAGGTGTTCTCTTTGGTGGTGGGGGGGGTGGGGGGGGGGGGACAGTGGTGGCTCCGGATGGTCCGGCCTCATCGGACGGAGATCCTGCGAGACAATGAACATATGGTCAGTGAGAGGAAAGAATCATTTTGTCTGACATGAACAACTCACTTGAGTCAGGTCATCTGAGTGAAGGAGCAATTGATCCTTACCACTCCAGCGCAGGCCAACCTCGCTGTCAGTGACTGCTCTCTCCTCGGGTAACCCCGCGATTTCCAGGGCCCGTTCCTCACAGGGGCTGAGGATTCGAATCTCTGAGATTCCTCCTCCTGTCTTGGCCCTTTCCCATTGATTATGGGCTGTGTTCTCCTGCGGGAACAAAGAGATGGCATTGTGAGCCGTACTCTTGATGGGTCAGGGGGCATGTGTGGTCACCGCACCTGCACATGATGGAGGCATGTCAGTGGGTGCCGGTGGCTCTGAGGAACAAGCTCAAAGATCCGGGGCTGGATTCTCCGTCCCGCCGTGCCAGATTTCTGGTTCAGCATGCCTGCGGGATATTCCGTTTCGCCGGCTGGTCAATGGGGTTTCCCATTGTGGGGCAGCCCCACACCGTCGGGAAACCCCCGGCAAAATGGAGCATCCTAACGGCGGAGAATCCATCCCCAGATGTGGGAAGGGTGTAAAGTGTCAGCCAGTTGATTGGGCAGAGAGGAGGGATGTTTTGGGAATTTGAGGGATGGCAGGCAGAACTGATGCCAGGAGAGAGGTGGTATCTTCCCCTTGCAGCTCGTTGGAGGTCATTGGTCTTCTTCCGACATTGAGCGGCCGTCCTCCTTGTCATGCTGCCCGCACTGACAGCTGCTGCCACTACCTCCCAGACAGTATTGCTAACCCAGCTGCAGATTTTCTGACCCCTTTGGGGAACAGGGTGTCCAGCCTCTCATCCACAGTCTCGAGAAGCCTGGACAGGTTAACATTCCCAAAGTGAGGAGCAGGTCTGCGCACTGCTATGTTTGCGTGTTGACTGAGTGTGAGTGGTGAGGGAGCATTTAAAAGCAGCTCCCCCTTGTTAGCCGCGAGCAGCGAAGGCACGAGTTGGGCGAATCAGACGGCAAGGGAGCCAGCAATGTTGAGAATCTCATGGGGGCTCAATTTTGGCACTAAGTGGTGTTGAATACAGGCCGTGATCTTTCCAACAAGGCCGTCACGAAACTCCCCGTCAAACGTACCCAAAATGGACCGTTGAATCGTGCCCCTCTAGTCACAACTTCAGTCGTCTTAAATATTATTTCTGTCCCAATTCACTGGTTATCTGATCTGTAACTTGGACTTTAGGAAGCCTACCTCTTTGCAGTTCCCGTCCTGTCCAGTCTTTCTCCTGGCAGGGTTGAGAGATATTCACTCCCTGAGATCCTGGGCGGGATTCTCCAATAATGGGGCTACGTCCACATGCCCGCGTCAAAACGCAGGCATTTCTCTCTGGACTTTCCTTAAAAGTCCAGGGGCCCTGCACTTCCGGTCGGGAGCCCGCGGATATACACGGCGGCGGCCTGTGGCGGACGTCCCGTGCAACATGGCGGATTCGCACCGCGGACCTGTATAGAAGAGGTAGGTACACACGAGATTGCGCACACCCTCGGATTGGTGCAGCCCGATCGCTTGCCTGGCCGTCCATGAGACCACCCCAAGTGAAGGATCCCCCCGTCCCCCACCAGGGCGGCTGTGGGCTGAGTCCGCAGCTGCCACCGGCCGTTCCCGACAGGCAAAACATGGTTAGAACCACACCGTCGGGAACTCAGCAAGTTTTCCTGGGCGAATCGCGGTGGGGGGGGGGGGGGGGGGGCTCTGTCAATGGCCTCCTTCCTACGCCGTGTACCTTGCGCATGCGCGATTCGCGGCGATTCTCCTGGGACTGGAGAATCGTAGGAGCGGTGTCGGACCGGATCTCGGCATAAATGCCCATTCTCTGCCCTCACGTCAATCGCGATTTGGCGCAAAGGCTCGGAGAATCCAGCCTCTCTCCAACTGCAACAAGTTCAACTCGAACTAAAATTTTAAACCTTTTTTTATCCTTACAAGGGCCTGCATTTGCTAAGTAACCCCTGTTAGTTCTATTTACTCTTCACACCGTAACCTTCTTTAAGCACAGTTGTAACTTAACCAACCCCCACACATACAAACACCTTTGTCCAGCAAGAATCTAACTATAGATTTTACCCTTCAGGCACAGAAACATTAAATTGCACCCATTGAAAACTATACCTTCTTTCTAATGTTTGCCAATACAAATATAAATCCCTTGAAATGATTTTTATTTTCCTAACGTTGGTTCCTGGCAGTTTCTGGAGTTACAAAGTCTGTGGCCTATCTTCCCCATGTTCCTCTGAGAGTTCAGACAATGGCAGGTGGGAAGTCCATCAGGAAACTGCCTAGATATCCCCCCCCGGTACTTTTTAACTTTGCACATTCTCTCTTTTCAGATAGCAATCCAATTTCCTTTTGAATACCTCGATCAAATCTGCCTCCATCACCCTCTCAGGAAGTTTGTTCCAAATTCCAACCATCCTTGATGAAAAATATTTTCCTCATGTTACTTTTACTGCTTTAGCCAGTCATTTTGAATCTGTGCCCTTTAGTTCTTGATGTTCTCTTGAGTGAACACAGTTTCTCAATATTTACCCTGTCCACGCCCTCGGGATCTTGAATACCTCTATCAAGTCTCCTCTCAGCCTTCTTTTCCCCAAGGAAAACAGACTCAATCTCTCTAATCGATCCTCAAAGCCAAAGATCTTTATCCTTGGAATCATTCTCGTGAATCTTCTCTGCACTCAATCCAATGCCTTCACATCCTTCCTCATGTATGGTGCCCAGAATTGGATGCAGTACACCAAATGAAGCCTAACTAGAGTCTTTTACAAGCTCAACATGACCTCTTTATGCGTGTACTCAATGCCCCTCTTAATAAAGCACAAGAAACTGTATGCTTTATTAATTGTTCTCTCAACATTACCTGTTACCTTTAATGACTAATGTAGATATACACTGAGGTCCCTCTGTTCCAGCACCTCCTTTAGAGTTTCTCCCTTTGTTTCACACTGTCTTCTCCATATTAATTGGTGATGGGTTGAAGGGTTATGGAGAACGGGCAGGACGGTGGAGTCAAGGCCAGCATGAGATCAGCCACGATCGAATGGCGGAGAAGACTCGATGGGCCAAATGGCCTAATCCAGCTTGTGGGTGGGGTTCTCCCTCCCGCCATCCCCGTTTTCCGGCTTGGCGTGCCCCCGCCGGCAGTGGGGTTCTCCGTTCCTGCAGCCGACCAATGGGGTTCCCCATTGTGGCCACCCCGCGCCATCGGAAACCTGCGGGCATGCGTGCGCTGCCGGCGATACGGAGAATCCCACCGACGGAGAATCCCGCAGCCTATATCCTTTGAACCTATCAAGTTATGGAATCGATGGTCTGAATGGTCACCTTCTGTGCAGAATAACTCTACGATCCCTATGCTGTGGTGCAAGTTGGGAACAGGATACAGGTGGAATGGAGAAGTGAGGGGGAGATGGTGATAGTTCTGGATGATGCTAAGATTTCTGGCAAGACCCCAAGGACATAAATCCCCACTCAAAATCCCAGCTGGTCACAATTCATGCAAAGAATTTTCGTCTGCCCTAAGCGTGGCCTTTTGACAACCTAAAGGAGTAGGACTGACGAGAGAGGAGTTCCATGGCAATCGTCCTGGTTGTCGAAATATAACTGGTGTACGGCTCAATCCAGTGATGGAAGTGGAAACAATCTAGAAGTTGACGCCTGTCTCCTGGTCTGGAAGCCTTTCATTGTGCTGCAATAATAAGATACCAGTGGCACATGATGTAACAAGCTCCCTTCCTCGAGTGGGCACCTGACACGGCACCGCGGCACAGATGCTGGTGGATGAGATGGAGTGAAGGTTACCATGCCTGCTCCTCCGCTAGTCACTGACGGAGCAGAGCTGAAGATTTTCAGCCCCTATTGTGACCTTCGATTTTCGCCCTGTCCTTTTGCAGTCTTCATCTGCACAGACCAAGGATCGGCCTAAAACTTTCCACATGGCTCCATGCCACACCATGTTTATCCATGGGGCCACTGGGAAAACTAAATGTCAGTGGTTTTGTAATCTAGCTGAGCTGTGCCATCTCCCAACAGTGGTAAATATCCTGCTGAAAAGATCTGGTGTAATAAATTTACACTGCTCCAGCTGGTTAGAACGGTTCTGCTGATTTCTGCCACTCTCTCAGGAGACCGACATCTCTAGATATTTGCTGACAGTAGGATTCCTATAATTGCTATCCATATTAATGATAATGTAATTCCAACACAGTAATGATAATCCAGAGTTACATTCCGCTCTCCAATCTGTGCATCACAGGTTAATGGGTACTGAATGACACAGGACCTCATTTGCCACTTTAAATGGCACAGCTTGTAGATAGTTGTTCCGAAGACCTGGTCAGTGAAGTTATCAGATACAGTTTCTCCCTTTGCTTCTCTGCTTCTGTAACTGATGACAAAGAATAAATTGAAATTATGCCAGGCGAAAAGAGTTAAATTATGAGGACAGATTGCACAGACATTGTTTGTGTTCCTTTGACTATCGATGATTCAGTGTCATCAAATTCAGGTTTTTATATTACAACATTGATTATTTTTCAAAATGACTTAATTGGCTATAAAGTACTTTAGGATGTTCTGAGGCCATGGAAGGTGCAACGTAAGTGCGAGCCTTTCATCGTTTCAAGTGCTCAAGATAATTAAATGCTTTGATCAAGCAGAGAGAGAGAGAGAATTTGCTTTCCCTGCCTTCAAATTAGAGCTAAGCTATACACAAAGGGAGTGGAAATGTGGAGTCTTCTCTTCCTGAAAGGCCATTGTCAATCAAAAATATCAGAAGTGAGATGAATAGGTGTTGGTGAGGTAAAATTATTAACAGATATGGAACCAAGGTGGGTAAATTGAGTCGATGCAGTCCAGCTATGATCTGATTAAATGAGCTCAGAGGATTAAATGGCCTTTTCCTGTTCCGATATCCCTGCGAAATCAATGGCAACTTAAGAAGTCATTAGCCACGAGTGCCCCAGATATCCTCACACTCTCTAAAACCAATATTGCGGCTCATTCTGTTTGAATTTGTGAGGACAGCAACACCGTCAATGGTTTGCATTTTGACAGTGGGTGGAATTTGGTGGGGGGTTTTTTCAGGGTGTCAGCTCGGGTGGGAGAAGCGGTGTCCAGCTCGCCAGCTTTCCCCACCGAATTTTTTGACACTTTGTAAAAACAAATGCTGGAGGCAGGTTACAGAGCTCATCCCACAACAACACTTAAGGGCGCCCTGATCGAAGAAATGTTTCCCCACGGACACAGAATCCTTTCCTGGGATGCCCCCCCCCCCCCCTCCCCCCCCGGAAACTGTGCCCTCACAGACCTCTCCAACAGTAGCCTCACCCCAGCACTGCCCCGTGGCACCGTAGTGCCAGGGTACTACCTTTGCACGATCCGCTCCACCCGGGGGTGCTTTTCTTACCTGCGCACTCCCAGTGGGGGCCATTCGGCAGGTCCCCTTTGGTCCGAACCTATAATAAACCCCACAGACGTGAGATCCTTGCGTAGGGAGTTAATGCAGTGGGGGAGCCCGCTAATGATATTTAAATGTATGGTGATGCGACTCCCGACCTTTCATGGCTTGAACTTGATTATGTCACTGGCGGAGGGCAGGGACAATTTCAACAGGAAATTCCACCGGTGTAAACGTTGTTTGGGGACTCTTTTGAAATGTTACCTTCCCCACCCAACAACTCCTCCACCGGTTTTCCCACCACTGAAAACAGAGTTGTTAAATCCCCCTGCAGTGTCTATAGCATGTAAAAATATTGCCAAGGTGCTTCACTAAGGAGAAGGGCTAATAGCAAGGTACATCTGAAAGCCATTTGAGAAGATAGGAAGAGAGCAAGGTTTTTTTTGGAAAATATTTTTATTCAAATTTTAACATTTTCCAATCTCACGACACAACAATTCCAACTGAAATAACCCCAAAGAAAGCCAACGCTCCCCCCTTCTCCACTACCCATGAGCAACAACTAACTCTGCAAAATGTAATACAGACAGGCCTCATCTTTTGTGGAGCCCCTCACTCCTCCCCCTCAATGCAAATTTCACCTTTTCCAAACGCCGGATCTCTATTAAATCCCCAACCACACCGAGGCAGAGGATGGAGAAGTTAACCTCTACTCCAATAGAACATAGAACATAGAACAGTACAGCACAGAACAGGCCCTTCGGCCCTCGATGTTGTGCCGAGCAATGCTCACCCTACTTAAACCCACGTAACCCGTATCCCAACAATCCCCCCATTAACCTTACACTACGGGCAATTTAGAATGGCCAATCCACCTAACCCGCACATCTTTGGACTGTGGGAGGAAACCGGAGCACCCGGAGGAAACCCACGCACACACAGGGAGGACGTGCAGACTCCACACAGACAGTGACCCAGCCGGGAATCGAACCTGGGACCCTGGAGCTGTGAAGCATTGATGCTAACCACCATGCTACCGTGAGGCCCCAAAAATAGGACTCGCCTGTGAGTGATCAACGAGGCAAAGGCTAACACATCTGCCCCCGCACACGTCTGCAACTCCGGCAAGTCCAACACCCCAAATATGTCCCCCAAGGGATTGGGCTACAGGTCCACATGTAAGATAAAATGAAAATCGCTTATTGTCTGGAGTAGGCTTCAATGAAGTTACTGTGAAAAGCCCCTATTGCCGACATGGTGCTGAAGAACGACCCGCAAAACCTCCCCAACTTGGGGCAGGACCAGAACCTATGCACATGATTGGCTGGGCCCCTCCTGCACCGCTCACACACATCCTCCACCCCTTCAAACAACCGGCTCATCCTTGACTTTGTCAGGTGCGCCCTACATACCACTTTTAGCGGAACCGGCCTCAGCCGTGCACACAAGGTTGAGGCATTCACCCTCCGCAACACCTCACACCACAATCCCTCCTCCAGCTCCATCCCCAACCTCCTCCCACTTGGCTTTGACCCCCTCCAGAGACACCCTGTCCTTCTCCAATATCCTCCCATAAATTGCCGAGACAAACCCCCACACTCACCAGTTCACCCACCCCACCGACAACACCCCCTCCAACAGCGAAGAGGGCGCTGCCACTGGCAAGGTCGAGGAGATCTTTTTTGCAAAATCCCGCATCTGCATATACCTGAACTCCTCCCCCCACGGCACCCCATACTTCGGCTTCAGCTCCTCCAAGGTCGCAATTCGACCTTCTAAAAACAGGTCCTTCACCTCCGCCAGCCCTCGTCCCTCCCAACCCCGAAACCTCGCATCCATCCTCCCAGGCTCAAACCCATAGTTCCCTCGGATCGGCATCATCTTCAACCCCGCCCCCAATTTAGAGTGCTGCCGAAACTGCCTCCAAATTCTCACCCTGGCCACCACCAGGCTTCCCGTATACCTCCCTGGGGTAAGTGGGAGTGGTGCCATTGCCAGCACCCACAAACCTGACCCTCACAGAAACCAACTTCCAACTTCACCCACGATGGCTCCGACTCCCTATTCCAACCCCGCACCGTCTCGGCATTCGGCGCACAATAATAATATAGCAAGTTCAGAAGGGCCAAACCTCCCGACTGTCGTTCTCTCTGGAGCACCCGTCCTCCTAATCCCTGCTACTTTACCCGCCCATATAAACGGCAAAATCAATCTTTCCACCCCCATAAAAAATGACTTTGGTAAAAAGATCGGCAGGCACTGGAATAAGAATGTTCATCTTGACCGCCTGTACTTGACCAGCCAATGGTATGGGGAGTCTATCCCACCTCAGCAAATCCTCTTTAACCCACTGCGCCACCGTGCTGCCCCATAGTCCAAAGATATGCAGGCTAGGTGGATTGGCCATGCTAAATTGCCCCTTAGTTTCCAAAAGGTTAGGTGAGGTTACTAGGTTAGGGGAACAAGGTGAGGAGCAGGGTGCTCTTTCTAAGGGTCGGTGAAGACCTGATGGGCCGAATGGCCTCCTTCTGCACTGTAAATTCTATAATTCCATGAAACACTCTGTAGGCCTCCGCCCTCCAGCCCTTCAAGAAAACCCATGACCCTCAAGTTCTGCCTTCATGACTTGCTCTCCAGGTTCTCCAGTTTGGCTCTCAGCCCTCTATTACTCTCCGCAACCCGCCACAACCCCTCACCCATCGAGGTGAACTGGTCACTATGCTGCAACAATGCCTCCTCCACTCCCTTCATTGTCTCTTCTTGCTCCCACACCTCTGTTGAAGCCTTTGCCAGAGTCTCCTCCATCGGGGCAAGGGTCTCATCCACCCATTCCTTGAGCAAGGTCATCATCACTGTCCACTGCCTGTCAAAACATTTCGAAACTCAGCCACTCAAACTCCATGGCCATCACGTCGGCCATCTTTTCCACTGTAATGGGTGCAGCTCCACCCGACGAGTCTTCTATCATCCTTCCTCCCGCTGAACTCCACCACGCTCGATGGTGGACTTTCCCTATTTTCCCGAATTAATTTCCTTGGTTTTTACCATCCTTGAAGTGCCTCGGACTTTCCCGCAAATCCTCACATAAAAAGTTCCATAAAGCTGGGTACAAACGGCTGAACAACAACAACTCCGGCAGGAGCCACCAAACGTTTGATCTCCACCTGCATGCCACCACCGGACATGCTCGGGAGGAGCAGGTTAGGCATAAGGTTCATGGTGTAAGTTCAAGCCGGGGCAAGACAGCTGAAAGATCTGCTGGTGCTGTGCATTAAGAGAATTTATGGAGAAACACCAATTAAAACAAAACCATGCAAGGGCGGCCCGGTGGGTGCAGTGGTTCGGACTGCTTCCTCAAGGCGCCGAGTTTAATCCAGGCTCTGGGTCACTGTCCGTGCGGAGTTTGCACGTTCTCCCCCTGTCTGAGTAGGTTTCACCCCCACAACACAAAGGGTAAGTGGATTGGCCACGGTTGCATTGCCCCTTAATTTTGTTAAAAAATTAAATTAAAAAATAAAAACCACGCACAAAGTATTGCAAATAAGGGCCGGGATTCTCCCCTACCCGGCGGGGCAGGGGGTCCCAGCGTAGCGGAGTGGCGCCAACCACTCCGGCGTCGGGCCTCCCCAAAGGTGCGGAATTCTCCGCACCTTTGGGGGCTAGGCCCGCGCCGGAGTGGTTGGCACCTGCCGAGGCGCCAAAATCGGCGCCAGCGGCCTTTGACGCCCGCCACCCGGCACCGGGGCTGGCCGAAAGGCCTTCTCCGGTTCGTGCATGCGCCGGTGCGTCAGCTGCCGCTGACGTCACCACCGGCGCATCCGCGCTCGGGGATTCTCTTCCTCCTCCGCCATGGTGGAGGCCGTGGCGGTGGTGGAATAAAAGAGTGCCCCCACAGCACTGGCCCGCCCGCTGATCGGTGGGTCCCGATCGCGGGCTTGGCCACCGTGGGGGCACCCCCCGGGGTCCGATCGCCCCACCGCCCCCCCCCCCCCCCCCAGGACCCCGGGGGCCCGCTCGTGCTGCCGATCCTGCCGCTACCAGAGGTGGTTCAAACCATGGCGGCGGGCGAGGCCTCTCAGCGGCAGGACTTCGGCCCATCGCGGATGGCACGCCGATCGGCGGGGCGTAATTCCCGCCCCCGCCAATTCCCGGGTGGCGGAGAATTACGGCCACGGCGGGGGCTGGATTTTCGCCGGTCCCGGGTGACTGGAGAATTTCGCCCCAGGTTAGTGAACTGCAGGACTATAGTAAGTAAGTAAAGTCCCTCTCGTCCTAGATGACCATAGGCTGCTTTCCCCTTTGAGGGTGAGAGCTGACTGGTGGTGATTTAACCCGAGGATCACCACATCTTCATGGATAACCTCAGCCAGTACAGGAGTTGAACCCGTGCTGTTAGCCTTGCTCTGCATCAACAAACCAGCTATCCAGCCAACTGACCTAAACCGGCCTCCTGCTTCTAGTATATTGGCAATAACAGAGACCTGACTCAAAGAATAGGGGTATTGGAAACATAACTTTGAAGGATTCAGGAAAGATGGAGATGGGAATAAAGGAGGGTGGGTGTTGGCTGTATTGGTCAAGGCTGGATAGGCAGAGTTTTAGTGTCCCAGAATAAAGGGATATGGGAAACAGGAAGCAAAACGTAGATGAAACCCAAGATCAGCCATGATCGTTATGAATGGCGGAGAAGGCTGGATGGACCTTGTATTCTACACCTTCCCCTATTTCTTACCTTCTTAAAGATGCAAGACCCACATACTAGTGATAATGGGGGACTTCAATTATCCTTACCTAGACTGGGATAATATTATCATAAAGAGAGAGACAGGTTTTTGAAAGGTGTACATGGGAACCTTTTTTTTGATCACCGTATTTTTCAGCCTAGATGAAAGGAAGCTGCACTGGGTATCGTACTGGGGAAAGGTGGAGCATGTTTCACCGGGGGAGGAACCAAAGTTAATTGGCACTTGGGAAATGATGGATGAAGTCAGCATGGATTTGTTTACGGAAAATCACATCCGACTAACTTGATTGAGTTATTTGATGAAATAGCAAAACAGGTTGATGTGATTAGTGCGGTATATGCACAAATGGAATTTCAAAAGATGTTTGTCAAAGAATCGCACAATAGACCCATTAACAAAATTAAAGCCCATTGTGGTTAAAGGGAGAATAGCAACACGGATACAGAATGAGCTGAAGGTCAAAGGAGACAGAATGGTGGGAGGTACAATGATATTTTCCAGCGGATGAAGAGAAACACTGGGCGGGATTCTCCGTCTGGTGCGGCGTGCCCCTGGGATCCTCCACCTTGCCAGCCGGCCAATGGGGTTTCCTATTGTGGGCAGCCCCATGTTGTCAGGAAATCTCCCGGCTGCCAGCACAATGGAGAATCCCAACAGCGGGGAATCCAGCCCACTGTTCTTTCTGATATTTATTGATGACCTGGACTTGGGTATGTGAGGATCATGTCAGTTTTCACATATGGCCCAGAGGTCAGAAATGTAGCAAACAATGAGGAAGACAGTAGCACTTTAATAATCTTAATAATCTTTATTATTGTCACAAGTAGGCTTACAATAACACTGCAATGACATTAACTGTGAAAATCCCCCAGTCGCCATATTCCGGCGCCTGTTCGGGTGCACAGAGGGAGAATTCAGAATGTCCAATTCACCTAACAAGCACGTCTTTCGGGTGGGACCTGCTGGCTCACTGTTGTACAACAGTTTCATTCAGGTCATATCTAAGGCACTGTGCACTTGTAACACATGCTTAAGGCATCGCTTTAATGGGCAGTAAGTGGGCACTGTAAGTGCACATGGATTTCAAAATGCTTTATCCATTAACAAGTCACAAGGATCTATTTGACAAGCTCAACTCCATATCTATTCTCCTCAGCTCTGATAATTTGGATACTCAGGGGGTAAGATTACATTCAATACGATGAGGTCATTTTCTATCGAGCACCAACAGAAACAAATTAAATGGCAACTTTCTTTTATACGCCTGCAGTGTAAAAAAGAAAGAATTGGCATTTACATAATGCCATTCAGAAAACCCCAAAGCACTTTCCGGCTAATTAAGTACCTTTTGAAGTGCAGTCATTGTTATAATGTCAGCAACAGGATAGCCAATTTGTGGACAGCAAACACACGCAAAATGAGACGACTTAACAAAGAGTTTATTTTAGTTGAAGAACAAATTGCCGACATAAAGATCTCTGCTCTTTTCCAAAATGATGCCAGAGGATTGTTGTAAGGTGTGGGGCATAGTTCAGTAGGTCTGCTTGAAGTATTTCTTGACTTGGGTGGCTCAACCAATGAACAGTAGCAGCCGTGTGTTCCATCTACAAGATGCACTGCAGTAACTCACCAAGGTTCCTTAGGCAGCACCTTCCAAATCCATGACTATTACCATCTAGAAGGACAAGGGCAGCGGATACTTGGGAACCCCACCACCTGGAGGTTCCCCTCCAAGCCACTCATCATCTTAACTTGGAACAATATCGCCATTCCTTCACTGTCACTGGGTCAAAATCCTGGAATCCCCTCCCTGACAGTACTGTGGGTTACCTACACATTGCAGTGTTTCAAGAAAGCAGCTCACCGCCACATTCACAAGTGCAACTAGGGATGGGCAATAAATGCGGTCCTAACCAACAACCTCCACATCCTGTAAATGAATTTTTAAAAAACTATTAGAAATGATATCCATCGGTACAGTAAATGTCCAAGCTAGGAGCTGTCTCCGTGCTTGTTTCTACACACGGCTCTATCCACAACATTACAGCGACACCTAAGCAGGGGTCATGTTTTCTCTTACATCACTGTGTGGGTGGCACTGTTGTCAGTCCCACATTAACCATTTATATGCCAGAATGTTATAATACACCTCCCCCAAGCCTTTATATATGTTTCCCAGTTGACTTCATGTATGTACATCATTACTGCTCCCTCATCTCCCCACCCTACTCAAGCCCCTGAGCTCATAGGTCTAGGTACCCTGGGGGCCTTAGAACCCTTCCATATTTTGTTCTCACTGCTGCAGTAAACTTTGTCAAATGGCATCTGGGTGTCTTCCTCAATTTCTTTCCACTGTACAATAGGAAGGACCCTGTTGGACATGAGGTGGAGGCTCCTCCTTTTTCTCCTGACCTCTGGGGTGCCAACCAGGTATGACCGGGTTTGATCATTGTCTTTACAATTGGCTGTACCCTCTCTTCCAAGGTCTTTAATCTAGACTTTGTTGCCCTTTTGTGTTGTGACACGTTCCTGGTGTGTGTCTTATTGTAGGTGCAAGCCCGCAATGCCTATCACACTTTTCTCTGTCTTAGATGTCCTAGTAATCCTTGGTTATCAACCCCAGTATTAGTATCTTCGGCAGGATTGGGAGTTATGTTTGGAGTTTTCTGCCCATCAGACGTTTGATTAGGGCTAAGCCGTATTGTAATGGGGTGGAGCTGCAGGTTAACAGTGCTGTTTGGAAATCTTTGTTATTTCTTAGGAGGGTTTTTATGTTGTGGATGCCTCTTTCAGCCTATCTGTTTAACTGTGACTATCACACAAGGATCAAAGGCGTGATGAGGAGTGTGTCCACATCTACCGAACGGTAGCAGAAGCCAGGATGTGGTGGGAAAGTGCACAAAGTAATCATTTGAAAATTATGGTCCATTATGGGACACAATCTGGGATGCTGTGGCTCACGAACATCTCTTTCAGAGCCCTAATTACTGAAACTTGTCGTGTACAGTTTCTTCACCTCAGCCCATCCAGAAAAGTAATCCAATAAGGAACGATTTGCTGTTGAAGGCAAATACATTGATGACCATTCTCTCCCTTGGCCTGGGAGGGAACTATGTGGGGATAAGGGGCTCCTTTTGGTCCTGTCCATGCAGCAACACACACTGTACAGTTCACTATCATGTCCTCAATTGCCCTAGAAATGCCTGGCCACCAGATGGAGGATGGGACCTATGCCCTGCACCTGGTGATGCCCAGGTGATACTGGTGAATTGTTTGGAGGATCTCTTGCCGAAGGGAAACTGGAATGACTAGATAATGATTGTAGACCAGGAGATCGTCAATGATAAGAAGTGTTTTTGTTGTTTGAACCAAGCTCTCATGGTTTCCTCCATTTGGTGTCTATTGTGTCCACCCTTGTTGGCAGTAACGGCGGATGTGGACACACTCCTCAGCACGCCTTTGTTCCTGGTGAACTTTTTGGAGGTTATTTGTGGTCACTGGCAGGTGTCTCCATGTCAAGTGGGAGTACGTCTCCACCCTTTCAATGAGATTGACGTCCTGCTTTGTCGGAAGGTCTACTGTGATCCGGAAATGTGTGTCTGCTGTTGTTTGTTTTTTGCCCTGATTGTATGCAGTCTCGTAGGTGAATCTCATGAGATGTCGGCAAGATCTCTGGATTCTGAGTGTTATAATATCCACTCATGTATATAATGAGATGCAGACAGGCAGTGATTGACACACAGGATGACCAATGAACACACAACACAGAACAACCAATCACCAGGCAGGACACCACCACTATAAAGCCCACAGGGCATTAAAACTCCCCCTCTCTCAGGACCCAGCTACTGAGACAGTCAGAGTGCACAAGTTAGTGAGCACTATTACCATGCGGTAGCTAGTAAGTCTGGTCAAGCCAGTAAGAGGTTATCAGTTGGATTAGTAGAATGACGATCCTATCCAGTTTAAGAAGGATTCCCTCTATGACCGCGAACTCGTCCTTAACGTTAAAGAACTGGGGACATTGCCCCTTTTGCCAGCCATGGGCGAGGTGTTGCATCACGCGCCGCAGTAGAGGATCCTTGGCAGTTTCTTCACATATTTGGACCACTCGTTCATCAGTGGCTGGTAGGTTGCTGGCACACAACTGCACCTGTGCCTCTATGTGGCAGATTAAGTCGCCCTGTTCACATGGCGTGGTGATGGATCGGGATAGGGCATCCGCGATGATCAGCTCCTTACCCGGTGTGAAGACAAGTTCGAAGTCATATCGGCGGAGACGAAGAAGAATTCGCTGTAGCCGAGGTGGCATGTCATTCAGTTACTGGGACCAGTGGCTTACGGTCAATTGTGACCTTGAGGTGAGTCCCAACACCCTGCCTCATCTTTCTTAAGTAGCTGTCTCAAAAGTTCTGTAACTTATGCTGATTTGGTAAGGATTTTGCCAACTGGTTCACCATCTCCAGGAATCTCTGGAGGTCCAGAATCGAGGATGACATTGAGAACTTACTTTGCTTTTGTTTTCTGTGGATCCACAGTGATGCCTTTATTGCTGCCGAAGTGTCCCAGTAACTGAATTGATGTTTCAGAGGACTCACATTTCTTATTCAGCATCAGCCCTGATTTCTGCAGTTGTTGTAGGACTGCTGGGAGTCGCTTGGCGTGTTCCTCCACTGTTGTGCTGTGAACTGAAACATTGCCCATATGGGCCGTATCACACCAGGTCACCCAGATGACCCACTGTACACTTTTCAAAATGGCTGACATTATACGTTGAAACATTTCTGTGCTGAGGCAATTCCAAACGGCAACTGGTTGAAGCAGAACCTGCCAATGGTGGAATGAATTTTGCCAGCACTCTTCATCGAGAGTTGTTCCATTCACTGGCACCATGTTGTAAGGTGCTTGCTGTACTTTGGTAGGCCTTATTCAGGTATCCGAGGTAATTCAACAGTACATATTTATTCTTTGCTAGTAATCGTGCAGGATTCTCCGCTGCCCCAGCCATGAATTTCTCGGCGGCACAACTTTTGTTGGTGATGGAATTCTCTACTCCCACTGCTTGACAATGGGATTTCCCATTGAATCCACCTCACACCGCCGGAAATCCGGGTGTGGGGTGCACTGCCGGAGGGAAAAGAGAATCCGGAGAATTCTGGCCATTCTGTGCATAGGCAAAGGTCCAAGCAGGGCGTTACCTCCATGTTCACTTCTACTCACAGCTGTGTCCAACAGTACATTAATCCCTAGATGTGGGTCATGTGTTCTCTTCTAGCAATGTGTGGGTGGAACTATGCTCAATCCCACATTAACCCTTCACGTGCTAGATCCTTATATGACAAGGGTCTTTTATGTCCACGTATGAGGACAGACAGCCTCAGTTGAAGCACTCCTTCAGCAGTACACTGAAGTTGAATGCTACTTAAAGGACGAGTCACCCCTTGAAGGAATATTCTGTGAAGATCTCCAAAAACATCGGTAGACTTTCTGGGATAATTTGACAAGGCCTCTCTTGCATTTAAGTAACGGTTATTCGGGAAATTACCTGGAGACTTCCTCCTGGATTGTTGCCATGACAGAGTGGCTCCATCATGGTGAGGATCCTGGAAATGGGTGACATTTTTATATCCCACCCCACACCTGTCATTTCCCAGCAAAGCTCTTAAGGAACTGTCAAGCTGTCATGGGGGTTTCTGGAATTGGGTTCGAGCTCAGAGGCAACTGGCAACTTAAAACATCAGCTGCTTCCACTGACGTCTGATTTATGAACCTTAGCTGCATGAATCCCAAGTGGCAGGGCCAACCAGATCTTGTATTGCTAGGGTACCCCTTTGGAGAGGTATGATACCCCTTTGTATAGAGTCCCAGGACACCTTTGGGAGAGGTACTGCACTCTTTGGGAGACGTAAGGTTCCCTTTGGGATTGTTAGAATTAATTGTGATCTTGCAATTTTTATGCACAAACTCATTGGAACTGTCAAGCTATCCAGTAATTGTCTAGCTCTCCAAGAAGTTGCAAAGCTCTTAAGGAACTGTTAAGCTGTCATGGAAGTGCCAAAGCTATCAAGGAACTGTCAAGCTATTCAGGAAGTATCAAACTGCCCAGGAAGTGTCAAGCTGTCATGGAAGTGTCAAATCTATCAAGGAACTGTCAAGCTATTCAGGAAGTATCAAACTGCCCAGGAAGTGTCAAGCTGTCGTGGAAGTGTCAAATTGTCATGGAACTGTCAGGTTGCCTGGCAATTGTCAAAGCTGTCCAGGAATTGCCAAAGTGTATCAGGTGAGTTGACCTGGAGGGGGTAAGGGAAAATGTAGGAAGCTGAGTGTTATTCGGTGGCACGTCGTGGCACTAAGTTGGCATATAGGATATGAAGGCCATGGAGGTAGCTCGAGGGTTATGGGTTAGCATAGGGAGGTGAGAGGCCCTGGGGGTAGGTTTGGGATATGGGCTGGCATAGGTTGGCATGGATGGGGCATAGGGAGTGTGAGAGAGGTAGTGAGGATGAGAGATTAAGGTCATAGTACCAGAGCAGGCCTTGAACTTAGCCCACCTTCACACCTGGAGGCCTCCACAATCATTCAAGGGTTGCTTGCTCCAACTCCTATTTCAGACCACTGTATGTCCAACCCATGGGAAGCCATTTTTAAAAGTCGGATTTGGCAGGCCGGGAAATCGCCCAATTCTGTGAACCGAACCTGGGGACCAAAATCTAAAAATAGTAAGTGCTACACCACTCCACTTTGTCACCAGGAGAAAGTGAGCACTTGGTCGTTGGCCAAGAAGCTCCACCACCGCCATCTCACAGGCAACAAGCAATTAACCATAAATACTGCCCTTGCCAAAAGAGTGCACACCCTGAGACTTAATATAAGATAAAAAGGCCTCTGTCAATGCCTCTATAACTTGACCTCTGGAATATCTATTAAAAAGCACCTGGCTATTGCTCAGCACTTCCTACAATGGCATTGCCAACATCATCAAATCAGTTATGTGGAACACAGCATGTTTCTTAAATCTAATGGAGCTTGCTGCAAGGGAAATGTCTATATTTTAAACAATCCTCATCACTGGCAGCTTTGGCGTACTGAATCTGTAAAAAGAAGGATTTCTAGTTAATGGAACCCTTGCAGGGGTTAGAATGGTTGAATTGAGCATTTGTTCCTGAGGCTTCAGCACGGAAATGGAAAGGAAACCAGAGTCTTGATCTATATAGATACACACATAGAAGATAGGAGCAGAAGGAGGCCTTTTGGCCCTTCGAGCCTGCTCAGCCATTCATCCCAATCATGGCTGATCATCCAACTCAATAGCCTAATCCTGCTTTCTCCCCATAGCCTTTGATCCCATTCTCTCCAATTGCTGTATCCAGCCGCCTCTTGAATATATTCAAAGTTTTAGCATCAACTACTTCCTGTGGTAATGAATTCCACAGGCTCACCACTTTGTGTGTGAAGAAATGTCTCCTTATCTCTGTCCGAAATGGTTTACCCTGAATCCTCAGGCTGTGACCCCTGGTTCTAGACACACCCATCATTGGTAACATCTTCCCTGCATCTGCCTTGTCTAGTCCTGTTAAAATTTTATAAGTCTCTATGAGATCCCCCCTCGTTCTTCTGAACTCCAGCAAGAACAATCCCAACCTAGTCAATATCTCCTCATATGACAGTCTCGCCATCCCTGGAATCAGTCTGGTAAACCTTTGCTGCACTCCCTCGAGGGCAAGAACATCCTTCCTCAGAGAAGGGGACCAAAACTGCACACAATACTCCAGGTGTGGCCTCACCAAGGCCCTGTACAATTGCAGCAACACATCCCTGCTTCTATACTCGAAACCTCTTGCAATGAATGCCAACGTGCCATTAGCCATCTTTACCGCCTGCTGCACCTGCATGCTTACCTTCAGCGAATGGTGCACAAGGACACCCAGGTCCCGCTGCGCACTCCCCCTCTCCCAATTTACAACCGTTCAGGTAGTAATCTGTCTTCCTGTTTTTGCTTCCAAAATGAATAACCTGACACTTATCCAAATTATACTGCATCTGCCATTGATTTGCCCACTCGCCCAACCTGTCCAGATCTTGCTGTAGGATCCCTGCATCCTCGTCACAATTCACCCTCCCACCTAATTTGGTAGCATCTGCAAACTTTGAGATGTTACATTTTGTTCCCTCATCCAGATCATTAATATATCTTGTGAATACCTGGGGTCCCAGCACCGATCCCTGTGGTACCCCACTGGTTACTGCCTGCCAATTTGAAAAGGACCCATCAATCCCTACTCTTTGTTTCCTCTCTGCCAACCAGTTCTCTATGCACCTCAATACATTTCCCCCAATCCCATGCACTTTAATTTTGCACAATAAAAATCTCTGCCTGAAGGCGCTGCTGTGAGATATGAGGCACTGAAGTGTGGCAATGTTTATCAAGGAAGGAGGAGGCCAGTTTCTCCAACCGAGTAGACGTGGTTGAAAGTGACTGAGGAAATCAACAGCGGCAGTGTAGTCCCTTGAACCTGGAGTCAGTGCACCGAGAGGCTTAAAGATCTCAGAAGGACATGACAGATAAATGTGACATTGAGCCCTGCTTTAGGTCAAAATTGATTTTGTGTATTTATTGGGCTGAAAACCACTGGATGAGTTTTATAAAGACTCAACAGCAGCACGTTTTCTTTAAAACAAGTGACTAAGACAGCAACTGCTAAGATGGCCAACATTTTCACCACTGTACCTTACAAAATCCAAAGCCTTTAAGATGGAGTCAGACTGTCTTGAAAATCCCAACAAAAGAAATCACCCTGGAGGAGTGTGAATGGACCCAATCAAAAACATCCAATTACTGTTCAACTGTATGGTGAACATGATTTGGCCATAAACGGCTTGGTCAGTGGACTCTGACTAAGAAAGGAACTTGCCCCGGCCAAATCTACTCATATCTAAACCATGGACCTGGACTCAACTTGGTATGACTCTGTTTGCTTAACTGGCCAGTGGGTGAAATGGAATCATGTGATGAGTCATCTAACCCCTGCTTTTGAGTTTAATAAACCGCTTTTCCAGATGAAGAAGCGATGCCATAGAAGCAGAAGCTCCTGAGTGGCCATAATCTCTCTCTCTCTCTCTTTCTCTCTTCAGTGATCATGTAAGTTCAAGCCCTACCTATTGTTTGATCATCCACTCAACGCAGACATTCTTTTAAGAACCATTCAGAAGAATAGATAAATTGTCCGTCAACATCTTTAAAACATCTCAATGCAAATCCTAAGGGGCCATTTAGCCTGGTCTGAATCTATCCAAGTCATCAATCTGCAAGATCCATATACCACAGACTTTTATTGGACTTTTAAAAAACTGCTTAATTTATCCTTCAACATTGTAATTTGTGCTTGTGTGTGTGTGTATGGATGTGTACGTGTGTGCATATGAATATGTTTGCGTGGTGAGGGGTGGGTTTGCATGTACCTCTGAGAGTTGGAACCATTGGACCATAGAAACGCTTCAGTGCAGAAGAAGGCAATTCTGCCCATCAAGTCTGCAATAACCCTCTGAACAAGAACCCTACCGAGGCTCACTGCCCTCACCCTATCCTTGTAACCCCACCTGCACATCCCGGGACACTAAGGGGCAATTTTATCTGGCCAATCTACCTATCCAGACTGTGGGGAGGGAACAGGAGTACCTGGAGGAAACCCACGCTGACACGGGTAGAAAGTGCAAACTCCACATAGGCAGTGACCCGAGGCTGGAATTGAACCCAGGTCCCTGGAGCTGTGAGGAAGCAGTGCTAACCACTGTGCCACCATGCCACCATTTTACTGTTTTTATTTAGACCGGACGATAAGCACAATAAATACTATTCTCTTTTATTTAAAAAAAAATTATAAGGACAACAGGCACATGCGAACATTGTCATCAGAAGGTTCTCATTCAAGGCACTCACCATCCTGACTTGGAAATGTTTCGCCGTTCCTTCACTGTCGCTGGGTCAAATTCCTGGAACTCCCTCCCTAACAGAACTGTGGGTGTACTTACACCACATGGACTGCCGTGGTTCAAGAAGACGGCTCATAATCACCTTCTGATTGGAAATTAATGATGGGCAATAAATGTTAGTCTAGCCAGCGATCCCCACATCTCCTAAATGAAAGCAACGCCTTTGAGGAATAATATTGTAATTGGTAACAGACTTCACAGATCGAGAGCTGAAATCTCACCTCAAGAATTTTGTGGACATCTGCTTTTGTACTTTACTTGCTTAGCTCTTGTACCTCATTGTCACACCATCCAATCCTTTTGATGAGATTATTACTTGGTAATCACTTGCAGATATTCAATAATCTCGCCATTACGACAGTGTTTCGATGTTGATGATCCCTTCAGCCCGTACCTGGTCCAAGACTATGCAAAGAGCTCTGCATTCTGAGAGTCGTGCATAGCCAGAGGGCAGCTGTTTATCATTCCCAGTCACTTCAACACAAATAGCAAATCTCTTTTTTCATACATATAATCATGTCGCGCATTGACTGAGCAAACTGTAGTTTGGTGGTTTGCAAGCAAGCTCAAAAAGAGCCTTGTGCCTTTGCATCATCAGATACTTATGATAAATCTGGTTAGAAGTGACTGAGCTTTTATCTAAACACTCATTCATATTTTGCTCGTGAGGCGCAAAATGAAAATTTACTTGCAAATATTGTACTTCATTGTATAGGCTACTAACAGTGGAGTTAAATTAAGGAGATTAATTTAATCTTGTTTAGAATGAGCCTCAAACAGTCGAAGAGATTTTGAGTTGAATGAACATCTTTTTAGATATTTTTTGACAGCTTGAAGTATAAATCCACAACAATAAAACTGATGTTTGTCAAGAGACTAAAATTGTTCAAAGCACCAACTTTATCTGTTTTAAACGACTCTGCTCAGTGTCAACTCAAACCATACTTTGTGTGTCCCCCCATTTGGGGATTAAAGGATTTGGACAAAAAAAAAGCATTATAGTTTGAATGGGAAATATTTACTGGGCTATGGAGAATGAGCAGAGGAGGGGGACTAATCGGATAGTTCTTTCAAAAAATCGGCACAAACGCAACGGGCAAAATAAACTGCTACTGTGCTGTAAGTTTGATAATGTTTTTAAACCAAAAGAAATCATTTAGCATTTAGCAATAACTACTGAGTCTTTCTCCAGTGAAAGTTTACCATTTTTACGATTCTTTCAAAAGGTCAATACTTATCCCACCACCAACATCACAAAAAGCAAGTGGTAGATCTGGGGAGGGATTCTCCCCTACCTGGCGTGACGGGGGGTCCCGGCATAGGGGAGTGGCGCCAACCACTCCGGGGTCGGGCCTCCCCAAAGGTGGGGAATTCTCCCCACCTTTGGGGGCTAGCCCCGCGCCGGAGCGGTTGGCACCAGAAGACTGGCGTAAAAAACCGGCGCCTCCGGCAGCGGGGCTGGCCGAAAGGCTTTCGCCGGTCGGCGCATGCGCCGGCGGTGACATCAGCGGCCAGCTGCCGCTGACGTCAACACCGGCGCATGCGCGATGTGGATTTCTTTTCCGCTTCCGCCATGGCGGAGGCCGTGGTGGCCGCGGAAGAGAAAGAGTGCACCCAGGGCACTGGCCCGGAGTCTGAGCGGGGGGCCCCGATCGCGGGCCTGGCCACCGTGGGGGCACCCCCCGGGGTCCGATTGCCCCCCCGCCCCCCCCAGGAACCCGGGGCCCGCTCGCGCCGCCTATCCCGCCGCCACCAGAGGTGGTTTAAACCTCGGCGGCGGCAGAGGCCTCCCAGCGGCGGGACTTCGGCCCATCCGGGACGGAGAATCACCGCAGGGGCCTCGCCGATTGGAGTGGCGTGATTCCCGCCACCGCCACTTCCCGGGTGGCGGAGAACCTCTGCCACGGCGGGGGCGGGATTTTCGGCGGCCCCAGGTGATTCTCCGACCCTGCTGGAAGTCGGAGAATTTCGCCCACTGTATGCAATTCAGCACTTAAAAAAATACTTCAAACTGGGCCAGATACCGGAACTCCCTCCCTAGCAGCACTGTGGGTGTGCTTACACCACATGGACTGCCGCGGTTCAAGAAGGTAACTCACCACCACCTTCTCAAAGGCAATTAAGAATGGGCAATAAATGCTGGCCTAGACAGTGACACCTGTCTCCTATAAATGAAAGCAAGACCACTGGTTTGTGTCGTCAGTCCTGTTGCAAAGTGCTTTGGGGTGTTTTGAGATTGTGAAAATATGCCATCTACTTGTATAAATGTAAGTTATGATGTGGAGATGCCGGCGTTGGACTGGGGTGGGCACAGTAAGAAGTCTTTAACCTGGTGTTGTCAGACTTCTAAATGTAAGTTGTTTTGTTCTCATATGAAGATCTGTTTAAAAAACAGAGTCCAGTTTGTTACATGTCAAAAACAGCTTCTTCCCCACTGTCACCAGACTCCTAAATGACCCTCTTATTGACTGACCTCATTAACACTACACCCTGTATGCTTCATCCGATGCCAATGCTTATGTAGTTACATTGTATATCTTGTGTTGCCCTATTATGTATTTTCTTGTATTTTCTTGAATTTTGTTTAATTCCCTTTTCTTCCCATGTACTGAATGATCTGTTGAGCAGCTTGCAGAAAAATACTTTTTACTGTACCTCGGTACAAGTGACAATAAACAAATCCAATCCAATCCAATCCAATCTAATATGCATCAGTTTGATGTCAGCTACCGTAGTGTTTTACTTTAAACGCAAGGTCAAGCGTTATGGCTGAAGAGCCGAATCGAATGTCAGCTGAGACGGACAGAAGGCTTTGGAGAGAAACCAACACTCTGGGTTTTCACTGCTTCTGGCAATGCATTGGCTCATATTCAATTCCTTTCTGCGTGCTGTTTTAATAGCAGTTATTAACTCCATAGGAGGAAATTAAACTCTTTTGCTTCTCTGGCGATGTCATCAACCTCGTTCTACTTTTCACCCGTAAAAAAAGCAGCTGATATATTTGTTTTTCCCACTCATGATGCTGGGTTCTTGGCTATTGGAATGTATTTCTGCCCACCTGCAGTGCTTGCTCCTTTAAGGGCAACGCAGCAGAGTAAGGGTCTCATGGCCCGTGTGACTAATGGGGACTCAGAGTAGGGAATTACCCAGGTGTTGGGGTCCTCCAAGGCAAACAGAATTTTGGGAGTAAACTACAGCCATGAGGCTGCTGTACAATTCTTATCAATGTTGTGGGTCTGATCCAGAACTCCCTGAATTCAGATCCTGGATTAGAACCCAAATATTTGCATTTGGTAACACTGTGAGGATATGTTACTGCGCCACAGGAGTGATAACACTGACCAGTTGGCAGATTTCATATTTTTAAAAACAATTAATTTGAACACAAAATTAAGCACATTAGCAACAAAGAACTGGCTTTACAGTTAACAGATACAACGGCTTAACCTGTCTATACATTTCAATTGAGCAACCCATATATTTCAAATACCATTTATGCATAAAGTCAACAACCAGGTTTTACTTGCTTATCTTGGTGCAGAGTCCTTAGAGACAGAAACCGTTTCTTTTTTCAGGACTAAGCTGAAAACCCACTGCTCAGCATAGAGTCCTGGAAGCAACTCCTTTCTCCGGAGAGACCTGCCCCCTCCCATTAGCTACACCGGCTATACTCAAAGCACACAACATTCTTTTGTCACTTTGTCACAAGATGCGCCTTGATTTTTTTTTTTAGCTAGGTTCAAACTGTTACATTAGCTCTCTATCTGCAAATATGTAAAATGGCTTTTCGTATCTATTAGTAAAAGACTTGTTCTGCAAAAATCACTGATTGCCCCACTTTTGATCACAGCTCTAGCAGACATGCTGTCTGCAAGTATTTTAACCTAGGTTTTAATTATACTACTGCAAAAATACAAACTATAAAGTATGACAATTTTGTATATTCATCACATTAATCAATATATTGTGTGTTCACTACTGAAGTCTGTGAAAGTGCATCTTTACACCACCCATTTGGGATTTGAGGTCCTTCTTGGCTGGGACCCTCTACCCCTACCTAATTTATAAGGAAATGTATTCAGTGGAATACACAGATATTGCTGCAATCTGCCTGACCACCTCTCTGTAGATCAGTTCCATTTACAGGTCTATTTTGTTCTTTCAAACTGTGTATATGTTTTCTGGTCCACATTATTAATTTAAAAAAACAATTTACAGAGAAACTGGTCTGCTGGAAGCTGTCACCTTCGCTGGAGGCAGGATAACGGCACCCCAGAGCTTACAGACTGAACATCATTCAGAAGTTTATTTTTCACAACCTACCACACCTTCACGTGTCCTGTGCTTCAGGCTTCCACCAGAAGGATTGACGAGCGACAAGGTCAGCTGGCAGCAAGTAAACATTTCCCTTCAGCGTTTGTGGTGGTGACAGACTGTGGTTCGAGTACTGGACAGAAGGTTCCAGAAAAAATATGGAGCGTTGATACCTGCGGCAAGAGGCTACACCCCAAATGGTGGGCACCCCTCCCCCCTCCCCACTCCGCCCCAAATGTTTCCTGTCCCCGTCTGCTCTTACAAGCCACAATTACACCACTCCTCTTGGGATATTGCTGCCTTCCTCCGTTACCTCACCAAGCTGCCACCCTTTGATAGAGCATTTGACAATGGCTGCACCTTAGCTCCTGACCCAGCTGACATTAGGAATAGGAGTAGGCCGTTCAGTCTCTCAAGTCTGTTCTGTCATGCGATGAAGTCATGGCTGATTTGTACCCTAACTCCATTTATCCGCCTTGGCTCCATATCCCTTCCTACCTTTCACCAGAAAATCTATCAGCCTACGATGTAAAATTATGAATTGTGTTTGCATGTCCTGTTTTCTTTTTGTGGAGGAACCTTCCATACTTCCAGCAGCAAATTCAATGAATACATGTTTCCAAACATCCCACCTGAATAGCCTAACTCAGGCCTGGATTCTCCGCCACCCGTTGCTGGTAGTGGCGGAGAATCGAAAAATCAGGATCAGCGCCAGCCGTCGGCGGGCAATCACACGCTTGAGTGACTGGAATGCACTTAGTGATTGGATTTCACTTACCTCTATCTGACGTTTACAATTAATTTATAACCTCCACAGAGGCAAACAGACTTGTCTGGCTTCATCACTGGGACCACGGGTGTGGCCCACACTGCAAATCACACAGGGCCTCTGATGCCCAAACGTTCCAGGCACTGTAACTCAGCATCCACCTTGGTGAGTAAGGCATAGGGAACTGGCCATGCCCTAAAATACCTGGGCTGGGCCTCTGGGTCTAGGCACACACGTGCCTTGGCTCCTTTTATCTTGCCCAGGCTCTCATGGAATATCTCTGGATTTTTTCCGAGGACTTCATCCAGGTTTCCAGTGCCCATCCAGAAAATCTGCTGCCAAACAAAATGGAGAACTCATAACCAATCACGCTCTGGCAGGTTAGATCCCGACCCTTCACTATGACCAAAGGTAGCCACAGTTTGTTGCCGATGGGTTATCGTGTTTCCTATGATGCTCTGTGGTTCCCCCGTCTAAGTCCAATCTGACTTTGGTGCCGCATAGCCAGTATTCCAGTGCGGTGTCAGCGGAAGGTGTGCTGACCAATGATGGAAATGGCGGCCACTGTGTCCATCTCCATCACTAGGGGGTGTCCATTCACCTTTGACCTGAATTGGCACCACCTTCAGGGCCGTAATGCAGTTCAATTGAATTATGGCGTCCTCCTCAGGTGAGGCCATGTGCAATGCCCTAACTTGGGATGACCTCATTGTCGGTCCAGCACAGTTCACTTTCTGCCGGCTCTGGCAGCCATGCCTGGCAATATTACAAGATTCCCCCCATGTCCTCTGGAGAGGTGTCCCACTGGTCTGTGGCTGCTCTGGAATTTTGAGCCCAGATGCGGAGTTGTATATTTGGTTGTCACCTTGGAAGTGACTTGGCCATTTGGGCACTGCCCTGTGTAAGGATCCTCCTGTTAATCCCTATTTATCCCTTGTTTATTCCCTTTATTTTCTTTTATTTTGGCATCTATAATTTTTGGACCTGGACAAAAAATTTGCCTGTGGTTTTAAGATGGACTTCACATTTAATGTAAAAAAAAAGGGATCTGGCCGGATGTGCTGACATCGGTGATGACTCATCTTGATGGACTTTGCTGTCAGCCAATGAGCTGTTTACTTTTCTGGGCCCTCAGCGGATCATCTATGCTGATTGGTAGTTACTGTTCTGGAATGTTTCTTTTCTCCGTGAGATTGTTTCCAAGTTCGTTTCAATTTGAACTCAGAGCTGATGGAAGCTCTTTTCAGTTTTCTCTCTCCTTAAGAATAGGGTCGAACTCTCTCAAACACCTCGGCTGGGGCTTGTTCCAGCTAAATGGAGCAGTCAGCTTTTCTATCCAGCCTGTTTGAGTTTTGTTTTGATGAAGAAGCTGGAGGGTTATCTCTCTCTTACCTGATGGTCTCTGTCAAAAGGCTCAAAGAAAAGACCTTGCTCTCTCTCCAATCAGATTGAAATGCAAGGACGTTCAGTCCAGCAACAGCTGCAGGCAGGGCCTGTTGTTTAAAGAACCCTCTTTAAAATCCTGTGAGGAGAAACTCTGTGTTTCCTCACTAAAAATGGAGTTGGAAACAAATGAGAATTACGCAAGCCTGAGGCGGATCTTCTGACTGAAGGCCCAGGTTAATCAAAGTGAAAGTGACTCCCCAGAGCGAATCCCACAGTTTGGGGATTCAGACTGAATGTTACAGTTAGAAGATCCTTGATGGCCGTCCAACCGGTGGTTTTCAATCACTCTGCATCGTGGACGGACAGTCAGGTAAAAAAACAACTTCAACATCGGAAGCAAAAACATCTTCCATCTTACATTATTCCTCTTTTATTTTTCCCTCCCCCGCTCTCTCCATGTGTATCTCTCGTGTGTGTTTAAGTAGAGGGTAGGAGAGTATTAGGGGGGGAGTAGTAGATTAGCTGGCTGTTTCATGTCTTATCTTTGTTGTTGTTATAAATAAACAAGTGTTGTGTTTCACTTGCAAATTTCATTTCCTGCCTTTCCTCAAAGAGTGTGAGGGAAGCTGGGAGTTTACAAAGAGCGCAGCTGACTGCTGAATAAGTTTTGGTGGGTATTTTTCAAACCAGATTGAATTGTAAGTCATTGTTTTTAGAAAGGGTAGGGACCTAGTTGATATATATATTTTTAAAATATAATAGTCTGCTAAAGTCGTAAATTTAAAGGGTTTAGTCACAGCAGGAGAGTTCAAAGCCATGGTCTGCTCTTCTTGCTCAATGTGAGAATCCAGGGACATTCCCAGTCCCTGGGCCCAGCATGTGTGCAGGACGTGTGTCCACTGTAGCTCCTAGAAGCTCAGGCTTCAGAGCTGGAAGGGCGGCTGGAGATACTGTGGAGAATCCGCGCGTCTGAGAGTATCGTGGATAGCACGTTCAGTGAGGTGGTTACACAGCAGCTGAAGGAACTTGAGGAAGGAAGGGAACGGATCACCACCAGTCCATGAGAAACAGACAAGTAGTTCAGGAGTCCCTGGCATCCCGCGCAAATCAGAATTCCATTTTGGAGTCTGATGAGGCTGGTTCCTCCAGGGAGTGCAGACAGAGCCAAGCTTCTGGCACCACAAGAGAAAGAGAGAAAGAGTACTAGTAATAGGGCATTCTATAGCCAGGGGAACAGAGAGGTGCTACTGTGACTATCAACATGGGCAGCACGGTAGCACAGTGGTTAGCACTGTCGCTTCACAGCACCAAGGTCCCAGGTTCGATTCCCGGCTCAGGTCACTGTCTGTGCGAAGTCTGCACGTTCTCCCTGTGTCTGCGTGGGTTTCCTCTGGGTGCTCCGGTTTCCTCCCACACGTCCCGAGAGACATGCTGTTTGGTGAAGGGGACATTCTGAATTCTCCCTCTGTGTACCTGAACAGGCCGAACGGAATGTGGCGACTAGAGCCTTTTCACAGTAACCTCATTGCAGTGTTAATGTAAGCCTACTTGTGACAATAAAGATTATTGTATTATTATAAACAGACGCCAGGATGGTGTGTTGCCTCCCTGGTGCCAGGGTCTGTAATGTCACTGAACGGCTGCAGGGCATCCTGAAGGCAGAGGTCATGGCACATGTTGGTACCAATGGCATAGGTAGAAAGATGGATGAGGTATCACAAATTCAGGGGGTTGGGAAATAGACTAAAAGGCAGGAATTCTCGGGTACTAATTTCTGGATTACTCCCAGCGCCACATGTTAGCGAGTACAGAAATAGGAGAATAGCACAAATAAATGCGTGACTTAAGAGTTGGTCAGGAGGGAAGGTTTTAGATTCCTGGACCACTGGGGCCATTTCTGGGGAAGATAGAACCTGTACAAGCAGGATGGTCTACATCTGAGCCAGAGCAGGAGTAATGTCCTAGCTGGTGGGTTTGTTAGTGCTGCTGGGAGGAGCTTAAACTAATTCAGCAGAGGGAGGGGACGCAGACTGTTAGCAGAATAGAGACACAGCATAACACAGAAAAACAATCAAGTCAGAGGGAATACAGTTTCACGGGAGTAAGACAAGACTGGATGGCCTCTGCTTTAATGCAAGGAGTATTACAGGTAAAACGGATGAGTTAAGGGCGAGGATTGACACGTAGAATTGTGATATAGTAGCCAATACGGAGACATGGTTGGGGCAGGATTGGTAGCTCAACTACCCGGGATATAGAGTAAAAGAGGAGGAAGCATTCATTATTAGTTGAGGAGCAAGTTACTGGGGGAAGGAGAGATTCTATCTTGGGGGGTATCAAATGAAGCTTTATGTGTAGAGCTGAGCAATAAAAAAGGGACAGCTATGTTGCTAGGTGTTTATTATATGCCCCAAGATAGAAGGAAATTGAGGAGCAAATATGTATGCAATTCGCAGAGGTGTGTAAAAATAATATCAGGTTAATTATATTAGGTGAGTTGAACTTTCCCAACATTAATTCGGATAGATATCCTGTCAAGGGCTTAGATGGAGCGGAGTTCTTAAAATGTATAAGAAGAACATTTTAGCTCAATATGTAGAGGGTCCAACAAGGGATGGTGCAGTGCTGGACCTAATTCTGGGGAATGAAGCCAGACAGGTGGTTGATGTGTTTCTTTGGGGAGCATTTTGGTGATAGCAACCACAACATAAGTTTGTTACGGAGAAAGAAATAAACAAGTTGCAAAAAAAGGTTTTGGATTGGGGAGAGCGGATATTAGTAAAATAAGGCAGGATCTGGCCAAGATAGACAGGAAAGAGTTACTTGTGGGGAAATCTACAGAAGAACAGTGGGGGGCATTAAAAAAGGAAATAAGCCAAGGTAGAACCCTCAAGGGTATTGACAGTCAGAGATATCTTGGTGTACAGGTCCACAGGTCACTGAAACGGGCAAGTGGAGAAGGTAGAGAAGGTAGTCAAGAAGGCATACGGCATGCTTGCCTTCTTTGGCCGGGACATTGAGTATAAAAATTGGCCAGTCATGTTGCAGCTGCATAGAACCTTAGTTAGGCCACACTTGGAGTATAGTGTTCAATCCTGGTCGCCACACTACCAGAAGGATATGGAGGCTTTAGAGAGGGTGCAGAAGAGATTTACCAGGATGTAGCCTGGTATGGAGGGCATTAGCTATGAAGAGAGGTTGAATAAACTTGGTTTGTTCTCACTGGAACGAAGGAGGTTGAGGGGAATCCTGATAGAGGTCGACAAAATTATGAGGGGCATAGACAGAGTGGATAGTCAGAAACTTTTTCCAAGGGTAAAGGCGTCAATGACTAGGGGGCATATGTTTAAGGTGTGAGGGGCAAGCTTTAGAGGAGATGTACGAGGTAAGTCTTTTACACAAAGGGTAGTGGGTGACTGGAACTCGCTGCCGGAGGAGGTGGTGGAAGCAGGGACCATAGTGACGTTTAACGGGCATCTTGACAAATACATGAATAGGATGTGAATAGAGGGGTATGGACCCCAGAAGTGTAGAAGATTTTAGTTTAGATAGGCAGCATGGTCGGCGGAGCTTGGAGGGCCAAAGGGCCTCTTCCTGTGCTGTACTTTTCTTTGTTCGTTGTTCTTTGAAATGGGGACGGTAGAGGCCCAATATGTTCCCTCTTGGGTAATATGAAGGAGTAACAAGCCCAGAGTACCATGGATCACCAGAGACATTTTGGATACACTGAGAAGAAAAAGAGAGGCTTTTAGCAAGTATAAGGGGAACAAATCAATAGAGGCAATAGTGGAGTACAGAAAGTCCAGGATGGTGACTAGCAGTATTTTGAGCTTGGTGTGGGCACATGGGATTCCGAGAGTGAAAAGGGTTTTCCTGGAGCGAGGGAGGGATAGAGGCGGGCTGGCGCAGCCCAACCTTTTGGGGTACTATTGGGCGGCCAATGTGTCAATGGTGCGTAAATGGGTGATGGGGGGGGCGTGGAAAAGAATGGAGATGGTATCATGTAGAGGTACGAGCCTGGGTGCCTTGGCAACGGCGCCGTTGCCGCTCTCTCCTAAGAGGTAAACCACGAGCCCAGTGGTGGCGGCGACCCTAAGAATCTGGGGACAGTGGAGACGGCATAGGGGGGAATGAGGGGGCTCGATGGAGGCTCCATTAGGTGGAAATCATCGGTTCATCCCAGGGAACACTGATGGGGGATTTAGGGGGTGGCAAAGGGTGGGCATCAGTAAATTGAGGGACCTGTTTATTGGCGGGAGGTTTGCGGGCCTGGGGGAACTGGAAGATAAATTTGGGCTCCCCCAAGGGAACATGTTCAGATACTTGCAGGTAAAGGCGTTTGCTAGGCGACAGGTAGAGGAGTTCCCTTTGCTGCCCTCGCGGGGGGCGATGGACAGAGTGCTTTCGGGGGGGGGGTGGGTCGGAGAGGGGAAGGTGTCTGACATTTATAAGGTAAAGCAGGAGGTGGAGGAGTCGTCAGTGGAGGAGCTGAAGGCTAAATGGGAGGGGGAACTTGGGGAGCAGATAGAGGACGGGACTTGGGCGGATGCCTTGGAGAGAGTCAACTGTTCCTCTTCATGTGTGAGGCTTAGTCTCATCCAATTTAAGGTGCTGCACCGGGCCCACATGTCCGGAACTAGGATGAGTAGGTTCTTTGGGGGTGAGGACAGGTGCACCAGGTGTTCGGGGAGTCCAGCGAATCATGCCCATATGTTCTGGGCATGCCCGGCACTGGAAGAATTCTGGAAGGGGGTGGTGGGGACGGTGTCGAGGGTGGTTGGATCCAGGGTCAAAGCAGGGTGGGGACTCGCGATTTTTGGAGTTGCGGTGGAGCCGGGAGTGCAGGAGGCGAAAGAGGCCGGTGTCCTGGCCTTTGCGTCCCTAGTAGCCCGGCGGAGGATCCTGATGCAGTGGAAGGATGCGAGGCCCCCAAGTGTGGAGACCTGGATCAGTGACATGGCGGGATTTATAAAATTGGAGAGGGTCAAACTTGCCCTGAGAGGATCAATACAAGGGTTCTATAAACGGTGGCAGCCTTTTCTGGACTTCCTGGCTCAAAGATAGGTAACTGGGTCAATAGCAGCAGCAACCCGGGGGGGGGGGGGGGGGTAAGGGGGGTAAGGGGGGTTCCTTACTGTAGTTTCTATTTTTTTTTTCTTTTCTATGGTTATGTAACTTAACATTGTGTTAATTTAAGTTGTTGTTAATATGTTGTGTTGTTCATTGAGGAGGGGCGAATGTTTATGATTGCTATTATTATTGTTATTGTTGGTATTTTATTATGGTTCGATGTTGTTGCATAAATACAAAATTTTTCAATAGAAATTATTTTAAAAAAAAGAAAGTCCAGGATGGAACTTAAGAAAGGAATTAGGAGAGCAAAAAAGGGATATGAGAAAGTTCTGGCTTGTAAAAGTAGGGAAAATCCTGAGATAAGTATATCAATGGGAAGAGGAAAACCAGGGAAAGAGTAGGTCCCATTAGGGACCAAGGGGGGAATCTGGGGGTGGAACCAGAGGACATTGGTAGGGTGTTGAACGAATATTTCACATCTGTCTTCACCCAGGAGACTGAGGAGTTGGATATGGAACTCAGTGACTGTGAGGTTCCTGCGGAAATTGTAATAGGGAGTGACAAGGTTTTGGAGGTGTTAGCAGGTTTAAATGTGGACAAATTTCCAGGCCCAGATGAACTGCATCCCAGGATTCTGTGGGAGATGAGGAAGGTGATTACAGGAGCTCTGATCCAATTTTTTATATTCCTCTCTGACCACGGGGGAGATGGCAGAGGACTGGCGAACAGCTAATATGGTCCCACTATTTAGGAAAGGTTGCAGAGATAAGCCAGGGAACTACAGACCAGTGAGTCTCACGTCAGTGGTAGGGAAACTATTGAGAAATTTCTGAGGGAAGGAATCTATCTCCACTAGGAGAGGCAAGGGTTGATCAGGAATAGTCAGCATGGCTTTGTCAGTGGGAGGTCATGCCGAACAAATTTGATTGAACTTTGGAGCATGTGACCAGGTGTGTAAATGAGGCTAATGCAGTTGATGTAGTTCACATGGATTTCAGCAAAGCCTTTGACAAGGTCCCACAATGGAGACTTATAAAGAAGGCAAATGCGTATGGGATACAGGATAATTTGATAAGGTGGATTCAAACTTGGTTCAGCTGTAGGAGACAGAGAGTGATGACAGACGGCTGCTTTAGTGACCAGCAGCCAGTGTCCAGTGGGGTACCACAGGGATCTGTGCTGGGCCGCCTATCATAAGAACATAAGAACATAAGAACTAGGAGCAGGAGTAGGCCATCTGGCCCCTCGAGCCTGCTCCGCCATTCAATTAGATCATGGCTGATCTTTTGTGGACTCAGCTCCACTTTCCGGCCCGAACACCATAACCCTTAATCCCTTTATTCTTCAAAAAACTATCTATCTTTACCTTAAAAACATGTAATGAAGGAGCCTCAACTGCTTCACTGGGCAAGGAATTCCATAGATTCACAACCCTTTGGGCGAAGAAGTTCCTCCTAAACTCAGTCCTAAATCTACTTCCCCTTATTTTGAGGCTATTCCCCCTAGTTCTGCTGTTACCCGCCAGTGGAAACAACCTGCCCGCATCTATCCTATCTATTCCCTTCATAATTTTAAATGTTTCTATAAGATCCCCCCTCATCCTTCTAAATTCCAACGAGTACAGTCCCAGTCTACTCAACCTCTCCTCATAATCCAACCCCTTCAGCTCTGGGATTAACCTAGTGAATCTCCTCTGCACACCCTCCGTTTGCCTATCGTTTGCCAATTATAGAAATGACATAGATGACTATGTGAGGGGTAGGATCAGTACGTTTGAGGATGACACAAAGATTGGCCGGATGGTTAATAGTGAGGTTGAATGTCTTGGGTTCCAGGAAAATATAGTCGGGATGGTCAAATGGGCAGAAGAGTGGCAGATGGAATTTAACCCTGAAAAGTGTGAGGTGAAACACTTTGGAAGGAGTAATGTAACAAGGAAGTATTCAATGAATGGTCTGACACTGGGAAGTTCAGAGGAACAAAGGAACCTTGGAGTGTTTGTCCATAGATCTATGAAGGCGCAAGGGCAGGTTAATAGGGAGGTGAACAAGGCAGATGGGACACTTGCCTTTATCAATCGAAGCATAGATTACAAAAGCAGGAGGGTCATGTTGGATGGAACATTTAAGTTATGAAGAGTGGCTTGTGTTGTTTTCTCTGGAGCAGGGAAGACTGAGGGATGACCTGATTGAGGTACACAAGATTATGAGGGGCATAGACAGGATGGATAGGAAATCGCTGTTCCCCTTAGTTGGAGGGTCAGATACGAGGGGACACAATTTCAAGGTGAGGGGCCAGAGATTCAAGGGGGATTTGAGGAAAAACCTTTTTACCCAAAGGTGGTGACAGTCTGGAATGCACTGCCTGGGAGGGTGATAGAGGCGGGTTGCCTCACATCCTTTAAGAAGAACCTGATGAGCACTTGGCACATCATAACATTCAAGGCTACGTGCCAAGTGCTGACAAATTGGATTAGGTAGACAGGTCAGGTGTTTTCCATGTGTTGGTGCAGACTCGATGGGCTTCAAAGGGCCTCTTCTGCACTGTATTATTCTATGAATCTGTGATTCTGTGAAATCTGCACCTTTAAGTCATGGGAGTAGTCAACGGCAAAGATCTCAGAAAGTATATACAAAGTATTGGTTAATTCACTTATATTGGGATTCCGGGGTCTGTGGGGCTGGAATTGACCATTCACTAGCCCAGGGTGTCGTAACACCTGGGATGCCGCTGAAGTTCGGGTTGGAGGTCGAGCAAAACTATGGGCATTATAGTCCATGGAACCTTGGAGTTCCTGCACCCCTTTTTCCGGGTTTTCGAGGGACAGCGCTGGTTCATTGGCCCTTTTAAAGTCCAATGTAGGCTCTCTTATCATCCAGTAACCATCCTGTAGTTCCTGGTGATGTTGTCATGACCCAGTGTAACATTGATCTTGCAAGGACGAATGAGTCATGGGCACTTCCATGGTTGCTTACATTTACAGCGAGGATCCTCATTTGTGCATCACCCACTATCATAACACTTAAAGGATGGAACCACTTCCTGTTGATGAATGAAGCAGTGTCATTTCTTCAATACAATATCTGTTCCATCAACAGTCCCAATTATTTTTGGGAAATCAGCAATCCTGTGAAATGCGATGGACCTCTCCTTCGTCTTCACAGGGGATCTGTTAAAAATAATAAGCTCCGAAGCCCTACGATCAATTGCATTCATTACCTGGTGAATGCAGGTCCTTGCAACATTCCGAGAAATGTTACATATGTCACGAATGCCATGTTGAAAGGACCCAGTTGCAAAGAAATTCAGCACTGTCATGAGTTTTATTTTCGCTGCTAAGGCAGTGCGGCAGTTAAAGTTCGGCTTCAGGTCTTCCTTCAACATTTCGCAAAGGTGTCACGTTACTCCTTGCTGAAGCGCAGACTCCTGGCACACATCTCTGACATCGGCCTGTAACTTCCAAGCATCAGCGGAAAGCCACAGCTGGATACTGTAAGAGAAAACTGCGCACTTACCTGCGCTCAGAAATTGCTGCGAACCTTCCTGATCCTGCAGCAGCCTCGGGCTTCCAGCATGACAGTCTGCGGAAGCTCTAGGATGACATAGTTTCGATGTAGCTACGGCCCCTTGTGACGCAGCAGCTATGGGAACACCCATTGTGGGCAGGCATTTAAACTGCAGATTTATATTGAAGATAACAAGCAATAAGTTTTAAGTGTTTTAAAGGTATGTAGAAGTTTTAAAGTTTTTTTGCTCTTTCTTTTATACAGGCATTGCTGTTGTTAATGGTTCTTTTAATATTAAAATATTACATTTTGTGGCAGTATGACTAGAGGTACTACGGTACCTGGGAGTGTGAGCTGCTATTGGTGTAGAAGGCTCGCTGCCCATTGGCCCAAGTGTTGTCTTCTCATTGGTCGAGAGGACGGTAGCTCCGCCTACGAGGCGGAGTATAAGAACCCGTGTTTCTCAGCAGCCATCGTTATTTCTGTACACTAGCTGCTGGGCACACTTCTTGGAGATGAAAGCCTTCGATTCGGACTACTCCTTCGTTTCTGTGTTCATTGATCGCGCATCACATTTCTTTATGATTAAAGATGATTATTTATTTATAAGTGAACATCGATTTTGTTATTTGTTTGAAATCTGTGAACCAATTTTAAATCTGCATTATCGTACTATATAACTTTACATGTGGCACGCTTAAAAGTATTTGTATGTTTATATTTAGATTATGGTTATAAGATTTTAAATGCGCCCCAGGGCTTTTTGCTGTCACTGGCCTTATAACATCTGGAGCAGGATTCTCCGTCGACCAATTCCAGAATCGCAAAACACGATTGGGCGGAGAATCGGACATGAGGTGAAAATCGTGGCCAGCACCAAACGCCCAACAGAATGCCATGCTCTGGTGCCTGGACAGCGGCGTCAACGTGTGCTACTCTGTACATACAGTAAGCGCAGTTGGCATATCATTAGCGGGCCTGACCTGATATTCTCTGGGGCTTCCGCGATGCTCCACCTCTGCCAGGAAAAATTACCGAAGGCGAGTTTTACTTGTGGTTTTAAAAATTGGGAAGCAGGTGCCATGGTTGAGGTAGAGAGAGGAGGTAGGACACAGAGAGGCGCAACTGTGGGCAGTCGGTCCTGCGACTGATTGCGGAGTGGGTGCATCTACCAGGCCCGGGTAGCAGTGGGACCGGGAAGTTCAGGCACAGACCGCCGACGCCTGCAAGGCAGCCACCTTACTGCGCACCCCACTGACCATCCTCCAAGGCCATATCGCTGCCCGCACTCCACCCCCCTACACTCCACTCCCCCTCCACCCCACCATCCCCACACCCCAGCCCCCACCCTCTACCACACCAACCCTGCACATCACCGAGGAGAAGGTGGGAAAGAGGCATTGCATGAGGCCTCGTTTGTACCAGCACCGCCTGTCATTCGAGGGCCTGCGGACCGGGCATGCCATTGGAGATTCTAGCTGAGTAGGGGGACAGTGCGACATACCTGCCAGATCATGGTGCACTTGGGGATATGGGGAAGGACACCCACTCACAGTTGCCGTAAAGGTGACGGTCGCCCTGAACCGTTACACCATGGACTCCTTTCAGGCGCCGACTGGGGACCTGTTAAGGATCTCACAGACCTCGGTGCACAGGTGCATCCGCACCATCACGGAGGCCCTATATACCCGGTCAGCACAATATATCAAATTCAATATGGACTGAGCCCACCAGGATGCCCGGGCAGTGGGATTTGCCACCAGCGCCAAGATGCCCCAGGTGATCGATGGGATGCATGTCGCCTGACAAGCACCGTCTCATACCAGGTCAATCTTCAAAAACTGAAAGGGGTTCCATTCAATGAACGTGCAGCTAGTGTGTGACCATGAGATGCACATCAAGCACATCTGTGCCCGATACCCAAGTAGTGTACACGGCGCCTTCACCCTGGCACACTCAACGGATCCTGACATCTTCGAGGCGCACCCCCGGGTGAAGGGTTGGCTCTTGGGCGACCGGGGTTATCCACTGTGGTCATGGCTGAGGACCCTATCCGGGGGCTGCAGACCGACATTGAGACCCGCTATCAGGGCACCCATGGCGCGACCAGAGGCATGATCAAAAGGTGCTTTGACATTTTAAAGATGCAGTTCAGGTGCCTGGGCCACTCTGTAGCAGCCTTCCAGAATAACGCTCGGAGAGTCTCCCAGTGGAGAATGGTTGTGTGCATCCTCGCAACATTGTGCAGCAGAGGGACGATGTGCTGCAGGAGGAGGAGGATAAGATTCAGGTCACGAGGATGCGGGTGAGGGCCAGGGTGGGGATAACATGGGGCCTGGACAGGCACAGGAGGCCACATAACGAGTGCACCTGGGCCAACACGCACAGGACTCTCTAATCAGCTCCAGGTTTACTGACTAGGGGACCTGGCCAGCGGAACGAACATCCTGTCCCACCCCCACACACCCCATTGCTGAACACCCCCTCCCAATACCACCTTCCCTGCGCCACCTCCCCCCCATCCCTTGCAAACCCCTCCGTGATTCCTTCCTGCCTCACTGTGGTGTGCGGGCCCTGGGTTGGCAGTAACAGCGGGTCTGGTCCATGGGATTGAGGATGATGGCGACCTGCTCTATGATGAGCTATGGTGCTTTGCACCGTTTGACAATGTCTGACTCCTGCCCACGGTAGCACTTTCCAGCTGGGTGATCCTTGCATGCGAGCTTGCTTTTCAATCACACGGTCCCGCTGATCACTTGGGGTGGCTGAGGTGGAGATGCTGTGGGGGAGGTGGGCGGGTGTGGCATGGAGAGGGATTGGGGGGGGACACCGGTGCGGTGAACGCTAACTGAACTGGGGTCCCTGGTCTAAGGCCACCTCCAACATCCGCCCATCTGCCCCCTGCCCCAGTGCCCCCTCTGCAGCCTTCCAGCCCATCCCTCACCACCTTCTGACAGAGCACCAAGTCAGGTTGAAACATTGTTAACAGGTATTTATTGTGAAACGGTGAACATTATAAACAGGTCTGTATCGTAGCCCCTAACATTACACTGTGTGCTGTACCTGTGCCAACTTAACTAGCGTCTACTTTTCTGGCCTTACAGGTCCTAGCGCCATGTCTAGGTGGATGCCCAGGTGGAACAGCAGGAGTGGAGGTGGCCTGCTGCAGTTCCCGCCCTGTGACCTGGGTCCCCTTTGCCAGCCATCTTCTGGAGAGACTGGGCCTGACTGGGTCTGGTGCTGCTTGGCTGTCCCAGGTTGCGTGGCACCACCCTGTTCTGCTCACCAACCATCAGATGAACCAGGGGCAGCAGGGGGGAGTCTGAGGCGCTGTGGTGTTCAGGCACCACCCCTGTGGGTGCCACCGGCATGGGCCCCATAACCTCCTCCTCCTTCAGGGTGCTCATCGTCCCCATGCTATCCTTGGGATGGGGGTGGAAGCAGAGCTGACCCCTAAGGCTCCCCTGCCACCTGGCGCTGCCAGTTCCGGAGGCCCTCTCCCCATCTCAACCAGGGTCTCAATGCTCACGGCCATGGAGCACAGGGAGTGGACCACCTCCCTCTGGGACAGTGCCACACCACCCAGTGACCATGCCACCTCCCTGTGTGCCTGGCTCAGGTCAGCCAGTGCCCGGGCAATGCCGCCGACACCCTCAGCCATGTCCCGCTGTGACTAGGCCATACTCTGGAGCATCGCTGCAATGTCCAGGTGGCCCTGGTGTACAGCTGCCTGTGACAGGAAAACCCTAGCCTGGGCCTCGGCCACCGCCCGCACAGAGTGCCCCAGGCCTTGGACATCATGACCCAGGGCCGATACTTTCGCCCCCAAGGCATCCATCGCAGATGCTACATGTGCGTTTTTGGCCTGGATGACACGCATGGTCGGCACCATGTCCTGTCCTGCAGGTGGTTGGACTCCTCCAACTGCACCTACAGGCGCTGGATAGCTGCGGACAACCCATCATGCATTCCTTGGCTTTGTAACTGTATCTACTCCATTGATGGGACTGCCCTTTCCAGAAGCCTGAAACCTATCCACAAGGCAGCTAGTCCCTGGGGTCGGGCCTTCCTCCAACCATCCACCCTATCGGCAGTTCCTACCTCCACCTGATGTACTTCAGCACGCGTGTGGTGCACACCAGATGGTACCCCAGGAGCCTCTTTGCTAAAGTGCCCAGTTGAGTTTAGTGTCTCTGGGCTGGTGGGAGGTGTTGGCGACAGCTGTGTGGGGAAGTTAGCATCATCCCCGGACTGGGTGGTTCGGGGTGTCTTGAATTGCGGTTCGAGGTCGCCCGTCACTGTCCATTTCCTCTTCCTCGCTGCTATCTACTTGGGGTTGGGGTTGTGGTTGGGGTCGGGGGTGGGGGGCACCAGATGGGCGCACCTCGTCGCCAGGTGATCCTGCAAGATATAAGACATGACGCATGATTGGATTGTGTGTTGCAATGGTGGGGGGGGGGGGGGGGGGGGGGGGGGGAGAGGGGGGGGATGTAGGCGGGGGTGTGGGAGGTGGGGGTGGTGTGGGGTTGGCGTGGGTGGTGGTGCGGGGGTGGTGTGGAGATGGTGTGGGTTGGGGCGTAGAGAGCTGGTAGGTAGTGGTGGGGGGGTTGTAGAGGGGGTTTCAGTGTGGGGATGGTGCTGTGGGGAGTTGGAGGGGTGGTGGGTTATGTTGGGGGGGTAGTGGAGGGGGGTTGTGGGGGTGGTGTGGAGGTGGTGTGGGTTGGGGCGTAGAGAGCTGGTAGGTGGTGGTGGTGGGGTTGTAGAGGGGGTTGCAGTGTGAGGATGGTGCTGTGGGGAGTTGGAGGGGTGGTGGGTTATGTTGGGGGGGGTAGTGGAGGGGGGTTGTGGGGGTGGTGTGGAGATGGTGTGGGTTGGGGCGTAGAGAGCTGGTAGGTGGTGGTGGTGGGGTTGTAGAGGGGGTTGCGGTGTGGGGATGGTGCCGTGGGGAGTTGGAGGGGTGGTGGGTTATGTTGGGGGGGTAGTGGAGGGGGGTTGTGGGGGTGGTGTGGAGATGGTGTGGGTTGGGGTGTAGAGAGCTGGTAGGTGGTGGTGGTGGGGTTGTAGAGTGGGTTGCGGTGTGGGAATGGTGCTGTGGGGAGTTGGAGGGGTGGTGGGTTATGTTGGGGGGGTACTGGATGGGGTTGTGGGGGTGGTGTGGAGATGGTGGTGTGGGCAGTGACACATGTGCCATGGGGAACTGCAATTTACTCACATGGAGCACAGGCGTGGGTAGACGGTGGCCTTTGTGGCTAGGACACCTGGCCACCATGCCAGTATGGGTATTGGCATGTGGTGCAGGGTGGGGTGCGCTCCCCCTCCGCTTAGAGGAGAGGAGTTAGGTATGTGTGGGACCAGGGTTGGTGCCAGGGGCACAGGACTCCCTATTCACCCTGGCCACCTTGAGGCGGTCGTGTAGCTTCTTCCTGAACTGCTGGTCAGTCCTGGCAGTGGGGCCCATGGTGCTCACGGCATCTGCCACCTGCGCCCAGACTCGGTGTACGGCGGTGGGTAGCAACCTCCTTCCCACCCCAGCGTAGAGGATGGCCTGTCTTTCCTCCAACACGTCTAGCATGGTCGCCAGTTCCGTTCTGCGTCCGCAAACCGGATGCAGCTCTCCGTGCTGCCATCTTATTTGCTGGGATTAGTATATGGGGAGAGTGGAATGCTAAATTGCGGCTGCAGCTTGTCGGCCTCTCAAGTGTCAACCCAGACCCTGGCGAATCCAACACCATTTTTCAGTGGAATCGCGCCTGTTCCACGGGACGCTAGATCATTAGTGATTCTGCATTTGCTCGTGGAGCGGTGCCAACTTTGCTATTGTTGAAGCCCACCGATTCTTTCCTGGTGTCAGCAGGTCCTCGGTATAGAGGTGGCATGGTGGCACAGTAGCTAGCGTTGCTGCCTCACAGCGTCAGGGACCTGGGTTCTATTCCAGCCTTGGGTCACTGTCTGTGTGGAGTTTGCACTTTCTCCCCGTGTCTCCGTCGGTTTCTTTCAGGTGCTCCGGTTTCCTCCCACACTTCACAGATATGCAGGTCAGGTGGATTGGCCATGCTAAATTGCCCCTTAGTGTCCACGGATGTGCAGGTTATGGGGTTAGAGTGGGGTTGTCAGGAATAGAGTGCTCTTTCGAAGGGTCGGTGCAGACTCGATGTGTTGAATGGCCTCCTTCTGAGCTGTAGGGATTCTATGAGAGTATTCTGAGGCAGTAGTGCTAACCAGTGCGCCACCCTATTACCCGTGTTATTATGTTTCTGCCTTGGTTACTTCAATTATCTTATTCATTTATAATTATCTCATAATTAAATGTTGTGTTGTGATGTTTCAGTACATTTGAAGAAGCTTGTAAAGTTAATGGAAAACATTTATAAACAAAAATAATTTAATAATTTCCGAACTTTGAAACCAGTTAACATTTAACTTAATGCTTAACTTTATTAGCTGTGAACAATGACATTTTGTCTAATAACAACCTCAACTTTTTACAATTTTCTTGCAATAAAATATATTTTCTCACATAAACACAAGGGTTCCATCTATTTGTAATGGGGGGAAGGGGCAGGAAATGAAATGATAATCGCTTATTGTCACGAGTAGACTTCAATGAAGTTACTGTGAAAAGCCCCTAGTCGCCACATTCCGGCGCCTGTTCGGGGAGGCTGTTACGGGAGTGAGGGGAGGAAAAATTGGGGAAGGAGAGAGAGACGATGAAGGAGAGCGGGTTTTGACATATCAATTGTTCATTTTACAAGCTCAAAGTCCAAAAGCAGCTGCTGCTGATGTGCAGTATCCTGGCACACATCATTTTGGGATGTCCTTTGCCTGTACACTCTTCGGGGTGGTTAATTGATTTGCTTCCTGCCAGGTGGAGATGCCGCCTGATCTTCTCTCAGATCTCTGCACTTCCCTGTGGCAGAGCCTGAAAAGAACTTCAAGGATTTTAAGAAGCCAAGCTTTAATTGGGGTGCCCCAGCGGAGGTGAAGCAAGTGAAACAAGCTGCATCCGGAGTCTAAACGTGGTGCGCTTTCAGCGCGCAGGACTGTGCATCTACACTTCTAGCTGGTCCCACTGGGCATGTGCGATAGACAATCAACTTAAGTTTGGAAACAGACAGGAAGTTACAGGTCATCTCTTCATACAATGTCCTGGATTGTTAGGGGTCAGTGATTGATTCACTGCCTCACCGGGCGGACATATATCCTGAATTGTCTCTCATGTTCCCTGCACCTACATCGAAGCCTCAGAAAAACCTCAATGATTTTAAGGAGCCAAGCTAAATGTGTGACGTACCGGCAGTGGCGGGATTCTCCATTTGTTCAAACCGACACGATTCTCTGGTTTCGCTGCAGTGAATAGGGTTTTGGCTGAGAACCAAATTCTCCGTTCTCACCGGCAGTGGCGGCAGGGGGAACTTCGAATGGAGAATCATCGCCCAGATTATCTGCACTGGATTCTGCAATACCTGTCAGAGAGATAGTTCACATTAGCTGACAGGAGGCTTGCATACATCAACTGATTAAAGCATGTGAAGTAATCACTGAGGTTTATAATGGTCAAAATTACATCAGTGAGATTCTTAGCCAGCACAGCTTAAAGTACATTGTAAAATTCAAATGTACTTTAGCTGAAGCTTGTTACATACACTCCAAACACACTCTATCCATTATCATTCTTCAATGGTATTAACAGCATCATGACAATCACCATTTTAAAAATATATATATCTTTCTTTCATTCAGCCATTCACTGGAGAGAATCCCGCTGGCAGCTCACCTCCGCCCTTGGGTTTCCTGATGGTGTGGGATGGTTTCAATGGGAAATCCATTTCACAAGCGCCGGGATTAGGGAGTCCCGCTGGCAGTAAATACCGTGGCCAAATTCTCTGCCCTCGCTAGCAGAGGTAGTGGGTCGGACTGACAACGGAGAATCCAGCCCCTTATAAACATTATAAAAGATCAGCCCACCTAAAAATCCTCTCCGATGTCTCCCGCCATCATGTTCGATGATTCTGGGCAAGAAAGAAAATGCAAATAAACAACCTTAAATACTTGCCTATGCACTCACCTCTCTTTGATGTGGTTGATGTTTGTAAACATTGAGGCTTCAGCACTTAATGGGGGAGGGGAGCCTGGTGATACCTTTGCCCCCAAGGCCTCCATCGTGGTGATCATCAATGTGGTGTTTGCCTGGCCGACATGCATGGTCATCATCACCTCCTACCCCTGCGCCCGGTTGGACTCCTCCAACTGGACCTGCAAGCACTGGATGGGTGCTGACAACTCCTCATGTAGTCCCCAGCTCTGTGTCTGTGTCTCCAACATCGATTGGACCACCGTTTCCAGAAGTCTGAGACTCGTCTGGCTGGCAGCTTGCCCCTGGGGTCAGGCCACCCTCCAATCATCCGCCCCCTCGGGTGTTCCTACCTCCATCTTATATACCGTTCCATGTGTGTGATTCACACCAGGAGCCTCTTCACTAAATTGCCCACGCGAGGTGTCTGTCTCTGGTATGGTGGAGCGTGTTGGGGACAGCTGTGATAGAAGGTCGGTGTCACTCCGGACTGGTGCTCCGTGGTGTCGTGGGATGGCGTTTGGATATTGTGTCGTTGTCCGGTGCCGCCTTGTCACTCAATGTGTCCTGGGGTTGTGGTTGGGGGCAGGGGGACACCAGAAGGACGCACCTTGTCACCAGGTGATCCTGCAAGACACAAGACAAGCGCATGGTTGGAGGTGGTGACGTGCTTGGCTTGGGGTGGTGGGGTATTGTATGGGAGGTGGGGTGGCGGGGTGAGGTGAAGGTTGTGTCACACATGTCACAGTGACACCAGAACTCAGCAGGGGCTCACTTGGTTCCTCGATGCCGGCCTCCGCTGCGGTGACTGCCCTCTCTCCGGGTCCACCGACAAGCTCAATTGCCTACCTCTCCGTAACGGTGAGAGGCCGCAGGTCTGGCGGGTCCCCTCCTCTCATCTATCTCTCCCTCTGTTACGCAGCCGGACATGGGCAGCACAGTGGATGAGCAGCTGGTGGCCTTTGTAAACAGGTCACCCGGCCAAGGCAGGCGGGATGGGAGTTGGCTTGTGGTGCAGGATCGGGTGTGAGTAGACTGCCGGTGGGTGTGGTTTGGTTATCCTCCGGGTGGAAGGGAGGGGGGCTACGGGTGTGTGGGATGGCTGCAGGTGCCGGGGCATGGTGCTGGCTACTCACCCAGGCCCGGTGTACAGCGGCGCCCAGGCCCGGTGTACAGCGTAGCCCAGGCCCGTGTACAGCGGTGCCCAGGCCCGGTGTACAGCTTAGCCCAGGCCCGGTGTACAGCTGTGCCCAGGCCCGGTGTACAGCAGTGCCCAGGCCTGGTGTACAGCAACGCCCAGGCCCGGTGTACAGCAGCGCCCAGGACTGGTGTACAGCAGCGCCCAGGCCCGGTGTACAGCAGCGCCCAGGCCTGGTGTACAGCAGCGCCCAGGCCTGGTGTACAGCAATGCCCAGGCCCGGTATACAGCAATGCCCAGGCCCGGTATACAGCAGCGCCCAGGCCCGGTGTACAGCAGCGCCCAGGACCGGGGTACAGCAGCGCCCAGGCCCGGTGTACAGCAGGGCCCAGGCCCGGTACACACTGTCGCCCAGGCCCGGTGTACAGCGGTGCCCAGGCCCGGTGTACAGCAGGGCCCAGGCCCGGTGCACAGCAGTGCCCAGGCCTGGTGTACAGCAACGCCCAGGCCCGGTGTACAGCAGTGCCCAGGCCTGGTGTACAGCAACGCCCAGGCCCGGTGTACAGCAGCGCCCAGGACTGGTGTACAGCAGCGCCCAGGCCCGGTGTACAGCAGCGCCCAGGCCTGGTGTACAGCAGCGCCCAGGCCTGGTGTACAGCAATGCCCAGGCCCGGTATACAGCAATGCCCAGGCCCGGTATACAGCAGCGCCCAGGCCCGGTGTACAGCAGCGCCCAGGACCGGTGTACAGCGGTGCCCAGGCCCGGTGTACAGCAGGGCCCAGGCCCGGTGTACAGCAGCGCCCAGGCCCGGTGTACAGCAACGCCCAGGCCTGGTGTACAGCAGCGCCCAGGCCCGGTGCACAGCGGCGCCCAGGCCCGGTGTACAGCGGCGCCCAGGCCCGGTGTACAGCAGCGCCCAGGCCCAGTGTACAGCAGGCCCCAGGCCCGGTGTACAGCAGGGCCCAGGCCCGGTGTACAGCGGCGCCCAGACCCGGTGTACAGCGGCGCCCAGGCCCGGTGTACAGCGGCGCCCAGGCCCGGTGTACAGCGGCGCCCAGGCCCGGTGTACAGCGGGGCCCAGGCCCGGTGTACAGCAGGGCCCAGGCCCGGTGTACAGCGGCGCCCAGGCCCGGTGTACAGCGGCGCCCAGGCCTGGTGTACAGCTGGGCCCAGGCCCGGTGTACAGCAGCGCCCAGGCCCGGTGTACAGCAGCGCCCGGGCCAGGTATAGAGCAGGGCCCAGGCCCGGTGTACAGCAGCGCCCAGGCCCGGTGTACAGCAGGGCCCAGGCCCGGTGTACAGCAGGTCCCGGGCCCGGTGTACAGCAGGGCCCAGGCCCGGTGTACAGCGGCGCCCAGGCCCGGTGTACAGCAGTGCCCTGGCCCGGTGTACAGCAGGGCCCAGGCCCGGTGTACAGCGGCGCCCAGGCCCGGTGTACAGCAGTGCCCTGGCCCGGTGTACAGCAGCGGGTGACAGCCTCCTTCCCACCCCAGGGACCCACGACATCCCACTCCACGGCATCCAGGAGGGTCGCAAACTCCGCATCTGCAAACCGGGGTGCCACGCTCCATGTCCCCATCCCATTGGCTGGAATGAGTGTGTGTGAGGAGTGGAGTGAAGTGCAGAAGGAGGCCATTCGGTCCATCGAGTCTACACCGACTTTCCAAATGAGCACCCAACTAAGGCCCACTCTGCCCTATCCCTGCAACCCCACAACCCGATTCAATCTGTTGGGCACTATGGGTAATTTAGCATGTCCGATCCACCTCACCTAAGCATCTTTGGACTGTGGGAGGAAACCAGAGCACCCGGAGGAACCCCACACAGACACGGGGAGTACGTGCAGACTCTGCACAGGCAATGACCCGAGGCTGGAATTGAACCCGGATCCTGGCGCTGTGAGGCGACAGTGCTAACTGTGCCATCGTGAATATGCAGCTGCAGCTTGCCAACCACTCGTGTGTCAATCCCAACCCTGGTGAATCGGACACTGTTTTTCATTGGAATTTCTCTGGTTCCACGTGGTGCCCGTGCGAGCCCATGAAGGAGCCCTGAATTGCTCTGGAACCGGCGCTGCTTTCGTGGTCGCAGGACACGGCCGATTCAGTCCCGGCATCAGCCCTTAGTCTGTGAAACAGAGAATCCAGCCCATGGATTCCTTTTTCCCTGGCTGCACCTCCCCAGGGGAAACTATGGACTGCCACCGCACTCCAGATGATGAGGTAATGATACTTGTAATTTGTAGGGACTTGGCACTTTGAGGATCTCTCGATTACTTCCGAACGTAATTGTGTGCAAAGTCCATCCGGTATTTCAATGCAGTAGCTGCTTTCTTGTCTCCCCAGCCTTTAGGACGTCCTGTGTGGTCCATTTTGAAGCAATCTGTGAAGGGAAACTCAAAATTGTGAATGATCTGTGATGAATTTAGATTACTGGAAGCATCCTGCCACACTGTTCGACAACAACAACTCGCATTTAAATAACACTTTTAGCAGAGTAAAATACCCACAGGAGCGTCAGCAGACAAGGTTTTCACGGTGGCTAGCACTGTTGCTTCACAGCTCCAGGGTCCCAGGTTCGATTCCCAGCTTGGGTCACTGTCGGTGCGGAGTCTGCACCTTCTCCCCGTGTGTGCGTGGGTTTCCTCCGGGTGCTCCGGTTTCCTCCCACAGTCCAAAGATATGCGGGTTAGGTGGATTGGCCAGGCTAAATTGCCTTTAGTGTCCAAAAAGGTGGGGTTACTGGGTTAGGGGGATAGGGCTTAAGTAGGGTGCTCTATCCGAGGGCCGGTGCAGTCTCGATGGGCCGAATGGCGTACTTCAGCACTGTAAATTCTATGATTCTAGTTCATATGTTCTAAAAAAGAACTATTCTGTGTAATTCCACCGTCCAGCTCTTGGTCTGAGCCTTGTCGGTAACAGTACCTCCAGCACAATTCTGGTGTTCTTGATTAACAAGGAGGATTTCTTGATTAATAATCAGCGGTTATGGGGAGGAGGCAGGAGAATGAAGACGAGGAGCATTTCAGCCATGATCGAATGGTGGAGCAGACCCGATAGGCCAAATGGCCTAATTCTGCTCCTATATCTTACAGTCTTATGGTCTTGACGCCGCATCATGTGTGGAGATATTAGGATTGGTCAACAAAAGCTTGGTCAAAGAGGTAGGTTTTCAGGAGCATCTTAAAGGAGAGAAGGGAGGTGGAGCTGTTTCAGGAAGGAATTCCAGAGTACTTTACAAGCTAATGTCACCCTGACAGCCAGCCTTTGTCATTCAATAAGTAATTCTGAACCCCTCTGTGCCCACCAGCGCAGCAATATGTTACCGTGGCTCAAGCTACTGATTTCCAGTTCTGAATGGTTAATTAATAAGCAGATTTATGACACATTTGCCTTTTATTCCCGACAGTGGTGTCCTCCTTCTTGGCATTTGCTCCTTCCTTCAGATGATTTATTCTTTCTGTTCTTTTAATTGTATTCGAATATCTTTGATTCAAGTCGGCAAAGCACGTCAGAGGTTGCGAGGCTTGATGGAAGGGTGACCTGATTGGGTTGTTTCAAATTGTCAAAATCTATTCGATAGGGCAGGCACTCAAAAAATTAATTTCGTCTTGTGGGGGAATTCAGAACGAGGGGACAGAATCTTAAGATTAGAACCAGTCCATTTGGGAGTAATTTCGGGAAAGACGTCCTCACAGGAAGGCTGGAGGCAACCTGGAACAGTGCTCCACAAAAAGAATCTGTGGATTTTGGGAGCATTTGAGGCTGAGATCAATAAATGCTTGATCGGCAGGGGTTTCAAGGAATACGGAGCAATGGTGGTAAATGTCGTTGAGGTACAAATCAGCAGTCATCTAATTGAATGATGCTCGAGGATGGCCTCATGAAAACCTTCAAGCAGACAAGAGCAAGTTGATGGATGCAGTGAGATAAATTTTATGTAATGGCTTTCACAGCTACAGAACGCCCAAAGTACTTCATAACCTGTGAATTATTTTTGAAGCTCCTCCACTATTTTGTGATGCAGCTAACATATGGCAGCTACTTTGGCTGGATCTGAAAACAGCAATGTGAGGAGGTCTGTCTTTGTTATGTTAATTGGGGGTTAGATATTGGGCAGATCACTTGGGATGACCTTGCTGTTCTTCTTCAAAGTAGAGCCTTGGGATCTTTGACACACACCAGAGAAGGCAGGCTGGGCTTTAGTTTATTGTCTCATCTGAGAGTCAGCAAGCTAGATTTTCCACTACAAGTTTGGAAATTTGAGTCACTAATTTCCCGACCTCGTGGCCCAAACTTCTGAGAGTCAGAGCATTCATCCAGAAATTGAATCCTCCTGGGTCAGGAGAGGGCTCGAGCCGTAGAGTCTCTACAGTGCAGAAGGAGGCCATTCGGCCCATCGAGTCTGCACTGATCCTCTGAAAGAGCACCTTAGCTGGAGTCAGGCCCCCCCCCCCACCCTATCCCAGTAACCCCACCTTTTGCACACGAAGGGAAAATTTAGAACGGCCAATCCACCTAACCTTCACATCTTTGGACTGTGGGAGGAAACCGGAGCAGACAGTCATCCGAGGCCAGAATTGAACCGGGGTCCCTGGTTCTGTGAGTGATAACCACTGTGCCACCTTGCTGTAACCACGTTGCAGGTCTGAGGTGGGAATGGAGAGGGTGGATGCTGAGGCGAGCAGGTTAGAAGGCTAGCCTCCATTCACTGGACTTTCCCCAGTCTATGCCTTCTAGCCCACTCCCTTCATTTCCCCTCAATCCATCCAACCCCCAGGCCCTCTCCATGCCATATGAATCCTCCATGCCCCCCCATTTCCTCTCCATTAATCCAGTATCCACTATGTACATAATTCATGAGCCATATAATAACAATGAGATATCTTTGAAATGCTCAAGATTCTTTTTTAAATCAACACTTCAAACTCTTCTTGAAAGTGTGTCCCTCTTCGAAGCTTATAAAGATGTCTTATCAAACATACAGCCATTGTGACTCCGTTTGAGAAAACATTCATCTCCAGCACTCAGAATCTGTCAAAATAAACACCCATTCAAAACATCTTCAAAACATTTAATCCTATTTTATGTTCAGCCGTGAATTAATAATGGGATTACATGACATAGCCGAGTAAAAGAAACCTACAGAGCGCAATATAATAGTCTCTTTGAAATTTCCTGACAGAATGTCCATTTTTCAATGGAGTTACCATCAGAGAAGTCTTGCAATCATTTAGTTTTTTTAAAGTTGAAAGGATTTCTGGGCCTGTACTGCGCTGTATCGTTCTATGGACTTTCAACCATTGCAACATTCAAATCTCAGTGATCCATTTAAATCAGATTTTCCATACTGTTGAATGCAGAGAGAACTATTTTCATTGGATAAAGTACTCTAATACATGTGAGCACTTACATAATGCTGGTTAATTTAATGGCCATTTTCATTTTAAGTAGAGAGTGCAATTATTGAATTGAAAGCATACTTATGTCATCATACACCACTACATTACGACATTTGCAGTTAGCAAAAGCTTTTAAACTTGCATGTCAACAGGTTCCTGGTCCCTCAGCAGAGTTCCCCCAAGGTTCACCAATTGACTTACCTGGTGTAGTTACCACAGACACCTAACTACCTTGTCAATATTAGGGAAAATTGCACTTGCAGCAAAGCACTTAAATGGCAACCCCAATGCTGCTTTACGTGAGCGAGTGTAAATACAGAAGGTTTAACAGACAAACAAAGTAAGCCATACCAAGGGAGCAATGGAGACTATGTGCAGTGAGACTGCATACTTAAATCCAGTAATGTAGTCAGTGAGTGAATTTTAAGGGCTGATTTCTTTCTAAACTCTAAAGACGAATGAAAAATAGGCAGAAGTTAAGATAGTCGATAAGTGGTGCTAGATATTTAAGGAGATATTTCCTAACTTTCAACAAAAATTATTGGGCGGCAGCTGAGTTCCCGATGTGGCAGAGATTCCTGCATTGAGCAAAAATGGCACTGATCCCGTTTCAATGCTCTGCCCCCTCGTCAGCTTCAGCAGCAAACTACACACCCCACGGCAGCAGGAAGATGCAAAAAGGAAACGTGGACCCATGTGCATCCAATTAACGGTCTGGACACAGGATTCTCCAAACCTCCATGATGCTCTGGCCCTCTCAGCCAGTATTTTTTTTTTTTAAATTTAGATTACCCTATTATTTTTTCCAATTAAGGGACAATTTAGCATGGCCAATCTACCTACTCTGCACATTTTTGGGTTGTGGGGCGAAACCCACCCAGACACGGGGAGAATGTGCAAACTCCACACGGACAGTAACCCAGAGCCGGGATCGAACCTGGGACCTCAGCGCCGTGAGGCAGCTGTGCTAACCACTAGGCCACCTTGCTGCCCACTGGGCAGCACGGTAGCATGGTGGTTAGCATAAATACTTCACAGCTTCAGGGTCCCAGGTTCGATTCCCGGCTGGGTCACTGTCTGTGTGGAGTCTGCATGTCCTCCCCGTGTGTGCGTGGGTTTCCTCCGGGTGCTCCGGTTTCCTCCCACAGTCCAAAGATGTGCGGGTTAGGTGGATTGGCCATGCTAAATTGCCCGTAGTGTCCTAAAAAGTAAGGTAATGGGGGGGGTTGTTGGGTTACGGGTATAGGGTGGATACGTGGGTTTGAGTAGGGTGATCATTGCTCGGCACAACATCGAGGGCCGAAGGGCCTGTTCTGTGCTGTACTGTTCTATGTTCTATGTACTCTCAGCCAGTATTTACGCAAGCGTGTATTGGTGCAAGTATTTTCCAGCGTGGCCCTGACGCAGAGGGCCTCATGGTCGACCAAGGAGGTAAGTAAGTAATGTAGGTGCCCTCAAAGTCCATAGGCCCCCTCCCCCGACAACGCAAATCCTGCCCACCTCCTCTGGTTCTCAGCAGAAAGCACTTAACTGCTTTTGTAGTTTCAGGATTTGTGTTGTGGGAGCCTCCGATTGTCTTTAGAGGCATCTACATTAAATATTTATTCCTTGGCCCACCTTGAGGTCCTCTACTGGCAAAGAAGTGCATCAATGCATGCCCACATGAATCCTGTCCAGAGGGTAGGAGCATCATGGAGGCGTGGAGAATCCAGTGTCCAGCCTACTAATAGGATGCAAATAGGTTCAAATGACCCATTTTCAGCCTCCTGCTGGCGCGGACGTGAGCCTCGATGCCGCCGCCAGTGGGGGACTGGGGCATTGAGGTGCCAATCCTGCTTTATGCCTGACACGAGATTCTCCGCCCCATCGGGAACTCCGTTACCCATGATGAGCAGCGGTGAATCCCTCTCGTGGTTTGTATCTGGATGATGTATGCATCCTTCCAAACTCAATTAAAATCTTTCCAGATCGATGAAGTGCTTGGTGAGTTGTGTACGCCCATGTGAACCAATATCTGTGGCACTCTCGCGCGCCTCCTGGCCATATAAGTTCTAAGATGGTCTTCCCACCTTTAAGGATGCTTCTTCTCCAGTTCAGGTGGCCTCAAGCAAGAGATTCCTACAAATCATTTGGGGATGTTTCAATTTTTTCAGGGAGGCATTGAGGAAATCTCTGAAATGTTTGTCTTCCCGGTTACCGCTTGCCATGACGAAGTTCGGAATAGATAACTTGCTTTAGGAATCTTATGTCAGGCATGCAGGCAATGTGGTCCACCCAATGTAACTGATTAACCATAACCAGTGCCTCAATACTGGGAATTTTAATTGAGAGATGTCACTGAAATTGGAGACCCTATCCTGCCATTGAATTTGCAGGATTTTGCGGAGGCATCACTGGCAATATTTCTCCAGATTTAAGGTGTCTGCTGTACATTGTCCACATCTCTGCAAACATTGCTGCCACACCTTTGAAGGTTTTCTAACTTGTGCAGCTTCTTTTGAAGGGACAGTATTTCTGCTCCTGCGAAAATCTTTAGTCCGTTTACAACGTTGAAGATTGGCAATTGCACTCCTCTTTGCTGTGGAGGAAAGAGTGTAAATATTTGCAGGACTGAGAGGCGATTCTTGCTTACCTCAGGGTGCCCAGCCTCATGCTGAAAAGGGAAAGTGTTCTTTTCCTTACTTTTTAACACAACCATTGGTCCAGTCACAAATCCATTGTAAGTGTGACGATTGATGAAGAGATTCTGTGTCCTTGCTTATGGTAACAAACCCGCGCGGAGGTCTAGGTGCAAATTCATCTCGGCCGGCATTGGGCACATTTAGGGCATTGGCACGCCTTTTGGGAACTTGAGACTAACACAGAGAAAAGAGGGCGAGAGAACGGACGAAAGGACATCTGAATCGTGGCCAGACGATGCTGCAGCTTCCCAGAAAAGTCTGAAGACGCATTGAAGGCTAGGCGGCCTACCCTCACGGGCCCCACCACTCACAGGCATAGCCATGCTTACACACAAGAAGGAAGAATGCAAAAAAGATTGGATGTATCTATTCCAGCTAGCAGCTGATGGGAAGCTGCTGCCATGCCCTCGCCAACATTACCATTTTAAAGATAGGTGAGCTCGTCTTATTTGATTAGTACTGTCGCCGTCACACATAGGCCACAATTAGTCCATGCACAAATCATTCAGCCTCGGATCCTCTTTCAAGGGGAGGAAGCACTTGAATTCTATTAAGTCGGAGATTGGCATCAGCTGGCGTGCTGAGGGAGAGAGGACAAGGGGTGGGGGGGGGGGGGGGGGGGGGGGGCACTTGGATTTTGATAAAGTGTGCCAGATTGATTGTCTTCGATAATCCTGTTTGTCAGGGTAGGGCGTGTAGCGGGCTTGCTTTTGTGCGGTGCAGCCTGACATATGGGCCAGCCCTGCTGCTGGCCTATTCAGTCAAAATAAAACCCAGCCCCCATAGCCCCACTCTACACACATGGCTCTTCACACATGGCTTCATTCCCAAAAAAAAGCCTGCTTTTCGATGCCACATTTTTTTTTTGTTTCAGATATCCCCCCCTCCCCCTTCCACCACGCATGAGCGCCTTTAATTCCGGAGCGGCCTCAGCCACTCACACCGCGTGCTATTATTCAGCCGATGAATGCCCATAATTACTTTTTTTTAAATCGCCTCTCTGTGCGCTTGCAGGCTTGTTACCACTTCACTAGCCTCTTCACCAGAATTGACTCGTTCAGTGATTATAGTTCATCTACAAGCGCAGCCCTTGCTAAATTGTACCCTGCCTCTTTCTCTCTCGCTCTCTTTTTGTGTGAAGCGAAATGCTAATAGTGGGTAATTTTGTGAGCTTTTTTAATGAAGTATATGAAAAAAAAAAGAAGATTGAATGTCATTTATTTTTTGAATTGAATTGCATGCACCTGGATGCTTCCCACTGAACCTTCCTCGCTTTCATTTTAACCCTTTCAGGACTGCAGCCGGGCTCGACACCAGACTCTGAAAATTAAAATCTATCCTCACTCGGCCAGGAGTAAAGAAATCCTTCGCCTTCAAGGTATTGTCATCAGATTAAAATCAACTTAGACGGCTAAAGAAAGGTTCCATTTATATAATGCCTGTCACACCCTCAGGTCGACCTAAAGAGGCCAACAGCCAATTAAGTATAGTAGATGTAATGAGGCGTACACACCAGATTTGATCCCTGAACTGGGATGATAACAGGGGCACTGTAGCCCATCTGGTGGGCTAACCACTATCCAGGGACGTGGCTAGAAAGCAAACGGCTGTGGACATTGGGTGAGGGCAGGGGTTCCCCGTTGCCGTTGAATCGCTTTGCAAAATTCGCCCATGAATAATGGCCACTTGGGTACAGAGGGCTTCAAGCACAAGAACAGCACCTTCAAAAATGAGGAACGAGAGTACGAGGCAAAAAGAAAAAAGATTGAACCAGTTGTAGCCTTTTTCTTTGGAATTGAAAAGGCTGAGATGCTTAACAGATTCCTTTCAACTTATGAATAATTTTTTAAAATTCCTTCAAGGGATGTGGCTTCGCTGGCTAGACCGGCATTTATTGCCCATCCTTAATTACCCTTGAAAAGGTGGTGGTGAGCTGCCTTCTTGAACTGCTGCAGTCCATGTGGTGTAGGGAGGGAGTGCTGCTAGGGAGGGAGTTCCAGGATTTTGACCCTGCGAAAGTGAAAGAATGGCGATATGTTTCCAAGTCATGATGGCGAGTGACTTGGAGGGGAACCTCCAGGTGGTGGTGTTATGGGAGCGGCGTTTTCAGAACCCCAAAATGTATCATGGAGTTCAACCAACCTCTCCCTTTAATGTATTATTGCTTTTGAAGCACACGGCTTGGTCTCCAGGTGTGGTATTACAATTATGGACACGTGAGTTTTTAAACACAAAACAATGTTTATTCCATGAATTCAACTTAACCTTTTTCAATAAACATTGGATCCCTTAACACCCCTTACTTCAAAGGTAACCCCGAAAATAATACAACACTAAATAATCCCTCAAAATGTTCCTTCAAACATAAACACATCAGGTTAAAGACATTACTATTATGAGTTTAAATCACCCAAATAATTCAGAGAAAGTCTTTCATGGCAGAGATCACCGCAGATCCAGCTCACTGCAAACACAGACACACCCAAGCTCTTTTTCTTCATGCAGCTCTCAGCAAACCAGCCACACATTTTTCAGCTGCTCTCTCAAACTGAAACTAAAAGCAGAAGTGAGCTCAACTCAGCTACCCCCACCCTCTGACATCACTTCAGTAATATGAGCTGCTCCATTTCTTAAAGGTACATTGCTTAAACATCCATTTCTTAAAGGTACTCTCACATGACAGTGGTGTTCCCATGTGTCTGCTACCCGTGTCTTTCTAGATGGTGCCAGTCATGGATTTTGAAGGTATTGTCTAAGAATCCTTGGTGAGTTCCTGCAGTGCATCTTGTAGACACTGCTGCTACTGTGCATCAGTGGTAAAGGGAGTGAATGGGATGGGGTGCAAATCAAACGGGCAGTTTTGCCCTTAATGGTGTTGAGTTTCTTGAGTGTTGCTGGAGCTGCACTCATCCAGGCAAGTGAGAGTATTCCGTCCCTCTCCTGACTTGTGTCTTGTAGATGGTGGACAGGCTTTGGGGAGTCAGGAGATGTGTTACTTGCTGTAGGATTCCTAGCCTCTGACCCGCTCTTGTAGCCACAGTATTTATATCGCAAGTTCAATTAATTTTCTGGTCAATGGTAACCCCCCCAGGGTGTTGATAGTGGGGGATTCAGCGAGCATAATGTATTTGAATGTCAAGGGGCAATGGCTGATTATCTCTCGTTGGAGATGGTCATTGCCTGGCACTGGTGTGGCAAGAATGTTACTTGCCACTTGTCAGCCTAAACCTAAATAATTTCCAGGTCTTGCTGCATTTGGACATGGACTGCTTCAGTATCTGAGGAGTCACAAATGGTGTTGGATGTTGTGTCATCACCAGCAAATATCCTCACTTCTGACCTTATGATAGAGGCAAGGTCATTGATAAAGCAACTGAAGATGGCTGGGCCCAGGATACTGCACCAAAAAACTCCTGCAATGGTGAACTTCAACAACCACAACCATCTTTCTTTGTGCCAGGCATGACTCCAGCCAGTGGAGAGTTTTCCCCCTGATTCACATAGACTCCAGTTTAGCTAGGGCTCCTTGATGCCATACTTAGTCTAACGCTGCTTTGATGTCAAGGGCGGTCACTCTCACCTCACCCCTGGGATTCACCTCTTTTGTCCATAGAACCATTGAATTCCTGCAGTGCAGAATGAGGCCGTTTGGCCCATCGAGTCTGCACTGACTCTCTGAAAGAGCACCCTACTTAGGTCCACTTACCCGCCCTATCCCCATAACCCCATAACCCCACTTAACCTGCACATATTTTGGACACTAAGGGGCAATTATGCATGGCCAATCCACCTAATGTGCAAACCTTTGGACTGTGGGAGGAAACCGGAGTACCCGGTGGAAACCCAAGCAGGCACAGGGAAAAAGTACAAGCTCCTCACAGACAGTCACCCAAGGCCCGAATTGAACCCAGGTCCCTGGCACTGTGAGGCAACAGTGCTAACCACTGTGCCACTCTGCCGCCCCATGTTTGAACCAAGATTGTAACGAGGTCAGGAGCTGAGTGGCACTGGCAGAACCCAAAGTGAACATCCATGAACAGGTCATTGCTAAGAAAGTGATACTTGATAGCACTGCTGATGACCTGTTCCTTCATTTTGCTGATGACCGAGAGAAGACTGATGGGGCGGTAATGGACCGGGTTGGATTTATCCGTCTTTTTGTGCAGAGGCCAAACCTGGGAAATTTTCCACATTGTTAGGTTGGACGGGAAAGATGGAAAGAAAATATTTACCATTTGGAGAATCCAGAATTAAGAGCCATCAGTACAGGATACATCTTTACTAATAAATCCAAGAGCGAAATAAGGAGAAAGCTCCTTACTCAGAGAATGGTTGGAATATGGAATTTGCTGACATGGGAAGTGATTGAGGTAAATGGTTTAAATGCTTTCAAAGAGTATTATGGGTCAAGGTTTAGAGAACACCAAAGTATATCATGGAGTTCACCTGACCCACAACTTTAAATAGATTTTGGTTATGGGGAGTACAAGGGCCCACTTTACAGGTGTGATGCAACAGAGAGCTAAAGTATGTTTAAAACAAAACAATGTTTATTCTATGAATCCAGTTAACATTTTATAAACTCACAATAAACAGTTTATCAACTACCAATGCATGCAACTCCACAGATACAATACTCTATAGATAACCCTTAATAACTCCCCATGCAACATCCAGCAGTTAAACCCTTTTAAAATAAAGACAGCAGGTTTAAATGCTCTACAGAAACAGGGATTACTTTGAAATAATCAATGATTTGGAGACATTCTTTAGCTTGTAGAGAGGGAGACTATTACACAGCTGCTTGCTTTGAATGCAGCTCCCCACCTCTGAAAACAAAACCCAAAACACACTGCAGTCCACCTGACCCACAACTTTAAATAGATTTTGGTTATGGGAAGCACACGGGCCCACTTTACAAGCCAGCCCTCGTTAGCTTGTAAAGAGGGAGACCATTACACAGCTGCTTGCTTTAAATGCAGCTATCCACCTCTGAAAACAAAACCCAAAACACACTGCAGTTCACCTGACCCAGCTCAAAACGAAAGTGAAAGACAGACATCCCAGCTCCACCCACACACTGACATCACTGCAGCTATTTGATAAACACCCATTTCTTAAAGGTACATCCACCTGTCAAGAGAAACTAGACAAGCACGTGAGAGAAAAGGGTAGGGAATGATATGCTGAAAGGCAGAGCTGAGGCAGATGGGTTTGGAGGAGGCTCAGGTGGACTATTAAAAGCCAGCAGAGACTGGTTGGGCTGAATGGTCTGTTTGTGGGTTGGATGTTCTGTATAATTCATTGTAAGTCTTTATGACATGGTTCTGCATTTTTTTGTTTTGAACATTTTGATATTTATCACTGGAAGATGAGAGGATGAAATGTGTGATTTTGCTTATTTTAAATACTATAAATGGTCGGTGTTACTTGAAACACTAATTCCTGCTGAGTGGTCTTTGGGAAAAGTGTGAAATAGGGGAGGATATGGCAAAAGTTGGTTATTCAGAAATCTGATACGGTGTAAAACTACAATGCACCACTGGCTGATCTACACTGATGGCCCAGACCACTTTTAGTATTACTTTTATTAATTCTGGAATGAAATAAAATAGATGGTCTTTCAACTTCCTCTTCAGAGAGTTCTTAATTGGATTTCAACACTCCGGGGAAGGTGCAGAAAAGATTTCAAGAGTAAAAGTGAAACTGAGAGAACATGCTTGTCAGGAAAGGCAGAGAAGGTTTAAGCCTTTTTCTCTTTAAAAAAAAACTGGGCTAATGTCCTTCTGAATACAAAATCACTTTGATGTACCACAGGATTTTTCAAACACACGGTTGTGACCCACCCGGATGTACGCACCCCTGTCAGCATCAACGGGGCCGAGGTGGAGATGGTTAGCATTTTTGAATTTCTAGGGGTACACATCTCCAAAAATCTGTCCTGGTCCACCCACATCGACGCCACCACCAAGAAAGCACAACAGCGCCTATACTTTCTCAGGAAACTAAGGAAATTCGGCATGGCGATATTAACTCTTACAGATGTACCATAGAAAGCATCCTATCTGGCTGTATCACAGCCTGGTATGGCAATTTCTCGGCCCAAGATTGCGAGAAACTTCAGAGAGTCGTGAACACAGCCCAGTCCATCACACGAACCTGCCTCCCATCCATTGACTCAATCTATATTTCCCGCTGCCTGGGGAAAGCAGACAGCATGATCAAAGGCCCCTCCCACCCGGCTTACTCACTCTTCCAACTTCTTCCATCGGGCAGGAGATGCAAAAGTCTGTAAACACACACTATCAGATTCAAAATCAGCTTCTTCCCCGCTGTTACCGGACTCCTAAATGACCCTCTTATGGACTGATCTGATTAATACTACACTCCCGTATGCTCCACCTGATGTCGGTGTCTAGGTATCTACATTGTGAACCTTGTGTTGCCCTATTATGTATTTTCTTTTTATTTTCTTTCCTTTTCATGTACTAAATGATCTTTTGAGTTGCTCACAGAAAAGTACTTTTCATTGTACCTCAGTACACGTGACAATAAACAAATCCAATGTTGCACCCTTGCAGGGGCAATTATTGGTTTTTGTTTGTCCTCTCTCAAGAGGCCTATAGCGGCTTATGGAAGGTCATTATACCGGAGCGGCACGGTGGTGCAGTGGTTAGCACTGCTGCCTCACACCGCTGAGGACCCGGCTTCGTCTTGTGCCTCCCTCCATTGCCAACGTTGATGTTTCTTCAATAGCTGGTGTAATAGTGTCAATGCTGTGGCTAAATTTGGAATTAACTTTCCAGAATAATTTACCATGCCAAGGAGGGATTTTAGTTCAGTTATATTCTTGGATGCTGGGACCTCACAGATAGCATTGACTTTCTCCTCAAGGGGATGTAGACCTGTTGCATCTATACAGAAACCTAAATATGTCCCTCTTGAGCCCTGGAATATACATTTTAGGCTGACACCCGGGTCCCGGAGCCTTTTTAACACTTCCTCCTGGCTGGACATGTGCTCTTCAACAGTAGTCCTGGTGATCATGAATGAGGTAGATCATTTTGGAAATCCCTTGAAGGAGGTTTTCCTTCGTATGCTGGAAAATAGCGCAGCCTGACACAATGCCAAATGACAACCTTTTGTACTGAAATAGGCCCTTATATGTATTTATCGTGGCAAATGTCTGGGACTCTTCGTCCAGTTCCTATTCTAGGCATGCATGGCTGAGATCTAATTTACAGTTGGTGAGACCTCCCGCCAGCTTGTTGTAGAGGTCCTCGATTCTGGGCAGCCTCATTGATGGTTAATTTGGAGTCACTGCAAATTTTTATGGATCGATCCGGCTTGAGGACTATAGTAGCTGGCCATTATATTTAAGGTATGATTCCGTGAGTATGATCACATCACGCCGTTGCTTGACTAGGCTATGGGGCAGCTCTCCCTGTTTTGGCACAAGACCCTAGATGTTAGAAAGGAGGACTTTGCATTAGTGAAAGTGCTAAAGCAGCTTTTCTTTGAAAAAGATTTATTCATTCTTGGGTTGCAGGAATCACTGACAATGCCAACATTTTTCATCTGTCTCCAGTTGAGTGTGAGTGCAGAGCATGCTACTTGGGGCCTTGATGCAGTTTGATACAACTTGAAAGCAGCTATGAGCCAACCACCTTGATGTGGGACTGGAATCACATGTAAGCGAGACTGAGTAAGGCCAGCATGTTTCTCTCTCTGAAGGACAATCATGAAGCATTTGGATTATCATAACAGTCTGACCGGTTCTTCATCACCTTTGACGAACACCAGCATTTTACTTTCAGATTTATTCAAGTGAATTCACATTCTTCAATCGCCCTGATAGGATTTAAATTAGTGACAATCTCAAAAGGGGGAAGAAAATTGAAGGAGAGGAATTATAGTCTCTTTGATTTGTAAGCCACATGTCTCGTTCTCCTGAATAAATGCCTTGATTATGCAGGGAAAGCATTCTTAATCCAATTCTGGCCTATTCCACATCTGGCGAGGACAAAAAATAAAATTGTAGCTCATTTACCCCATGGTGCTATGGAGACGATTGGGTTCCAGTAAAATTTCATTACTGTATCAAGGTGGGTAGCCCCATGTTGACTACAAATCACATTACCCCTCTTCCCTGCTGCACCTCAACATCTGTTTCAACATTGAGCAAAAACAAAACCAGCTTTCTTTTGCATGTCACTGCGTAAAAGAATGGAGTTGGAACCTTTACCAATAGCAGTGAAGCAGTGGTGTGTGGTGTGAACCGGACCTTTAGGGTTATCGGTACACCGATGGTCTGGAGACTCCAGGGAGTAAAGCTTAATCTCTTGTGGAACACTATGCACAGTCCTGCTCTCCATATTATAAAAAGGATATAGAACCACTGGAGAAGGTGGAAAGGTTTACAATGATGATTATTAAAGGACCTTCAGTGTTGCACTGAAGCATCAGCTGAGATCACAAACTCCAGGTCCTGCAATGGAATCTGAATTTATTACTTTCTAATTTAGGAGCCCAGAGTTCCTCCACTAAATTAATACAAGAACCTCATTCATATAAAAAAAACAAGCCATTGCCTTTGATTCTCAAGATAAGAGAACTTGCTTGAGCCCTTGTGGCAATTTTATGTAGTCAACAGCTTGCATTTATAAAGCACTTTTAATAGATTGAAATGTCGCTCGCAAGGCACTTCAGAGGGGCTTTATCAAACTAAACCGAGCCTTGCAAAGGGATATTCGGGCAGAGGATCAGAAAGCTTGGTCAAAGGTGTAAGTTTTAAGGAGAGACTTAAAGGCAGAGTGTGTGATATGGAGGTTTATTGAAAGAATTATAGAGAAGTTCCAGTTGGCTGAAGACATGGGGTGGGATTTTCCAGTCCCATCCACCCCGAGACAAGAGATTCCCGCCTGAGGTCAACAGGTTTTTCACATTGTCCGTTCCGCCAATGACAAAGAGCACAAGAGACCATTATAGGAGGGCTAGAGAGTTCTCAGAGGGTTTTAAGGGTGGATTTGCTTAGAGATGGGGAATGCCCTGTCGATGCCACACTCAGTTGCATTTCCTGCACTGCAGAGCTCCTCAGTGCAAAAATGGCGCCCCGATTTCTCGGCCCCGACACGGCCCCAGTCCCTCCCAATGCCCCGACTCACCCCTCTTCATACGGGCAGGACCCCCCACTGAGTCTGATTCCCGATATCGGCAAAATGCCACCTGGGAACCGTGGCACTGCCAGCCTGCCATCCTGGTGGTGTCCTTGCCAACCTGGCAGTGCAAGTCTGGATCCTGCCCATTAGATCCCGTAACTACCATTGGGAATTCCAGAAGAGGCTTCTTGCGGGATTTAGCGGCAGCGACCCGTCCCTATTCTAGCGGGACGTGGCCAGTAAATCACACCCGACATGTATAAACTTACTATTTGTGATGTTGAATATTTCAAGGCAACTAAATGTGGATCTGCCGACCAAATCATTAAAATCCTTCTATATTAAAACAGTGAATGCCTCTCTGGCATTGTTATCCTTCAACATGTCGAGGTCTAAATGGTCGCAAATCTTTTTCTCTTTTGGTACTTTAAGTTTTATTTCAGTTGTTACCATAAGGAGTCACTGATCTGACTTAATTTTTTCACTGGAAGATGAATGTTCTTTATACGGTTTCTAAAATGTTGTTTTGCCAGTGCATAATCTATTTGATTTCTATACCCATCGTCTGGACTTTTCCAAGTGTAAAGTCTTCTCTTTGGTTACTTATAGAAGGTGTTTGCCACCATCAAATCATTTTTGTGACAGAATTGCATCAGGCTCTCTCCTCTTTCATTACTCGATCAAGACCATACTTTCCTGTGTTCCTGATGTTCAACCGCCCATTTTAGCAATTAAGTCATTCATTACAATTAGCACAACAGTTTATTTAACTTGATCACAATACTTCAGGGCATCGTTTATTTCCTGCATGGATTTCCAGCTCACTGTGATCGTGCGTTGGGGCATAACGGTGTCTGACAACCAGATTAAAAGGCTTTCTTTCGATCTTAGTCGCGATCATGTTATCTGAGATTGGCGAGTAACCTTGAGCTGATATCTTGGAGGCAATTTTGAGCCTGTGTTAGCCGTCAGTGAGAATGTCGGCGTGGGCGCAAAATCAGAGAGAATCGGAAAAAAAGGCGATTCTTTCCAGCGAGGTCACAATTTCCGATTTTCAAACCCAATTCGGCCCTTAATCTCTGACCTTTCAGTTAATGCGGAGAGTCAAAAGTTGCTCAAAATACAGTCCCTCATGAATTAACCAGGTTTTATCGGGTGACATTCGATTGAAAGTAATGCAAATTACTTGATATTCAATTTACCCAATCATCAACGAGAGCTACATTAGAGTGTTTTGAAGAAAGTAGCCATGATGTGGAGATGCCGGCGTTGGACTGGGGTGGGCACAGTAAGAAGTCTTACTCACCTGATGAAGGAACTGCCCCCCGAGAGCTAGTGACTCCAAACAAATCTGTTCGACTTCTTACAGTTTTGAAGAAAGCGGAGAATATAGGCCCATTTTGTACACTCTCTCCCCGATACACCACCACCTGGAGGTTCCCCTCTAAGCCACGCACTGCCCTAACTTGGAAACACATCGCCGTTCCTTCACCGTCGCTGGGTCAATATCCTGGAACTCCCTCCCTAACAGCACCATGGATGTATCTACACCACATGGACTGCAGCGGTTCAGGAAGATAGCTAGCCACCACCTTCTCAAGAACAATTTGGGATGGGCAGTAAATCCTGGCCTAGCCAGCAAAGTCCACATCTCATAAATGAATTTACAAAAACATATTTTTTTGGGAGAAAAACTTCAGATTGAAAAGTGGCTCCTGGATGCACGAGATTCATTGTTCATGCGAGTATTCATCAGCTGGGATTTAAATGCAGCATCAACAATGAATGTAGAAAGAGATGCCTTCGTTGATTTTTTGTCAGTGCTGCAAGATGTTCGCACTTATGATCATCTTTGTGGCACTGTTAAAGTATTACTTTAAAAGAAATAATTGTATTTATATAATAATTCATGACGCCAGGGAATACAAAACACCCTACAAACAATTCTGTACTTGAAATGAAATGAAAATCGCTTATTGTCACAAGTAGGCTTCAAATGAGGTGACTGTGAAAAGTCCCTAGTCGCCACATTCCGGCGCCTGTTCAGGGAGGCTGGTACGGGAATTGAACCGTGCTGCTGGCCTGCCTTCAAAGCCAGCGATTTAGCCCTGTGCTAAACCAGCCCCTACTTTTTAAGTGATAAGATAAAAATGTGACAGGCAATTTGTGCACAGCAAGGCCCAATGGACAGCAATGACTGGACGATTTGGGTTCATTTCTTGGTTTTGGTAGAGGGACAGATATCAGCGAGAGCAGCAGAGGACACTCCTCAGTGCCTTTTGGAAATAGTGCCATGTGGAACCGTTTGAGAAGGTGATTGTACCTCGGTTTAATGCCAGCTCACTGATAGTGTGGCACTCGCACAGTACCACACTGGCATGCCAGCCTAGATATTGTGCTGAAGTCTCTGGAATGGAGCTTGAGCTCACAACCTTCTGACTCGGGCGAGAGAGTAGTCTTAGTATCTCTCTTGCTTCCCACCACAGCATTACTTGTCAATGTTCCATAAAAGGATCATCTTTGGAGTTGCATGACCAGATCATCTGTTGTCGGCAAATACTCTGAACTACACAGTTCTGCTTGTTGTCTTGTGAGCACATTATTGGACCAATCTGCATGCATGAGATATTCCTCTTTCGCACAATTAACAATGGCAAGTCTTCAAAGTGCAGTGATATTCACAAGCATCCAAAGCCTCGTGTCTGTAATGTCTAAATATGTGCCCAAAGCCAATTAGGTTTCATTGAGAATAGGCAGATTTGTTCAGGTTGATGAAAGGCCCAAGGGTAAACATTGTCTTTACAATTCCTCCCCCATCACCCCAACACCCTTCCCCTGCAGAACAATATGTCTTTTTGTAAAAGTCAGGAAGAAAGCAATCGTGTTCAGCATTGCTTACCTCGGGCTTCTGAGTCTTTGCACATATTTCCTTTCTGAACTGGCTGTCATGTCAAATCCTCACACACAATAAATATGTTATGATGTGGCGATTCCGGCGTTGGACTGGGGTGAGCATAGTAAGAAGTCTTACAACACCAGGTTAAAGTCCAACAGGTTTGTTTCAAACACGAGCTTTCGGAGCACTGCTCCTTCTTCAGGTGACTGGAGAGGAATGATCCAGAAACATTTATATGGACAAAGTCAGAGATGCTGGACAATGCTTGGAATGCGAGAATTTGCAGGTAATCAAATAATTACAGATCCAGAGAGAGGGATAATCACAGGTTAAAGAGGTGTGAATTGTCTCAAGCCAGAACAGTTGGTGGAATTTTGCAAGTCCAGGCCAGACCAGGCCAATAAATATGTTCGTGTACACATAAAGCAGAAGTAATTCTTCCAACAAAAAATTAATGCCGTCTACAAAGACCCTTATTGTTTTGGGCCAAAGTGTGATTGAGTTATTAAAGTCTTCTGCAGTGTAATGGACAGAAGAATGCCCTTGTCATGAATTTCATCAAGCCCTTTGGAGAAAGCTTTATATGTTGACTAACTAGTAATTCATTGAGAATTAGTTATCTATTTCAAAACATCAGCAGAGGGATTCTCCGACCCCGCGCCAGGTCAGAGAATCCCCGGGGGGGGGGGGGGGGGGGGGGGGTGCAGGGTGGTGGGGGGGGGGGGGGGTGGCACGAATCCCACCCCGACGCTGGCTGCCGTATTCTCCGCCGGCGGTTTCTGGGCAGGGGTGGGGTTCATGCCACACCAGTCGTGAGCCGTTGGCAGCGCTCCCCCCTCCGGCAATTCTCCGGGCCCCGATGGGCCAAGTGGCCGTCCATTTTTGGCCAGTCCCGCCGGCATGGGTCAGGCATGGTCCCACATGGCGAGACCTGGCAGGTAGGTAGGCTGGGGCAGTCCTCGGGGTGGGGGGGGGGGGGATCTGACCCCAGGGGGGCCCGCACAGTGGCCTGGCCCACGATCGGGTCGCACCAATCTGCAGGTGGGCCTGTGCCATGGGGGCACTCCTTCCTTCCGCGCTGGCCACTGTAGGGCTCCGCCATGGCCGGCGCGGAGAAGACAACCCCCTGAGCATGCGCCAGAAAACACCGGCTGGTCTGCGCATGCACGGGATCATGCCGGCCCTTCGGCGCATGCGCTAACTCGTGCAGTCCCTTCGCCGCCGGTTGGAGCAGTGCCAACCCCTCCGCCGTCCACCTAGCCCCGGAAGTGGTTGGCACCGGTTCTCCTCCTGGCGTGGGGACTTAGTCCCCGGAAAGGAGAATCCGGCTGCAGATGAGGCATGTTGGCCAAATGGCCTCCTTCTGTGCTGTATGGTTCTGTATGTGTTTTGTATGTATGTATCCCAATATCTTTCAAGCTAATGGGCAGGATGATGCAATGGCTTGGATTGTCCTTGTTGATCCCTCTCCCCTTGGAAGCTCATTTTAAAATGCATTCTTCGAAGTTCCCTTGCGATTTGTGTCAAACCAAAACGTGGGCTGGAGTGTTTCCTTTTTATCCCACGTCGGACTTTCACATTTCTTCACGTGAAGGAATGTGGAAAAAAAACACAAAAGCAAACCACAATACAGCACCAAGACCATCATTTTTAAAGAAAATAGCAGTGCCTCGGGTTTGGAGGGAACTCGCCTGCCTTCTCCTCCTACGAGAAAGAATATCAAAAGAATTCACATCAAAGGTTTGACCACCATTAAAAGGGTACCATACCTTGTGGTGTTTTCATTTGATTTTGTTTCTCTTGCATCTCAACATGAAGGTGACTTTTTTTTTCATGTGAAATGAAACCGTTTGCTCATCCATCAATAATGATCTATACATTTTTAACCCTGAGCGATCGTAAAGGCAAAGGAGATCAATGCCATCAGCACTGGGATTGTGTACGATTGATAATGTTTAGAATGTGGGCCCTGCCTGCCCAAAAGAGCATTACCGTTGCAACTTGCAGGAAATCAGCTATATTTTGTTTCCAGATCCAAAAACCTGAACAGTTTGTGTATAACAGTCTGAGGGAATAAAATAATGAATGGAAAACAAAACAGCTGTTTGTGCTCAGTAGTGAATGCGAGCCCTGTGGGCGAATGTCAAACTTAATCCTCAACCTTGAGGGACTTTGAATTGGGTTGGGTTTTGGTGAATGCTGTACAAGTATTGTTTTGGTTATGAAGAGTTCATTGCGCATGTTATCAATTTTAACAATGCCCAGCTGGCAGAAACCAGCTGGGCGCCACAGTTAAAATGGCCGAAGGGAGTTGCCCCCACATTTCCACAATATTCGCTCCAGGTCCCAAAATTAACCTGCCCTGCCATAAAACAGCAGGGCCCTTCCTTATATATGCAGATCAGAGGGGGCAGCATGGTAACATGGTGGTTAGCATAAATGCTTCACAGCTCCAGGGTCCCAGGTTCGATTCCCGGCTGGGTCACTGTCTGTGTGGAGTCTGCACGTCCTCCCCGTCTGTGCGTGGGTTTCCTCCAGGTGCTCCGGTTTCCTCCCACAGACCAAAGATGTGCGGGTTAGGTGGATTGGCCATGCTAAATTGCCCGTAGTGTCCTAAAATGTAAGGTTAAGGGGGGGTTGTTGGGTTACGGGTATAGGGTGGATACGTGGGTTTGAGTAGGGTGATCATTGCTCGGCACAACATCGAGGGCCAAAGGATTGTTCTGTGCTGTACTGTTCTGTGGAACCTGGCTTCGTCATTGACCAATAACTGACGTGGCTTTCAAGACCATGTACACCCCAGTCATGGGTGGATTTGGGGCCCAAAGTGGCCTAGAAAGGTAAATTAGATTCTTTTTTAAATATATAATTTCCACATAAACTGAAATGTTCCTCCAGATTCACTACGAATCTTTGAGGCCTCGTTCTCCATTCCCCAACCACAAGAATTTCCCAACCTCCAGTCCCCAAATAGCCACTCATCTGAGAGTCAGGGGCGTTTCTGGAAATCCTCATCCAGCTCGATAGCAATTCCTGTCAGCTTTTGTGGGTGAATGTAGAGGCCTGTTCAGATGAGACTAAAGGAGTTGACATCTTGTGTGTCTGAAGCTGCAAAAGGGCTGGACAATTCCCTTTCATTCTCAATGCCCACCCACTCCCTCCCAGCGGGAATTAAAATGTGGATTTAAACATCACTCGCTCCACACTGGCAATTCAATATGAGCATGTATAATCACTGAATCAAATAATCTACTGGGGAGTGTGATCTGTGTCCCAGCATTCTCATATTTTGTGTCCTCGTGAGCTGTCTGGTACAGCCGTCTATTCCTTGGTAGTTTAGTATAGAAGAGAGGGCTTTTCTCTCCGCTGTTCAATCATTAACTCAATGCTGCGCAAGCTCCTGTGCTCTTTTGCATTGATCAATTAGCTCTACAGGTCGACTGACGAAATTCATTGGAAGCTATGTGTTTGAGCACCACGGCCATTTTGTTTTGCATTTTCCTGGTACAAAATGCGTTCATGGGAATATCTGACCTCATACCATAGGCATAGACTTTATATTGCAGAAGGAGGTCATTTGACCCATCAAGCCTGCATCTGCCCTTGGAAAGAGGCCCCCACCCAAGCCCACACCTCCACCATATCCCCATAACCTCACCTAACCTTTTTTGGACACTAAGGGAAATTTAGCATGGCCAATCCACCTAACCTGCACATCTTTGGACTGTGGAAGGAAACCGGAGCACCCGGAGGAAACCCACGCAGACACGGGGTGAATGTACAGACTCCGCACAGACAGTGACCAAAGCCGGGAATCGAACCTGGGACCCTAGACCTGTGAAGCAACAGTGCTAATCACTGTGCTGCTGTGCCACCCTCACTAATATGTTCATTAGAGATCCTGCAATCTCGTGTACTTTGGTTTAACCACAATCAAATTTCAAGTATGCAATGGCAGTGGGGACTGTTAAAAATGTGAATCTGAAAACAGACTTTAGATTTTAGATCTGTAGATTTGAGTGTTGTGAGCTGTGTTTCCCGGCGCTTGCAGAACGTGCAATTGAAAGGAAATGAGAAGAGCCGATCGAGCCAGAAAATGTTTTTCCAGCATTGTTTTTGGCCAAGAGGGACAGCCGTGTTCCTCTCAGCCCCTCGAGCAAACTTCCTGTCCTCCCTGCAGACTTCCTGTCCACAATCCATCCAGCCCACATCTGAAAGTCATCCACCCCTACAATCTACCTACCCCCCTCCCCACTATCTCCCTCCCACCCTCCCGAGTCTTCACTGCACCACTGTGACCTTCCAGTAAATGCCATTCCATCAGACAAGCAGTCAACCTCATAATCTGCCTGGCTGCCCACCTGAAACAGAAGGTAAAACAATCAAATAGGTTCCTGCTGTTAAACTCAGCACCAGCAGATCATTCCTCAACCTTCTGGGTATCCCAGTCGCTATGACTTACACTCTAATCCCTCCTGGCTCCCCGTAGATACTGGGGCCATCACTTTAATTGGCCTGGCATGGCACACATGAAGTTTGTTTCCACTTGTGGGTCAGACCAAAATTCTGGGCCGTAAATAAAAAATCCGATAGGGAATCCAGGAGGAATTTCTTTACCCAAAGGGTGGTGAGAAAGTGGAACTTGATGTAGTTGAGGCAAATAGCACCGATGTACGACATCGTTCGATGAGAGGGAAAGGCATAGAACAAAGAACAAAGAAAATTACAGCACAGGAACAGGCCCTTCGGCCCTCCCAGCCTGCGCCGATCCAGATTCTTTATCTAAACCTGTCTCCTATTTTCCAAGGTCTACTTCCCTCTGTTGCCGCCCGTTCATAAACCTGTCTAGATGCCTCTTAAATGATGCTATTGTGCCCGCTTCTACCACCTCTGCTGGTAAAGCGTTCCAGGCACCCACCACCCTCTGCGTAAAAAACTTTCCACTCACATCTCCCTTAAACGTTCCCCCTCTCACCTTGAAATCGTGACCCCTTATAATTGACACCACCGCTCTTGGAAAAAGCTTGTTGCTATCCACCCTGTCTATACCTCTCATAATTTTGTAGAGCTCAATCAGGTCCCCCCTCAACCTCCGTCTTTCCAACGAAAACAACCCTAATCTACTCAACCTTTCTTCATAGCTAGCACCCTCCAAGGGCACCCTAGAAGGGTATGTTGATAAGGTTTAACAAAAAGCAGGCAAATGGGGTTTGCTTCGATGGGCTTTTTGGTTGGCATGGACCAGTTTGGACCAAACTGTCTGTGCTGTAGATTCTATGAAAAAGGAGATTGTTACGATCAGGTAAGGAGGTTAGACTGCAGCAGGTTTGTTTTGGCTCGGTAAAGGATATATTTATCAATTCAGTGAGTAGTTAACTGTTTACATGGTGTGATCATAAAATAACCAACAGAACAGGTTTTCTTAAGTTTAACAACGAGGTTAGATTTATGTTACTTAAACTGAACTCAGTAAAATAACAAAATACATACATTCACCACATGCGCACTGACTTTCACACACATACGCACTCGAAGTACACCCACGCACACAAATACAGATTAGAGTAAAGAATGATAGGTTAGCAAAGTAAAAATAATGTGTTCATAGAATTTACAATGCAGAAGGAGGCCATTCGGCCCATCGAGTCTGCACCGGCTCTTGGAAAGAGCACCCTACCCAAGGTCAACACCCCACCCAACACTAAGGGCAATTTTGGACACTAAGGGCAATTTATCATGGCCAATCCACCTAACCTGCACATCTTTGGACTGTGGGAGGAAAACGGAGCACCCGGAGGAAACCCACGCACACACGGGGAGGATGTGCACACTCAGCACAGATAGTGACCCAAGCCAGAATCGAAACTGGGAACCTGGAGCTGTGAAGCCATTGTGCTATCCACAATGCTACCGTGCTACCCAAAGCTACTACAGCCCGTAGTTTGGTGACTTGGCTAGCTTCAGGGTGAATTCATTTATCTTGGTGCTGCTATGGGAGCGGTGTTTTCAGAACCCCAAAATGTATCATGGAGTTCAACCAACCTCTCCATTTAATGGATTGTTACTTTTGAAGCACACGGCTTGTTCTTCAGGTGTGGTATTACAATTATGGACACATGGGTTTTTAAACACAAAACAATGTTTATTCCATGAATTCAACTTAACCTTTTAAATAAACATTGGATCACTTAACACCCCTTATTTCAAAGATAACACCGAAAATAATACAACACTAAATAATCCCTCAAAATGTTCCTTCAAACCTCCAAAAGACTAAATACCTTTAAACAGAAACACATCAGGTTAAAGACATTACTATTATGAGTTTAAATCACCCAAATGATTCAGAGATAGTCTTTCATGGCAGAGATCACAGCAGATCCAGCTCACTGCAAACACAGACACACCCAAGCTCTTTTCCTCAAAATTGAAACCAAAAGCAGAAGTGAGCTCAGCTCAGCTCCCCCCACCGTCTGACATCACTTCAGTAATGTGAGCTGCTCCATTTCTTAAAGGTACATTGCTTAAACATCCATTTCTTAAAGGTACTCTCACATGACAGTGCTTCCAATTTAAAGATGCATACAACTGAGTTGGTTGCTCTTCTGGAGGCAGTAGTGGTGGGTTGTGCTCTTTTAAGAAATATCTATCTGCAACAGGTGTCAGCTGCTTGCACTCTTTTGCTCAGAAAACATGTGCTTAAAACATCCAAAGGAGTTGGTTTTCGTGTCACCTCCTTCCACCAATCGCCAGGGGGAATCCATAAAATGATGTTACCCGTGTATTCCAAGGTGACTTGATGAGCTACGGTCTATGTCTGGAAAGCTACCGTAACCAGGGTTCCATTATCCAAGTGATTTGCCTTTGGTAGAGAAGTGGAGTTGAAGCCCGTGATTGGCCATGATCGTACTGAATGACAGAGCAGTTTCGACAGGCCATTTGGCCTACTCCTATTTTTTGTGTCTCCAACAGTTGAATACCTCAGGTGATTGTCTTCACGTCTTGTAGGGGGAAAGGAGATGGGATCCTTGCACATTTGCCTAAAGTCATTAGACAGGATTTCCTGGACCCACACGTGACAGGAATCATCACAGGTGGGATGGGAAATTTGACAGACCAGCCAAAGGCCCATTAACTGCAGACGGCAGAACTGGAAAATCCTGGCCATTGCCTTTGATGGGTTTTACAGTCAGACTGTCCTCATTCCATTGAATTGGAATGATGAACGTAGAGCAGAGCAAATTATAGGAACCATCTTTGGCTGTAATCTTAGCCTCCGTTTTTTAAAAGTCTGTTTTTAAAAGTTCAATTCAGCCGATGGGCCAAATTTCATTATTTGACATGAAAAACGTCTTCTTGACAAGGTTCATGTGGAGCATAAGCACTGGTGTGGCCGGCTGGGCCAAATGTAATTCTATATTTTATGTCATTTTGGCTCTCATTTTTTAAAATGCTTCAGACACTAATGAAAGGTTTATGATTTCACAAAGACCTGTGGTGTTATGAGAGCAGTTATTATGACGTTAATTCTTTCCTAACTGGAGATGGTGAAATCTCAATTTTGAAAACACATAAATCGTGCCAAAATGGTAGTAATTGTCCAGATAATTTCATTGTCCTGTGCCTTTCCTCATTATTATTCAAGGGCCTTGAATGTACAGCATCGTTAATGGCTATTTGCAGCCCAGTAAAGTGGACATATTTCTAGCATGTCTGCTTTATCTGTTTTTCAATTTAATATTGTAAAAGGTGGGTTAGCATATATCTGCATGTTGAAGTGCTGTCTCTCTCAGTTACTTCCCATCCATTTCAGACTGCTGCTCCTTTCAAGCTGAAAGATCTCAGATTGACCCTCCAGCTCCGATAGCCTGCCTGCCATTCTTAATTGGACAGAGAGCCTGTCTCCATGCCAATTAGGGAATGCTTCCATGAAATTTCCAATGAGTGACTGTTTCCCCCGGTGAGATGGGGTTAGAGGTGAGGTGGGGGGTATGGGGTGGGGCGAAGGGGGTGGGGTCAGCTCTGGTTAATAGTTGGGTCCCGGAAGCAGTCCCCTGCCCAGAAGGGAAAAATCAGGCCATAATTGGGGTCATTGTAGGTTCGGTACCAAAATGGCATTTGCCCCGTTTGTGTGCAATCCCAGCATGGTTTGTGCGCCAAATACCATCCCAGTGACGGCGTTAAGAGAATGCGCTGGAAGTCTGCAGAGTAGCTCTCTTTTAAATATGCACGAACATCCCCCCCCCCCCCCCTCCCCTGCCAAACCAGCATTATGTAATGGGATCATTAACCACTTTCAGGTTAATTTCTCATTCTTCTCTTTTGGTTCTGTTTGAGTTTATGGAAATGCTTGGTGGTTTGAAGAGTTGATTAAAGATGGTGAAGTTGTGAGCGAGTGGTGCTGAACATGGGGAAGGCCGTGTCTGATTGCAAGGATTTGCACAGTTAAAAGTCCAACAGGTTTGTTTGAAACACTAGCTTTCGGAGCACTGCTCCTTCCTCAGGTGAATGAAGAGGCCATCATGTCAAGGGTTTGGGTCAGGCCTCCCATTCCCATGATGGGCGGTATTTGTTGTATTTCCCCTGAGGCTGCAGCAGGAAAGGCAAATAGAGCAGACACAGCAAGGAAGAGGACAACTTGCTCATAGAGGGAGGAGGACGGGAGTGGACAGGGCTCTCGCAGGAGACTTTATCCACTTTGGGTCTCCTGGGACCATTACTCTGACCAACTGCTAAGTCCGTTGTACTGGGTGCATCATCTGCTTATTACAAAAGAGGTGCTCAAAGAATTCTGTCACCATTGCAACCAGTCCTGTAGCCTTAGAGCAGGGCAAGGATGGTGCTGGCTGTAACTGGGAAACTGACTGACACCATGAATTTCTTGACATTGGTATCCTTCCAGGCTGAAGGTGACATATGGAACACTGCACAGTTTACTATCCACTGCTGCATCAGAGAGGTGACCGATGCTCTTTCCACCAGGGGAGAGGAGTTTATCATACTCTCTCTGAACAAGGAACAGTAGGTGGACCCCATTTATGGCTTCACTCAGATATCAGGCTTCCTCACGGTGCATTGCGCCTTCGGCTACAAAAGCATTGGCTTTGCAGGTACCAAGTTTCAATGCAATAATATACCAGTACTGCAAAGGCTGCCACTTACGGAATGTGCAGTTGCTATGCAAGCAATCTCAGTGCATCCTCGCTGGTAAGACAGTGGTTTAGTGGTATTGTCGCTTGACTGGTAGTCCAGAGACCCAGAGTCATTCTCTACAGACCCAGGTTTGAATCCTGCCAAGGCAGATAGTGCAATTTGAATTCAATTTATTTGAAATCTGGAGTTTAAAAAAAAAATCAAAAAGGTGACCTCGGGCTGGTTTAGCACAGTGGGCTAAACAGTTGGTTTGTAATGCAGAACAAGGCAGCAGCGCGGGTTCAATTCCCGTACCGGCCTCCCCGAACAGGCACCGGAATATGCTGACTAGGGGCTTTTCACAGTAACTTCACTAAAGCCTACTTGTGACAATAGGCAATTATTATTATTATTATGAAACCATTGGCGATTGTTGTAAAAATCCATCTGGTTCACTAATGTCTTTTTGGGAAGTAAATTTGCCATCCTGACTTGGTCTGGCCTACATGTGAATCCAGATCCACAGCAATGTGGTTGACTCGTAAATGCCCTCAGGGATGGGCAATAAATGCCGGCCCAGCCGGAAACGCTCACATCTTATGACCAAATTTTTTTTAAAGTTATGAATAGGAAAGAGCCACCTAATGGCTGCATCTAACTCCCTAAATGTCTTCTTCCCAAGAGGACTTCACCCCCTGGAGTGATCACCCACTCCGAGTCCCAATTGGTCCCCAAACCAGATAATAATAATAATCTTTATTAGTGTCATAAGTAGGTTTACATTAACACTGCAATGACGTTACTGTGAAAAGTCCCTCGTCGCCACATTCCGGTGCCTGTTTGGGTACACAGAGGGAGAATTCAGAATATCTAATTCACCTAACAGCACGTCTTTCAGGAATTGTGGGAGGAAACCGGAGCACCCGGAGGAAACCCACACGGACACGGTGAGAATGTGCAGACTCCGCACAGACAGTGACCCAAAGCCGGAAATTGAACCTGGGACCCTGGCGCTGTGAAGCAACAGTGCTACCCACTGTGCTACCGTGCTGCCCTTGGACACTAATTCTGCTGTGGCTGCCCTCAAAAGAGACAATCACCACAAATCACCTCACCCCTCCTCCTTTAACTCCTTTATACAATCTTTAATAACTAAGTTACTCAGTCCTAAATTCGAACTAAACATATATACATGAGTTGCACAGTTATAAATTGTGTCCTTGAAGGCTTTTTCTCGTAGAGCGGCCTGTAGTCATAAATGCTTCCACTGGGTCAACATTAGCAGGAACTGCAATAATGGATACCCCTTCTATCACAGGCAGTTTGTCACTATTTGCTTCCATAGAGACATCAGTTATGTCGATAACAGATCGATTAGGTACTTCGGTGCTTACGGATTCGCAAATATTTCTTGATGGCAATGCTGACTGCTGGAGCATCTCTCTGCTCCTCGGGTGATCCATCCCTCCATGTACATTTGGTACGACAAGTGTCCGGTCTTGGAGACAATAGTTCCGGGATTCAACTTGATCCACTACCAGAGTTTCATTTAATGACACCAGGTCACATTATGTACTTAATATGTTTTTTTTAATGTTGCAAGAGTGATAGGGCATTGATGAGATCCCGGGGCTTGTGTGTTTGAACATAAACATTTTTATTGTCAGGTTTTAACTATGTACAGTTCCAAATATGGTCTTGCTTGGAGCTGTTTCATGCAAGCTTGCTGCTTACCAAGTTCAGTTCTAGACTATTCTCTGATCATGTGACTACAAACATCACTCTGAGGGCGTGCCACTCTCCAGTCGCATGTTACCCCTTGCTGTGCCGAGCACCTTATGCTATAATGCATGGAGGCACGCATCATCACAATAGAACAAAGTCTTATGTCTTGACTGTTCTTTCACAATCTTGGCCTGTCACGTGTGAAGGAATGGTCTCCATACTCTGTTTCTGGTACTTAGGGGGCGATTCTCCGCACTCACGATGGTGCGGAGAATAGCGGGGGTCGTAATTTTTTACGGCCACGCTGGTCTGATGCCCTCCCGCTATTCTCCCCCCCCCCCCCCCCACGCCCGCCTCCCGACACGAATCGCTGCCCGCCGTTTTTTTACGGCGAGCAGCGATTCTCAGCTGGCCGATGGGCCGAATTCCAAGCCCTTTACGACCGTTTTTAGGAACGTCAAACACACCTGGTCTGACCGTTCGTAAAAACGGCCGTAAAATTGCGATCTTGGGAACCATGGCACCGATTGGCACGGCAGTACCACGGCCGTGCCAAGGGTGCCATGGGCCCGCGATCGGTGCCCACCGATCGCAGGCAGCGGGTACTTACCCCGCGCACTCTTTGTCCTTCCGCCGCCCCGCTGTACCCATTCGCGGGGCGGCTGAGGGGCATCCCGGCCCGCGCGTGCGCGGGATTCGCGCAAATGCTCAATGACGTCATCCGTGCATGCGCGGGTTAGAGTCTTCCAATCCGCGCATGCGCGGCTGACGTCATGCGACGCGTCAGCCGTCGCAAACTCTGGCAAGCGGGCTTAACGAAATTCGTTAAGCCCACGATGCCGGAGTTCACGGCCGCGGCATGCTAGCCCCGACCAGGGACCAGAATCGGTTCCCGGTCGGGGGGGGTGGAGGCTGGCGTCAAACCCGCCCGTTTTTGACGCCAGCCTCACGATTTCTCCAGGTTTCGGAGAATCACGCCCTTAGTTTGTGTGATAAAGTTTCTTCTCTTCTGTTCTCTTTCAATTCAGCATCTTTTTCATCCAATATTTTATCATATTGATCCTTGCCTTTTCCATACTCATGACCATTTCAGCCATCTTGTCTTGACACGTAATCTCAGTTTGTTTCCCTGTCTGAATTGGTGATTCTGCTGTCAGTGTCAATGTTTTTACCTCTTCGGTTAATGTCTCATTGTCAGCGGGCGCCAGATCCCGTAGGTAGACCGTATCCTGTCGGCCGTTGGGGTACTGAGTGTTAGCGTGAAGGAGGTGGACCCTCTCGACCAATGAGTCCGACTTGTGCGCCCGCACGTGTTTGCGGAGCAGGATGGGTCCAGGAGCTGCCAGCCAGGTTGGGAGCGAGGTCCTGGAGGAGGACTTCCTAGGGAAGACAAGGAGATGTTTGTGCGGTGTTTGGTTGGTCGTGGTACACAGCAGTGATCAGATGGAGTGGAGAGCATCAGGAAGGACCTCCTACCAGCGGGAGACTGGGAGTTTCCTGGACCGTAGGGCCAGTAGGACGGTCTTCTAGACTATTCCGTTCTCCCTCTCTACCTGTCCGTTTCCCCTGGGGTTGTAACTGGTCATCCTACTTGAGGCAATACCCTTGCTGAGCAGGAATTGACGCAGTTCGTTGCTCATAAAGGAGGACCCCCTATCGCTGTGTACGTAGGTGGGGAAACCGAACAGTGTAAAGATACTATGGAGGGCTTTTATGACGGTGGCTGCGGTCATTTCGGGGCAGGGGATGGTGAATGGGAACCGGGAGTACTTGTCAATCACGTTCAGGAAGTATGTGTTGCGGTCGGTGGAGGGGAGGGGCCCTTTGAAGTCCATTCTGAGGCGTTCAAAGGGACGGGAAGCCTTTATCAGGTGTGCTTTCTCTGGCCTGTAGAAGTGCGGCTTGCATTCCGCGCAGATTTGGCAGTTCCTGGTGACGGTCCTGACCTCCTCGATGGAGTAGGGCAGGTTGCGGGTCTTGATGAAATGGAAGAATCGAGTGACTGCAGGGTGGCAGAGGTCCCCGTGGAAGGCCCGGAGTCGGTCCACTTGTGCGTTGGCACTTATGCCGCGGAATAGGGCATCAGGAGACTCGTTTAGCTTCCCGGGATGATACAAGATCTCATAGTAGGTGGAAAGCTTGATCCTCCACCGTAACATCTTATTGTTCTTTATCTTGCCCCGCTGTGCATTATTGTGGTAAACCACTGTTACACCTGTATTAGGTGATGTAAGGTAGGACCTGTACTACAGGTTCGCCGGTAGCCCCTGCCTGCTGGCTCCGCCCAGTGGGTGGAGTATAAATATGTGTGTCCTCATTCAGCAGTCATTTTGCCAGCTGCTGTGGGAAGCCACACATCTTAGAGCAATAAAGCCTCAGTTGTATCCAACTCTCGTCTTTGTACAATTGATCGTGCATCAATTTATTGCTCTAAAAGATGGACCTCTGAAACAAACCGGATCGCTTGCAGCTGGATCCACAATCAAGTGACGCCAAAAAGGACTTTAATCACTGGCTAGCTTGCTTCGAGGCCCATATCAACTCAGCGACCACCCCTGTTCCGGAGGCTCAGAAGATACAGATCCTGTACTCAAGGTTGAGCTCCAACGTGGTTCCGCTGATCCAGGTCGCCCCGAACTATGCCAAAGCCACGGCACTCCTCAAAGAAAACTACGCACAGAAAACAAACACGCTCTTTGCCAGGCACGTACTCGCCACTCGCTCTCAACTCCCTGGTGAGTCCATAGAAGACTTCTGGCGGGCCCTAATCCCACTCGTCCGGGACTGCGACTGTCAGGCCGTTACGGCCACTGAACATTCCAACCTTCATATGCGGGACGCGTTTGTAACGGGGATTAAGTCGGACCTCATACGCCAAAGACTGCTAGAAGGGACCACGCTCGACCTAGCTAGTGCTCTCCATGACGGTCGCCTCACATAACATCCAGGCCTACCCCACCAGCCGCGCGGCCCACCCCTCCTACCCCTCGTGGACCCCACAGATGGCTGCCCCAGCGGGTCCTTACACAGCCAGTACGCCTGTGCCACACGCCAGCCCGCACCCCGGGGGTCCCCGATGTTACTTCTGCGGCCAGCAGAAGCACCCTCGCCAACGCTGCCCGGCCCGCGCTGCCGTTTGCAAGGCTTGTGGCAAAAAGGGGCACTTCACCACGGTGTGCCAGGCCCGCGCAGTCGCCGCTATCGCCCCTACCCCTCTAGTCTACACACAATGGGCGCCGCCATCTTCATCTCCCTGGACCACGCGTGGCCAGTGGGCGCCACCATCTTCACCTCCCCGCCTCCACGTGCGGCCAGTGGGCTCCGCCAACTTCACCGCCCAGGGCCACGCGCAGCCAGCTGCCACCTTCACCCATGAGGCCACGTGCGGCCAGTGGGCGCCGCCATCATCACCTCCTGGGGCCACACGCGGCCAGTGGGCGCTGCCACCTTCTCCCCCCAGTCCACGTGTGGCTCATGGGCGCCATTTTGTCCCCTGCAGGAACTTCAGACGCCGCCATCTTCTCTCTACCATGGGACTTGGACACCGACAGCATTCCAGGACCTGGGCCCCCAGGCTCCCCATCATCCAACGTCAGCGAAGACCGACCATGACTCGTCTCAGTGACGATCGACCAGTCTCGTCCACACAACCCGCCACCGCATCGACCAGTGTGAAAATCAACGGCCACGTGACCTCTTGCCTGCTGGACTCAGGGAGCACCGAAAGATTCATACACCCGGATACGGTAAGGCACTGCTCCCTCGCGATCCACCCCGCCAACCAAAGAATTTCCCTGGCCTCCGAATCCCATTCCGTAGTGATCCGGGGGTTCTGCACGGTCACTCTCATGGTCCAGGGCGTAGAATTCAACAGCAGGACCTTCATACTAACCAGGCCCGTCTCTGCTTAGCTTCTGAGATCAGACAAGATCGGGCGTTTTCAGAGTAGTATGGCCGTAGGCTGACAGGACCTTCATCAGGTCCGAGGTCCAGCGGTTGCTTCGGGAAGGCATCATCAAGGCCAGCAAGAGCCCCTGCAGAGCCCAAGTGGTAGTCTTTAAAACTGGGGAGAAACACAGAATGGTCGTGGATACAGCCAGACCATCAATCGGTACACGCAGCTCGACGCGTACCCCCTCCCACGCATATCTGATATGGTCAATCAGATTGCACAGTACCGGGTCTTCTCAACGGTAGACCTCAAATCCGCCTACCACCAGCTCCCCATTCGTAAATCGGACCGTCCATACACCGCTCTCGAGGCGGACGGTCATCTCTACCACTTCCTCAGAGTTCCCTTCGGCGTCACTAACGGGGTCTCAGTCTCCCAAAGGGAGATGGACCGAATGCTCGACAGGTACGGTTTGCGGGCCACCTTCCTGTACCTAGATAACATCACCATCTGTGGCCATGACCAGCAGGACCACGATGCCAAATTTCTCCACACCGCCACTTTCCTCAACCTCACCTACAACAAGGAGAAGTGCATGTTTAGCACAACCCGCTTAGCCATCCTCGGCTATGTGGTCCAGAACGGAGTTCTGGGGCCCGATCCCGACCGCATGTGCCCCCTCATGGAGCTTCCCCTCCCTCACTGCCCCAAGGCCATCAAACACTGACTGGGGTTCTTCTAGTACTACGCCCAGTGGGTCCCAAACTATGCGGACAAGGCCCACCCACTCATTCAGTCCACCCACTTTTCCCTGACGGCCGAGGTGCAACAGGCCTTCGCCCATATCAGAGCCGATATAGTCAAGGCCGGGATGCACGCAGTAGACGAGACGCTGCCCTTTCAAGTAGGGAGCGACGCATCGGACGTCGCCCGAGCCGCCACTCTCAACCAGGCAGGCAGACCCGTGGCATTCCTCAGAAATTCGGCACTCATCCATCGAAAAAGAGGCCCAAGCTATCGTTGATGCTGTGCGGCATTGGAGGCATTACCATGCCGGCAGGAGGTTCACTCTCCTCACTGACCAACGGTCGGTAGCCTTAGAACATAGAACATAGAACAGTACAGCACAGAACAGGCCCTTCGGCCCTCGATGTTGTGCCGAGCAATGATCACCCTACTTAAACCCACGTAACCCGTATACCCGTAACCCAACAATCCCCCCATTAACCTTACACTATGGGCAATTTAGCATGGCCAATCCACCTAACCCGCACATCTTTGGACTGTGGGAGGAAACCGGAGCACCCGGAGGAAACCCACGCACACACGGGGAGGACGTGCAGACTCCACACAGACAGTGACCCAGCCGGGAATCGAACCTGGGACCCTGGAGCTGTGAAGCATTGATGCTAACCACCATGCTACCGTGAGGCCCTTCATGTTCAATAACACGCAGCGGGGCAAGATCAAAAACGATCAAATCTTGCGGTGGGGGAGCGAGCTCTCCACCTATAATTACAAAATTTTGTATTGCCCCAGCAAACTCAACGAGCCCCTAGATGCCCTATCCTGAGGTACATGTGCCAGCGCACAAGTAGACCGACTCTGGGTCCTGCACGACAGCCTTTGTCACCCGGGAGTAACTCGTCTGTACCATTTTGTCAAGGCCCGCAATCTGCCCTACTCCGAGGAAGTACGGACAATCACCAGGGACTGCCAGGACTGAGTGGAGTGCAAGCAGCACTTCTACCGGCCAGACCGTGAGCACCTGGTGAAGGCCTCCCGCCCCTTTGAACGCCTCAGTGTGGATTTCAAAGGGCCCATCCCCTCCACCGACCAAAACACATATATTCTCAGTGTGGTCGATGAGTACTCCAGGTTCCCCTTCACCATCCCATGCCCCGATATGACATCTGCCACCGTCATCAGTGCCCTAAACACTATCTTCGCTCTGTTCAGTTTCCCCGCCTATATCCACAGTGACAAGGGATCCTAATACATGAGCGATGAGCTGCGCCAGTTCCTGTTCAGCAGGGGCATCGCCTCCAGCAGGACGACCAGCTATAACCCCCAGGGAAACGGGCAGGTAGAGAGGGAGAATGGGACGGTATGGAGGGCCGTCCAACTGGCCCTACGGTCCAGGAACCTCCCAGCATCTCGCTGGCAGGAGGTCCTTCCTGATGCACTACACTCTATTCGGTCACTACTGTGCACTGCTACTAACAACACACCCCATGAACGTCTCTTTGCCTTCCCCAGGAAGTCCACATCCGGGGTGTCGCTCCCGACTTGGCTCGCAGCGCCAGCACCAGTCCTGCTCCGTAGGTGCAGTTGCTCCATGCCAACCCCCAGTATGCCTACGTGGCGTACCTCGATCGCTTCCAAGATACTGTCTCCCTCAGGGACCTGGCACCAGCAGGTTCCACACACACACACTACCCCGGCCCGGTGCCACCCTCCCCTCCCCCGGCATTCCCAGCATTAACCCCACCAGGGCCATCCGTCCTTCCCCTGCCCACGCCAGAGAATGAGGAGGATTTCAGCACGCTCCCGGAGTCACCGAACAGCAGGCCAGCACCGATATCGCTGCCACCGCTATGCCGATCCCAGCGGAACATCAAGGCACCGGACCCGTTAAATCTCTAACTGGCACCAGACTCCAAAAGACATTATTTTTCTGATGAAATACTGTAAATATAAATTCATCGCTGTATATACTTCTCCACCACCCCGCCGGACTCGATTTTAACAGGGGGTGAATGTCGTAAACCACTGTTACACCTGTATTAGGTGATATAAGGTAGGACCTACTACAGGTTCGCCGGTAGTCCCTGCCTGCTGGCTCCACCCAGTAGGCGGAGTATACATATACGTGTCCTCATTCAGCAGCCATTTCGGCAGCTGCTGTGGGATGCCACACATCTTAGAGCAATAAAGCCTCAGTTGTATCCAATTCTAGTCTTTGTACAATTGATCGTGCACCAATCATCGAACATTAAAGCAACCGACCGTTGGTCAGTGAGGAGAGTGAATCTCCTGCCAGCCAGGTAATGCCTCCAGTGCCGCACAGCTTCTGCTATGGCCTGGGTCTTCTTTTCAACTGAGGAATGGCGGATTTCTGAAGCGTGGAGTGTGCGTGAGAAGCAGGCCACGGATCTGCCTGCTTGGTTGAGGGTGGTTGCCAGAGCTAGGTCAGACGCATTGCTCTCGACTTGGAAGTGAAGGGATTCATTGATTGCGTGCATCGTGGCCTTTGCAATGTCCGCTTTGATGCGGCTGAAGGCCTGGCGGGCCTCTGCCGACAGGGGGAAATCTGTGCACTGAATTAGTGGGCGGGCCTTGTCCGCATAGTTGGGGACCCACTGGGCATAATATGAAAAAAATCCCTGGCAGCGTTTCAGGGCCTTGGAGCAGTGTGGGGGGCTGGGGGGGGGGGGGGGGGGGGGGGGACTTCCATGAGGGTGCGCATGCGTTCCGGATCTGGGCCTATAACTCCATCATGCACTACGTAGCCGAGGATAGCTAGACGGTCGGTGCTGAACACGCATTTGCCCTTGTTGTTAGTTAGGTGAAGGATTTTTGCGGTATGGATGAATTTATGGAGGTTGGTGTCATGGTCCTGCTGGTCGTGGCCGCAGATGGTGACGTTATCGAGGTACGGAAACGTGGCCCGCAAACCGTAACAGTCAACCATTCGGTCCATCTCCCGTTGGAAGACCGAGACTCCATTTGTGACACCGAAGGGAACCTTTAGGAAGTGGTAGAGCCGCCCATCTGCTTCGAATGCTGTGTATTTGCGGTCGCTAGGGCGGATGGGGAGCTCATGGTAGGCGGACTTTAGGTCCACCGTGGAAAAGACCTTGTATTGTGCAATCAGATTGACCAAATCAGATATGCGGGGGAGGGTGAACATGTCGAGCTGCGTGTACCTGTTGATGGTCTGACTGTAATCGATGGCCACCCTATGCTTCTCCCCGGTCTTTACAACCAGTACTTGAGCTCTCCAGGGACTGTTGCTCGCCTCAATAATACCTTCCTTCAATAACCGCTGGACCTCCGACCTAATGAAGGTCCGGTCCTGGGCACTGTACCGTCTGCTCCTAGTGGCGACGGATTTGCAATCCGGGGTGAGGTTCGCAAAAAGTGAAGGTGGCTCGACCTTGAGGGTCGCGAGGCTGCAGACAGTGAGGGGGGTATAGGGCCGCCGAATTTAAAAGTTAAACTTTGGAGGTTACATTGGAAATCTAACCCCTGGAGCGTGGCAGCGCAGAGGTGAGGGAGGATTTAGAGGCGGAATTTTTTAAATTCCCTTCCGTGGACTGTGAGGTTCGCCACGCAGAATCTGTGATCTCTACAGAGTGAGACCCGGAGGCCAGGGAGTTTCCTAGGTAGATGGGAAGAGAACAGCGCCTTACCGTGTTGCGGTGTATGAAGCTCCCTGTGCTCCTGGAGTCGATCAGGCAGGATGATTTATGCCCATTGATGAGCACGGTTGTCGTCGTGGTTAAGAGAGTTCGGGGTCGAGACTGGTCCAGGGTCACCGAGACAAGTGGCAAAAGCTGGAGATTTTCTTCGGGCGATGTGTGGTCATCCGAATCGGGGCCCTGAGACTCCAGCCAAGATGGCGGCACCCATCCATCGCACATGGTTCCTGGGGAACAAGATGACGGCACCCAGGGCCCACACGTGGCTCGGGAAAAGGTAGATGGCGGCGCCCGCTGGCCTCATGTGGCTCGTGGAGAGAGTTGGGATGGTGATCCCGGTTCGCCCCTGGAGACCGTGGCGACCTCCTGGGCCTGGCATACAGCCACGAAATGGCCCTTTTTGCCGCCCCCTTTGCCGGTGGAGGAACGGGCCGGGCAGCGCTATCGGTGACTTCAAAGCTATTTTACCCTCCCACTATCGATTTCTGGAAGAATTCCTCCCATTCTCCTCCTTTACCTCGCTGGCAGTTTCTTGCTTTACTTGTCCTGGTTTTCTCCCATCCCCTGGAACACAGGATTCAGGCAGGGGTATATCTCCCCCTCTCAGTATGAAGCATGCAATAGAGAAAGGGGGTTAAGAGTTAGGGTCAGAGGAAAGGAGAAATTGGAGGACTGGAGTCATGGCTGGAGTAGATCTCTAGGGTGGGGTTCTCCAATCCCGCGGCAGAGCGTCGACGCCGTCGTAAACACCGTCGCGTTTTACCACGACGTGAATGGGCCGCTCCCATGACTAATTCTGGTCCCTCCAGTGGGCCAGCATGGCACTGGAGCGGTTCGCGCTGCTCCAGCTGCAGATCCCGGCACGACCTGTGCGCCGTGGGATCTGCGCATGCACACTTGCGCCGTCGCCAACGAGGACATGCGGGCATGCGCAGTGGCCTCTTTCAACGCCCTGGCCCCGACGCAACATGGCGGAGGACTACAGGGGCTGGTGCGTAGGAAAGGAGGCCCCCAGCCACAAAGGCCAGCTCGCCGATCGGTGGGCCCCGATCGTGGGCCAAGCCACATCGGAGGCCCCCCAGGGTCGGACCCCCCCCCCCCCCACCCCCCCCCCCCCCCCACAGGCTGCCACCCGACCCTTACACGCCAAGGTCCTGCCGGCCCAGAGCAGGTTAGAACGGCTCCGGCGGGTCTTGGCTCTTTTCTTACGGCCACTCGGCCCATCCGGGCCGGAGAATCGGTGGGCTGGCCGCGTAGATCGGCCCGCGACCGGCGCCACGCCAGCCACGCCGGCGCCAATGGTGCCGATTCGCGTGCCGGCGTCAGGGCGGCGTGGTGCGATTTGCGCGGCCCGTCGGCGGTTCTCCGACCCGGCACGGGGTCGGAGCATCTCGCCCCTATTCTCTACTGCATAGTCTTCCAATTGCTGCACCATTTAGAGTCACTCTGCTGTGTTACGGGCATAAATGCGAAAGAAAATGTCTGCCATGTCTGTGGCTGGTGGAGAGTAGGAGGCTATGGCCTAGGCTGGAAAGGAGTCTTGATCCAGAAGACAACAGGAGGCCTGGGCTGGAAGGGAATGGGCGCTTTGGGGTATAAAAATGACTTGCTATCTGGGGCCAGGAGTTGAGGGGGGAGAGGATTCTCGTGGCTGTGAAGCTAACTCTGTAACTGTGGCAGTGAGTGTCATGTCTGGACTCAATATAAAGAAGACTCGAATCGTTAAAGGAACATGGGGGGCACCTTTTGGACAGAGTACTTGACAACCAGTAATGAACGGCTTGAAAACCCATTAAAAATCAGCATGTTCAAAATGAACTGTTGAACACACACTATTCCGGAATTCATAACCTTCATCCACTGCTAAACTCTAATCACTGCCCGTCCCTATTCCCTGATTCAATATTCAGCTTTGTTTTCTCATTGACTGGAAGACCACAGTCCTGATTATCGTCCAAAATCAGACTTTGCCTCCTAAGCCCCACCAGAAATCACTCACAGTGCCCAATAACTTCTCAGTCCCCAGGCACCGTACAACCTAAGTGCTTCCATTACCTGCAGTTATTCCCTATTTCCTCAGCCAGCTCTGCTGCTTAGTGTTTGTTGTGAGGTAACAATTGCTCAGTGGTTCTCGCAAAGGGTCGTTAAAAACCTTGGCAAAATCATTGTGTCAGACATTAACTTGTCAGCCAAATGCTTCATTGTGGGACAGTGCAGCTGAGCAAATCCCAGTTTATTTTTGGCTGAGAACCACATGCAGCTTTATGTGCATTGACATTGCACACTCAACTCTTCAGCGACAGAGATTGAATAACTATTTACCAATGGTTGAATTCTGGATTTGCACAGTTTTGAATAATAAAGGAGTTGCTATGTTGTTTACACTTACCATCTGACTGTATTAAAACACACCTCGAACAATGCAATACAAGGTGGGAATGCTCTCTAATGTTCTGCTGTAAAGAAATTGGGCAAGGCTCAGTGAAATGACTATATGTGTATGGGTGAAAGAAAGCATTAACCATCACCTGGTCACAAGGTTCTTACTGCCCACTTATTACTGTAGTGTCCTTCAAAAATAAATGACTGGGATAGACAAAAAGCCGGGACATAGCAGCATTTCAGCAATGCAAAAATCTCCATCATTCTCTTCCCCCATCCAAAGATGGCATATTTTCAAAAGCAATCATATTCCCACTGTAGACCGAGTGGTCACGTGATGACGTGGCTACTAAAAGTGTCACATGTCGGGAGCGTGGGCGTTCTTCCCGGAGAACAAGCATGGAGGAGCTGCTCAACTGGTAAATAAAGCATTGTCCGTTACAAGTCCTTCGTTGTCAGTGTTTGGGAAACCAGAACTTCGACATGGTGTCCGGAGCTGGCAGCGTAGCACAGGGACTTTGCCGCATCGACCCATTCGTGCTCAATGAAAACATTGTGGACAGGTGGCCAAAGTTTGGGAAGTTCCGTCTTCGCTGCAGTGCTGCATTAACTAACAAATCACAAAAAGTACAGGCTAACATCTTACTAAACTTGGCGGGTCCTGAGGACGTCGAGAGGTTCGAGGTATTTGTTTTCGAAACGGAGGAGGCGAAAGAGGACTCTGAAATAATTCTGAAAAGGTTTGAGAACATCTGTCTTCTGGTTAAAAAAATATAATTCACAGCACGCATGCGTTGAATTCAACAAACCAAAGCACAGATTAATCAATACAATCAATACGGCAACCTTGAAAATCTTAGTGACGAAATGTGCATTTGTCACCCTTACTAATGAGTTAGGGATCGAATAATCTGCGGGGCCACAAAAATCTTGTCCATTAGCAACTGCTGCGAGAGAAAGATTTAACGCTACAAACAGCTATTAGTATTTGCATGTTAAATGAACAGTCAGAAAATAGCAGCAGAGATTTTAGGCAGGAAACCAAAGTTTTCATGGTAAAGGGCATGTCCCTGCACCAACTTCAGTGGCCATCAACCTCAGAACAGAACAGCATGTTTCGCCTATGGGAAAAGCTGCAATAAATGTGGCAATTGGAATCATTTTTTGAAAAATGCTGCAGATTGAAACCACAGCGACATTCCTTTGCCACTAGCCACACAGCAGCCAGTCAGTCCTCCACGGTTAGGAGCCACAGCAAGGTGAACAAACTGGAGCTTAGCCAAAGCAACCAAACCAGACACCGTTGATGTGTTGGGTACTCTGGATCCACGGAGACTGCGTTTACCTCAGCAGTAACACATCCAGGCTACCAACACTTGAAATAGTACAACACTATTTTATTAAGCTAGAAACTGTTGAACATACTTTCACTGTGGGCCGACACTATGTTAGATTAAACTAAAGACCTATGCCTATCCTAACCAGTCTATGCACTCAGCTGTGAGCTCTGTCCTTCTGAGAGGCTGCATCCCGAATGAGCGGGAAAACTGATGCCCTCTGTCTTTATAGTGAGTGTGCTCTAACTGGTGATTGGCTGCGGTGTTGTGTGTGTTGATTGGTCTTGCTGTGTGTCAATCAGTGTGTGTGTCTGCACCATGATATACTGGTGTATATTATGACAACCGTCACAGTAAAGGGTGAGATCTTCACCACCCTCAACGTGTTTAACAGCAAGACTGAAGGCAAAGATTGATACTGGAGCAAAGTGTAATGTGTTGCCCAGCCGAATGATACAGGAATTAGACCCTTATCTAGCACCAGACCCCAATACCCAGGTGGGCCTTGTGGCTTTTGGCGGACAAACCATCTGCTTTGAAGGTGAGGCCTCTCTCTGTTGCGCACAGGCCAGCTTCAAGTTTCATATAGTTGACCAGAGCTAAGGCCGCTGCAAGGTCTTCGGGTCAGCATTACACTGGGAGTCATCCAGATGTACATTATGCTTTGCAAAGCCATGCTCCAGAATACCTCTTCAACTGTGATGCCATTGGTAAGCTACCAGTTGTCTACCACATGGGACGAGATGACTTGGTGCCACTAACAGTCTGTGCTCCGAGAGGCGTACCAGTGACCAAGAAGCAGAAAGTCGCCAATGAGCTGCATCGGATGGCAGCACTGGGTATCATAATTCCATACACAGAATGAGTATCAGCAAAAGAAAAGATGGCAGGGTCGAGATTTGCATTAGCCCAGTGAATTAAACAAGGTGCAGCTCAGACCTCTTCACCCTGTGAAGAGACTGGAACAGATCCTAGCAGACATGTCAAACACTAAGCTTTTCAGCATCCTGGATGTGAAATACGGGTTTTAGCAAATCACACTAGATGAAGAATCCTCAAAATGTATCACATCTGTATCTCAGGTAGTGTAAGGACCCTTCTTGTTGATTCCTTTGTTTCCCATTTCTTTTACTTTGTCGTTATCCGTTAATATTTAATGGCCACATTCCTTGAAGTCGAGCAGAAGTGAAGAACTCAAAAGCTGCAAAATAGTACACTGTGCTATGAAGATAGAGATTTTTAAAATAGAACTCAGTCTTTCTGGCACCTGAGAGATCGGAGGGATTTGGTTCGATTGGGTGGCTGGTAGCCAATGGTTTGGCCAAGGACCATATTCTGCCTGGCAACTGACAGTGATTGGCTTCAGTCAGGTGGAAGGTTTTCAGAGGACCCAGGAAGGAAACAGAACTCTCCTGGATACTGAGAGAAGAAGCTGTGAGTTGCTCTTTCTCTCTCTCTTGCTCCAAACAGGTTTCCTTCCTGCTGGTTTCTGAATCTGCAGAGAATCTGCTTGAGATCCTGATCAATCGACAGCGATTGCCATTACAGACTAAATGCAAAGATCTCACTTCAACTGAAGGCCTAGACTAAAAGATGAACTGGAAGACGTCCATCTGAAAGAGACTTTTATCCTTTTTGTTCTTTTGTATTATTTTCCTGTACACCCCTCTTTGCCCTCTGTGTTTGTCTGTCTTGTGTGTGTGTGTAGAGGCTGAGGGGAGTTAAAGAAGGGAGATTAGAAATTAGATAATAGTTCATCAGTTGTATTTGTTGCCTATTTAATTATAGTTTTCTTTATTAATAAACATTCATTTTGTTTAAATTTTCAAACCTGGGGCGAAATTCTCCGCGGACCGACGTGACGCCCATTTCCGGTGGGAAAAAGCGGTGCGCATGACTCCGGCGTCCGGGACTTCTTTTAAGGTGGCAATCTCCGTTCCCGGAAATGCCAGCAGCTGACTGACGCGATACGCGTCAGTTTCACCAGCTGCGGAAGTGGTGAGACCCGGCGTTTTTTGGAGGAGGAGGAGAGAGACAGACCCAGCATTTGGGGGGGGGGGGGGGGGTTCCGGCATTGGGGGGGGGGTCCGGCATTGGGGGGGGGGGTCCGGCATTGGGGGGGGGGTTCCGGCATTGGGGGGGGTTCCGGCATTGGGGGGGGGGGGGGTTCCGGCCTTGGGGGGGGGGGGGTTCCAGCATTGGGGGGGGGGTTCCGGCATTTGTGGGGGGGGGGGGTTCCGGCATTGGGGGGGGGGGGGTTCCGGCATTTGGGGGGGGTTCCGGCATTGGGGGGGGTTCCGGGATTCGGGGGGGGGGGGGGTGCGGCATCGGGGGGGGGTTGCGGGCAGCGGCGTGCAGAGAGGGGGGGCGACGGATGCCCGGGGCCAACGCACCGTCGCCCCCCCCTCTGTACGCCGCTGCCCCCTACCCCAACCCCCCCCCTCACCACCCCTACCTCCCTCCCCACCCCTACCTCCCTCCCCACCACTCCTACCCCCCTCCAACGCCGCCCCCCTCCAACGCCGCCCCCCATCTCTCGCAACGCCGCAACCCCCCCCTCAACGCCGGGTCCCCCCCCCCTCAACGCCGGGTCCCCCCCCTCAACGCCGGTACCCACACCCCCCCTCCCTCTGAAGGCCGGTACCCACACCACCCCCCCTCTCTCCTCCTCCCCCCCCTTCCTTCCTCCCCCCCCTTCCTTCCTCCCCCCCCTTCCTTCCTCCCCCCCTTCCTTCCTCCGTTACTGGGGGGGGGGTGCGGCGTTAGTGGGGGGTGGGGGGTGGGGGGGAGCGGCGTTGGAGGGGGGTAGGGGTGGTGAAGGGGGCAGGGGTGGTGAGGGGGGGTTGGGGTAGGGGCAGCGGCGTGCAGAGGAGGGGTGTGACTGATGCCCGGGGCCAACGCACCGTCGCCCCCCCTCTGCACGCAGCTGCCCCTACCCCAACCCCCTCCCCTCACCACCCCTACCCCCTTCACCACCCCTACCCCCTCCAACGCCGTACCCCCCACCCCCACTAATGCCGCACCCCCCCCCCCACTAACGGAGGAAGGAAGGGGGGGAGGATGAAGATGGGGGGACGGAGGAAGGGGGGGGAGGAGGAAGGAGGGGGGAGGAGGAAGGAGGGGGGGAGGAGGAAGGAAGGGGGGAGGAGGAGAGAGGGGGGGGTGTGGGTACCGGCCTTCAGAGGGAGGGGGGCGGGGTGTGGGTACCGGCGTTGAGAGGGGGGGGTTGCGGCATTGAGGGTGGGGGGTTGCGGCGTTGCGAGAGATGGGGGGCGGCGTTGGAGGGGGGTAGGGGTGGTGGGGAGGGGGGTAGGGGCGTTGGAGGGAGGTAGGGATGGTGGGGGGGTGGTTGGGGTAGGGGGCAGCGGCGTACAGAGGGGGGGGCGACGGTGCGTTGGCCCAGGGCATCCGTAGCCCCCCCTCTCTGCACGCCGCTGCCCCCAAACCCCCCCCCGATGCCGCAACCCCCCCCCGATGCCGCAACCCCCCCCCCCCGATGCCCCCCCCCCCCCCCCCCCGATGCCACAACCCCCCCCGGATGCCGCAACCCCCCGGATGCCGCAACCCACCCCCCGATGCCGCAACCTCCCCCCCCATGCCGCAACCCCTCCCCCCCATGCCGCACCCCCCCGATGCCGCAACCCCCCCCCGATGCCGCAACCCCCCCCGATGCCGCAACCCCCCCCATGCCGCAACCCCCCCCATGCCGCAACCCCCCCGATGCCGCAACCCAACCCCCCCCGATGCCGCAACCCACCCCCCCCCCGATGCCGCAACCCACCCCCCCCCCGACACTGAACGGCGTCAACCATCATCAATGGTTGACGACGTTTTAAAGCAACTGTGATTTTCGCCGACGTGACCCGTGGCCACGTCGGCGGGACTTCGGCCCATCCGGGCCGGAGATTTGTGGACACTAAAAAAAAAATGAAATCCCGCCGGCGCCAGCTGTTTTCAGAGGCTGCCGGCGGGATTTGCACAACGCCGGTGGAAGATTTAAAAACCCTGCGGGAGCGGAAATAACACCGCTGCCCGCCGATTCTCCGACCCTGCGTGGGGTCGGAGAATCCCGCCCCTGGGCCGGGATTCTCCCCTACCCAGCGGGGCAGGGGGTACCGGTGTGTCGGAGTGGCGTGAACCACTCCGGCGTCGGGCCGCTCCAAAGGTGTGGATTTATCTGCACCTTTAGGGGCCAAGCCCTCACATTCAGGGGCTAGGCCCGCGCCAGCTGGCGTGAACGGCCTATGGCGCCACGCCAGCCAGGACCGAAAGGACTTCGCCGGCCAGCGTAAGTCTGCACATGCGCCGGAGCGTCAGCAGCTGCTGACGTCATACCGGCACATGCGCAGGGGAGGGGGTCTCTTCTGCCTCCGCCATGTTGAAGGCCATGGTGGAGGCGGAATAAAAAGAGTGCACCCACGGCACAGGCCCGCCCGCCGATCGGCCCACCAGGCCACCGTGGGGGCACCCCCCGGGGTCAGATCGCCCCATGCCCCCCCCCCCCCCCCGGACCCCGGAGCATGCCCGTGCTGCCAATCCCGCCAGTCAGACAGGTGTTTTGATTCCCGCCGGCGGGAGAGGCCTGTCAGCGGCGGGAGTTCGGCCCATCGCAGGCCAGAGAATCGCCACGGGAGGCCCGCCGACCGGCGGCGGGGGGGGGGGGGGGGGGGGGGGGGCTGCCGACCAGCGCGGCGCGATTCCCACCCCCGCTGAATCTCGGGGGGCGGAGAATTCGGGACACAGCGGGGGCAGGATTGACGCCAACCCTGGGCGATTCTCCGACCCGGCGGGGGGTCGGAGAATCCCGCCCCACATGACTGTAGTTATTGGACAGTCAAAGGCCAAAGACTTTGGGTATTTTCTAAGAATTAATAATTTAATTCTTGAGATTTAATAATCTGAATTCTGATGTGACTCCAGGTCAAATGGGGCTGGAATTGACTGTGCACTAACCCAGGGCGGCCGTTACAGTAAGCAGATGCCGCTTTCATTGTATACCCTATGGGATCTCCACTAGCAGTGAGGTTTTCCAATGGGGCATGGGATTACTCTTTTCCGGCCAACCCTGTGAAATCATCATGTGCTATGCATGTGATGCCCTATTTGTCTCATTCTCGACAGAATCAGGACCATCCAATTGAAACTAAACACTGCGAAATGCAGATTCAGGGTCAACCAGGTTCCCTATGTGGGTCGCTTACTCACAGCTGATGGTGTGAAGCCAGATTCGGACAAGACAACAGCTATAGGACAGATGGCCACCCCTGTGAACAAGCACGCTTTACAGCGCTTCCTCGGTATGACAAGTTATCTTTCTATGTCCATTTCTTGCTCCAATGATACCACTGGACCGCTTCGCCAGCTCCTCCACTGAGACGTCGAATGATGCTGGCAGGAGAACAACACAGCAGTTTTCAACAGACCCAAACAAGCACTGTCGGCCCCACTGGTACGACAGTATGACATTCGAGCAGCCATATGCATATCAGCAGATGCCTCCCAGCACTGACGTGGCGCAGTCTGCATCTAGAATGGCAGAACAGCAGCCTTTTGTAGCAAGTGCTCCCAGTGACACTGAAACTGGTTATGCCAGATCGATAAGGAGCTCCTCGCTCTAGTCTTCACCTGTCAGAAATGTCATGATCTCACATATATAGTTGTCCTGCAAGTGTTGAAACTGATCCTTAGCCAGTTGCAACTATTCTAAAAAAACCTCTTCACACTGTCGGCATAGCTATAGAGGATGATGTTAAAACTACAGTGGTACAATCACAGCATCATCAACAAATGTGGTTAGGAGCTGTACTTGGCTGATGCTGTCTCCAGTGCCTTCCTACCCACCGCAGGCCAAGCAGATCGTTAGCAAGACAGAAATATCATGACAATAGTGATGCTGTCTTCCAGTAAATGCCTTACAGGCGGATATCACATGCAGACAACTGCACAATATCATCATGGGGGGGCTGGTCAGAGTTTTCAAGGGAGCTTCCCCACGAGCTTTGCACTTTCTGCACCATCAGAGCTGAACTAATCGTACAAGACGGACTGATACTGCACGGCCAGCAATTCATCATTCCTACTTCTCTCTAGTGGTACTACTCCCAACAACTTCACCAGGGGCATGCTGGGTTGGAAGCAACAGATATATGGCCAAGGAATTCTCTACTAACCCTCCATGTACGCAGGCATGGAAAGAGAAATCTCCAGATGTGCACCGTGCAAAGCTCTCAAGTCACATCAAGCAAAAGAATCACTGAATTTTATATGAGGTCTCAGACCTCCCATGGTCACTCACAGCAGCTGACATCTTCAAATGGAATGGTAAACAACAGTTGATCTTAGTCGATTTGTATTCAGGTGATTTGAGGAGTAAATATTGTCTGGGACACTGGGAGAACTTCCTTTCTCCTCTTTAACTATGGCTATGAGATCCTTTGCATCCAACTGAGAAGATGCCCAGATTACTTTTGACAGGAATCCTCAGAGCCATAGAAATGATACAGAACAGAAGGAGGACATTTGGTCCATTTTGTCCATGCCGACCCAAAGGCACCCAGCTGCCTTTTCTAATCCCATCTTCCTGCACACGGCCGGTAGCCTTTCCCTTACAGCACTAAAGGTGCCAATACAGGTACTTTTAAAAAGAGTTTAGGGTCTCTGCCTCCACCACCGACTCGGGCAGCGAATTCCAGACACCCACACCCTCTGCTTAAAAAAAGATTTTCCTCATGTGCCCTCTAATCCTTCTGCCACTTAGCTTGAATCTATGACCTTTGGTTTTTGACCTCTCTGCCAAGGGAAACAGGTTCCTCCTGTCTATTCTATCTCCACTCCTCAGAATTTTGTACACCTCAATCAGGTCACCCCTCAGCCTCCTCTACTCCAAGCAAAACAACCTCAATCTCTCCTCGTAGCTACAATTCTCCAGCCCTAGCAACATTCTAGTGAATCTTCTCTGCACTCTCTCCAGAGCAATTATGTCCTGTAATGTGGTGACCGGAACTGCACACAATACCCTAGTTGTGGCCTCACCAGTGTCTTATACAATTCCATCATTATATCCTTACTTTTGTATTCTATACCTCTGCCAATGAAGGAGAGCATTCCATGTTCCTTCTTTACATCCTTGTCTATCTGTGCTGATACCTTTGTGGACCTGAACACCTGCACGACAAGATCTCTCACTTCATCTACCCCTTTCAGTATATTCCTGTTTATTGCATTTTCCTTTTAACTGTTTGACCTCCCTAAATGCATTACCTCACATCTATCAAAGTCTGCCACTTTCCTGCCCACTCCACCAACCCATATATTTCATTTTGGAGCTTACAGCTATCCTCTACACTATCCACAACAAGGCCTATCTTTGTGTCGTCTGCAAATTTCCTAATCGTGCTTCCCACCCCCTCTCCCCCGCCCTACGTTCAAATCCAAATCATTATACAATACAAACAGCAGGAATCCTAACACTGAGCCCTGCAGAACATCGCTTGAAAAAGCTTTCCATTCACAAAGGCAGCCATTGGCCATTACCCTTTGTTTCCTGTTACTAAGGCAACTGTGTATCCAATTTGCCACATTGCCCTGTATCCCATATGCTTTTACATTTTTGACCAGTTTGTCAAGTGAGACCTTGTCAAATGCCTTATTAAAATCCATGCAGACAACATCGACTACACAACCCTCATGGATCCTCCTTGTCACTTCCTCAAAGAATTCAATCAAATTTATAAGGCACGACCTTCCCTTGACAGGGCCATACAGACTATCGCTGGCTAGTCCACTCCTTTCTAAGTGACAGTTTATCTGATCCCTCCGGATTAATTCTAACAATTTTCCCAGCCCCAAAGTAATACTAACTGGCCGATAATTGTTTGACCTTTCCTTCGTACCCTTTTTAAACAACGGGACCACATTTGCACTCCTCCAGTCCAGCACCAGTCCAGCACCTCCCCTGTGACCAGTGAAGATTAGAAAATAATCTTCACAGCATCAGTTATTTCCTCCCTGACCCCTTTCAACATCATAGGAAACAATCCATCTGGCCCTGGCGACTTATCCATTTTCAAGGATTCCAATTCCTCTAATACATCCACTCTCATCATGATTATTTTATCCAATATTTCACAATTTTCCTCTTGGACTAATATATCCACAGCATCCCTTTGCGATGAGAATACAGAGATAAAAAATGCGTTGAAAACTCTTCCCATATCCACTGCATCTTCACACAGGTTCCCTTCCTCATCTCTGAAAAGTCCCACTTTTTCCATAACTATCTTTTTGATCTTTATGCACAGGTAACCCATCTTTGAGTTTTCCTTGCAAATATTTTTTCATCCCCTCTCTTTGATTTCCCTTATTTCCTTTTTAATTTGCCCCGTATACTTTCAATACTCCTGTAAGCTTGTTGAGTTTTCTGTGACTATTATTAAAAAAAAATTTCTGTTTAATCTTCCCCGATATTTTTCCAGACAGTAATGGGCAGTACCATTCTTATTTTTGGTGAGACATGTCTGCTTTGTATCCTAAGGATCTCACTTATTAGTGCTTCCCATTGGTTTACCACTGATTTATCCTTTAGCAGTGTTATTCTGTCCACTTCAACCAAATCACTTCTCAGTTTTGTGAAATTTGCCTTCCCCCAGTCTAAAACTTTTACAGCTGATTTATCTCTGTTCTTTTCCATAACAATACTAAATCTAACTGAATTACGGTCACTATCCCCAATATGGCCGCCTACTGTCTCTTCATCCACTTGGCCATCTTCATTTCCCAAGACTAAATCCAAAATTGCGTTTCCTCTCTTTGGGTTTGTCACCTATTGTTTAAAAATAAATTTCTGGACACAGTACATGAATTTTTCACCCTCAATGCCCCTTATAGTGTTTGAATCCCCAGTTGATATTGGGGTAGTTAAAGTCTCCTACTATTATTGCCCTCTTATTCCTATAGGCTCAAATTTGTCTATTTATATGTTCTTCTATCTCCCCCTCACTATTTGGGGGTCTGTAATCTACTCCTAGTAGTGTGATTGCCCCTTTGTTTCCTGAGCTCCACCCATAATTTCTCATCTGTAACCCATTTAGTATACCATCCCTTCCCACAATTCTAATTGATACTTTAACCAATAATGCTACCCCCTCCTTTTTTGTCACCCACTCTATCCTGCCTGAAAACTCTATTTCAAGGGATATTGAGCTGCCAATTTGGCTTTCCACGGCTGGTTTAGCTCAGTAAGCTAGGCAGCTGGTTTGTAATGCAGAACAAGGCCAGCAGTGCGGGTTCAATTCCCGTATCGGCTGAAAATTCTGATTTCTCCCTCTGTGTACCTGAACAGGTGCCGGAATGTGGCGACTAGGGGCTTTTCACAGTAACTTCATTGCAGTGTTAATGTAAGCCTACTTGTGACAATAAAAAGATTACTATTTTCTTTATTTATATTATGTTATAACAATGACATCCTGCTGCCATGTATCTATCTGTGCCCATAGTTCATCTGCCTTGTTTGTAATGCTCCTTGCATTGAAGTATAGTTCCACCCTGTCAATTTATTTTGCTGTATGCTTTTTAATCCTTGCTTCTTTTGTCTTTCCGTATTGCTGACTGCATCACTAACTAATGTTATACCTCCTGTTTGCTGATCTGAATCTGGCCCATCGGAGCCTTGGGTTCCCATATCCCTGCCATACCAATTTAAAGCCTCCCCAACAGAACAAGAAAAATACTGGGATATTAATCCCAGCTCGGGTGCAAATCACCCATCTTGTACAGGTCCCACCTTCCCCAGAACCGGCCCCAACGCCGTAAGAATCGAAATCCCTCCCTTGTACGCCATCTCTCCAGCCATGCATTCATCTGATCTATCCTCTTATTCCTGCCTTCACTAGCGTGCGGCCCTGGGAGTATTCCTGTGATTACAACATTTGAGGCCCTGCATTTCAATTAATCTCCTAACTTCCTATATTCAGCTTGCAGATCCTCATCCCTTTATTTACCTATGTCGTTGGTACCTATGTGCACCACGATCACTGGCTGATCACCCTCCCTGTCCAGAGTTCTCTGCTGCTGCTCTATGACTTTCCTGTCCCTGGAACCAGGAAAGCAACATACCAGCTGGATTCACACCTGTGGCCACAGGAGCGCCTGTCTGTACGCCTTACTATTGGATCCCCTATCAGTATAGCCCAGCCACTGATTTTTTTTCCCCCTTCTGTACAGCAGAGTCACCTGTGGTGCCATGAACTTTGCTGTTGCTGCCGTCCCCTGAGCGGCATATCTGTTTGACAGGGGAGTGGCCACAGGAAACTCCTGCACTTCCTTCCTAAGCCTTTTACTTTGCCTGATGGTCACCCATCCCCTTTCTTCCTGTGCAATCCTCACCTGTGGTGTGACCACCTCACTCATTTTTTACGTGGTGGGCCTGATCTGATATCCGAACATCTGATAAATTTGACACCATTCAGCACAAACTGTTGAAAATGGAATAGAATTAAATAGAATTACAAATAGATCCTAGAATGCAGAATAGGTCCTACAGTAGATCCTAGTTTTGCTTTCAGATTTTGTATTCTTTTCATATTGTATAGCTGTAACTTTTTTGAAGATACTTAATGCATTTCTTTCAAGTCCTTCTCCTCTTTTCCTTCTTGGGTTTTTGCATTTTCTTCCTTGCCTCCATTTTATTTGCTCCATTCTTCCAATTTGGAGATACTTATATCACAGAATCATAGCAAATACTGTGCCGAAGAGGCCGTTCGGCCCATCGAGTCTGCACCCACACATGAAAAACACCTGGCTTACCTAACCTTATATCACTGACATTTATTTAACTTCAGAATTTGTATATGCTAACACTTGTCTTTCATATTTAATATTATACTATCCAGCAATCAAAATAACACACAATTATGAAGTTGCTCATTAAATTTAATAGCCAACTTCACCAATTACTGGCTCGGATTATTCAGCCATTAATATGCCAGAATTATGTTGATACCTATTTGGAGCACTGATTGGTTTTACTGTATGAATTTAAGGAGAGCTTTATTGAGACTGCTTTACATATCAATAAACTGCTGACAGCAATTAGTGAAGCAATTGGCCAGTTATATTAATAAGTGGAGTTTCTGCCAACCCACTGTATCATCGCCCTTCTGTTCCTGGCCTTCTGATCCTCGTCCATTGGTTCAACTTGCTGACCTTACTGTAAGCTTCTGATTATTCTTTCCAAGATTTTGCATCTGTCTGTGTATGACTGATGTTCACTCTAACACCTTCTTCCAATTCAGTCGGCCAGCTCAAAAGGCAGACCCTTGGTCCTTCCAGAGATTTTCTCTTGAGCCACTCCCAACTTCGGTACCCATGAGAAGCCAGCAATGTTTGACCTGTAAGTTCAGAGTTATTTATTATTTAAACTGTTGACAAATTTCACAGCAAATGTGAAAGACATTGGGCGGGATTCTCCGTAGCCCAGTACCGAAATTGTGATCGGCGATCGAGCAGAGGATGGATTCCGATGCCGGAATTGGGGCCGGCGCCGGTTTGACGCCTGTCCGCCAAGCTTCCCCCCCTCATGTGTCTCATCGTGACACATGCCGTGAGCCGTTTCAACGGCATTGGCGTATCATCTGCCAGCCCACTCGTGATGCACCGCCTCCGATGGGCCATGTGTGGTCCCGGGTGTGCGGGAACCCAGCGTGCCGGCTGCGGACAGTGTCCAGCGTCGCCACACTTGGCCAGGATCCGTGCCGCTGGGGGGACTGGTGGGGTGTGGCCAGGGGGTGGCCAATGGGTTGTGGTTGGCGGGTTGGGTTCGCGCTCGGCCGGCACAATGTTGTATGGCTGGACCGGTGCAGGTCGTCGGCCATGCGCATACGCGTTACAGGACCCGGCCATTCTCCGGCCGTTTTCAGCGCAGTTCGCCGGAGTTTCAGTTCAGCGGTGAATCAGTTCGGGGTTCGAGCCAATTTTTAGGTCATGAAAGTCCACACATGCTCCACTGGCATCAGTACTTAGTCTCCCAAATGGAGAAGCCAGCCCATTATATCATTTATACAGTCTTTACACAATACATATGGAAGTAAAATGAATGTAGGATATCCGCTGTCTTCAAAATGGAAGGACAGAGAAATGTAGGTAAGGAAGAAAATGCACTGTACGCAACCAAAAGGAAGGGAAAGAAAGTTTTAATATTAAAAAATATTCAGTTTCAAGAGATGGCTGTTTTTCATTGCCTGATTTTTGGTCCCCTTAAGAAGCTGGTGATGGGTCTTCTTCTTGAACCACTGCGTGTCCACGTGGTGAAAGTGAGGAGTTCCAGGATCTTGACCCAGTGACGATGAAAGAATGCTGATCCGTGCATGATGAAATAATGTGAATCTTGGAGGAGAATATCATAGCATTCCCACATACCTGTCACTCCTGTCCTTCAAGGGGATGGAGTTCATGGGTTTGAGAGGATCGGTGTTTCTGGTTTAACATCTCAGACTGGCATCATTGATAGTGTAGCACTCTTTCAGTGCTGAAGTTTAGATAGGAATAGGGCTTCAACCTATAACTTGCAAATATGAGTACGATGGCTGAGTCAAGTAGATTTGTGACCTAGCTTATCTACCTTTTGCCCATATCCCTTTGTATCTTTGGTTTGAAAAAAATGTATCAACCTCAGATTTAAAATTAACAGTTGACCTCTCGTTGACTGCCATTTCCAGAAGACAGTTCAAACCTTCACCTACACTTTGCAAAATTTCCTAATTTAATTCTAAAAAGCCTGCCTCTGTGTCCCCTAATCCTAAATTCCACAACCAACTGAAATTGTTTCTCTGTAGTGACCCTGTCAGTTTCATTAGTGTTATGTATCAGAGTAACATCATTGGCTGGTGTAATATCACATGTTACACAATGACATTGTTGGAGCATTTCACGGGTTTTTGTGGAGATCACCATTTTACCCCATTTGAGCAGCATCTTGTAAATAAACTCCTTGCACTATGTTGTATGATCTCGGCGTCTGCCCCCTCTGATTCTTTCTCTTTGCTGATACAACAAAACGTGTAACAATTAGTATGTTGAAAACTTTGATCACATCATCCTTTAATCTTCTAAACTTCAGGGAACACAACCCTGGTTTGTGTAATCTCCCTGCGTAATATAGCCTCCAGGATTTGAAGGCCAGTTACCACTTTGGTAAATCTACACTGCTCTCCTTTCAAGGCCTATTGATGTACCATCAATGACTACGAGACAAATGGTGAACTATTGAGGCTTTATTGTCCTAGATGTTAAGCCTCCTGCAGCTGGACCCAAGAATGGGGGCAGTGCAGGAGAGCGTACACTTTAATACAGAAGCCGGGATTTACGGTAATGACTGGAGTACAATGGCAGTATACCGTAATACACGTACTATATGATCAGTGGTTTACCACACCTATCTCTCCTTTCTAAAGTGTGAAATCCAGAGCTGCTCACAGTACTCCAGGTACAATTTAACCAGGGCTTTGTAGAGCTGTGGCATAACCTCTGGCCCCTTGCATTACAGTTCTCTAGGTAGAAAGGCCAGCACTCTATTAACATTTTTGATTACTTTCGTTACATTTTTACAACATTTTTACAGTCAGTGGACTTGGGTTCCCAAACCTCTTTGCAACGCCACTGTTCCTATAGCTTTTCACCATTGAGAAAATATTCTGTTTCTTTTCAGGTCTAATGTGTTACGAGTGTAGAAATTGTTATATATTATATTTGTGGCAGCAATATTATTAAAAGCCTGGGTTAAGGTATGTGTTTATTGCAGTAATAGTATTACAGAACCTAGGTTAAGGTATCCAGACTGTGTGTCAGCTGTAGTTAAGGAGTTATAAAAGGTGAAGGCATGATTGTTTCTAAACATTTATTTGTTTCCATGCAGAGGGCTAATGAAACATTGTTACAATTGCTAGAGATTTTCTGGAGAGTAGATAATTGATGAGGGGTTGTATTTAGTCCTGGACAAGGAGGTCATGTGACATCTTAGTGGGACACAGATGATGTAATTAATGGGGGGGAGCCAGGTCTGTCTGTACTTTTGCAGTTCGCTATAGGATTTGGTCTGACGAGACAGAAAGATCTTAAGTTGAACAGGAGTTTTGCCAAATGCTGCTAGGTTGAGCAGAAGTCTATTGGTTTTGTTCCTGCAAGGGTCTTTCTCTCCAAATATTTCGACACAACTAAGCAAGTAATCTGTTTGTTAACTTTATTTATAAGTGGCATTGGAACTATATTGCTTAATTGGAGTTAGTAGCAGGTATAGATAGTAAGTTTAGTAACTTGAGGAGGCCAGCAAAAATTGAACATAGATTTATTTAACTATCTACAGACACCTGCTTAAAACAGCATATCAGTCCCAGCACAGTGCTTGCTGGGAGGCCTAACCATACCAATGGGACTGCTTTAATATTGGTAGATAACGAGGTCCAGGCGGGTGGCCTCCATCCCCTATCTGGGAAGTTCATACTCCATGAATCCCATGGGGAGATCAACAATTGTTTCCCTGTTGTCCTCATGGGGGTTATGATACCCCTCCCCCTCAAAGTCTGAAAGTCGCCCTTCAGCCACCAAAGGTGGGGGCCTTCTGCGCCGTTCCGCATGTGACGCCTCTGGGTCGGGTGGTGTATCGACTTGCCGGTTGGCATTTCCTGTCCAAATGCCGAAGAGGTGCTGCTGGGACCTCGGTCCACGACGTATCGTCGTCCACCAGAATGGATTCCTCTGCATCTATTTCAGATTCGGAGTCATCCTCCTCCGGCTGGACCGAGTTGTAATCCGGACAGCTGGGACCCTAGGCTGAGGGACGGTTTCTAATGCGGCAGTGACGTCGATGCTGGCAGTCGGGTGTCGAGATGTGTTGGTTTCCCTTTCACCACGTGGTCCAAGTGCTTGCAATGGACCTTCCTTTGACCGCAGGCCTTATAAGAGACTGGACCTGTTCATCCCAGCATCAGTCGTGGGAGCCACAATGCTCCATCACTGAAATGGTGGACATTCCCGGAATGAAATGTCAGCTCAGGCATCCTCAAGTCATGGTGTCTTCGTTGAGTTTCCTGCTGTATCTCTACTTTTCTGCTGAGACTTGGAAACCTCAGACTCAACCGGGTTCTGAGTCTACGGCCCATCAATAATGCCACAGGGGCAATCCCTGTTGTCACATAGATGTCAAGTGATAATTAAAAAGTAATCATGCCAGCCACGTGTCCATGGACTCCATGGGTTGCTTCTTTAAGCCCCTTTTGAAGGTCTGAACCACCCTTTCTGCTGGACAATTGAAGGAGGCCTGATACGGAATGGAGTCCCACTATCTGTCACCAGAACAGATGCCATGGGTGCTGAAATGCCCCAGGGCTTCTCCATCATGGCCCTGGACATTGTGGAGGTCATCCTACACACTTCTAACCACTTTGAGTGGCCATCCACGATCACAAAGAACATGCAAACCATAAATGGTCCCACAAAATCTGCATGTAGGCGCAACCATGGGCGGGCGTCCATTCCCATGGATGAAGAGAGGCTGCCGGCAGGAGTTTCTGATGTTCCTGGCATGCCGGACAGCTGTGCATGACCCTCTCGAAGTACTCCTTGATGCCGAGCCAGGCGAAAGGATGGAGGGTTACCAGAAGGGCCTCTTGCTTTCTGCCACTTAACAGCATGAGGCGAAGCTTCGCAATCCCGAGCTCTCACTGTGTCTAAGCGCGTACCTGTGCAGCCGTCACGGCAACGTGCCCATGAAATTGAGAGTGGCAATCACATCATCCATCATTAGTGGGGACGAGATGCTCACAGCTAATGGCAGGTGGCTGACGGCATCGGCATGGGTGATTTACGTACCCAGGCAATGCTGAAATAAACATTTGTATGTAGCGAATAGGAGTGCCCAATGCTGGATCCGAGCTGATGTGATCAGTGGGATTCCCTTATCCTCCCTGAAGAGGCTGAGCAGCGGCTTGCGATTGATGATAATGGCAAAATGTCGTCCATAAACATACTGATGGAACTGTTTTATCCCAAACATCACTGCCAAGCCTTCTTTCTCTATCTGTGTGTAATGTCACTCTGCAACCACTAGGGTCCTCGAAGCAAATGCAATGGATCATTTCGTGCCACTGCCCTATCCATGAGCCAGCACCGCCCCAATGCCGTAGGGGGAAGCATCGCAGGTCATGATGAGAGGCCTAACCGGATCATAATGCGTAAGAATCTGTGTGGAAGACAGGCGTTTCTTCACAGCAACAAATGCGTTGTCCTGTGAAGCGCTCCAGCATCACTCATGGTCCTTCCTCAACAGCACATGGAGAATTGAACAAGTTGACAATGAACCTCCCATAGTAGTTGACCAGGCCAAAAACGACCGGAGCTCAGTGGCGTTCTTCAGGGTCAGGGCCCCTTTTAAAGCACAAACCTTATATTCCACTTGATGTAGACCATCCTTGTCCACCCTATAACCGTGATAGTTAACCACTTTGCGCGGAACACACAATTGTTCTTCTTCAACTGGGCGCCTGCCTGGGAAACCGCCAGAGCACTCCCCGTAGGTTATCTATATGTTCCTTCTATGTAGATTACATGATGAGCACATCGTCCAAATAGATGGCCATCTCTGGGATGCCCTGCAAAATGTTATCCACAATCACTGAAAAATCACCGGGGCCAATTAGAAACCCTAAATGGGAGGCAGGTGTCCTCAAACAACCCTAGATGAATATTAATGGTGGCAAACTTTCTGGACTATGGGTCTAGCTCCACCTGCATATACGCATGGCTCATGTCCAGCTTTGTGAGGGAGCATCCTCCAGCAAATCTGGCCGATACAACCTCGACTCGGGATATTGGGTACCGGTACAGATGCAAGGGTCTGTTCACCGTGAGCTTGAAATCTCTGTAGAGGCGGACATTCTTGTCGGGCTTCATTACCAGCACCACGGGCTCAGCCCATTCTGCAAACTGAACCGGACGTATGACCCCTCAGATCCTGCATGCGCTGAGATTCCACGTCGACCGTTGTAAGCAAAACATAAGGTACAGGCCATGTCCTGAAATATCAGGACTGAACATCAGGATCCACATAGATCTGGGGCTGGATTCTCCGCACCCTGACGCCGAAATCGTGGCCGGCGCGAGTGCGGAGAATTCATTTTCCCGCACTGAATCAGGACCAGCGCCGGTTCCCCGATTCTACGGGCGCCGAAAAGCGGCGTACTCAGAGTACCTACCTGGAGCCATTGCCAGAGACCCGCTGCACCATTCTCCATGCCCGACCAGCTGGGAAATGTTTGTGTGGGCAGACAGGGTCGGGCACGCAGCCGATCAGGGGGTTAATTTTTAGGGTCCAGCTCCGCGGTTCGAGTCCACCATGGAGTAGTGCGCGGCCACTGGAGGCCGCTGCCGTGTGCATGCGCAGCCTCCGACCCGGAAATGCGGACGCCCGTACCTGCAGCAAAAGCCCCCTGCAGGGTGAGGAATTTGTGGCCCTTTCATGCCAGTTTTTGGCATCAAACTCCACAGCCTTGACGCTGCCATGGGTACATAGTCCCAATAACAGAGACCGAGCGCCTCGGCTTTGGCCCCCTTTATTCTATCCAGAACCTTCTGGAACGCATCAGGGTACTTATCCAGCACGTCGTACAGGCGTCCAGTGCCCATACGAACGTCCTGTTGCCAGTCAAAACAGAGGAATCTTAGCCACTTCCGTACCAACAAATGTGGTCCTGCTCCCTGCACCACAAGCAACGGAAGGCAAACCGACTACTGCCCATTCACGGTGATCCCCATGGTCTTTAAATTCTCTGAAGCAATCTTGCTTTAGTATCGCAGAGTCAATGGTATGATCCCTGTACGAAGCCCCTAAAATGGACAGAGGTTCACAATGAAGGTGGCAGCACCAGTGCCCATTTACATCATCACTGGATGCCCATTGACCTGTAGTGTGACCCGCATCAGTGCAACTTTCTCAGCCATGACACAGTTCAGCTGCATTAGACAGTCCTCCTCATCCAGGGTGCCCACATAAAAGGCCCTAGTTCCTGTGATCTGGGTGGTTGTCGTGGACGCCGGACCTGGCAGCCCTGACCCTCACGAGTTCTCCATCCACACAGTATCTCAAGGGTCCATGGACCTTGCAGCTCCCATGTGCTTTAGAGATAGTGCTAGTTCAATAGACCGCTTCAAATCTAGAGTGTGTTCCGCTGATGGAGTCCTCGGCATGGCCGTGTTGTTGATACCACACACAAGCCAGTCCTTCAACATCTCTGAGAGGGACAGCCCAATGTTCAAACAAAAGTCGTAAATCGAGTCGGTCACCAATTTGCCAGGAGACTGCACCGCCATATTTAAACAATACCGTTGCATAATTTCGGAAGGCTTGGGGTCATAGTGATCCAAAACCAAAGCAACCAGCTCATCAAAATATTTGAGTCCAGGCCGTCGGATAAGTCTGACTCAAATGTTTGGGCCCCACAGGTGGTCAGGAGGAGGAGGACCTTCTGACAGTCTTCCACCATGATGCCTCTTGTCTGGAAAAAATACCTCATGTGCTCCGCATACTGGTTCCAGTATGCGTGAAAGCCTTCTTAAATTGTCCCAAACAGCAACTTCCTGAAGTCAGGCAGTTCTACGAGCAAGTCTGGAGTTTCCTTTAATCCTTGTCGCCAGTTTAGTAACTTGAGGAGGCTGGCAAAAGGGCAACATGTCGTATGGGTGGTACTCCAGGGCACTCCCCTAGTGCCCTCTGGCCCCAGCTGACCCACCAGCTGCATGGGCGTGCTCCAGCACAACCAGAGCCATTTTTTTGGCTGGGATGAGTGTGTGTGGTGATTGTAATGTGTATGTGCAGTTGCAGCTTTTTAGCCTCCTGAGTGTCAATCACGGATCCGCGGAACCCCGCACCATTTCTCATTGGAATCGATTGTGTTCCACGTGTTGCCAGTGCTAGCCCCTCCACAGCTGCTGAATCGGTCCAGTTTTGGTGCCAGTTTTGCTGTCGTGGAAGTCCACAAATTCGTCCCGGCGCCAACACTTAGTCACAGGAATGAAAAATCCAGCCTTATGTTCTCCCGCCGGAGTTGAATTTCCATCAGTTTACGATCCCCCTGAGAGTGCAAACTGGTTAGCAATTCAGTGTTCCACGCCATGTAAATTTCTGCATGGTGTGGAATACAAGGGATTCCGTGGGAATCCCGCTATCGGGTCAGCACCTTGAGCAGGCGGCCCAATAGCGATGTCTCGTGGCCGGCCACCACCACACCGCAAACCACTCCCCCCGGCATCGCAGGGCAGCCCCCCACCCCCGGATTGCCTGGATACCCCTCCAACCCTAAGTACGGGGATGACCTGATCTGCCCTCCCCCCCTCCCCCCAAGGATCCCTGTACAAATTAAAAAGAAAGTGTTTTGGGTTCTTGTCCAGTATCCTAACAGGGTTTGGCCCAGTATCCTAACAGGGTTTGGCCCAGTATCCTAACAGGGTTTGGCCCAGTATCCTAACAGGGTTTGGCCCAGTATCCTAACAGGGTTTAGCCCAGTATCCTAACAGGGTTTGGCCCTGTATCCTAACAGGGTTTAGCCCAGTATCCTAACAGGGTTTGGCCCTGTATCCTAACAGGGTTTGGCCCTGTATCCTAACAGGGTTTGGCCCAGTATCCTATCGGGCGATTGGCCCAGTATCCTATCGGGTGATTGGCCCAGTATCCTATCGGGCGATTGGCCCAGTATCCTATCGGGCGATTGGCCCAGTATCCTATCGGGTGATTGGCCCAGTATCCTATCGGGTGATTGGCCCAGTATCCTATCGGGCGATTGGCCCAGTATCCTATCGGGCGATTGGCCCAGTATCCTATCGGGTGATTGGCCCAGTATCCTATCGGGTGATTGGCCCAGTATCCTATCGGGTGATTGGCCCAGTATCCTATCGGGCGATTGGCCCAGTATCCTATCGGGCGATTGGCCCAGTATCCTATCGGGCGATTGGCCCAGTATCCTATCGGGTGATTGGCCCAGTATCCTATCGGGCGATTGGCCCAGTATCCTATCGGGCGATTGGCCCAGTATCCTATCGGGCGATTGGCCTCACATTTGCCAATGTTGAAATCCATTTGCCTGCATTGAAACCAACACTAAAAAGGGAAACGTAAAGCGCGGTTAACAAACCGCTAAATTAATCCAGAGAGTGTTTAGCGGTTTGGGTTGTTAGCTTTGACCCTTTGCAACTGGTAAAGAAATATTGATATTCCTTAACAAAATTTAATAGGACTCCTCAGCTGTAACAACCGTGGAGGAATTGAAAGCCTTTTAAAATGCGATGGGGCAAATTGTACAACTAATTTCATTTAATGATGTCGGAAGTCCCAATAAAAGGCATCATGCTCCTTTAAGTAACAAGTTCCCAGTGCCATTTAATCTGTGAGACTGTTTCATGGAGAAAAGTGCCAAACTGAAAAATCACATTGTAAAAAGTAATAACAACTGGTGCACATAAATAATGATCTCCGAATCTATTGCCTCCCTTTGACGGCCCCGCCGCCTGTTAGATGGAGGAGGGTTGAGTGCAGGGAATGTAAATTAGCAGCCCACACTTCCCAAGGATAAAATTGGGTTGTAACAGTGCTGGCTGTAATCAGTTTAACGAATATGATGCTCTCATTGTAAAATGACTAAATTTGCTAATGAAACACCTTAATCTTAATAAAATCAAAGCTCGTTGCTGCTTCATTCAACAGAGTCACACTTGGCGAGAGAGCTGCTGAATAACCCATTACGAGGGCAGGCTATCCACCCCCAGCCCCACTAGCACCTATACCAAAGGAAGAAAAAGCATTGGAAGGGACTGTTTAGGTTTCTCTTGCCCTGTCGTTCTTTGTAATTTTCCCAGAAAATAGCGTTCTCAGGTCATTAAACCAGCAGTGATGGTGTTGAACCTCACTAAAATATTTAGAACACAGCAGGCCACTCATTTGCTGCCTGCGGTATGATAATTTATGCAAATAAAGACGTAAACCCATTGCACCGCGTCCTCCTGTGTCCCAGCTTTTCCTAGGAATGGTATATTTTATCAGGCTCCATCTGGCTCAGCAGTAAGTGCACTATTAAATGGAGGCCACACCGCTGTCTTTAATATTAAGGTAATTCATCCAAATTTTATAATGCCCCATTAGCATGATCCGATTGCAATGGTGCAGAGTGCTCCATTATGATCAACCGCTGGTTTCACAGCAATGTGTGGCAGGCAGGCTCGCTGTTAAATCTAATCACTGAGGCATTCATTTTCACTTTGTTCAATCGACTGTTTGAAAAACGCCTTGTGTTTATATAGCGCCTTCAAAGTAGCAAAACATTTCAAGGCATTAAAATTTGGCATATAGCCACACAAAGAAAACGTGGCAAAAAGCTCGCTTCAGAGGTTTGTGAGAGAGGCACAGAGAGAGACAGAGTTTTAGGGAGAGAATTCATAGAATCATAGAATTTACAGTGCAGAAGGAGGCCATTCAGCCCATCGGGTCAACACCGGCCGTTGAAAACAGCACCCTTCGCCTCCATCCTATCCCCGTAACCCAGTATCCCCACCTAATCTTTTGGACACTAAGGGGCAAATTAGCACGGTCAAGCCATCTAACCTGCACATTTTTGGACTGTGGGAGGAAACGGAGCACCCAGAGAAAACCCACGCAGACACGGGGAGAATGTGGGAACTCTACACAGACAGTCACCCAAGGCCAGAATTGAACCTGGGACCCTGGAGCTGTGAGGCAGCAGTGCTAAGCACTGTTCCACCGTGCCGCCCCACCCCATTCCTACACGTCTGGAGGCAGGGGAAATCAGCAATGCTCAAGAGGCCAGAATTGGAGGAGAGCAGACATCTCCGAGGACAGTAAGGAGATTTATGGTCGTCAAGGAGGGGGTCTGGCCAGGAGAGCCAAAAAAGGTTTATTTCCATCCCTTGGTTTAGGAAACGTATATACAAGCAATAGTCCAAGCCTCAGCTGGGACTATTCTGGAACTCTGGCTTCTACCTGGGCTGGGTTTTATCCTGTGGAATTAACTGGTCAAGTGAGGGACGGAGGCCACTCAGTGGAGCAGCTCACACTCTACGAGGTGCACGGGGGAGATTAACTGGGTCATCCCCCTGGGTCTTGTGGGGGTTATAACAAGATTATGGAGATAGCAAGTGGCGTGAGGGATTTGAACAGAAGAATGAGAAATTTCAACTCGAGGCATCGTTGGATCAGGAGCCAATGCAGCTTGGCAGAAGAGTCAATGGATGAATGGGAAATGGTGCAAGTTAACCTTAAAATGGTTAAGTCTCAGAAGAAAGCCATTTGGCATGCCGAGCCCATGCCAGATCTCTGCAAGAGGACTTTAGCTAGTCTCACTCTGAAAATCTCTACAAATCCCCTTCCTTTCGGTCCATTTTGAAAGCCACAATGAAATCTCCCTCCACCACCCTTTAAGGCAATCCTTTACAGATTGTAACTGTTCCCTGTGTGGGAAAAAGAAAGGTTTTTCTCATGTCACCTTTCATTCTTTTGCCAACTCGGGGTCCTCTAGTTCTTGACCACCCTGCAAATGGGAACAGTTTCTCCCAATCTACTCTGTCTACACCCCTCATGGTTTTGAATACCTCCAGCAATCTCTCCTTAACCTCTCAAAGAAGAACGAGCCCACCTCTCCAATTTGTCCATGTAAGTGAAGTCCCTCAACCTTGGAACCATTCTGTAGGCCTCGTCGCGTCCTTCCTAAAGTGCAGCATCCAGAGTTGAACGTAACGCTGAAGACTGAACCTGTGCTTTGTCAAAAGGCACCATAAATCTGTCGCTTTTATATTCTGGCCCTCGATATTTTTTTTGTTGAAAAGCCCAGGACCCCATCGGATTTTTTAACCATGGTACAGGGTGGCAGACTTTTGACCCGGACAACATCAGTCCTGGGTTTGCTGGACCCAGTGTTTGAAGAAAACAGACCACAGCTCCTCTCCGAAAACCACAGAGTTCCTTTGGCAGATACATTACTGGGAGGTAATGCAATCGATACTTTGGCTGTCAGAGAGCATCACTTCTCTTTTTGGAAGGACTCGGGCACTGAAATGCCAGTGCAAATCTGCTTGTTTGTATTTTATGTGCAACAAGGTTGATTAAAACCCCGTAAACCCTGAATGAGATAGTTGCTTTGAATATATTGCGGGGCTTTCAATCTGTTAATTTTGAAGGTAATAAAATTGTGTCTGTGTACTGTGCCTGGCATGGTGAGAGTCCATAGAGATTTTTGTTCTGTCTTTATTTATTAATTTTCCTCCAGTGCAGTAGCGCGTGGAGACAGAGAGAAGCCTGTATTTTATGCATTAATAGCAAGGTTGCGTCTTTGAACTGAGATATTCGGCAGCTGAGGTAGCTAGAGAGCAGAAGGCTGTGGGCTGATAACCTTCACTTAAATAGCACTTTTAACACAGCAAATCATCGCCGCTAGGTTGGAATTTATTCTTGTGGTGGCTGGATTCATAACTTCCCCCTCCAATGCTAAACTTACTTTGCAGGTGGCTGGGGTGGTCTGCTATTGAGCCAGATTGCTGCATTTGGATGCCTGTTTGGCACCCTGCAGCTCGCCAGCCTAATGTAAATGAGCCTCGGCCCTTAGAATTACAGCCACCTTTTTGCTGTGGATACACCTTTGCAAACTTTGACCGCATGCCATATGGCCCAAAGTTGAAAATCATTTATCATAGAATCATAGAATTTACAGTGCAGAAGGAGGCCACTCGGCCCATCGAGTCTGCACCGGCTCTTGGAAAAAGCACCCTAACCGAGGTCAACACCTCCACCCTATCCCCATAACCCAGTAACCCCACCCAACACTAAGGGGAATTTTGGACACCAAGGGCAATTTATCATGGCCAATCCACCTAACCTGCACATCTTTGTAATGTGGGAGGAAACCGGAGCACCCGGAGGAAACTCACGCACACACGGGGAGGATGTGCAGAGTCCACACAGACAGTGACCCAAGCTGGGAATCGAACCTGGGACCCTGGAGTTGTGAAGCGATTGTGCTATCCACAATGCTACCGTGCTACCGTTTATGCCGGTATGTTAAATAGCTCTCTGCTGTGGCATCATCAGCATTCCCAGTTCCAATTCAGAAGGTTCTGGACTCCAGCCCCACTTCAGAAGGTTCTGGATTCCAGCCCCACTTCAGAAGGTTCTGGATTCCAGCCCCATTTCAGAAGGTTCTGGAGTCCAGCCCCACTTCAGAAGGTTCTGGATTCCAGCCCCACTTCAGAAGGTTCTGGATTCAAGCACCACTTCAGAAGGTTCTGGGCTCCAGCCCCACTTCAGAAGGTTCTGGATTCCAGCCCCACTTCAGAAGGTTCTGGATTCCAGCCCCATTTTAGAAGGTTCTGGATTCCAGCCCCACTTCAGAAGGTTCTGGGCTCCAGCCCCACTTCAGAAGGTTCTGGATTCCAGCCCCACTTCAGAAGGTTCTGGATTCCAGCCCCACTTCAGAAGGTTCTGGATTCGAGCCCCACTTCAGAAGGTTCTGGATTCGAGCCCCACTTCAGGAAGTTCTGGATTCCAGCCCCATTTCAGAAGGTTCTGGGCTCCAGCCCCACTTCAGAAGGTTCTGGATTCCAGCCCTACTTCAGAAGGTTCTGGATTCCAGCCCCACTTCAGAAGGTTCTGGATTCCAGCCCCACTTCAGAAGGTTCTGGGCTCCAGCCTAATTTCAGAAGGTTCTGGATTCCAGCCCCACTTCAGAAGGTTCTGGGCTCCAGCCCCACTTCAGAAGGTTCTGGGCTCCAGCCCCACTTCAGAAGGTTCTGGGCTCCAGCCCCACTTCAGAAGGTTCTGGGCTCCAGCCCCACTTCAGAAGGTTCTGGGCTCCAGCCCCACTTCAGAAGGTTCTGGGCTCCAGCCCCACTTCAGAAGGTTCTGGGCTCCAGCCCCACTTCAGAAGGTTCTGGGCTCCAGCCCCACTTCAGAAGGTTCTGGGCTCCAGCCCCACTTCAGAAGGTTCTGGATTCCAGCCCCACTTCAGAAGGTTCTGGATTCCAGCCGCATTTCAGAAGGTTCTGGAGTCCAGCCCCACTTCAGAAGGTTCTGGGCTCCAGCCCCACTTCAGAAGGTTCTGGACTCCAGCCCCACTTCAGACGGTTCTGGGCTCCAGCCCCACTTCAGAAGGTTCTGGGCTCCAGCCCCACTTCACAAGGTTCTGGATTCCAGACCCACTTCAGAAGGTTCTGGATTCCAGCCCCACTTCAGAAGGTTCTGGGCTTCAGCCCCACTTCAGAAGGTTCTGGATTCCAGCCCCACTTCAGAAGGTTCTGGGCTCCAGCCCCACTTCAGAAGGGTCTGGATTCCAGCCGCATTTCAGAAGGTTCTGGATTCCAGCCCCACTTCAGAAGGTTCTGGGCTCCAGCCCCACTTCAGAAGGGTCTGGATTCCAGCCCCATTTCAGAAGGTTCTGGATTCCAGCCCCATTTCAGAAGGTTCTGGGCTCCAGCCCCATTTCAGAAGGTTCTGGGCTCCAGCCCCACTTCAGAAGGTTCTGGATTCCAGCCCCACTTCAGAAGGTTCTGGGCTCCAGCCCCACTTCAGAAGGTTCTGGATCCCAGCCCCACTTCAGAAGGTTCTGGATTCCAGCCCCACTTCAGAAGGTTCTGGGCTCCAGCCCCACTTCAGAAGGTTCTGGATTCCAGCCCCACTTCAGAAGGTTCTGGACTCCAGCCCCACTTCAGAAGGTTCTGGGCTCCAGCCCCACTTCAGAAGGTTCTGGGCTCCAGCCCCACTTCAGAAGGTTCTGGGTTCCAGCCCCAATTCAGAACCTTGACAAAAACGTTAAATGGATACTCTGGGCGTGATATAACAAAAAAATAATCAGAGTCCATTCTGGGCGGGATTAGCGTGGTTGTTCCCGGCACTACCCCGCTATCTAACAGCATCCTGCTGCTATTTCGAACCCTGGCGGGGATCACCCCGCTAGGTCGCACTTTAGCGTCATTTTCTGCGCTGAGGAGCTCTGACGACCACGAGGAGATCAGGGCACCATTTTTAAATGGCGCACCAATCTCTCAGCCCCCCAATGTGGTGCCCTCAATGCCCTAACTCACCTCTAAGGGGTAGTCACCACCCCCCCTCCCCCCGCATGCCACCTCACATTGGCAGGGCACTCTGGTGTGGGCAAAATGCCAGCCTGACACCCTGGCAGTTCCCTGCTAGACTGGCAGTGCCAGCTGGGCACTCTGGCAGTGCCAGACTGACACTCAGGTGGCACTGTCAGGGTGGCTGTTCAATCTGGCATCAGCACAGCGAATTGGGTTTTTAAACTCACTTAACCATTCGAGACTGGGTCCCGCATTCGTGACGTCACGCGAGGGTGCCAGGAGAGTCCAGCATATTCATATTTAAATGAGACGCACGGTCATTTAAATTTGCTGATCTGGATCTCACCCAGCATGGGCAAGATCCAGATCGTGACATCTCACGATGTTTGGATGAATCTCGCGAGACGCCTCAAGGGTCGCGAATTCCGCGAGAGTCCACTCACAAGATTCACAGGCCTCGCTGCGTTACCAAGTCGGGTGATGAGGCTGGTAAATCGCTCCTATTGCCTTTCACGTGTTACGCTTCGGAGAGGCTCTGTCTTCTATCTCGGGTGAATGTAAAAGAACCCCCAGCACTTTTTCAAAAAGCGGTGGTTAGGGGAAGGGTAGAGGTCCTGACCAATATTCTTCTCCTTACCAACATCACCAAAGAAAATGAGTCATTTGAGTGTCTTCCCCATTGTTGTTGTTTATTAGAAACTTGGCCTATGTAATTTGGCTGCTGTGTTTCTGACATTACAACAGTGCGATCCTTCAATCGTACTTCACTGGTTGTAAAATGCTTTGAGGCATCCTGAGCTTGTGAAAGGCAGTGTATAAATCCAAGCTGCTTATTTCTTTATGTTTGTTGCTGTTGAATGTGTGGCCTTGTCAAGTTGCCAACCCTCCTGGATTGTTCCGGAAGCTCGAGGAATTGGGGGTCAAGCTTCAGGATAATATTGCGATCAACACGAGAGAAAAATCATCAGTATTTTTAAAACACTTGTGGGTTTTTTTCAGTTTTCTTTCAATTATTAGTTAGAAGAAAGTGGGAGATGGGGGAGTGCTGACAGTCAAGAGAAATCTGATTGGGTGACAAAACGTCTGTTTGCCCTCTTAATTGGTGTGGGAGGGCAATGCGCCTGGAGGGCTGACCAATGGCAGGAATGTGGGGAGAGGGTGGTTCAAGGTTAGAGGTCATGTGATGAAACCATCAGGCAACCACCCAACCGCAGTTGGCAATGCTAAGGCTTGATATCCACCGCAGCCTTGACCAAGTCACCGACAGGGAAGAACTGAGAAGTGGACTATTTCCTCTTGTGGAGAAATCAAGAACAAGAGGACAATTAGAACGGGGCCACACAAACATTTTTCACACTGAAGCTATTCGAAACCTGGAATTCTCTTCCACTTGCTGCGAGAATGGCAGATTTCAAGACCGAGATCGATCAATTTGTGTTGGGTCAGGTTATCAATGAATATGAAGCAAAAGCAAGAAAATGGAGTTGGGATTCAGATTTGCCACAATCTAATTGAATGGTGGAGCTTCGTCCTGATGTTACTTGAAGATACTCTAAGAGTGGAAACATGTGCACCAATAACTTGCCTCTTTGTGCAGGGTGATGCAAAAATCAGCTCCATCACAATGTCAAACCAGGTTAAAGTCCAACAGGATTGTTTCAAATCACTAGCTTTCGGAGCACTGCTCCTTCCTCAGGTCACCCAAGGCCAGAATTGAACCCGGGTCCCTGGAGCTGTGAGGCAGCAGTGCTGACCACTGTGCCACCGTGCCGCCCCTGTGTGGAAGAGTAACCACTGATTAACAAGCAGCATTTAGCCCATAGTGAATCCGAAATAGTCAGCTGCCAGCTTCATGATCATTCTATGTGCGTCGAATAACTAGTCACAGAAACGTTATTTATTCAGGCACAACCAGAATTTAACATCGGGCTAAACCAGGATCGTACAATCTGGGCAGGCCTTGCCGATGTCTGTCCAAAATTGAAGTTAAGAAACAAATCCCAAATAGGACATATTCTGAGCATTAAAATTGAAGGCTGGAAAACCATGAACACCAGGAATCAGGGGTTTTGATCTTTGCTTGCAATTCACTGAGTTTTTCTGCAAAATGAAGACTTGGTTAGCTCCAGCTCACTGTGCACCTGTAACATTCAGAGATTCGTAACACACAGAAGGTGGTCATTGGACTGCACTAGATCTTTGGAAGAGCCATCCAATTACCCACACTTCACTGCTCTTTCCCCATAGTCCTGCAACTGTATCTTGGAACAATTGGTTTTCCAGAAACCTTCCTCGTCTATAAGCTCCGGTGCCAAGGGCCAGCAGTGTATTTTGACGTTGTTTGTTTCATGGTGTTCATGAGTCTTTTTTTAACGCAGCGGAACATTAAAACAAGATCTTGTTAAAAAAACACTGGCAACAGATCTGTGGAAGTGGTTGAGTTGAACATTTGGCCAGCATGAACTCCCCCCCACACTGTGCCATGGGGACCTTGGAGGAGATTCTCAACAACAACGTTTTTTCATAGCCTTGGTTGAAGCCAATTGGAGAGGTGCCGAGAGGAGCTAATAAGAAAGAAAGACACGCATTTAATGACCCGAGGACCATCCCAGATCATTCACCCGGTTGTACATTGGAATGTTTTTATCGGTTTGGCACTCCAATTTCTGGAGAGGGACTTGAAACCCACAGGCTCCAGAATAGAGGTAGAGTCCTCCCCACTGAACCAAAGTGACTCTCTCCCTGGCTAAATGAATGAGAAGTAGGTGTGAAGAGTTAGCCCGTCACTTCCTGAGAGAGTCCTGAGTAGCAAAGTGTCAGAGGAAGGTGCAAGAACATATTGGTGACCATCCCTTTGTATGTAGGGCTGTGCGAGTGGCGTTAAATACCTGAAGAGGGATAAAAGAAGACACGTGAAATACAGCAAAGACAACACCCTCGGCAAGCACCAAGCGGACCAGGCCGCAAACATTCCATAATAGGGTTTGCCACATTGTATCCTTTCCTTCCAATTACAGTGTAGGTCATCCACACAAAAGGAAAATTAGGACAGACACGTGGCTGATTAGAAATCTGGGAGCTTGCTGACATTCGGAATTTTTCCACAGCTCCCGGTGTCTGATCCAGCGTTGAGGTATTTACAATTCCAGTTATTCCTGTAGTTAAGTGAGCTTGTAGCACAACAGTTGGAAAGCGTCCTCCCCCCTCCCCCCCCCCCCCCTCCCCCAACACACCCCCTGCCCAGGAACTGTACTCCCCAGTGATGGTCACCAGTGACCAACATCCTTGGATGAATCTGGACATTTTAAACCAAGGGTGTATTTCCTATTGCTTCTCACTCCTCAAAGTAGCAGCCTGGTACTCTGAGGGAGGATCTGGCCACTGGACTGAGGAGCAGTATGGCTAACTTCTTACGTCCTGCTATTGTCCTGGGGCGTGTGGAGGTAAGTGAGGAAAAGCACAAATATATCTGCGGACAGAGCTGGAAGGTACCTTCATGCTTCTCCTTACTCACCACTCGCACCATCCCCCATCCCCTCAGCCCGCTGGCATAGGAATTTCACTCTGATAACTAGCTGAGAATCTTACAGACACTTGGGCATGGATTTCTGCTCAGATGGACAGGCTCTTCAGTTTAGCAGAGGCAGAAATACAGAAGTCCCGCCTCTTGAATCTGGACCCTCCCATTTTTGCATGGCATCGGAAGGGAGGCAGGTCCTAAGTCGCACCCTCGTGGTTCATGGGGGCAATTGCACATTCTAAGGTGCAGCTGCCTCAGTCAAATCCGTATTCCAAAATACGACTTGTGCACTTTAGACCTGATTGGAGAAAATTTAAATGTACCAGAGTTCTTTGGAAAAATGTAGTACGCTTTTGGAGAGCTGAGGTCCCCTTTTGCATACCGTCCTGGGATACCTGTAGGATAAGTAATGCACCCTTTGGGAGAGGTAAAGTGCAATTTGGGATTATCAAAAATAGACATGAATGTGCGTAAAGGACACATGAAATCACTGGGGCTGCCAAGCTCATTGGAGTGTTTTGGTGTTATTCCTTTATCTCTAAGCCTCAGCAAATTGCCAGAGCATCGAGTCTGGCCTTTCACCCAACTCGCCTCTGCACCTGGCATTTCGAGGATGGCAGTCGCAACTCCCATTTTCACCTGCCCCTCACCCCCCGAATGAAATCTGAACTTCCGGGGCAATTTCTCCCAGGTCGGTTTGCAGAGTTGTTCTTTGTTCTTTAGGGTTTTGACCATGGGTGGTATCATGACCGGGACAGGCTTGGAGGGCCGAAGGGCCTGTTCCTGTGCTGTATTGTTCTTTGTTCTTAGTTGAGGATTGTCCTTGCTCTGCGCTCCTGACCCAGGAGTGAAAATGTAGGCCTCAGGACTTGGTCAGGGAGAGAGAGAACAAGAGGTCTGCTTCTCCACTGAGAGAAGATTTAAAATAATATTTGTTCGCTCTGAACAGGGCCTTCTCTTCACGAGGGGGGTGGTATAACTTCATTCCTGTGAGTGGGTGAGAACAAGGTGCCCTTGTGTGTCCCGACTTTCATTGCCCCAGTGTTGGAAGCCATGCCTTCATTTGCCGAGGCCCCAAACCATGTTTTTTTTTAGCTGTGATGTGGAGATGCCGGCGTTGGACTCGGGTGAGCACAGTAAGAAGTCTTACAACACCAGGTTCACCTGAGGAAGGAGCAGTGCTCCGAAAGCTAGTGTTTGAAACAAACATGTTGGTTTTTTTAGCTGAACATCCCTGTCTCTCTAGGTTTTTCTCCTCCTTTAAGTTGCTCCTCAAATGTACCTTGTGACCAAACTCTCGGTCCCCTGTCCTCTCTGTCAAATTTTGTTTTATTATGTTGCTGTGAAGCGTTGTGGGAAGTTTTGCTCCATTAAAGATGCTATATAAATGCAAGCTGTTGTTGTTACTGCCACCTCATATGCATTGATGCCTCTGGAATTCAGGACAATGGGCGGGAACCTTTGTTTCTCCCACCGGAGCTGAATTGCACCTGTTTTATGATCCCCTTGCGGTCATAAAGCAGGATGCAATTCAGTGTTCCCGCGCTGTCAATCACAGACCACTGCGCGAAACCTATGAATGGTTTGCTGATAGTGGATATGTGGGAACCAGACGCAGGCACAGCTGCTTTCCTTCGAGGAATGGAACATGGAGCTGCAAGGTAAGTATTACAGATACAATGATTTCCACAGCTCCTGTCTGGACTGCTCTCCAGCTTCTAGACAAGGGTCCCTGTTCTGGAGGGGGGAGCAGGGATGTGTGGAGGGGTCTGTGGAGGGGGTTCCTTTCGGTGGGAGTCCCTGTGAGGCTTCCCTCTGTTATAGGGGGGGTCTGCCTATTGCAGGGGTCCCTAGGGGGAGGGGAGAAGGGGAGACCCTTGGGGTGGGGGTCACCCAGGCACTCCGGGCATTGGGGGATGCTGCGCGTTCTGGAGGTGGGGGTCGGTGACGGGGCCGATGTGTGGGGCGGGGATTGGGCCTCAGATGGGCTTGGATGATCTTTACCATTGTGGCCCTGGTGTGGTATACCTCGTGTTGGGCCAAGAGGACAATGGTTGCCCCCTTGGCCCACCACGAGATGCATCACACCAGCACCCCGATTGTAGAGACTCCAAGTGAACCGCAGCCACATGATTCCCAGACACGGGAACTGGTGAAACACGGGAGGGTGGAACATAGGGCGCCGGGCCTGCTAAATAGATGCAGATAGCTCATTACAACCCATTTGCATTTAATTACATGCTCCCGCTGGTGTACGGTGTGGAACCCGTTCACGCCCCCAAAGGAGAGATCGGAGCACTGGGTGTCAATCCCGATTTTGCCCTGACGCCCAATTCTCCATCCCATTCCGTGCATCCCGGGATGGAGGATCCAACCCAATGGGCTAGATTCTCCGCTGGCGGGATCCTCCATTTCGCCGGCACCGCACTCATAAAATGGGTGCGGCGGGCCGGAGAATCCTACTCCATGTGCCTCCTTGGGGTCTGCTCCACCAGGATTCTGCCAATGGAATTTCAGGCTCCCAGGAGACCACACTAACACATATAATTGTTTCTGCAATGTCTGCTTCACAAGAATCTAAGGAAACAATAAAAATGAATCTGCTGAATTTAGTGTGTCGAGCAGTCCTTTAGCTTGCACCCAAGCTCGTAAAGGGTGCAGATGTCAAAACAAAAAGATGATCCTTAGATATAGAGGCTATACATGTCCTGGATCATTCAATCGAAATGGATTTAATTTGCTCCTTTCCCTCCATCCATTATTAGATTTTAATGCAACAAATTTTCATGGCAGTCAATATGATTCAGAAATTTCAAAGTTGTTTCTTAATGGTCTTCTGGGTCTGTATTTTATTGGGTTTAACAACAGCGCTTCACATATAGTCCAATGTCTGAGAAAGCAATTTAGTTACTTAATTCCCAAAAGGACGGTAAATACAGGAGTCAGATTTAATGTGTTAAACAGCGTAGAATAGTTCCCAAAGTTCTAATAAAATGTATATTGCTTACAAATCTTAACCTTTTATAGTATCTGAGTTGTCTCTACAGTGTTGCTGGTCTTGGCGCCTGTCAAATGGCCTCTCAGCAGAAGTGATCTTCTAGGCAAAGTAAATCCAAACAGCAACACTTATCCAGTCCCTGGCCTGAGCCCCTAGCTCAGACCATGCTCTCCACAGCTCTTTCTGTCTCCACCTATCCATGCACATCGTGTGCCGTGGACTGTGACCCAGAGTGGGATCGTTTAATGGACAAAAAAACGATCACAAGCACTGGATGCTGCAGGGCATGGGGAGAAATCATGGGCCTGTTTTGGGCCCCATATTATCCCGCCCTTTATTGAACCTTGTTAAGTGCAGGTTGGGTGTCAGAATTCCCCTACAAATGCTTCAGTCATTGAAAATCACTTTTGCAGTGTTGTGAAAGGCACTCTGCGTGTAAATGCAAAGTTGTTTCTAGTTAAAACTTTTGCAAAACTCACAGACAAAAGTAAGACAAGGCACAATATGAACAGAGCTTCAAATCCAATCCCATTAACAAGGCAATCAATTGAACAATTGTGTTACTTTTGCGAAAAACAACCTGAAAATTAGCTATATTCAGGATATGGCTTGGAAAAGAATGCCCTAATCTCTGAATTCCTACTCATAATTGTTAGGATTATTTATATCACTTTCTTACAATTGGAGTCTGCTATCATTGCCAGGAATTGCTTTTACCAATGGGAAGTTATTTCTTCCCCCTTGTATGCAATTGTTTACTTTGTGCTTCAGGATTCAGGGAATCACCCATCACATCCTCCGTCTCTATAACAACAAAACCCAGCACTAACCCCCAATAATCAGAACTCTCCTCAGGCAAGGCAAGCGAGGAGTGAGGGGCTGGAGAACTGGGCGCACCCTGCTCAGCCAATGATTACTATTGTTCTGCAGTGTCTAAAGCAGCCAATCATGCATGTTGACCATCCTGATTGACAGGTTACTCGGCCAATGATCACCGCTCTGGCAGTGAACCCAGGCTCCTCCCGAGAGCATAGGCTCTAGTGTTTCGCATTTGCTTGTGGAGCCCTCTATCCTGGGCCTTGGAACATTGTAACTGGTTGTCGCCAGTAGCACGTGGCTTGATTATAGTGAAACGGCAGCCATTTTACACCATGCCCGAGTTTCTTTTCCATTGAAGGTGATGGTAAAGAAAATGTTGCCCAGTATATAATGGCTGCAAATTCGCTGTGAACGCATTTAACATTTGGGAGGCGATTCTCCGATATTGAGGCCAAGTGTTCGCGCCACCGTGAACCCTGTCGTGTTTCACCACGGCGCGAACAGGGCCCGGGCACGACCTATTCTGCCGCCCCCCCAGCCTCCTTACACGGCACCAAATGGGTGCCACGCCAACCCACGCATGCGCAGTTGGGGCAGCTCAATCCTGCGCATGCGCAGTTGGGCCGTGACATCCTGCACATGCGTGGGGAACTTTTTACGCGCGCCAGCCCCGACCCAACATGGGTTCGGTGTTCAGGGGCCGGCCGCGCCAGGAAGTAGGCCTGGGGAGCTGGTGAGAGGCCGGCCTGCCGATCGGTGAGTCCCGATCGTGGGCCAGACCCCAACGGAGGCCCCCCACCCCAACCCCCCGGTGAAGGAGCCCCTGCCCACAGGCCGCCCCTGAGCGTTCCCGCAGTTCCCGTCGGCAGCGACCAGGGGTGAACGGCATCGGCAGGACTCTGTCGTGTCGGAGCGGCCGCCAAACACGCCGGCGCAAATGCCGCCGGTTCCCCGCACTTCGGAGAATCGCGCGCCGGCGTCGGGGCGTCGTTGCGTGGTTGTGGCGATTCTCCGGCCCGGAGCGGAGAATTGCCCCCGAGGTTCTTTCGCTGAGGGCTAAAGAGCATTGTGAGCTTTATCTGATGTCACAGTCGCAGTGCGTACAGTCCGTATAGACAGAAAGGAGCACTGAGAGTGTCATCTTAGCTATGGCTTAGACAACTGGTGAAGACCAATTCCACAGCTTTGAAGCTGTCAACAGCATACAAGAAACATTCAAGAAAACTGCACTGTACAATTTTTGAACTTACTGAGCAGCCCAATCTGCATTCACCGGCTATTTTGCTTTTGACCAATATTCCAATAAACTGTCTAGTTCTCTCCAAACAAGTATTTCACACATCATTTTACCATACCATAATGCAGCTCTCCAGCCTGTAACAAGTCTGACTATTCACCCTGCTCTTTTCCAAGTCTCCAGGCTCAATTTTCCACTTTATTTTTTAATCTGTTGCATGTTCAGGTGAGGGGACTCACTGCTGGGAAAAACAAAACTTTCCGATGTTGGACATGTGGGGCTATCGTGTTTCTCTGGAAAAATAAAGTATCAAGGCTGTTTTTTCTCTTAACCATATTTGGAGCCGTTCAAATGTAATTATTTTGAAAGTGTAAACTGAGACTGCTGCGTTAATTTTACAGGGCATTTTAACTGTGACAAAGACAGCAGTGTGACAACTCCTGGGAAACCTCGGTTAAAAAGCTGAAAATTTCAGTAAAATCGGAGATGGGGTGTGACGAATATTCCTCTCTCGTGTTTGGCTGTCAGTAATTGCCTGAACAACCCGTGGCAGCCTTCCTGAATTGCGATGGTTTGGACCATGGTGGCCACCTCTATGTTAAGCATCGCCTGGTGTGACTCAGGAACCTCACTCCGGTTCGGCAGTCTCTGCTGCATTTATTATAACGGTAGACAGTGAACTGAGGAGGTGCACAATTCACTGGCCTCTGTTTTTTTGCTCTTGCCCCTTGATGTACCATCAATAGTACGCGAGGCGAGTGATTTACCAAAGTCTGGCTTTAATTGACTAGAACACAGCTCTGCGATCGTCTACAATGGAAAGGGACGATCGTCAGGCGTCTGACCATTTATACCTCGTTAATAGAGGCGTGGTTAACTCAGCCTCTCGGCCAATCGGTCGAGAGGCACATGACCGACCAGGGCCAATGTTAAGCCGACGTTCTGGCCCAATGGCAGACAAGTATGCAGATCATATGACCACACCCCTCTTCTCAGCAGCCAGCTGAACTTTCTGACCCGGTTTGTGTTTGGATGTTGACACTGACAGTGGGAGACCATCACTCATGTCCGTCGCCGCTGGGGTCTGACAGCTTGGACGGTCATCAGAAGACGCGCAAGCAGAAATCATGGGCAAGATTTTCCAGCCTCCCAGCCGCGTGTTTCTCGGCAGCGGGAGGCGGCGCACCATTCACTGTGGACGGGATTCTTTGCTCCTGCTGCTGTCAATGGGAATTCTCATGAAAGCCACCCCACACCGCTGGAAACCCGCAGGCGGGGATGCGCTGTTGGTGGGACCAGAGAATGCCGCCGCCAGCGAACGGCCGGAGAATTCCGGCCCATAAAACCATGATATAGCACTAAGCACAAACTAAATGCACAGATTAGCACTGAACCCATTCTAACTTAGGGCAGCACGGTAGCATAGTGGTTAGCACAATTGCATCACAGTTCCAGGGTCCCAGGTTCGATTCCCGGCTTGGGTCACTGTCTGTGCGGAGTCTGCACGTTCTCCCTGTGTGTGTGTGTGTGGGTTTCCTCCGGGTGCTCTGGTTTCCTCCCATAGTCCAAAGATGTGCAGATTAGGTGGATTGGCGACGCTAAATTGCCCTTTGTGCCTAAAATTGCCCTCAGTGTTGGGTGGGGTTCCTGGATTATGGGGATAGGGGGAGGTGTGGGCTTGGATAGGGTGCTCTTTCCAAGAGCTGGTGCAGACTCGATGGGCCGAATGGCCTCCTGCTGCACTGTAAATTCTATGATTCTATCTATTGATATTGCCTGCCTTTCTCATCTTGTTTTATAGAGGATAAAATGGCTGCTAGTATCAGCATTAAACACTTGTATGTTAGGCGCATTTTCGAGGGCAGACTCTGTAGTATAAGGGTCTGGTGCATAAATGTTTAACATGACCTGAGTACAGCACCGCCACATAGTGATTTAAGAGAACACATGACCTGCACCTATGAGTCAGTGTAATGTTGAACAGAACTATGTGTAGAAGCAAGCATGGAGACAGCTCGTAGATTAGACCTTTACTGTACCGATTGAAATGGTTTCTAGTTGTTGACGAACACTTACTGTTGAACTACCATTTTTTGTTGTATTCTTTTAGGGAATGTGGGTGTTGCCAGCTAGCCCAGCGTTTATTGCCCATCCCTAATTGCCCTTGAACTGAGTGGTTTGCCGGGCCATTTTAGAGGGTATTTAAGAGTCAACCACATTGCTGTGTGGATCTGGAGTCACATATAGGCCAGACCAGGTCAGGATGGCAGATTTCCTTCCCTAAAGGACATTGGTGAACCAGATGGGTTTTTACAACAATCGGCAACGGTTTCATGATTTTCATTAGACTTTTAATTCAGACTTTGTTTTTGTTGAATTCAAATTTCACCATCTACCGTGGTGGGATTCCAAACCTAGTCCCTAGAGCACCAGCCTGGTTCTCTGGATTACTAGTCCAGTGGCAATACCACTACGCCATCGCCTCCCCAAAGACAGTGGGCGAGATTCTCCGCAAATGCGGAGAATTGTAAAGGCTGCCGTGGGACAGGCTGTGACCCACGGCAGCCTTCACTGCTACTTCCGGGGCCGATTCTCCCCCCCGGGCGGGGCTAGGAGCGCGGTCGTCAATGCCGCACATCAAGCGTCACGGCGGCTGAAGCGGCCGATGACGTCAGCCGCGCATGCACAGGTTGGACAACGCCAACCCGCGCATGCGCAGTTGGCGTTTTTCTCCTCAGCCGCCCGGCAAGACGTGGCGGCTTGATCTTGCTGAGCGGCGGAGGGGAAAGAGTGCGTCTGTTTTGGACGCTGGCCCGATGATCGGTGGGCAGCGATCGCGGGCCTGTCCCCTCCCGAGCACAGTCGTGGTGCTCCCGTGCCAATCGGGCCTCTAGATACCCCAAACAGGCATCTGGTGCCCGTTTCACGACGGCAGCGAGCAGGTGTGTTTGCTGCTGTGTTGAAACAGGTGCGAAGGCCCGGCCGCTCGGCCCATCGGCCTCGGAGAATCGCCGCTCGCCGTAAAAAACGGCGAGCGGCGATTCGTGGCGTAGTTCGGGCGTGGGGGGGAAGAATTACGGGAGGGCGTGAAAAATGTTGGGAGGCCCTCCCTCTATTCTCCCACCCGGCGTGGGGGGGCGGAGAACCGCGCCCCATAAATACCTTAATGGCACCTACCAAACTGCGCCCAACACCTTACAATAGACTTTTTAATCCGGAACATGCAATGTTCATCAGGTCACTTTACTGCTGAACACTGCGCCTTAGCCCGAATCAAAGCAAGCCCACTTGCTGCTCCATTTCTTACACTAGATTTCCAATGGTCTCTAAGTAAGATTGTCAGTTTTGTGTTGAGTGCACTGGGAATGATTTTGGGCTGAGTCTTCACCAGGAATTGAGTTTAAAATGTCCAAGCTCACATATGGGTCTGTTACAGACAGGAAGGGGTCAGTTCAAACTGCAATGTCTTTCTGTTAGCCCCTGTCCAAAAGCAGGAGGTATTTTGAATTGGTGTTTTTTTTAGAATGAGTGGTGGTGTATTTTCTCAACAGCACCATGGGTGCATCTACACGCAGTGGACTGCAGAGTTTCAAGAAGGCAACTCAACATCACCTTCTCGGGGGAAATCAGGGATGGGAATTAATGTTGGCCTAGCCAGCGAAGCCCACACCCCTTGAATGAATAAAAACAAAAACCTCTCGGTTTCTGTGCGATCCAATTTTATTAATAATCCCACAGCAACCTCGAGTTAGGATTAACTCGAAGGGTTAGTTTAGTTCACCCATACAAATCCCATGAAAAGGAGTGTTTGCAACTTCCCACAGGAAAGGGAGGGATAGAGGAAAGGAAGTTTTGGTACAAGGAACACAGAAAAACTGAATATTGGTGCACATGAGTTCCAGAGTCCCAAAGTCAGTGTCCAATGAGGAAATCTTTAATCTAGGATGTCTGGAGACCAGTGTTGTAACGTTTACTTTTCAGGTGGTGTTTTTCTCGCAAGCTGAAGTAGGCATACAGAGACTGTAACAGTAGGCAATGATACTATGAGCAGGATTTTCCTCCCCTCCACAGCATGTTCTGCAGCGGTGGAGGATCGCTCGTCATTGGCTGGCGGCAGAATCTTCTGGTCCGACCATTGTCACTGGCGCACCGCCAGTGGGAGCATAAGATCCCATCAGCGTGAATGTCTAAAAGGTCCAGTAGAATCAGGTTAGATGGATAGAGCTTGCTTATTTCTCAGTGGCTCGACATTCACTGGCGAAGGGATTCTCCCTTCCTATTGGTTGAACAGCTGGGTTTGTGATGCACAGCAAGGCCAACAGCGTGGGTTCAATCCCCATGCTGGCTGAGATTATTCACGAAGGTCTGACGATTCTCAGGTTAAATCATCACCAGTCAGCTCTCCCCTCCAAGTGGAAAAGCTTTTCAGGGGCTGCGGGGACTTTACTCCACTTTACTCTTTAATTGACTATTCAGTTACTTACTATCCAATAGCCTTGTTGTTTTTCTTCTCAGAGAACTTAAAAACTGCCTTCTCTCTGTGACACACATACTGTGAACTCTGTCTCTCTCCACTCCTGTCTTTTTCTGTTATTGTGTCACTGGATCACTGCTGTATCACTGGATCACCATAGTAAGGTTTTTTGTGTCACTGGATCACCATAGTAAGGTTTTTTGTGTCACTGGATCACCATAGTAAGGTTTTTTGTGTCACTGGATCACCATAGTAAGGTTTCTTCTCCGGAATCACTAAATCTTTAATCCATTTTAACTTATCTCTTGACCATCAGAGGTTGTAAAACCTAATTAATGACATAGAACGGGGAGATTCTCTGCCGCCCGGCGCCGATAGCGAAATTCCTGATGTGGCGGAGAATCCCATGTCGAGGAAAAGACAGGACTGGCGCCTGATCCGTTTGGGATGCTGTAGTCCTCCACTGGCGGTGGCCAAAAGTTTCACACCCCCTGCCAGTGGGGGGTTGCAAATGGGTCAAAATGATGGGTTTGATTCCAACCCCTGGTCACTGTCCGTGTGCAGTTTGCACGTTCTCCCCAAGTCTGCGTGGGTTTCGCCCACAACCCAAAGATGTACAGAGTAGGTGAGTTGGCCACACTAAATTGCCCCTTAATTGGAAAAAAGGAATTGGGTACTCTTAAAAAAATTTTAATGACCCATTTGCATCCTATGAACAGGTTGGACACTGAACTATCCACACCTCCATGGTGCTCCAACTCTCTGAGCTGGGATTCATGCAGGTGTGGATTGGTGCAAGTATTTCCCAGTGTGGCCCTGACACAGTGGACCCTGTTGTGGACCAAGGGAGTAAGTATTTGAGTTAAGTGCCCACAAAATCCATCAGAGGGCCTCCCCGACAATGCAAATCCTGCCCACCACAGCCCCCCCAATCTGAGACCCCCAACAGAAGCCTCCCACCAGAGACCCCCACCAGAGATCCCTCCATATCAGAAATCTCCCATCAGATGTCGTCCCATATCAGAGATGCCCCCCCGTAACAGAGACCTTCCTTATCAGAGAATCCTACATAGCAGATATCCCATAACAGAGAGACCCCCCTCCCATATCAGCCTACCCCCCCCCCCCCCCCTCACCCCCCCCCCCCCCCCCCCCCCACCTCACATCAGCATCTCTGCCTGAAAGCTGAAGAGCATTCCAGGCAAATACAGTGAAAAAAAGTAATTGCTTTCTCACTCGTCCCTTACACCTGCTGCCTCAGATAAATGTCCAGAAATCAGCTGTTGTATCTTCATAGAAAGCCAAAACCACGTGACATGGCTTTCAACCCCATCAGATTATTTGATCTGCAAGACTTATATTCACTTCAAAACGAAATAGCTTTTACTAGGCTATAATTGACAGCTTCCAGACAACCAGATGACTGGATTATTTATTTTCATTTTCCTTCATACTTTAATGCATCTCAACAAGCCTGCTTTGCACCTAACTGCAATGTAATAATAATAGTTTATTGTCACAAGTAGGCTTCAATGAAGTTACTGTGAAAAGCCCCTAGTTGCCACATTCCGGCGCCTGTTCGGGGAGGCCGATACAGGAATTGAATCTGCGCTGCTGCCTTGTTCTGCATTACAAGCCAGCTGTTTATCTCACTGTGCTAAACCAGCCCCTGTTAAGTGGAGTTAAGTGCTTTCACTTCCTCATTTTCTCAGCAGAAAGCACTTATCTGCGTTTGATGTGGTGCCGACCTGTCGATCATAGCTAGATTAAATTAAATTTTAAAATTATATATTGTCCATAATAGTACACAAATGTCTGGTGCAAAGTACTAATTATTGCTCCTCCTTGAGGCATCCTTGGAATCTAATTTAAAGTAGCAATGGATCAATTTAAATATGTAAAGAAGGGCCCTGTGTCTTTTGCAAAATCCATGAAAGGTTAGGCACACCATGCAAGCTGCAGCTATTTTTCAGTCCTACAGCAGCATAACCAGAGATCATTCCATTGAAGGCCTCCAATGAAATAGCAGAGAGGGTTTTTATTTTTCACTTCCCTCTTCTGGAGCTGGAAGGAGCATGTAGCATTGCCTACAGTTCCATCAGATAACTGTCGATCTCTGCTCCGGACCCCTCACAATTTCCTCCACTGCCCCCTCCCAGGGCTTGAGCGAAGGTCTCTGCCAATGTGGCAGGAGACCATCAGGTTCATTCTTGAGAGACAACAAGCAGCAGCAATTTGCCCCTATTATTGACATGAGGCCTGAGACCTAATTGTGGGTGAGCCCTGGGCCTCAGGTTTCTGGGGTGTTCTTGCAGCGCACTGATTATATTGGTGCCAGAAATTGGCCCAAGCCATCCATGTTGCAAAAGGCATATGATTGAAATACTTAGCACACTACCAAGCATTCAGCTTGAGGCGCTAGTCTCTAAAATACCTGAGCTAAATGTTTTTTAAATTAAATGAAAGCTTCTAATATTTAAATGGAAGTTTTGCATCTATAACTTTGTTATTTTAACTCTAATAAAACAAAAAAACATCTGGGGCTGGATTATCCACACCCCGATGCCGAAATCGTGTCCGGCGTTGAGATGGAGAATCCATTTCTGCGTATGGAATCAGGACCGGCGCCGGTTCCTTGATTCTCCAGCCCCCGAAAAGCGACGTAGTTGGAGAGTACGCCGTGCCGGGTATCCCCTACCTGCAGCCATTGCTGAAGGCCCACTCCTCCATTCTCCACCCTCGACCGGCCGAAGTCCCAACGGCATGGATCTAATGTGGTCCTGTGGACTCAGTCCGCGGCCACCATGGTCGGGAGTGGGCCAATCGGAGGGCAGGGGGGCATCATTCTGGACCAGGCAATTTTGGCCTGGCAGCCCGAGTTGGCCGCTCTATTTAGGAGGTCCAACTCCGCGGTCTGAGTACGCCATGGAGCATGGCATGGTCGCCAGAGTTTGGCATGCGCGGCCTCTGACCCGGAAGTGCGGGGGCCGTATCTGCAGCTAAAGCTGCTAGATTCACGACGGGTCCCTGCTAGCCCCCTGCAAGGCTATGAATATGTGACCTTTTTATGCCTGTTTTTCTGGCGTGAAAGGCCACAGTTTTTACAATGTCGTGGGGACATAGTCCTTGAAAAGGAGAATCCAGCCCGTGAAATTTCGTAACAGCCAATTTCTTTCAGAATTCTGAATATTGACCATTATAACATATCTGCAAACAGGCAGAGGCGGTGCAGAGTGCATAGGCAGGCCAGGGTGCTTTGTGTGGCAAGATGGGGGAGGCTAGTATAAAGCAACATTGATCGTGGCTTCTCATGGATCCTGATTCACTGTTAAAGTCTGTCCTGTCACTTGTCCACCAGTAATAGGCTCCGATAGTAGCTGTAACCTAATTACTGTGAGATAAAAGATGAAAACAAATGGAAAACCACCGTTACATTTTTATTGTAAGGTCTGACTGCCAAATCGTTCGAAATCAAACATTTCTATCTTATTTAGATTGCTACTTATCACTTACACTGTCTGAGCTTTTGTGATCTCTCATTAATGGGGAATTACCAGTATTGTAGCCACACTGATTGTAGGAAGGCAGGCTTTCACTTCACATTAATTCTTGCCTTGCCAGTCAATAGGGTAGTAAAGATTCAATTACCTATCAGCTTATCAAGTAATAATGCACAATGGCCCTTACTGTAACAGGAAACTGAGAAGAGTCAGATCGATCAGCACCGTGAAACCACAGTTCAAGTTTTTCAATCAGCTTAAAAGCACCAATTCACTGAATAGTGCTCAAAGGCTTTTTTTTATTGCTATTTGTTCAAGGCTTCACATCATGCAGTTTTAAAATTCTAATCTTTACGTTCAAATCCTTCCGTGACCTTTCCCTTCACTATAACCTCACCCAGGCTGCATCTCTCTGACAAGTCTGCGACCCTCCCTGACCCCTTGTGCATCCTCCACTTCCTTTGTTCCCCACCACTGGCAGCCATTCATTCAGCTGTCCAGTCGCTAAGCTCTGAAATTCCTTATCTGAACAACGCCAGTTTTCCACCTCTCCCTCCTCCTTGAAGAATATCCTGAGACCAAACTCTCTGAACAAGCTTTTGTCCAAATGTTTCCTTCTTTACTCAGTGCCACCTTTTGTCTGATTGCTCTCCTGTAAGATTCCTCGGGATGTGTGGTAGCGTGACCCCTTTAAAGGGGTGGGTCACGCAGACCATGTGACCAGCTCAGGGCCAATCACATGGGAGTGCATGAATCCCGGCCAATGGGGAGTTTGCACGGGGCCCTAGGAGCAGCACCCCGGGCAGTGTGGCCCAGGGAACTGAAGTGTAAAAATTTGTTGGAAAGTGTTGTGCCTGTTATCTAACTGCCTTCGCCTTTCATCAATAAACCATTTAGTTTATTACTAGAAGCCTCCAGTGTATGTCTCGAGCTGCCGCAGGATGTCTTCAATAAAGGTGCCTCATAATTGCAGATTTTTGTTATTTGTGTCATCATTTTGATATGGTGGCTCATTGCAACTCATCCAGGATTGGGGAGCACTCCATTGCTGATGGCTCAGAGTGCCAATGATTTCTGTTTTGTGTTCAAGCAGATAACGCAGACGCCAACTGTTCAGCCCAGATGTTTGTTTCTGAACTGGGTGCACATCTGGGAGAATTCCTGGTTCCATCAACCTGTACTTTACAAAAGGCTGCTGGATGTGGGATTTTCAGACCAGTGGGGTGGGTTTGATTAGAAGCCAGACAGGCAATCCTGGAAGAACTAAGGATGCTGCAGGGTACAGAGGCGGCTGGCTAGAGGGTCTGCTTTGGGCTCCAGCACTGTGACCAAAATATATTAAAAAAACATGAACAGCATTCATTCCCTTACCCTGCCATATACACTGCATGCCTCATCCTTGCCAATGCATGCCCCCACCCAACTCCCATGGTCCCTCATGCCTCACATGCCATTCAATGAAGTCCACTTACCCCCCTTTGTCCTCATGACCCTCATGCCAAGGTATGACCTTACCCACCCGCGTTGGCTCTTTGTCCCTCCACCTAACCCCCCTGGCTCTTTATAGCTCCTATTACAACCTATGCCCCCTCCACCCAACCCCCTTTGTCTCTTAGCCCCATGCTATTCATGCCAACCCATTCCCCCCACCCACCACCTTTTGCTCTTACACCTACAATGCCAACTCAACCATCATCAACCATTGGTAGACCTCAGGATCTGTGCAGTGTTGAGACAAAATTGAGTTGATAAAGTAAAGCCCGAAGTGCCTATTGCAGACTCCACTATTTTGAAAAAAATGCCCTCATTCATAAAAACCCATTTATTACATTTGCATTCCTTCACCTAACTAAACAGCCTTATAACAGCAAACATTTCATTCAAGTGCACAATCCATATGACAACAAATATTGGAACTCACCACACATCAAAAAGTCCAGAACAACTCGTAGTTCTCAATGAAACTGAAATAGCAGGCACCCGACAATGATAATGAATGGTTGCAAAATCAGCCATGCAGATGCAATCCGATAATGGAAGCCCTCAGGCATTTTCAAAAAGTAGAGTGAAGTAGCAAGCAATCATCTTTTTTAACACTCAAGACAATTTTTTTCAAAACTTTAAAGGGCAGGACTTTAAAATGACTTGACAGCTCGACAGGTCCCTTTGATAGATGATTCTGTCAGATTTTCAGCCCTGACCTGGAGAGAGGTCCTCTTACGGTTTTGACAGTCAATCTTGACAACTCTGTCGACAGTTTCAGGAGATTAACAGTAATGAGTTTATGTACATTTTAAGCACATTTACGCCTACTTTTGGAAAGTCCAAAGGACACTTGACCACCACCAAAGGGGACTTTAAGCGTGTCCCTGGACCATATCCAGAGGCATAACTTACCCTTCCAAAGGACCTGTCTATCCAAATGAATGCACAAAATCTAGATCCTCTCTTTCCAGGTCAAATCTGCACACTTCAGATTTCACATTTCAAGGCTACCAAAATCCCACTTGAGTGGGGGCAACTGTTGATTTAAATGGCCAGCTGCCTCTGTAAAACATGCATGGACGGGTCATGGCCCCAAGAAAATGGGAGAGATGTGCTTCACTGTGGTGAAAATCTGGGCCTTTGTGTTTGTCACTTTATTATTAAATGCTGTATTCAATACTAATTAAAGTGTGATGGATGTGTTATCTGCCCTCATGTTTTAAACTGCCAGCAATCCCAGGTATAAAATAAGCACCTAATCCTGAAACTGCCACTTTAGATATTTCAACATGTTTACAGGATGTTTAAGATAAACCATTTTCTCACCATTAAAACCTGGCAAGATTTAGCAACATAATAATACTATCCTGTAAAATCTGGCTGTATTGTTTCATATGTTGTTACATGGATTTAAAATGTTCTGCTTGGATTTATCTTCCCATGTGAATGCTTACCTTGATTCAATCATCTTCAACCAGTGGAACATAAAACTTGAAGGCTTTGACTACCTTCAAATATTAAATACCCTTTCTTTCAGAAAACTGAGGATGCGGTTTAACCGAATCAGAACAGAGTCCCGGGACAGGTGTGTTTAGCCGGGTGTTTCCCGGTTCTCACTGTGCCAGATACATCACGCTATCTACCGGGACTCTGGTTCGATTCAGATCCTCAGCGGGGACCTCTCCGACGAGGCCGTTAAATGGAACTCCTCAGTGCAGGCAGAGATCGGACGTCATTTTAAAAGACGTTCCGATCTCTCAAACCCCCAAGGTGACTCCCAAACTCCCGGAAAGCCCCAACTCAACTATCAGGGGGTCCTCGTGCCCCCCACATCCAACCGCACCTATATAGGGTACCCCCCTGGGCCCGATCACTGGTACAGGAAAAATGCCAGTCTGGCACCTTGGCAGTGGCACCGGAACACCTTGGCAGTGCCAGGCAGGCACCCAAGTGTCACTGTCAGGGTGACAGGCGAGCAGTGCCAAGGTGCCCACTCATGGGTGCTCAGGTGGCACCAACAGTGCCAGGCTGCCACCCTGCCCTGGGAGCCTCTGATCCCCTGGAAGACCCCAACGAATGCTGTTCCATCTGGTCCCCATTTGTGGGGACCAGCACTGAACGGCGCTCACCCGACATCTCTAACATAAAGGGGATGGATCCCAATGCCTCAGATACCTCCGATACCTCCGCAAAATACATGTTAGAGTGAGACTAGCTGTCTCACTCTGATATGCAAATTTGCAAAACAGTGATCCCACCTGCTTTAGGCAGGATTCAGATTGCGATGTCTCGCAAGATCGTATTAGATCTTGGGGGGGGGGGACGTATCGAGGCGGGTAGGTCCCGGTAGAGGGTTCTCCCGCCATCTACCAGCCACGCCGCACGACCTTTCGGGCACAACGCAGCCGGTAGATTGTGACCAAAGTAATGGCCAGAATTTTACATTGCTCGAGGGGGTATGCACCCAACCTGGAAACATGTGAAACATGGAAACACTGGTGGCACAGTGGTGAGCATTGCTTCCCCTAGCCCCAGGGACCCGGGATCAATTATGGGTGGAGTTTGGATGTTCTCCCCGTGTCTGTGTTGGTTTCCTCTGGGTGCTCTAGTTTCTTCCAACCTTTCAGGCTAGGTGGGGTTACAGGTATGGGGTGGGGAGTGGGCTAGATAGGATGCTCTTTTGGAGGGTCAGTACAGACTCAAAGGGCTGAAAGGCCTCTTTCTGCACTTTAAGGGTTCTAAGACGCGGTGTCCTGATGTTGTCGCTCACTCGAGCAATATTTCAGTTGCCGTGAGCCTGTGAGAGTGGGAACTGCGTCCGTCAGCAATCAAGCAGGCAATTTAGCCATTTGAACGTCTAATGGAATGCAATTCTATGTGGCCCATCTGCTTTTACAGTTGGCAGGCGGGCTAATTGGCAAGGCGGTCTTTATGTTTTAGCTTCAGTCATGATCCAGTGCGCGGTGAACTGTCACGGCTGAAATAAAAGTTAAAAAGGTGTCTGTGCTTGTATTTGAATGTATTCCCTAGGTACTCATTGCGTAGTTTTTCCACTGCAATTTATTTTTCACTGGTCTGTAGCAGGCAGCTCCACAGCGGTGGTCTCCCTGAGGAAGCACATTAGAAGCTTCAGTCCTCACCCTCCCTTGTCTCGGCGTCCGGCTTCCTCAGCAGTGCTGAACATTTCCCAGTGTGTATTTAACACTGGCTGCCTGTACATTGGCCAGCCAGCATGATATCATGTTCCAGGACCAGTCACAGCTGGAAGTGTATTTCACACCCACTGCGTGGCCCACCAAGTGCGTGTATCCTATAGACAAAACATTCAAGCCAATGAGTATTGTTTGCGACAGAATTGGTTTTCAGGCCTTCATAGCGGTGCAAGACCTTCTCTCACTGTGAAACCTCTCTCCTTGGTATATATACTTCGTGGATGTTATTATATAGATAAATATGGGGAGGGAGAGACTTTGGGTGGGATTTGTTCACAACGGGGTTCGTTTGATCCTGCCTATTGTCAATGGACTGTTGGCTGGGTCACTGAATCTAACATGGTAGGTCCTGCCACAATGGGGCCAGGAAACTCCAACCATAGGAAGGGAGAGTAAAAGAGCAGGATTTAGCGGGCCCACTAGCTGTGGGCACAAATCCCATTATGGCCCATTCTCAAAGTCAAGGGGAGGGGTGATAACTCATGGTTCAAGGATAAATGCTTGGGTGCATGGAATCAAGAAAAACCATGTCTCATCAGTACCAGACTCCAGCTCCTGCCATTGAGGATCCATTAGCCCTGAAGGTGGACAGAACCATCCAGTTAACCCTGGCCATGAGGGACGGGTGGCCATTTAATGTTCCTGTCATAAGCCAGTGATGTAGAGATTAAGGCAGGGGACAACCAGCCGGGAGGTCAAGCAATGGAGGTGGAAGGGTAAGTGAGTGGTAACTGCTGGATTGTAGGACTGGCTGCTTCCAGGACAGGGACGACAATGGGCGACAGGAGGTTCTGAAGTTAAGTGGCTGTGACACCAACCTGTCCATTTCTCTCTCTCTCTCTCTCTCTCATTCCTCACAGCTTACCAACCAAGATTAGTGTGGATCCAGTGGAGCTGGAAATTCTGCTCAATACAGCACTGGAGGTGCAGGGACTCCAGCAGCAATGAGTGGCGGCACTGATGGAACACCCAGCGCCAGGAGACCGGGGGGCGGGGCAAAGGTTGCGCTCGAGGGTCGGAGATAGCAACAGCCGAACAGGGGACAAGAAGGTGAAGAAGGAGCCTGAGGGTATACAGCACCCATATGTCCTTCATGGAGCTGTCTGACAACATGTGTCACAGGAGACTCAACCTCACCCGGGAGACAGTGCAAAGTGGCGCCATGTGGAGGCGGAGGACACCCTCACTCTGTGGCCGTGAAGATCACAGCAGCCCTTAAGTTCTACGCGACAGGTTTGTTCCAGGGGTGACCAGTATGGCATTTCACAGCCATCCGCCCATAAATTCATCTGTGAGTACACGGATGCACTCAATGCCAGGGCATCGGGTTTCATCCAGCTCAAACTGGACCAGGCCCAGCAGGGTGAGAGAGCTGTGTGATTTGGCAGCATAGCTGGCCTGCCACAGGTGCTGGAGGTGATCGACTGCACTCATGTTGCTCTACGCGCCCCATGGCATCAGGGAGTCCTGTTGAGCAACATGAAGGGGTTTCACTCCCTTAATGTCCAGTTGGTGTGTGACAACCAGATGAGGGTCATGCATATGTGTTTACATTTTCTAGGGAGCGCGCTTGACAGCTCCATTCTTGGGTAATCGCAAATCCCTGGAATATTCGACGGGTCAGCCAAGGCTCCAGGGATGACTTGCTGGGGACAAATGATACTCGCTGAGGTCTTGGCTGATGAAAGCAGTCTGAGACCGAAGCAGGGGCCCGTTACAATGAGGCTCACAGTGCCACCCACCCAGTGATTGGCACTGGGCGGCATGGTGGCCCAGTGGTTGGCACTGCTGCCTCACGGCACCTGGGGCCCGGGTTCAATCCCAGCCTTGGGTGACTGTCAGTGGGGAGTTTGTATGTTCTCCCCGTGTGTGCGTGGGTTTTCTCCAAGTGCTCCGGTTTCCTCCCACAGTCCAAAGACGTGCCGGTTAGGTGGATTGGCCATGCTAAATTGGCCTTATTGTTCAAAAAGGTTAGGTGGGGTTACTGGGTTATGGGGATAAGTGTGGGAGTGGGCCTAGGTCGGGTGTTCGTTCGGGGGGTCGATGCAGACTCGATGGGCCAAATAGCCTCCTTCTGCACTGTAAGGATTCTGAGACAGGTCCGGTGGGGCCCTCCAGTACAGTCCCCAGAGGGTCTCCCACATCGTGGTAGTCTGCTGTGTCCTACATAACGCTTCACAGCAGCGGGAAACCACCTTACCGATGAAGACCTGGAGGAGTGGAACATCTCCTTGGATGAGGAGAAAGACCAGTAGGGAGTGGTGGAAGAGGCCGGAGAGGAGCTGGAGGATGGAAGATTGGTGGAAGTGAGGGTTCGCAGGGCCAGAAGGACCAGGCCGACCCTCATCTCTTCCTGCTTTACACTATAGGAGCACCATGGTTTACAACAGCTCAAGAAGCCGCCCTCCCTCCAAAGACCATGCTAGCTCCTCCATGACCGCAAAGGATGGGTCACAGTAAACCTTAGTCACCAGGGTGCTGGGCCTACGGAGTCCTTGTGCCTCCTGATCAGATAATGCAGGAGGGTGATGACGACTCGCTGTGAGGAAATCTCTGTGATGCTCTCCAGCTCTTGTGTATGTCTGACTCCTGTCTGTCTGATGCCAGCACATTGACTCTCTGGGTCATGTGCGAGTGAGGTTTAGCCCTAGATACCTTTGTCGCATAATGCTGGAGGCGGATTGGGGCGAGGGTCTAGGGCTCCCTGATTAATGTTCGAGTCCTTTCAGGAATTACGCTAGTGCACTTTGAGTGGGCCTAGCCATTTGCCTGACTTTGAGGACCTGTGGGAAGAGCTGTGTCCAGATGGGGTGAAGCACTATCCACTGGGAGGAGACTTTGAGACCTTAAGGTTGTGAAGGACAATAGTTTTTAATGTGCTAACATGTGCAGTTGTGACTTTGATAAAGCCCCGCAGCTAGCTGTGCCTAACTTCAACTGTGCCCACTCTATCCCCCTACAATTCCTTAGCCTTGTGAACCCTGCCTCTAAGTCTGGGTGTGTTCACAGGTTGCACAGCAGAAGTGGACGTGGCCTGCTGCATTCCACACCCTGCTGCCTGACAGGCCCCTGGCAGGCATCCTCTGGAGGGTTGACATCTGGTAGGCCCTAGCCTATTCAAGGGTGTCATTGGTGTTGCTACATTACCATGTTCGCTGCCCTTGAAGTGCACCAGTATCAGGAAGGGGGGATTCAGAAGGGCTGGTCATTCCAGACACTAATGGGTGGAAGGGTCAGGGCGGTGTTCAGCAGTTCTTCCTCCTTCTGGGTGCTCAATGACGCCTGGGCTACTTCACGAGATGGAGGGGTAGCCAGAGTGAACTCCAGAAGCCTCAGTGGCATTATTGCCAGTCCTGGAAGCCCATCATTGTCTGGATCGTGGTGTTGAACCACTCAGCCATGGTTTTCAGGGAGTGAACCATGCCTCAGAGTTCAACGGTCATGGATCTGACATCTTGCCCCAGAATTTCCACTGCGGCCACCACCCTTCCACTGTTGGCCAGGGTGCCATGCATCTCCGGTGATGTTTCCTGCGGCAGAAGGCTGTCGGGCTCCTCCATTCAGCCTTCAGATGTGCTTCCGGGGTGACAGAATGGTGGAGTGCCAAGAGGAGACACGGAGCATTTACCCTTGCTGATCATAATCGGTCATTCATCTTCTTCTGACACTGCATTCCCGTTCTGTTGGTCAGGCTGCTGGCACCAACCAGTGCTGCCACCATTTCCCAGGTGGGATTCGTAATCTTGCTGGAGGGTCTCCTGGTAAGTCTCAGGATAGATAGTTGCCGGGGCGGCATGGTGGCACAGTGGTTAGCACTGCTGTCTACGGCGTTGAGGACCCGGGTTCGATCCCGGCCCAGGTCATTATCCATGTGGAGTTTGCACATTGTCCCCGTGTCTGAGTGGGTTTCACCCCCACAACCCAAAGATGTGCAGGGTAGGTGGATTGGCCACGCTAAATTGCTCCTAATTGGAAAAAAAATAATTGGGTACTCTAAACTTATTTTAAAAAGAGGATAGATAGTTGCCCATCTCTCCACCATGACATCCAACATTCTTATGAGGGTTTGCTCGGTGAATCGTGGAGCTGGCTTCTTGGCTGCCATCCTCCTGATTTGACTGTGAACAAGGGCTGTGGAGCTGTTTAAATGCAGCACCCCCTTCATTTAAGTGTCCAGATGACCCAGGAGCGGACGAATCAAGCACTCCGCACCTCAGCAGCGTCATTTTTCACACGGGGAAAGAAAAGTATTTTCAAAGTGACTAAAAATTTGGGATCTGGATCCCACCGTGGAAATCGCACTGATTTTCTCACCGAAAATGCCATTTTGTGGGAAAGCTCCGCCTAAAGATTTACAGATCACAAAACTTACATGAGGGATGAGTTTAAAGCCATGACAGAATGTTTTGAATGTGGCACACAGATTGTTCACTGCTGGGTGTATGACTGTCCCTAAGTGTCGCAACATCCTAAAATTAAAAGCCTGGAGATTTGCCTTACTTGGTTGTTCTAAGTAAGTCAAAAGCACCTTCGATGTGTGACCCATTTCACATGAAATATTAACTGGGAGAAACTGTTCTCCATTGGTCCTTCCCGTTGATTTGTATCCAAAATACATGAGAATATGCATGACATTGTGAAACCGTCTACATGCTATGAAATGAAATGAAAAATGAAAATCGCTTATTGTCACGAGTAGGCTTCAATGAAGTTACTGTGAAAAGCCCCTATAACCTGTGTCGCACATTTTCAGAAAGCAGGTAGCAAACTTGAATGTGTTTTGAGACTGAAAAGGAAATTATTTCTAGTGATTGAGAATGAGCGGTGTTGTATACAAACTCTCGTTTGATTAGTCGCTTTTATCCAATGATATGGCACAATGTAAGACCCACACGTGCTTGCGCTGGGAATTGTAATGTATTGAGTTTCTGAATTGCTTTCTGCAGACTGTCTGGATGTAATGTGATTAGTGCTGACATTAAGATTTGACCTGACTGGGGCTAGGTGTACTTATTGCCACTTCTTAACTAAATAAATGTTAATGTGCCTTTGCACATTTTATTACAAAAACACTTTCACACTCCTTACAACTAAACAAACTTGCAGGTTGTCGCAGATGAATGCTTGTTAAGTGTAACTTGAGCATGATTTTGAAGTAGCCAGGTTTCAGGTAAACTTTATTGTATTCTATGCAGAACTCATTCCCTTCGGTAAAAGAAGCCTGTTCAGAATTGATTGTGTTCAAATCTCCGAGATGCATTATATTGGGTATATGTCACACGCAACCCATGTCAAGCGTTACAGTTAAATAATCCTATATTCGCTCTGCATTTTGAATGCTGAAAGCAATACCTGATGTCATTCATTTTCAACACATGTTGAGGTGAACATAAGTAATATACTACCAGATTCACACTTCATATCACATCATTGCGCTGAGCCCAACAGCTACCTTTACACACCAGCAGGATATGTTGGAGAACTGCTATCAACATTTTTTTGCTTACCTTGAAAAGGCATCAAACAGGGCTTGATTTATTATTGCTTCAACGCCTGTGCCGCGCAGCATTCAATTTCAAATCAATCTTCTGATCCCTGTCCAATTGTTTCCTATCATAGAATCACTGCAGTCCAGAATGTAGCCATGCTGGCCACGCAAAATGGACACTGAGCCAAACTAAAATGGAAGGCAGCAGGGAAAGCCTGTTTAGTAAGAACAGACAGCCTGCTCTCAACTAATTAGCATTTTGCAAACAGCAAACCAGTTTTCTGGCCAGGTGCAGATCTCCAGCCAAAGGTGTTAATGGCAAAGCGCTTAACATCCTGATGAGGCAGCCCAGATCCAGACACAAACAATGGCAACATTTCCATCTCAATGTAGCAGTTAATTGGTGGAGTAGACAGAATGGCACCAGAGTAACAAATATCGAAACCACCCCCCCCAACATCGAGGAAAGCCCCGCATTGGAGGATTTCGAAGGTAGCCGTTTGGAAACGTTCCAATCGGTACCGAAAGGTAGAGCCCGCCTAGAAGGGGGCAAGGACATTAGAGAGGGGTATAAAAGCCAATCCCCCACAGAGCCCCGGTCTGTTAAACCCGTGCTCCGGCTCTGACTGACATCTTGCATCCTGACTCCAGCCGTTGAGCACCAGCCGCCGAAACCGTAAGTTCAACGCTCGCTACGCGATCCAAGCCCACTAGACTCCCAAGTACCAGAACGCTTGCTGAAGGCTGCAGTGCCAGACCAGGACGAAGGCCTCGTTCTCTGACCTTGCCTGTTCCTGTTAGATAAGTATTCTGTTTGCTTAAGTTTAGTTATAGCTTAGTCTCTTAGTGTGTGCATGAGTATTTATTATAACTGTATAATAAATATTGATCGTTTGAACTTTACTAATCGGTGTATCGTCTTTATTACTTTGAACTTGACCTTGGAATACTTGTGACGTTGCCTATACGGCAACTGGCGACTCCAGAGCTAAATAATTACATAGAACAGAGCCTAGTAGTGTTAAGCACACGTCGAACTCGGAGGCGTGTTAATACACTCCAATAAACGCGTTTTACGCCCATAGTAAAACGTGCAACATTTAGTGGCGACATCCGCCGGGACCCTGTTGTAAGTGGAAACACCACAGTGTCCAGGACCCTGAAATTTGAATTAGAACTCCAAATTGCAGAGAAAGAAAGAGATCACAAGTATTCAAGGTGTTCAAAATAATAAGCGTAATTCGGAAGTGTGTTTAGTGCATGCGTACTAACAGGGCTGTAAGGTAAAACTGAAAGCTTTTTGTTGCGACAAACTTTCGGTAGTTTTGTGATCGGAAAATAGCGTAAGCCGTACCCTTTTCTCGAAACACCACCCCAGCAACCCCCTGTTCCAAATTATAAAAAGAGAGTCAGAGGAAATGGCCATGCAGGCAATGGAACGTCTGATGGATCCAGCAAAGTTTGTGGTCGCAGCGACCAGCAGCAGTAGCAGAGTAGGCCAGTGTCCCACGTGGGAGCTGGAACTCCGCAAATATCTGCAGGGAAAGGGATGGCCCCTTTGGAAAGAGTTTTGTGCAAATGAGGAGACAGGTCCCGGGAGTATAGGTCATACTTGGTGGGAGAACCTCTCTCAAATACACAAAAAGAGTTTAGGTAAAGCACGCAAGCCGATGGCGATTGTGTCCTGCTTGGCACAGTTGCGAGGCGCAGAGGAGGTCATCAGGACGCTCCGGGCAGATTTAGAGGAAAGGAACCGAATGAGTAAGGTCGATGTCAGGGACATCGAGAAAGAAAACCTGGAATTAAAAGGGAAGTTGGCAGAGAAGGATAGAGAGGTGGATGATGCCAAGAGGGCTCACCAGTCTTGTCTAGCTCATCTGAGCAGTTCCCAGACCCAGTATGAGAAAGCCTATCAGGACGTGCAACGTGCCGTTCTGATAAGACAGGAATCGGAAAAGCAGGTGGAGGCATTGCAGAGGCAATGTTCCGATCTCAAAGCAGCTTTGAGAGCACTCCATGCTGCAACGACCGAACAAAGACAAAGCACAGTTGACCACGCGAAATGCAGGAAACAGATTGCGGAACTGCAATCTCTGCTTTCGGTGCAGAATGGCTTCCAAAGCACCTTTGGAGCTCAGTTAGATGGAGAAAACGCCCCAGATTGGCAGGAATTGAGTGAGACAGCGCAGCGTTATGTTCAGGGAACATGTGCGCCAGCAGCTCAGCAGAAACGACAGGCACCCCAACCCCCCACAGCTCAGATCATAACCGCACCCATGAATCCCGTAACCACACAGAGGAAAGCCGAATCAGAAGGCGCCCCAGACATAACTTACACCACCCCTTTAACAGTAACCCAGCTAAGGGACGCTTGTGAAAAGATCACTCCGTTCCTCCCCACCGCAGACCCCCACCAGTTTTTCGCTAAAGTAAAACAGCAGGCTACCATGTACGGCCTGGATGAGAGAGAGCAGGTTAAGCTCACCGTGCTGAGCTTAGACCAGAGTGTAGTGGCAGCCCTCCCCGACCCACAGAACGTGGCAGGAGGCAGCCTAGAGGAGATGCACACTGCCATTTTAGATGCCATCGGGTACAATAGAGGTGACCCCGTAGAAGGATTGAATAAGTGCAGGCAGAAGAGATCCGAACACCCCACAGCATTCGCAGGAAGGCTGTGGATTCATTTCAGCGCAGTTTTCGGACAGCTAGATAGAGCGCATTTAACCCGCGAAAACATGGTTAAGTGGACGCGCACAATTATCTCACACGCAACAGAAGCAGGACAGAGCGCTTGCAATAGTTATGACCCCTCAGAAGAGGCCCATAACGAAAATGGGTCCTGAAAAGATTGTCCCGCGCTTGGGAGCAATCGCTTCAGGCAAAAGGAAAAGTTAGATCCCCAGAAGAGGCTCAGGCTGCTGCAGATATCCAAGCAGTCAGAGAGCACCAGAAGCCCGCATGGGTAAATGAAGGAAAGAGCAGCCCACAACAGAAAGGACAGGAATGCTATAACTGTGGACAGTTAGGGCATTGGGCAAAAGAGTGTAATGCACCCCAGCGATCTCAGAGAGGCCAGCAGACAGGCACTCTGAACCGCAACAAAGCAAAACCCATCCACAATGTAGCAGTACAGTCAGGACCCACCAATGTGGACGAGACGAACTGACGGTGTTCGGGCTCCCCCACTTGGGTCTGTGACACACTATGGGACTCATCAGGGAGGCCCGTAGTCACAGCAAAAGTCAAAGGGAAGCCCATAGAGTTACTGTGGGACACAGGAGGATCCCGCATCACCATTAACTCCACAACCACGGCACACTCAGACACGTGGCCGACCACCTCCACCATCACACTTAGCGGGTTCACCGGACACTCGCAGCAGGGGCACATTACAGCACCCATAGCAATTCAGCTAGGGAACATTAGCACAAGGCACCCCGTAGTTCTAGTAAATCTTCCCCGGACAGCAGAGCACATCCTGGGGATAGATTTTATGAACGCTCATAGCTTGTCGTTCGACCCAGTGAACCAGTGTGTCTGGCGAATGCCTAGATCAGACAGAGCCCCAGCCACCCTCACAGTAGGAGACTACGCTAATCGGATTAGCGCAGTGGGAGAGTACTCATTCGACCTGACTACACTCCACACCGACAGACAAATTAAGGCCCTACTGAACAAACACAGGACAGCATTTGCAAGTCACCGTCATGACTGTGGTAGAATGACTGGACAAGTTCATGTTACCGGACAGGACCCCCGACCGCAAAAGCAATATAGATTTCCCCTCGAGTCAGAGGTGGAAATAGAAAAGGTTATAGGCAGCTTGTTGGACCAAGGTGTACTGAGAACGGTAGCCTCCACCAACAATGCCCCTATTTGGCCAGTGAGGAAGCCCGATGGATCATGGCGTCTGACCATCGATTATCGGGAACTCAACAAAGTAACCCCCGCAGTAGCCCCAACGGTAGCTACTAGTCCCGAGACCATGCTCAAGCAGGGTCTCAACGCCAAGTACTTCACGGTATTGGACATCAGTAATGGATTCTGGTCAATACCATTGGCAAAAGCGTGCCAATACAAATTCGCATTCACTTTCAAAACTCAGCAGTACACGTGGACATGCCTCCCACAAGGATTCCACAATTCACCCTCCATTTTCCACCGACAGCTGGCAAGTGGATTAGAAAAATTTTCCCGACCCGAATGTCTGGTACAGTATGTAGACGACCTACTACTGCAGACAGACACAAAGGCAGAGCACATTTCGCTTCTGGCCGAACTCCTGGAACTCTTAACTGAAATTGGCTGTAAAGTTAACCCGAAAAAGGCCCAAATATTGGAAAGTAAAGTGATGTATTTGGGATCAGTCATCACGCACGGCAAACGCGAGATCGAATTCAAAAGAATTGATTCGATTGTCAAATTGCCCCTTCCCCAGAATGTATCAGCCCTCCGGTCGTTTTTAGGACTGGTTGGCTATTGTCGGAACCACATCGACGGATTCGCGACAAAAGCCGCCCCACTTTCAGACCTCCTTAAGAAAGGAGCCCCCTGGGAATGGCTTCCGCAGCATACAGGCGCTGTGGAAGAGTTGAAACGAGCCCTTAGTGCAGCACCCGCGCTGCTAGTCCCCGACCAACTTTCACCGTACGCAATCGAGGTAGCTAGCACAGATCTAACCCTCTCGGCCGTGTTGCTTCAGGAACGGCACGAGCAGCTAAGACCAGTGGCTTATGCCTCCCGACTGTTAGACCCGGTAGAACAAGGATTTTCAGCCTGTGAGAGGCACCTCCTTGCTGTCTTCTGGGCAGTGCAGTATTTCTCATACATCACCGGACTCAACCCCATCACCATTCTAACCGAACATACACCCACACAGCTACTACTAGACGGTCGACTGAAGGACGGTTCAGTTAGCCAGATTAGGGCAGCTAGGTGGACCCTACTTTTACAAGGACGGGACATTACAGTAAAACGGACACGCACACACACATACTTAGCAGACAACCTCCAATACCCCGGACAGCCCCATGACTGTGAAATTGTAGCTCCCCTGCATAACACAGGACCCTTTTTAGCAAAAACACCCCCCAGGAAGATAGGGAACCCGAAACAAAGCCCCCAGCCCACAGACACGTGTGGACCCTTGAGGATTTATGTAGACGGTTCCTCCACAGTTTTAAATGGTGAGCGTATCACAGGATGCGGCATCTATGTAGAGGACGCGCAGGGGCGCGCTCTCGAAGAGATAGCTCTTAAGTTACCAGGTCACTTAGGCGCGCAGGCAGCAGAGCTAGCAGCCATAGCGTACATAGTGGACCACCCCGATTCTTTCCCCAGCCCAGCAGACATATATTCAGACAGCTTATATGTATGCAATAGCCTGACAGATTTTCTGCCCCTGTGGAGGACACGAGGTTTTGTCTCCGCAGACGGAAAACCCCTTCCATCAGCCCCCTTACTCCAGCATATCCTAGAGAAAGCGAAGGACAGGACCTTCGGCATTATAAAAGTTCGCAGCCACCATAGGTCATCACCCCCTGGGAATGTAAAAGCCGACGCATTGGCTAAGGCAGGTTCCAGGAGAGGACACTTATGGACCCCCCCAGCTAGCGCACCAGCTAGCGCCCCTGTGAGCGCAGTCCAAGTCTCACAGACTGATATTAAAGATCTCGTGGCAGCACAGAAACAGGACGGAGACCTCAGGGAGGTTTTCAAGGGAAACTTTGTGCCTGCGTACGAGCACTTTAAACACACACTGACCACACATGAGGGTGTGATCATTAAGGACCAACTTTATGTGGTCCCACAGCAGGACAGGAATCAGATGATTGCCTTGTTCCATGACGGACACGGGCATCAGGGAATTGATGCAACAACGAGGCACCTCAGGCAACTCTGTTGGTGGCCTAATCTCAGGACTGATGTAACGCACTACATTGAGAATTGCCTGATTTGTGCTCAGAATAACCCGGAGAGGTATTCTAAGAAAGCACAACTTCGGCATACTCGCCCAGTTAACGGCCCTTGGACAAACCTCCAGATCGACTTTATAGGTCCATTGCCCCCTTGCAGGAATGGCTATAAATACGTTCTGGTGGTGATAGATACCTTTACCAAATGGGTAGAGGCATTTCCCTCACGAACAAACACAGCTAAGACAGCTGCAAAGATCCTGACCCACCACATCTTCACGAGATGGGGTTTACCCCGAAGTATCGATTCGGACCAGGGATCTCACTTTACAGGACGGGTCATGAGGAACGTCCTGACAATATTCGGAATCAAACAGAACTTCCATATTGCGTATCATCCACAGTCCAGCGGGATTGTGGAGCGCATGAATCGGACCCTAAAAACTACCCTCAGGAAAATGGTCCAAGAGAATAATTCCACATGGGATTCAGTGCTCCCATTTGCACTTATGTTCATAAGGAACACTGTCTCCACATCGACAGGATACACACCACACACACTCATGACCGGACGCCCTATGAAAGGTACAGAATTCCTTTTAGGACTGGACATGACAAGCCCCGAAGTGACGGCCCTCACACATGAAAAGGCAGTTAAAGATCTAGTTGAGACTGTGAGGTCTGCACAGCTCGCAGCCGCAGTCCAGCTAGGGAAACGCCGACAGCAACGGACTGCCTGTTTCAATAAGACCGTCCACACCACAGAATTCCAGGTTGGGCAACAGGTAATGTTATCTGTTTATAACCCCAGCAGTTTTTTGGCTCCAAAATATTCCGGTCCCTACTCAATTTTGGACAAAATTAGCCCCTCCGTTTACAGGATAAAGTATCCTAATGGGAAGACCGCGTGGTTCCATATAAACCAGTTAAAGGCATATGGAACACAGGCCAACCATGCTCACCATGTCCTGCTGGATGCAGCAGAACACTTCACCCCGCCCACCAGAGACACTTTTCCACCATCCCCCTCACAGACCAGTTCATCCACGGACTCGCCCACGACTCCGCCCACAGACCACTACAGACCACGCCCCGACACGCCCACAAGCTGCCACAGCAGAGACAGTAGGACAGACACTGCCTCTGAAGACAGCGACACCACACAGCCATACAGCCCACATTGCACCAACTACGACCCCGACTCCAGTGACCCCATGGAAGTCACCTACCTCAAAAATCCAGAACCACCACCCGACCCCGACTACCCCGACAACACACTCGACACTACACAATGGCACAGGGACAATTCCTACAGACTTGTCCGCAATGACGAGAGTGACCCCCGGTCACACAATTCCAAAGTTGCATGCCTGATCCACACAAGGGTGTGGGATCCGGGAGAGCAGGACGACACGGTGTCTGACTCCCGACACGGCAACCCCTTTGTGACCCTGTTCACAGAGGCAGAATCAAAGTGAGGTGTCCAGATGATGTAAGATAGGAATCGTTTGAGGGAAACGATGTCCTTTCTGATGGAACCTGCACGTATGTTTGTCTTCGTTTTATGTTTGTTTGTCTCAGGATTGTACATTGTTCAGCTGGAGGATGGACATCTTCTTTTCAGCTGAAAAGATTGTGACCACCTCACATACACGTTAGCTTGTCTGCCGAAACTTTTGAGAACTTCGGTTTGATTGGAGATCCTTTCCAAAGCTGTAAGGCCACACGCCAAATAGCTTGTCCGCAGATATCTCTGAGAACTTCAGTGATGTCCTCAGTTGGAGCATCTTGGCTCCATTGTTTTTAGGTGCCCCTCTATTCGGCGAAATAGAGGCTGCAAGTCATGGTAAACACATTCGTAACCGTTTCTTTCCAGGTTACTCAGGCAGTGGACAAACGGCACTGAGGACCCGCCCTGTCTGAGAACCAACCCTTGGTCAGCCAAGCTCGGGTATGGCACAGCACGCCCTACCCGGGGATCCCATCCAACTCGTACCCGTAGCGGCCCATACGCAACTCATTCGGATGTTTATTTCCAAGTTTGTTTTCATTTTACGTTAGGTAGCCCTTCGGCCGCCATCCCACATGCTATTTACATCCGGGAACATTCGGATGGTAAATCAGCAAAGCCTGCGAGACGGCTCGCAGAAGGAAGGATTGTTAGGTGTATGCTGGTCTTTAAATTCGCTTTTTGAAAAAAAAAAATGAGGGGAATCACAGGGTGTGACTTAGCCAGTCATTTTAAAGGGTCAATTGGGTTTTGAAAGACAGATGCACTAACAAGTAAAGGTCTTAAACTGTGTATTGACAGATACTGTGCTTGATCCCAAAGGTTTCAAAGGACGAGACAGAGGTCGAAGCCAGGATTGTCAATACCGGAGGAAGAAGGAAGAGAAAGAAGAAGAACAGCAAAATGATGGAAGCCCACTTATTACTGTTTAATGTCATATGTATATGTGTGGAAACAAGACACGTTTCCCCCACAACCCCCACCGTAAATGCTTCAATTACAGCAAACCCCCAGTGCTCAGCTCTGATCAGCGAGGTTCAGACCTGGTGTACTAAATTCATGACGTGGTACTCCATGTCCTATATAATCGAATCACTGTTGGTGATCGCGATCCTCATCATCCTAGTGCAGACCCTCAGGTTGAGGAAATGGAAGAGGAGAGCCTCTCGTTCCAGCACCTCACCCATCTATAGAGTTCAATCCCCCATCTTCGGATTCCACCAAACCCCTCAACCCCTCACTGATTACAACACTCTGTAAATAAAAATTCAGCCATGTATTATATTGTTCCATACTCGACTGCCGAGTTGGGAAGTGTGATGTTGTGGTGTGAATGGTTAAGATTTTAGAGTGATTAAATGTTTAAGTTAAGGTTAAGGTTAATAGTGATAGGTAGAGGTTCCCAGTTGTAGTAATGCATGTCCCTTTGACATAGGGCCAAGTAGAAATGTTAGTTAAAAATGTTTTTCTCTTCTTCCCATAGTTTAGAACAGAGTAGAACAGGAACTGGCAAGAGGTCAGAACACAAGGAAGGCAAAGTACATAGGTGATCCTTCACAATAGTATGATTGTGAGGATCACAAGGAGGGAATGTAGCCATGCTGGCCACGCAAAATGGACACTGAGCCAAACTAAAATGGAAGGCAGCAGGGAAAGCCTGTTTAGTAAGAACAGACAGCCTGCTCTCAACTAATTAGCATTTTGCAAACAGCAAACCAGTTTTCTGGCCAGGTGCAGATCTCCAGCCAAAGGTGTTAATGGCAAAGCGCTTAACATCCTGATGAGGCAGCCCAGATCCAGACACAAACAATGGCAACATTTCCATCTCAATGTAGCAGTTAATTGGTGGAGTAGACAGAATGGCACCAGAGTAACAAATATCGAAACCACCCCCCCCAACATCGAGGAAAGCCCCGCATTGGAGGATTTCGAAGGTAGCCGTTTGGAAACGTTCCAATCGGTACCGAAAGGTAGAGCCCGCCTAGAAGGGGGCAAGGACATTAGAGAGGGGTATAAAAGCCAATCCCCCACAGAGCCCCGGTCTGTTAAACCCGTGCTCCGGCTCTGACTGACATCTTGCATCCTGACTCCAGCCGTTGAGCACCAGCCGCCGAAACCGTAAGTTCAACGCTCGCTACGCGATCCAAGCCCACTAGACTCCCAAGTACCAGAACGCTTGCTGAAGGCTGCAGTGCCAGACCAGGACGAAGGCCTCGTTCTCTGACCTTGCCTGTTCCTGTTAGATAAGTATTCTGTTTGCTTAAGTTTAGTTATAGCTTAGTCTCTTAGTGTGTGCATGAGTATTTATTATAACTGTATAATAAATATTGATCGTTTGAACTTTACTAATCGGTGTATCGTCTTTATTACTTTGAACTTGACCTTGGAATACTTGTGACGTTGCCTATACGGCAACTGGCGACTCCAGAGCTAAATAATTACATAGAACAGAGCCTAGTAGTGTTAAGCACACGTCGAACTCGGAGGCGTGTTAATACACTCCAATAAACGCGTTTTACGCCCATAGTAAAACGTGCAACAAGAAGGAGGCCATTTGGCCCATCGAGTCTGCACCAACCCTCTCCTCTGAAAGAGCACCCTACCAAGGCCCACGCCGCCGCCCGATCGCTGTCACCCAATAACCCCACCTAACCTTTTGGACACAAAGGAGCAATTTAGCATGGCCTAACCTGCGCATCTTTGGACTGTGGGAGGAAACCGGAGCACCCTGAGGAAACCCACGCAGACACAGGGAGAACGTGCAAACTCCACACAGACAGCGCCCCAAGCTGGGAATCGAACCTGGGACCCTGGAGATGTGAAGCAACGGTGCTAACCACTGTGCTGCCATGCTGCCTTTTGCATTATTCCAACTCTGTTATCTTATGCATTACCCACTTTCCTTGCTCCATTCCTGACAATTGTTTCCTCAACCGAAGAAAAGCTAAAATCGAGATCCGTGCCGAGCGTAAATCGGTTTGCCGTCTACCCAACCCGCTCCAATGGCGAGTTCCGGATCACGCCCAAATATGACGAGCATATCACTGACCCAAATTTGCATCAATTTCCATCTCATTAGCAAGATTGAAATTTAATGTAACGGCCTCCAAGGACGTAACCAGCTCCCCAGCGAGAAATCACACAGGCATCGTTTAGTACTCCTTTTCAAAAATGCGAAGCTGGCGTAATGGCTGCCGAGGGGAAAGTGAGGCGATGAGTAGCTATTTCCATTTTCCAGCATCCAGCTCCAGGGCACGGGAGCTGCTGCCCCAGTATTCGGGGAGGGGGGGGGGGGGGGGGGGGGGGGATGATGGGGGACTTCTTGGGATAGTCGGGCTTGGTCGGGGTGGCTGAAGTGTTCCAGGTTGCTCCTTGGTCAGGGATGGGGTGGGGGGGGGGGGAGTTGAGGGGTGTTTAGACTGTGAGGCCCTAACAGGGGCAACTACAGCTGCTGCCTGTCTGTCCTACATTTCCAGGACAGAGTCCTGTTCTTGGTTACATGCTGACGGTCACTTTAACTCCCTTTGACAGTGAGCAGCCTCGAGCTTCACAGCTTAAGGCTATTGCTAATGTGGAATTAACCTTGCCAGTTATGTGAGCACTTCGCAGCTGCAGGTTGTATTTTCTCCTTGCTCCTACTGGTGGCTGCAAATGTCTGGAGGCTTCTGTCGCTGTTTGCATCCTTTTCTGTAGCTGGAAAGAAGGACATTTTTTTCTAAGATACCTGGGTCCTGGAACACCGGGCTGAGGAGGACGTATGAGTCCAGAAGGCAATCCGGTTTGAAGCAAGAAGACGCTGCGGCACCTGGTGTGCGGCATTGTTCGAAATGGGTCACCTGCTAACACTGTTGAAGAAATGCTTTTGCAGATTGCTGCTGCTTTTGTTGCTGGTGTGGTGAGTGCTGTTTGTAACTGGCACATCACCGCGGGTTAAACACGCTGGAAATCCAGGATGTTCAACTTCACCCTGAGCGCCAGTGGGATATGTGGATACCAGGATTTGGTTCCAGTGAGATTTGGCCATGTGGGCGAGCCTGAACAGCTGCGACTCCTGGATGTAGAATGCTACTGATCCGTGGAACAAGTAACTCATTGATGGACAGATCATTTCTACAACAAAGTGCTGAACATAATAACACATTCTCAGTCTTATCCTCTGTGTCTGTTGAGGAACCTGCAAAGGGTGATACTGTGGGTGGGATTCTCTAATAATGGGGCAATGTCCCCACGCCAGCGGGAAAACCGGCGACAACCGCTCCGGTGTCAATGGTCCCCGAAAATTAGGAACTCTCCCCTTCCTAGGGGGCTAGGTTGGCGCAGGAGTGGTCCCCACAGCGCCAGCCGATGGCGAATGGCCTATGCGAATTAGTGCATGTGCAGAACGGCCGGCATGATTCCGCGCATGCACGGGGATTCCCTTCTCCGCGCCGGCCCCTGGGCAATATGGCGGAGCCCTACAGGGGCCCGGCGTGGAGTAGAATAGGTCCCCACGGATCCAGTTCGCCCGCCGATCGGTAGGCCCCGATCGCGGGCCAGGCCACCGTGGGGGCCCCCACCCGGGGTCGGATCCCCCCCCGTGCCCCCCTCCAGGACGGCCCCCCGCACACTCACCTTCCAGGTCCCACGGTGAGTAACCCATGCCGGTGGGACTCGGCCGAACTCGTCGGCCGCTGGGCCTATTGGGGCCCGGAGAATCGCCGAGGGGGCCGCTGTAAACAATCCCCGACCCGCGTGGCGGCGATCCCGCGGGCCCCCAAGTATCGGCGCCGGAGAATGGGGAAGCCGGCGTTGGGGCGGAGAATCCCGGCCTGTGTGTTTGTTTTTTTGTGTGAAAATAAGCTGGTTTAGCTTTGCATCGGTACCAATATGGAATGGTGACATTTCCTTGTTGTCTAATGGTTCGTGTGATATGTGGAATATTACGTAGTTGATTTTCAAATCTTTGTTCCTGTTGACTGTTTAATAAACAAAATGATCTCAAGTGGTGCTGCAAGTTGTGTTTGCTGATCACTCTTCTGCCTTGTATATTGACCCACTAACAGTGCTGACACAGGCCCACCACCCTGGGATGATGTTACACAGACCCTTGGAGGGTGGGACATGGTAGTTGGGGGCATATACAAGGCAGATCTGTGGCCCAGAATAAGGAAAAGGCGGCTATAAGATGACCTGTCGCCATGAGCTGGAGAAGGGGAAGGCAAGCTCTTTTTCTCCTCTGGTGTCCTCTGCATTAGTGTGATTCTCCGCTGCTGAGGAGTCTATTGCTGTGAGTTGCAAGGTGGGGAGAGAGAGTTGATTCAAATACAACTGTAACTGCCTGAGGGCTGTGTGTTTGCTGCCACCCTTTTTGCTTTTTTAGCCTGGAATAAGTAAAGGGAAGATGCAAGATGACCTGCTCCCAGCGCTCTTCTTTGTTCTTTGTTCTTTTGCCTGGAGGGTGGGTGCTTGTTTGCTGCCATCCCTTTTCTTTGTGGCCTGGAAGTAAGGAAAGAGAAGATGTAAGATGACCTGATGCCTGGGCTGGAGAAGGGGGGAAGGGGCTCTTTCTCTCTACTCGTGTGCTCTGCGTCAATGTGATTTTCCCCCTTGCTGAGGAGTCTAGTGCTGGGAGCTGCAGGAGGGAGAGAGACAGGCAGATTGATCTGACTGAGAATCCAGATCGCTGGATATCGAGACTGTTTTACTGCTGCTTGGACGCCAGCGGAACATGTGAATGCCGAGCTTTGGCTCCAATTAAATTAGGCCGTATAAGAAGGGCCTCTACAGCGCTGGCTCATGGGCAGAGGCTGATAGGTAAAATGACCGAACGGCAAGGATCATCCATTTTGTTGTGGCCCTCTGCCGGATGATACAGTGTGTTTAACTTTCTTTATACAAATGAACTGTTGTAGTTTTGTGTTTGTATCGATAATCTGTAGTGAAAAGGTTCTTGTGCGTCAGGCACGGTACATTTTCCTTGTTGATTAATGGTTGGTGTGATAAATGGACTGTTAAGTAATTGGTTTTCATTTTTTTGTATTCTGATACTGTTGACCGTTTAATAAACAGAATATTCTCAAGTGGTGGAGCAGGTTGCGTTTGCTGCAGATGTCAGAGGGCAGCAGTGTCGACACACACTCTGGATGCAGCACTCCATGTGGAGGGGGCCACCGCACATCCTGCACAACCAGTCGCCCATCAGGCCAATGAGGAACCCAGAGGGGGAAGCCGACAATGGCCCAAGGTGTACAGGCGTCATTGGTCTTTTGAGGAGATGACAGACAGCATGTGCTGCAGGAGACTCTGCCTCAACAAAGAGACAGTGCGGCACCCATACCACATCCTCCTGGACCTGGCACCCCATGGAAGAGGACACCAGCTTCCAGTGGCTGTGAATGTCATCACAGCCCCGAACATCTATGCAACCGGTTCATTCCAGGGCTCGAGTGCGAATTTGTGCAGCACATCACAAGCTACAGCCCACAGTGCATCCTTGAGATCATGGATACCCCGTATGCTCGGGCAGCTGACTGTATCAACTTTTAGCTGGACCAATCCAAGGATGCAGGATTCTCTGCCATTGCCAGGATGCCCCTGGTCCGAGGGGTAATTGATGACATGCATGTCGCCTTGTGCACACCAGGGAATCAGGGAGTGCCCTTCATTAACAGGAAGGAGTTCCACTCCCTGAATGTTCAACTTATATGCGACTACCACCTCTGGAACATGCACGTGTATGCACACTTCTCAGAGAGCGTGCATGACAGCTACATCCTGTCATTGCTGCCACCCGTCTTGTCATTGTGCACCAGACTGCTCAAAATGCAGTTCCGATGCCTGGACCACTCTGGTGGTGCCCTGCAGTACACGCCCCCAGAAGGCCTCCCGCTTCGTGGTGTTCTGCTGTGCCCCTCACAACCTGGCACAGCAGCCGAGTGACGTGCCGGAGGAGGAGGGACATGCGGCCTCTTCTGAGGAGGAGGAGGTGGAACCGGTGGGGGGGTGGTGGACAAGCCAGGAGAGAACCCATAAGAGGAGCCAAAGGATGGAGGCCAGGCGACAACAAGGGTCCGGCATGCCCGGAGGACAAGGGAGGCTTCACCCTTGCCCTATTCTTGTAGGATGAGACTTAGTCCGTCAGATCCCCTGCCCCATTCTCCTTCTTACCCCCTTATTCCCCTCCTTCCCACCTATTCCCCTCCTTGCCCCCCATTTCCCTCCTTGCCGCCCATGTCCCTCCTGCCCACCATCCCCTCCTTCCGCCCCCCCCCCCCCCCCCCCCCCCCCCGCCGCCCCCGACTACCATGTCCCACCCTCCAAGGGTCTGTGTAACATCACCCCAGGGTGGTGGGCCTGTGTCAGCACTGTTAGTGGGTCAATATACAAGGCAGAAGAGTGATGATCGCTTGCTGTGAGGTTAGCTCTGGTGCTCCTCAGTTTATGCCAAAGTCTGACCATTGTCATTCTGCTTACAGCCATCCTCTGAACGGGGTCTGCAATGGGATCGTTTGATCTTGGACCACTGTGCCTGGAGGGTGCGGGTTTGAGGGGAATAGAGCAGAGGGCAACACAGGGTAAGGGTGCAGACAGACCCACTGTGAAGATTAACATGACAAAGACTTCACAGGCAGCAGGCGTTACATGTTTTAATTATTAATATTTGACATTTCCATTCCCCCTTACTACACTTAATGACTCCTGTTGTGTTATGCTTCTTCATGTAGCACAAACTGCTTCCTTGATGTATACTCTGACAAAGGAAGGTTCAGACTTGGAGATAGGTTTAACACATTTATTGAACAGTTAACAATTTTCCTACTTGAGTTCGACTCTCCTGCTAATCTTGCTATAGTAACTCAGTCTAACTAACCAGTCTGCTCTAAGCCATGCGGTGGGTGTGATGCTTCTGACCTGTCTCTGTGCTTCTCTCTAAGTGTCGCCTGTGGAAAGAGACAGAGCATGTGTGCCCTGTCCTTTTATGTGTGGGTTGTGTAATGCCCTCTTGTGGTAGTGTCACCTCTGGGTGTCTTGACTGCCCATTGGCCGTGTCCTATTCTATGTGTTCATTAGCTGTATGTCTGCATGTCATGATGTCTCCAGTGCTCCCTCTAGTGTTTGCTTAGTTGTAGTGTATTTACATTAACCCCTTGTGCATTTACAGTGATGCATATCACCACAACCCCCACTCCACCTGCCCCCTCAGTGCCTACTCAGTGATCATCAATCTTCTTTATCTTACGTGGTGTACTGCTACATCTAGGTTTTCCCCAGGATGTGCATCAGAGATGGAGGCAGCCTTCTGCTTTTCACACCCTGTGTCCTTTCATGCCTTTGGCGGATGTCCTCTGCAGGGCCTGGAGCCGGAGGGCCCTGGCCGATTTACTGGTGTCACTGGCATGCCCATGCCACCCTGTTCTGCCCGCTGCCTTTGAGATACACCAATGTCAGGATTGGAAAATGCAGAAGAACTGCTGCTGTCTCCTCGGTGGCAGGCCCCAAGTTGGACTCCAATGCTTCCTCCTCCCAGAAGGTGCCCGGCGGGACCTGGGGGTCTCCATGGGATGGAAGGGCAGCTTGGAGTGAGCTCCAGAGGTCTCGCCATCCTCTGGCTCTGGCTCCCCATTGGCTGTACCACGGTGTTGATGACCTCAGCGATGCTCCTCAGTGACAGGGCCACGCTCTGCAGTGCCCAGCAATGTTTACCTGCATCTGGGACACGTCCCTCAGCAACTGACACATGCTGTGGAGTGCTTCGGCAATGTCCACCTGCATCTGGGACACATCCGTCAGTGACTGGGACATGATGTCGAGACCCTCAGTCATGGTTGTCACAGACTGAGTCATGCCTTGGACACCAGCACTCAAGACGCTGACGTTGCGCTCCAGGCTTTCCACTGCAGTCGCCAGCCTAGCAAATTTAGCCTCAGTGCCAGGCATTGTCAGCATCATTCACTGCACCCGTAGCCATTGGGATTGCTCCAATAGGCTACACACACATTGGAATATTGCTGACATCCCCGCCTGAATCTCACAGCCGTGACCTAGCATCTGCATCAGCTGTTGGATAACCTGATCCAGAGGCTCGGCATCGGACTGGGACCCAGCTGAGTCCTGGGATCCAACAGACCTCCGACTGCTGACCCCCTTGGATGTTCCTGCATCCACCTAATGTGTATCAGCAACTGTGTGGTGCTCACCAATTTGTGCCCAGAAAGCTGTTCACTAATGTCGCCCACTGAGGTGTGCGTCTCTGCACTGGTGGAAGTTGGGGGTGATAGCTGTGTTGCCACGATGGTGGGCTCCTTGGAGCTCTCCTCTGAGGTGTTCTTTCGGGTGGCGCAGGGGGAACAACTCTGGATGGTCCAGCCCCTCCAGATGGTGATCCTGCAAGACAATGGATATGTGGTCAGTGAGAGGATAAGACCATTTTGTCTGACATGGACAACACACTTGAGGTCATAGGTCATGTGGGTGAAGGGGCAGTGGATTCTCACCTCTGTCGTGCAGGCCAACCTCGCTGTCAGCGACTGCTCTCTCCTCGGACAATGCCACGGTTGCCAAGGCCCATTCCTCATAGAGGATGGGGACTCGAATCTCTGGGATTCTGCCCCCTGTCTTGGCCCTTTCTCATTTACTATGTGGACAAAGAGGGGGCTTTGTGATCCACGTTTAAAAAAAAAAAAAATTTAGAGTACCCAATTCATTTTTTCCAATCAGGGGGCAATTTAGCATGGCCAATCCACCTAGCCTGCACATCTTTGGGTTGTGGGGGCGAAACCCACGCAAACACGGGGAGAATGTGCGTGATCCACGTGTTTGATGGATCAAGGGAATCTATGGCAGGTGGCATGTGCGGGCTTCGCACCTGGACATGAAGGGGTTGTGCTTCTGGGTGCCAGAGGGTTCTGATGAACAAGCATGAAAATCGGATGTGCGGAGGGCATGAGGTGTCAGCCATTAATTTGTGGGGGGAGGCTTTGAGCGGTGGGAGGCGGAACTGATACCAGGAAAGAGGTGTGAGCCAACCATTGCAGCTCGGTGGAGATCGTTGGTCTTCATACGTTGTGCAGTGGTCCCCCTGATCACGCTGCCCGGCGCTGACAGCTGCTGCCACTGCCTCCCAGGTGGTATTCGTGACCCTGCTGCTGCCCTCTAGCCCCCTCAGGGGAACAGGGTGTCCCATCTCGCCCCCACAGCCCCCAGTAGCCTGGTCAGGTCAGCATACCCAAAGCCAAGGAGCAGGTCTGGGTGCTGCCATGCTTCTGTGATGACTGGGTGTAAGTGGTGAGTGAGAATTTCAAAGCAGCTCCCCCGTGTTAGCGGTGAGATGCTGAGGGGTGAGTCCGATGAATCAGACGGCGAGACAGCCAGTAATGGTGAGAAACATACAGGGACTCATTTCTGGCACTCAGTGCCGTTAAATATGGGCCATGATCTCGCCAACGTGACCGCCAAGAAACACCCTGCCAACCACACCTAAAATGACACATAGAAGTTCTTCCGTTAAATCGCACCGGACATGTTATTGTAATGTAATTTACCTTTTCTTGTTGATTTCATGATTTGTGAAACAAATTCATTAAAATCAGGCGAGCATCATTTGAAGAATAGAAAACTTTCTTGTCTCTGTGTTGTTTATCAATATTTAACCAATGTGATGTTATCATAACTGTAAAAACTGCAAGGGTTAATGCAATGTCTAGAGTAGCCACTAGATGGAGCTACAGGTATATAAGACATTGATGCTAAGCCTTGTGGAAGAGAGTAGTGCAGGAGTCAGCGAGAGACAGACAGATGTAAAGATAGTGTGAGTAAGAGCAGATCATAGTTTATACAGTATAAAGATTACTTGTAGATGAGTGTCGTTTATATGTTAATAATGAACTGTGTATTATTTAGGAGTACATGTCGAATCCAAGTTAGCAGTGTTAATAAATTTATATCTTTGTTCAAGTTCAATCTATTTTGTGGTCTTTGTGAACGCTATGCCAACCATCCTGAATTTACCAACACAAAAAACACCGCAACCAAATTGCACACATTTCTTGGCATGCTTTACAAAGGCGACAAATGCACCACAAAAATGATTTGTTTTTGGTAAAATACCAGCAGAGGCAGGTATTTGATGGGGGGGTGGGGGGGGGGGGGAGGAAGCCATATTGGGACAGCTATCAGATGTATTTCTGCTACTGGGAGATCTTTTCCAAGGATAGGCTGGAAACCAGAAGAAATTAAATGAAAATCGCTTATTGTCACAAGTGGGCTTCAATGAAGTTACTGTGAAAAGCCCCTAGTCGCCACATTCCGCCGCCTGTTCGGGGAGGCTGGTACGGGAATTGAACCGTGCTGCTGGCCTGCCTGGGTCTGCTTTAAAAGCCAGCTATTTAGCCCAGTGTGCTAAACCGGCCCCGAATAATAATCACTTATTGTCACAAGTGGGCTTCAATGAAGTTACTGTGAAAAGCCCCTAGTCGCCACATTCTGGCGCCTGTTCAAGGAGGCTGGTACAGGAATTGAACCTGCACTGCTGGCCTTGTTCTGTATTATAAGCCAGTGATTTAGCCCACTGTGCTAAACCGCCCTCACACTTGCCTGCCTACCTGAGCACCCGGTGGGAGTGCTGGCCAAAAATCACTGCAGGCCCTCTAATTGGGCGTCCAGCTTCAAGAAGCTGCACACTACACGTAATAAAATAGTGCTTGTGGATGAAACCGATTTGGAGGCTGTGGCATGGAAGGTTGTGTCGGCGAGCCCACTGACGACAGAGGAGGCCTTGAGACTCCCATGTGGGCCCAATGTCAACTGCAAAACTCAGCCCATTACCCCTGCTGCTCTCTCCACACATGCTGCTGGGATGGCTGATTCTCTTCCAGTATTTTCTCATTTTAAAAATTCTTCTTTGTGTTTTCCTGTTCTGGGACTGATTCGGAAATGTTGGCAGACTGTGCCTCCACCCAATCATTCGGCCCTACCCTCTGTACACCACTTCAGGTGTCCAATTATCCTCGGCTTGGCTCCAGGAAGAGCTGCAGTAGAGGGATTACAGACTTCAATAACACGACGAGCTCATGGGGAGATAAAGCTCTGTAATTCTCGGGATTGTTCCTGAAATCAGCTGCATTTTCTGAGAGATGTTTCATTCAATGTAAACCTAATGCCTCCCACACTATCCTGTCTCTTTACAGCTACTGAAGTTGGAACAATTAGCCCAGCATATGGCTGGGTCACATGGTAAATAAGGTGTTCCAGCCGAATGTGTAATCCCATGCAAAACTCTTTAATTAAATGTTTTCTTGGTTATGTGAATGTCTACCCTGCTTTGTGTTTGCAGTCGCTCAGGTTTCATCATTATTATTGCAGCTTTTTCAAATCTATAGAGACGCTTGGCTGTCACCCTGGCTTCTGGTTCTAAGCCAGAATGAAGATCGTCCTGCCGATATTTCTTTAACATATAAACCATTAAAAAAACAAGGCTCAGTGTGCAAATATGTTTGTTTCTCTTAAAAGCTGGTTTCTTCCAGCTCTTGAAGTGTTGCTGTCTGAATAAACAAAGCAAGGAGAAAACACAAAACATGTTCAGGGCTTGTTAACGGCTGCCATGTGTCTTTTTGCACATGAACAGTTGGTGCCTCCCGCGACTCCGAAACCGTTTGCAGATGGTCATATCCATGGAAGTTAAAGGGGTACATTTTTCTCTCCATGTAAAATCAAAGCGAGGCAGCCCTTGCTAAACTATCAGCACGAACCTAGGATCATTCAGTTCGAGGTTTTATTCGCTCACATAGACACGGCAAAAGATACCCTCCAATCTCAGCAGGCTGCCTGACGTTTCCTGCCTTCGGAAGTGTGTGGGCGATTGCCCTCCTGTTATCTCCAACCTGATTTGCACTTAATATCACTGTTTTCTACTCCTGCTTCAACCCACCTGCTGCTAAAGCCCTCATCTGTCAGACCATAGAATTTACAGTGCATAAGGAGGCCATTCGGCCCATCAAGCCTGCACCGGCTCATGGAAAGATCACTCTACCTAAGCCCACACCTCCACCGTAACGCAGTAACCCCATCTAACCTTTTTGGACACGAAGGGCAATTTAGCATGGCCAATCCACCTTATCTGCACATCTTTGGACTGCGGGAGGAAACCGGAGCACCCGTAGGAAACCCACACAGACACGAGGAGAACGTGCACAGTGACCCAAGCCAGGAATCGAACCGGCCCCTGGAGCTGTGAAGCAACTGTGCTAACCACTATGTTACCATGGCGCTCATCATCAGATATATCAAAGCAGTAGAATAAATTACGCTTCAGTGCGTAAGCATTGGTTGTAATAGATCTTTAGGAGCCATAATCAACCTCGTTCATTTGAGCAGCAGATCTATATTGGACCAGTGAAGCAACTTGCTGCCAATTGTGAGCACTAATATTCACCAAGTGAGGCTGAAAATTCTATTAATTGCAAATGAGTGTTTTCCTGTGTTCTCTCACCAGCAGCGCAATGAGCAGTGGACCAGCAGCGGGTTGTGACCTGTTGAAAGAGCAGTGTTAGAAGCTTTGGGTGGGAGAATAAACAATGCAGATGATCCATACCCTGCTGCCCTGGACTGAGGTACATCTGTTTAAGGTAGATGATTGGCGCTCAATGAACAATGTGTAAGAAGGCATTCCACCAGGCCTCGTGCTAAGCCATAGCACCAGAGCAACAGCAGCTCCAAGAAAATTCCCACCCTCGGAAAATTTATTTTCATATATGCCAAAAGTTGCTTGAACATGGACTACGTTGGTGATCTACAGGCCAACCAGCTGTAGACTGCTCTGGTAATCTGTTCAGGTTGACCAGCTGATAGTCAATATAAGCAGGTAGAGGCCTCAGTCTGGCCATAGCCAAGGGAAGCCAGTGATGACCTATGCTGTAGGCAACTGTTTCTTTATGTTGTTGCTCCCATTCTGCTACTTCCACTGGAGCAGATGGGAGGGGTGGGTGGAAGAGAACAAAAGCACGTCACATGGAATCATCACCATGTGAACTGAGGAAATGGGAACAGGAGTAGGCTGTTCACCCCCTCGACCTGCCCCATGCCTGATCTACCTCAACATCATACAAGGCTACGGGCCAACTGCTGGAAAATAGGATTAGACTAGATAGGTGCTTGATGGCCACCACCGGCACGATGGGCTGAAGGGCCTCTTTCCGTGCTGCAAAGCTCTGACTCTCTATCATTTGCCAGCACTATCCCCATATCCCTTGATATCTTTATTAATTAGAAATCTATGCATCTCTGCCTTGAACATACTCAATGACTGATCCGCCACAACCCTCTACGGTATTCCAAAGATTCACCACCCTCTGAGTGATGAAATTCCTCCTCATCTTGGTCCTAGATGGCCTACATCTTATTCTGAGACTGTGCCCCCTGGCTCTTTAAGACCATAAGACCATAAGACATAGGAGCAGAATTAGACCACTTGGCCCATCGAGTCTGCTCTGCCATTCAATCATGGCTGATATTTTCTCATCCCCATTCTCCTGCCTTCTCCCCATAACCCCTGATCCCCTTATTAATCAAAAACCTATCTATCTATGTCTTAAAGACACTCAGTGATTTGACCTCTACAGCCTTCTGCGGCAAAGAGTTCCATAGATTCACCACCCTCTGGCTGAAGAGATTGCTCCTCGTCTCTGTTTTAATGGATCATCCCTTTAGTCTGAGATGGTGTCCTCTGGTTCTAGTTTTTCCTACAAGCGGAAACATCCTCTTCACGTCCACTCTATCCAGGCCTCGCAGTATCCTGTAGGTTTCAATAAGTTCCCCCCCTCATCCTTCAGTCCTCAACTGTTCCTCAAACGACAAGTTCTTCATTCCAGGGATCATTCTTGTGAACCTCCTCTGGACCCTTTCCAAGGCCAGCACATCCTTCCTCAGATACGGAACCCAAGACCCGCCCCAGACCGGGGAAACATCCTTCCTGTGCCTACCCTGTTGAGCTCTGTACGAATTTTATATGTCTCAATGAGGTCACGTCTCATTCTTCTAAACTATAATGACAACAGGCCCAGTCTCCCCAATCTCTCCCCATAGGACAATTCTACCATGGACTGGCGAACCTCCTTTGCACTCTGCCAATGGAAAATTTATCTTTCCTTAGATATGGAGACCAAAACTGTGCACAATAGTCCAAGTGAGATTTTACCAAGGCTCCTATACGTTTGCAACAACGCTGTTTACTCCTGTATTCAAATCTTCTTGCAATTATAGCCAACATACTCATTTGCCTTTCTAATTTCTTGTTGCACCTGCATGCTAGCTTCCTGTGACTTGTGAACGAGGACACTCTGGTCCCTTTGGAAATCAACGCTTCCCAATCACCCACCATTTAAGAAATATTCTGCATTTCTGTTTCCCCGACCAAAGTTGACAACTTCACATTTTTTCGCCTTATATTCCGCCTGCCAAGCTTGCCCACTGACTTAACTGCTGCAGGGACATTGTAACTGCTTCATTTATCGTGCGGCCAGCGGGAACACAGAAAGATAAATGCAGAATTAAAGACATGACCCTGTCATCAGGGGAAAAGATGGAGGGGTGGCTAGAACCAGTAGAGTTCTGACCCAAGGTGGCTCAGCTTAAGAGGTTCAAGACAGGCTAAGATAAATTATCCTATGTTAAACCCAGGAGCATTGGACAGGGAGTTTGGTACCTGAGGATGGTTGGAGGAAATTTAAAGGGACAACCTTGTAAACAGAAGGCCCAAGAAATCTCAGCCAGCGTACAAAGAGTTAACACAGTACCCAGACCAAGCGCTTAATCTTCCAAGCTTCAATAAATACCTGACTTGAGAATTTTGGGATAGGGAAGGAAAGTGGAGTTCAGACAACTGATTTGGAGTAATTGCGCTCATCGTATTTTTATGAACTTTAATTTAACTATTTAAGATAGAGTTTTGTCATTATAGTTTACGTTCTTTGAATATTCTTTCATTTAAAACTGGGAACCTTGCAGCTTCATTCTTACAAGTTGATCAGAGGATTAGATAGGGTGGACAGTGAGAGCCTTTTTCCTCGGATGGTGATGTCTAGCATGAGGGGACATAGCTTTAAATTGAGGGGAGATAGATATCGGACAGATGTCAGAGGTAGGTTCTTTACTCAGAGAGTAGTAAGGGAGTGGAATGCCCTGCCTACAACAGTAGTGGACTCGCCAACACTAAACGCATTCAAATGGTCATTGGATAGACATATGGACGATAAGGGAATAGTGTAGATGGGCTTTAGAGGGGTTTCAAAGGTTGGTGCAACATGGAGGGCTGAAGGGCCTGTACTGCGCTGTGATGTTCTATGTTCTATTGAGTAAATACTGGGCTTTTCAATTCTGAAACAAAGACTAAAAATGTCACAAGTCTCTACTGAGATTGTAACACCCAGCAAAGGTGCAACGGGCTGAAGGGCCTCATTCTGTGCTGTATGATTCAATGATGAACAATACCTTCTCTTTACAAGTGTGTTTTCTGAGCAATGCCATGGAAGGTTAACTAGTTTGGGTCATACTTTCTAAGCGCAAGTGTGCAGGCTGATGAGTCCGCTGATGAGCCCAGAATCATTTTCACGAAGCTGAATGAAATTCCTCTAGCTTTACGGCAATGCAATATCTAACATTTAAAGGAATCCTGCTTCCATTCCTCTGGGTCCTCTTAGAAAGCTGTTCTGAAAAGCATCCAAGACTACCACAACACATTCAGACTGGTTATCAAGGCCAGCTCCAGGTTCATCCAGTCTAATGGCTCCCAGGCTACTTCAGTCTATCATCAAGTCCTCATTTCACTCTTCAACCACCAGATCTCAAAGTGAATTCAAATAATCCTTACTTTTAAGTGCAGGCTACCGCAGATGCATCGGCCCCTTCTTTATGCAGCTGCAAGTGCCTGTCAGATTGCTAGAGCATCATTGCAAACTGCTTTTTACATTTTGCAAGACATCACACTATTTGTGCTTTGTGCTGAATCTCTTCCCTTACTTCCCTCAGAGAACACAGGACTATTTGCCGACGGTCGCTGAAAATGGATACGGTATCTCTCACTCTGCCTGGATTGAAGCTGCAGAGCCAGCAAATGATAAACCGGATCCATCAAAGAGAGTGAGGGGCTCAATGCCCCTGGATTTAACATGGGGAAAGATAAATCGTTCTGCCTCTTCTCAATTTGTTCCACTGGGGAAACAATGCATTTATTTTCTTATGCGACTATTTGATTGTCAGCTTAATTTTGATTGCCAATTTTCATCACGTACCAGAGGAATTCTGAGAGATCTTGGATGGGAACAGTGCATCGAGGATGGCAATAGAATAATCATCGGCTAGCTGGCTCCAAATGAAATGAAAATTGCTTATTGTCACAAGTAGGCTTCAAATGAAGTTACTGTGAAAAGCCCCTAGTCGCCACATTCCAGCACCTGTTCGGGAAGGCTGGTACAGGAATTGAACCGTGCTGCTGGCCTGCCTTGCTCTGCTTTCAAAGCCAGCGATTTAACCCAGTGTGCTAAACCAGCCTCTGATGTGCTAAATCAGCCCCTGAGAAACATATTAGACAGATATTTCCTGTACTCTTACCAGTCTGTGTTACAGACAACCTACTCTTGGAGCTATCTTCAAGTTTTAAATGGACCTAACTCATATGCCAAGACAGTTAGGGTGTGTAATAAAAACAAATCAACAAAGCATCACTGCCTGGAACGCATTTCAAGTATTTTAGTTTCAAAGGTTCAAACATGTTTTACAGCAATAAAATCATAATGATCAATAAAAAGCTGAGACAAGGAGTCGTAGATGCCAGTCCGTTTGATTGTCTGTTTGATTGTCATCCCTTCTGCCAGCTGAACCATCCTTTACCTCCACTTCCAGTTTACTGTGCTGCAGTGTGTACCCTCTACCGCAAGCATTGCAGCAACTTGCCAAGGGGCGAAATTTGTGCGTGCGGTTGATATTCTCGTTGGGGGAGCTATTTCCAGGCAATTCAGGACATGCTCATGGGCCAGTACTCTGCCCACCTGAATCTAGAGCAATTCTCATTTCCACCATCATCCTGGATTTCCTGGGGGCCAAAATTGGTGCCGGCAAGCTTGACAAGCTGGAGCTGCTTATGGGCACTCCACTTCCCACACACTCTCATTCCTGTCAGGAATGATGGCTCCACGGACAGCAGCACCACGCTTCGCGGATGGGGAGCTGGAGAGAATGTTGGATGCGGAGGAGGAGAGGACGGACACCCTCTTCCCCAGGGTGTGGAGGAGGTTACCGCCCACAGTTGTTAACCGAGCAAGGGCAGAGGTGGCCAAGGTGCTCAGCACGGTGAGCTTCACCAGGCGGACTGGTACGCAATGCCGCAAGAAGGTGAGCGACCCCTTTAGGGCAGCTCGGGTGAGTCATCACCTCTGTTCTCCTGTCCCTCACTCCTCACATCACACTCCAACTCTCATAGAGGCCAATCAAAATCCACCTTCCCGCACCTCCCTCACATCCCACAAACTCCAACATCTGGATTGTCCTCTTTGGCCAAGTGCCTTGAACACACATGCCACCAGCTACAGACCCCCCAACTAACTTGCATCTATGCATCTCACCGTGTCCTTTATGTGACCCGAGGAAAAGACGGCACACAACAGAAGGGAGTAGGAGAAGACCGGACGGAGTCCTGGACCTCCAGGTCTGATCCCTGCTGAGCAGAGGGTGATGGAATTATCTGGGGAGGTGCGGGAGAGGGCCATCTCCGAGGTGGAGGCTGGCATGCAACAATCAAGTGAGCCCCTAATGCAAAATGATGTCCCTAAATCAAGTGAGTCGCCCCTTTCCCCAGACCACTCCTACCCAAGGTTTCATCGTGTATCTTGTCTTTTGTCTTTCAGAATCACCATCAGTAGCAGGCCGGACTGTCTGGGGTACCTCGCCCCCAGTCACATCCCCAGCACACCCTGGAGGACCAGTCCGGGGGTGACACTGACTTCTGCACTGCATTTCCTGAACCAGCATCTTTCATCCTTGTCGATTTTGCTCCCTTTTGGGCGGTCCCAGGTGGGTTCTCAATCACTCGATCAGGGTTTGATCAACCTGATAGATCAAGTCCAATCATGGTCCGCCACCTTACCGGGCATGTCCGTAGGTGTCCGGGGCACGTAGGCCCTTCCAAGTAAGGAAGGTGGGCGCTGTTCTGTCTGTTAGGTGGGTGAAATTAACACGCAAGCCCTATTGTCCCGGGATGGTGCGGAGATGGCCTTTTTCCTGTGTTATGCAAAGATCTGAGCTGCAGCTTTATTGTTTATTTGAGCTGCAGCATGCTTGTCCTCGAACTTGGCCACTTCTCCCAGCATCCCTTGCAGAACGCCATCTTAGGTGGCCATATCTGTAACACTCGAAGGTCGGCCGGGCCCACCCAGGTCCAGATCCTCCAGAGGATGGCCTCAAAAGCTTCTCAGCTCAGAGGGCAAGATATGCAGCAGGCCGCCTCCACATTTGATTTGCTGCCTGAAGTCATTCCTAGAAGGACCAGTAGGCCACATAAAGTAAGGAAGTTAGACACCAGTTAAGTTGGCACGCGTGCAGCACATAGGTTAGAGGTAGGGGTCAGGACATAACAATTCAACACTTTTTAACCAACATTCCGACCAGTCTCAATCCTCTGTCTGAAGGGTGTGAGGGATGGACTGGGCTGGGTGTAGCGGGTATACCGGGTGCGAAATGTGGGAGGTTAGTGGTGTGGGTTGTGGGTGTTGGAGAATGGAATGGGCAAGGACCCCCATGACCAGTGAACATTCCACCTGGGATCACACTTAGAGGCGGCAGTGAATGGGACCAGAAGTGTGAGGACGCCGTGTAGGACAGCTTACCCAGTGAATAACACCATCTCCATAACCCCTCCAAAAAATATATGGACCCAAGAGATGGAATGGCCAGCACATATGTAGGGATCACCCAGGCAGACAGTGGAAGGTGATCCTGAAGGCAGCAGTAAGACATTGTCAAACGATGAGGACCACCAGAACTCTTCTCACAGCGAGTCATCATCAACCTTCAACCTGTGGACAAGATCTGCTGATACTGCCTGCCCAGTGTCAACACTCTGTAGTGATGCTGGCAGGCCCCTCGGAGCAGGGAGGAGGAGCTGGGGCGGTGGGATGGAATGAAGGGAGGAAGGATGGAGGAGGATGTGAGTGGTGATGAGGAAGGGGGAATCACTTGGAAGGGGGCAAGGGGGGTGGGGGAGAGCATGGTGAGGTGGGATAGGCTGGTGGAGCTGCCAGTGGCCAGGCCTCGTAGTTGGCAAATCTGGAGGTGATGAGATTGTCCCGTCTGCAGTGCCGAAGTCTTTGGCCGTCCGGCATCTACTCGAAGGGCAGGCGCTGATGGTATTCACGTGGCCTGATGCGGTGTCTCCTTTGCACCTCCTCCTTGGCCTCTTGAACAGTCGGCATTGGAGCCTCACCAGCTGGCCCCTGCACTTTTGCGGCAGGCTTCCCTTGTGCAGGGTCCTGCCTGAGCAGGCCCTGCGCCTGCAGCCTCCGTGTGACGGCAACGGCAGCTGCATCCAGGTAGATAGAAAACATTGCTGGCTGTAATTTAAAACCATGTGCTGCTACTTAATATACTTTTTATGGGTAGAGCCGCCAGCTTGCTGATGCATTCTTATTGTTAATTATAATACTGTTGCTACAGCGATGTCAATATTAACGACAACAGTGAGAATGTATCAACCAGCTTTAAAAACTTGTAAAGAGTGAGAGTGTTTTGCCAATTCATGAAAGACTCAAGGGAATCAAACCACACTACTTTGGTCTTGCTCTCTTGACATCTGGCTGGAACTGAATAAGTGCCAAGCCACTCTTTCTGAAGAGTTTAGTAGTCTGCGTCCTTTTAAGAAAAGGCATGGTGCTCTATAATACTGTGCAGCTCAAATACCAGAGTGTCAATATGTCAGAGCAGTTTATTCTATCTTCCGAAATGTGGGAATGTGTCTGAGCTTTGAACTCTGCCCTCCCCCCTCCCCCTCCCCATCCCCGGCGGGCTCTGAGGTCAGGGGAGAGAGCATGGACTGGATTCCCTCTGCGATCCCACCCACCTCGTGCCAGGTGAAATTTTACAGTGGGCGGATACAGGGCCTAAGATAGGACACCTGCTCATGTCCCTATTCAGGCCCTTAAGGGGCCACTTAATGACTCTATCTTCCTGTAGGACACTTGATTTCGCATCGCTCTCAGCTCGTGGTCTCACTTTACTTCTCTGCAGTCCCAAGAGAACCATGTCCAGACTCTCACACTGGATTTCTGGTGAGAATTCATCAGATCTTTGAGGGAGAGAGTTATAACTCCTCCATCCAGGCTTCGGAATCAAAGTGAAACACAAGCACAAGCCTTGTGACACTGACACTGTGTGATCATGTCAAATCACCACCTGTTACCGGGCAAAGCACCGGCTTTTTAGACCAATTCAGTGGCCACCAGCCACGTCAGTCAAACCGGGTCACAGCCCATCTCTGTCACAGAATCATAGATATTACAGAGCAAAACGAGGCCATTTGGCCCCTCGAGTATGCACGGACCCATGGAAAGAGCACTCTACTTAAGCCCACGCCTCCACCCTATCCCCGTAGCCCAACCTAACCTTTTGGACACTAAGGGGCAATTTATCATGCCCAATCCACCTAACCTGCGCGTCTTTGGACTGTGGGAGGAAACCAGAGCACCCGGAGGAAACCCACACAGACACCGTGAGAAAGTGCAAACTCCGTACAGACAGTCACCCGTGGCCAGTATTGAACTGCGACTCTGGAGCTGTGAGGCAGCAGTGCTGACCACTGTGCCACACTGCCGCCATTGGTCAACCTCCAATTTAATCAGTACAGGCTTCTGCTTGAATTAAAGGCACAGGTCCATTAATCTTCCATGGATCAAAATTGTAATAGCAAAAATAAAAGAAAGGGGAATAAGGGAATAAATAGGAAGGACTCCAACACTTTTTTTCTTAGTGTGGCTTAGTTTCCAAGGATTCGGAGCCTGAGCAGACTGAATAGTCCAGTAAAAATGGTTAGGATTCTAATATGGATATGAACTGGATTTCTGGTACAAGGGACCAGGAGCTTGCATTTTGTTTCGAGCTCATTGTAGATATGATTGTAATCGGATACTGTTGGATGAATTTCAGGATGGATTCTAAAGGATGTGTAGTCAATAAAGGCCTAAACCCTTAAAGGATTAAATGCTAAAATGCTGCATTGATCAATAATCTCATATTGTAACCATTCCAGTCCCCTCAGGGCACAGGAATATTCCTTCTTGTACAGTGGAATATGTCAATGTGTGAACTGCAGCAAGCTGCAGCAAGTTAAACTCACGACGGATGAAAGATTTCACAGCATACTTGGCCTCACAGCACGGCAGCTTATTTTTGTTCCAGCATAAACATAATTTTGATGTCGGCTGAAGATGCTTATTTCAAGTTCCTATCCAACTAAATCAGCTTCTCCTTGCAGGCGCGATCTAGGTCATATCACCTACTGTGACAGTCAGACTTTGATGGATCAGAATTAATTCTTTCTGCCACACACCCAGTGCAAAGAAAATGTGTTCGATCCTTTTAAACAATGACTGCTTTTTTTTCCCCTCTCCCCTTCTCCCCCTTGTCAATTTTCCCCCTTCCCCCAAGCTGCTGAAGGATCAGCTTCTTTTGTAGGTACAATTTCTGACCCACAATCGCTTACCCATAAAACAGATGGACATTGAGAATGATCGATGGCAGGTGCATATCACCACAGGGCCCATTGCAGATTAAACTGATCTTGTTCACATACTGAGACCTTTGGTCGATTTTTCTCTCCCTAACCTCAGCGGTGCTGGGGCCAACAAAGGAATGTTTTTCCGGAGAGCTCTGCAGGGGCGGGAGATCAGATTTTGGTGTTTCCTGCTCTGTGTAACTCAGTTACCCACTTTAGTTAAATCTACAGGAACATTGGTTGGAGTGGGAGGGTGGTGATGGGGGGGGGGGGGGGGGGGGGGGGGGGGGCGCATCACTCAACTAGTCCCACTCCCCTGTCTTTTCACCAGCCTTGCAATGGTTTTCTCTCCAAGCGCTTATCCATGTCCCTTTTGAAAGCCACAGATGAATCAGCATTTTGACACACTTAAGCAGCACATTCCAAATCCTAACCGCTTGCTAAAACAAACTTTCCTTCATGCCAACGTTAGTTTCTGTGCCATTCACCTTAAATCAGTGCCATTTAGTTCTCAACCCCTCCGCCAATGGGAACAGTTTCTCTTTCTACCTAATGTGTCTGAACTCCTCAGGGTCTGTCAAATCTCCTCTCAATCTTCAATTCTCTGTATCATAAGAAATAGGGCTAGGAGTAGGCCATTCGGCCCACTGAGCCTGCTCCATGACGAGATAAGATCATGGCTGATCTGATTGTGACCTGAACTCCACTTTACCGTGTGTCCTCCAAAATCCTTAACTCTCTTGTCCATCAAAAATCTGTCTACGGCGGCCTTGAATGACTGAACCTCAACGTCTCCCTCTGGAAGAGAATTCCAAAGACTAACAACCCTCCAAGAGGAGACATTAATCCCCATCTCTGAGTTAAATAGGAGTCCCCTTACATATAAACTAGGCCCCCAGTCCTAGATTACCCAATGAAGGGAAACATGCTGTCAACAGCTACTCTATCAAACTGTCTCAGAATCAGTTATCAATGTTTACCTCTCATTATTCTAAACTCCAATGAGAGAGTGCAAGCCTGACCTGTTCAACCTTTCCTCATAAGACAACTCCTTCATCACAGGAATCAGCCTACAGGAGTTCTTTGAAGAACTGTCATAATATACACACAAATATATGATGGTGCACAGACAGACATTGATTGACACACAGGATGACCAATGAACACACAGAACACAGCAGCCAATCACTAGACAGGACACGGCCACTATAAAGCCAGAGGGCACTAGTTTTCCCGCTCTCTGGGGATGCAGCCTCTGAGACAGCCAGAGCCCGTGTAACTACAACACGAACATCCACCATGTGGTAGCAAGATAGTCTGGTCAGGTTAGCCTCAGGTCTCCAGTCAACTCAGCATTGTGTCAACCCACAGTTCAAGTATGTTTAACAGTTGGTAGTTCAATAAAATAGAGTTGCATTTCACCAAGTGTTGGAAGCCTGTCTCTCTCACTGCTATGGTAAACGCAGTCCTCGCAGACCCAGCATACCCAACATATCAGTAACATGTTTTGATAAGGACATGGGAGTCCAAACCACGTAAAAGTAAGAACAAAGTTTTATTTACAAACAGCATATTGACATTCCCTGGTGGACCCTTACCAGGTACTTCTCTGGTCACTGCCTTACTGGCCAAACGTATATACAATGGGTAATTAAGATGCCCCACCCCTAGTGAGGGAGCTTGTACTCCGTACGTAGCAAGGGGAAGACAAGCATTCTCGGCCTGTGGGCCCCGTGTGAGATATTACAAATATGCTGTGGATAGATGGGAACGGGTGGATGTACTGTACTTAGATTTCCAGAGGCATTTGATGAAGTGCCTCATCAAAAGTTACTGCGGTGAAAAAAGCTCATGGTTTAGGGGTATAATATTGGCATGGATAGATAGATGATTGGCTGGCTAACGGGAAACAGAGTAGGCATAAATGGGTATTTTTCAAGTTGGCAAGATGTGACAAGTGGTGTGACACAGGGATCAGTGCTGAGACCTCAACTGTTTTCAATTTATATAAATGGCTTTGATGAAGGGATAGGTGGAATTATTGCCAAATTTGCTGATGAAACAAAGGCAGGTAGGAAAGTAAGTTGTGAAGAGGACATAAGGAGGCAACAAAAAGATATCGATAGGTTAAGTAGGTGGGCAGAAATCTGGCAATTGGGAATGTCCCAGTCCTCCACAGGAAAATCGTTGCTCAATTAGCTGTAGCCAATGCTCACACCCCCAGAATGAAAATCCGGCCCTCCCGGAGATTTCCTCCGAGGTGGACGGGCTGAGCCACAAGTTTTATTTAATTCCGGCCCAGATGTTTAGTCATCTGTTCAGCTGCTTCTATTGATACAGTTGCCAGATACTCTCCCCTTTCAGTATTCCAAAGGGACTATTCCCTCTACAACACCCAGGCCCACTCTTCAGATACCCTCAGCTGTCTATCCCCTATGACAATCAAGGTAATGAAAACTCTTAATTGATTTGCCAGTTGACTCCACAGAGCCAGTATTCAGATGATTAATACGCTGTTTTGTTATGGTCGCAAGCACCCTAACTGGGGCTCAGAGCAGCACTTTCCCACCCTAAACCAGGTGCCATATGCACATGTCAGCCTCACTCACTGATTGGGCCTTCAGACTGCACCTTCTTTAGCTCACAAGGCTAAATCGCTGGCTTTTAAAGCAGACCAAGCAGGCCAGCAGCTCCGTTCGATTCCCGTACCAGCCTCCCCGGACAGGCGCCGGAATGTGGCGACTAGGGGCTTTTCACCGTAACTTCATTGAAGCCTACTCGTGACTATAAGTGGTTTTCATTTCATTTCATATCCTTTTTCTTTCAGCAATATTTTGTGCTGATTAGCACACAGAGAATTCATCTTCTATTTAATCGTTGTGAAACAATTTTTTGAAGCGTTCAAATCTCAAGCAAGAGAGTATTTATTTTGATAGCTGCTTCCTCATTGGTTTAGAGAGCAATGGCTGGCGGCCTGACATTATTGTCAGGTATTGCTACTGATATCTCTGAAGTGGTTGCTGGCTGACTTCATTCTTGGGATGTGAGAGCCGCTGGCTGGGCCAGCATTTGTTGCCCATCCCTAATTGCCCTTGAACTGAGTGGCTTGCTCGGCCATTTCAGAGACGGAGGCAGGGGGTGGCATTTAAAAGTCAACTGCATCACTGTGAGTGCCTGGAGTCACATGTAGGTCAGACATGGTAAGGACGACAGATTTCCTTCCCTGAAGGACATTGGTGAACCAGATGGGGGGTTTTTTAAACGAGATTTTTAAAAATTGAGTCCAACTTTCAACATCTGCCGTGGTGGAATTTGAACTCCAGAACACAGAGCATTGCCCTGGGTTTCTGGGTCACAAGTCTCCTGACAATGTCCCTACACCACTGCCTCCCCGATCCGAGTTGGAGATGAAACATTAAACCAAGGTACCCATTTGTTCCCTCAGGCACACCCAGTAGAGCAGGGGAGTTGAGCCGGTGTGTTGGCCAACATTTTCACCTAAACCAACAGCACTTAGGAGAAAAGCCGATCTGTCCCTTTATTACATTGCTGTTTGTGGGATCTCGCTGTGCACAACTTAGCTACTACATTTCTCTACACAGCAGCACTTTGAGAGCGCTTCATTTCCTGTGAAGAAAGCAGGAACATGCCGAGGGTGTGAAAAGATCTGTGTAAGCGTACGTCTCTCTCTTGCCTCTTCAGTTTGTATCACATTAATGAGTCTCTAAAATAGACGTTTAACAATGGAGAACCTTTTAATCAGAATTAAATAGGTGTCGTTCTGAGGCCAGCAATTCTCCTCAGGAAATGCCTTTGATCAAGTACAAGATTTTTATTTTAAAGTTTAAAATGCAACAAACTTTTCGCAGCCACCTATTATGTAATAGAATCCAGTAATATTACATATGTCAAAAAGGCAGAAGGAGCAGCGGATTTTTTTTTAAGGATAATTAAGACCCGTGGCTTGGATAGCAATTTGTCAAAGGATGCCCCATTATTACAGTCAATCAATGACACAGGGACCTAGTATCTATTTAATCAGGCCTTAAATTTAGATGTAAGAACAGACAAAGTCTTGAGAACACATGACATCATCTGATATTTTACCCTAGCCCAGGCAAAAAGATCAAAAGATTGAAGCTGCAGTTCGTCAATTAATTTAACAGTAAATGTTTTGTACAAAAGCCCACTTCTTACGAGTGCCTATAATTATCATTTCATAACATTTGTTCTGGCAGCTCTCTGTTCCTTTGAGAGTACAGTCTTGAAACTCTATTGCTTGCTAATAGAACTGCACGGTCAATCAATCTGTACGAACGTGCGAGGGGGTTGAAAGGTGATTAAACTGCAGGTAACTACCTAAACAAATGAAGTCTCTCAGAAAAATGTGTAAGAAAAATATTCAGCCTCTTCACCAGCCCATCATCCAAAACAATCATTCCCACAAAACCGTGTAGAAGGAATGAAAAATAACTGCGACCATCTTGAGGCCACGTGTATTGTGGTACTGAGATGCAGTACTTGAAGCCAGTTTTAATATTGAGCAGTGTGCCTTTGTGAGTCAAAACTGTAATGGATTTTAGGGCAGCACGGTGGCACAATGAGTTAGCCCTGCTGCCTCATGGCGCCGAGGTCCCAGGTTCGATCCCGGCTCTGGGTCACTGTCCGTGTGGAGTTTGCATGGGTTTTTCCTCCCTGTGTTTGCGTGGGTTTTGCCCCTACAACCCAAAAGATATGCATGGAAGGTGGATTGGCCACGCTAAATTGCCCCTTAATTGGAAAAAAAATTGAATTGGGTACTCTAAATTTATTTTAAAAAATAAAAAAAACTATATCTGATTTCAAATCTTATTCTTCACCAGGATTCTAACACTTCAAAACCAAAATTCCACTTTATATGAAGAAGTACCAGCATCCTGAACTTGCAACAAGTTTTTAACACAATGCAGAGGTTCAAATATTGCTGTAAAATCCAATGGCAATGTTCAAACAGTGCACACATATATGGATCATAAACTAATGTAAAAATCAACAAATACACATACACAAAATCAGACCAATCTATTACGGACTGGATTCTCCGCCCCGCCACATTTCTGCCCTGACCCGCCGGCGGGATTCTCCGTTACTCCGGACAGTCAATGGGGTTTCCCATTGTGGGGCAGCCCCACGCCATCGGGAAACCCCCAGGCACCGGCAAAACCAGGAATCACGCCGGCGGAGAATCCCGCCCTATATCTTTCCTTCATAACAATGTCTGTCAACATGGATTTGTTCGTTATGAGTCAATCATTTTATTATAATGAATAGCCACTGAGGCTACATCGATTCATGGATCTAATCTTTTGGGAGATGTGCACATGGTGGCTGAGTTATCTTGCATTCTAATCATCGGTTGGTAAACCATCATGGACATAGCATTTGAATGAAATAACTTTAAAGCTCTTAAGCTGGAAGTACTTCATTGGTGGGAAGGCAGGTCATTTTGGCTGTTGTTCACAGACTGATCAATCCATTTTCACCCATTGTGTTCACTGGGCACAACCACCCTAATAAAAGAGATAGATCTGAAACTCAAAACTGGGCATCCTTGAAGTGCTGTAGGCAGTGGCGTGCAGAGGGGGGGGCCGACGGTGCAGTGGCCCCGGGCATCCATTGGATGGGGGCATCCAATCAGAGAAGGAAAAAAAAAATTTTTTTTTAAAAATTTTTTTTTTTTTTTTTTTAATTTTTTTTAAAATTTAGATTACCCAATTATTTTTTTCAATTAAGGTGCAATTTAGCGTGGCCAATCCACCTACTCTGCACATTTTTTGGGTTGTGGGGGCGAAACCAACGCAGACACGGGGAGAATGTGCAAACTCCACACGGACATTGACCCAGAGCCGGGATCGAACCTGGGACCTCAGTTCCGTGAGGCGGTTGTGCTAACCACTAGGCCACCGTGCTGCCCCAGAGAAAGAAATAAGATAGTAATTTTAAAATTTCAGCGGTGATAAATCAATTTTTGGAGGCTCACCACACTGCAGAGGCAGTTGTTAGCCCTTTATTCCTTTAACATGGTGTACCCTTTCTGTCTAGAGAAAATGGTCCTTCTCCCCATCCCCCCACACGCATGCGGATGATGTACGTGGTGCAACCATAAAAAGCAACAAGCAGACGTGGCTGCTCGTTCCTGCGTTTCCTCGAATCATAACTCGTCTTTTCTTCAGCTTTTTGTGCATCTAGATTAGTTCTTTTACCTACTCAGGTCAGTGAATAGCACTAGAACAGGTGCAACTATGGTTTTTATAGGTTTTTTGGCGATATTTAATGAAATATTTACGTGGGATGTAGTAAGAGTGAAGCCTGGATGATCAGAGGACTGCTATGGCATTTAATCTCGGAATAGGAGACATTTATTCCTTAACATGCTAATATTCGAATACAGATACCACTAATTTGCAAGTCTATGATATAAATTGCACAAAATTATCAGTGGAGAATCAGTGTGAAATAATTTGATACGAAGGAACAAAGAAATGAAATATGGTTTATCCGTCTGCAACTGACCGATTGTTTACCATTTTCTTCCCATTTTCTCATGCGTCTTACGGTTTTTGAGATAGAAAATGAAATGTTACGAGTATTTCGTGTACAACCGAGTGGAGCACAGAACAGGAAAAAAAAGAGGGCCAGAGTCGAAGAAGAGTCCCATCAAAGAGGGGCATTAGATGCATGGATAAAAAGAAGTAAAGAAGAAGTAGGAGAACCTAGAGAAGTAAAAGATGATGTGGGTGCAGAGAAGGAATTTTCTGATACGGATTCAGCTCGGTCAGAACATAATACTCTCTCTCCTCAGTCTCGTTGTCAGGATGATGATCCATGTGAAGAAAATAAAGAAGATATTTGCATATTTTTGCAAAGAAGCGATTTTGGCTGTTTGAAGAAACCGATTCCAGATCATTTGAAGATGACAATATTACAACATGGCCCTGAAAGATATCAGAATAAAAGTGGTCCATTTGCTGAGAAGGATGGGAGATCATTTTCCAAACAGTGGTTTGATAAAGTTTCCACAAACGGAGAAATTGTGGTGAGAAAATGGTTGTTATACTCTTCATATTGGAAAGCATGCTACTGTTTTGTTTGCTTTTTGTTTTAAAAGGAGCATTTGTCGTCTGTGTCAAACTTTGGAAAGGAAGACGGTTTCTCCACTTGGAGAAAATTAAATCCAACAATACCTGACCATGGGAAAAGCCCTTCTCATAGAGCTCACATGAGGGAATACCTGAACCTTGTAGTTTGACTCCATCATTCAACTACGATAGATGCTGAACTTCAACAGCAAATGTCTGCTGAAAAGAAAAGATGGAAAGCTATAACTGAACGGATTGTCGAGGTTATATCCTTTCTGGCAAAACAGAATCTGGCCTATCGTGGACATCGAGGAGAAGGAATATCTGGGTTATCAGAGCCAGGGGAGACAGTCAGTGAAAATACAGGAAACTTTCTAGCAACAATCAGACTTTTGGCCAAATATGATGACATCTTAGCAAAACACTTGCAGAGAGGGAAAGAGAAACCAAAAAGTGTCACCTACTTGTCCAACAGAATTCAAAACGAAATAATCAATCTTCTTGGTGAAACTGTCAAGAAAAATATAATTTCCGAAATTAAGGACGCAAAATATTTTAGCATAATGCTGGATTCAACTCCAGATATTGCCCATGAAGATCAGGTTTCTGAAATTCTGCGTTACGTTCATATTGATGAAAACAGAAAATTAGAAATAAAGGAGACATTTCTGGGATTTTTTCAAGTCAACAAGAAAGATGCAGTCAGCCTGGTAAATAAAATTCAGGAAAAATTGGAAGAAGACAAAATTTCCATGAATGACTGTCGTGGTCAAGCATATGATAACGCAGCAGTTATGGCTGGAGTGAGAGGAGGTGTTCAACAAAAAATTCTTGAAGTTAACCCAAAAGCTGTGTTTGTGAACTGCGAGAACCACAGCCTCAATTTGGCCTGTGTCCATGCAAGTGAGGTGCAACCTGTTGTTGTTACATTTTTTGGCATTCTAGAAAAACTCTTTACTTTTTTTTCTTCATCTACTTCTCGTTGGGAAGTGTTAAAATCATTTGTCACTCGGACTGTGAAAAGACAGTGTGACACAAGATGGAGTTCCAGCCATGATGCTGTGCAAGTAATCCACGAAGAGTGTGACAACGTTATTGCAAGCCTTCAACACCTGCTGGAAGGAGAATTTTCAAGGGAAACTAAATCTGATGCAGGATCGCTACTTAACTCTATTCAACAGTTCCCGTTTATAGCTTTATTAAATTTTTGGTACTCAGTTTTATCATCAGTGGAGAAAGTCTCAAAACGTTTGCAGGATCCGAAAATGGGGTTCCATGAAGCTTCTTGTGATCTGAGAGGACTTATTCATATCTTGAATTTGAAGAGTGACGAAATTATCCACAATGCAATAGATTTAGCCAATGAATATTGTGAAAATTGGGGAATACCAATTGCACGAACAAGGAGAAGAAGAAGAATGCCTGGAGAGTCAGCAAGAGATAGTGGACTGATGGCATAAGAAGAAATGAATAGAGTAATGGTAGAGATTGTGAACAGATTAAAAACTGAAATTGAAGACCGCAGTGTCCGTCTTCAAAGACTCAGTGACCGATTTTCTTTTCTTCTGAACTTGCATTCAGTAGTGATTGAAGATGAACAAGAAAGAGAGAAATTAAAAAAGGAATGTTCAGACTTTGCAAATTATTATGACAATGATGTGGTTGCAATTCAGTTATATGACGAAATTATTGATTTTGTGAAGCTCCTTCGAGCTGGAGGGAATAGAGTTCCCCCTGATCCTAAAGATGCTCTGGAGTCTTTACTGCAGTATGGGAGGGATGTCTTTCCGACGCTGTGTGTTTCATACAGATTACTGCTTACAATCGCATTTTCAGTCGCAAGCTGTGAAAGGTCATTTTCAAAACTGAAATTAATAAAAACATATCTGAGGTCTTCTATGTCACAGGAGCGACTGACCAACCTGGCTTTAATAAGCATTGAAAAATATTTTCTCACAGCTGATGTAAAAAGTGAAGTAGTTCAGGTGTTTTGTGACAGGAGGTATCATTTGGGGAAAAGAACTTAATAAATTTGATTGATTAATATTAAAATCGAATAAAGCGTTTATTTCATGTTTCATCTGTGTAAAATGTTTTCCTTTCTCATAATATTTCTCAGTATATTAGGCCTTATACTTGAGTCTTTGGGGCATACAATCAAGATTTGCCCCGGGCATCACCAGACCTCTGCACGCCGCTGGCTGTAGGCCATCAGTAGTGGCTGAATTGCGTCCCGCCACAGTCTTTAACCTCATGGCCCAACATATTCCAAACTCTACCATTACCATCAAACTCGGTGATCAACCTTAGTCTACTAAGGAATGTAGGAGAGCTCACTAGGCCCACCTAAAAATGAGATGATAACCTGATGAAACTACGGCGGAGCACAATATAGATTATCATAGAATTTACAGTGCACAAGGAGGCCATTCGGCCCATCGAGTCTGCACCAGCTCTTGGAAAGAGCACCCTACCCAATGTCAACACCTCCGCCCTATCCCCATAACCCAGTACCCCACCCAACACTAAGGACAATTTTGGACACTAAGGGCAATTTATCTTGGCCAATCCACCTAACCTGCACATCTTTGGGCTGTGGGAGGAAACCGGGGCACCCGGAGGAAACCCGCGCACACGGGGAGGATGTGCAGACTCCGCACAGACAGTGACCCAAGCTGGAATCGAACCTGGGACCCTGGAGCTGCGAAGCAATTGTGCTATCCACAATGCTACCGTGTTGCTGTTGCTTGCAAAACAATGGAAGCAGCATGCAATTGACCAATGGCATTGAATATAATTGTCACTCGGGTGGCAAATTGATGCTTCGATGTAGCAAAACATTTTTCCCCACGTTAGAAACATTGATAAGTTTGTTATCCAAAAATGGTAAAACAACCCCAAGAATGATTAGGACAGGGACTGAATTTCAGCAAAATATGAAGCAAAGAAACGGAGAGATTGCAATCAAGTCAGGGTTAAATTTCATCATGAACGGGAGTTGGAATTTGCAATTCAAGGGGAGGAATGAGAAACCTCTGTGCAGGGCTGCGTAAAATAACTTCAATCAAAGACACAATAGACACTTTGAATAATCATATTCAAAACGCACCCAGTGGGTTTGGCAGGAAGTTCTCTTCGTTCACCAAAGTGTTTGTTGGAAGTTGAATTTGAACCAACAGCAGCAGAATTAGAAACCATGTCCAGGATACTCCGAGTTCAACCCGCCGCCACTACCAGCGAAAACGGTGAATTTGGCACTCAGCCAAAACTGCATTCACTGCAGCGGGACTGGAGAATCCCGTCAGCATGAACGGATGGAGAATTCCAGCCCATTCCTTTGTTGCCTGAACTGGTGGGCAGGATTCTCGGGTCGCCGGCGACGGAATCGCGTTCGGAGATCGACAGGAGAATCAAAGCTCTCGACCAAATCAGTGGCGGTGCCGCTTTGGCTCTGTCCCCTCCAAAGCGGCAGACTCAGAGAGCACGCTGCACGACGTATCGGCGGCCTCAGAACCTGAGGCCCTCCCCGCCGATGCTCCGCCCCCGACCGGCCGAGTTCCCAATGGCGTCTGTCAGGTGTGGTCTCATCAGTCGGGAACTCAGCGTAACAGCTGTGGAGCACCAGCGCAGTCGGGGGAGGGCCGATCCACGGACAGGGGGGACTTTGCCAGGGGCAGTGGACACTGTGGGGGGGGGTGGCCTGGGGCACGCGAGCCGACCAAAGGAGGGGTACTATTTTGCAGGCTGGGTCCACGAGTGGCCGGCGCCATGTTGCACGGCCACGGACCCGGCTATTCTCCGAGCCATATCGGCAGCTAGAGCAGGGATTCTACTACTCTGCCGGTATGCTAGCCCCCAGCTTCACGGAAGATCAGTAGCCATTTTGCACCAAATTTTCGGGAGTAAAACACCACCGTTCCCATGCCGGATAGTGAGGACATAGCCTCACAATCGGAGAATCCAGCCCGGTGACTTTGAAAAGCTACGAAGCAGCGTGGTTTCTGGCTGGAAAACAAACCATTTCACATGGAGAATTGGTGAAAGAATGGGCTGAATTCTCCGAGACGTCGCTCCGAAATCGTGAAACCCGATCGGCCAGAGAATCAGCTCCAAAGCCGACATTGGGTTTGACGCTGGTTTCGGATGGATTTTAGATTCTCCGGACGCCCCAACCCGAAAAAATTGCGGCGCTTACCACGCGGCCCAGAGAATCTCATTATCCGCCGCGACGACCGATTCTCCGGGGCCTCAGCAATTCAGCGGGTCGGATGGGCCGATTTCCCGATGGCTTGGTTCTAACAACCTATACAACACTGTGATACCGGCATGTTGGCTGAGGTGGCTGCGAGATGAGGTAAGAGTTGGTGTGGGGGGACTGCAGGCTCCCGTCATGGACACCGACCGTGCTTTCTGGGGGAAGGACTCTGCCAGGACTGGGGAGGGGAGGGGAAGGGGGGAACAGGTCGAGCAGTCGGGGAGACCCCGACGTGACACGGCGATGCTCACGCAATGAGAGCAATTACGGTGGCCATCCTGTTGGTCACCCACCCCAGGCGCTGCACGAACGAAGGGTTAACGGCCGTATGGGTGGGTGCCACGCCCCTCCTCGGCCACCCCATTCAACTGGGGACACCCACCAGGGGGAACACCCAGGGCCACACCGATGGTAGCCCCCAGTGAGGGCAGTGCCATGAAACGGTGGAGCTGGCAGCAGGGACAGGTGCCAGGAGTGGAGGCAGCGACAGGGTGGGGGTGGGAGTCATGCATGGCTGGGGCACGCAGTGCAAACCGGGTGACCATGTACCCATGGTACCTGGTTGTGTATGGGTGTATGCGCCATGATAACATTTTCTCCCATCACTCCCTGCAGAGTATAATGTTTGGTAACCAGCCAGCTACCGGTGGCCATCAAGATGATGGTCACCCTCAACTATTATGCCACGGGGTTGTTCCAGTCGCCGAGTGGGGACCTGGCTGGCATCTCCCAGGCATCCGTGCACAGGTGCATCTGTGCCATCACTGACGCCCTGTATACCCTGCTGGACCGCTACATCCAGTTCCCTGTGGACCACGCCCACCAGGATGGCCGTGCAGTGGGCTTCTCTGCCGTCGCCGGGATGCCCCGGGTCCAGGGGTCCATGTCGCCCCACGGCCACTGTCGGATAACAGGCCGCTGTTCACAAACAGGAAGGGGTACTATTCTTTGAACATTCAGGTGTTCTATGACCATCAGATGAGGATCCTGCACGTCTGCGCCCGATACCCAGGCAGTGTGCATGACTCCTTTATACTGGCCCAATCTGTGATCCCCGGCATGTTCGAGGGACACCCCCCCCCCCCCCCCCGCCCCCTCCCCCCGGCGCCCCTGGCTGCGGGACTGGTTGCTGGGCGACAGGAGTTACCCGTTGCAGTCGTGGCTGATGACACCTATATGGAGGGCATAGAGCGACGCGGAGACCCGCTACAATGATGCCCATTGTGCGACCAGGGGTGTGGTTGAGAGGTGCTTCAGGGTGCTGAAGATGCGTTTCAGGTGCCTGGACTGCCTGCATGGGCCCTCCAGTACAAGGCCAGGAGGGTCAGCCACATTGTGGTGGTCTGCTGCATCCTCCACAATATAGCCCAGCAGAGGGGCAATGTGCTGGAGGAGTCTGGGGTTCAAGGCCTCGTCAGATGAAGAGGATGAGCTCCATAACACAGACCACCCTCACCTCCCACAGCACTAACCACCCTCACTTCCCACAACACCCAACCACCCGCATCCACACCCCCCCCCTCCATTATATATACCTGTGGCGCAATGAGCTGGGGGCCCTGGGTTGGCACTGACAGCGGGTCTGGTCCATGAGATGGAGGATGATGACAACCGGATGCCCTTTGGTATCATCTCCGCCTCGGAGGTGTCCCACCGAATAATGGAGCAAATGATGGAGGGCATTGAGGGGGTGTGAGTGTACGTCGATGACATCACTGTCTGGTCCACGACTCCGCAGGAACACATTGATCGCCTCAAGCGAGTGTTCCAGAGGATCCACGAGCATGGCCTCCGGCTCAACAGAGCCAAATGCTCGTTCGGTCAAGCAGAAATAAAGTTCCTCGGTGACTATATTTCGCAATTCGGTGTGCAGCCAGATGCAGATAAGGTATCGGCGATCAACGCTATGAAGACACCGGAGGACAAGAAGGCGGTCCTCCGCTTCCTGGGGATGGTCAACTTCCTTGGGAAGTTTATCCCCAACCTTGCATCTCACACCACAGCTCTCCGCAATCTTGTAAAGAAAACCACCGACTTCCAGTGGCTCCCCGCTCACGAGCGAGAGTGGCGTGAGCTCAGGGAGAAACTCACCAAGGCCCCGGTACTGGCATTCTTTGACCATGCCAAGGAGACGAAGATCTCCACTGATGCGAGCCAGTCTGGCATTGGGGCAGTACTTCTCCAGCGCGTTAAATCCTCCTCCTGGACCCCAGTCGCATATGCAACGAGAGCCATGACGCCTACTGAGCAGCGATGTGCTCAAATCGAGAAAGAGTCCCTGGGCCTCCTCATGGGGATTGACAAATTCCATTATTACGTGTATGGACTCCCCAAATTTACGGTTGAAACAGACCACAGGCCACTGGTTCACATCATACAGAAGGACCTCAATGATACGAGGCCACGCCTACAACGCATCCTCCTCAAACTCAGACGCTATGATTTCGATCCTGGTCTACACCCCGGGCAAGGGGCTCATTGTGGCCGATGCACTCTCTCGCTCCATCACCACGCCGTGTGAGCAGTCAGACTTCGTCTGCCAGATCATAAGAACATAAGAACTAGGAGCAGGAGTAGGCCATCTGGCCCCTCGTGCCTGCTCCGCCATTCAATGAGGTCATGGCTGATCTTTTGTGGACTCAGCTCCGCTTTCCGGCCCGAACACCATAACCCTTTCTCCCCTTATTCATCAAAAAACTATCCATCTTTATCTTAAAAACATTTAATGAAGGAGCCTCAACTGCTTCACTGGGCAAGGAATTCCATAGATTCACAACCCTTTGGGTGAAGACATTCCTCCTAAACTCAGTCCTCGTGAATCTCCTCTGCACATCCTCCAGCGCCAGTACGTCCTTTCTCAAGTAAGGAGACCAAAACTGAACACAATACTCCAGATGTTTTAATATTTTATCATTTAAATAATAATCCCTTTTGCTGTTATTCCTACCAAAATGGATAACCTCACATTTGTCAACATTGTATTCCATCTGCCAGACCCTAGGCCATTCACTTAACCTATCCAAATCCCTCTGCAGACTTCCAGTATCCTCTGCACTTTTCGCTTTACCACTCATCTTAGTGTCGTCTGCAAACTAAATCGATGCCCATGTTGAGTCCTGCGCATCCAACTTTCTGGCCACTGACGAAAGGGTCGTGCAGATTCGTCATGAAACGGCCATGGACCCTCTACTCCAACGGGTCATGCGCCATCTCATAGACGGGTGGCAAAAGGGCCAGTGCCCACAGTTCTACAATATAAAAGACGATCTGTTAGTGGTCGATGGCGTACTGGTGAAATTGGACAGGATAGTAATACCACAGAGTATGCGAGAGTTCGTCCTTGGCCAGCTCCATGAGGGTCACCTGGGGGTGGAAAAGTGTCGCCGGCGAGCCCGAGAGGCAGTATACTGGCCTGGCATCAATCAGGACATTGCCAACACTGTCCTCAATTGCCCAACGTGCCAACGGTTCCAGCCGGCTCAGCCGTCCCTATGGACCAAGGTTGGCATTGATCTCTTCCACACAAAAGGCCGGGACTACGTCCTCATTGTGGATTATTTTCTAACTACCCCGAGGTGGTCAGACTGCATGGCCTCACATCAGCGGCAGTCATCAGGGCGTGCAAAGAGACCTTTGCCCGTCATGGCATTCCACTCACGGTCATGACTGATAATGGCCCGTGCTTCTTCAGTCAGGAGTGGACCGATTTTGCCCGACCGTACAATTTCACGCATGTCACCTCGAGCCATCACTACCCCCAGTCGAATAGGAAAGCTGAAAAGAGGATCCACGTTGTTAAAAGGCTGTTGTGCAAAGCTGCTGACTCAGGTTCAGATTTTAACCTGGCACTGTTAGCCGACAGGGCGACTCCCTTGTCCGCTGGCCTGTCCCCAGCATAACGGCTAATGAACCACACGCTACGGACGACGGTGCCAGCAATCCGCATCCCGGACCTTGACAATTTTCCGGTCCTGCAGAGAATGCAACTGTCTCGGGCCCAATGCAAGTCGGTGAATGATGCCCACGCCACAGATCTCCCTGCTCTGGTCCCTGCTGACCGAGTTCGTGTTCAGCTACCTGACGGTGGCTGGTCTGCCACAGCTGTGGTGGTCAAGCAAGTGGCCCCCAGATCATTTCTAGTTTGCATGCATAATGGCTCTTTTCTTCGGCGTAATAGGCGGGCACTGTGGCTGCTTCCACGCTCGCCGCCTGAACGTGATGTCCCACCTCGCCTGCTGATTCCTCAGGACACACCCTTCCAAGAGGTCACCGATCTGCCGCTTCTTTTGCCACCGTCTACATTGGATGCAGCTCCGCCCATTCCAGTGCAGGCGGCCCCTGACCCTCCCTTGAGGCGGTCAACCAGAATTCGTCGCCCGCCACAGAGACTGAATATATAGACTGAATGTTTCATTGCCTTGTTCTTTGTTTACTGTACATATTGTTCTTTCTAATTTGTTGTATACACTCTATCTGCACTAGACACCTTCCCATGTAAATACGTTCATGTATTTTGTATATAGTCAGGCTCCTAATCATGTAAATACGCTCACATACTTTGCACATAGTCAGGCACATACACACACTCACTATTTATTGACATATACATACTTTTTAAAAGGGGGATGTCATAATATACACACAAGTATATGATGGTGCACAGGCAGACATTGATTGACACACAGGATGACCATTGAACACACAGAACACAGCAGCCAATCACCAGACAGGACACGGCCACTATAAAGCCAGAGGGCACTAGTTTTCCCGCTCTCTTGGGATGCAGCCTCTGAGACAGCCAGAGCCTGTGAGCAACAACTAGAACATACACCATGTGGTAGTCAGTTAGTCTGGTCAGGTTAGCCTCAGGTCTCCAGTCAACTCAGTATAGTGTCAACCCACAGTTAAAGTATGTATAATAGTTAAGAGTTTAATAAAATAGAGTTTCATTTCTCCAAGTGTTGGAAGCCTGTCTCTCTCACTGCTATGGTAAACACAGTCCTCGCAGACCCAGCATACCCAACACATCACTGCCTAAACGAGGTGATAGTCTCTGAGATGGTGGAGGGGAATGGAGATAGCAGCGACGGAAAGTCAATGTCCTCATTCGACCCAAAGTCCAGAGTCTCCTGGGTTGTGGTCCCCTGTGTGTCTGTCCCCTGTATGCTTGTCCCCTGTGTGTCTGACCTTGGGTGTCTGTCCCCTGGGTCGTGGTCTCCCGTGTGTCTGTCCCCAGGGTGTCTGTCCCCTGGGTCGTGGTCTCCTGGCACGTCTCAGGCACAGGGTAGTGTTCCGGCTGCTCTCCCGTCGGTCCTTGGGTTCCTGGGGGGCACTGGCCCTGGCACTGGCTGGTGCCGCAGGGCCCCGGATGGGCAGGGCGCATCATCGGCTGGTCCTGTAAGACACAAGACAACATGTATGGTTAGACAGCGGGACAGGGGTGAGGCGCGAGGTGGTGAGGGCTGTTGGTGTGTGGGGTGAGGGGCGTTGGTGTGTGGGGTGAGGAGCGTTGGGCTGAGGGGTGGGCACACATGTGTCGTGAGGTCCCGCAAACAGGCAGGGGGGCTCACTTGGTGGCATTCCTCCAACCTCCGCTTCGGCAACCACCCTCTCCTCTGGCCCGACAATGTCAAGTGCCCTCTGCTCAGCCACAGTGAGGGGACGCAGTTCTGGTGGTTCCCCTCCGGTCTTCTCCCGCAGTCATGCGCGGAGTTTCCTGGCCGGGGGGAGGGGGGGGAGGTGCAAACACAAACAGCAACAGTGTTAGACGGTCTGACGCATGCAGCCCAGGCGTTGGGTCTCTGATGGCATTAGTACAGAGGGAACATGGCCATTGTGGCTGGCACGGGTGGGTGTAGCCATGTGGGTCAGGGTGGGGATACGACCGTCCCCCTCGCGGGGGGGTGGGGGTCACATGTGTGTGGGTGTAGGGGGGTGAGTGCCAGGGGCACAGTGCTGGGTAATCACCCTCGCTGCCCTGAAGAGGTCGTGCAGCTTTCTTCTGCACTGGTCTCCACCCCAATGGCGCTGACAGCGCCTGCCACCTCCGCCCAGGCACGGCGAACGATGGCGCCTGTTGTCCTCTGTCACGGCCCGGGGTACAGTGTGAGCCTCCTCCCCTCCACGGTGTCCAGGAGGGTGTCGATTTCGCCACCCCGAAACCGCGGCACTGGTCTCCTGGCGACCATCTTGCCTGCTCCGCTGTGTGTGGGGGGAGGGGGGGGAGAATTAATAAGTTCAGTTGCAGCGTCGCATCAATGATGGAACCGGCGAATCAGTGGCCGGTCCGTCAGGCATTGCACCATGCACCTGTGCTAGCCCCTTGTGAGCTGTTGAATCGCTCTACCCGATGATGCCACGGTTTTCACGACGGCGTCAACACTTAGCCTCATTTTGGGAGAATCCAGCCCATCATCTGTAACCATGGAAACTCTGCACGGAGATTATGAAGCAAAGATAAAGAAAAAAATGACAGGCGTGATTTCCCGGCCACGTTGCGTCCAAAAGGCAGCGCAGCCAGAAGATGCCGGGATATCCCTCTTCCGGGATCTACCCTGCTCGCTAGCGGTCGCATCTGGGGGGCCAAGGGATCGGTGGGGGCTGAGCTCCTCGATACAGGAAATGGTGCTAAGTGCGGCCTCGGTGGGGCGTTCCCAGCTGAGGGCATGAATTGAAACAGGGTCCCGATAGATAGTATGGTGTTTCTCCAGCCTGCAAGTGCTGGCAAACATCTCCAAGCGGACTCTGTTCCAATTTGGTTTCATCGCACCCGACGTCTTGCAAAAGGTTTACAGTCTGCATCTGAGGCCGGGATCTTCCAGCCCTGCTCACGGCAGGGATCTTCCGGTCATGCCAAAGGCCAAGGGATTTTTGACTGGGCTGCCAAATCCCCCGGGGTGAGTCCTGCTATGACAGGGCTGGAAAAACCTGACCTGATTTACCAGAAAATTGTAAGATTTGGTGCAATCTGTGTGCTCAGTTGAAGAACTGTGTGCTGCTGATGGTGGCATTGGACGTGTCGTGCGCAATGTGCGAGACACTAACAGCTTATTTTCGAGATTTGGTTTGTGTCCAGAAACCTGGAGATTTATGAAGAAATGCTGGCAACGTGTGGGTTGAAAGATTGCATTCATGGTGTAATGATGCACTTTCAGGGACTTCATTAATGAGCAACAAAGAGTTTATTTACAGGGGTGTACAAGAGCAGCAGCATGTCTGCAGTTAGTTCTGGACAGCCTCTTGCATAAGATGACTCCTCCACCTGGGGTGATTTCTCACTCTGAGTCCCAATTGGTCATTCAGGCCATGTGACCCTTACTCTGCTGTGTTGCCCTTAAAGGGACAATCACCACACATGGCATTGACTTTCTTGACACTTTCAACATCCTTGGGGTAACCAATGACCAGAAATTCAACTGGGTGAGCCACATTAATACTGTGGCTGCAAGAACGGGACAGAGTCTGGGAATTCTGTGGCCAGTAATTCAGCTCCTGACTCATAGCCCCGCCTACCATCTACAAGGAAAGCCACCTGTCTGCCAGCCTAGTACTCTCAAGGTGCTAAGGTGGCATTGCCTGCTGGCAGGGCCGACTTCTGGGCATGAATTGGTCTGTAATCTATTGATGCGAGCTTGAAAAAGGGCGCTGGCACCAGATTTGCTTGGATGGACATGTCACCGGAACAATCTCAGGCAGCAGGTTGGTATTTCAGACTGGCATTCTATCGCAAGACTCTTCTCTGGAATTCCTTCCGTGCTTGCCCCATCCTTCCTTCCCCACCAAACCCCTCAGGCCCACCACCACCATGCTCTTGATACACGATTATGCTTCTGATTTCACCAAGCGATGTGGACTTCATCTGTGCTAAGACCCACCAGATCCAGGCAGGGTACCGTAGATTACCGCACCCCACCCCATCTATACTGTTTTAAAGTTTTGGCTCAATTAAAAAGGAAAGCCTGCATTTATATAGCACCCTTCGTTGCGTCTCGGCATGCCAAAGCACGTTACAGCTAACAAAGCACTTCTTGAAACACAGTCACTGTTGTAATTGGGAAAATGCAGCAACCCATTTGGACTCAGCAGATTCTCACAAACAGCAATGCAATAATGACCAGACTTTCTGATTTAGAGATTTTGGTTGCGTGATGACCTTTGGCCAGAACACCAGGGCCAACTCTCCTGCTCCTTTTTGAAATGATGCCGCAACGTCTTTCACGTTAAGCTGAGATGACAAATGGGCCGAAAATGGCACTTTCTGCAGTGCGGTTCGAGCACACAGAATGAGATTATGTGCTCAACCGGAAGGCGAACTTGCAACCCTCACAGGCCAGAGTGTTAGCGAATGAGCCGCGGCTGACAGCGACAGAGGAAACGTGCCCTGTATGTGTGTAGGGTTAGCTAACAAACTGAAATACCTTGGAACATGGAAGGTTTGGCAGCTACATCCTTTCATGCACAGATGAGCGAGGAATTAAATTGAGATAGAACAGAAGGGCTATGACAGGGAGGTAATGAGCAGACTGCAAGGCCAGGGTATGTGGTGGAGATAACTTTCCAGGTTTTGCTGCAGCAGGACATTGCAGTTTGAGTTTTTTCTCCCCATAACCCCATAAGAATTTTGCTTTGCATTATTGGGGGTGTGCAGTAGATAACAGGGCATCTGGGACCTTAGTGAGCAACATGATCTTATGATTTAAGAAAGAGAAGTTCAGAAGCTGAGGTAATTCACCTCTGTGATGGCAAAGGTTAAATATGTAAATGATGGGCGTGATTCAGTGGAAATAATTATAAGTTAGCTTTTGGGCACATTTGGCAGGGTGTTCCCTGGTGGCTGCAGCGACGACATACACCCTGCTATTCACCGGCACTTTGCCGTTTTTTTGGGGCCTCAGGAAGTCCCTCCCCTCCGAGGCCACACTTTAGTTGTTTCTGCAGATCAGGGTGCCATTTTGACCAGCTGCCCAAATCTCTGCATCCCCCCATTTCAGGCCTACCCCCGCTTTGTTGATGCCCCCCCCCCCTCCCCCCACCCCGCGCCGCACACCAGTTCATTTCCTCCAACCTTCTCAAGGCCCGCGGAACCCTCTTCACCCCCGCGCCTAATGGGTAACGTCCATCTGGACTCTACCACTGGCAGTGCCAACTTATCAACCGGACACATTGGTACTGGCAACCTGGCAGTGCCCCTGGTACCTCTGGCAGAGTGGCAGTGCCCAGGTGCCAGGGGGTGTGCTAGCATACTACCCTGCCCTGCCCCCTACCACCCAGGCATCCCTAATGGTCTGCAAGACTCCCGGAGGTGCTGTCATGCCTGGTCCATGTTTGTGGAAACCAATGCTAAAATAGCGCCCTGTCGAGGTCTCGTAGGCATGGCCATTGACTCCTGGGCGCTGGGTGAAAGCGGCGTCTGGGTATTTAAATGAATTGAAAGACTCATTTAAATATGCTGATCTGGATCATGCAATGCAAGGGCATGATCCAGATCACACCAGGTGGAACGAGTCGATTGACTCACGCAAGGTTTCGTACCAGGCACGGAGACCAATTTGGAGTTCTCGCGCGATTCACCATTACGCCCGGCTCTGCACTGGGCACAACACAGTGGCTGAATTGTGCCCATAGAGGCTACATCATCAGCAATGTAAGATCACATGACAACTGAGGACTTTGATAGATAGTTCTTTGTAGACCCTTATGCTAAGCCTGTACTGTACATTGTTAGTATAAATGTTCAACAAAAGGTAAACTTTACCAGCAATCTTGCCCCAATATTATCGATAAACGCAAACCAGGAAGAACTTCATCTAAGACCCAAAGCAATTATATCAGAACCTTCTGACTCACCAAAGCCTGTCCACCATCTGCAAGGCACAAGTCAGGAATGTGATCTAATACTCTCGTCTTGCCTGGTTGAGTGCAGCTCCAACACTCAAGAAGCTCAACACCATTGAGGACAAAGCAGCTCAGTTGATTGGCATCCCATCTGCCATCTTCAACATTCATCCATCCACTACCAAGCCCTAGTGATAGCAGTGCGTACCATCTACAAGATGCACTGCGGCAACTTGTCAAGACTTGTTTGACGGCACTTTCAAACCAGCAACCTTTGCCCCCAAGAAGCACAAGAGCAGCAGTCGCAGGTGAACAACACAACTTGCAAGTTCGCTTCTAAATCATTGTGATGAACAGTATTAATAACTGCTGTAAACGGTACCTGACCTTTAATACCTTGCCCCTTTAAGATGCTTGGAACCCTGGGGGACTCCACCTCTGGCTACGCCCCCAGGAAACGGTATATAGGAAAAGGCTCCATGTGGTGAGCACACTTCTCTCGGATGCTGTTCAGTTCTCTGTAGATTAAAGCCTTTTGATTACCGATCTCACTCTCGCGTCGTAATTGAGGGTGCCTCAGTCATACACCTGTCATCCATCCTGTCTTGGAAATAGATGGCCGGTCCTTCACTGTAACTGGGGCAAATTCCAGGAATCCCTCTCCCAAGGGCACTGTGGGTGTACCTGCACCACATGGACTATAACAGTTCAAGAAGACAGCTAACCATCACCTTCTCAAGATACATTTGAGATGGGCAACAAATACTGGCTTTGACAGTGATGTCCACATCCAAAGAGAGAATGAAAAATGGTCCAGAAAGAAAAAGACAGAAAGAGAAAAACAAATTACACTGAGAAAGGTAAATTTTAAAAATCTCCAACATTTTGCTATCAGTATAAGTGAAATTCCACAGGTTAAATGGTAATTTTAAGGACATATACGCTACGTGTAAAGGCATTTACGCTGTTAAGTTCCAGCCCTAACTTCTATAGCAAATATAATGAATAATTAATGCATAAATGCAACAATTTCATAACATTTACAAGGGCATTAAGGGCGAGCACCCCTTTTTGTTAAACTAATGATATAGCATTAATCATAAGACCATAAGATATAGGAGCCGAAGAAGGCCATTCAGCCCATCGCATCTGCTCCACCATTCAGTGAGATCATGCCATTTGACAGGATAATCCTCAACTCCACTTTCCTGCCTTATCCTCATAAGCCTTGATTCTCTTACTGATTAAAAATCTGTCTATCGCAGCCTTAACATACTTAGCCACCCAGCTTCTACAGCCCTCTGTGATTAAAAACAATTCCACAGATTCATTACCCTCTGAAAGAAGAACTTTCTCCTCATATCTGTCTTAAATGGTTGACTCCTTTCTCTGAGATTATGGCCTCTGGACCTAGGTTCTCTGACAAGGATGACCAAGCAACCTCTCAGCATCTACCCTGTCAAGCCCCCTGTCTGAATAAGGTCGCCCCTCATTCTTCCGAACTCCCGTGAGTACAGGCCCAACCTACTCAACCTCTCCTCATAAGAAAGTCCCTCCATACCTGGGATCAACCGAGTGAACCTTCTCTGGACTGCCTCTAATGCCAATATATCATTCCTTAGGTCAGGTGGCCAAAACTGTTCTCAGTATTCTAGATGCAGCCTAACTAGCACCTTGTATAGTTTTAGCCAAAGCTTCCCTATGAAAGTTCAGCAGTTTTGAAATGAAGGCCAACATTCTATTTGCCTGCGCGATTGACTGCGGAACTGTCATGCTAGCTCTTTGGGATTTTCTGCTCGAGGGTATAGGGTGGATACGTGGGTTTGAGTAGGGTGATCATGGCTCGGCACAACATCGAGGGCCGAAGGGCCTGTTCTGTGCTGTACTGTTCTATATTCTATGACTCCCAAATCCCTCCGTGCTACAACATTTTGCAGTCTTTCTCCATTTAAATAATAATCAGCTCCTTTATTCTTCCTCCCAAAGTGCATAACTTCACATTTACCTACATCATATTCCAAGTGGCCAAATCTTTGCCCACTCATTTAACCTGTCTACGTCCCTCTGAAGACTCTTTGTGTCGTCCTCACCACTTGCCTTCCCCCGTATTTTCATGTCATCTGCAGATTTGGCAATAGTGCATTCACTTCCCTCGTCCAAGTCATTAACATATATTGTGAATAATTGTGGTCCCAGCACGATTCCTGTGGCACTCCACTCGTTGCAGGTTACCATCCTGAAAATATCCCTCTTATCTCAACTCCCTGTCTTCTATGAGTTAGTCAATCCACTATCCATGCTAATATACTATCCCATGGGCTCTTATCTTATTAAGTAACCTTTTGTGCTGTACCTTATTGATCACTTTTTGGAAATCCAAGTAAATTACATCTACTGGTTCCTCTTTACCTATTCTGCTGATTATCACCAAAACAAGTTCTATTAAATTTGTCAGGCATACTTTCCCCTCATGAAGCCATGCTGACTCTGCTTGATTATATAATGCGTTTCTAAATGCTCTGCTATTACATCCTTTATAATGAACTCTAACATTTTCCCAATGACAGATGTCAAGCTAACTGGCCTATAATTACCTGCTTTTTGCCTTCCCCCACCACCCCCCTCCACCCCCCCCCCCCCCCCCCCCCCCCCCCCCCGCCCCTTTTTTTGAATAACGGTGTTACATTGCCAGTTTTCCAATCCTCTGGGACTTTTCCAGAATTTAATGTTTGGAAGATTGCTACCAGTGCATCCACTATCTCTGTAGCTACTTCCTTTAATATACTGGGATGCAACCCAACAGGTTCAGGGGACTTTAGCCCCACTCGTTTCATCCAGCAGGTTGTTGCAATTGGCAATACAAAGGGTACCCTTTGCGCCAAACATTAATGATGGCATGAAAATTCAATTTGCTGGTCATGTTGAAGCAAAATCTGGATCATTAGGGAAGCTCACCTGAACCATCAGAGTGCATTACATTTATGAGGCTGGATCTTGTTGGCGAGGTGATGGCTCCGACAACAGACTGAAGAGCCGGCAGATATCCTGACTCAGCCCCTTGGGGGAGCATTGGATGCATCTTACTCTCATCTTGCAATTAATGAATTGCTGTGGAGGGTCTCATCCCTTTAAAGGAAGAGACCCAGCCTCCACGAAGCTGCTGACCAATCAAGGGGCTGACAACTCTTCGGTCTCAGTAACACCACCTGAAGCGATGGCCATTGCTTGATCTGCATCCAGCCAGGAGATGTATCAATACTTGCCATCCTTAGAACAAGGTGAGTGGTGTTTGTTTTGTTTATTGTCACGTGTACCGAAGCACAGTGAAAAGTATTTTTCTGCAAGCAGCTCAACAGATCACTAAGTACATGAAAAGAAAATACATAATAGGGCAAGAAAATAAATAATAGGGCAGGGTTGTGGGGACCAATCATGTAGGCCCCAGCAAGGGGTGGGGCCTGGGGTGGTTGGTAAGGACAGGGAGAGATATTGCAGCAGAAGTGGCCATTGCTGCCTGAGGGGGTGCCCTCTGTGGGCCACAGAGTGCCCCATTATTAGGCCCCCAATGCCCCCCATCCTCCCACCACCACCACTAAACCCATCCCCTTGCATGCCCGCAGAGAGGATGTCAGGGTTCACTAGGAAATCCCCCCAAGTGGCAAAGTACTCACTCCGAATGGTAAAGTGCAAGAGGCAGTGGGAAGCGGCTTTCTGTTGGTCACCCTCCATCTTTACTGCCACTGCTAAAATGCTATGGCGATGGGAAGGCAACCTGCATTCCACTTTTCCTTCACGGCCCCAGGCAGCAGTGGGGGGGGGGGGGGGGGATGGGGGCAGCCTCCCCCTTACAAGCCTTTCACCCTGCTACCCTTTGTCAATCCAACATTAAAAAAAGGAAACCAGACCGCTACATCGGACGAAAATAAACCGCCCCCTCCCCCCCTCCAACCCCACTCTACTCGTATTCTCAATTACTTCAAAGTGCCAGCACCTCAGTTTCCCAGAATTGTTCAGATCAGTTCTCCCTCAGTTTATGCTCCTTGATAAAGTCATTGGCCACTTCTGGGGTCTCAAAATAGTATTCCCAGCCTTCATACGTCACCCAAAGATTCACCGGATAGAGCACCCCAAAGCTGACCTACCATCGATACAGCACTGCCTTGGCTTTGTTGAACCCCACATGCCGTTTTGCCAGCTCCGCACCAATGTCCTGGTATATTTGGCCCTTGTTCCCCTCCCATTCACAGTTGTGCGTCTCTCGAGCCCACTGCAGACTCTTCTCTTTCTCCACAAACTTATGGAGCTTCACGATCTCCGCCCGCGGCGGCTCCCCTGCTCCAGGCTTCTGCCTCAGAGACCTGTGCGCTCTGTCCACTTCAGGGGTCTTATCCAATACCCCCTCCGCCACCAGCCCCGCCACCAGCCTCGAAACGTATCTTGTGGCAGTCGCACCTTCCACTCCTTCAGGCAGGCCCATTAGCCGCAGATTCTGCCTTCTCGATCTATTTTCCTGCTCCTCCACCTTTGCTCTCTACGTCTTGCAAAGGTCTCCTAAAAGCCCTACCTCCGCCTCCAATGCCACCAATCGACCGTTGTGGTCCGCCCTCACCCTTTCGATCGCTCGGATCTGCAACCTCTGTGCCTCCAAGCATTTCTCCACCCTCTCGAGCCCTTCAGGGGTGCCACAGCCCCTCCGATGGCCTTCAAGGGGTCCTCCTGCAACTCTTTCCTCTGCTGGTGGAACTCTTCCTTGATGAAGGCCATCAACTGTTCCATCTGGAGCTTTGCTACTTGCACCGGCCCTCCCTCCTCTGCGATCCTTCCACTGGCTGCTGCGCCACAGGTCTCCTCCAACTCCTTGGCCAGGTCTTTCACCTTCTTCTGCCGGGTTTGGTAACCAACAGACATACCACTCCCGGGGGGAACTTCTCCTCCGACCTTCAGCTACACTTTTCTGTCGAAGTTGCACCCAATTTTGGGTATAAAGAGCTCTTTTCTATGCCTTTGAGCAGGAGCTGCCGTGTGGGTGACCACTCACACCATGGCCGCCACTGGAAGTCCCTGTCAGCCGGCATCTTGTGCGCAAGGCTGTGTAGTTGGGCATAGAATTCAGGCACCACAGAATCATCTAGCTCTGAAGAAGGCCATCCAATTAATTTCATTCTCTTTCCCCACAGCCCTGAAAACCTGTCCCTTCACATACTTTTCTGAGTCCTTTTCGAATGTTATATGGACGTGCTTCCATCAACCTTTTTAGATCGTGCATTCCAAGTCATCGATCATTGACCCTAGAATTTACAGTGCAGAAGGAAGCCATTTGGGCCCATCAAGTCTTCACCAGCCCATGGAAAGATCACCCAATCGAAGCCCACATCTCCATCCTATTCCCGTAACCCCATCTAATGTTTTGGACACTAAGGGCAATTTATCATGGCCAATCCACCTAACCTGCACATCTTTGGACTGTGGGCGGAAACCGGAGCATCCGGTGGAAACCCACGCAGACACGGGGAGAATGTGCAGACTCCGCACAGACAGTGACCTAAGCCGGGAATCGACCCTGGGACCCTGGAGCTGTGAAGCAACTGATGTACCATCAATTGGATTCAAGACACGATTAGGATCCAAACTGTGGCTTTAATCAGCTAGATGTTAGCCCAGTGGTCGACTACAGAGTAAGGCCGACCGCCGGGAACTCTGGGTACTTATACCCCGCCTCGGAGGCGGGGTCTACTTGCCTCTCGACCAATTGGTGAACAGTCACATGACTGGTCCCAGCCAATCAGATGAGAGGCACATGACCAGCCAGAGCCAATGGGAAACCCATGCTCTGCACCAATGGCAGTGCTCACATTCATACCACCACATTCACACCTTGTGGAGAAAGAAGGGCGGGGGGGGGTGTAAGTGGAAGAGAGAGAGGGGGGGGAAGGGGGTCCGAGGACTGGTGGTATGAGCAGCGAAAATCGAGAAAGATGGGCTGCCCACTGGCTCGTGGCAAAAAAAACAATACTACTACTTCTTAAGGTGCAACGGAATAACAACAATGTTCAAAATGTGCAACGGAATAACAACTAAGTCCAAAATGTGCAACTGAATAACAACAAAGTCCAAAATATCCCATGGCCGCATCAGATGGACACGATCAGCCTGTCGGGTGACCGTGGTGTTCTGGAGGACCGTCGCAGTGGAGCCGGTGACGTCGGGCCGATGGTCGTCCTTGCCTCCGGGAGCGTCGGTCGTAGATGTGTCTCCGTATCCCGGGCCGGTGGTGGAGATGCTGTAATCGGGGGAGAGGGGGCGTGGGGGGCGCTGGGGGGAATTGAGGTTGGGGAGGGTGTTGATGTAGGGGGTGAAGGCCGCACGCCGGCGGGCGCCAGGTCCCGAAGCGAGACCGTATCCTGCTGACCGTTGGGATACTCCACGTACGCATACTGCGGGTTGGCATGGAGTAACTGGACTCGCTCAACCAACGGGTCGGACTTGTGCACCCGCACATGCTTCCGGAGCAAGATGGGCCCGGGGGTGGCCAGCCAGGTCGGGAGAGGGGATCCTGAGGACAACTTCCTAGGGAAAACAAGAAGACGTTCATGAGGTATTTGATTAGTGGTAGTACAGAGGAGAGACCAGATTGAGCGCAGGGCGTCGGGAATGACTTCTTGCCAACAGGGAATAGGGAGATCTCTGGATCGTAGGGCCAGCAGGATGGTCTTCCAAATGGTGCCATTCTCCCGCTCGACCTGACCGTTACCCCGGGGGTTATAACTGGTCATCCTGCTAGAGGCTATGCCCCTGCTGAGCAGGAACTGACGCAGTTCGTCACTCATAAAGGAGGACCCACGGTCGCTGTGGATGTACGCGGGGTAACCGAACAGGGAGAAGATGGATAGGAGGGCCTTTATGACGGTTGTTGTGGTCATGTCGGGACAGGGAATGGCGAAAGGGAAGCGGGAGTATTCGTCGATAACACTCAAGAAATATGTGTTACGGTTGTTGGAGGGGAGGGGACCCTTGAAGTCTATACTGAGAGGTTCAAAGGGGCGGGATCCCTTGATCAGATGCGCTCGTTTGGGGCGGTAGAAGTGCGGTTTGCACTCGGCGCAGACGTGGCAGTTCCTAGTGACGGTCCTGACTTCCTCAACAGAGTAGGGCAGGTTGCGGGTCTTAATAAAATGGTAGAAACGGGTGACCCCTGGATGGCAGACGTCCGTGTGGAGGGAGTGGAGGCGGTCAATCTGCGCGCTGGCGCAGGTACCACGGGATAGGGCATCGGAAGGCTCGTTGAGCTTCCCAGGACGATACAAGATATCGTAGTTGTACGTGGACAACTCGATCCGCCACCGCAAGATCTTGTCGTTCTTTATCTTGCCCCTCTGTGCATTGTCGAACATAAAAGCTACTGACCATTGGTCTGTGAGGAGGGTAAACCTCCTGCCGGCCAGATAGTGCCTCCAATATCACACAGCTTCGACTATGGCCTGTGCCTCCTTTTCCACCGAGGAATGGCGGATTTCGGAAGCGTGGAGGGTTCGTGAAAAGAAGGCAACGGGTCTGCCCGCTTGGTTCAGGGTGGCCGCCAGAGCTACGTCAGACGCGTCGCTCTCGACCTGGAATGGGAGGGACTCGTCGATAGCATGCATCGTGGCCTTTGCGATATCTGCTTTGATGCGGCTAAAGGCCTGGCGGGCCTCCATCAACAGGGGAAAGGAGGTGGACTGGATGAGGGGGCGGGCTTTGTCAGCGTAGTTGGGGACCCACTAGGCATAATATGAGAAGAAGCTCAGGCAGCGTTTGAGGGATTTGAGGGAGTTGGGGAGAGGGAGTTCTATCAGCGGGCGCATGCGTTCGGGATTGGGGCCTATCACTCCGTTACGCACTACATAGCCAAGGATGGCTAGACGGTCAGTGCTAAACACGCACTTATCCTTATTGTAAGTTAAATTAAGGAGTTTTGCGGTTCTGAGGAATTTTTGGAGGTTGATGTCATGGTACGGCTGGTCGTGGCCGCAGATGGTGACGTTATCGAGATACGGGAAGGTGGCCTGTAAACCATGCTTGTCGACCATTCAGTCCATCTCCCGTTGGAAGACCGAGACCCCATTTGTGACACCGAAAGGAACCCTGAGGAAGTGGTAGAGGCGCCCATCTGCATCAAACGCGGTGTACTTGCGGTCACTTGCGCGGATGGGGAGCTGGTGATAGGCGGACTTAAGGTCCACCGTGGAGAAGACCTTGTACTTCAGGATCCTGTTAACCAGGTTGGAAATACGGGGGAGAGGATACGCGTCCAGCTGCGTAAACCTGTTGATGGTCTGACTGTAATCGATGACCATCCAGTTTTTCTCCCCAGTCCGAACTACCAGCACTTGGGCTCGCCAGGGACTGTTGCTGGCCTCGATAACTCCTTCCTTAAGGAGCCTCTGGACCTCAGACCCGATGAAGGTCCGGTCCTGGGCACTGTATCGTCTGCTCCTCGTGGCAACAGGTTTACAATCTGGGTGAGAATAGCAAACAAGGAAGGGGGGTCCACTTTGAGGGACGCGAGGCTGCAGACAGTAAGGGGGGGAATAGGGCCGCCGAATTGAAAGGTCAAGCTCTGCAGGTTGCTCTGGAAATCCAGGCCCAAGAGTGCCGGAGCGCATAGACCGGGGAGGATGAGGAGTTTGAAGTTTTTGAAGACCCTCCCCTGGACCGTGAGGTCCGCTATGCAGCACCCGGTGATATGGACGGAGTGCGAACCTGAGGCCAATTCAATCTTATGCTTAACTGGGTGGATGGGGAGCGCGCAGCGTCTTACCGTGTTGGGGTGGACAAAACTTTCCGTGCTCCTGGAGTCCAGCAGGCACCTCGTTTTGTGTCCGTTGAGCTGAACCGTTGTCGTAGTCTTGGCGAGCGTGCGTGGTCGCGACTGGTCGAGTTTGATGGAAGCCAGTCGTGGTGAGAGTTCCAGATCATCCTCAGTGGCAGAGTAATCGCTTGCAGAGCCTTCCGTGTTGGCCCAAGATGGCGGCGCCCAGGACCCGCACGTGGAGTCAGGGTCCCAAGATGGCGGCGCCCATGGCCCGCACATGGTGTCCGGGGCCCAAGATGACGGCGCCCGTGGGAACCTCGTGGCGGCTGGGGGCAGTGTCAGTGGCGTCTGCGGGCCGGTCGGGGCGGATGGGAGCGAGGGTCCGGAGGACTGTGGGCCATTGCGGGGGCCGGGAGGCAGGCCGGAAAGGTTGATGCGCTGCGTGGGGCCCTGGGGGGGCCTGGGGGGGGGGGGCGATCCGCTGTCTCTGCGTGGAACAGCAGCGACCAACTTGGTCTGGCAGACCACCGCGTAGTGGCCCTTCTTCCCACAGCTCTTGCACAGAGCGGAGCGGGCCAGGCAGCGCGGGCAGGGGTGCTTGGAGAGACCACAAAAATAGCAACGGGGCCCCGCTAGTTTGTCGGAGCGACCCGCAGCGCAGGCTTGGGGGGGGTCGGGGTCCACGGAGGACGGGGGTCGCGCGTGCCATGAAGTCCAGGGGGTTGCTGCGTGGCCGGGGGCGTATGCGCGGGCGTTCAGGTCAGCAACCTCCAGGGAGGTTGCAAGGGTCCGTGCCTCAGCTAGGCTGAGGGTGTTCTTTTCCAGCAATCGTTGGTGGATAGAAGGAGACTGCATGCCAGCAACGTAAGCATCTCTGATTAAAAGTTCCATGTGCTCAGAACTTGGAGACACGTGCACGTTCTCCCTAGAGCTGTGAGGGCCTGGTAAAACTCGCCGAGTGACTCACCAGGGAACTGTTGTCTAGTCGTCAGGAGATGCCGTGCGTATACTTCGTTGACCGGCCGGAGAAAGTGTCCTTTGAGAATCTCCATGGCCGCATCATAATCGCTTTCGTCCTCAATCATTGTGTAGACCGATGTGCCCACGCATGAGTGGAGGATGTGGAGTTTCTGCTCCTTGGTGGGCTTGCCGGCTGCAGTCGTCAGTTAACTGTTGAAACACACCTGCCAGTGTTTAAAAATTGCAGACGCATTTGAGGCATGCGGGCTGGTGCGGAGGCAGTCAGGCTTGATGCGTAGCTCCATTCCAAAATTCTAGCTAATTAAATTGATGTACCAACAATTGATTCAAGACACGATTAGGATCCGAACTGTGGCTTTAATCAGCTAGTTGTTAGCCCGGTGATCGACTACAGAGTAAGGACGACCGCCGGGAACTCTGGGTACTTATACCCCGCCTCGGAGGCGGGGTCTACTTGCCTCTCGACCAATTGGTGAGCAGTCACATGACTAGTCCCAGCCAATCGGATGAGAGGCAAATGACCAGCCAGAGCCAATGGGAAACCCATGCTCTGCACCAATGGCAGTGCTCATATTCATACCACCACAGCAACAGTGCTAACTACTGTCATCAAAGCCTGCTGCGTAAAATGAATGCTCGTATTCCAAGCATTGTCTGGCATCTTTGACTTTGTCTATATATGATGTTTCTGGAACATATCTCTTCATTCACCTGAGGAGGGAGCAGTGCTCCGAAAGCTCGTGTTTGAAACAAACCTGTTGGACTTTAACCTGGTGTATTAAGACTTTTACTTTGCTCTCCCCAGTCCAACGCCGGCATTTCCACATCATGCGTAAAATGAAAATTAGCCTAACCTCGCTCCTTTTGCCTGTTTGTCCCTTAAAGGTTTGCTCCCTAGCCACTGAAACTTTGCTAACCTTCTCCCTGTGCACTCGATCCAAACATTTTGAACATCTCCATTAAATCTCCGCTTACCTTTCTCTGCTCTGAGAAGAATGGCCCGCTTGAACCTTTCTTCTGACCGAGAGTAGAGAGTTCTACCACTGAGCTCTAGCATCAGTTAATGAAACCGTAATTCCTAAATTCACTTTTTTAACGCTACTGTCATTTTCAAAACGAAGGAGGATTTAAAGGGGCGAGCTTGTGCAAAATGCTAATTTGCTAATCTGAGTTTTTGGATCAAAGTAAAATAAAGGACAGTAGCTTCATTGTCAATGCCTCGTGGCCGGGCACAGTTAAGAGGTTAATTGGCCACTAGTCACGTCACATGAATCCATCCAACAGCGGCTTTCAATAATCAAGGGCAAAACATCTGTTGTGCTTGATTTCAGTTCTGTGTGGTCAAACGGACAAGGAATCAAACTGAATCAGGCCAAAAACTGTCTCGCTTTCAGCCGTCTCGTGTAATGAAATGAATACAACTGATATTGCAAAGAGAAATTCAGTCATGGTTTGAAAAAAAACATGAAATGCAGCCACATTGACCAAGGGAGCTTGAACAGAACTTCCACTGCCCTGCAGCGGTCTTTTTTTTTTATCCTGACGCTATTACTATCGACATTGATCTATCCTTGAGACCACCGCCACAGGCCTCAATCTTCAATTCGGGGGTTGAGAGCCCGATTAGAAGTCATTGCAGGTTCCAAATCCCAAATTGATGAGCTGAATCTGCCCCTCCTAACAGAGGCGACCTGCTGGGACATTGTTGTTCATATGAGCACTGAAGTCTAGTCTCATACAGCTGCCCTTGCGATGTCGAGCTGAGAGTCAGCCTGACTAAAGGCAATGCAGAGAAGAACTTTGCTAAAAGAAAATTGCTGTGAGCACTTTGTGGCATTTGGTATTTCCTCGTTCAATATATTCGGCACAAGATGACAAAACTCAATGCTGTCTCCCTTCAAGGATTAACACAGGCTTCCAATTGTGTCCATTCTCATTGCCGTTTGCAGCCTATTTGCTTTGCAACGAGGAATTTTCTCCTGTTTTGTTTCCTATTCAGTCAGGTTAATTTTTGCTCCTATTTGGGCCAGGCATCCATTTTAAGCGATTATCAAGCTGCAAAAGCAATTGCACTTCTGTTTCCTTAGTGCTTCATCCAGCACCATCTTCCAATTATTCAAAATGAATAGACAACTGCACAATTAAGGACCGCATCGACAAAGAGGAAATTATAATTGAGTGTTCCAGCAATTGGAAAAGGTTGATAATTATGGAGGCATTTTCTCTTCAAAGAGATGTCTTTTTTTTTAACCTTGAACAAAAGATGCAGGAAAAAGGACTGAGAGATTTTGCACTTTATTCCCGACACATACTCAGCCTCTTTATTTGTTTTAACAAAAGGAGTCGCATTTGCAATATTTATGTACACAATTCTAACACTGAAAGCATTGCTTTCTGAACTTTTAAGCGTGTGGTTTCTTCTCGGAAGCCTCTTACCTCCTCTCACAGTTTTAAACATAAATGGCTAAATCCGTGGACCCACAGTGGCTCTCTCTCATGTCGGATTCAAACATTTATGGATTCACAGTCCCACTCAGAGACTCGAGTAGAAATTTGAAGGTGACACTCCAGTGCAATAGTGGGGGAGTACGGCACGGTTGGGGATGCCACATTCAGATCCACTGCTAAACTGGGCCCATCTGACTAACCTCAGGTGGATATAAAAGATCCCGGGCGGGATTCTCCGACCTCCACCGGGCCGGAGAACCGCCGGGGGGCAGTGTGAATCCCGCCCCGCCGTCACGACGCTGGCTGCCGCATTCTCCGGCACCGGTTTTTCGGCGGGGGCGGGAATCGCGTCGCGCCAGTCGGGGGACGTGGCAGTGGCTCGCCAGCGATCCTCCGCTCTGCGATGGGCCGAGTGGCCACCCATCATCGGCCTGTCCCGCCGGCGTAAATCAAACGAGGTCCTTGCCGGCGGGACCTGGCTCTGCGGGCGGCCTGCGGAGTCCTCGGGGGGGGGGGCGTGTGGGGATCTGGCTCCGGGGGGTGCCCCCATGGTGGCCTGGCACACGATTGGGGCCCACCGACCCACAGGCGGGGCTGTGCCATGGGGGCACTCTTTCCCTCCGCGCCGGCCGCTGTAAACGACCGCCATTGCCGGCATGGACAATTACCCCCCTGTGCACACGCTGGCGCTCCCGCGCATGCGCCAACTCATGCCAGCCAGTGGAGACCCTTTTGTGCTGGTTGGCGCGGTGCCAAGCCCTTCGCCGCCGGTTGGCGCAGTGCCAACCCTGCCGGTGCCGGCCTCGCCCCTGAAGGTGTGGAGGATTCCGCACCTTCCGGGCAGCCCGATGCCGGAGTGGTTCACGCCACTCCTCAGCGCCGGTCGGGCCCACCCCGCCTGGTAGGGGAGAATCCGACCCCCATGTCAATATTCAAAGTGGTGCAGCAAGTTCTCCCTGCTGTCCCAGACGGTTTCTTCGTCCACCGACATCTGAAAAATAGATTATCTTGTCATTATCACATTGCTGTTTGTGGGACCTTGCTGAGTTCAAACTGGCTGCTGCATTTCCTCCATAGCAACGGTGACTACACTTCAAAGGCATTTTGCTGGCTGTAAAGTCCTTTGCATTTCACACACTGTTGCGTGTGCTGACCTAATGATCTAGTTGTGCCGTCTTTATATTTTATATCTAATCTCCTCCGCACATTAGTGACAGTAGGTGCAGTGAGTTAATTTACTCTTCTTGTCATCGTCCTGATTTGAAATGTAGGCCAAGATAAGGCCTGGATTAAAGGTTTGTACCTTTGCTGCCTTTTAAGCTCCCAGGTGGGGGAAGTCTGAACATTCTTGAGCCAGCTTTTAGCTGACACAAACCATATTTCATGGCATAATCAGAGCGGTGGCTGCAGGGAATGGGCCATTGTTGCATCACATGCTTCTATGTGAGATCAAATCGCATGGACTCAGAGAGAGCCGAGTATAGCTTTACCCTCCTTATAGGAAGGAGATCTCTGGAACATAGGAACATGAATAGGCCATTCAAACCCTCAAACCTATTCTGTCATTCAGTTAGGTAATGGTCATTCAGTTAGATCATGGGTGGTCAATATTTCAACTCCACATATCCCTTGGTACTTTTAATAACAAAAAAATGTCCATCTGTGCAAATTGACATTTTAGTTCGTTCAGCATTTTTAAGGGGACAATTTCAGTGAGACGGTATTTTCTCATTTTCCTTTTCTGTGGAGGATGGAGACGTGGTTGATTTTCGCCACCCAGGGCTGCTTAGCCCCTGCTGCACCACGAGCTGAACTGTTAACAGCAGACTTGTGAGGCTCAACCACTGGAGAGGCCATGAGGGTGGAACAGAGTTTGAGCCGCTTAGGTGCAGGTGCTGTGGCCCTGAAGTACTACGAGGGCTCCATCACCCCTCTCAATTATATCCCAGGGGGACAAGAGTGCTGCAGGAAGGATAGAAGCCCATTCAACTATCAGAACCTATGGTACAACCAAAATCCCACTGCTCACAATGCTGGAGATGAATTGGGAGGCTGCTCATGGAATGTCACAACCTTGGTCACAGGAAGGGGAAATCCCAGGATCAACAACATTAATCTTAATGAGCAGAAATGAACCTATCCAGGAAGATTGACACTGCGCTGTGTCGTGGCCATGTAGGTCAGGAGATCTTAATTTAAATTTTATTTGAGGGACAGATAGAGTGCTACAATTGGCAGCAGCATCCCTGAGCTAGGAAGGTGAGAAGGCACTTACACCTGACCACCATCCAGTGACTCACTCAAAGTCAAGGAATCTATTATGATTATTCCAGCAGTGAAGAGGTCCTCCCAGATCCACCCTCATTTTGGAGCTCGGCCCTCAGTTTACAGTTGCCGGGCCAGTTGCAGGATGTCAAACGTCGATGCTCGACCTGAGCTGCCACTAGGTCTCAGAGGATGGGGGACAGCTAGCTCAGATTATTTTTGCAGCCCCTGGGTTGCACTCCTGTTCCTCCGCGACTCACAAAATAAAGTTTTTCCTTCCATCTCCTGTGCAACTGGTTGAAGCCTCAGCTGCACACGCTCTAACCAGTTCCGGCTTAAAGTGGCAACAGGTGTCCTATTCCCATCCTTGTTTCTACATTAACAGGGGCCCTATTGCCATTAACAAGTGGGTACTTTGGACATTAGGGCCCCGGATGTCCCATCTGCGCCCGAAACTCTATTCCTGATTCAGATCATACAAAACGGTAAACTGATCTTTCTTGGATTTTACAGGCCTGTCTTCCAATGGATAGGCCTTGCAAACACATACAGTTCAGCAACCCTTGCACAGAGCAATGGAGAGAATCAGTGTAGAAACCACTGGCTTTTTAATGGCACTAGCTGTCATATCCGGTAAGTGGGCCTTGCAGCCTGTCACAAGCTGACCTTGTGCATACTGTCAATAAAATGTTGTTGTCTTTGTTCTTTCTCTGATTCAAGATGATGATAAACACCATATTGACTTGATTCGCACTCTTTCCAACATCCTTTATCCCCCCCCACCGTCCCGCACTCCATGTATGATCACATTTACGTTTTCTCCCATTCCATTTACGATTTGTCTTTTCTCTCTAGTGCCCACCATGTGCCCATTATCCCTCACTGTTCTCAGATATGTCCTGCGTGAAAGGATATGTGTTTGTGTTACTCATGTATTAATTATCGCATATCGGTATGGGCACATTTACAGCACACACATTCCACACAATTTGTAAAAACATAATCTTGGCGTGGGAGTAGGAACACAGAATTTCCAGTGAGGTTAAATACAATAGGGTCGACTATTTCGATAAATAGTCCTCGAGCAATTTTCAAATTGTCCTTGGCTTTTCACCTCTTCAACTTGACTCGCTACTATCACGAGCACGAGATCCTTTTGTTGCTCATACTGTAGTCCAATAATTATGTAGTGCAGTGCTGTGCAAACCTGGAGTTTTCAGTGAACCAGATATTTTTGAATGTGTCATACATCAATTTTAATTGATCAAAATTTAAAAAACTTAGCGAGACAATTCGGCAAGGTTTTGCCTTGCCGCGCTGTGGCACCTGACTAGCTATCTCATCCGCCGCTTATGTTGGTCTATTCCCATGCTTCGAGTGCCCCATGACCCCACACAACCCGGCTTGACTAGAGCCGGCTGTGGTCCAAACTGCCTCAATCCTCAATCCGGCAAGATACTGAATCCGGCATGGCCTCACTCCCAAGGTTGCCCGTTTTGAGACACAGCTCCTGCACTCCATTTTAAGTAATCATCTTCTGTTCCCACAGAATTTGGACAATATCGCGACAAACCATTACTGGCTGTGATCTTCCCAAAAGATCACAGGATGATCATGGGAGAAGATTGCCAATTTGCTCCCTCCAGTCATCGTGATCCTCACATTCCCCCTTCTTTGTCACATCCAATTCTTTCTTAAATATATGGGGTGGGGGGGGAATTGTGCCTCTGCTATGCTATCTGGAAGTTTGTTTCCCAAGTCGATTCGTCATTATCGCTGCTCCAAAGGTAACATGGCAGACTCCATTAGCCAATGCAAATGAAGAAAGGACAGGTTCCACAACAGGTACGTGATTCACTCCACCAGGCGAAAGTTATCCTGTAGAGAAGTTAATACCGGTGTTCAAAATCATGAAGAGTTTAGACAAGGTCAATAAAGAGAAGCATTTCCAATTGGCAAGAGGCTCGGTATCCAAAAGACATAGATTTTAAATAGTTGGCAAAAGAACCAGAAAGTAGCAGAAAATAATTTTTTCTGCGTGGCTCGATGCTATGAGCTGCAATTGACTGCTTACGGTGGCAGAAGCAGATTCAATGGCAACTTCCAAGAAGCAATTTGGATATATACTTTCGGGGGGAAATACTTTGCACAGCTGTGAGGAAAGAGCAGGTGAATGGAACTAATTGGATAACACTTGCAAGGAGCTAGGACAGGCATGATTGGCTGAATGGCCGTAGTCAGTGCTGTATGATTCCCAGAAGAACCTGTCCTAAGAGCATCCTTCTTTTGTTTGAACCTAAGATCCTAATTCCATTCCCACAACTCAATTTAAAGATTTTTCCAGAGTGCAGAGCTATTAAAACAAGCTTATTGAAGCAAAGCAGCAAGGGCTGACTATTGTTGGAAATTTTAGTTCCTTATTTTAACATGTTTTCACAGTCCACTAGCATTTATTTGTTCAAGGGAACAGCAGCACAATGATTATGTAAATGGACCAGTAGCCCAGAGAACTCAAATCTCATCAGGGTGAGTTTCTGGATTTGATTTCAATTTATTTATTTTAAAAATCTAAAAATAAACCTGGAATAAAGTGCTATGTGTAAAGTGATCATGAAGCTGTTGGAATATTGCAAAAACCCGCCTGGTTCAATCGTGCCCTTTATCAACACTCTTGTTGTCAAACATGGTCTGTATGTGACTTCAATCCCACACCCAAGCCATTGACTCCTAACTGTCCTTTAAACTGGCCGAGCAAAGCGCTCACTTTTCCCCAATTGCGTGACCTTTAATTGTGGATTGCTGTCCATCCAACAGGAGTTACCCATATCCACCAGTACTCCTCCCAGAGGACTGCATTATTTTTTTTTACAAATGTTTTTTATTGGGTTTTTGAACAAAGTATATTTACTGTTATGTACATAGGATAAGAAACATATATACATACACACATATATGGAAGAGAAGGGCACACCGAAACATACCAAAGAAAAGAAAATAGTAAATAGTAAAAAAAAATACAATAAAAAATAAAATAGAATAACTGGTAGGGTATTGTGCACCAGCTCAACAGCAGCAACTCTGTACACCCAGCAAAATTATTTACAACACATAAGTAGGCAAAGGACCAGTAGGCAACACATAAGAACCTCCCTGGTTCTCCTCTCTTGTTCCCTATCTCTTCCCTCTCCCCCCTTTCCTCTTAAGTTTAGCTGCCCCCCCCCCCCCCCCCCGGTCTATCCCTCCCTCTCATGCTTTGGCTACTTTCCCCTGATTCTTGGCTACCTGGCTATTCTTCCTCTTGTTCATTGGCCACAAACAGGTCCCGGAACAGTCGCGTGAATGGCTCCCACGTTCTGTGGAAGCCGCCGTCTGACTCTCGGATGGCGAATTTGATTTTCTCCATTTGGAGAGATTCCGAGAGGTCGGACAACCAGTCTGCAGCCCTTGGTGGTGCTGCTGACCTCCAGCCAAACAGGATTCTACGGAGGCGATCAGGGAGGCAAAGGCAAGGGCGTCCGCCCTCCTCCCCAGGAATAGATCTGGCTGGTCTGAAACCCCGAAGACCGCCACTATCGGGCATGGCTCCACCCTCACCCCCACCACTTTGGACATAGCCTCGAAGAAGGCTGTCCAGTACTCCACAAGTCTGGGGCAAGACCAGAACATGTGGGCGTGGTTGGCCGGGCCTCCTTGTCACCGTTCACATCTATCCTCCACCTCCGGGAAGAACCTACTCATACGGGTTCTTGTTATGTGGGCTCTATGTACCACTTTTAGTTGCGTCAGGCTGAGCCTTGCGCACGTGGAGGTGGAGTTGACCCTATGCAGTGCTTCACTCCAGAGTCCCTACCCTATCTCAATCCCCAGGTCTTCCTCCCATTTCTTTCTTGTTGCGTCCAGTACGGTGTCGGCCCTTTCTATCAGTCAGTCATACATGTCACTACAGTTTCCTTTGTCTAGTATGCTTGCGTCCAGTAGGTCTTCCAGTAGTGTCTGTCGTGGCGGTTGTGGGTACGTCCTTGTCTCCTTTCGTAGGAAGTTTTTGAGCTGTAGATACCTTAGCTCGTTCCCCCTTGCTAGCTGGAATTTCTCTGTCAGTTCATCCAGTGTTGCAATCCTGCCGTCCGTGTATAGGTCCCTGACTGTCAGTGTCCCCCCGTCCTGCCTCCACCTTTTGAAGGTGGCGTCAGTCAGTGCTGGTGTGAACCTATGGTTGTTGCAGATGGGAGCCTTGTCCGACATTTTGATCAGGCCAAATTGCTGCCGCAGTTGGTTCCAGGATTGGAAGGTGGCTATCACCACCGGGCTGCTGGAGTTTTTTTTGGGTGGGGATGGGAGTGCTGCCGTGGCGAGGGCCCGGAGGGAGGTCCCCATGCAGGAGGCGTCTTCCACGCGCACCCACTCGGCTTCTGGCTCCTGGATCCATCCCCTCATTCGCTCGGCCGTCGTCGCCCAGTGGTAGAATTGTAGGTTTGGGAGGGCTAGCACCCCCCCCCCCCCCCGATTTTGTTTTTTGTAGGCCCTTCTTTGGGATCCTAGCATTCCCCCCCCCCCCCCCCCCCCCCCCCCCATACGAACGCCATGATAAGTTTGTCCAGCACTTTGAAAAAGGCCTTGGGGATGTAGATCGGAATGGATCTAAACAGGAAGAGGAACCTGGGCAGTACGTTCATTTTGATCGTCTGGACTCTCCCCGCGAGGGAGAGCGGGAGTGTGTTCCATCTTTGCAGGTCCTTTTTTACATCCTCCGTCAGACTGGTGAGGTTCCATTTGTGGATCCCTTTCCAGTCATGGGCTATTTAGATCCCCAGGTAGCGGAATTTGTGTCAGGCTTGTTTAAACGGCAGTCCCGTTAGTACTGCTCCCTCTACTTGTGGGTGTACTGGGAAGATCTCACTTTTTCTCATGTTGAGTTTGTAGCCCGAGAAGGCTCCAAACTCTTTCAGGAGCACAATGATTCCATCCATGCTGCTTTGTGGGTCCGAGATGTAGAGGAGCAGATCATCTGCATAGAGTGAAACTCTGTGCTCTCTGCTGCCCCTTCGGATCCCCTCCAGCTTTTTGCTGCCCTGAGCCCGATTGCTAGTGGTTTGATCGTTAGAGTGAACAGCAGCAGGGACAGTGGGCATCCTTGTCTGGTGCCCCTGTGCAGCTGGAAGTATCGGCAGTTGGTGTTGTTGGTCCGTACGCTCGCCATGGGGGCGTTGTATAGGAGCTTTACCCAAGCGGTGAACCCTGTTCCAAGCCCGAACCGCTCCAGTACCTCTATGAGGTATTTCCATTTGTCTCTGTCGAAGGCCTTTTTTGCATCTAGGGAGACGATCACCTCTTGTGTTCTCTCCCCGGAGGGGGTCATTATCACGTTCAGCAAGCGCCTGATGTTCGAGGTATGCTGTCTACCTTTGGCAAAGCCTGTCTGGTCCTCTGTGACCACCTCAGGTACACAGTCATCTAGCCTTTTGGCTAGGATTTTGGACAGTATTTTGGCGTCTGCGTTCAGCAGTGAGATTAGTCTGTATGACCCACATTCCGTTGGGTCTTTGTCTTTCTTTGGTATCAGCGAGATTGAGGCCTGTGCTAGCGTGGGTGGCAGTGTGCCCCTAGCTGGCGAGTCTGTGAACATCTCCCGAGGTGCAGGGCCAGCGCTGTCGCAAATTTTTTGTAGAAGTCCGCCGGGAATCTGTCTGGTCCCGGCGCCTTCCCCGTCTGCATGGAGCTAATGCTCTCCATGATCTCTCCCAGTGCTAGTGGTGCTTCCAAGCCCCGTTTTCTGCCCTCCGCCACGACTGGAATGTCCAGTCCATCAAGGAACCGTTTCATCCCAGACTCCCCCCTTGGGGGCTCTGAGGTGTACAGCCCTTGGTAGAAGGCCTTGAAGGTTTTGTTAATCATTTCTGGTTCTGTTTCTAACATGCCTCTTGTATCCCTGATTTGTGCTATTTCTCTGGTGGCTGCCTGCTTTCTCAGCTGGTGGGCCAACAGGCGGCTGGCTTTGTCTCCATGTTCATACAGGGTCCCACGTGCCTGGCGGAGTTGGTGCACTGCTTTCCTGGTGGAGAGCAGGTCAAAGTTCCTTTGTAGCTCTTTCCTCTCTGCCAGGAGCTCTACGGTCGGGGCCTCGGAGTATTTACGGTCTACCTCCAGTATGGAGTCGACCAGCTGCTGTCTAGCTACACTTTCCTCCCTATCTCTTATCGCTTTGAAAGCGATGATTTCCCCTCTTAGTACGGCCTTTAGTGCTTCCCAGAATGTGCAGGGTGAGACCTCCCTGTTCTGGTTGTTCTCCGTGTACTCTGCTATGACCTGCAATATCTTTTCGTTGAAGGCCTTGTCAGCTAGTAGGGCAATGTCCAACCTCCATGTGGGGCTTTGGGCCCTGTCCGTCTCCAGCCTCATGTCCATGTAGTGTGGAGCGTGGTCAGGTATCACAATTGCGGAGTATTCCACTTTGTCTATCCCTGGAAGCACCGTTTTCCCCACCACAAAGTGGTCAATTCTGGTGTATACGTTGTGTACTGGGGAGAAGAAGAAGAAGGCGAACCTCCAGGGGTCCATCGCTCCCATCTGCTCCATAAAGTGACTGAGTTCCCTTGCCATGCTTGAGGTTTTCCCCGTTTTGGGGTTTGATCTGTCTGTCTTTGGATCCTGTACACAGTTGAAGTCCCCCCCCCCATGATTAGTCGATGCGTTACTATGTCTGGGATTTCTGCCATGGTCTTCTTGATGAAGCTCGTGTCATCCCAGTTGGGTGCGTTAACTAGTACTACCGGTGCCCCATCCAGGGCCTCGCTGACCATGACGTACCGTCCCCCCGGGTCCGTAACCGTCTTTGCTGCCGTAAACATCGTCCTCTTGCCGATCAGGGTCGCCACCCCCCTGGCCCTTGTCCCATAGCAGGAATGGTAGGTTTGTCCCACCCAACCCTTTCTTACCCGCAGTCAGTCCTGCTCTCTCAGGTGTGTCTCTTGGAGGAAGACTATTTCGGCCCTCATATTTCTGAGGTGGATGAGGACTCTGGATCTCTTCACTGGGCCGTTGAGTCCTCTTACGTTCCAGGTGACTATCCTGGTGGGGGGCTTCTGCCCCCTCGTCCTGTGGGATTAACTATATTTACCTGGTGGACCCGCCCCTGCCCTCCGGGGTTTCCCTTTGTTGGAGGGCCATCCAGGATGGCCGCTGTCGCTGCTCTCTCCATGCGGTCGGGTCCCTGCGCTCCGGGGTTTCCCTTTGATGGAGCCGTCCAGGATGGCCGCTGTCACTGCTCTCCCCATGCGGTCGGGTCCCTGCACTCTGGGGTTTCCCTTTGTTAGGGGGCCGTCGAGGATGGCCGCTGTCGCTGCTCTCTCCATGCGGTCGGGTCCCTGCGCTCCGGGGTTTCCCCTTGTCCCAGGGCACCCGACATGGCCGCCCACTGTGCGTCTGCTACGCGGGTAATCAGGACTGCATTATTTTCATGTCCCATTCACTCACCATCCCTTGGTTCTCCAACTTACATTAATTATTTCATGCGTCCGGCAAGAATTAAAATTTTGATCCTCATGTTCAAATCACTCTGTGGTCTCATCCCTCGCTATCCCTTCAACATTTTTCTGCCCTACAGCTCTCTAATAACTTTGTGTTCTTCCAGTTCTGTTTTGAACATACCCTATTCCCTTTGCCTCACTGTTGGCAACCATGCTGTACCATAACCGCAAAGGGCGCGAGGGGTTTGAAACTCCCTCTCACAAACAGCAGCTGAAGCTAGAATAGTTATTAATTTTTAATCGGAGATAGATTTTTGTTGAGCAAAGATATGAAGGGATATGGGCCAAAGGCAGTATATGGTTAGGCTGCAGATAAGCCATGATCTTGTTGAATGGCGGGTCAGGCTCGAGGGGCTGAATGGCCTACTCCTGTTCCTATGGTCATGTTCACTGGGCAGCACGGTAGCATTGTTGATAGCACAATTGCTTCACAGCTCCAGGGTCCCAGTTTCGATTCCGGCTTGGGTCACTGATGGTGCGGAGTCTGCACATCCTCCCCGTGTGTGCGTGGGTTTCCTCCGGGTGCTCCGGTTCCCTCCCACAGTCCAAAGATGTGCAGGTTAGGTGGATTGGCCATGATAAATTGCCCTTTGAATCCAAAATTGCCCTTAGTGTTGGGTGGGGTTACTGGGTTATGCGGATAGGGTGGAGGTGTTGACCTTGAGTAGGGTGCTCTTTCCAAGAGCCAGTGCAGACTCGATGGGCCAAATGGCCTCCTTCTCAGAACAATTATGTTAATGCATGACATATATCATGATGTAACGGTGACATCAGTAGTCATGTGCGAGCGACGCTGTGGGACAGATGGAATGATCTGCGCTCAAGAGGCACGTGACTCCCTGGTAGCTCGTCAAAGCAGTTTGAAGTAACGCTCCAAAGTTAGACCATAGTTACTCAAAAAATGTGGACAACGCAACCAGCATGGAAACAATTACCGTCTCTAGCTTCCCTATCTTCTGTTTGACGGTAACTTTATTTTGATTGTGCGCCTGTGAAGCATTTCCTGAGATGCTAAAGATGCGAAATAAATGAAAATTACTGTTCCTCCTAGGGAATCTTAATTTTCAACCAGTATATAATGAATCTCATTTATTAGTTGGGTTCTTATTTAAATTGATTGTTAAATGATTAAGATTTAACGGGGCAAGCTGGTACTGAAGCACGCAAATGTCTCTTAGTGTCATTTTCCTCACTCGGATTTCCATTTAAAGATTGGCTTTATTAAAAATATTCTCATTTTTATAAGTAAACCACATAAAACTTCCCTGAGACCTGATAATACTAGATTTTTGGTTTACTTTTACCTTCTGTCGAAGAAACAAAAGGGAAGACTCATCTTTCATTGTCTTACAACAGTGTCATCACTGATATAATTCAGGAAACATGAATTTTCATCCTCAGATGGTTCTGGAGGTGGGCGTGTTGGTATTTTCTTGCGACTGGCTGGCGTGCCATTCTGCCGCCGTGTCACTGCCTCTGGCCTATTTGCAGGGAGGTGGATTCTCAAAGTGCAGTGATAGTTACCTGCCTGCCGTCGGAGGGAACCAATTAAAGTGCCAATGGATGATGTTTTTCATGCACGTCTTGGTTTTCTAGATGGTGGATGGACACCCCGATGTGGCTGGAGCCTCTAGGTGACATTGTGGTGGCCTCCTGGCAGTAGGCAGGCAGGGACCCTGCCAGAGGTGCACCTTGCAGAGCAGGCCAGCGTGGATTCACTGGACAGCAAGGCCCACAGCCGTGGACGCAAGCTTTCCTGTGGTAGGCCACCCCAGCACTATTATGGCCTGGTAGCTGCGGTCCCAGTACATTTTGCACCATATACAAGGCTTCAGGGGGTACCTTCATCTTGAGGTGTCCTTGTGTGGTCCCACACCTACAGCGGAAGTGACATCTCGCCCAGAGGGTCTGCAGGCCATCCACATCCTCAAACATCCCCTTTGGTCCTCTTGACTGTGGAGTCCTCCCACCATCCAAAATTGGCTGGGGCTCTCAGAGACAGTCCCTTAATTGGCCCTGTCCTTTAAAATCTCCTCCAGGGTGCTACCAAGGCCACCTCTGGTGTTTCTGACCTGGAAATCAGCCTGATATCAGATTTGAGACTACGGAGGCGGCACGGTAGCACAGTGGTTAGCACTGCTGCCTCAAGGCAACAAGGACCCGGGTTCGACCCTGGACCTGGGTCATTTTCCGTCTGGAGTTTGCACGTTCTCCTCATGTCTGCATGGGTCTCACCCCCATATCCCAAAGATGGGCAGGGTAGGTGGATTGGCCATGCTAAATTGCCCCTTAATCGGGAAAAAAGAATTGTGCACTCTAAATCTATTTTTAAAAAGATTTGAGACCATGGAACTAAAACTCAATCTATTGTAGCCAATTTATACACAAGGTGCCCCAAGCAGAGGTGACAAGATAATTTGTCTTTTTAAAAGGATATATATAATGGCCAGCACACCACGCATACCTCCCCTGTTCAGCTTTGATATAATGCCTGGGGATCTTTCACGTCCAGCTGAGAGATCAGGCTAGGATCTTGTTTTAATACCTCATCGGAAAAACAGCGCCTCTGACAGTGCAACATCCCCTCAGTACTGCACTGGGAGTGTCAGGCTAGATTGTGTGCTCATCGAGTGCAAGCCGAACCCAATAAACTCTCCAAAGAGTGAAGCTTTGAACCAGCAGAACGAGTGTCGCCAACAGAGCCGTGAACTGTTCACCTGGATTGAGCCGAGGAAAGATTCCACTTCGGGAAAGAATGGTGCCTTTTTCAAAAAGCTGTGTGTGCAGCTATTCGGAAACAGCATAGATTTTACCTGCCTGTGAGTTAACTGGCCCGCAGCACACGGTTAGAGAGTGATGAAGTGAAGAGATAATTTTATGCAACATTTTTTCTAACCACAGGAAGATATTCTTTCATCTCGCTTAATGGTTATTGGGTCTCGCAAGTCACATAAACTTGTCACAAACTCACGAAAAGCTGCTGATTTAAGTTTATGGATTTCACGAAACAATCTCCCCTCCCCCCCCTCTCCATTTATCCACTGTGCATGCACCACGAACACTAAAGTCAGCAAGAATCTATACATAAACTGAGAACGTTATTGTGGTGGGGAAAATAGGCGAACGAAGCTGTCTTGGGCTGGACGAATTCACATCAGCTCTTTCTCTTCATCTGGTGGGGGAGGGTGGGAGATTGAGCGAGGCCTGTCTCGCCACAGGTTGATGCATTGCTGCCATCTAGTGTCGCTCGACATAGTGAAATCAGAGACTCCTACTTCTAAAATATCAAAGCAAGAGGGTCTCGCTGACTAATGCCCCAAGTGTGTCAGGTGTCAGGCAATGCCCATGTGCTGAGGGGTGGGCCACATCAAAGAGCCGGCAGCCTGCAAAAAGAAAAGCCAAACCCTTTCAGACAAGGATGTAGCTGACGCAGCGTGAAAAAAGAAACAAGCTGAACTGGCTGCCGTCTACAACATAGGAAAGCAGGTGCTTCCTTTCGACCAGCTCTTTGAGTTTTGTTTTGCCCTGGTGGTTTACATGACGTGCACTCCTAAGTTATAGTTTAACCCCATCACAGGCATTTCATGTCAGTTGCTGCCGCTAGCAAACTTAGCAAAATGTGGCTCCAATCAAACAGGAGCAGCGGAGGCACCATCATACTTCTGAAATGGCAACAGGATTTTCTGCTTCGATTGCAATGCCGCCTGATCCAGCGTGGCTTGTGACTAGATCGTCATGAGTTTAAGTATTGGCAAGGGGCAGCTGCACAGACCTTAGGACGCTTTCCATCCTCTCTGCCTGCAGAGTTCTGGAGCTTCTCATAGCGCATATCGTAAAGAAAGTAATTTAAATAGTTGCATTTATATAGTGTCCTTCCTGTCCTCAAAATGCCCCCAGGTGCCTCACAGCTATTGACGCGTAATCAATGGTGCAATGCAGCAAAAAACCAGTGGTCAACTGGCACACAGCAAGATCCCATAAACAGCACTGAGCTAATGGCAAAATGAACTATTTCGTTAGTGTTGGCCTGTCCAGCAGGGAGAACTCTCTTCCTCTTCTGGAAAATAGCAGCAAGGATCATTTACATCCAACTGAGAGGTCAGCTTATCTCTCCTTATCACTTCAAGGCATTGGCTCAGAAGGTTGGCCTGCCCTCCAGCATCTCAATACCCATGCGCATCTGGCTGCTCCATCGTGGCAAGAGCATCAGGGCCAAGTCCGATCCTTTCTTCGTTTGATGATCACAGGTTGGCATTCCGCAATTGGGATGTTTGGCCTGCTCTTCCTCCTTATCAATCCGGGCCCTCACTGAAAGGCTTCAACTTCAGCCAAAGATCAGCAAACCATGATCCACCTCCACCCATCCCCCCCCACCCCCCCCCCCTCCGCTCCCCCACCCCCACCAAACCTCTGATCCACCTAAATTCAGCACAACAGCGGGGACGTTGTCAACCTAGATTTTGTGCTCACATCTTTAGAGAGGGGCTTGAAATCAGGGGTGGGATTCTCCATCCCGCCAGGCCCGTTTTCTGGCACGGCACGCCCCCACCGGCAGCAGGATCCTCGACCCGGCAGGTGGCCAATGGGGTTTCCCATTGTGGCCACCCCCACGCCGTCGGGAAATCTGCGGGTGTGAGTGCGTTGCCGGCGAAGCGTTGGAGAATCCCGGAGATGGAGAATCCCACCCCACATCTTTCTGACTCAGACTTCAGGGACACAGACCACTCATATCATGTAGTGTGTTATTGGTGTCAGTTGCTTTCGACATCTGTATGAAATTGCTTTCAACACTACCTTGCCATGTTAAAATAAATGGGTTAAGTCCTCCTTCCATCATAATAGACACAGGAGTTTTATACGAATGCAATGAATATGCGCGCACTACAATTTTACTGCATGATTTCAAGGCCATGGAGATTAATAGGTACTTCGGAGTGATTACAAGTGAATAATGGTGTTTCAATGGTTTATGTGCGGAATGGTGGATACCTGGAAATGATTACAAGGCAGTAATCTGGTTAAAGAGTTCAGATGGTGTTATAAACGTTAAGGCAGAGATTAGATTACAGTCTTGAAATCATGGATTCTCCAAAAATGGGGCTATGTCCTTTCAGTCTTGACTTTCCTTAAGAAAGTCCTGAGCGATTCTCCTACCTCTGTTAATGGCCCCCTAGCCGTGCCACATAGACCGCTTCAGCGGTGCCGGTCCCAATTTCCTCGTAAACAGCCTTTCTCCTCCTCCGCGCCAAACGCAATTTTGGTGCGGGGCTGCAGGGAATCCAGCCCCAGGTCAATTTGTTTTCCATTATGAGGTTTTATTTCATACATTGGTACATTTTAGTGCTGGGAACAGGAGCTCAGCAATCAGTGCTGTGCACAACAATTCTCTCACTGATGAGTGAGCTGCTGCTCCTGGTCGATAGGGAGATGATCTGTGATTTACTACTTTGCGTGACATCTTCGGTATGTAACGAGCAATGTTTTTTATTCGATAAAATAAGTCAGTAGTGTTGACTCTAGCTAAGCTGCAGTTTTGTGACCATTGAAGGGGCCAATTTTAACCCTACCAGGTGAGCGGACAATCACAAATAAGAAGTTAAGTTACCGCCTGATTGTTTCCCACCATTTCTCATCTTAATCTGTGAGTTTTTGACACGAAGCTTTGGTTTTTAAAGTTACCTCCTGGGATCCATAAGGTAGGTGCAGAAAAGAGGTTTACACTTCTAGCAGAAGAGGCCAAAACTATAATACTCACCTTCCAGGAACGGAGACAGCCGGACCTGCAAGACACCTCCACTCGGGCCGTGGATAAACAGAGGCTGACTTGGCGCCTTCACTCACCTTCCGGGGGAGGAGGCAGCCAGACTTGCGAGGGACACCTCTACAGGGGCAACGGATAAATAGAGAGTGAGACCCAAGGGGCGGGATTCTCCGACCCCGCGCCGGGTCAGAGAATCACCGGTTGTCTGTGTGAATCGCGCCACGCTGCCCTGATGCGATTCTCCACTGAGCGGAGAATCGGCACCATTGGGGCCAGCATGGTCGGGGCGGCGGCAGTGGAGCGCCCCCCCCCCCCCGTGATTCTCCGGCCCGAACGGGCCGCGCAGCCGTAAAAAAAAAAAAACGAGTCCCGCCGGCGGCCGGCCTCTCTGTCTACCGGCATCCTTTCTTCCGCGCCGGTGCCTGTACTCCTGCGCCATGTTGGGTCGGGGCCGGCGCAGCCAAGGGAGTCACTGCGCATGTGCAGTAATCGCGCCGGTGGGACTGCGCTTGCGCGGGTTCGCGACAGACCCACTGCGCATGCATTCGTCCCCCGGCGCCCATTCCACGGCCGGATCAGCAGCTGGAGCAGCGTGAACTGCTCCAGTGCCCTGCTGGCCCTCTGCCGGGGCCAGATTGCTGATCCTGGGGCCGTATCGACGCCGTCGAGAAATGCGACGGCGTTTCCGACGGCGTCAACACTTAGCCTCAGGATCAGAGAATCCCGCTCAGGATCTTCATTCACCTTCCGGGAGGGGAGACATTGCGCATGTGCAGAAATGCCTCTACTGGGGCAGCGGATAATTAGAAAACGGGGCTTGGGGCCTTTACTCACCTTCTGGGAGTGGAGACAGCTGGACCCTGGAGGGATGCCTCTACCCGGGCAGCAGATAAATAGAGAGCAAGACCTGGGGCCTTCACTCACCTTCTGGGAGCGGATACCACCAGACCTGTTCGGGACACCTCTGCTGGCGCAGCAGATAAATAGAGAATGAGAATCGGAGCCGTCACTCACCTTCCAGGAGCGGAGAGAGTGGATCTGCAAGCAACACCTCTACCGGGGCAGCGGATTACGAGAGAACGGGGCTTGGGGCCTTCACTCACCTTGTGGAAGTGGAGACAACTTACCTGTGAGGGACACCTCCATTTGGGCAGCAGATTAATGGAGAGTTCGGCTTGGGGCCTTCATTCATCTTCTGGGAGCGGAGAGAGTCGGATCTGCGAAGGGTACCTCTACGGGGGGCAGTGGGCTGAGTTTGAAAAACAATCCAGGAATGGCATCATAGGAAAATGGTAAATTCATTGGTTGGTGAGAAGCTGCTGTTAGGAATTGTGTTTAACTAGCTTTTACTGGAAAAACAGATCATTTATAAAGAAGTAGCTCATTGAATTTCAGTAAGGAACACTAGCAGTAAGGAAGTAAAGTTAAATCAAGTGAAAGTGAAATCAGGTAATTTGGTAAACAATTTAAGATAAGGGCCGCGATTCTCCCAAAGGGAGACAAAGTGCCGACGCCGGAGTGAAACCCGGAGGGCGCAATTCTCCGCACTCACGACGGTGCGGAGAATAGCGGGGTTCGTAAAATTTTACGGCCACGCTAGTCTGACGCCCTCCCGCTATTCTCCCCCCCCCCCCCCCCCCCCACGCCCGACTCCCGATACGAATCGCTGCCGCCGTTTTTTTACGGCCAGCAGCGATTCTCAGCTGGCCGATGGGCCGAGTTCCAAGCCTTTTACGGCTGTTTTTACGAACGGCAAACACACCTGGTCTGGCCGTTCGTAAAAACGGCCGTAAAGTGCCGATTTTTAAAACCATGGCACTGATTGGCACGGCAGTACCACGGCCGTGCCAAGGGTGCCATGGGCCCGCGATCGGTGGGCACCGATCGCGGGCAGCGGGTCCGATACCCGTGCACTCTTTGTCCTTCCGCCGCCCCGCTGTATCACTTCGCGGGGCGGCTGAGGGGCATCCCGGCCCACGCATGCGCGGGTTTCGCGCAAATGCGCGATGACGTCATCCGCGCATGCGCGGGTTGGAGTCTTCCAATCCGCGCATGCGCGGCTGACGTCATGTGACGCGTCAGCCGGCGCAAACTCTGGCAAGCGGGCTTAACGAAATTCGTTAAGCCCGCGATGCCGGAGTTTACGGCGGCGGCATGCTAGCCCCGACCGGGGACCAGAATCGGTTCCCGGTCGGGGAGGGGGAGGCTGGCGTCAAACCCGCCCAGATTTGACGCCAGCCTTACGATTTCTCCCTCTCTGGGACAGTCGCGCCCGGAGTGTTTCCCTCCAGCGTCGGAGACCGCTCCTCGCCCCCTATTCTCCCATGCCCAGGGGGCTAGGAACGGCGGCACGTCAATCCCGCTCTCCGGGCCTTGGCGCCTGCGTCAAAGCGCCGACGCCTGAATGACGCGGCCGGCGGCGCCTAAATGACGTCACCCGCGCATGCACGGTTCCCGTCTACCCCTCCGCTGCCCCGCAAGAGATGTCGGAGTGATCTTGCGGGGCGGCGGAGGGAAAAGAGTGCGTCTTTCAGAGACGTCGGCCCGTGGATCGGATGGGCACCGATCGCGGGCCAGACCCCTCCTGAGAACCCCCCTGGTGCTCAATTCTCCCTCGGCCCCCCACAGGCCCCACACGCAGCAATCGTGCGCTGTTCACGCCGGCAGCAACCAGGTGTGGTTGGTGCCAGCATGAACCGGTTGTGTTAGGCAGGCCGCTCGGCCCATCCGGGCCGGAGAATCGGCGCTCGACCGGAGCGGCGATTCTCCGAGCGGCCTGTCACAAAACGCGACACGCCGTTTTGGGGGGGGGGGGGGGGGGGGGGAGAATTGCATGCGGGTGCCAGGGCGGCGTGGCTTGATTTGCCCGGCACTCCCGCGATTCTCCCACCCGGCGTGGGGTCGGAGAATCGCGCCCAAGGTTAGAGAGCAGAGGCGGGGAGAAAAAAGAGCACAAGAAAGAGCAACACTGAGAACAGAGCTGGGAAGCATGAAAAAGAGTGAGGCTGCGAGTGAGGCCAGGAGAATAAAAGAGCACAAGAAAGATCATGGGGCAGCACGGTAGCACAGTGGCTGGCATTGTCGCTTCACAGCGCCAGGGTTACAGGTTCGATTCCCTGCTGGGTCACTGTCTGTGTGGAGTCCGCACGTTCTCCCCGTGTCGGTGTGGGTTTCCTCCGGGTGCTCCGGTTTCCTCCCACAGTCCAAAGATGTGCAGGTTAGGTGGATTGACCATGATAAATTGCCCTTAGTGTCCAAAAAGGTTAGGAGGGGTTATTGGGTTCGAGGGATAGGGTGGAAGTGAGGGCTTAAATGGGTTGGTGCAGACTCGATGGGCCGAATGGCCTCTTTCTGCACTATACGTTCTATGAGACTGAGAGGAGTGCGAGCTTGGAGTTTGGAGTTCCTGAGATGACACCAGTATTCAAAAGTCACATGGGAAAGTGGAAGCAGCTGATTGGGTGAGTACGGGAGGGTAAGTATTTATTACTTTTATTGCTTATAGTTTGTAAGGTCTATATTTTGTGATCTATAGTTTGTAAGGGTTATAATCTATAGTAACCAGGGAAGAAGGGCAAAGAGTAATATTATGATATTATTTTATTTAAGTATCATCCAAAAGGTTTAATTTAAAGCAGTAGGTCACAGCAGGAGAACGCAAAGCCATGGTGTGCTCCACCTGCTCTATGTGGGAAGCTGGGAACATTTCCAGTGCCCAGGACCAGTATGTGTGCAGGGCGTATCTCCAACTGCACCTCTTGGAAGCCAAGGTTTTAGAGCTGGAGCAGTGGCAAGGGACACTGGAGATTCGCAAGGCAGAGAATATAGATATGTGGTCTTACCATAGGCTCAGACTCCACAGGCAGGGCGGGAATAGGTGACCACCAGGCAGAGCAAGAGGACTAGGCAGGCAGTACAGGAATTTTTTAAGGATATAACTAATAGAGTTGATGAGGGGGAACCATTGATGTGGTTTATTTGGACTTCCAGATATTAGAGTGTAAAATTAAAGTGCATGGGATTGGGGTAGTGTATTGAGATAGATAGAAAACTGGTTAGCAGACAGGAAAAAAAGAGGAATAAATGATCTTTTTTCCAAATGGAAGGCAGTGCCTAGTGGGGTACTGCAGGGATCAGTGCTAGGACCCCAACTATTTGCAAATTATATTAATCGTTTAGATGAAGGTACTAAATGTAATATCATCAAATCTGCAGATGACACAAAGCTGGGTGAAAGGGTGAGCTGTGAGGAGGATGTAGAGATGCTTCTGTGTGGTTTGAACAAGTTGAGTGAGTGAGCAATTGCATGTCAGATACAGTATCATGTGGATAAATGTGTGATTATCCACTTTGGGAATAAAAACAAGAAGGCATAGTATTATCTGAATGGCCAAAGATTGAGAGAGGGGAATGTGCAACAAGATCTGGGTGTCCTTGTACATCAATCACTGAAAGCAAGCCTGTGGGTGCAGCGGGTGGTAAAGAAGGCAAATGGTATGTTGGTCTTTATTGTGAAAGGATTTGAGTACAGGGGCAGGGATGTCTTGCTGCAATTATACAGGGCCTTGGTGATACCACACCTGGAATATTGTGTGCAGTTTTGGTCTTTGAAGAAGGATGGCCAGGATTCTCCGCTATCCAGCGGGGCGGGCCGTACCGTCACCAAGGAGTGGCGTGAACCACTCCGGCGCAGCGTGATTCCCGCCCCCGCTGAAAAACCGGTGCCAGAGAATCCGGCAGCCGGTGCCGGGGCAGAATTCACGCTGCCCCCTGCCGATTCTCTGGCCCGGTGGGGAGTAGGAGAATCCCGCCCAATGTTCTTTCTATAGAGGGAGCAACAAAGGTTTACCTGACTGATTCCTGGGATGATGAGACTGATGTATGAGGAGAGATTGAGTCAGTTAAGATTCCATTTAATGGAGTTTAGAAGAATGTTGGGGGCATCTCATGGAAACCTATCGAATTCTAACAGGACTAGATCGAGTAAATGCAGGAAGGATGTTCCTGATAGCAAGAAATATAGAACAATAATAGTAATATTTATTAATGTCATAAGAAGGCATACATGAACACAGCAATGATGTTTCTATGAAAATCCTCTAGTCGCTACATTCCGGCGCCTGTTCGGGTACACTGAGGGAAAATTCAGAATGTCCAATTCACTTAACTACCACATCTTTCGGGACTTGTGGGAGGAAACCAGAGCACCCATGAGGAAACCCACGGGGAGAATGTGCAGACTCCGCACAGCCAGTGACCATAGCTGGGAATCGAATCTGGGTCTTGATGCCATGAAGCAACAGTGCTAACCACTGTGTTACCGTGCCGCCCAAGGGACACAGTCTAAGGATACGGGGTAATCCATTTACGACTGGGATGAAAATAAATTTCTTCACCCAGAGATTGGTGAGCCTGTGGAATTCGCTACCACAGAAAGCAGTTGAGGCCAAAACATTGGCTGGAATTCTCCGCCAGCAGGATCACCGTTCCGCCCACATGTTTCCCAGTGGCATGGGCGGCCATGATGGGAAACCCCATTGGCTGGCTGCGGGAATGGAGACTCCCGCTGCTGGCACCGGCGCGTCGCCAAGCAACACGCGGCTGGGAATGTGGAGAATTCACCCCATTGTATGTTTTCAAGATGGAGTTAGATATAGCTCTTGTGGCTAAAGGGATCAAAGGCTACGCGGAGAAAGCGGGATCAGATTACTGAGTTGGGTGATCAGCCATGAATGGCGAAGCAGGCTCGAAGGGCCGAATGGCCTACCCCTGCTCTTATGTTCTATGTTTCTATGTGAGGTAGTTATTAATAAATCCAATGAGGAATTCAGGAGAAACCTCTTTGCCCAGAGAGTGGTGAGAATGAGGAGCTCACTGCCACATGGTGTAGTTGTGGTGATCAGCTTAGTATTTATGAAACAGCTTGATAATTACGTGAAAGGAAAGGAATAGAAGGAAACGCTGATAGGGTTAGGCAAAGTAGTGCGGGAAGAGGCTTGTGTGGAATGGATGGGCATGGAACCTTAGGGCCGAATGGCCTGTTCCTGTGCTGTAAATTCATCAAACCTCCTTATCTACTCAATCATTTAGAAAGTAATAATAATAATATTCGCTTCTTGTCACAAGTAGGCTTGAAGTTACTGTGAAAAGCCCCTAGTCGCCACATTCCGGCGCCTGTTGGGGAGGCCGATACAGGAATTGAACCCGCGCTGCTGGTTCAGCCAGAGTGCAGCCAGACCAAACTCCTTTCATCATCCTTTTTCTCTGACACGTGTTCCCCCCCCCCCCCCCCCCCCCCCAAATATCCACCGATGCTAATGTCTCTTTCATGCTGCTTTCACCCCGAGGGTTTGTATTCCTTTGAGATACAACAATATTATGCAAACGTCCCGATTAAAAATTGATAAGGATATCTAATTCCAAAGAAAGTTCAGATTGTAACTGATTTTCATTACGGTCTTGGCCACTAATGTACTTTGTCCAACAGCTGCGTTTGCTTTGTTTTAACAGTGAAAAAGGTTGGTGCCTAATCCCAGGAGGCCAGTCGCAATGCTGGAAGGGTATTGTGTTAGACCAGCTCTCAGAACAGGATATCTGGAGAACGGACCGGTGTGATAGGATACCTGTTACAAATATGCAGGGAAATCTACAAGCTGTGCTCCATGTGTGCTTGTCGCAGCAATGTTTATTTCTTGCTAGTCCGGTCGATTAAATCGAATTGGGTAGAACGTAGAGAGCAGAAACAGGCTGAGTTACCCAACTACTCCACGCAAGCAACGCCCCATCTTAGTTTATCTCACCCTATTGGGATATCCTTCTATTCCTTTCTCCCTTTGGTACTTAACTAGCTTCTCTTTAAAGGCATTTACATAGAATTTACAGTGCAGAAGGAGGCCATTCGGCCCATCGAGTCTGCACCGGCTCCTGGAAAGAGCACCCCACCCAAGGTTAACACCTCCACCCGATCCCCATAACCCAGTAACCCCACCCATCACTAAGCGCAACTTTGGACACTAAGGGCAACTTATCATGGCCAATCCACCTAACCTGCACATCTTTGGACTGTGGGAGGAAACCGAGGACCCGGAGGAAACCCACGCACACACGGGGAGGATGTGCAGACTCCGCACAGACAGTGACCCAAGCCGGAATCGAACCTGGGACCCTGGAGCTTTGAAGCGATTGTGCTATCCACAATGCTACCGTGCTGCCCATCTATGGTACTTGCCTCAACCTCTCCTTGTGGTCTGGCGTTCCACATTCGCTCGATGCACTGGGTAAAAATGCTTCCCCTGAATTCCTCATTGGATTATCTGCACCTATCTGATATTTAGTTTTGGATTTCTGTACAAGTGAAAACATTTTCTCCAAGTCCAACCTATCAAACCTTCATGGCTTTTAAATTCTCAATCAGGTCATCTGTTAGCCTCCTCTTTTCTCGAGAAAAGAGAGCCAGCCTCTTCCCATTGTACTCCCTTTGCTCTGATTTCCCATTTAAAAGACATAAAATGCCATCTCTTCACTTTGCACCGCATGGTTTAAAAGAAGATCATCAAAAATGCTATGTAACCATATTAAATTCAGCTCTCTTTTTTCCTTGAACTCCTGCTTCTACGTCTCCCTTATTGTCACTTTGACCTCTTCCAATGTTGTCCAGAATCATACAAGACAGGATGAGACCATTCAGCCCATAACGCATGTGCTGGCTCTTTGAAAGCACAATGCAATTAGTCCCACTCTCCTGCTCTTACCCCATAGCTTGATAAATGTTTGCTTTTCAAGTATATATTCTTGTATCTGTGTCCTCTAGTTTCCACCACTCCTGTCGGAAGAAAATAGTTCTCCTTATTCGCAGCAAGCCAGGCAAACCATTGTACTTTTTGTGTTTCTGCTATTAGGTCAGGCTTTTGTCCTGGTTACGCTAGTCGCCCTGACTAACTCTTCTAACAGTCTCCTCCTGAAAACCATTGAAGAAGAATCGTACAGATTGTAAACACAACTGTTAAAAGTCTCAAACTTGATCTGTAATACCACGGACCGGCTCGATCCCTCTGCTCATCTGTTTATTCCTGTGCTCAAGAGAGTCCCACTAACCAATCCACTTTTAACTTATTTGATATAATGGAGCCTTGCCCAACAGTAGCTGGCACTTACTTGAGAAGTCATGTCCAGATCAGAATGGTGCATGCAGCAGTCACTGATCCAATGGAAAATAAATTAAAAACCACACAACTCCTGAAATCGGTAATACAGGCGACGTTGAAGATTTGATTTCCTGATATCATTGGCATTTTGAATTATGCAGATCAATAGGAACAATGCTTCTATATATAATAGGTGCCCAGCCCTTATTACAATGGGGCACTTTCATAATTGACTCTCAGGAAGGCAGACAGATAATAGTGTGGGTCATGATGACACTGGCAATGATGCACAAAGCTTCACACAGACGACCTGAAAGGAGAAGAAACCTGCTCTTATGTAGAGAAAGCACCTGTCATGGCCTCAGGATGTCCCAACATGCGTCACAGCCAATGAAATACTTTGGAAGTGTAGTCACTGCTGTGAAGGAAGAAGTAAGCTTCCACAAAAAGCAACAATCAGATAACCTGCTCTGCGGTGTTGGGCTGTGAGATAAATGTTGACGACGATCCCAGGGAAAATACCCCTACTCTTTATCAAATAATGCGACAGCGTTACGGCCACCTGAGAGGGTCGAACTTGTGAAAGGTCACTGACCTGAAACATTGGGCAGGATTCTCCTGGCCTCCAGCCGTGTGTTTCCCGGTGGCTGGAGGCAGGAGGCGGCACGCCCGTTCGTTGGCGGCTGGATTCTCAGTTCCCGCCAGAATTCCCATTGAAGTCACTTCACGCTGCCGGGAAACCCAGGAGCCGGGTGCCAACAGGACCGGATAATCCCGCCGCCAGCAAACGGCCGGTGAATTCCGGCGATTACCTCTGTTTCTCCCTCCACCGACGCTGCCTAACCTGCTGAGCATTTCCAGCGTTTTCTCTCAAACGTCCAACAGCTGCTGCACTTTGGTTTTGTTTTGGTGTTTTGAAAAGAGGAAGCAGCGCAATCCGGGGGAATTGCCAGTTGAAATAAGTAGGTGGACCGGTTGAAACGGCTTGGAAAGTAAGTAGCGCTTAATACCAAACAGTTTAATAAGATTGATTCAAAACTTGGTACAAGATGAAGCTACATATCCCATCACACCAGCATCAAGCATTTCTTAGATCTTCAACACTTCTAGAATCCCACCGAATGGCCAAAATTCTCCCATGTCCCTGCCTGCGAGATCAATAGCAGGCAGGAGGGCCGAGAATTCGATGAGAGGCCCAAAAATCAGAGTGTGAATTTACAGCGGGGTCTTCCGTCGGTGCCGGCCATGGCAAAATCGGCAAACCCGCTTATGGATACAAGTGAAGGCCCCACCAGAATCTTCCACCTTGTGTCTGAAACTCCGTTACGCCAGAAAACACATCTGGGCCGATGTGACGGGCAAAAGTCGGTACTTACCTTTCAGGCCTTGCTTTGATCATGGACGTTCCAGCATTAAATGATGCTGGAAGTCTGCACCTACCAGACTATGAAAGAACACGTGCGTCGCATGGTGGGTGCATGCACATGGCACCGCTGTGAAGCAGTTCTCGGAAAGTGGGATGTTTCCACGCAGCAGCTTCAACTGTCTCTGAGCTGCTCAGATTTTCAGGGTCTTCACCAAGGGCTAGTAAGGATGTGGAAAAGTTGTGGGGGTGGGGGAGGACAATTTAGGTGTGAGGGGGGAGGTCTTAGGAAGGTTGGGATCAATGAAGTTGTCGGGGTGTCAGTCTGCGAGGTGGCGAAGGTGTGAGGAGGAAGCAAGGTGTAAGGAACGAGGAAGGAGTAGCGGGGAGAATCATGTAAGTGGGAAGATAGGTGTAATGGAGGAGGAATGAGTAAGGGAAGAAGTTTGAAGGGGAGAGCAGCAAGAGAGGGAGGGCTTATTCTGGGTTGGCAGAGGACGTGATTGAAGGGGTCATGGGCCAAGGATGTCAGAAGGAGCCAACAACCTCTGAGAATCCTGAGTGGATGACCAAGGGTGTCCAGCTTCTGCTTCTCCTCCCTATGGGTGCCGGGGGGCCCTGGCCTGACTCCTTGAGAGAAAGTGGCACCTGGACGGACATTGAGGTGCCCCATTCACCTCCTATAGTGCCAATGCATAAACTCGCCCTTGGCAACGATGATGGACTGCAGATCTGCGTGTATCTCCGGCAAAAACTGAGTGTTCTGCTGTACCAGAGCCACCATGGCATCCGCCACCTTTCCCATTGAGACCACGAGGAGCTCAGCTGTGTGAATTGGCTTGCTAAATTTCCCCTTAGTGTCCAAAGATGGGCAGGTTAGGTGGAGTTATGTCGATAGGGCGGGGGGAGTGCTCTTTCAGAGGGTTGGTGCAGACCTGATGGGCTGAATGGCCTCCTTTACACTCTAGGAGTTCTATGGCTCTATGGTGCAGAAGGAGATTCCAGAGGCTGAGTGCTACTTGCTTCATACCACAGAAAGGTGAAAAAAACATTCCTAGATTCTACCCAGCTGTGTTTAAGACCAGAGTCTCCTGTCAGCCCTGATGTTATCGTATCATTGTGTGAGGTAAAACTAGTGAGTTGGGGTGTGGATCCTATAAGCAATCTGTCAGGGTATGCTTTGACATCGGAGCTCAACACTGGTGTAGTGTGCCTCATAGTTATAATACTCTGAAACCGCAGAGGGGAATGAAATATGAGAACTGCACATAGCAAACACAGCGCCAGCCTCAGGTTAAGGCACAATTTATGTGTTGTTTTAATCTTATTGTTAGAGTACTTAATCATCTTGCAATGAATGAAAAAACAATTAGGTTTCCAATTTTGCCCACTGCTAGCGTGCAGGCTCAGAGCTTGCAGACTGGCTGGCTGGTCCAGTCTGGATCTAACTGGTTGCTTAATTTGAAATGAATACAGCAGTCATTGATGTTAAGGGAGCATCTCCAAATGGTCATGGCCAAAATTATATATTGCTGCAATTGAATTTGCTTTTCAAGGCAAATCAGCTCTGATGTTTAACAGTCATCGCACGGGGTTGAGGCCGTGGACTCCCTTGTTCACAAACCCCAGCAGTCAATGGGACTCAATCAGCACGTGTGGGAGCATCGTCAACCCACCAGTAGGCCCCTGCAGGAGTCTCCAGGATAGCAAGCAACCCAGAAGAAAAATCAAAGGAAGAGTAAAAGCGTTTTCTCATTATGGAAAAATAACCCGAATTGCTGTCCATTTGCCAGGGGAAGGTGATGTGTGACAAGGATGTGGACTGTCTGGTGAAAAATGGCGGGAGTGTGGGAGAGGTTGGCGCAGGGGGGATTTTGTGCAATGGACCCTCCAGGAATTCAGTCAAAGTTGGTGACCCTACATCGTGGATGCAGGACTTGTCTCAGTAGGCACACCTCCTCAACCCTGTTGGGTGGGGTTAGGACACAGGATAAACACAGTAAGGACAATGGATGAGTGAAGATTAGACAAGGGTTTTAGGATTTGAAAACATTGTAAATGTAGGCTTGGAAGCGGAGGGGGGGGGGGCGGTGGCGGGGTGCAGTTGGTGTGGGATAATGGGTGGAAAGCACCTTCCTCTATGGTTGGCCACTTATGTTGCTGTGTGCAGATTCTTCTGACGATGGGGTGGTGAGAGTGTGGTTGGATGCGGAGCCACCAGAAATACATTTGAGGTACTCAACACCCCTCCTCACACCAACCCTGACCTCATCAACTTGGCCAGTATCAGTGGGGATGAGTGCATCCTGACACTAACCCTTGGAAGTGTATTAACCTTATGGATTATCCTGCTGAAGATATCAAACAAATGTTACAATCTACAGCATTTTATGTACAAGATGGACAACGCTGTCTTAGTTCCTGTAGTGTGCATCCATCTAAAAATTCACAAATGATCTCATTGCTATATCTGCTGCTGAAAGCATTGACAACTGAGCTGAGTAATGTCACGCTTAATTATAGTTTGTGTTGAATTGTATTCAGGTAGAAATTCTTGAGGTTAGTTTAGCTTTCATTGCAAGCATAAAATCTTCACCATCGGTTTTCCAAAAACCTCTTTTTATCGAAAAGTTTAGCTGATATATTTTCCTCCTGACTGAACATATGAATCTTCCTTATTGCGGCTCAGTTCTGCAGACTGTAACACCAACTATCTAACTTGTCTTGTGCATTCCTTATCGTCATAGCATTATCTTTGGTTCAATAAGAAGACAAGGCCAACCAAAATAAAGCGAAGATCAATCTAACTGTTAAATAATTAACCTTGGCCAAAATCAATGAATCATTATGATCAATGAGGTTACTTCAGTGCATCAACCTAAGATTCCAAGTTTTCTATTACTGCTACAGCCATCTGTCATTACTCCAATCCACTTTCATGAAGACCCATATTAATAGCTATAAGGATCATTGTAATATAAATTCTCTACTAGTTACTTGGGAATAGTGCTGGACTAAAGGAGCCAGTCATGGCTCAGTGGTAGCACGCTGGATTCTGAATCAGAACATTGTGTGTTCAAGTCCTATTCCACGCACTTGAGCAAAATAAATCTATGCTTATATTCTAATACATGCTAACCATTGAAGGTTGTTCTCTTCCCACACCTAGTGGTGCATGCTAGCAAGTTTTACCTGGAACAGGTCACTAACCTGTGGCCAGAAGCTTATAGCTTGAAGAGCACCACTCTGCATCAAGCATGGCTGACTATGAGTCTCTCCCACTCTTACAGCCAGCCATTGGTGCGTTGGAAGGATTTTGCAGGTTGACACTCAACATGTTTGGTCATGTTAAACACACACCTTCTGTTGTATAAGATCCTAAGGTTGAAATCCAGAGCTTCTAGCTCAGGGGTGGGACACCGGTTGGAGATTCTAAAACTAGGGAGAGTAGTCTAAAGATTAGACCATTCAGGAGGGATGTTAGGAAGAACTTCTTCATTCAAACGGTGACAGAGGTTTGGAGTGACAGCGAGTTGAAGTGAGATCAGTTGTTAATTTTAAATCTGAGATAGATAGATTTTTGTTAAGCAAAGATTTTAATGGATAGAATCATAGAATCCTTACAGTGCAGAAGGAGGCCATTCGACCCATCGAGTCCGCACCGACGATTCGAAAGACCACCCTACACAGACCCAATTACCGCCCTCTCCCCGTTACCCCACCTAACCTTTGGACACTTAGGGGCAATTTATCATATCCAATCCACCTAACCTGCACATCTTTGGACCTTGGGAGGAAACCGGAGCACCTGGAGGAAACCCACACAGACACGGGGAGAATGTGCAAACTCCACACAGACAGGCACCCGAGGTTGGTTCCCTGGCGCTGTGAGACAGCCATGCAAACCACTGTGCCACCGTGCCACCCCATGGGCCAAAGGCAGATAGATGGACGTAGGTCACAGATCAGCCATGATCTCTTTGAATGGTGGGACTGGCTTAAGGGGCTGAATGGCCTACTCCTGTTCCTATGACACTTCCCACTGCACCATAAGACCCCCTAATAGTGGAGGTGTTATCTTTCAAATTAAATGTTAAACTAAGGCCCTCAAGTGGATTTCAATGATGTCATAGTATTACTGTGAAGGAAAGCGATATGCAGTCATAGAATAGAATCATAGAATCCTACAGTGCAGAAGGAGGCCATTCGGCCCGTCTGATCTGCACCGGCCCTCCGAAAGAGCACCTCCACTCGGCCCACGCCTCCCTCCCTATCTCCATACCTCCATCTAAACCTATGGACACAAAGGGGCCAATTCACCATCTTTAGACAGTGGGAGGAAACCAGAGCACCTGGAGGAAACCCACGCAGACACGGAGGGAATGTGCAAACTCCACACAGTCCTTCCAACACCCCTGGCCAATATTTATCCCTTAAGTAACATCACTAAAAAACAGATTATCTGGTCATTATCACGTTGCCATTTCCAAATTGGCTGTTGTGCTTCCTATATTGCAAAAGGTGACTGCAATTCAAAAATACATCATTGGCTGCGAAGTGCTTTGGGATGCTCTGAGATGGTGACATTTAAATTCCTTCTTTATTGCTTTTTATTACAACACATTGATATGAATACAGTGATCAGACTTTATGTGTTTCATTAGGATATTTTTTACTGGTTAGCAACATACCCAGCAACAGTATGTGTTTGCTGTACTTGTGTTGAGAAGTTATTTGCCCAGGTTTTCCTGTTCGAGTAACAGTGAGACTAATGACACTTGCCATTTTTATGTGAAAATGGCAACTACTGTCAAGGGCAGATGTGCGATATTCCAGAAAGCGTTCACTTGGGTTTTGGACTTTTCCTCCGAGCTATGCCTCTGTCTGCTCAAGCCCAAAGTCCAAACACGTTTCCAGGATGCATCATGAGGATATTGTTTGCCAAAATGGAAGGACTTTAACTTCAGCCTTTTTTTCATTCATCCATTGGATGTGAGTATTACTGGCAAGGCCGGCATTTATTGCCCATCCCTAATTGCCAATGAGAAAGTGAGTCATCGGGCAGCACAGTGGTACAGTGGGTTAGCCCTGCTGCCTCACAGCTCCAGGGTCCCAGGTTCGATCCCGGCCCTGGGTCACTGTCCGTGTGGAGTTTGCACATTCTCCCCGTGTCTGCGTGGGTTTCACCCCCACAACCCAAAGATGTGAAGGGTATGTCATAATATATACCAATATATCATGGTGCAGACACACACTGATGGACACACACAGGGACCAATCAACATGTACAAACACCGCAGCCAATCACCAGTTAGAATACAAATACTATAACTATATAGGCAGAGGGCACCACGGTTCCCGTTCATTCTGGGTGCTGCCTCTGAGTGTAACAAGAACTCATCCAGCCCAGCACAGACTTACAACACGTGCTGAGAGAATCAACTGGTTCGGACAAGGCTTAGGTCTCTAGTTTAAGTTAGCAACATTTAGACCCACAGTCATCGTGTGTTAGTTAGTTAGAAGTAGTTAATAAAATTGAGTTGAACCTTCATCAGTGTTGGAAGTGTCTGTTCATCTCTCAAGTCTACACTAGCCAACACTTCAGGGTAGATGGATTGACCTCGCTAAATTGCCCCTTAATTAGAAAAAATGAATTGGGTACTCTAAATTTATTTTAAAAAAAGAGAAAGTGAGTCATCTATTGAACTGCTGCAGTCCATGACGTGTTGGAACACCCACAGTGCTTTTAGGGAGGGAGTTCCAGGATTTTGACCCAGCAACAATGAAGGAACGCCGATATAATTTCAAGTCAGGATGTTGAGGGACTTGGAGGGAAACCTCCAGGCGGTGGTGTTCCCAGGTATATTCTGCCCTTTTTCTTCCAGGTGGTAAAAGTAGTGGGTTTGGAAGGTGCTGCTGAAGGAGCCTTTCAAAAGTGCTGCAGCTTGTATATAGTACACACTGCTGCCACCGTGCAATGGGGATGGAGGGAGTGAATGTTTAATGTAATGGTTGGGGTACCAATCAAGCGGGCTGCTTTGGCTTGGATGGTGTTAAACATCTTGAGTGTAGTTGAAGCTTCACCCATCCAGGCAAGTAGAGAGTATTCCATCGCACTCCTGACTTGTACCGTGTAGACGGTCAACACATTTTGAAGAGGAGAGAAGTGAGTTTTTCACCACAGAATTCCCAGTCTCTGACCTGCTCGTGTAGCTGCAGTGTATATGTGGCAAACCCAGTTCTGTTTCCATGATGGCAATTGTTCTCACCCTGCACGGGAACAATCGCCCCCAGCTGCATGGGTCCCATCCAGGGTTATAACAGTAATGCTATTGAATGTCAAGAGGAAACGGGAATATTCTCTCTTATTGCAGGTGGTCATTTTGCCACTCTGTGAAAAACGCCACAATGCTCCTCATCAGAAACCCTCCCTGCTTAAGCGCAGTGCCCACACATGCCAGGTTCCATCGATATCTGAGCCGCCAGTCCGCCAGCTCATATAGTCCCTTTTCCTGTTCCTGCAGCAGAAGCTTGCCCACAACCTATGTGAGTGAGGGAAAATGGGCAGTGAGACTCCTGAGCTGAGGATCCTGACTCTTTACAAGGAGAGAGCCTAGGAGCTGGTGGGGGAGGAGCAGGAGCGGGCCTATGCTGAGAGCGAAGTGGGCCGACGAGAGAAAAGGGCGGAGCCTCTGCACCTTCACCCAGATGACCAAACTCAGGTGAGTTCAGTGCAGTCCAAACCATTGACCAGGCCATGTACTAAATCTATGTTCCTTGCCTTGCAGGAACATTACCCGAACAGCCTGGCCTGTCCACCAGCAGTGTCCCACCGCCCACCCTCGACAAGATTTGGAGGAGGTCTCTGGGGAGAACACCGATGAAGCATCACAGCTATCACCCGGACCATCCACCATCGCAGAGACACACACAGTGGTGGGCAAACCTACCAGGCAGGTTTCTGGGTCACTTTCCAATGAGCAGCACACTGCTTCTGATGCACACTAGGTGGGGGCAGGAATGTCCCAGGGATCGGACAGCCAAAGGTGTGCTGGATCCTAGGACAGACAATGCAGGAGAGCCTCACGGGCTGTAGTGGAGGGCCCCACTGGATCTCTCGAGGCAGTGGAACCACATCTTTAACAGGTTGCTGCACCGCTCAATGACAGATCATGTAGCACTGTGGACATTATTGTATTGGGACTCCGCTGCGGTCTCCAGCCTCTGCATTAGCATCAACAGCCACGACCTCAGGGGATATCCCTTGTCCCCAACGCGCCATCCCTGCAGCCTGTGATGTCCCTTGAAAATGCCAGGTATGGGCAGCACGGTGGCCTAGTGGTTAGCACAACTACCTCACGGCGCTGAGGTCCCAGGTTCGATCCCGGCTCTGGGTCACTGTCCGTGTGGAGTTTGCACATTCTCCCCGTGTCTGCGTGGGTTTCGCCCCCACAACCCAAAAATGTGCAGAGTAGGTGGATTGGCCATACTAAATTGCCCCTTAATTGGAAAAAATAATTGGGTAATCTAAATTTATTAAAAAAAAGAAAATGCCAGGTATTTGCGACTGGCCGAGGATGTGTTACTATCATGAACACTCCTTGGAAAACGGGTGCATACGTGCATGAAGCGCACCTGGTGGTCACACACACACACACCAGCACATTGAGGGAGTGGAACCCCTTCTGGTCAATGAAGAGGATTTCCTGGTGCCACGGGGAGTGGAGATCGACATGGGTACAGTTGATTGCCCCCTGCATCTGAGGCTATGTTTTCAAAGCCCGTAGACCTCTCATCCTGCCAGGCCTGGGCCAAGTCACAATGTGTGATGTCCAGAGCGCTAGTGGGAAGTGCATCCGTCACCTCACGGAAACAATTATGGGCAAATACCTGCGATAGTCTACACAGGTCACCTGTGGAGCCTGGAACGCCCCGTTGTGTAGAGGTTCAGGCCTGCCATGACCTTCATCAGGGAGTGGGTGTCCACCCCTGCCACGTGGCACCAAGTCCGCAAGTCCGTGGCACAGACACCGCATAGTCTCCCTTGTGAGGCGGAGTCTTCTATGTTGTCCGACATCTCCATGAAGACACACGAGTCCGATAGACCCTTGAGCTCCTGTGCCTTTGTGCCTCCTGCATGGCTGGTGCAGCCTCCTACCCCCTAGTCTGCCCTGCAACCGCCTTATCTCCTTCCGCAGGGTCTTCCCTCGGTGCCAACGCACATTGCTGCTGCAGTGTGTGCTCCTCCAGTGGAGTGATTAGTAGGATGGTCAGCTCCACCAGCTCCATTCCCGTATTGATCGGATTCCTGCGAGGGATGTGAGAGAGGGATAGAGAGTCAGGTTGGTGTTGCCGCTGCTGGCCATCATTACCTTCCCAGAGCCTGGAGTGACAGTGGCTACCACTCACTCACAGCTCAGGTGCCCACCTATCTCCATAACAGGACTGGCCCTGGCCAATTCTCTTGCCCACTGAGAATCACCTGTAGCCTCCTGTCTGGTTGTCCCCTCTCTTATGGGCTCTAACACTGGGGTTCTAACAAGAGGGTTATATGCTCGCACATCCCGAATGGCCAAAATCATCTGGATGGTGATGTCCACCTTGAGGGCTAATGGATCCTGAGTGGCAGGTATTGGAGTCCAGTAGAGAAACAAACCCGGGGCCTCTCGATCCCATTCAGCCAAGCATGGAGCCCTGAGTACTAATCCCATTCCTTGACTTTGAGACTATGGGCAGCTGACTTTTGATGTCCAATTAGTTTGACGAGCATGAGTCTCAGGCATTTTAGAGGGCACAATTACTTATGTTTCAGGGAGAGGCAAAGTTAATAGGCCTTCTCACTCAGGCTGCATCAGCCCGAGATCTCATTGCTGTCATGCCACAGCACAGCTACTCCATTCTCCCACTGATCCCCACCGCCGCCACCCCTCAATCAGGATGGACACAATGTTTCCTTCACCCACCCAGCCCAGCCCATTAGGCCTGGCTTCTTGACTCTCATCACACCCCACCCCACGTGCCCTGCAGCTATCCCCGCTCCATACTCACTTGCCACATACAGCAATCTTCAGCAGCCCCTAAGAGCTCACTTTAATAACACAGACAGCAGATGGATACAGCATGAAAAGTTCATTTAAACAGCGGACTGCAGACTTCAGGACCGCCCACACCAACTTCTACCCCCACACTGCACCGTTAGTGCAGCCCTATACCCTCAACAGCTGCCCTCCTCTTTCTCTCACCCTCCCCGACGCCCCCACCCCATCTAGAACCCCGAGCCCCCTCCTGGGCACCTGAGACCCCCAACACCCCCCTTCCCCGACCCCTCTCCAGAGCTGGCCAGTGAGCTCTGTCCCCTTGGATTCCCTGGTGTTCAGTAGAGACAGTGATGCTCATCTCCTTCCTCCCTCTCGGAGATCATGGTACCTGGTTCCCGCTAAGCAGTAGTAATTTGTGGTGGGTGGGAAGGTTCACTGAGGGCTGAAGATGAGATGTTATTAGGTACGTAGTAATGGATTCAAATTCATGCAAATCAGGTTTGTGCCCTTCCTGGGAGATACCTTCATCGGGGAGAGCCTGGGAAGATCACGATCGGAAATCTCGCCGGCACAAATCCTATTTTCGGCCTCTCACAATATTTAGCAGTCATGATGGGATTTAGTGCCCGTGCCTAACGTTTTCCGCTTCAGCAGGTGGTATGTTATGATGAAGGAGAAAAAACCCTGGAATTATATACGGAAATGTTAAACTTTAAAAACGACCTGAGTTTTATATTTTTAAAATGGACACAGACCCCAGTCACTGACAAGAGTGGCTGCAGGGTCGTTCTCTAAGGAACAATGAATCTCCTCTCCGTGGTTCCAGACAAGGTAATTCAAAAATAATGAAAAGACTGATTACCATTTCTGGGAAAGACAAAGGAACATAATGTCCATCTCATCCAAATAGATGTCAAGCAGCCAGCAGAAAATCACACTTGGATAAAGAACTGAAATCTCTCTAGTGAACCACAGAACAATCAACGACGGGAATCAACCTGTATCGACTTCGACACGTCATCATCTGCTCTTGGAAACTAAAGGACTGTTCTATGGAGTAAGGTTATTACCGATTAAAAAGGTACGGTGAAATGGTAAAACACAGGCATCTACATTCATATAGATTAGAAGTAAGAATAAGTCCAATAGTAAGTACATATAAATAAACAGTTTATTTATATTTACTTACTATTGGAATGTAGCTGCCTGTGTTTTACCATTTCACCGTACCTTTTTATTCGGTAATAAAGTTACTCCATCATAACTGAAGAAAGCCTGGTTACATTGGTTCCTTTTTAAACACAACTACTGGATCTGGAAAAGGCATCAAAGGAAAGGGAACCTTGTTAGATGAAACCCTGTAGCTACCAGCAGAGAGTGGGTTGAATAAAAGCGGGGAGCCAGCCACCCCTCCCCTCACCCAGGTTTGTACAATTTGTGGGTGTCCCAGCCGGACGGTGACAAATCGAGGGGCCTCACCCGGATCAACATCTTTTGGGGAGCCCCACCTGGGGCTGGCATAGCAGTGGCATTGCTCATGGCACATGCTCCATATAATCAGTATGGATGTGTCACTGCACTCATCGATGTTGATGTGGGCCTTGCTCTTTGACTTCGCTACTGTAATATCAGTGTTGAAATCTGGAATTGTATGGTTTCTGTGTGGGTCTGTGATAACCCTTGCAATGTGCATAGTAAACCGATAAATCACTCAAGTCAACAAATATGTAACTGGTCGAGCCCCAAACCAATTCCCATTCTATGTGCCATGTAAAAGCTAATAATTATCCTTGATTTAGGATTACATATGCTATTAACATCTATTAGGTCAAGCTGTGTACATGCATTCTGTAAACTTGGCAACATGTAAGCTCACTGTAGAAAATCACTTGGCTTTAGTGAGTTAAAGAAAGAATCTGTATTCAACCAGTCAGCATCTCAGAAAGGTGTGGTGATCAAATATTGACACTGATTCATCGACAAACAATACGCACTATCCAAACGGTTTATTTATGTGACTAATATAATAGTGTCAGCCATTTTGCATTATTTCCTTAGTTTTACAACAGCACAACTAAGCACTGTAAATATTGGCTGTTTTTCAACATTCATAAATCACTGGTTAACAATTGATGAGTTGTGCAAGTCAGTTACTGCGAGAAGATATTTTCCAACCAGATCAGATTGTAAGCCTATTGAAAGTTCCATGCTGAGTAATATCTGCGTTTATTCAGGCCTGTCAAGTGTCAAAAAATAAATCGGTGTTTTTTTTTATTCTTTCATGCGGCGTGGCTGTCACTGGCAAGGCCAGCATTTGCCCATGAACTGAGTGGCTTGCTGGGCCATTTCAGTGGGCAGTCAAGAGTCAACCAAATTACTGTGGGTCTGGAGTCACATGTAGGCCAGACTAGGTAAGGACGGCAGATTTCCTTCCCTAAAGGACATCAGTCAACCTGGTGGGCTGATACAACAATCAATGATTGTTCCATGGTCACTTTTACTGAGACTGGCTTTTTTATTCCAGATTTTATTAATTGTATTTAAATTCCACCAGCTGCACTGGCAGGATTTGAACCCATGTCATCAGAGCTTTAGCCTGGGACTCTGGATTACCAGCTCAAGGACATTACTCTGAATATCATTCAGTCCCCAGACTGCCACAAATCAAAGAGATCATAGTATCATGGAACTTACAGTGCAGACGGAGGTCATTCGGCCCATTGAGTCTACACCGGCCCCTGAAAAAGCACCCTATCTAAGACCACACCTCCACCCTATCCCCGTAACCCAGCAACCCCTCCTAGCTTTTGGACACTACGGGGCAATTTAGCATGACCAATCCACCTAACTCGCACATCTTTGGACTGTGGGAGGAAACCGGAGCACCCGGAGGAAACCCACGCACACACGGGAAGAACGTGCAGACTCCGCACAGACAGTGACCCAAGCCGGGAATCGCTGGCGCTATGGAGCAACAGTGCCAACCACTGTGCTACTGTGCCGCCCTAATCAACAATAACAACAATTAAACCTGTTTTTTTACTATTAAAGGGGTCAGTTAGTCTTTGGCCAGGATGATGCAGAGGTGATCCCGTTTAACCACTTCAATAGGTTCATAGATCATAGAATTTACAGTGCAGAAGGAGGCCATTCGGCCCATCGAGTCTGCACCAGCTCCTGGAAAGAGCACCCTACCCAAGGTTAACACCCCCACCCTATCCCCATAACCCAGTAACCCCACCCAACACTAAGGGCAATTTTGGACACTAAGGGCAATTTATCATGTCCAATCCATCTAACTTGCACATCTTTGGACTGTGGGAGGAAACCGGAGCACCTGGAGGAAACCCACGCACACACGGGGAGGATGTGCAGACTCCGCACAGACAGTGACCCAAGCCGGAATCGAACCTGGGACCCTGGAGCTGTGAAGCGATTGTGCTTTCCACAATGCTACCATGCTGCCTAAGTTTCAAGGGGATGGACTTGGTTTGAGGTGACTATTTCATTATCCATGGCTTAGTGATCTTTCTAAATTCACCATCACTTCAATATAAGTGGGAGGATGGGGAGGATGCAGCCTGATGTCATGTGATAAACCTATAAAGATTGGATTCATAGAAGCTCTGATTCACGTCCAACTCCCGACCAGCTTCACTGCCTGACCAGAGGGGAGAAATGGAAATTTATAGGCCGGTGTCACAGCCAGGCACCGATGTGGACGGTCCCCTGGATCTTGTAAGAGATGCTTGCAGAATACTAGAGGCCCCAATGAGATCAGGGCTCAAGGCCTGAGGAGGTCCATGGTCTCTTTGAGAGGTCTGGATGGAGTAAAAACATTTCTCCTCATCTCACTTCTCGCTCTCTTGCTGAGCATCTTGAAATTGTGACCACTAGTCACTGACTTACCAACGAGTGGAAACAGGATATCTTTCTTTACCCTGACATAATGGTTCAGAATTTTGAACCCCTCAATAACGTCACCGCTTCATCTTGTCTGCACTAAGGAGAACATGCCCAATTTCTCTCATCTTTCCTTGTCGCTAAAATTTCTCATTCCTGGTGGAGGTGGCACGGTAGCACAGTGGTTAGCAGTGTTTCTTCACAGCGTCGTTTTCGCAGGTTCGATTCCCGCTTGGGTCACTCTCTGTGCAGAGTCTGCACGTTCTCCCCGTGTCTGCGTGGGTTTCCTCCGGGTGCTCCGGTTTCCTCCAACAAGTACCGAAAAACGTGTTGTCGGGTGAATTGGACATTCTGAATTCTCCCTCTGTACCCAAACAGGCGCCGGAGTGTGGCGACTAGGGGTTTTTACAGAAACCCAATTGCAGTGTTAATGTAAGCCTACTTGCGACAATAATATAGATTACTATTTAAATTTCCTCTGCATTCTCTCCAGGGCTTTAACATCCTTCCTTAAATAAGGTGCCCAGAACTGAACACAATACTCTAAATGTGGTCTGACCAATGGTTTGCAGAGGTATAGCATTACTTCCTTGCTTTTGTACTCTATGGGCGGGATTTACCAACCCTCCACCGCGTGTTTTCCGGCGGGGGATGTGGCCCACCAGCGGGGTCAACCGGTCCCACCGTTGTCAATGGGAGTTCCCGTTGACAGCACCCCTCATTGCCGGGAAACCCATGTGCTGGTGTAACCGGAATTTCCTGCTGGCGTGAACAGCCGGTAAACATAGATTTCATAGAATTTACAGTGCAGAAGGAGGCCATTCAGCCCATCGAGTCTGCACCGGCTCTTGGAAAGAGCACCCTACCCAAGGTCAACAACTCCACCCTATCCCCATAACCCAATAACCCCACCCAACACTAAGGGCAATTTTGGACACTTAGGGCAATTTATCATGGCCAATCCACCTAACCTGCACATCTTTGGACTGTGGGAGGAAACCGGAGCACCCGGAGGAAACCCATGCACACACGGGGAGGATGTGCAGACTCCGCACAGACAGTGACCCAAGCCGGAATCGAACCTGGGACCCTGGAGCTGTGAAGCGATTGTGCTATCCACAATGCTACCGTGCTGCCCCCTACATAGAAAATAGAAGCAGGAGGAAGCCATTCGGCCTATGTCTCAATCCTAATGACCCCTCAAGAAGGGTGATCACCATCATTTATATTGATACTTGTGCGAAATATATTCCTGCCTGCCACATGCAGCGCACATGGTATGTCCAATTGTTATCCATCTTGAGCTACTCCAGATCACCTGAAATTTAACACTTAAATTAAATAATTATCCTTGATAATTGTGTCAACTGGAACTCAGTTGTCAGGCTGTAGCCTCATAGTCAGAAGATTGTAGGTGTGAGCCTCAATCTAGGGTCTTGAGCACCAAATCTGGCCTAGAAGTCCAGTGCAGCACTGAGGGAGTTCTACATTGTCTGTGGTGTCAGCTTCCATATGAGACATTAAACCGAGGCCCTTCACTGTCCTTTCAGGTGAATGTAACAGGTTTCGTGGCATTGTAAAAGCAAGGGTATTCTCCCTTGAGACCTGGCCAATATATATCCTTCAACCAGCATGACTAAAACAAATGATCCGGTCAATTATTTGTGAGAATCTTGCTCTGTGCCACTTGACTGCATTGGTTGCTGCATTTCAACAGTGATTGCAGTTCAAGAAGTGTGACATTGGCTATGCAGTGCCTTGTGAAATATTAAGGTCATGAAATGCATTATATAAGTGCAAGCTCCTTCTGTATGAGTACTGCTTGCTTGTTCATTTTCATAACCTTATGTTTCATGTTTTGAATAAAGCCCATATTCTGTGTCCTGTGGTGAATCTGCTGTTACACCTACCCACTACCCTCATACTCAACGTGATGCCATCTGCTATCTGTACTGGAGTAGCAAACTCAGTGACAGCTTTTACAGCTCATGATGTCTGAGATGTCTGTGAATTCAGACTATTAGGATAAAGCTTCATCCCATGACTTATGGCACTAAAGAATAGTGAGAAAAACAGAACCTGGACTCCATTTTTCCGACCTCCTATTTTAGCATTGGCTAGAAGAACTACCGAACCCCTGACCCAATGATTCTGTTTTTCTTCATTTTGTTTTATGAAGTCCTGCAAATAGGGAAGGTAGCCTCCTGCACTGTGTGAAGCCATCTCTAATCCAGACACTGAAAGTGCAATTGAAGTGTGACAGTATGAACATCTGCTGAGGATGATTGGAAGTCAACTTTGTGGTATTCATTTACCAGTCATGTCCTGCATCCAGCACCAACCAACTGGAATAGATCATTGCCTCACGAGGCACAGCCTTTCATTTTGAGTTAGCCATGATGCCAACAGCCAGAGTGCCCTTGTAAGGTTTGAGATCCCACCCCATCTGATGAGTTTGACATTGAGAGTGGCAGGCAAAAATAACATGAGGATTCAGGGAAGGATTCAGAATCAGGGGCGGGATTCTCCGACCCCACGCCGGGTCGGAGAATCGGCGGGGACCGGCGTAAATCCCGCCCCCGCTGTCTCCCGAAGTCTCCGGCACCAGAGATTCGGCGGGGGCGGGAATTGCACCGTGCCTGTCGACCCCCCCCCCCCCCCCCCCCCCCGCCGATTCTCCGGCCCGCGATGGGCCAAAGTCCCTCCGCTGTCATGCCGGTCCTGCCGGCGGGAATCAAACCACCTCCCTTACCAGCGGGACCAGGCGTCGCGGGCGGGCTCCGGGGTCCTGGGGGGGGGGGGGGACGCGGGGTGCCCCCACGGTGGCCTGGCCCGCGATCGGGGCCCACCAATCGGCGGGCGGACCTGTGCCGTGGTGGCACTCTTTTCCTTCCACGTTCACCAGAGTCTTCACGATGGCAGATGCGGAAGTGACCCCCTCCCCTGCGCATGCACGGGGATGACGTCAGCAGTCGCTGACGCTCCGGCACATGCGCAGACTTCCGCCGGCCAGCGAAGTCCCTTCGGCACCGGCTGGCGTGGTGTCAAAGGCCTTTCCCGCTGGCCGGCGGGCGCTAACCACTCCGGCGCGGGCTTAGCCCCTCAAGGTTAGGGCTTGGCCCCTAAAGGTGCGGAGAAATCCGCATCTTTGGGGCGGCCCAACGGTGGGGTGGTTCACGCCACTCCATCCCACCAGGACCCCCCGCCCCGCCGGGTAGGGGAGAATCCCGGCCATGGAGTTTGGTTCAAAAACATATGTGGACATTAAATCTCGCAGCACTATTTCAGATAAAAATAGGGGGCTCGCTTGGTATTCTGGCCAATGTTTATTCTTCAACCAGCTCAAAAACAAACTCAATGTAGTTTGAAGGACCTTGATGTGCACAAGTTGACTGCACCTTTCCTGTTAGTGTTTATTCTTCCTAACATACTTTATTGGTTGTATAGTGCTTTGGGACAACTGGGGTTGTGAAATGTGTCATATAAATGCAGGTTTTTTCTTTATTCAAACTAATACATAACATTGAAAAGCTGTCATCCTTGGATAAACTCTTCACCTAGGTACCGATTTGTCAGATGGGTCTGTACTTTGTATTGGAAAATAATCAAACAATTTGGTTATTGTAGATAAACCATTAACAACAAAATGGACTTATTTAGCACCTTAATGTAATCAAATGTCCCAAAGAATGTCAAAAGATGAGCTATTGGGCAAAATTTGACACCAAGCCACAAGAAGATACTTGTGGCCAAACAGATTCAACCAATTGGGAACAAAGACCAGTAGCGAGCGCATTTAGCCACGTGCTTCCCGGTGCTCCCAGCGCCGAGAAACACATGGCTATACAATGCGACTTGCATTGTATAGAGAGTCGCATTACAATGTAATTGTATTGTATAAGGGACCTCAGCGAGGAATGGCGTCCTGATCTCAGAGGCCCCCAAAGCAAACCCCAACACTCCCCCAGAGCCCAAATGCACAATGGGAGGGGGTCCCTGCACCCCACCACCCACACAGAGCAACCCCAGCCCAATCGCTCATGCAAAAATGCCAGCCTGGCAACTTGGCAGTGCTAACCTGGAAGCCTGGCAGCACAACTTGGCATTTTGGCAGTGCCAGGCTGACACCCAAGTGGCACTGCCAGCATTTCCAGGTGGCACCAAAGGGTATGCAGCTGGAGGCCTCCAATCCCCTGGGAGGCCTGCACGAGTGCCATTCCATCTGGTCCCTGTTCCTGGGAACCAGCACTCACCCAAGGTCTCCGAGGCAAAGGGGATGAATCCCAAATAATCAGGTACCTCGGGAATCTGCACATTAGAGTGAGACTAGCTGTCTTGTTCTAATATGCAGATTTGCCATAAGTGATCCCACCCACAATGGGTGGGATTTACATCAAAACGTCTCGCGAGAGCACATTGAATTCCGCGAGGCGCGGCGAACCGGGTAGACCCCGGGAGCAGGATCTCTCGGCTTTTATTGGCCACGCCGAGCCGCAGCGAGCTGCTTTTCAGGCGCAGTGTGGCCATTGGATCACACCTCAAAGTGAGATGGCTTTTAAACAGCTTCTTAAAGGAGGAGAGAGTTATAGAGAGGAGAGATTTACAAAAGAAATCCCAGAGATTACGGCTATGCACCTAAAGGCACGGCCGACAATATAGGACAAATTAAATGATGGATGCAGAAGACACCAGAATTGGAAGGAGAATGAGTTCTCAAAAGGTTGTAGGGAAAAAGAGGGCCGCTGCCATGGAAGGGCGTGAGCACGATATCTCTGTCTTTCCACTAAAACATACTGTACAACAGCAGTTCGCCCGAAGTATCAACTTCAGTGGACTGCAAGGAAGATAATTGCACAGTGTACCTCTGCGAAAGTCTGCTCATCCTTGAACAGATTTTGAAGTAATGAGCATTTAAAGAGGCGACCTTTTTCACATTCGCTGTGTTACCGAGGCCCCAGAGAGTGCATGACTTTACATTCTGCTTGGTGAGATTTGCTATTTTAGGTCAGTACTGGTGTGGCAGGCGTTCAGCAGATGGTGCTGTCAGTGAATGCATCTACCGCCCTCCATTCCCAAAATAAACATCTGCTGTAACTGCAGCCAGTGACATGAAAAAAAGAGCATACAGCGGATGAAAACCAGCACTCGTCCTTTATGTCGGCCTTCAGCAAGTGCACACTCGAGTCACATTTTAATCAAGTGCAGCACATTCTCTTGCCCTGATTCTGCTTAAGGGAAGTGCCAAGTGGAGACTGAGTCTCCTGACTGATGAGTGATATTTTGCTTTAAGTGGTGATAAGATGATAATGAGCAGTTGTATCATCTGTGACCCGCGACCAAACTGGTTGTTAAATTGCCAACTGCACTCTGAGGCTTGGGATTTGAGTTCTGAATGTGATTCTCTGCAGTTGAGTTCCATTTTAGTGGGACTTGGGGCTAAATTGGCTGCGTTTTTGAAACAGACAGTCTTTCTTGTTGACGTACACATATATCCAGAGACCCAGACTTTAACTGAATGTTTACCATTGAAACGTTTTGCTTTTAGGGATGGGATTTACCGGACCTTCCCACCGACGGGATCTTCCGGTGCCGGAGAAGGCGACCCCAAACCCCCCCCCCCCCCCCCATCACAGCAGGTTCCCCGCCGGAGGGATGGGTGAGCCACGCCAATAACGGGCCACCTCTGCCACCGGAAATAACGCCGCGGGGGAGGGGAGGATGGGAAAATCCCGCTCCAGATGTTTCATCCTGAGCAGAGGACCTTTTGGAACGCACTTTGTCTGGCACCTTCCCCTGACCCCTGCTGCTATGAGGGGTGAGGCACTCTCAATTACGACATGAAAGTTAGGTCAGTAATCAAAGGCTTTAATAAGCAGTGAACAACGGCAACATCCAAGAGAAGTGTGCTCGCAAAATGGAGTCTCATCTTAAATACTGTTTCCCAGGGGGCGTAGCCAGAGGCGGAGTCCCCCAGGGTTCCAAGCCTCTTAAAGGGGCAATGTCAAGCCTCTTAAAGGGGCAAGGTATTCCGATCATCACAAGGGGCCTTGCCAGAATTAGGGAGCTCCCTGACAGCATCGCTCAAGGAACCATCAGAGCGGACAAAGCATTCCGTCGTGTCAAGATGGTGTTCCATGGAGGGCTGTACAGTAACAAAAAAGAGGCAAGAAGATTTAACCCCCGAGGATGTGATTTCAAAAATGTTCAGTTCTCAAATTGGACCCCAACCTGCCCACTTCCACATCTACTGGAGTAGGATTCAAGGCTGAGACGTGAGACAGGTGGCCAATCCACTCTTTGGAAGCAGGCTGGTCGATGAAACCTTTTTAGCAGACTGCATTTCACAGCATTCATGTGTCTAATTGATGGAGACCAGAGATGGGATTCTCCGCTGCGAGTCCGCCTCCCAACGGCTGCCAGTGAGGACAGAGAATCTAGCGCCCAGTCAAATCTCCATTCACCGCAGCAGGAACAGAGAATCCCAATGGTGTGAAGGAGCGGAGAATCAAAGCCCAGGGTTTTGGACTTTATGAACCCCAGCAGGTAAAAGGAGCTGAGAAGGGTCAGACCCATAAGGCAAATACAGTTATTGCCCCAGTTGTGGGCCAGGGGGACCTTGTTACCCTCCATGGTGACCAAACCTCACCCAATACCCACTAAGAATTCCAACTCTGTCCAATGTCTGATGCCACTGCAATGATTGTTTCCTTTCCCCTGGTGAGTCCTGGTGAGTAATGATCAACGTCATCCAACCATCGCACCCGCTCCACCATCCTCGCTGCAACTTCATCGACCTGGCATCGGCTCTGTGGGCGATTATTCCAGTCTGTTAATCAGATTGGCCGTCGGGTGGGAAATCTGTTGACAAACCTTCAGCAGCTCTGATTTTAACAACCTTTCCCCCCCCCAACAAGATCACACTGACGTAGTTTAGAACTGTTCCCAAGTTTTATAAACGGAGGTATATGTGGTGAATGAGAATTCACACGGTATTATAATCTGTAATCTCCGCCCAGGATTCCTCCCCCTGGAGCTGCTGTATAAGATCCGTGCCACAGGGTCAGCCAGCCAGTTCAGCGAAAGTTCAACGGCTAACAGGCTGGCTCTGTTGTAAGTATATTAAAACCACTATTCTAATCCTACAAGTACGTGTCCGTAGAATTGTTGGTTCCAACAATATAAATCCCCTAATTTCTTCAGGAAATACTTGAAAAGCCTTATTTTAGAGTTTCCTGACCCAAACCCCTCCCACCACCACACTCCATCCAGCCCCGAGTCAATATCAAGACCATTGGGAACAAAAGCAAGGAAGTTGGGCTAAACCTTCACACTAGTTTAGAGCATTACATCCAATGTTGGGCATCAGCGCTTTAGAAAGGAAGTCAACGCCTTGAAGAGTGTGCAAAGGAATGAATTTGAGTTTACCAGAGACAGTATCATACCCCAGAGATGAAGGGAAGACGAGAGAAGCTGTAATCGTCCTTTTTAAAACAGAGAAGGTTAAGTGGAGATTTCGAGAGATGTTCAGATTCGGGAGAGGACACTGATTCGCACATCTGTCACTGCATTAATAGCAAAATTTGAGGATATTTGCATGTAAGGTTGGATTCATTTTATTTTCAGTGTATATTCACAAACATAGCTTTTTCCCTTTGGGGAATAGTGGGAAAGGATTCCCAAGCTGATTATCAGCCAGTTGAACTGTGCTGAATGCTTCTCCTGTCACCAATAAGTCCTGGTGTTGGACTCAAACCTGCAGCTTCTGGTCCAGAGTTATGGATGCTACCACTGGGCCATCCCTACTTGGTCGGATTCACACAATATAGAGAAGAAAGCTGCAAACCTTTATACAGTCAATACTGTTCTGATTCTCTGACAGATTATTAATGGTTATCCTCCACATAAGCAGTCATCCTAAACCCCATGTTCCTGTCCTGTTATCATCTGTCACGAACCATGCTGATGGTATATGCGAGGGTATCTTGAAACATCGGTTCATGAAGGTGTGTATATTTGGTTTCTGGAAGGGTGTGAGGATTCACGTGAAGCCCTAGTGAGGATAACCAGCCCCGTTGTCTTGTAACAATTATTAAAGATGCTTAAATTAAATGAAAGACAAGTACACACAAACAGGACTACACCACTCTAAGACAATTATGTATGTGAATCACTACACGCCCACACAGTTCATGTAGAACATACCCCTTGTTCCAAAATATATCTACACTCCCAGACATCTTAAGACTTCCCCTTTCCCCAAACACCCAAATCAAATAAATCTATCAGTCAAATCCAGTTTATAGCTACCGCAGAATACAGGGTTGATAATCAAGTCAGGGAAAAGTCTTTTCCTGGTCCATGGAACATATTCTGATTGCCTGAATGAAGGTTTATTCATGGCCTTGTCTCCATGACTCAGATGGGGGCCTAGCCTCTTGGCTGTGAGTTTTCAACTGGCCTCGCAAGCTGTTAGATGTAAAACTGACCTGTCTGCTTCTGAGGGTGAAGACAATTGCACCATTTTCTCCGATGATCTTCCATTCTATGTATTTGGATGCCTCTCTCAACTTCTTGACTCTAGAAATTAGCATGTGTATACCTCCACTGATCTCTTAGTCGTTGAGGTAAGATGGGCGGGATTCTCTGACCATTGTGTTTCTCGACAGCGTCAACATGGCCTCAGGAGCAGTGGTTCTGACCCCTACAGGGGGCCAGCATGGCACTGGAGCGACCCACGCCGCTCCAGCTGCCGATCCCTGGCATCAGGTGGGCGCTGCGGGTCTGCGCATGTGCAGTGGGACCGGTGCCAATGCACGCATGTGCCATTGCTCCCTTCTCTGCGCCGGCCCCGACGCAACATGGCGTAGGGCTACAGGGGCCAGCGCGAGACAAAAGCGGCCCCCAGCCCGAAAGGCCGGCCCTGATCGCGGGCCAGGCCACAGCAGAGGCCCCCCCCCCGGGGTCAAATATCCCTCCCCACCAGGCCACTCCCGGATGGACCCACGCCGAGGTCCCACCGGGTAAGAGCAGACGTGAACAGCACCGGCTGGACTCGGCCCCCCACCGGCGCCTCGCCGGCGCCAATGGAGCCGATTCTCCGCTATCCAGAATTCAATTTACACCTGATTCTGTCCATGGGGGGACATGCAGGGCAGAGCCCACAGTGCAAGCTGAGGCCAACATGTAGCCCGTTGGACCTGTTTGGGCACGTGCGTACGCACTATGCTAACATGTCGACCTTTCACCCCCTGCAGACAATGGATATTGGAATTCAACCAGCAATGGTGGCCTTCCTGTGAGTCGCCGCAGCCCTGGGGGATGCCCTGTGTGAGCTGCAGCTGCTCGAGTAGGAGGAGGAAGCTGCAGCAGGGGAGCATGCAGCGGAGCGTGCCGCAGAGGGACAGAAGGCAGCCGCCCAGGATGGGGAGCTCGATAGGCCAAAGAGGAGATGGTGCTAAGGAGACGCCGCATGAGGCCTCGTGCGTACCAGCAGCGTCTGTCATTCGAACACCTGCCGTACCGGGCATGCCACCGAAGACTCCGGCTGAGCAGAGAGACAGTGCAACATATCTGCCAGATCATTGCGTGCCTGGCACCGCGGGGGTATGGGGGAGGTCACCCGCTCCTGGTGGCAGTCAAGGTTACGGTCACCCTGAACGTTTGGGCCACGGGCTCCTTCCAGGCGCTGAGTGGGGACCTGTCCGGGATCTTACAGATCTCGGAACACAGGTGAATCCGCGCTGACATGGAGGCTCTATATTCCCAGGCAGCTCAATACATTCACTTCAATGTGGACAGAGCCAACCAGTTGCCCAGGCAGCGGGGGTCGCCGCAATCGACAGGATGCCACAGGTCCAGGGGGTGATCGACAGGATGCGTGTCCCTCTACGGGGACCTGCAGATGACAGGCTGCTGTACACCAACTGAAAGGGGTTCCACTCGATGAACGTGCAACTGATATGTGACCATCAGCTGCCCATCATGCATGTCGGCGGCCAATAGCCAGGCAGTGTTCACGACTTCTTCATCCTGCACACTCGACGATTCTTGACCTCTTCGAGGCAGTGCCACCCCCCACCCCCCTGACCCTCCCCACCCTTCCACCCCCCCCCCCCCCCCCCACCCCCCCCCCCCCCCCCCCGGGCTGGGGAGGTGGCTCCTGAGCGACAGGGGTTATCCACTGCCGTCGTGGTTGATCACATCTATCCGGAGGCCACAGACCGACGCGGAGACCCATTACAATGACGCCCATGCAGCGACCAGGAGTGTGATCGAGCTGTGCATCGGCCTCGTGAAGATGCGGTTCAGGTGCCTGGACCACTCTGGAGGGGCCCTCCAGTACGACGCTGAGGGGGTTGCCGCATCGTGGCAGCTTGCTGTGTCCTCCACAACATCGTGCAGCAGATGGGCAACGTGTTGGAGGAGGAGGATGTACACAAGACCGATGAAGAGGATGCGGGGGAGGTGGGGGGGATGGGCAGGTCATGTGGCCCAGGCAGGCAAGGCAGGTAAAGCAGGCCGCATGACATGTGCACCAGGACCAATGTACACGGTACGCTCTGATCGCCTCCAGGTCTACCGTATGATCGGGTCTGACTCCTGCCTATAGTAGCACTTTCCACCGTCCATCTGGGTGATCCCTGCATGTGAGCTGGCCATTCCATCACACAGTCCCATCAGGTCCATGGGGTGATAGTGGTGGGGAAGGTTCAGGGAGGGGGGGAGGGTAGGGAGCCTGGGTCACCCACAACGTCCGGTCATTTAACTAGTGCCAACTTAACTGGTGTCTACGCTTCTGGCCTTACAGACCCTAACACTATGTCGAGTAGGACCCCAGATGGTACAGCAGGAGTGGAGGCGGCCTGCTGTGATTCAAGCCCTGCCACCTGGGACCCGTTGTCGGGCGTCTTCTGGGGCAATCAGGCCTGGGTGGGCCCAGCTGCTCCTCTATGTCCCAGGTGGTGTGGCGTCACCCTGTTTTGCCCACTGCCCACCAGATGCACCAGGGACAGGAGGAGGGGAGTCCGAGATGCTGCGGTGTTCCAGCACCTCCCCAGCGGGAGTCACCACACAGGCCCCATCACCTCCTCCTCCCTCGGGTGCTCGATGGCTCCCAGACTATTCCATGGGATGGGGTGCGAGCAGAACTATCCCCTGAGGCTCTCCCAGCACGTCAGTCCTGGAGGCCCGCTCTGGTCTAGACCAGGGTCTGCATGCTCGCGGCCATGGAGCACAGGAGTAGACCACCTCCCTCTGGGACTGGGCCATCTCCCTCTGGGACTGGGCCACCTCCCTCTGTGTCTGTGCAAACGTCGACCAGTGCCGGGGCAATGCCACCGCGTACCCAGCCATGGCCTGCTGAGACTGGGCCATGCTCAGGAGTGCCGCTGCGATTTCCAGGTGGCTGTGTGGCAGCAACCCTGTCCTAGGCCTCGGCCAGTGCCTGCACAGAATGTCCCAGGCCTTGGACATGCTGATCCATAGCGAAAACCGTCACCCCCAATGCCTTCATCACGGACACCACTCGGTGCAACACATGGTCGGCACCACCACCTGCTCCTGCACACAGTTGGACTCCTCCAACTGCAGGTGCTGGATGCTTGACGACTGCTTCTCCACAATCAATGGGAGTGTCCGTTCCAGAAGCCCGAAATCCGTCTGGACGGCAGCTAGACCCTGGGGTCAGCCCGCTTTCCGACCATCCGCCACCTCGGGTGCTCCTACCTCCACCTGCTGTACCGGATCAGCTGTGCGGTGAGCACCAGAGAATGGCCCCGGAGACTCTTCACTAAAATGCCCAACCGAGGTGAGTGTTTCTGGGATGGTGGAGGGTGTTGGAGACAGCTGTGATGGAAAGTCAGTGTCACCCTCCGACTCGAGTTTCGGGGTCTCCTGAGTCTCGGGCGGAGGGCTGGTGTCCAAGTTTCTCCCATCACTGCTCGGCTCACGGCGGGGGGGGGGGTGGGGGGGGGGGGGGGGGGGGGCGGGGGGGGCTACGTCTTTGGCACTGGCTGGGGGGCGGGGTTACTGGATCGACCTGCCCCATCACCAACAGGCCCTGCAAGACACTACGCAAGACATATTATTAAATCGCGGTCCGGGGGCTGCTGGGGATGAGCGTGTGGGTGAGGGTGGAGGGTGGTAAGGGTGGTGTGGGGGTGAGGGTGGTGTGGGTGAGTGAGAGTGGAAGACGGTGAGGGTCGTGTGGGGTGAGGGCAGTGTGGGGGTGAGGGTGATATGGGAGTGGTGTTGCCGGGGGGGGATAGTTGACCCAAGTGGCATGAGGAACCGCAACTCTGCAGGCCTCACTCCCTCGCCTACGGTCGAACTCCACCTCGGCGAGCTCTCTTTCCTCTGGGCCACCTACCACGTCCAGGACCTTCTACTCTGCCACGGTGAGGGCCGCAGGTCCCCTTCCTGGTGGTTTTGGGAAGCCTTCTCCTAGGGGGAGGGAAGCAGTAAACGACAGTGTTAGACAGTCCAACGCATGCGGCACAGGGGGTGGGGAGCTCGTAGCCTCAGTGGCCAGGCACCCGGCCATGGCGGCCGGTATGGATGCCTGCATGTAGTGCCAAGTGGGGGTTCGGCCGCCCTCCTGGTTAGATGGGGTAGGGTTATGGGTGTGTGAGACGGGATTGGTGCCAGGGGCACAGTGCTGCCTACTCACCCTGGCCACCCTGAGGAGGTTGGGCACTTTCTTTCAGCACTGCTGGCCGGTCCGGAAGGTGTTGCCCAAGGCGCTGATCGCCTCTGCCGCCTGCGCCCAGGCATGGCGAATGGCGGCGGCTGACAGCCTCCTTCCCGAGCCGGGGTAGAGGGTCACCCGTCTCTCCTTCCACCATGCCCAGGAGGGTCACAAGCTCTGCCTCTGCGAAACGTGGGGCCGCACGTCTTGCTGCCATCTTGTTGGCTGGGATGGTGTGTGTGGGGAGCGAAGTGTGTATATGCAGCTGCAGCTTGTCAGCCTCCTGAGTGTCAATCACGAAACCGGTGAACCCCACACCGTTTCTCATTGGAATCGATTGTGTTCCACGTGGTACCAGTGCTAGCCCCTCAACGGTTGCTGAATCAGTCCAGATGCGGCGCTGGTTTGGCTGTCCTGGAAGTCCACGAATTCTGCGTCGGGGTCAACACTAAATCTCAGAAATGGAAAATCCCGCCCCCCCCCCCCCTTCTATTTGTAGCGTTCCCCTGGGATTTCCTTTGTTTTATGAGTCGGAATCACAATGGTTGACTTGTAGCGTTGCTGGATTTCAGGGTCCCAACATCCGTTGGTCACTGAAAGATTCCAGCAGGCAAATTAATTTGTCTGGACAGCTCGTTAAGTCAGCAGTCAGAGCTTGTTCTATAACTTGAAGGTTAATCCAATATTTTAAGGATTATTTCTGTGGTTTACCAGATCTATTACCTACCTTGTGTCAGACATGGTCTGTTTATTCATCTGGGACCTGCCCTGAAAACCTTTCTCATAATGAAGTGTCTAGTTATATTGGCCGTATGCCAACCATTTTGTGCAATCACATGTAATCATTCTGTTGGGTAATCATTATTTTCCTGGCGCCGACTATACTCAGGAAGACCAGGTTTATGTACGACCCATCAGACTGCCCTTAAAGGGACCGACCAACAAGGTAATTTTTTTAAAATGCGCTTTCCTGAACATGGATCCAGGAGAAATTGGAATGCTTTCCCCAAATTAAAGTACTTTGATCATGGTCGCTTTGCCTACTAATCACTAACCTTCCCCAGCCCAGCCACCGATCTCCAAACCTGGCTAGCAAGGTCACCGCCCCAACTCCCCGCCATCAGCCACACTCCAGGCTACCGGACTTTCAATCCACTCACCATTCATTTCCCCTGTCTGCCAACACCCCCAACAATTCACATTCATCCACCCCGTCACCCCAACCCACACAGATGAAAGGGGGCGGGGGGGGGCTGGGGCTGCCAGTTTTGCAGGGGCTTAATTTTCAAGCGCGCATCAGTGAGTGGCCAAAAAAGGCTGGCCATTCTATACCACGAGAATGAATCATTACAAAGGAGCCACATATTTAAAACAAAGCTTTGTGGAGAGGTTCAATACCGCCCACTTTGACTTTTGCTTGTATTTCACTTTCGGGGGTTGCCCGGTGCAACTATTGTACTCGCGCTCAAATACCTACACTTATCAAAGAATGGCGGATGCCGTGCTTCGAAGCAGAGCCCAGAGCAAGCTTCGAATGGCCACAAATCAAGAGCAGCTGACAGTAAAATGAAGGATAAACTTCCTGGTCCATTGACCCAATAAGGCACTTTAATCTCAACTGAGAAGTTCACCTGTGAGACGATTCCATTTCCCGCACCAGACATGACTTGTGGCCCGATTGAGCCTGACAGCTAATTAGTGCTGAATCATAATGTGCTGTGGACCCAGAACGAGGCTGTGACTACTGAACCATATTGCACACCAGACCCATACATCTATCAGAGAGCAGGTTGTGATCCCCTCTTAGACCCACTTAGACTCAAAAATAATTTTTCAAAGGGAGGGGGTGGTGGTTAGACCTATTTCATTACCCGGTTCCTCATTAAGACACTTTTTTAATCAGTGCTCAATTCCCAAAGACTGAAGTATATTTGTGATGCCGAATGCTTAAGCCATCCATCTTTACTTGTGTTAGAGACAAGAGAATGAATTTATGATTCTCAGGTAGAAAATGCCCCTTTTAAACTTTGCAAACTGCAAGCTAGTGCTTCTGAAACTATCGAAATATCATTGACAGTCAGCGTGAAATTATTTCCTCTCCAGAAGGTGCAATGTTTTTTTTTTGAAAGTGGAACAGCTGGTGCTTTGCAAACTCTGAGAGGGGGGTGAGGGGGGGGAGTGGGGGGAGTGGGGGGGGGGGGGGGGTCAGTTTGTGGGTTGGTGGGGTGGGAGACAGGGCGTGAAAGTCTGACTGAATACCAGGGGAAACATCTGTGAGTTTGTCAACAGCTGTAACGTCCAAAATAACGTTTATCTCTCCCAAAGTATGATGGCAGTGCTGATAGATTTCATAACAGCCTCTCCCACAACAGCAATGAGAAAATCTAAATCCTCCTTTCAGCTTCACTCGATTTTGGAATATATTTGGAACACTGTCCCCAGCTTTAATTCCCTTCATCCTAGTACAAACCCGGCTGGTCCTGTTAAAATAAGGACAGTCTTCCTGCCATCATTTCTAGATATGGCGGCTCGATGGCACGGTAGTTAGCACTGCTGCCTTACTGCACCAGGGACCCGGGTTCAATTATGACCTCGGGTGACTGTGTGGAGTTTGTACGTTCTCCCCATGTCTGCGTGAGTTTCCTCCGGCTGCTCGAGTTTCCTCCCACAGTCCAAAGATGTGCAGGTTAGGTGGATTGGCCATGCTAAATTGCCCTTAGTGTCCAAAGATGTGCAGGTTATGGGGTTACGGGGGTGGGACGGGGAGTGGACGTAGGTAGGGTGCTCTTTCGGAGGGTCGGTGCAGACTCAATGGGCCAAATAGCCTCCTTCTGCACTGTAGGGATCCTGCGATTCGAGGATATAATTGACAAGCATGATCCTCTAGTCTTCAGCATTTAAGGTTTCTCATACAGTTCAGGGAAGTTCTGAGTTAAGACTTCAGTATGGTGAATAGCGGGGAGAACGTCTTCGTTTACAGGGCGATATAGACGAGCTGGTCAGATGGGCAGAACAGTGCCAAATGGAATTTAACCCTGAAAAGTGTGAGAAGATGCATGTTTGAAGGACTGACAAGCCGAGGGAATACATAATGTGTGGTAGGACACTTGGAAGTACAGTGGACCTGAGGGATCATGGGCGTGCATGTCCATCGATCCTTGAAGGCAGCAGGATAGGTAGATAAGGTGGTTAATAAAGCATATGGGGTACTTGCCTTTATTAACCAAGTAAGAAGTCTTACAACACCAGGTTAAAGTCCAACAGGTTTGTTTCAAATCACTAGCTTTCGGAGCGCAGCTCCTTCCTCAGGTGAATTTATTAACCAAGGCATAGAATATAAGAGCAGGGAGGTTATGATGGAGCTGTATAGTTATTGTAGGCATTGTAGACAGCCTGGATGATAGCATGAAGTTGTAAGGAGATATTGACAGACGAGGTACTTGGACAAATTTGTGGCAGATGGAATTCAACGTACGCAAGTGTGAGGCTATCCATTTTGGACGAAAAAAAGGATAGAGCAGAGTACATTCTAAATGGGAAGTGGTTAGGTACAGTGGATGCCCAAAGAGACTTGGGGGCTCAAGTACATAGTTCTTTAAAATGCCACAAACAAGTGCAGAAAATAATCAAACAGGCTCATGGAATGTTAGCCTTTATATCGAGCGGATTGGAGTCAAAGAGGGGTTAAATTACGAGAAGCGATTACTCAAATTAGACCTGTTTTCTCTAGTGTCATGTGAGAGTACCTTTAAGAAATGGATGTTTAAGCAATGTACCTTTAAGAAATGGAGCAGCGCATATTACTGAAGTGATGTCAGAGTGTGGGTGGAGCTGGGTTTTTAGCTCAGCCATTTTGCAGTGTTTAGTTTCAGTTTTGAGGAAAATTGCTTGGGTGTGTCTGTGTTTGCAGTAAGCTGGATCTGCTGTGATCTCTGCCATGAAAGACTATCTCTGAATCATTTGGGTGCTTTAAACTCATAATAGTAATGTCTTTAACCTGATGTGTTTCTGTTTAAAGGTGTTAAGTCTTTTGGAGGTTTGAAGGAACATTTTGAGGGATTATTTAGTGTTGTATTATTTTCGGGGTTATCTTTGAAGTAAGGGGTGTTAAGGGATCCAATGTTTATTTAAACAGGTTCAGTTGAATTCATGGAATAAACGTTGTTTTGTGTTTAAAAACCCGCGTGTCCATAATTGTAATACCACACCTGGAGACCAAGCCGTGTGCTTCAAAAGCAACAATACATTAAAGGGAGAGGTTGGTTGAACTCCATGATACATTTTGGGGTTCTGAAAACGCCGCTCCCATAACAATTGGGGGCCCGAGGGGGATAACAGTCTATCTATTGGATTGGCTTTTGTGAACTTAAAGACAGTGAAGGATTGTTGCTTTTCCGGTGTGGTATTCTAGTTTAAGTGGGGAGAGTGTTGTGAACAATGGCTCTTTCAGAGGCTCAGATGTTTTTGGGGGTGGAGAATGTCACACGCAGTACCTTACAGACAGAGACGAAAAGCAGACTGTTAGATTTGGCAAAAACATTGCAGTTAACATTACCTGACAAAATGTGAAAAGATGAGGTAATTATGGCGGTGGTTAAGCATTTAAAGGTGCCTGAGATAGAGTCTGACTCATTGGAAATGGAAAAAATTCAGTTACAAATTAAACAAATGGAACATGAGAAAGAATTAAAGCGGCTTGAATATGAAAGAGAGAGAGAGAAAAAAGAAAGAGAGAGAGAGAGAGGAAAAAGAGAGAGAGAGAGGAAAAGAGAGAGAGAGAGAGAGAGAGAGAGAGAGAGAGAGAGAGAGAGAAAGGAAAAAGAAAGAGAGAGAGAGGAAAAAGAAAAGGAGAGAGAAGAAAGAAGAAAAGAAAGAATAGCCCTAGCAGAACAAAAAGAAAAAGAAAGGGAGATACAGATCAGGGAAAAAGATAAAGAGAGGGAGTTTGAACTTCAGAAAATGGCCATGAAACATGAACGTCAATTAAAATTAGCAGACATAAAGGGAAACGTACAGTTGGATGATAGTGATGAGGATAGTGAGAAGGCTTGATGGGAATCTATTTAAATATGTCCAAGCATTGTCAAGGTTTGACGAGAAGGAAGTGAAAGCCTTTTTCATTTCATTTGAGAAGGTAGCTAAACAAATGAAATGGCCACAGGACATGTGGGTGTTACTGATTCAAACAAAGCTGGTAGGTAGAGCTAGTGAAGTGTTTGCATCACTACCAGAGGAGGTATCTGGAACGTATGAGGAGGTGAAGAAATCCATCTTAAGTGCATATGAGCTAGTGCCTGAAGCTTACAGACAAAGGTTTAGAAATTTAAGGAAAGAATTTGATCAAACATAAATGGAGTTTGAAAGGCTCAAACAGAGTAATTTTGATAGGTGGATAAGGGCTTTGAAAATAGACCAAACGTATGAAGCTCTCAGAGAAATTATACCTTTGGAGGAGCTTAAAAATTCAATTCCTGATGTAGTGAGAACTCATGTGGAAGAACAGAGGGTTAAAACTGCGAGATTAGCAGCAGAAATGGCAGATGATTATGAATTAGATCATAAATCGAAGATTGGTTTCCGACATCAGTTTCAGCCGGTGAGGGATAGAAACTGGGGACATGAGAAATAATCAAGTGGTAAGGGTAAAGGTGATCTGATGGGAAATAATAAGGAGAGTGTACCTCAGATTAAAAAAGAAATCCAGGAGGGTGGAAAAGAGATGAGAAGTTTCAAATGGTTTCACTGCAATAAACTAGGCCATGTAAAGTCACAGTGTTGGTGGTGGAAGAAAAGCATTGGGAAGGCTGATATGGTAAAACAGGATAAGATAGTGGGATTTGTTGGAGTGGTAAAGGACAGCCCAAGGGAAGCGAAGGAGGTGCAAACGATTGTGCAGCCTGTTCAAGAAGTAATTGTTAAGAAGGTGCCAGATGTCTTTAAAGAATTTACTTGTGTGGGTAAAGTTTGCTCATGTGTATCAGGAGGAGCAGGTAAAGAAGTCACAATTTTAAGAGATACAGGAGCTAGTCAATCTTTCATGGTACGAGATGAGGAATTATGTAGTTTGGGAAGAATGTTGCCAGAAACGGTGGTGATATGTGGAATTCAGGGTGAGAGGAGTAGCATTCCATTATATAAGGTAAGGTTGGAAAGTCCAGTGAAGAGTGGTGAAGTGGTAATAGGAGTAATAGAGAAACTATCTTGTCCAGGAATACAGTTTATCTTGGGTAATGATATAACTGGATCGCAGGTGGGAGTGATGCCTACTGTGGTTGATAAGCCAGTGGAAAATCAGACAACTGAAGTGTTGAAGGACGAATATCCTGGGATTTTTCCGGATTGTGTAGTTACCCGGTCACTAAGTCACAGGTTAAGACAAGAGGAGAAATCAAAGAGTGAAGATGAAGTTGAAGTGCAATTATCAGAAATTGTCAGAATCTGCTCACTAACTCGGCCACTTTCACCCACACCAACTTCCTTCTGAGTCCTTGAGAAACTTCATCTCAGCTCAGTCCCTCAAATCTACAGCAAGACCTTCAAGATGTTTGAAAAAGAACAAGAACAGGTGGAGGATGAGGTGGATATTTTTAGTTCAGGAAAATTGGCAGAGTTAAAACAGAAAGATGTAGAAATAAACCGGATATATCAGAAAGCATATACGGAAGAGGAATCTGAGAGTATACCAGAGTGTTATTACCGTACAAGTAATGTCTTGATGAGAAAATGGAGACCTGTACATATGCAGGCGGATGAAAAGTGGGCAGAAGTTCATCAAGTAGTATTGCCGGTAGGGTATAGAAAGGAGGTGTTGCGAGTTGCACATGAGGTACCAGTGGGAGGTCATTTGGGAATCAGGAAAACTCAAGCTAAAATCCAGAAACATTTTTATTGGCCTGTTGGTTATTTTTCAAAGAAATTGAATTCTCACCAGAAAAAGTATTTGACGATTGAAAAGGAGACTTTGAGTTTGGTGCTGGCTTTGCAACATTTTCACATTTATGTGGCCAGCAATCCATCTGACATCATTATATATACTGATCATAATCCTTTGACGTTTTTGGAGCGATTCCGAAATAACAATGCAAGGCTGTTTCGCTGGAGCTCATTGTTACAGCTATTTCATTTAAAAATAGTACATGTGGCAGGACAGGAAAATGTGATAGCCGATGCTTTGTCACGAATGTGATGAATAGAAGGATTTTGGTTGGAGGAAGAAGAACGGGAAAGATGGACTTTATTATTATGCCTGTTTGTGTATGTTGTTTCTTTTGTGAAAAGAAAAAGTATATTTACAGTGTACAGTTCTTGGTGGATGGTACAAAAGTGAAAAATGAAACCATCTTGAAGTTGATGATTTTTTTTTTTATTGGGGGGAGGTGTCATGTGAGAGTACCTTTAAGAAATGGATGTTTAAGTAATGTACCTTTAAGAAATGGAGCAGCTCATATTACTGAAGTGATGTCAGAGTGTGGGTGGAGCTCAGTCATTTTGCAGTGTTTTGGTTTCAGTTTTGAGGAAAAGAGCTTGGGTGTGTCTGTGTTTGCAGGGAGCTGGAACTGCGGTGATCTCTGCCAGGAAAGACTATCTCTGAATCACTTGGGTGATTTAAACTTCTAATAGTAATGTATTTAACCTGATGTGTTTATGTTTTTTGGAGGTTTGAAGGAACATTTTGAGGGATTATTTAGTGTTGTATTATTTTCGGGGTTATCTTTGAAGTAAGGGGTGTTAAGGGATCCAATGTTAATTTAAAAAGGTTCAGTTGAATTCATGGAATAAACGTTGTTTTGTGTTTAAAAACCCACGTGTCCATAATTGTAATACCACACCTGGAGACCAAGCCGTGTGCTTCAAAAGCAACAATACATTAAAGGGGGAGGTTGGTTGGATTCCATGATACATTTTGGGGTTCTGAAAATGCCGCTCCCATAACACTAGATAGAAGAAGGTTAAGGGATGATCTGAAACTAAGGGGCATAGTCTAAGCATTAGGACCAGTCCATTCAGGAGAGGTGTTAGGAAGCATTTCTTCACTCAAAGGGTGGTAGAGGTTTGGACTCACTTCCACAAACAGCAGTTAAAGCTATAACAGTTGTTAATTTAAATCTGTGTTTGATAGATTTTTGTTCAGCAAAGGTTTAAGGGGTTTGGGCCAAAGGCAGGTATATGGAGTTAGGCCACAAATCAGCTCTGATCTCATTAAATGGTAGGACTGGCTCGAGAGTGTGAATGACCTCCTCCTGTTCCTGTGCTCCATCAGGAAGTTGCCTGGGCTGGAGCATTTCAGCTGTGAAGAGAGGTAGGGTAGGCTGGGGTTGTTCTCCTTAGAGTACTGGAGGCTGAGGGAGTCCTGATTGAGGTGTATGAAATTCTGAAGGACCTAGATAGGGCCGATAGGAAGAATATTTCCCCCTTAGAAGAGGGGCCAATAACCAGGGGGCATAAATTTAAGATAAGGAGCAGGAGATTTAGAGGGGATTTGAAGGAAAGCATTTTCACCGAAAGGGGGGTGGAAATCTGGGACTCGCTGATTGAAAGGATGGTAGTGGTGGGAACCCTCACAACATTTAAATGAGACATGGGGCGCGATTCCGCGGACTCGAGTTTACGTCCGCTGAACAGAGCGTTTAGCGGGGTCCTTCTCACTGGCAGCAGTGTTGAGAAATATCCCACTAGCGAAAGGCACTATGCCATTTTTTTCTAACCTCGGGGAGTTTTCCTTGCCGAGGCCACACTTAGAGGGACTTCCTGCTGGTGAGTAGCTCCTCGCAGATCAGGGTGCCATATTGTCTCCCCCTCCATCCCCTTTTCAGGCCCCCCCCCCACTGCTTTTGTGACCCCCTTATCCCCCAACCTTGAGTGGTCCCCAGGAATTTCCCCTCACCCCTCTCTACCTGGCAAGGCCCCACAGAGCCTGATCCATGGCAGTGCCGACCTGTCACATGGGCACTCTGGCACTGACAGCTTGGCACCCTGGCATTGCCACCCAAGCAGTGCCACCTGGGTCAGGTATCAGGTTGGCAATACCAAGGTGCCAGGGTGCCAGAGAGCGTGGCAGGATGGCACCATGCCATGTCCCCAATGACCGGAGAGATCCCGCCTGGTCACGTTTGCATTGACCAGTACTAAATAGCACCCTGGCAAAATCTCCCAGGAACAGCCGGTGAGTCCTGGGCGCCGGGTGAATCCGGCACCGGGTGTTTAAATGAGCTGTCAGGCTCATTTAAATATTCAGATCTGGATCTCACCCAATGAGGACAGGTTGTGGCGGGCAGAGTGAGTCAGGTGACTCGCGAATGGCCCAGGTGCTCGGTGCGGAGCCCAATTCGGGGCTCGCGGGTGATTCACCCATCACACCCGGATCCGCACCGGGCCAATGGGGTCGCTAAATCGTGCCCTTGAAATGCCATAGCAAACAAGGCTGTGGACCAAATGCTGGAAAATGGGATTACAATAGATAGGTGCTTGATAACCGGCACAGACGCAATGGGCCGAAGGGCCTCATTTGTGCAGTTGAATTCTATAACTCTATGACCAGGACCATGGAATTTAAAGTATTACTTTCACAGTAATACCCAAAGGGAAAATGGTTCCACGTATGCTCCGAATTAATGTTCCGTCTTACCACAATGCTTTTGTTTCATTCGGGTGATTGTGATCTCATCCTTTGATGCAGCTTGCCAGATGGAGGTGTTTATTTTGATGTGTCGATGTGTGATACCATTGCTGAATGATAATGTGAATCTGAGCAGTAGTATTTGTACATGTGGGAAAATCATTAAAACTGTCATTGGCAGCTTGAAGTTGCTAAAGTTGCTAAAAGGAATTGTCTTAAAGATGCCAATTCCACTCCCACTGGCCATTACCACATTGCTGTTTCTGCCACCTGGCTCTGTAGCTGCTGTATTTCCTGCATTCCTACATTACAGTAGCGACTACACTGCAAACCCATTTCATTGACTGCAAAGCACTTTGGAACAGCGCACGGCTGTGAAAGGCACTAGATAAATGCAAGTTTTCCTTTTCTTTTTTTTTCTTCTAATTGCCACTGTTCAACATCCCGTAGAACCATATTTGCAGTCATTGCTCTGAACATTAACTGCACTCGGTGTTGCCGTCAGTATAAATTTCCAAGCTAATTCAACAAATACCTAACACATTACAGTATTACATTTACAGCCTAGCCTGAGGCTGAATCTAGAGAGTAGGTTCAAAGATCTTCAATGTCACTGAGCACATTATCTTAAGCAGTGCTAAGAATCTACACTAGCAATTGCCAGGGAAAGTGGGACTCATTGGATAACTCTTTAAAAGATGGGCTGAATGATTTCTCTCAGCTGTATGGTTCTATGGCAATACAGAATCCCCACATGCATTCCCATATGTCACTCAACAAAGGGCAGTTGCAATTTACAGCTCATAGCTGTAGGCAACACAGCTTTTAGGGCAGCAAGGTAGCATAGTGGTTGGCACAGTTGCTTCACAGCTCCAGCGTCCCAAGTTCGATTCCCATCTGGGTCACTGTCTGTGCGGAATCTGCACGTTCTCCCCGTGTCTGCGTGGGGTTCCTCCGGGTGCTCCGGTTTCCTCCCACAGTCCAAAGATGTGCGGGTTAGGTGGATTGGCCTTGATAAATTGCGCTTAGTGTCCAAAAAGGTTAAGTGGGGGTTACAGGGATAGGGTAGATACGTGAGCTTGAGTAGGGTGCTCTTTGTAAGGGCCGGTGCAGACTCGATGGGCCGAATGGCCTCCTGCTGCACTGTAAATTCTATGATAGCAACTGTCTTACCTGCTGCACAATCCAATAACTGTTTCCTTATTGATTTCATTATTGAAGAGAGGGATAACATTTGGAGAGTCCATCACTGTGATTCAATTAGTAATTGAAGGAGTTCATGCAATATTTCCTCATATGCCATAATGATTTTACATCCATAATTTACATCCATGGGCATAATTTACAGGACGTTAAGACATGGGCCTTGAATTTCCGTATGTAAATGTGACTCCGATCACATTGGCATTCATATTGCCGTGATGGTGCAGATACAACTCGGAGGACATTCATGGTTGACATTCAGTTCCAGCAGCATGCAAGGTTCAGTGCATTGTGCGTTGCACCAATTTCCAATCTTTTAAGCAAGGTTCACTCCTACCTTAGTGAATTTACATCATGATGTGTGGGCGTATACCCCATTGCTTACTGTGGTGCTTGAAGCTCAGATTCTCTTTGCTTGAATCAACTTCCAAAGAGGCTGCTTAAGCCACCACATGTATAAACTGTAGACCATGTGGCCATTTATCAGTTTTCTATTCATTATGACTCTCACAGGGTAGGAATGGTTGGGCCCCACAAGCTGGATAATTTATATATGTCTCAGAAACTCTCTCGGGAGAAGGTGAAAGCAGTAAGTATTGATTCATTCAAATGCAAATTGGATTGATTTCTTTCAGAAAGTATCACTTTAAGGTAGGGCATGTGAGTAATTTGAGACATAACATATGGCGAGTGTAGAGAGAGTGGCTTTGTATCCATGCTTCCCAAAGATCACCAGTGGGGTTTCCCTTGCATCATGCCTGAGTCTGTTATAGAGATCGATTGCAATAATTAGTTAACAACTCCATTACCAATGTATTATGTGACTGATCGGATGGTAGAAGGCCAACTAGTTGGACTTTGACTTTTTCTTGTCTGGCAATTTAGCTCCGAGGAGGAGAGACCCCGAACAATGATAAGGGTGTGTTGTCAGTGTTGGCTGTTTAGACAGGGGTGTGAGCAGGTGCCTGGAGAGGGAACAATGACAAAACTGGAAGGTCTGATGTACTGGAGAGTGCTGTGCAGGAGAAGGTCAGAGTGCAGGGCCTGGCACCTACAAGATGTTAGCCACTAACCTACCTCTGGAGAATCTCTCATATCGAAGTTTGAGGCACCATACAGCTGCTGCTCACTACCTCGGCCACTTTCACCCACGCCAACTTCCTTCTGAGTCCTTGAGAAACTTCATCTCAGCTCAGTCCCTCAAATCTACAGCAAGACCTTCAAGAAGAGTCTGAGACTTAGGAGCCAGCCTATCAACATCACTCTCCTATTGCCGAGGTTGCTGAAGGCTCAGGAATCAATGTTCACTTCGACCATTCTGACCCCTACCGGCATCCTTTAAATTAGGAATCCTTCCTTTGACAAATCTGGCCGGTCACCCTGCCCACAATCTCAGATTGTTTGAGAAACCCAGAAACAAAGGGTGTTAATGTTAATGTAAAGAGCCACAGCAAAGCCCACTGCAGGTCCCTGACCCTCTGCTGACCTCTCCTCTGCATGCGGGCTTGTTGGGATAAAATTCCCACTTTTGGTTCTGTTCTGTGTGGGGCATTGAATATGGTTTTTGTTTGCTTCCAAGTATCAGCTGAGTTGGAAATGAATGCAGAGTAGTACCTGTAGTGATCCTCACTTGAGTGTGTACAGAAGGGGCTGATGGGAAATGGAAATACCACCAGGGGGCAGCACGGGGACGTATAAGAGTGACGCCAAAGGCCCTCCCTCTCACTTTGGCTGAACAGACGGTGAGGAGAACAGGGACGGAAGTGAGCTCAGGGCTGCTAGTGTGGTCAGGCCTAGTTGCAGAGCATAGAGAAGTGTAACCTTTACAAGTGCAGTTCTTTAAGTAAGAGCTCACGCAATCATTTAAGTTGTGTAGCACAATAAATCTTCCTTCAACTACTGGACGACTTCTAGCATTCTTTCCAGTAACAGGTTCGATTCCCGGCTGGGTCACTGTCTGTGTGGAGTCTGCACGTCCTCCCCGTGTGTGCGTGGGTTTCCTCCGGGTGCTCCGGTTTCCTCCCACAGTCCAAAGATGTGCGGGTTAGGTGGATTGGCCATGCTAAATTGCCCGTAGTGTAAGGTTAATGGGGGGATTGTTGGGTTACGGGTATACGGGTTACGTGGGTTTAAGTAGGGTGATCATTGCTCGGCACAACATCGAGGGCCGAAGGGCCTGTTCTGTGCTGTACTGTTCTATGTTCTATGTTCTAACATAACATGGTACAGGAGTGGCTTATTTGAACAGCACTAGATAGATCAGGTTAGAGACCACAAAGAACCAACGCAACCAGCAAAAGCAACAGGCCGGCCGCCCGACTGTGGAAGACTTTGCAGCATTTTGATTCCAGACAACCGACTGAAGCGATGGATCGCACGCTACTTCCAGGGATGCTGAAAACTACCGGTAATTTAAATAGTAACTGGAAAATGTTTAAACAGCAGCTTCAGATATACATGGCAGCTATAGACTTAAATGCAGCCACCGATGATAGAAATATTGGACTATTACTCTCGTCGGCAGGCCAGCAGGCGATAGACATTTATAACTCTTTTACGTATGGTGATACTGAAGATAAAACTAAATATCAAGTGATAGTGGCAAAATTTGATGACCACTGTAAATCTCAATCAAATGAAATCATGAAACGATTCAACCTGCGTAACCAATTCCAAAAAAACGGGGAGACTATCTCCAATTTTGTCACAGATCTCCGCTTGCTAGCACAAGGCTGCAACTATGCTGATGTAACAGACTCAATCATCAGGGATCAATTAATCTATGGTCTTTCCGACGAAAAACTAAGGGAATCATTAATGCTGCAAAATGACTTAACACTAAAAACCACGATAACAAAATGCTTACAACAGGAGCAGAAAAATCAGCAGTACCTGGAGCTTCTTGAAAAACAAAACATGGAGAAAACCCACCACGAGGCAGACGTAAGAATGGTGGCCTCTCCTCACAGGCCTTCTCTTCCGGTGGCTGGTGCCCATAACGGCATGTCTGCGCATGCGCGCAATCTGGACAGACGTGACCCTGGAAGGGCCCGGTATTACCCACAATACCGGCCCAAGTATGAAAATAGCACTGCGCATGCGCGAACGCTATAAACGCATGATGTCACGAACGTCATGACATGTCACCGCTGTGGCACCGCCCATTTAAGAGGGCAATGTCCTGCACAAGGGAAAAGGTGTCTAAAATGCTCCAAAATTAACCATTTTGCCTCCCAGTGTCAGTCCACAGCCAAATACTACTCTGCAATGCAAAGGCATGGAAACTTTAAAGTACGCACAGTAGATGCAATGGACACTCCGACACCCGAAGAAAATTTCTACGACCACGAAGTGTTCCACTCCTGGGAGAACACGTATGGCGTTGGAATCATAAACGCCACAGCGGAACCACATGAGCTGACCACACAGCCTCGATACGTGCATGCCATCGAATCCACAAGGGAATGGAGTGCCACGGTGCAAGTCAACAACTCCCCCATCACGTTCAAGCTGGACACGGGAGCGTCCGCAAACTTGATGACAAGCAAAGATCTCGCATCCATCCCAGGGACACACGAGATGCTACCTGCTGCATGCAAGTTAATAGACTACAACGGGAACCAGATCACCTCAAGGGGACGCTGCCACCTACAAGTAGTCAACAAGACAGTCACAACAGGACTACGATTTGAGATTGTGGACGATAAAAGAACATCACTGCTAGGTGCTCAAGCCTGCAAGGATTTATGGCTAATTCAAAGGATCTTCATGCACGCGGCTGACTCATCACGACTGGCTGATGACATACAGCTGCTTCTCAGTGAGTATCCCAACATCTTCTCTGGCATGGGTACGTTACCCTACAAATACAAAATCCTGCTCAAAGAGGATGCAATACGGGTCATTCATGCGCCAAGGAGGGTACCAGCTCCGTTGCGGGACAAGCTAAAAGCTGAACTCCAACGCCTCCAATCTCAAGGCATCATATCACAAGTCACACAGCCGACTGACTGAGTCAGCTCGTTGGTGTGTGTCAAGAAGCCATCTGGTGAACTCAGAATCTGTTTAGATCCCAAGGATTTGAATAAGAACATTCGCAGGGAACACTACCCTATCCCCAAGCGAGAGGAGATAACGAGCGAAATGGCACAAGCTCGCATATTTACCAAACTTGATGCCTCACAGGGCTTCTGGCAAATGCAGCTTGATGATTCCAGCCGACTGCTGTGTACCTTCAACACGCCGTTTGGACGGTACTGCTATAATTGGATGCCCTTCAGGATTATATCTGCATCCGAAATATTTCACCGAATAATGGAGCAAATGACAGAAGGCATTGAAGGCGTCCGTGTCTATGTTGATGACATCATAATATGGTCAACGACAGAGGAAGACCACATTGCGAGGCAAAAACAAGTCTTCCAAAGAATCCACCACTTTGGGCTGAAGCTCAACCGGGCCAAGTGCACCTTCGCATGGTCCTCTCTGACCTTCCTGGGTGACACAATATCAGAGCACGGGGTGAAGCCGGACGCTGAGAAGATCGCAGCAATTCAGAGCATGCAGCGACCACGTGACAAGAAAGCGGTGCTCAGATTCCTGGGATTCATCAACTTCCTCGGCAAGTTCATACCGAACCTAGCAGCACGGACGACGGCGTTAAGGAACGTGATAAGGAAGAACATGGAGTTTGCCTGGACCCAACATCACCAAGATGAATGGGATGATCTGAGACACCAATTGATGGCAGCTCCAACGCTGGCATTTTTTGACCCGGCAAAACCTACAAAGATCTCCACCGATGCCAGTCAACATGGAATTGGTGCTGTGCTACTGCAACAGAATGACCAGTCGGACTGGGTCCCAGTGGCTTACGCGTCACGAGCGATGAGCGCCACAGAGTGCAGGTATGCACAGATAGAGAAGGAGTGCCTAGGGCTGATCACAGGCGTGACCAAATTCCACCACTATGTGTATGGTCTCCCCACGTTTCTCGTGGAAACTGATCATAGGCCACTGGTAAACATCATCAACAAAGATCTAAATGATATGACACCGCGCCTACAATGCATCATGATGAAGTTGCGGAGGTACGACTTCACGCTGGTCTACACCCCTGGTAAGGACCTAATAATAGCTGACACCTTATCCCGAGCCATTGATGCTGCCAATCCGCCTCCGGCTTCCATTAATGATGTGGAAGCTCATGCACAGTGGTGCAAGGAGACACTCCCAGCAACGGACGAGAGGCAGCAGCAAATTCGTCAGGCGACACGGGAAGATGCCACCCTCCTTCAAGTCATGCACAACCTTCAGCATGGCTGGCCAAGAGGGCGGTGCCCACAGTTCCAAAACATCCAAACTGAACTGTCCATGGTGGATGGCATCATACTGCGGAATGACAGAATCGTCATCCGCAGGATTCACGAGGGGCACCTTGGTGCCGAAAAGTGCAAAAGGAGAGCACGACAATCCGTTTACTGGCCAGGGATAAACGAGGACATAACAAACATGGTGCTCACATGTGACACGTGTCAAAGACATCGACCGGCACAATGCAAGGAGCCACTGCAGCAGCATGAGATGGCGACGTCACCGTGGGACAAAGTTGGCATAGATTTGTTTCACCCCATGGGCCGAAACTATGTTCTGCTCATCGATTACTACTCCAACGTTCCGGAAGTACTGAAACTCCCAGATCTCACAGCGGCGTCAGTCATCAAGACCTGCAAAGAAACCTTCTCCAGGCATGGCATCCCACAGACGGTCATGTCCGACAATGGTCCTTGCTTTGCCAGCTGGGAGTGGTTGGAATTCGCAAAACAGTACAATTTCAAGCATGTGGCAGGGTGGAGAAGCATTCAATCGAATGACAGGGTGGAGAAAGGTGTCCACATTATTAAACAACTAATCAGCAAAGCTGCGGACTCAAAGTCCGACATACACTTGGCCCTCTTGTCATACCGTTCGTCGCCTTTGAGCTCTGGGCAATCACCGGCTCAAATGCTCTTCAATAGAGATGTGCGAACAACGCTACCGGCATTGCACTTCGCCAATCCGATCACTCGCCTGTCCTGGACAAGATGCGTCACCAACGTCAGGTACAAAAGCAGCACTATGACCAGCAGGCAAAAGTACTGCATCTATTAGCAATCAACGACACAGTGAGGTTGCGACACCCAGCTGGGGGTTGGTCTAATATGGCGACGGTTCTCCGCCAAATATCGCCACGATCTTACGTTGTGAAGTCTGACGATGGAACACTGTTTCAACGCAATCGCCGAGACCTGCTAAAGGTTTTTCCTCGTCAACCTGCATTTCCAACATTAGATCTGCAGGACTCTGTCATGCAATATCCTGGAACTCCAGCAGTGGGTGTCCACATGGACGTAAAAGACTCTGGATCTCCATGGCCACTCAGGAGGTCTACCCGGATCAGACGTGCACCCAGCCGTCTGAACTTGTGAACATGGACTGACACTATCATTGCTCTGCTCTGTCTTTGTATATAAAACGAACTGTGTTTGAATTTGTGTTTAGTTACGGCTCTGCAACAATGAAAACAAAAGTGAAAAAGGGGGATGTAGTGATCCTCACTTGAGTGTGTACAGAAGGGGCTGATGGGAAATGGAAATACCATAAGGGGGCAGCACGGGGGCGAATAAGAGTGACGCCGAAGGCCCTCCCCCTCACTTTGGCTGAACAGACGGTGAGGAGAACAGGGACGGAAGTGAGCTCAGGGCTGCTAGTGTGGTCAGGCCTAGTTGCAGAGCATAGAGAAGTGTAACCTTTACAAGTGCAGTTCTGTAAGTAAGAGCTCACGCAATCATTTAAGTTGTGTAGCACAATAAACCTTCCTTCAACTACTGGACGACTTCTAGCATTCTTTCCAGTAACATATCAGTACCTATATCTGTATTAACTCGCCAAGAGTTATGGTATTTTCGATGCTTAATCTAAGGGAAGTTGATATATTTCCCTCCCTATTCTGCAGTGCACAGTTCACTTTGGATTAGTTATCAGAACTGGGTGATGGTACCCCAATTATGTGAAAAGTGAACCTTTGATGTTTTTGTGAGAGAAAATAGTGAAGCAGAATCCCAAATTATAACTGCAGCAACATCTAGTGCAATCATTATTGTAAAAATGGAATTTATCATGCCTCTAAAGTGCTGCGAGCATTTAAAAATTGGCGGTACGGTGGCACAGTGGTTGGCACTGCTGCTTCCCAGCGCCAGGGACCCGGGTTCAATTCCAGCCTCGGGTGACTGTGTGGAGTCTGCACATTCTCCCCGTGTCTGTGTGGGTTTCCTCTGGGTGCTCCGGTTTCCTCCTACAGTCCAAAGATGTACGGGTTAGGTGAATCGATCATGCTAAATTGCCCCTTAGTGTCCAGGGATGTGTAGGTTAGGTTGAGAGGTTATTGGGGCAGGGCAGGTAAGTGGACTTCGGTGGAGTGCTCTTTCAGAGGGTCGATGCAGAACCGATGGGCCGAATGGCCTCCTTCTGCACTGTAGAGATTCTATGATTCTATGAATGACACCACTCTAAATGTGCCGCTTTACCTTCTGGCAATTGCGTCTATCTGATCTATGGGGGTTTGAGATACGCCTCATTCTAATCATCTGCTCACACCCTGCCCCATATTCCTCTGTATTCCTCTCTCTCCTATATGCATTAAGCATCCCCTTAAATCCGTGTTATCTGCTTCGACCACTCCATGTGGCAGTGAGTTCCACATTTTCACTTAAACCGAGCACAGAGCAAGAAAGCAAAATTAACAACCTAAATCTCCGGCTTGTGTGTTTACAAACACACACCAAGACTGCGCCTGATTGCACCCAGTTATCTATCCTGCCGCTTTGGCAACAATGGCACATCGCACTCCTGGCCCTCCATATAGTCCCTGAGCTGAAAGCACCATGTCAAGCACTTATTTTCATGGGAAGATTAAACTCTAGATTTAATTAATTTCTGGTCCATGCACAACGAACTCTCAGTCCTTCGGCTCGCTCTTTCCTTTTCTTTTAATTGTACTTCATCATTCAATAATCTTATAGTTGCAGAATTAATCCAGATGGAAGGATTTCAAGGGTGCTTTCACTGTTAATGAGAAAGTAAGTCGCCAATTATGTGTACTCTGGAGCCTTTGTGAGACCTTAATCAAATAAAAAAATTTTAAAAACCACACGCAGCATTTTTGCGGGATGTTTGGGAAGGCTGTGTGCAGTTTACTAATTCAGCTATTCACACTTTGATTGCACAGCTTCTGGTCAGCTGTTCAAGTGCAGCTGCTCCATAGAAACACAAATAAGAACTTTATCATTCACCAGCTGTCCCGTCTCGCACTTGTTTTGTGTTGGGCAGAATTCAGGTCAGGCACAGCTTTATAGAGAGTGAAACAAAACGAGACGGGGGAGGTTTTTGTTTTGCTGTTGAACCGTGGCATCGTTGGAGCTTGCTGTCATTTAATCTACAACGCAAGTTTCCAAAAAAAAAACAAAATCGCATCAGCTCTTCTGTTTTAGGAACATGGTGGAACCAGGGCTGATTGAAATCGCAGTAGGAAGAAAGACAAGCGGGAATATTTTTTGAGCAGACGCTTTGCCAAAAAGCATGCAGGACTGAGATAGCAAAGACTGAATAGGTTACGTTAGCAGCGGAAAGCAGAATGTAAATGGTGCCACAATGCTGGAGACTGCCCTCCCCTTTGAGAGCTGACTGGCAGTGATTTAACCTGAGGGTCACCACACCACAGGTGAGGGGTGAGGTTGAGAACACGGGGCCTTCATGAGTAACCGGGACAGGGATTGAACTTGTGCTGTTAGCATCGCGGACCAGCCGTCCAGCCAACTAAGCTAAACTCGGTCAGTGGGGGCAGAGAAGTATAACTGAAATAATACTAAATGAACACCTCTTGAGCCTTATTGAATCAAAAGAAAAATGTTAGGCCAAGCTGTCACTCTTAGGGAAGCGCATCATTTTTATTTATTCTTTCATGGGATGTGGGTTGTCTCTGGCAAAGCTAACATTTGTTGCCCAGCCCTAATTGCCCTTGAACTGCTGGACCATTTCAGAGGGTAGTTAAGAGTCAACCACATTGCTCTGGCCACACAGGTCTGGAGTCACTTGTAGGCGGCACGTGGCGCAGTGGTTAGCACTGCTGCCTCACAGCTCCAGGGTCCCAGGTTCAATTCTGGTCTTGGGTGACTGTGTGGGGTTTACACTTTCTCCCCTAAATCCAACCGTTCCTCATAAAACAAATCACCCATTCCAGGTATTGGTCTGGTAAACCTTCTCTGAACTGCTTCCAATGCATTTACATCTTTCCTTAAATAAGGTGACCAATACTGTGCTCTCGCTGTTTCATATTCATTTTAGGCACGATTCTCCGGAAAGATTTCTCAGTGTGGTCACGAGCGGGAATTGCCGCGAGCTACCCGGCGCTTGGCCCAGCGAGGCCGGCAATGCTATTCAACGTTAATTTGTCCACTTCACAAGGCTTCTTGGGCGTCTCGCCACAAATAAAGGCTTGCCAGCTAATTCCCCGGGACCGTGCTTGCCAGCCCCCTGCTAACAAGGTCGAGCAGCATTTAAACAGCACTAGCACCTCCGGGTGCTCCGGTTTCCTCCCACAGTCAAAGATGTGCGGGTTAGGTGGATTGGCCATGCTAAATTGCCCTTAGTGTCCTGAAAAGTAAGGTTAAGGGGGGGGGGTTGTTGGGTTACGGGTATAGGGTGGATACGTGGGTTTGAGTTGGGTGATCATTGCTCGGCACAACATTGAGGGCCGAAGGGCCTGTTCTGTGCTGTACTGTTCTATGTTCTATGTTTAGAGGGGCCTCACGGTAGCATGGTGGTTAGCATCAATGCTTCACAGCTCCAGGGTCCCAGGTTCGATTCCCGGCTGGGTCACTGTCTGTGTGGAGTCTGCACGTCCTCCCTGTGTGTGCGTGGGTTTTCTCCGGGTGCTCCGGTTTCCTCCCACAGTCCAAAGATGTGCGGGTTAGGTGGATTGGCCATGCTAAATTGCCCGTAGTGTAAGGTTAATGGGGGGATTGTTGGGTTACGGGTGTGCGGGTTACGTGGGTTTAAGTAGGGTGATCATTGCTCGGCACAACATCGAGGGCCGAAGGGCCTGTTCTGTGCTGTACTGTTCTATGTTCTATGTTCTATAGCAAACCCCACTCAGCTCACAGCCTTAGAGTTGAGAAGACCGGCCCCAAGATTCGGGATGCAGACCTGGGGAGGCTCCTTGATGCGGTGGAGGCCAGGAGGGATGTCCTGTTCCCTGAGGGACCCAGCGGGTGAGCCTCGAGGCAACCAGTGTCGCCTGGGTTAAGGTGGCGCCGGCCGTGAGCTCGGGGAGTGTGACCAGGAGGACTGTCCTCCAATGTCGTAGAAGGTCAACAACCTATATCAGGTTGAGTTGACACAATGCCCCCTACACCCTCCGCACCGAGACATTTCTGCCCTCATGTGAGCATCCACCCCCCAACCCTTCCTTCTCACACACCCCTCCCATCACTGTGAACCAGTCATGTGGCGAATGATGCCCTCTCTGTGTCTCCGCAGGAGAAACTCTCCCACAATCGTAAGGAGAGGGCCCAGACTGGCGGAGGTGGGCCGAACATACAGACCCTCACCAAATTCGACAAACGAGTCCTGGAGGAAGCGGGGGTAGCTAAGGACAGAGCGGTGAACAACACGGAGGTTGAAGAAATCCACAGAGGTGAGGATCAACCAGGCCCCACCCAGAGGAGTTGTCAAACCTGAGTTGTTATTGCCTTACTGACTTACCCACCCCTCCCATTGACCACACGTCCATTCTACTGCAGGTCCTCCAGTGAATGGCACCGGCCCATCCCAGTGGCACCTCCCCTCCCTCCCATGAGACCACCTCAGAGGAGAGCTCCAAGGAAGACACGATCAATGTATCACAGCTGTCATCTCCACCCTCCACCAGCGCAGATACATGCACCTCGGTGGGAGATGTTAGTGGTCAGCTTCTGGGGAAAATCTGGTGAGCAACATACTGCTGCTGATGCACATTAGCTGGAGGCAGGAACCCCCAGGTGAGACAGAAATCGGAGGTCTGCTGTATCCCAGGACCTAGCTGGGTCCCAGCCTGATTCTGAACCTCTGGTACAGGGTTACCTGGAGCTGCTGGAAAAGATACGGGCTGGGATTTTCTAAAAACACGGTTAAGTGTTGACACCGGCTTAACCACAGAGTGTTTCACGCTGACGTCAACAGGCCTCTTGGTCCAGCGATTCTGTAGCCCACAGGGGGCCAGTACGGCATTGGAGTGCTCTGCGGTGCTTCAGTTGCCTTATGCGGCCCTGCACAGCTCGCCGTGGGTCCCCACATTCACGCGGCAGCCGGCCACGTGTCCGTACATGCACGCGGCGGCCGCTTCCACGCTGGCGCCACACAACATGGCGGAACCACACAGCGGGCCGGTGCGGAAGAAGGTAGGCCCCCCCCCCCAATCGCGTGGGTCCGCCGATCGGTGGCCCCCAATCTCGGGCCTGACTGTCATGGAGGCCCGCCCCGGTGACTGATCTCCCCCGGCCCCCACCGGGACAGCCACCGCAGCCGTGACGCCGAGCTCCTGCCGGGTGGAACCATACATGAACCATGCCGACGGGAACTCGACCGGTGGACCATGGAGAATCACCACAGGGGCCTCTTTCAACGACCCCCGACCGGTGCCGCATCGACCACGATTTGATTCTTCAATCACCAGTCGGACCCAATCGCGGGTCTGAGGCCCCATTCTCCGCCACCACGCCGAGCGCCATTTCATTGCAGAGGCTCGGACAATCACGGCCAAGGTGCGGCCGGGACATTCAGAGGGGATGTCAACAAACACCAGCAGGTCCACAGCCAATTGGAGGAGTCCCAGAGGCTACGGGCACAGGAGATGTCACCGGCAATGCGTGGCATTGAGGCCAACACTGCTAGGGTGGCGAACGCAGTGGAGATCCTGGTGCATGACATCAGCAGAATGAATAAAGGTGTCCAAAGCATCGCGCAGTGATTATGACTGAGGGCCTCCGCAGAATGTCCGACTGCTGGGAGATGCGACACAGCACCAGGCTGACGTTGATGAGGTTCTGCGAGACATGTCCCATCACAGGTTAGCTTTGCTGAGACGTTGCAGAGCATGGCCCAATCACTGAGGGGCATCACCCAGGGTGTCGACACTGATGTGTTAGGCAGGTTGGTTCGACGTTGGCTGCAACTGGATGTAGGGAAGCTAGAAACAATCGTCTGACACAGGAGATGATCCAACACTGTTTTATTTATCTATGAACTGCTGTACCTGTTCAGCTGTGGGTTGACACTCTACTAATCTAACTGATGACCTCTTACTGGCTTGACCAGACTTACTAGCTACCGCATGGTGATAGTGCTCACTAGCTTGTGCACTCTGACTGTCTCAGTATCTGGGTCCTGAGAGAGGGAGTCTTAATGCCCTGTGGGCTTTATAGTGGTGGTGTCCTGTCTGGTGATTGGTTGTTCTGTGTCGTGTGTGTTCATTGGTCATCCTGTGTGTCAATCACTGCCTGTCTGCATCTCATTATATACATGAGTGGATATTATGACAGACACTTTGGTGCAGACATTGGGGAGCTGCGAAGGCTGATAACTCAGGGGCAGCCGGGATTCGAAGCAGCTGCCCGCCCTTCCCTAGGTGAACCTCAGGGCCCTATGGGCACAAACTGGGATTAGGAGATGATGAATGCCAACCTGGACTCGTCACATTGAGTGGAGATGATGGCCACCAGCTCCTCCGAGTTCTACCCCTTTGGTAAGGCCCCATCTCGAGGTCAGCACACGGGACAGGGCGGTACGGCTCTGCATGTGCCGTCTTCAAGTGTGCCTGAGCCCTCTGGCCCCAGAGGACGCCCGCCAGGGGTTTCGAAGGCCATGGGACATGATAAGCAACTGGTTGCTCCTTCTCAGATGTGCACCCTGGGGAGACACCTATATGTAGCACATTGAGGATCACTGAGGGCACCGGAGGAGAGGGCAAAGGCTGTAGGAGTAGGTAGGGGGTGGAGGGGCGGGTGGGGGGGGGGGGGGTGGAGGGTGCTGGGGAGAGTGGGATTACACCATTGGAGGTGAGGAATGGTTGGACACCTGAACATCTGTGACACGTTAAAAACCCTTCAGTACAACCAGTAGGATGCCTCTGTCACTCTCTCCCACCATGTGAGCCGACCTCCAAACCCTTGGCCCATCTCTCCAGGCATCCCCCCACTCCCATAGCACTCACCCACCCTTCGGCCATGGACAAGTCACCAGAGCTGTGTCCCATTCCCTGGGTGTTCGAATGTTGGCTGCTGTGTGTGTGGTGTTGCCTACCTCAGTGTTCAAGGACAGTGTCCAGGCATTAAGGTGTGATTGGGATGCCAGACAATGACTCCCACATGGTACGTGGCCCACAGGAATCCAGTTGGGTTGTGTGAAATGCTCACTTAACCACGATTACCAATTCCCTATTTGCAATGGCCTTCAGCCGCATGGCAGAGGCCTCGGCAGTCGCTGGGGGTTATGGATGGTCGGTGAGGCAGATGTTCAGGGCTAAGGTTGCCCCCGGAACGGGTACACACGATCCAGGGTTTGGCATGTTGTTGCCACATGCAGTTACCCCCCCCCCCCAAGTGACTCCCACCCCTTCCCATGGCAGCCCAACCCTCCAGAGGGTGCACCCCTCAGCCAACCACCCCCCCAGCCGAGGGTCTCCCCCCCCCCCCCCCTGCCAAGCACTGGTGCCTTTTTAGCTTTCAGCCCTTCTGCCAGGTTCATGTTTTTCAAAAGGAGTACTAATCGGCACCAGCGTGACCGCTTGCTGGGAGGCTGATGAATCACAGGAGGAAATTTGATATGGGGTTGCCCCATAATTGTATTGAAATAGGGCTTGAGTTGTGATAATTGGTTTCTCACCATCCCGATTTTGCCTACGGGAACGGGCCAGTTCCATTGTAAGCTGTTTGGCACCTGGTGCGTTTCTTCTTTTCGTCCTGTCCCGCTATTCACCAGCCTCGTGAGAGTGAGAGCGTAACAATGCCGGAGAATCACGCCCTCTGTTTCTAGTAACTAAAGGCTCAGTATGGCAAGGATAGCGGTCGGAATTCTCTTGCCGTTCACTGGCGACGGAATTCTCTTGCCCCGCTGGCAGTGCATCCCCGCCCACGGGATTCCCGTTGGGGTAGGTTGGTTTCAATGGGAAGTCCCATTGACAAACGGTAGGAATAGACAATCCCGCCACCAGTGGATTACGCGCCTCCTCCCGTTGCCCGGAATAACGCAGCTAGGGGACGGGAGAATCCAGCCCAGTGTTTAACGGAGGAGCACTGTGACTTTTAATCATTCTCAGCCTCCTCTATCTCCGCTGACCAGTTGCTTTGTTGGAGTTGAGTGGATTAAATTATTCATAGCCTTTTAAATACAGTGGTAATGCAACATTACACCCCAAGCCATCCGAATACCAAGCGGTAAAAAGAGAGGCCAGGATTTCCTGCCCCCACCCACAGTGGGAATCGTCATGATTAGGGCGGAAACTTTGACAGACCAGCCAAAGGTCCGTTGACTTTGGGTGGGAATAAATCCCGGCCTTCTGCATATAGCAGCCCCAGCCTTCCAATTTTACCAGAAAGCACAGGACATTCAGTCAACATATTGCAAGAGCATTTAATTAGTTCATCGCTTTTGTAGTTATTTACAGTTTGATGAGAGCTGATGAAACTGTGTAGCTGCTGGCTCTCTTATCAAAGAAGCACAGAATCTTGTAACATTGGAGGATGCTATTCCAGCCAATTCGCCTGTGCCAGCTCTTTGAAAGAACAATCGGATTAGTTCCGGTCTCCCTGTTCCTTCCCCATAACAGGACGTCTGAAGAATTAAAAGCGAAACAGAAGAAGACCATCAATCCCCAGCGCAGGGGGGATCCGAGGGCAGGGAGCAGGGGCAGTGAAGTACTTGCTGCACAAAGCTCACTTACACCACGATGGGCTGTAAAGAACCAAACATTAGCCCTTTCATCAGTTTGGACTACCTTTGTCAGCCTGCCGGGAGAGGTCCTGGGGTTCAGGACCAGGGCCGGAGGAGTGGGTTGGTGGAGCTCTGTAATTAAAAGACGGACCAAATCTGTTCAGTGCTGCCAAGACAGCAATGGCACCTTAGCTACCAGCCTCACCCACTCCTTTGTTTCCTGTCAGAAACCTGAACCAGAGTTGGCACTCCCTTAACAATACGTCACCACATATATAATCCTCTCAAAGCTGATTGCCATGAATTATCAATTCTTTGGAAAAAATGTTATGGGGGGGGGGGGGGGGGGGGGGGGGCATCTGCTCAGACTTAGCTGTTATGCAAAGACAAAGGAATACTCTGCGGAAAATAGTCACGCTTTTATTCAACTCAGACATGGCATATCCGATGGTTTGTCCAACAGTGCAGGAGCACCTGATTTAGCTGCTTCCCAATTATTTTACTGTATGAGATGAGTGTCATTGAGTAATCTCAATTTATTTAGTTGCCTTGCTGTGGGTGTGGCGATAAGGTTTTATTAGCCAATCAGTCACCAGCGGATTAGGTGGATTGGCCATGCTAAATTGCCCCTTGGTGTGCAAATGTTAGGTGGGGTTATGGGGATGGGGCTGGGGATTGGTCCTAGGTAGGGAGCTCTTTCGGAGGGTCTGTGTAGGCATGATGGGCTGAATGGCCTCCTTCGGTACTGCAGGGATTCTAGAATCTAAGTCCACACCCTGACCCTATCCCTGTAACCCAGTAACCCCACCTAACCTTTTGAGCACTCGGGGACAATTTAGCATGCCCAATCCTCCTAACCTACACATCTTTGGACGGTGGGAGGAAACCGGAGCACACGGAGGAAACCCTCACAGACACGGGGAGAACGTGCAGACTCCACACAGTTACCCGAGGCCAGAATCGAACCCGGAACCCTGGTGCTGTGAGATAGCAGTGCTAACCGGTGTGCCACCGTGCTGCCCTAGGGTTGTAATAGGTTTGACACCAGCAAGGTGGGAGAGTGGAGGAAAGAACAAAAGGAGAGGGCTGTGATAGGGTGGGAGAGAGGATAGATTAAATGGCTAAAGGACTCATGATGCAAGGTCAAAGGGCATAGTAATGGACAAGTTAGGATATCAGGATGTGTCTCGAGGAATAAAACAGAAATGCTGGGAATACGCAGCACGTCGGGCTTTGGGGAGAGAATGAGAATTAATGGCTGGAATTCTCCTGCCATTGGGATTCTCTGTTGCCCCCGGCAATTCACCCCGCCCATGGGTTTCCCGGCAGTGTGGAGTGGCTTCAATGGGAAGTCCCATTGACAAGCGGCGGGAGTAGGGAATCCCGCTGCTAGCAAACAACGTACCGCAGAGAAATATGCAGCTGGGGGCCCGGAGATTCCAACTCAATACTTCACGTCATCATTTTCCAAACTTTGTAATTCCTTCATGTATACTTGCCTCAAATCCGAAAATGAATCATTTTCCCATCATGCTCTGTTTCCTGTCACTCAGCCAACCTCATATCCGTGCTGCTTTTTTAATTCCACGGATTTTTGCTTTGACGGGAAGTTTTGTAATAATTTAAAGGAACAGTTCACCACATCAGTAATGAATTTGACCTGAATAGATCTCACCTGACTTATTATTGCGATAAAGTGAAATGAAAGGAGGTTGATTGCTAGACCCACTGTTACCACTAGATGTTGATGGTTCATTTTCTAACTCGCTGCTACTGTATGTAGAACATTTCAAAGTGCAGTTGTGGTCATTAGCAGGTACTGCACTGATGTTCCTTCAGCAAATGAAAATGCAAAGAGCTGCCAAAACGCTCTTTAAGTTGGGTTAAGTTTCTCCTCTTCTTTTGAGAATGTTCACCTTCCATGTGGAGTTTCCAAGTGGACTCTTGATCCCTTAAGTTTTCCTCGAGTTCTCTTTGCTCTGGCGTTTTAAGATCCTGCCTGCACGGGAGATTTGAAATTCACATTCTATGTGACACCAGTCCAGAAGCCTGAGGCTGAATTAATGCGAAGTCGGTGGGAACATTTTGAAGCAGAGACCTAGGGACTCAGGAATTTTATGGGGGGGGGGGGGGGGGGGTGAATTGCACAAGCGGCTTCACACTGCAAATGAAGGCTCGCGTGCTGGCTAGCCGGGGCAGTGTTAACCAGCCCCCCCCCCCCCACCACCACCCCCACCAACAAGGTCGAGAAGCACATAAACAAACAGCACTTGCAGAACCAACCCTACTCAGCTCGCAGCCATAGTGCCGAGACGACCGGCCCCAAGGTTTGGAGATGCGGACCTAGGGAGGCTCCAAGATACAGTCAAGGCCAGGAGGGATCTCCTGTTCCCTCAAGGTTCCCCCAGTGCCACCTGGGATGCAATGTCAGCGGCCGTCAGCTCAGCAAGTGTGACTAGGAGAACTGGCCTCCTGTGCTGCAAAAAGGTCAACGACCTACACCGGGCCGCATGCGTGATTTGACAACTTCCCCCCAGTCCCCCATCGAAACCTTCCCACCCCCACACGACCAGCCCTCCCCACACCCTCCTTTCACCCCCTCCCTTCAATCCCCCCCAATCCTCCTTTCACCGCAACCCTCCCTTCACCCCCCCTTCCCTTTATCCCCCCCAAACCTTCCTTCACACCAACAATCCAGCCCCTCCCCCCTCCACCACCACCACCACTGTGAAGCACACGTGCGGCTAATGATGCCCTCTCTTCTCCGCAGGAGATGCTGTCCCACAATTGCCGGGAGAGGGCCCAGACTGGCGGAGGAGTGCTGGACATAAGAATCCTGACAGTCTTCATGGAACGGGCCCTGGAAATTACGGGGGTGGCCGAGGACAGAGAGGTCATTAATGCAGAGGTCAGGGCACGGTGCACAGGTGAGGATCCACTGGGGCTCACCCAGAGGACCTGTCAAATGTGAGTTGTTAATGCCATACAGACTGACCCATCCCTCCCACTGACCACGTGTTCATTCTCGCGCAGGTCCTCCAGCCGACAGAGCCGGCCCATCCAGGGTCACACCCTGCCTGGACTCCCAGGAGAACACCTCGGAGAACAGCTCCAAGGATGCCACAATTGTTCTGTCACAGCTGTCATCCCCACCCTCCACCAGCACAGGGACACACACCTCGGTGCCGACATTCATGCACAGGCTCCGGGGGCACAATCTGGTGAGCACCACACAGTCGCTGATGCACATCGGGTGGAGGCAGGAATCCCCAGGCGAGACAGCAGTCGGAGTTGTTCTGTTATGCTCTTGACGTAGCATAAGCTGCTTCCTTGATGTGCACTTTGACAAAGGAAGGCTCAGACTTGGAGATAGCTTTAACACGTTTATTTAAACTGTTAACAATTCTCCTACTTGGATTCAAGTCTCCTGTTAATCCTGCTACAGCTACTCAGACTGACGAACCAGTCTGCTACAATCCACATTGTGGGTGTGATGTGTTTCAAATCAACCCTGTGTACTCACTGAGTGTCTCCACTGGAAAGAGACTGAGCATGTGTGCTATGTCATTTTATATGGGTTGGTGCAATGCCCTCCTGTGGTAGTATCACCTAGAACATAGAACATAGAACAGTACAGCACAGAACAGGCCCTTCGGCCCTCGATGTTGTGCCGAGCCATGATCACCCTACTCAAACCCACGTATCCACCCTATACCCGTAACCCAACAACCCCTCCCTTAACCTTACTTTTTAGGACACTACGGGCAATTTAGCATGGCCAATCCACCTAACCCGCACATCTTTGGACTGTGGGAGGAAACCGGAGCACCCGGAGGAAACCCACGCACACACGGGGAGGACGTGCAGACTCCGCACAGACAGTGACCCAGCCGGGAATCGAACCTGGGACCCTGGAGCTGTGAAGCATTTATGCTAACCACCATGCTACCGTGCTGCCCTCTGTGTGTATCGTAAATTGGTTGTGTCCTATCTTACTGACCTATTGGTTGAATGTGTGTGATGTCTCTGGTGCTCCCTCTAGTGTCTATCTAGTCTACGTGTATTTACATTAACCCCTTATGTATTTACAGTGATGCACATCACCACAGGAGTGCTGCTGGATCCCAGTCAGATGCTGAGTCTATGGAACAGGTGCACGCGGATGATGCGACCATCAATTCATGCAAAACAGAGAGTAGATGTAAATTGTGGGTTTAACGACTCAAACAGCGCCTGCCTGCGACTGCTCTGCTACTGAGAGCCGCCTACAGGGCTACTGCTCTTTATACCTCCCCCCAAGGGGAGGAGCCAGGGACAAAGCCCACAAAGGCACCAATATGATACATCACAGGTAATACCTTACAATGGTCCATAGGTGGAGCCCTCATGGGCAACAGCGTGGTACAGTTACATGTTTGGTGAATGGTTACTGCAATACGTTCACCACACCGGAGCTGATGGAGATGTTGGGGAGTGGCTGGGGCATTCAGAGGGTGATGTCAGCGACACTCCAGGAGGTCCAGAGCCAATTGAAGGAGTCCCAGAGGCTACGGGGTGGGAAATGCCGCCGGCGATGCGTGACACCGAGGCCAACACTGCAGTGACGACCGCAGTGGGGAGCCTGGTGCACGACATCGGCACCATTAGTGAAGGTGTCCAAGGTGTGCCGCAGTCGGTGACGGCCAAGCCTGAGGGCCTTGGCAGACTGTCCGACTCGATGGGGGGGGCGTGACGCAGTACAATCTGACCTTGATTAGGTTCTGCGGGACATGTCCCGCTCTCAGATGGGAGTGGCTGATGCACTGCGGAGCTTGTCCCAGTCGCAGGTGGGCATGGCTGAGGCACCAAGTGCATCGCTGGGGGCGTCGATGACAGATAAAAGATTTTGCAGCTGTATGTCTTCGGCCATTGAGGACTATGTCAGGTTTAATAAGAATCATTCTGTCTGACCCGCCACATTATGGGAAGCCCTTAAGGTGGTTATTCGAGAGGAGATAATCTCCTATCAGGCACATAAGGAAAAGACAGTGCGGGTGGAGCGGTAGGGGTTGGTGGATTCTATCCTTGAGCTGGATCATTGGAACTCGCTTGACCCTAACACGGAGTTGCTGGTGAGCAGGAACAAGTTGCAGATGCAGTTTGAACCTTTGTCAACAGGTATGGCGGTAGGCCAGCTGCGGCGCTCAAAGCGGGTATACTATGAATATGGGGAGAAGGCCAGTTGTCTTTCAGCTGATCAGCTGAGGTGACAGGCGGCTTCCTGGGAGGTCTTACAGATTAAGGATTTGAGTGGACTGTTAGTCAAGGTGTTGGGATGCGATTTAGAGTCCTGTCTCCCAGAGGTGATTGCAGAAGACCAGACAGGCTTTGTCAAGGATCAGCAATTGTCGGCCAATATACGACGGTTGTTGAATATTGTTCCTTCCTCCTCTCCTGTGCCTGAGCCAGAGAGGATTATATCCATGGATGCGGAGAAAACCTTTGCTAGGGAGGGATATCTTTTCCAGATCCTTGAGAGGCTCGTTTTGGGGCAAAAGTTTATTTTGTGGATTTGACTATTGTATAAAGCCTCCACAGCTGGAGTCCGCTCAAATGCCTGAAGCTCGGGGTATTTTTTGTTGAACAGGGATACAAGATGGGGTCCACCATCTCCACTTTTGTTTGCCTTAGCGATTGGGCAATTGGCCATAACGTTGAGATCTTCTGACAAGTGGAAGGGGATAAGGCAGGGAGGGAGAGAACATAGAGTTTCTTTGTATGCAGACAACCTTCTCCTTTATATCTCAGACCCATTCTCCACTATGGATGAGATAATGAAGCAACTGAGGAGTTTTCCTCCTTTTCTGGGTCTAAGTTGAAGCTGGATAAGAGCGAATACTTTCCGGTCAATCCCCCGGGAAGGGGAGCCTTTTCACCTTGCCAGATCCAGCTTTCATTATCTGGGTATCTGGGCAGCCCATGATTGGGCCTCTCTTCATAAATTGAATTATGCTAGTCTAGTGGATGGGGTTAATTCTGACTTGCAAAAATGGGATAACCTCCCTCCTGTCCTTGGCAGATAGGGTCCAGACATTTAAAATGAATGCCCTCCAAGGTTTATATTTATTTTTCAATGTCTCCCCACTTTTCGCCCTAAGTCCTTCTTTGTTAAGGTTAACAAGTTGGTGTCTTCCTTTATTTGGGCAGGCAAGACCCCAAGGGTCCAGAGGGATAGACAGTTGGGGGATTTAGCGTTACCCAATTTGCTATTTTATTATTGGACGGCAAACATTGAGAAGGTGTTGGGGTTGGTTAGAAATCCATGTTCCAAATGGGGACAGGTGGACACTGTGTTTTTCTCTGCTTTGCTTGATCTGGATGGCTTGGATGTGTAGTGTTGAAGAAAGAACAAGAAGCTTTGTTAACGAACTAAACTAATTTATTAACACTACTAAATAAGATTTGTATGTATTCCTAAAGTACTAGGTTACTATATCAAACTATGCTAGCTCTAACTACAGAACTCTCAAATACACAACAGATCTCCTTCATGGTGAAGCATCTTCTCCCAGAATCCCAGAAATCACATGATATATATATATATGCCTGTTCTGTGGTTCCCTCTGGTGGTAAGAAGCATTATCATTAACTTGTTAACTCTTCACATTCAAGTCAATGTACATATCATGGCATCCCCTTTTTTTATAAAGATGTTTGGCGATTTCTACAAACATATGTATAGTGAGAGCATTGTTTGTTCTTTATATGTAATTGATAATTGATATTGTACAGTAGTTAACAATTTTTTAACTTTTTACAGTCCAAAAATTGAGGTTTGGGGATTTGTTCGTAGAGGGGTGATTTGCCAGTTTTGAGGAGCTGTCGGTAAAGTTTCAACTCTCTGGGGCGAACTTGTTCTGATATTTCCAGATACCTCATTTTTGTGAAAGACGTTTCCCCCATTTCCCTTGACCCTTGGGACCTATTTTGGATGAAGGGTGTGGAGTGATGTCCTTCTCAGGGTAAACTCCACGTCCTCCTGTGCACGGCTCAACCTGATCCAGTTTAAGGTGGTGCATAGGGCTCATCTGACCAAGTTGGGATGAATGGGTTTTTTTCGGGAGTGTGAGCAGTGTACGGAGGCACCGGCCAGCTACAATTCATATGTACCGGTCAGGTCCCAAGTTGCTAAGCTTTTGGTTCTCCTTCTTTAGCACCATGTCAACAATTCTTAACGTCGGACTGGAGACTTACCCGTTGGTGGTTATTTTCAGGGCATCGCACTCGCCAGAGCTGCAGACAGGGGTGAAGGCAGATGTTCACGCTTTTGCCTTGCTAATCGCCTGGAGGTGAGTTCTACTTGGCGGAGATCTCCTCTCCGCCCAGTGCCTCGGCCTGTTTGGGTGACCTCATGGAATTTCTGCATTTATGGAAGGTCAAATTTAAAATAATTTTTAATTTTAAATTTAGAGTACCCAATTCATTTTTTCCAATCAAGGGGCAATTTAGCGTGGCCAATCCACTTACCTTGCATATCTTTGGGGTTGTGAGGGTGAAACCCACGCAAACACGGGAAGAATGGGCAAACTCCACACGGACAGTGACCCAGAGCCTGGATTGAACCTGGGACCTCGGCGCCGTGAGGTAGCAGTGCTAACCAGTGCACCACTGTGCCGCCCTTTAAAATAATTTGTTTAATTAATTTATGGAATGTGGGCTTCGCTGGTCAGGCCACAATTTATTGCCTATTCTAGTTGCCTTTCAGAAGGCGGTGGTGAGTTGCCTTCTTGAACCGCTGCAGTCTCTGTGGTGTAGGTACATCCACAGTGTTGGTGGGGGATGGGGGAGGGGGGGGGGGGGGGGAGGGGGGGGGGGGTTAGTTCCAGGATTTTGACCCAGTGACGGTGAAGGAACTGCAGTATATTTCCAAGTCAGGGTGGTGAGTGATTTGGAGTGGAACCTCCAAGTGGTGGGGTTCCCAGGTATCTGCTGCTCTTGTCCTTCTAGATGGCAGTTGTTGTATGTTTGGAAGGTGCTGTCAAAGGAACCTTGGTGAGTTACTGCAGGGCATCTTGTAGATGGTGCACACGGCTGCCACTGTTCATCAGTGGTGGAGGATTTGAATGTTTGTGGAAGGAGGAGCAATCAAGAGGGCTGCTTTGTCCTGGATGGTGTCGAGCTTCTTGAGTGTTGTTGGAACTTCACTCATCCAGGCAAATGGAGAGTGCACTCTCATTACACTCCTGACTTGTGCCTTGTAGATGGCGGATAGGTTTTGGGGGTTTTGGGGGGTTGGAAGGTGAGATACTTGCCTTCGGATTCCTAGCCTTTGACCTGCCCTGGTCGCCACAGTGTTACTGTGGCTAGTTCTGTTCAATTTCTGATCAATGGTAACCCCAGAATGTTGATTGTGGGGCATTCAGCGATGGTAATGCCATTGAATATCAAAGGGCAATGGTTGCATCCTCCCTTGTAGGAGATGGTCATTGCCTGGCACTTGGTCGCATCCATCAGCATCAGGCGGTCGGTTGAGGGGTTCGACCAGAAATGGCAGCCATTCATTTCCTTTTGAAAAGGGTTAGTTACCGCCAGTTGTTAAAGGGCGTTTAGTTCACGGTTGGGAGGGTGAATTTTTGGATGTGATCTATACTGTTGTTTGTGGTTCTTTTATAGTGTAACTGTAACATCGGTTTTTTATGGTTATATTGTTAAAAATGAAAAATCTTCAATAAATATATATGTTTTTAAGAATTCCCCTGTTTCTGACTGTAAGGGGCCTAAATTTGGCTTCATAAATCTTTTTCTCTTCTCATACCTATAGAAACGTTTACAATCAGTTTTTGTTCCCCACAAGCTTACTCTCAAACTCTATTTTCCCCTTCCTAATCATCCCTTGATTCCTTCACAATTCCTTCCACAATCACACTTAACATCAAGGTCGATACATCTCTGATGTTAAGAATGATGTGAAAAAGGGCGACACACTGTGGTGATATGAAATCACACTAAACAGTTGAGATCACCATGATAGTGACATCTGCCAGAAGTGTGCCAGGCACTATGGTATGACACCTGCAATGCAGCTCATCATAAAAAAGGAGGCGTACACAAGGGGAGATGTGAAAGGGCGCAATTCTATTTACATATGTGAACATTATATACGTGGTGTGAAGATCCATTGCCTTCTTGAAACGCTGCAGTCCCTGAGGTGTAGGTACACCCACGGGCTGTTAGGGAGGGAGTTCCAGGAGATTTCCTCAGTGACCTTGGAGCCTTGGAGGAATGACGATATATTTCCAAGTTAGGGTGGTGAGTGATTTGGGGGAGAACCTCCAGGTGGTGTGGTTACCAGGTATCTGATGCTCTCATCCTTCTAGGTGGTCGTGGTCGCAGGTTTGGAAAGTGCTGACTAAGGAACCTTGGTGAGTTACTGTGCCTAATCTTTAACTTTCCTAGCTCTATCGCGATTTGTTGTCTGGGTGCATGGCTGACATCCACAGCGGAGGTGGAGGCAGCCTGCTGACTGCTACGTCCTCTTGTCTATGATTACTTCAGAAGGTGTACTCTGGAGGACCGAGGCTTGAAGGACCCCGACCAGATTTGGGTGTCCTGTATTCTGCCCGAGTGCCTCTGGCTGAATCCTTGAAGAGAAAGAGCAACTGGAGTGATATTGGGATGCCCTGCCTCCCTCTCACATAGCCACTGATGGATGCCACCAATAGCAGGAGCGATGGAGTGCTGCTCTTGCAGCAGTACAGGATTGATGACCGAGACCAGGATCTCCATGGCGCCCACCATCCAATCGTGTTGACCTCAATGCATCAGCATGCCGGTGCTATCACCTCAGAGTGCAGGCGGACGGTCTTCTTCGTCGAGCATTGCAATCTGAGGAGTACAGCTGTACATCCCTTCCTGATGGTCCCGTGATTGTCACTGCAGCTCCAGCAACTGATTCAGGACTGAGTCTGGAGACTCATCATGTGACTTAGACGCCCAGCCTCCAACAGTCCTCCGAGTGCTGGCCACCTCAGATGACCCCGCCTCCACCTTTTGTAGACCAAATGGTGTAATTTGCTCAACAGATTGTAACTCCAACGCTACTCTGGAACTAAATCTCACCGAGGCGTGCGCCTCTACACTGTGGAGGGTGCGGGTGAGTGACGTGTCTTCAATGGTGCTGTCGTCAGGCTCCCCATCTGAGGTGTTGTCAGAGCTGTGACTGAGGGCCTGACTGGCTGAGGGCTTCGGGTATTTGGCAGAAGTCACCATGAAAGGAGGCAGAGGTAATTAGTACAGGGCAAGCAACTCTAAAACAGGATAATGTATTCACAGTGTGACTGTCTGAGGGATGAGCTGGTGCAAGATTCACACTGGGGATGTGCGTTGCCGACCTCACTGTCACCCCAGGCATGGTCAATGTCCTCTCTGACCAGTTTGAGGACTCTGTTCTCAAAGACATTGAGGGCCTTGAGTTCCAGAATTCCACGCCCCCCAGTCTGGGACCTCTCCCTGCGATCGTGTGTGATTGTGCCCTGCGTAAAGACAGTTGGAGAATGTGAGCAGGATTGGTACTAGGGCTGATAATAAGGATGCCTGGTCTGTGTGGGTGGTGAGTGCAGCTACGCTCAGGATAAAGACGTGATGGGCAGAGTAGATGAGCTCAGATGGATATGTGGGGGTGTGCGAGAGTTAGTGGTGATGTCCCTTGAGTTGGCAGCATGTGAGATAAATGTGAATGTGTGATGGGTTTGCGGGTGTGAGTTTAGAGGGATGAGATGGCTGATTCACCCTGACACCATGGATGAAATAATTCATCCTCTTTCTGTACTGGGCGGCTGACCTCTTCAGTGCTGCACTGGCACGGACCACCAGGCTGCCACTGCCCACCAAGCCAGAGTGGTGAGGTTGGGTAGACCTCCTCCGGCCGTCACAGGGGTATAGGACATCATGAAGGGCCTCAACCGCGTCCAGTAGACATTCCAGTGAGGCGTCACTGAATTTCGGAGCAGCTCCATCTTCCATGGAGCAGCCCTGGGCTACAGACATAGGAAAAGCTGTGCAGGGGTGCCATTTAGATATGCTGGGGTGAGAAAGCAATCAGCTCAGGGTGGGAAAATCAGGGCTGCAATCGGCATGTTTCCCATGTGTGCACAATTGATGTGCCAGGGTACGGTGTGAAAACCTACCACTGCAGCTGGTGGGTAAAAGGTTTTTCACACCCGCCGCCGCACTTAGTGCACCGAGAGAAAAATACAGCCCCATGTTTTTGCAGTGACTTTCACTTTTTATTGAGGCATTTGTCAGGACTTTACGTGTCACACTCCCAAGTGCCAGGTTTCATAGATTTCATAGAATTTATAGCGCAGAAGGAGGCCATTCGGCCCATCGGGTCTGCACCGGCCCTTGGAAAGAGCACCCTACTTAAGTCCACACCTCCACCCTATCCCCATAACCCAGTAACCCCACCTAATCATTTTGGACATTAAGGGCAATTTAGCATGGCCAATCCACCGAACCTGCACATCTTTGGACCACGGGAGGAAATCGGAGCACCCGGAGGAAACCCACGCTGGGAGGGGTTGGGAGGGGTGGGAGGGGGTGCAGTGGCTATAAAATCAGGTGGGATGGCTGTTGCTCGTTCTGGGTGAGTGTGCTTTGCACTCAATTTAGCTCTGTTTCGTTCCTTAGCTCTAGAGTCGCCAGGTATCGTTAAGATACCACCACAAGTTTCAAGTTCAAGTTCAGACCAATAACTCCATACACCAGTTAGTAAGTTCAAACAAGACACGTTTATTTTTACACAGTTATCTACTAATTATGCATATAAACTACAAGACTAGGCTAATCCTACCACTAACAGGCCAATACTTATCTGGAATAAGGGAACTGCCGGATCAGGGAACAACGGCCTCTAGCTTTGTCCTGGATCCGCAAGCTTCCAGTTGGTGTGGACTAAAGGGGTCAGGAGTGTCTACTCTCGTAGCGTGCGTTGTATGACACTTACTTGATGGCGGCTGCTGGCCAGGCCTCTCCTCTCCATGGTCAAGTTCGAGAGTTGCTACAAAGGTGTTCTTGTTGGGAGGGCCGGCTGAGAGAGCTGGTCAAGGAGAAGCTGGCTGAGAGAGAGAGCTGGGTCGGGTTCTCTGTCTTATACCTCTCCCAGGGTCTCGTGCCCACCTGGGCGGACCCTCTATACACTCGCAATCGATTGGGTCTCTTCCCAATCGATTGATTTGAATTTCCCCAATAACGGGCAGTCCCTCGATCACTGGGCGGTTCTTGGGGCTTATTGTTTTGGACTTCTCTTGGTGCCGAGAAGTCTGGCCTTCTATTCAATGTAGCGATTTGAGTTAACTTGTTACCATTGTACCTGGGAATCACCGGGTATCGCCTCATTAGTATGTTAACTTGTTCTTTTCACAGTGCTGTCTGGTTTCTGCAGCAGTCAGAATACACAAGTGCTTTTGCAAGCTGCTTGCTTTTGCAACATGTCCATTTTCCCTGCATTCTTTGTAACCTTCCATTTTGTGTTGGGCAGTGGCCACCCCAGGTGGCTACATGGCATAACTGTTACCTAACTATGTCTGCTGCAATTTTAATAGCGGCTGGGGAATTGCCAGGTGTCCTGCCCATCCTAGGACCAATTGAGGCCCTTAAGTGGCCAATTAATGGTCACTTAAGGGCCTCTTCCCACTGCCGCTGGTATTTTATGAGCAGCTGGGGGGAAGATATGATTGGGGTACTAGATTATGACAGCTTTGATAAGGTAGAGAAAGTTAAACTGTTCCCATTAGCTGACCCAATGAAGGGCATTTAACCCAAAACAGAACTCTGTTTCCTTCCACAGATGCTGCATGGCCTGCTGAGCATTTCCAACATCTTTCTGTTTTTCTTTCTGTTCTTAAGCCGACCTTTTATCCAAGCTGACACTGACCATTCGATTCCATGAGCTTCAATTTTTTTAACCAGCCAGATCTATGCACATGAGCCTGATGTGGAAAGTATCAATTGATTTAACCTATTACAAAGCAGGAAGATCCTTTTACTGAAATCCACGAACGGAAGGGAAGCAGCGAACGGGAAAAGCTGTGCGGATCCCATACATCTTCACACACCCCCCCCCCCCCCCCCCCCCCCCCCCCCGCCCCCCGCCGCCACATCAACCAAATATCAATTGACCCTGGGATCTACGAAGTCCGGGATTCTGCCACACTCCATTATTCTGTAAGATATTGTAAAGTCCTAGACAATGAGGCACTGATACCATGTATACCGGAGTCACGCTGGCTTCAGGCCCTGGTGCTGTAGGCAGCCTCATGTATACTCAATGCTGACTTACACTGGTTCTCGATCTGTCAATGTTTCAGCTTGAAAAACCTCACAACTGTGTCCAGACCCCATCATGGCCCAATGTCACCGAATCTCTGCAACCTCTTCCAGACCTGCAGCCCCTGAGAACTCTGTGCTCCTCCAATCCGCCCACTTGTGCATCTCCAGTTTCCTTCACCCCACCATTAGCAATCATTCCTTCAATGATCCAAACACTAAGCTTTGGAAGTCCTCCCTAAATCTCATCACCTCGCTACCTTTCGCTCCTCCAAATGTCTACGTATCTTTCACTAAGCTTTCGGTGACCTGTTGAAATATCTTCCAAATCTCCTGTCACGTAACATGGGATATTTTACAGCATTAAAGGCGCTTGCTGATAGAACATAGAACATAGAACATTACAGCGCAGTACAGGCCCTTCGGCCCTCGATGTTGCGCCCACCTGTGAAACCCCTCTAAAGTCCCTCTACACTATTCCCTTATCATCCATATGTCTATCCAATGACCATTTGAATGCGTTTAGTGTTGGCGAGTCCACTACTGTTGCAGGCAGGGCATTCCACGCCCTTACTACTCTCTGAGTAAAGAACCTACTTCTGACATCTGTCCTATATCTATCTCCCCTCAATTTAAAGCTATGTCCCCTCATGCTAGACATCACCATCAGAGGAAAAAGGCTCTCAATGTCCACCTATCTAATCCTCTGATCATCTTGTTTGCCTCAATTAAGTCACCTCTTAACCTTCTTCTCTCTAACGAAAACAGCCCCAAGTCTCTCAGCCTTCCCTCATAAGATCTTCCCTCCATCCCAGGCAACATCCTGGTAAATCTCCTCTGCAGCCTTTCCAATGCTTCCACATCCTTCCTATAATGCGATGAACAGAACTGCACGCAGTGCTCCAAATGCGGCCGCGCCAGAGTTTTGTACAGCTGCAACATGACCTCATGGCTCCGAAACTCAATCCCTCTACCAATAAAAGCTAACACACCGTATGCCTTCTTAACAACCCTCTCAACCTGGGTGGCAACTTTCAGCGATCTATGTACATGGACACCAAGATCTCTCTGCTCATCCACACTACCAAGAATCTTACCATTAGCCCAGTACTCTGTCTTCCTGTTACTCATTCCAAAATGAATCACCTCACACTTTTCTGCATTAAACTCCATTTGCCACCTCTCAGCCCAGCTCTGCAGCTTATCTATGTCCCTCTGTAACCTGCAACATCCTTCCGCATTGTCCACAACTCCACCGACTTTAGTGTCATCTGCAAATTTACTCACCCATCCTTCTACGCCCTCCTCAAGGTCATTTATAAAAATGACAAACAGCAGTGGCCCAAAAACAGATCCTTGTGGTACACCACTAGTAACTGTACTCCAGTCTGAACATTTCCCATCAACCACCTCCCTCTGTCTTCTTACAGCGAGCCAATTTCTGATCGAAACTGCTCAATCACCCTGAATCCCATGCCTCCGTACTTTCTGCAATAGCCTACCGTGGGGAATCTTATCAAACGCTTTACTGAAATCCATGTACACCACATCAACTGCTTTACCCTCATCCACCTGTTTGGTCACCTTCTCAAAGAACTCAATAAGTTTTGTGAAGCACGACGTACCCTTCACAAAACCGTGTTGACTATCTCTAATCAAATTATTCCTTTCCAGATGATTATACATCCTATCTCTTATAAACGTTTCCAAGACTTTGCCCAAACAGAAGTAAGGCTCACTGGTCTATAGTTACCGGGGTTGTCTCTACTCCCCTTCTTGAACAACGGGACAACATTTGCTATCCTCCAGTCTTCTGGCACTATTCCTGTAGACAAAGATGACTTAAAGATCAAAGCCAAAGGCTCAAGAATCTCCTCCCTAGCTTCCCAGAGAATCCTAGGATAAATCCCATCTGGCCCAGGGGAATTATCTATTTTCACTCTTTCCAGAATCGCTAACACCTCCTCCTTATGGACCTCAAGCCCTACTAGTCTAGTAGCCTGTATCTCAGTATTCTCCTCAACAACATTGCCTTTTTCCTGCATGAATACTGATGAAAAATATTCATTTAGCACCTCTCTTATCTCCTCGGACTCCACGCAAAACTTCCCACTACTGTCCTTGACTGGCCCTACTCTTACCCTAGTCATTCTTTTATTCCTGACATATCTATAGAAAGCTTTAGGGTTATCCTTGATCCTACCTGCCAAAGACTTCTCATGTCCCCTCCTGGCTCTTCTCAGCTCTCTCTTTAGGTCCTTCATTGCTAACGTGTAACTCTCGAGCACCCTAACTGAACCTTCACGTCTCATCTTTACATAAGCCTCCTTCTTCCTCTTGACAAGCGTTTCAACTACTTTAGTAAACCACGCTTCCCTCGCTCGACCACTTCCTCCCTGCCTGACAGGTACATACTTATCAAGGACCCGCAGTAGCTGTTCCTTGAACGAGCTCCACATTTCCATTGTGCCCATCCCCTGCAATTTTCCTCCCCATCCGATGTATCCTACGTCTTGCCTCATCGCATCATAATTGCCTTTCCCCCAGATATAACTCTTGCCCTGCGTTATATTCCTATCCCTTTCCATCACTAAAGTAAACGTAATCGAATTGTGGTCACTATCACCAAAGTGCTCACCTACCTCCAAATCTAACACTTGTCCTGGTTCATTATCCAGTACCAAATCCAATATGGCCTTGCCTCTCATTGGCCTATCTACATACTGTGTCAGGAAACCCTCCTGCACACATTGGACAAAAACAGATCCATCTAAAGTATTCGAACTATAGCGTTTCCAGTCAATATTTGGAAAGTTAAAGTCCCCCATAACAACTACCCTGTTACTTTCGCTCCTATCCAGAATCATCTTTGCAATCCTTTCCTCTACATCTCTGGAACTTTTCGGAGGCCTATAGAAAATCCCTAACAGGGTGACCTCTCCTTTCCTGTTTCTAACCTCAGCCCATACTACCTCAGTAGACGAGTCCTCATCAAACGTCCTTTCTGCCACCGTAATACTGTCCTTGACTAACAATTCCACCCCTCCCCCTCTTTTATCACCTTCCCTGAGCTTACTGAAATATCTAAACCCCGGCATCTGTAACAACCATTCCTGGTTTCTCAGCAAGATCAGATTGATAGGGCAGCACGGTAGCATTGTAGGGCAGCACGGTAGCATTGTAGGGCAGCACGGTAGCATTATAGGGCAGCAGTTTGCATTGTGGACTGCACAATTGCTTCACAGCTCCAGGGTCCCAGGTTCGATTCCCGGCTTGGGTCACTGTCTGTGCAGAGTCTGCACATTCTCCCCATGTGCGAGTGGGTTTCCTCCGGGTGCTCCGGTTTGCTCCCACAGTCCAAAGATGTGCGGGTTAGGTGGATGGACCATGCTAAATTGCCCATAGTGTCCAAAATTGCCCTTAGTGTTGGGTGGGGTTACTGGGTTACGGGGATAGGGAGGAGGTGTGGACTTGGGCAGGGTGGTCTTTCCAAGAGCCGGTGCAGACTTGATGGGCCGAATGGTGTCCTTTTGCACTGTAAATGCTATGAAATCATTTTGAAAATGTTTGTATGTAATCACCTAACGAATAGACAACTAACTAAAATATTTGTTGCCTGAAGATTAATTCGCATTTTTGAATGCTAATTATTCACAAAAACACAGAATTAGGCCTTTCAGCCTCTCATGTTGTCTGCACTGCATATCCGAATGAACAATTACCCGGCACCATTCCTCAGCCTTCTCCCCGTAACATTGCACATTCTCCTTTTTCACATAACAGTCTAATTCCCTCTTCAATACCTGAGTGAAGCTGCCTCCATCCCGCTCTCGGGCAGTTGCATTCCAGGCCGCAACCACTCTGCGTGAAGAAAGTTTTTCCTCATGTCCTTGTTGTTTCTTTTGCCAATTACTTTAAATCTGCACCGTCTCGCTCTTGATCCTTGAAGGAGTGGGTACGCTTTCTCCCTATCTACTCTGTCCAGACTGCTCAGGGTTATGAATCAAATCTCCTCTCAGCCTTCTCTTCTCCAAGGAAAACAGTCCCAGCTTCTCCAATCTATCTTCATAACTGAAGTAATTAATCACACTTACCATGTACATTGAGAAAAATAATTCAGCACGGTGATGAACATTTCAGTTAAAGGTATTCAGAATTGTGAATTAAAAATCCCATTTTCCCCATCCACAATGATGGACCACTTCAATTTAAAATAACAAATGTTTCCAAAAACTTTAAACTCATTGTCAAGAGCGGGGTGGGTATTGAATAGAAATTACAAAAATGGGAAGGGACCATTTAGTCCATCAGTATGTGTTGGCGCTTATCTTTCACACCAGCAGTAGTACTGATCCCATGTGCCCTTCCTCTTCCAATCGTAAATTTCCCTGTGACATTCCTTTGTCTGTTACTTTAACAGAGGCTTTACCCATTTAAGATAAACAGGCTAATGCCTGAATGGATTAAGCAAATATGTCAAACACATTTTGCTAACGGTTATTTCACGTCCAATGCTTCGGAGCACAGTTGGAACTGGGACTTTGCCAAGTTAAAGTGGCTGAGTCACTCTCAGAGATTGACTATTGATAATATTGGCCTTGGGGTGATCCACGTAATGCTTTTTCCCCCTCCCAAATTTACAGCTCACAGGACAATACGTAAGAGTACGCCTCTAACTAACATCAAGCCTCACTAGGCCCGGTTTCCCAATAATTTGAAGAACGAGGTTAGGTTGGTCCGATTTCAGCTTTAAAAAAAAATAAATTTAGAGTACCCAATTATTTTTTCCCAATTAAGGGCCAATCCACCTACCCTGCACATCCTTTTGGGTTGTGGGGGTGATACCCACACAGACGCAGGGAGAATGTGCAAACTCCACACGGACAGTGACCCGGGATCGAACCCGGAAAGGGACCATTTAGACAACAGTATGGGTTGGTGCTTCTCGTTCACACCAGCAGTAGTATTGGCCCTGTGTGCCCCCCCTGTTCCCATTGTAAATTTCCCTGCGGCATTCCTTTGTTACTTTAATAATAATCGCTTATTGCCACAAGTAGGCTTCAATGAAGTTACTGTGAAAAGCCCCTAGTCGCCACATTCCAGTGCCTGTTCAGGGAGGCCAGCACGGCAATTGAACCCACGCTGCTGGCCTCGTTCTGCATTACAAGCCAGCTATTTAGCCCACTGTGCTAAAGCAGCAGAGGCTTTACCCATTTAAAATAAAGAGTGGCCAATGACCAAAATCTTGTTCAAAGATTAAAGTTTTAAGTTGCACCTCAAAGGAGAGAAAGAGAGAGAGAGAGAGAGAGTGGAGAGATGTTTCTGGTCCAGAAGCCAATGTGCATCAGCAAGTACAGAGGTACTGGTGAAAGTAATTTGGTGCAAGTTAGGATCCAGGCGGCAGTGTTTTTGATCAGCTGAAGTTTACGGAGGGTGGAAGATGGAATGCCCACCAAGTAAAAATGAGAGTAATCAAGTCTGGAGGTAACAGAAGTATGCATGGACCTGCCTGCATATCAGCACTGAAGGCCAACCTGGTTCAAGCTTCTCGTGGGAGTCCGTCCTCCTGATTTAAAAATGCTGCAGGCAAAGGAAAAGCTTATCCGAGGAGTTTGGCCTATAGCCAGCACTTGACTGAGACTTGGGAAAACCTGGCCAGCGAACAGCTCCTCAAAAAAAAAACCTGAGATGTATTCAATATGCCTGAAAAAGTGATTTGTGCAGCTCTCCATTGCCATAAATATATTTACCTTCTGTATGTAGTGCAAATCTCCTCTGCCGATCACAGAGCATGAATCATTACTTGTTTCGCATGGGAACGGCAGCAATTCATAGATGCCTTTGGCATCCAATAAATTAAAAATGGGAATTTGTATCAGTTCCTCGGCTATTTTGAGTTCAGGTGTAAAGTTGGAGAGAGCATTCCATTTGAATTCTTACAGGTGGGTTATAATACTTTGCATCACAGTATGATTCAAAACACTTCACTAATATTGAAAATCATTCTTCTATTCTTTTCGGGGATGTGGGCATCGCTGACGAGGCCAACATTTATTACCCATCCCTAATTGCCCTTGAGAAGATGGTGGTGAGGGCAGCACGGTGGCACAGTGGTTAGCATTGCTGTGTATGGCGCTGAGGACCCAGGTTCGAACCCTAGCCCTGGGTCACTGTACGTGTGGAATTTGGACGTTCTCCCCGTGTCTGTGTGGGTTTCACCCCCACAAGCCAAAGATGTGCAGGTTCGGTGGATCGGCCATGCTAAATTGCCCCTTAATTCGAAAAAATTATTGGGTACTCTAAATGTTATTAAAATTTAAAGAAGATGGTGGTGAGCTGTCTTCGTTAACCACTGCAGTCCCTGAGGTGCAGGTATACCCACATTGCTGTTAGGAAGAATGTTTCAAGATTTTGACCCAATGACAGGGAAGGACCAGCGATATATTTCCATAGAGTGGTAAGTTACTTCCAGATGATGGTGTTCCCATGTATTTGCTGCTCTTCATCTTCTAAATGGTAGCGGTTGTGAGTTTGGAAGATGTTGCCGAAAGAGCGTGATGAGTTCCACCAAGGCATCTTGTAGATGGTACACACTTCTGCAACTATTCGTCAGTTGTACAGGGAGTGAATGTTTGTAGAAGGGGTAGGAACATAGGAATGTAGGTATTAGGAGCAGAAGTAGGCAATGCAGCCCTTCAAGCCTGCTCCACCTGGTCTCAAATCCACCTCTCCATATCCCTTTAACCTATTTTTTAAATCAGAAATATATCTATCTCTTTCTTGAAACCATTTAATGATTCAGACTCCACCACACTATGGAGCAGCAAGTTCCACAAATTTACCGCCCTCTGCGAGAAGTAGTTCCTCCTCATCTCAGTTTTAAATCTACCTCCTCTCAACCTATATCTGTGATCTCTCATTATATCAATCAAGCAGGCTGCTTTGTCCTGGATGATGTTAATCTTCTTGAGTGCTGTTGGAACTGTACTTATTCAGGCAAGTGGAGAATATTCCATCACACTCCTGATATGTGCCTTGTAGATGATGATCAGGATTTGCATGGTCAAGAGGTAGGTTACTTTCCATGAGATTCCGAGCCTTTGACCTGCTCTTGTAGCTACTCTTGTCATATAGAGTCATAGAGTCCTACAGCACAGAAAAGGCCCTTCAGCCCATTGCGTCTACCCAGGACAAAAACAACCACCTAATAATTCTAATCCCATTTTCCAGCACTTGTTCCATAGCCTTGTACCCTGGGATCGCAAGTGTACATCTAAATACTTCTTAAATGTCGTGAGGGTCCCTGCCTCCACCACCCTTTCAAGCAGCAAATTCCAAACTCTGAGCAAAAAAGGTTTCCCCTCACATCCCCTCTAAACCTCCTGCCCCTTACCTTACCTTCTCTAACTACTGCAATCCCGCTGCAATCCCTTAGGTGTAGGTCAAGTTGAGTTTCTGGTCAATAGTAACCCCCAGGATGCTGATAGCATGGGAATTCATTGAATGTCAAGGGGCAATGGTTAGATTCTCTCTTGTTGGAGATGGTCATTGCCTGGCACTTGTGTTCTGCGCATGTCACTTTCCACTTGTCAGTCCAAGCTTGGACATTTTCCAGGTCTTGCTGCATTTGGACATGGGCTGCTTTAGTATCTGAGGTATTGTGATTGGTGCTGAACATTATGCAGTCTAACATTCCCACTTCTGACCTTATGATGGAAGGGTGGTCATTGATAAAGCTGAAGCTGGTTGAGCCTAGGACATCACCCTGAAGAACTCCTGTAGTGATGTTCTAGAACTGAGCTAATTGACCTCCAACAACCACAACCATCTTTCTTTGTACCAGGTTGGACTATAGCTAGCAGAGAGTTTTGCCATGATTCCCATTGACTTGACTTTTGCTCGGATTCTTTGATGCCACATTCAATTAAATGCTACCTTGATGTCAAGGATAGAACATAGAACATAGAACATAGAACACTACAGCGCAGTACGGGCCCTTCGGCCCTCGATGTTGCGCCGACCTGTGAAACCATCTGAAGCCTATCTGACCTATACTATTCCATTTTCATCCATATGTCTATCCAGTGACCACTTAAATGCCCTTAAAGTTGGCGAGTCTACTACTGTTGCAGGCAGAGCGTTCCACACCCCTACTACTCTCTGAGTAAAGAAACTGCCTCTGACATCTGTCCTATATCTATCACCCCTCAATTTAAAGCTATGTCCCCTCGTGTTGGTCATCACCATCCGAGGAAAAAGACTCTCACTGTCCACCCTATCTAACCCGCTGACTATCTTATATGTCTCTATTAAGTCACCTCTCAGCCTTCTCCTCTCTAATGAAAACAACCTCAATTCCCTGAGCCTTTCCTCGTAAGACCTTCCCTCCATACCAGGCAACATCCTAGTAAATCTCCTCTGAACCCTTTCCAAAGCTTCCACATCCTTCCTATAATGTGGTGACCAGAACTGCGCGCAGTACTCCAGGTGCGGCCGCACCAGAGTTATGTACAGCTGCAGCATGACCTTGTGGTTCCGAAACTCAATCCCCCTGCTTATAAAGGCTAGCACACCATATGCCTTCTTAACAGCCCTATTAACCTGGGTGGCAACTTTCAGGGATTTATGTACCTGGATGCCGAGATCTTTCTGTTCATCTACACTACCAAGAATCTTGCCATTAGCCCAGTACTCTGCATTCCTGTTACTCCTTCCAAAGTGAACCACCTCACACTTTTCCGCATTAAACTCCATCTGCCACCTCTCAGCCCAGTTCTGCAGCTTATCTATGTCCCTCTGTATCCTATAACATCCTTCAGCACTATCCACAGCTCCACCGACCTTCATGTCATCTGCAAATTTACTAACCCATCCTTCTACACCCTCTTCCAGGTCATTTATAAAAATGACAAACAGCAGTGGCCCCAAAACAGATCCTTGCGGTACACCACTAGTAACTGAACTCCAGGATGAACATTTGCCATCAACCACCACCCTCTGTCTTCTTTCAGCTAGCCAATTACTGATCCAAACCGCTAAATCACCTTCAATTCCATACTTCCTTATTTTCTGCAATAGCCTACCGTGGGGAACCTTATCAAACGCCTTACTGAAATCCATATACATCACATCAACAGCTTTACCCTGATCCACCTGTTTGGTCACCTTCTCAAAAAACTCAATAAGGTTTGTGAGGCATGACCTACCCTTCACAAAACCGTGTTGACTATCGCTAATCAACTTGTTCTTTTCAAGATGATTATAAACCCTATCTCTTATAACCTTTTCCAACATTTTACCCACAACCGAAGTAAGGCTCACAGGTCTATAATTACCAGCATGATCACTCATCTCTGGAATTTAGCTCTTTTGTCCATGTTTGAACCAAGGCTGTAATGAGAACAGGAGCTGAGTAACTCTGGCAGAACCCAAACTGAGCATCAGTGATGTAATGAATGTAGAAATTGTTATATATTATATTTTTTATTTGTGGCAGTAATGTTTTTAAAAACCCAGGTTTCAGATACATATAGGCAGTGTGTCTACTAAAGCTGTAATTAAAGAGTTGTAAAAGGAGAGGTAACCAATCTTTCAGATCACTTGGGAAGCGCGGTGGTGCAATGGTTAGCACTGTTGTCTCACGGCACTAAGGACCCGAGTTCGATCCCGGGTCACTGTCCATGTAGAGTTTGTACATTCTCCCTGTGTCTGCATGGATCTCACCCCCGCCACCCAAAGATGTGTAGGGTAGGTGGATCGGCCATGTTAAATTGCCCCTTAATTGGAAAAAAAAGAATTGGGTACTTTAAATAAAGAAACAAGTTTGAAAAATAATTTCAACCACTTACTTGGTAACAGAGAAAGGGCTAATGAAATTGTTTTCTGATTGCTGGAGATTCCCTGGAGTGTAGATAATTTGGGGGATTGTATTTAGTCCTAGCTAAGCAGGTCATGGAACGTAATGTGATACAGATGATGTAATTAATGAGCGGAGCCAGGTCTGGCTGGAGTTTTGTGATCTGTTAAAAGATTTTAGGTTGAACTTTATTTATAAGTGACATTTGAACTGTATTGGGTTGCTAATTGGAATTTGTGGCAGATATCGATGGTAAGTTCAAGTTTTTCCTTGTATTTAAGAACTGTTAAACTGATAATTGTAAAGCTATTTCTTTGATCTTAATGTGGTTAATTCTGTATTTAAATTAAAATTTGTTTTAACATAAAAGATACTTATTGGTCAGAGCGATCACTCCTGGGGTGAGGTATCCTTTCCTCACAGTTTTACAAATGTAAAAAGGTTGTGAGGTTCTCGTCGGTACCCTAACAAATGTTGGGGTCTGGTCCAGCAGTGAGCAGGTTATTGATAAGCAGGTGCTGCTTGATAGTGCAGTTGATGACCTCTTCCATAACTTTATTCATTTTGAATTTGTCCTGCGTTTTGTGTACAGGATAAACATGGGCAATTTTTCACTTTGCTGGGTTGTAGCTGTACTAGAGCAGCTTAGCTAAAGGTGCGGCAAGTTCTAGAGCACAAGTCTTCAGTACTATTGCTGGAATATTGTCAGGTCCCATAACCTTTGCAGTATCCAGTGCCTTCAGCTGTTTATTAATATCAAGTGGAGTGAATCTAATTGGCTGAAGACTGATATCTGTGATGCATGGGACCTCCGGAGGAGACCGGATTGGATCATCCACTCAACATTTATGGTTGAGAATGGTTATAAATGCTTCAGTTTTATCTTTTGCACTGAGGTGCTGGGCACCTCCATCATTGAGGATGGGATATTTGTGGAGCCTCCTCCTCCAGTGAGTTGCTTAATTGTCCAACACCATTCAGAACTGAGTATGACCCAATTGCAGAGCTGTGCTACAAGTCAAGACGTGTAAACTCACTTTGCCACTGCAAGAAATAACTTTGTCTAAGCAATACTAGAGGTTTTATTTTTTTCTATCCAGAGAAGTTCTTGGAAGTAAATTCGCCAATTTACAGTCACTTCTTGTTGTAATTACCCAATTCTGCTTGTGCATTTTCACTTCCCGCATCTTTTGATCCAGCATCGAACATCATGCCTTGTTGTTGAGACCTATGTCTGAAAATCCCACTTTCCCCACCTCTCTACATCCATCTTTTTCTTGAAGTTGTTTATTAATTTCTACCTGTTTGACCAGAGCTTTTGGTCTAGGATAGACGATATCTGTCTTGATATTTCTTTATGTGACGTGTGTCAAATTATGCCTGATAATGGTCCTGTGAAGTGCCTTGGGGGCATTTTACTATGTTAAAGTCCCCGGGAATGATTCAGCAGACACAAGTTAAGGTCTGCTGAACGGCGCATTTAGTGGGGTGTGTTTTGGTGCCGCAATGCCGAGAAAGACCCAGCTCTTCAATGGCACTTTGCTGGGTTTTTTTACCTCAGCAAGGAATTCGCCGTCGAGGCCACTCGTTAAGTCATTTCCTCCACTGGCGACCTCAGCTCACCAGCAGGAAGTCTACCTGCGGATCGGGGCAACACTTTTAAACCCAGCCCAGATCATTCAACCCCACCTCTCCACACCCACCGGTGTGTGTCACCCCCCCCCCCCCCCCCCCCCCCCCCCCCCCCCACCACCTCCACCCCTCACCCCCTCACCCAACTTACTTCTTCTGGGATCCTCTAGCAACCCCACACCCCACCTCTTCTGGTCACGGCTGCCTGTGGTCCGACCTCGGGCACGAACAAAATTGCACCAGGGCACCCTGGCACTACCCCTGTCAGCCTGACAGTGCCACCCAGGCACCTGACACTGTTAGGGTGGCACTACCCTGGTTCCCTGGTGGCAGTGCTGGGCTGCCTGGCTGGCACTGTCAAGGTGCTCCTGTGCCAGGGGGTGTGCCAAGGTGCCATCCTGCCCACTGCCCGACCACCTGAGGGCCTCAACTCCCCAGCGAGACCCACTGAGGTACCATCAAGACAGTTTCAAGGCTTTGCAAACCAGTACCAAACGGCGCCCAGTTGAGGCATCACTGGTGAGGCCAGTGAATCCCAGACCCCGGATGAATTGGGCAATCGCATATTTAAATGAGCCTAATGGTTCAAGTGACCTCGTAAATATTTATCCATCAATCAAAATCACCAAAAGAAATTATCTGATCATTGATGTTTGTGGGACCTTGCTCTGCCTGAATTGGCTTACATTATATCATAGGTTAGAATTCAAAAACGGGTTCGCCAAATGCAAAATGCAGTGGGATTCCCTGAGGTTGTGAAGGGTGCCATGTCAATGCAAGAGTTTCTGTGCTTGTGTTGTAGTCATTCAGAAAGTGCTTTGTTCACCACTACAGGAATTTATATAAACAGGAAGGCTTAATGTTATTAGCTCCGATCACATGAGATGCAGTCAGGGTCATTTGGAAGTATTTATAAAATCATAGAATCTCTACAGTATGGAAGGAGGCCATTTGGCCCATCAAGTCCCCTGACCCTTGGAAAGACTACCCTACCTAAGTCCACACCCTGACCTCATCCCCATAACCCAATAACCCCACCTAACCTTTTGGGGCAATTTAGCATGGCCAATCCACCTAACCTGCACATCTTTGGACTGTGGGAGGAACCAAGAGCACCCGGAGGAAACCCACGCAGACGCGGGGAGAAAGTGCAAACTCCACACAGACAGCCACCCAAGACCAGAATTGAACCTGGGTCCCTGGAGCTAGATGCAGCAGTGCTAACCACTGTGCCACCATCCCGCTCTATTCTAACTCCAATGCTCATCCTTTAACCGTAGAACACAGGGGTGGATTTATGATAGCGCTTCTGGTTGTTGCTTGAGTCATAGAATCATAGAATCCCTACAGTGCAGGAGGCCATTTGACCCATCAAGTCTGCACCGACCCTCTGAAAGAGCATCCCACCTCGGCCCACTCCCCCGCTCTATCCCCGCAACCCCATAACCCCACCAAACCTGCATTTCTTTGGACACTAAAGGTCAATTGATCATGTCCAATCCACCTAACCTGCACATCTTTGGACACTAAGGGGTAATTTAGCATGGCCAATCCACCTAATCTGCACATCTTTGGACTGTGGGAGGAAACCGGAACACCCAGAGTAAACCACGCAGACCCGGAAAGTGGCAACTCCACACAGACAACCACCCAAGGCTGAGCCCAGGTCCATGGTACTGTGAGGCAGCAGTGCTAACCAATGTTCCACTGTGCCTGTAGCGAGTCCAATGCCTGGAGTCATGGGTAAGCATTTGGCTGGCTATGAATTGGTGAATAGCAACAATTTAGATGGCTGCGGATGACAGAACAGAGGGATGTGGATGTGGAAAGAACTAAGGATGGCAACTGGGAATAGACTGTAAATTACCATTCACAGCACCAGTCAGAATTGTGATTTGGAGACACTTGCTCACCACCAACTCTCAATATCCATCAGGAAGAAGACCCATTATGGTGGATTCACCATATACAATTGTTTATAACTGGTCATGGTTACCTGTACATCTTCTCCGTTTTGTAACCCGAGATGCAGGTTGTAGTATTTATGCTTAGTTTTCCATGGGGGGTTTTCTGCCACATCAACCTGTTTGTGCAGGATTTTCACTAAAGTTACAGAGGTGTCCATCAATCACGGAAGATATGCCAGGTTATGTTGGTCAAGAGAAAGAGGTTGAACATTTTAATGGCCTTGAAGGGAGCAACTAAATCCAATGGTATTTGATTGTGTGTTGCATGGCTCAACGCCTTTGTTGCTAAACATTGTTTTGTGCAAATCACCAGGCAAATCAAAATGAAAGATCCAACAATCTTATTGTAAAACCTCCAATGTATTATGGATTTTGAATGACCATTAAAATTGATAGAGCTATTAAAGATGAATGCCTATCACACAATAACTTGAAGTTGATATACTGTAAAGCAGTCTTTGTTTTGCCTTTGAAATGTTGAGGTTAAACTAGAGAAAAACTGGGAGACAGTAAAATGAATTTCGATAGTAACACTTTTTTTTAAATTCCTGTTTTTATAACAAATTATTAACATACAACATTAGCATGTACTTATGAACTGATTACATTTTCTCCATTTACAGTTTTCTTAAAATATTTACTAATTCATTACTGTGGTAGTCTAACAGCTTTTCCAAGAAGCACATTTCCATTTGTTACATCAGTGTCGGATGGTTATGTGCATTTGTATCTGATGGCAGTTTTGCTAATCATTAATTGTACTAATTTATAACAGGCACTTTATATTAGGTGTTTCACCATTTTAATTAGGGCCATATTAATGCCAAAAATAAATCAAACTTGGAAGAACATCTAGTCATGGATAGCACCAAGTTATTTTGGAGGGTTGGGCTGGTGCAGTTAGCTCAGTTGGTTGGGTGGGTGGTATGTAGATCGGATTAACGCCAGCAGCATGGGATTTAATCCAGGTCTGCCTCCTTGCCCTAACTGTGCTTGGAAAATGATAGCATTTAGTCATTATTCAGGAAATAATTGCCAACGACCTGCCTTCAGGCAAAGAACTCAGAAGGGAGAAGAACATCAAGGCTAGACTTCCATGTGTCAGTCTGCAACTCGAGACCAAGATTTGCCCAGTCACTGTGAACTGTCCCATCAAAGGCAAGTAATGTCAGTAGCACAGGTCTATGTATCTGCTTCGATAATCAAGTCAAAGCTACCTTACTTGACGTTCACTCAATTAAACATTGAGGTTAATATGATAGCAGAGGCAACAAGCCAATGGCAGACATGAGACATTGTGGGCCATATGAGAATGTCCGATTTTAACATGGATGCCTCATTATCATTTTACTTCAACACATCATGAAATGAAATGAAATGAAATTAGATTCTCCGTTCCTGAGGCTAAATGTTGACGCCGGTACAGGATTCGTGGATTTCCACGACATCAACATTGGCACCTAAACAGGACCGATTCAGCGACTGTGAAAGGTTGAGCACCAGTGTCACGTGGAATACAATCAATTCCAATGAAAAATGGTGCCGGATTTGCCGAATTCACGATTGACACTCGAGAGGCTGACAAGCTGCAGCCGCACATATACATTACAATCCCCACACACACTCATCCCAGCCAACAAGATTGCACAAGTTGCACTAGAGTTTTCCTATCCCATTGCTGGGTCGGCTGGGGCCAAGAGGGCACCAAGGAGTGTACCCTGGGGCAGACACCCATGCAACCTGTGGCCCTAAGTTCACAGTGGCCAGTCAGTGGCATGCACAGCTGCACGGCTGCCTTGCAGGCCGCGGCAATAGTGCTCTGTCTCCATCCACCCAGACCCCACAGTCCACCTCCTGGCCACCCTCCGCTGCTTCCCCTGTCCCTGGCAGAAGCCCCCTGGCTAACGTCACAACTGTCAGCAAACTATGGCGCTGTTGGACACTTTCCGTACCTCCTCTCTCTCCCTCAGCAGCCACGGCACCTGTTTCATGATTTTTTTTTAATAAATATTTTTATTCTCCATTTTCACATTTTCTTCACAATTTATACCCCACCAACAAACAGTAAACGGTAACGAATACAATGTCAATCCCCTTATCAACAACAACGCTCACATCCTCCCACCCCCCCCCCCCACCCCCCCCCCCCCCCCCCACCCCCAAACAACGACCCACCTGACAATAGAAACATCAAATAAACAAACCCTCCCAAGGTGGAAGAAAAAGGAAAAAAGAAAAAGGAATCAGGAATCGCCCCTGGTCACCACTGACATATACAGTCCACCCCCCAACCTCCCCCCACCCCCCTAATGTTCAACGCCATCCAATCCCCGAAAGAGTACCGTGAATGATACCCATGAATTGTAGACACCACCACCCCCACCCAGACTCCTCCCTTCCACTTCCTCTTGTAATCTCCTCCCCCCCAACCTCGGTTCCTTCCCCCAACTTTTCACCCCGGCTAGACTCACCGAAATCTGTTCTACCAGGCTCTGATGGCCGCAGCCCCTCCCCCCACCTCACTCCTGTTCACTGGCCGGCTTAAACCGGCCAGCATGGAGGCACCGCCCAGGTCTCCTTCCCCCTTGCCCGATCCCAGGAAAGCCAAGAAATCTCCTTTAGCACACAACCCCCACATACACACCCAAAGAGGCCCCAAAGAATCATCATTGCAGATGAATGCCCCATCTCTTCCCTTATCCAAATATATACAGCGTCGACTCATTTAGTACATACACCAACACGCAGTGAAAAAATAAAGTGACATGAGGCTACATCGGTACACGACCAATTCTCAATTCTGCCACAGTCCTGCCTTCGCAAACTCCTCCGTTGCTTCCGCCATCCCAAAATATAAGTCCTTGGATTCGTAGGTCACCCTCAACTTAGCTGGATATACTATGCCGTATTGCACCTTGCTGATGTACAGTGCCTCTTCACCTGGCTGAAAGCAGTGTGGTAAACCACTGTAGTATATAATATGTGTATTGTGGTAAACTGCCACTGTATTATATGTAATGTGGTAAACCACTGCCTGATGGCTCCGCCTCCCCTCAGGCTCGGTATAAAGGTGGCTGATCTCCGCCTCTGCCCCAGTTCGGGATCAGAGGCCAGGAGGCTTTCTGTTTAGTTTATTGAAGCTTCAGTTACGTTCACTACTCGTCTTGTGTTCACTGATGGCACTTCAGGCAGCTCGCTTCCTCGCCAGCTCCACCGTAAAGTCCTGGTATATACGTATACCAGCTCCAGCCCACTGCACCACCCACTTCTGCTTTGCCCAGAACAGGACTTTCTCCTTCACGCTATACCTACGGAAACACAGAGTTACTACTCTTGGCGGCTCACATCGCCTTTGGTACAGGCCTCCACGACCGATGAGCCCGATCCAGTTCATATCGGGAGGGATCGTCCCCCTCACCCAATAGCTTCGCCAACATCGTGGCAAAATACTCCGTCGGCCTCGGGCCTTCCACCTCTTCAGGCAGACCCGCAATCCTCAGATTCTTTCGCCTGGATCTGTTTTCCAGGTCTTCCATTTTGGCTCGCAGACCCTTGTTGGTCTCTATCACCCTCTGCAACTCCTTCCCCATCGAGGTGAGTTGATCACTGTGCTGCGATAATGCCTCTTCCACTTCCTTCTGTGTCTCACCTTGCTCCCACACCTCCGCCGCTGCGCTTGATACCGCCGCCCTCACCGGGGCAATCGCCTCCTCCACCGGCACTTTCAATACCGCCCCCATCTCCATTCTTCATCAGTTTCATGTGTTTTGTGAACTGTTTTTCAAGTTCCACAGCCATCACCCTGGTCATAGCTTCTGCTGCGAGTGATGCTGCCTCCCCTGGTGCTCCAGCCTCCGCTTTCCTTACAGTTCCTGCGTTGACTTTTTCACTCCCCGGTAGATTCTATTAACCCCCTTTGTCACGGCCGTTTGTCTCCCAAACTTGGACATTTCTCCTCCCTGTGCCTTCTTACAGCCTTTTCAGCCTCCGTTGCCCCCGGGACCGGGCGTCAAAACTCCAAAATTCCTATTCCAGAGCGGGAGCCTTCCAGTGTGCGGCTGCCTCCCGCCTGCCATCTCCGGAAGTCAGCCTGTTTCATGGTTTTTAAAAGCACAAGTGAACCTCGCCAACGGGAGTTCGACAAGGCACCGGAGAATACTGGGTCTGGCTCACTAATGAGACACAAACAGTGTCTTCTATCGTCCATTCCGGAATGCAATGACGCCGCTGTCGAGATGATGGAGAATTGCAATTTGGCATCAAATCGGTGCCCACCACGATTTTGGCATCGGAACCTATTCTCCGCCCAATCGCATTTCCTGGTTTCAGCATCAGCCAACGGAGAATCCTGCCCATGTCTCTGATCAGTAAGTAACATTTGCAGCACACAAGGGCCAGACAATGATCATCTCCAACAAGAGAGAATCTGACCATCACCCCTTGACACTCAATAGCACAACCATCACTGAATTCCCCCACTATCTACATCCTAGGGATTGCCATTGTCCAGGAACTTATCTGGACTAGCCATATAGGAATATGGCTGGGTCTGAACCCCGGCCCTGGCTCACTGTCCGTGTGGAGTTTGCACATTCTCCCCGTGTCTGCATAGGTTTCACCCCCACAATCCAAAGATGTGCAGATTAAGTGGCTTGGCCATGCTAAATTGCCCCTTAATTGGAAAAAAATAATTGGGTACTCTAAATTTATTTATAAAAAAAGGAATAATAGATCCATTGGTGGTCATTTTCCAAAATTCTTTGGACTCTGGAATGATTCCTACAGATTGGAGGATAGCTAATGTTAGCCCGCTTTCCAAAAAGGGAGGCAGAGAGAAAACAGTGAACTATCGACCAGTGAACCTAACGTTTGTGGTAGAAAAGCTGCTAGAGTCCATTATCAAGGGTTTCATAGCACAGCATTTGGAAAGCAGTGGTATAATCAGACCAAGTCAGCATGGATTTATGGAAGGGAAATCATGCTTGACAAATCTACTGGAATTCTTGGAAGATATAACTAGTAGAGTTGATGAGGGAGAACCAGTGGATGTGGTTTATTTAGACTTTAGGAAGGCTTTCGACAAGGTCTCACATAGCAGATTACTATGTAAAGTTAAAGCGTATGGTATTGCGGGTAGTGTCTTGAGATGGATAGAAAGCTGGTTAGCAGACAGGAAGTAAAGAGCTGGAATAAATGCGGCTTTTTCCTATTGGCAGGCAGTGACTAGTGGGGTATCACAGGGATCTGTGCTAGGAACCCAACTGTTAAATTATATATTAATGATTTGGACAAGGGAACTATTATCTCCAAATCTGCAGATGATACAAAGTCGGGTGAGAGGATGAGCTGTGAGGAGGATGTAGAGATGCTTCAGCGTGATCTTGTCAGGCTGAGTGATTGGTCATAGGCATGGCAGATGCAGCATCATGTGGATAAATGTGAGGTTCTCCGCTTCAGTACCAAAAAACGGGAAGGCAGATTATTATTTGAATGGGTGTGAATTGAGAGAGGTGGATAATCAGTGGGATCATGGTGTCCTCATGCATCAGTCACTGAAAGTAAACGCACAGGTAAATAAAGTAGGCAGTAGAAAGGGTAAATGGTATTTTGGCCTTCATAGCGAGAGTATTTGAGGGTAGGAATAGGGATGTTTTACAGCAATTGTATAGGACATTGGTGAGGCCACACCTGGAGTATTGTGTTCAGTTTTGGTGTCCGTATCTGAGGAAGGATTTTCTTGCTATGGAGGGAGCGCAGTGAAGGTTTACCAGGGTGATTCCTGGGATGGCAGGACTGTCATATGGGGGGAGACTAAATCGGTTAGGATTATATTAATTGGAGTTTAGAAGAGTGAGAGGGGATCTCATAGAAACTTACAAAATTCTAACATTAGACAGGGAAGATTCAGAAACAATGTTCCCGATGGTGGGGGAATCCAGAACTAGGGGTCAGAGTTTGAAGATAAGGGGTAAACCTTTTAGATTGAGGTGAAGAGAAATATCCTACCCAGGGGGTGATGAATCAATAAAATCCACTATGATAGAAAGTTGTTGAGGCCAAAACATTGGAGATTTCAAGAAGACATTAGCTCTTGGGACTAAAAGGATCAAGGGACATGGGGGAGAAGGTGGAATTTGTGTATTGAATTTGATCATAGTGAATGGCAGAGCAGACTCGAAGAGTCGAACGGTCTCCTCCTGCTTCTATTTTTCTGTTTGTTGCTTTTTCTAAATACTGTGGCTACAAGACTATCACAGATGTTAGGAACCGTGCGGCGAGTTACTCACCTCCTGACTCCAAAAAGCATCTCCGCCATCAACAAGGCACAAGTCAGGAGTGTGATGGAATACTCTCTTTTTGCCTGGATGCAGCTCCAACAACACTCAAGAGGCTCAACACCATCCAGGACAAAACAGCCCTGCTTGATTGTCACTCCTTTCAAAAACATTCACTCTCTCCAACACCGAAGCACAATAGCAGCAATGTGTACCATCTACAAGATGCACTGCAGAAACTCACCAAGGCTTCATAGGAAGCACCTTCCAAACCCATGACCACTACAATCTAGAAGGTCAAGAGCAGCAGATACCTGGGAACCCCACCACCTGAAAATTTGTATCCAAGTCACTCACCATCCTGGCTTGGAAATATATCGCCGTTCCTGCACTGTCGCTGGGTCAAAATCCTGGAATTCCATCCCTAACAGCACTGTGGATGTACCGACACCACAGGGACTGTAATGGTTCAAGAAGGTGGCTCATTAATATCTTCTAAAGGGCAATTAGGGATGGAATTAGGAATAAATGCTGCCATTGCAAATAGTCCCACATCCCAGATATGAATTAAAAGTATGGTGCACACCTGCATGACATGATTTCCTGACAATTTAAAGGGCCAGTGTAAAGATGAGGGGTGGGATTCTTCCTGGGACTATGCCGGTATCGTGAAAAGTGATTGGACAAAGAATCATTCCTGAATTGTGGCAGGCACTGGTTTACGCCAAATCGCAATTCTCCATCGCCTCAACAGTGTCATCAATGCATTCCACTCCACATGTACAGTAAAAGCCATTGGCATATCATTAGCGGGCCTGACCACTATTCTCCGGGGCCTCCACAATCCTCCGCCTCCACCAGGTGGAATTCCCGATGGCAAGGTTCACTCGTGCTTTTAAAATTCGGGAAACAGGCGTTGTGGCTGATAAGGGAGGGAGAGGAGGCAGGACATGCAGAGGCGCAACATGGGCTGCTGATCCTGACACTGGCTGGGCATGTTGGGGGGAGGGGGGGGGGGGGGGGCGCGGGGAAGGGGGGTGGTGGTGACGGGGTGAGCCCCCCTACGGGGGCAAGGCAGCTATCTTGCTGCACACCACACTGACCATCCACCGTGGCCTCTGGTCATGCAGAGTGCCACCGGCGTATGGGTGCCCCCACCCCACCACCACCCCACCACCACCCCCACTCTCCACTCCAGCACCCCAGTCCCCACCCTCCACACTACCGCCGCCAACCTCAACCCCACCACCTGCCACACCCCAGCCCCCGCCATACCACCCCCTCAACTGCCTGCCACCCGTTGGCATCAATCATGCGGCCCATCCAAGGGCAGTGCCCACAGTGGCCCATAGAGGGGGGCGCGGATGGAGGCCATGATGTACACAGCTGGCACAGGTAGCAGCACTCGAAGGTACCCTTGGCAGCAGGGACGGGCGCCAGGGCCAGAGGCATCCACGGTGCCGGGCACCAACCGGGTGAGGAGTGCGAAGGTGGGAAGGGGGGGAGGCGGGGGACATGCAGGGGCAGGGACCACAGTGCCAATCAGGGCCACCATGTAGCCCGTTAGACCTGCTTGGGCCCGGGGGTACGCACCATGCTAACATGTGTCCTTTTATCCACTGCAGACAATTAATATTGGGATTCAACCAGCAATGGTCGCCTTCCTCCTCGCCACCTGGGGGATGCACTGTGGCTGTACGAGCTAGAGCTGTTCGAGGAGGAGGACCATGCAGTGGTGGAGCCTATCCTAGAGGAACAGGAAGCAGCCAGTGAGGATGGAGTGCGAGCCGCCCAACAGGCCGAGGAGGAGGAGGTGCAAAGGGAGCACCGCATGAGGCCACTTGTGTTCCGCCGCGCCTGTCATTTGAGGAACAGCTGGACCGAGCACGCCGTCAAATACTCCGCTGAGCTGGGGGACAGTGCCACATATCTGCCAGATCTTGGCGCACTTGGGCACTGCGGGCAAATGGAGGAGGACACCCACTCCCGTTGGCCATCAAGGTGCCGGCGCCCTGTCCGCTATAACGGGGTCCTTCTAGTCGGCGAGTGGGGACCTGTTCGGGATATCACAGAATTCGGCGCACAGGAGCATCCGTGCCATCACGGAGGCCCTGTATGCCCAGCGGCACAGTACATCTATTTCAATGTGGACCGAGCCCACCAGGATACCCGGTGTGTAGAGTTCGCTGCCATTGACGGGATGCCCCGGGTCCAGGGGGTGATCGATGGGATGCGTGCCCCCTCATGAGCACCTGCAGATCACAGGCCAGTCTTCACAAACCAAAAGGGGTTTCACTCAATGAACGTGTAGCTGGGTGTGACCATGAGATGCGCATCATACACGTCTGCACCTGATACCCGGGCAGTGTGCGTGATGCCTTCATCCTGGCATACTTGACGGTTCCTGGCCTCTTCGGGGTGCCCCGCTGGCTTGGGGGTTGGTTCCTAGGTGGCAGAGGTTATCCACTGCAGCCGTGGCTGATGACGCCAATCCAGAGGCCACAGACCGACGTGGAGACCCGCCACACTGACTCTCATGCTGTAACCAGGGGTGTGATAGAGCAGTGCTTTGGCCTCCTGAAGATGCAGTTTATGTGCCTGGGCCGCTCTGGAGAGGCTGTCCCGTGTAGTGCTGGGAGGTACTCCCACATCATGGTGGCCTGCTGCATCCTCCACAGCGTCGTGCAGCAGAGGGGGCGACATGCTGGAGGGGGAGGACGAACGTCAGTCCTCGCCTGACGAGAAGGATGTGGGGGAGGGCTAGGATGCACAGGACACGGGGCCTGGGCAGGCACAGGAGGCCGCACAACGTGTGGGCCAGGGCCAACGTGAACGGGACACTCTGATTGCCTCCAGGTTCACCGACTAGGCGGACTGGCCAGGGGCAGGACCTCGCAACGCACCCCACACATTCCCCCCCCCCCCCCCCCCCCCCCCGGCTGGCCATCCCCTCCCATGTACTTTCCTCCAACCACCTGAGTGATGCCTGCATGCATGCTGGCCATTCCATCACATGGTCCCATCGAATTCCTGGGATGGCGGCAATGGGAATGGTGGGGGTAGGGAGGGCGGTGGGGTGGGGAGGAGTTGGGGTTGTGACACCGGAGCGGTGAGCACTGGCTAAACTGTGGTCCCTGGGCCAAGCCCATTCACAACATCCGACCATGCCCCCATACCCCCCCCCACATCCCCCCCCCCCCCCCCCCCCCCACCACCACACACCCCACCACCACCACCTGTGCAGCCAGCCCAGACCAGCCCTCATACCCTCTGACAGAGCTCCGAGACAGGCTGTAACGTTGTGCACATGTGTTAAATGTGAACAAATATACACAGGTTTGTGCCCGAACCCCTAATGCTATTCTGTGCCCTGCACCCATGCCAACCTAACTAGTGTCTACCTTTCTGGCCTTATGGGCCCTAATGTTACGCCTGGGTGGATCCCCAGGTGGTACATCAGGAGTGGAGACGGCCTGCTGCGATTCTCACCCTGTGATCTGGGTCCCCTTTGGCGGCCGTCTTCTGGGACGACCGGGCCTCGATGGGCCCGGCTCCTGTTCAGGTATCCCAGGTGGCATTGTGCTGCCCTGTTCTGCCCTCTGCCCATGGGGAAGGAGGGGGAGTCTGCGGCGCTGTGGTGTCGCCTATGGGGTCACCAAAAACGGGCCCCATCACCTCCTCCTCCCTCTGGGTGCCCGATGGCACCCCCAGGCTACTCCATGGGATAGGGGTGCAAGCGGAACTAACCCCTGAGCTCCCCAACCACCTGGCGATGCCGATCCCGGAGGCCCACTCTCGTCTCGACCATGCTTGCGGCCATGGAGCATGGAGTGGGCCACTTCCGTCTGGGACTGCGCCACATCACCCAGTGGCTGTGTCACCACCTTCTGCGTCTGTGCCACATCAGCCAGTGACTGCGCTATCTCCCTCTGGGACTGGGCCACCTCACTCTGCATCTGTGCCACATCACCCAGTGGCTGTGTCACCACCTTCTGCATCTGTGCCACATCAGTCAGTGACTGCGCCATCTCCCTCTGGGACTGGGCCACCTCCCTCTGCGTCTGTGCCACGCCGCCTGGTGCCCGGGCAATGCCACCAATGGTCTCAGCCATGGCCCACTGTGATTGGGTCACACTCAGGAGCGCCACTGAGATGTCCAGTGGTTCTGGCACATGGCCCTCTGTGATAGGGCAGCCCTGTCCTGTGCTTCGGCCAATGTCTCCACAGATTGCCCCAGGCATTGGAAATGTTGACCTTTGGCCGAAACCGTCGCCCTAGGGCCTCCACTGCGGATGCCATTCGTGCGGTGTTGGTCTGGGTGGCACACATGGTCAGCACCACCTCCTGCTCATGCACGTGGTTGGACTCTTCCAACTGCATCTGCAGGTGCTGGATGCTGGATGCTCGCCGACAACCCTCCCTGGCTCTGCGACTGCATCCCCACTATCGATGGGACTGTCCGTTCCAGAAGTCCGAAAGCCTTCTGGACGGCAACTGGTCCGTGGAGTCAGCCTGCTCTCCGATCATCTGCCTCCTCGGCAGTTACTACCTCCACCTGTTGTAATGCAGCACATGTGTGGTGCACAACAGATAGTATCCCAGGAGCCTCATCATTAAAGTGCCCATCCGAGGTGAGTGTCTTTGGGATAGTGAAGGGTGTTGGAGTCAGCTGTGACAGGAAGTTGGCGTCTTGCCCGGACTCGAGCTGCGGGTTTCCCCGGGATGCGGATCGATTGTTCCCGTCCGTATCGGTTTCATTGTCGTTGCTGGTCGACACATGGGGTTGCGGTTGGGGTCAGGGGCGGGGGACACCAGAAAGGGTCCGCCTAATCACCTGCAGTTCCTGCAAGGCACAAGACAAGACGCATGATTGCATCACGGACGGGGGGTCAAGTTGTGGTGGGGGTGTGTGCGGGGAGAGAGGGTGAGGGGAGGGGGGAAGGAGAGGGTGGTGGTGGAGAGGGGGTGGAGCGGGGAGGTAGCGTGGTGGTGGTGGGGGTCTGAGGGGGGGGAGAGGTGTGAGGGGAGGGGGGAAGGAGTGGTTGGTGGTGGAGAGGGGGTGTGGACGTGGTGATGGAGCGGGGTTGTGGGGCCGGTGGTGGTGGGGTGGGTGTGGGGTGGTGGTGACGGGGTGGTAGGGTGTGGCAGCGGAGTGGTGGGTTGGTGGTAGTATGGGGGTGGGGGTGGGCAGGGCGGGGTGTGACACACATGCCATGGGAAACTTCAACTCAGCTGAGTCTCACTTCCTTGCCCAATGCCGACCTCTGGCCTGGTGACTTCCCTTTCTTCAGGCTCTCCAACCATGTCCAGTACCCTCTGTTCCATTACGGTGGGGGGGCCACATGTCCACCAGCCCCCCTCCAGTCTTCCCCCCCTCCCAATGGTTGTGGGCAGCCTTCTCCTGGCGGGAGGGAATCCAGAAAACCTACAGTGATAGGTGGTACAACGCAAAACACCCAGGGGGTGGGTAGCTGGTGGTCTCAGTGGCCAGAGCACAAAGCCATGGCGGTCTGTATGGGTGCCGGCATCTGGTGCAATGTGGGGGGTCAGCCCCCCATCCGGGTGGGGGGGGTTGGTGTTACGTTGGTGTGGGACGGGTGTTGGTGCAAGGACGCAGTGCTGCCTACTCACTCAGGTCTCTCTGAGGAAGTCGTGCAGTTTCTTTCGGCACTGCTGACCGGTCCTCATGGCGTTGCCCATGGCGCTCGCGACCTCTGCCACCTAAGCCCAGGCTCGGCGAACAGCAATGGCTGGCAGCCTCCTTCCCTCTTTGGGGCACAGGGTGGCAACTTCTCCTCTAGGTTGTGATTGAATGGCAAGAGGTTCTCAAGATCAGAAGAGGAGACTTCCCCGCCAGAACAGGCAGGCCTGGCCGGCAGCGACAGAGGAGGTCAGGAGTGGTCTGGAGGACCTGGCTGGAGAGCTGACAGGTATCCAGTTCTCCCTGGAAAGGATCTGGAGTGAAAGTTCACATTACTGTCAATTGGGGAGCCAAGGGCATTGGGCAGCTGCCAGCACAATTGGAACATCTCCTTTTCCAGCATCCCACAGAGAGAGGTGTTGCTCGTTATGCTTTCCTTAATTTGCTCTGTTTTAATTACCTTTTGCTCAAGAGTCGGCAGGTATCTTTTTGATACCACCACAAGGTTCAAAGCCGAATACTGATCAAAGACTCGATACACCAGTTAGTAAGTTTGAAATAAATGCACATTTATTTACACACACAGTCAATAATTACTCATGCACAAACTCTACTCACTAAACTACAACCACTACTAAAAGCCTGTACTTAGCTTTGGGTGCCCACTCAGTAAGAGGAACAATGGCCGTTGTCCGATTCTGAGGCTGTTGGCTTCGAACTAGTATAGAATAGTAACTAGGAGCGCCTATCTCGTAGCGTGCGTTGACCTTAGACTTACTTGGCTGGTGCTTGGCGGGTCTCTCGTCGCTGAGAGCCAAGGCCAAGATGAAGGTGAAGAAGAAGAGAGCGATCTGTCTTTGGGGACTCCTCTTTATACCCCAGAGGGGTTTGCGCCCTTCTGGGCGGGCCCTGAACTTGGCCCCAATTAATTGGACCATGTCCCAATCATTTGTATTGATTCTCTCCAATAAAGGGGTCGTTGCTTGATCACTGGGCGGGTCCTAGGTGACCGTTGGCCTGCCTTTGTTTTAGTCTCCACTGGCGCCGGGGAGTCTGCCCTGGTACCGATTGCTTAAATGTTTCTCTTCTGCCCCCGGAGATAGCTCATTACTATGCTAATACCTTGTGGTATCAGTTCTGTCTGAGACCTGCAAGTTCCAATCCACAGGCAAACCTTGCACCTCCTTGTTTCCTTAGCACTGTCCAATTTTCCCTGTACTCTTTGCAAGTGTCCATTTTGAAATCGGGACGTGCCCACCCCAGGTGGCTACAGAGGTCACTGTCTCCTGGGAGAGACACAGCAGATGAAGGCTTTGGCATTCTTCAGAGTAAGCTTTCTTCAGTGACACAGTAGTTAGCACTGCAGCAATACTGTACCAGGGACGCGGGCTCAATTCCGGCCTTGGGTGTCTGTAAGGGCTGGATTCCTCCACCCCGCCTGCCGTAAGATCGCCACAGGCGAGACGCGCACAATGGAAATGTCCATTGACCTTGGGCGGATTTTCCAGTCGCCAGGCGGTGGCGGCCAGAGAATCCCGCCCTATGTGTGGAGTTATCATGTGTTCCTCATGTCTGCATGGGTGTCCTCCAGGTGCTACAATTTCCTCGCACAGTCCAAAGATGTGCAGGTTAGGTGGATTGACCATGTTAAAAATTGCCCCTCAGTTTCTAAATTGCCCCTTAGTGTTTAACGATGTGCAGGTTAGTAGTAGTTATGGGGATAGGGTGGAGGAGTGGGCCGTGGTTTGAGTGTTCTTTCAGAGGGTCGGTGCAGACTATATGGGACGTAATAGAACATAGAACATAGAACATTACAGCACAGTACAGGCCCTTTGGCCCGCGATGTTGCGCCCACCTGTGAAACCACTCTAAAGCCCACCTACACTATTCCCTTATCATCCATATGTTTATCCAATGACCATTTAAATGCCCTTAATGTTGGCGACTCCACAACTGTTGCAGGCAGGTTATTCCACTCCCTTACTACTCTCTGAGTAAAGAACCTACCTTTGACATCTGTCCTATATCTATCTCCCCTCAATCTAAAGCTATGCCCCCTCGTGCTAGCCTTCACCATCCGAGGAAAAAGACTGTCACTGTCCACCCTATCTAATCCTCTGATCATCTTGTATGCCTCAATTAAGTCACCTCTTAAACTTCTTCTCTCTAAGTCCCTCAGCCTTTCCTCATAAAATCTTCCCTCCATACCAGGCAACATCCTGGTAAAACTCCTCTGCACCCTTTCCAATGCTTCCACATCCTTCCTATAATGCGGCGACCAGAACTGCACGCAATACTCCAAATGCGGCCGCACCAGAGTTCTGTACAGCTGCAACATGACCTCATGGCTCCGAAACTCAATCCCTCTGCCAATAAAAGCTAACATACCGTACACCTTCTTAACAACCTTCTCAACCTGTGTGGCAACTTTCAGGGATCTATGTACATGGACACCGAGATCTCTCTGCTCGTCCACACTACCAAGAATCTTACCATTAGCCCAGTACTCTGTCTTCCTGTTACTCATTCCAACATGAATCACCTCACACTTTTCTGCATTAAACTCCATTTGCCACCTCTCAGCCCAGCTCTGCAGCTTATCTATGTCCCTCTGTAACCTGCAACATCCTTCCGCACTGTCCATAACTCCACTGACTTAGTGTCATCTTCAAATTTACTCACCCATCCTTCTATGTCCTCCTCCAGGTCATTTATAAAAATGACAAACAGCAGTGGCCCCAAAACAGATCCTTGTGGTACGCCACTCGTAACTGAACTCCAGGCTGAACATTTCCCATCAACCACCACCCTCTGTCTTCTTACAGCGAGCCAATTTCTGATCCAAACTGCTAAATCACCCTGAATCCCATGCCTCCGTATTTTCTGCCATAGCCTACCATAGGGAACCTTATCAAATGCTTTACTGAAATCCATCTACATCACATCAACTGCTTTACCCTCATCCACCTGTTTGGTCACCTTCTCAAAAAACTCAATAAGGTTTGTGAGGCACGACCTACCCTTCACAAAACCGTGTTGACTATCCCTAATCAAATTATTCCTTTCTGGATGATTCTAAATCCTATCTCTTATAAACCTTTCCAAGACTTTGCCCACAACAGAAGTAAGGCTCACTGGCTATAGTTACCGGAGTTGTCTCTACTCCACTTCTTGAACAACGGGACAACATTTGCTATCCTCCAGTTTTCTGGCACTATTCCTGTAGACAATGATGACATAAAGATCAAAGCCAAAGGCTCAGCAATCTCCACCCTAGCTTCCCAGAGAATCCTAGGATAAATCCCATCCGGCCCAGGGGACTTATCTATTTTCACACTTTCCAGAATTGCTAACACCTCCTCCTTATGAACCTCAAGCCCTACTAGTCTAGTAGCCTGTGTCACAGTATTCTCCTCGACAACATTGTCTTTTTCCTGCGTGAATCCTGACGAAAAATATTAATTTAGCACCTCCTATTTCCTCGGACTGCACGCACAACTTCCCACTACTGTCCTTGACTGGCTCTACTCTTACCCTAGTCATTCTTTTATCCCTGACATACCTATAGAAAGCTATAGGGTTATCCTTAATCCTATCTGCCAAAGACTTCTCATGTCCCCTCCTGGCTCTTTTTAGCTCTTTCTTTAGGTCCTTCCTAGCGAGCTTGTAACTCTCAAGCGCCCTAACTGAACCTTCACGTCTCATCTTTACAGAAGCCTCCTTCTTCCTCTTGACTAGTGATTCAACTACTTTAGTAAACCACGGTTCCCCCGCTCGACCACTTCCTCCCTGCCTGACAGGTACATACTTATCAAGGACACACAGTAGCTGTTCCTTGAACGAGCTCCACATTTCAATTGTGCCCATCCCCTGCAATTTCCTTCCCCATCCTATGCATCCTAAGTCTTGCCTTATCTCATCATAATTGCCTTTCCCCCAGCTATAACTCTTGCCCTGCAATATATACCTATCCCTTTCCATCGCTAAAGTAAACGCAACTGAATTGTGGTCACTATCACCAAAGTGCTCACCTACCTCCAAATCTAGCACCTGTCCTGGTTCATTACCCAGTACCAAATCCAATGTTGCCTCGCCTCTTGTTGGCCTATCTGCATACTGTGTCAGGAAACCCTCCTGCACACATTGGACAAAAACGGACCCATCTAAAGTACTCGATCCATAGCGTTTCCAGTCAATATTTGGAAAGTTAAAGTCCCCCATAACAACTACCCTGTTACTTTCGCTCCTATCCAGAATCATCTTTGCAATCCTTTCCTCTACATCTCTGGAACTTTTTGGAGGCCTGTAGAAAACTCCCAACAGGGTGACCTCTCCTCTCCTGTTTCTAACCTCAGCCCACACCACCTCAGTAGACGAGTCCTCATCAAACGTCCTTTCTGCCATCGTAATACTGTCCTTGACTAACAATTCCACCCCTCCCCCTCTTTTACCACCTTCCCTCAGCTTACTGAAATATCTAAACCCCGGAACCTGCAACAACCATTCCTGTCCCTGCTCTAGCCATGTCTCCGAAATGGCCACAACATCGAAGTCCCAACCCATGCTGCAAATTCACCCACCTTATTCCGGATGCTCCTGGCATTGACGTAGACACACTTTAAACCACCTTCCTGCCTGCCGGTACACTCCTGCAACCTTGAAACCTTACTCATGACCTCACTACTATCAACATCCTAAAAACTGGAGCTACAATTCAGGTTCCCAACCCCTTGCTGAATTAGTTTAATGGCTTCCCTCTGCACTGTAGGGATTATACAGATTCTGTAGATTCTTGGATGGCCTGGGTGAAGGTGATCTCTGCGGTCTTCTGCGCCTTCAACGTCACCAGGTGCATCGTGCAGTTGGTCAGTAGGCTGCTATTATCTGTGGTCAGCTGCCCTCATCTCCCTGCTCCAGTTCTTTTCCTCAGAGGAAGAGCCTCCACCTGAGTGCACAATACCTATGCTTGACAGTGACCTTTTACTTATAGAAGCTACTCAGTTGTGTATTTCCTTGGAAAGTTGGCCAAAGATCAATAAATCAATAGCCTCTTAACTCTAGCAGCAGGTAGAGCTGGTACCCTTCACCTGCTCGCACTGAGTTCCTCTGCAGCCCTTATATAGTGCCTGCTTTAAGACACCCAAGCAAACCTGCCAAGATTCACTCCTCCTGTTTGGACAGTCCGCTTCCCGATAAATTTCACACGCCACGTAAAATTTCACTCATTTTAATGACCTTAATGAGCTCCTAACTGCTTACATTTTGAACGACGACAGGCCTCCGACTGCAATGCTCCGTTCGCTTACGTATTATTGCAGATAGGAAGCGTAATGTCGGCTTCCAGGTGACCTGTGCCGCCCGATTCCACAGGCGGGTGGTCACCTGTATAATTCAGCCCAAGAGAGAGAATGCAACTAAAATGCACAAAAATGGTTCCGGGGGGGGGGGGGGGGGGGAGATAGATTGTAGAAAATGGGCTTGTTCTCCTTAGAGGAGTTAGCGAAGGTTGAAAGGAGGTGTTGTCGAGGTGTTTAAAATCACAAGGGGCCTAGACAGAGTTGAGAGGCAGAAACTGTTCCCATTGGTGGAAAGGTTGAGAATCAGAGGGCACAGATTTTAAGTGAATGACAAAAGAGCCAATGGAGGCATGAGGATATAATTTCACACGGGGAGTGGATCGAACCTGGACTGTTTACCCAAAGTTCTGGTGGAGGCAGGTTCAATCAGGAATTTGATAATTATGCAGATCTACAGGGAAAGGATGGGGGAGTGGGTCCAATTGTGTTGCTGATGTGACCATCAATTTACTTGAGACACGATAGGAAGTAAACTGTGGTTTTAATAGACTTACAACTGAGCCTGCCTGCAACTAAAAGAACTGAGGGCAGACTCACAAGGCTGCAGCACTTTATACTTCCGGTAGTGGGAGGGGCCATGGGCGGAGGCATGGGCGGAGCTGAGGGTGGAGCCCTGTACAAGCTCCTCATCTCCCTCTGTGGGCAGAGCCCACAGGGACACAATGCTATACAGTGTGAATTACATGATGTACATTCACCACATTCACTCCCTGTAAAAAAAAATCAAGTCCGGCGGGGGTGACGGGTCTGCAGGTTGAGCCGGTCCGGTGGCCGAGTTGTCCTTTGGGATCGGTGGAGCACCGGGGTTGCAGCCTCTTTGGGTAGCTGGGTGGTGACGGGCGGTGTGGATCTGAGGGTGGACTCCGGGGGTGGTTCGTTCAGAGCTTCATTCCTGACCGGTGCGACGGGCCAAGGGTGGCGCAGGAAACCTATAGGCGCAGGGACGCCGAGCGCGGTGGGTCGGGTGGGGTGTAGTGTGAGGGGTACCTCGGCGGTGGTGGTGGTAGTGGTGGATCCTGCAGGCCCCAGGTCCCGGAGGGAAACGGTGTCCTGACGGCCGTCGGGGTGTTCTATAAAGGCGTAGTGTGGGTTTGAGTGTAGCAGTAGTACCCTTTCTACTAGTGGGTCCGTTTTATGTGTCCGGACGTGCTTCCGGAGGAGAACCGGGCCCGGTGTCCTCAACCAAGATGGGAGCGAAGCCCCCGTGGTAGTGCACCTAGGGAAAACAAATAATCGCTCGTGAGGGGTCTGGTTGGTGGCAGTGCACAGGAGGGACCTAATTGCACGGAGCGCGTCGGGGAGGACCTCCTACCAGTGGGAGATCAGGAGATTCCTGGACCGTAGGATCAGTAGGACGGTCTTCCAGACCGTCGCGTTCTCCCTCTCCACCTGCCAGTTCCTCCTGGGGTTATAGCTGGTAGTCCTGCTCGAGGCAATGCCCTTGTCAAGCAGGTACTGACGCAGCTCGTAGCTCATGAAGGACGAACCCCTGTCGCTGTGTACGTAGCTGGGGAAGCCGAACAGGGTGAAGACACTGTGCAGGGCTCTGATGACTGTGTGGGAGGTCATATCGGGGCATGGGATAGCAAAGGGGAAGCGGGAGAATTCGTCTATGACGTTGAGGAAGTACACATTTCGATTGGTCGAGGGGAGTGGCCCTTTGAAATCGATGCCCAGGCGTTCAAAGGTCCGGGAAGCTTTTACCAGATGGGCCTTGTCTGGTCTATAGAAGTGCGGTTTGCACTCCGCGCAGATCGGGCAATCCCTGGTGATGGCTTTTACCTCCTCAGTGGAGAAAGGCAGATTTCGGGCTTTGACGTAGTGGACGAGCCGGGTCCCCCCGGGTGGCAGAGGTCGTTGTGGATAGCCTTTAAGCGGTCGTCTTGCGTGCTGGCGCATGTGCCGTGGGACAGGGCATCTGGGGGCTCGTTGAGCTTCCCCGGCCGATATATGATGTCATAATTATAGGTGGAGAGTTCGATCCTCCACCTCAAGATTTTATCGTTTTTTTATTTTCCCCCTTTGCGAGTTATCGAACATGAAGGCAACCGATCTCGGGTCGGTGATGAGGGTGAACCTTCCACCTGCAACGTAGTACCTCCAGTGCCGTACGGCTTACACAATGGCTTGAGCTTCTTACTGGTCCACCATTCGGTCCATTGCTCGTTGGAACACCGAGACCCCATTCGTGACGCCAAAGGGGACCCGGAGGAAATGGAAGAGGTGGCCATCTGCCTCGAACGGCGTGCAGTGGCGGTCCTCCGGGCGGATTGGGGGCTGGTGGTATGCAGACTTCAGATCCACCGTGGAGAAGATGCGGTACTGGGCGATCTGGTTGACCATGTCTACAATTCTGGGGAGGGGGTACGCATCGAGGTGTGTGAACCGGTTAATGGTTTGGCTGTAATCAACCACCATCCAGAACTTTTCCACGGTCTTGACGACCACCGCCTGAGCTTTCCAGGGGCTGTTACTGGCCTCTATGACTCCCTCACGTAGGAGCCGCTGGACTTCGGCTCTGATGAATACTCTGTCCTGCCAGCTGTACCGCCTGCTGCGAGTGGCTACTGGTTTACAGTTAGCCGTTAGGTTAGCGAAGAGTGGAAGGGGGTCGATTTTTAGAGTCGCTAAGCTGCATATAGTGAGTGGAGGTAGGGGTCCGCAGAAGCTAAGTGTGAGGCTCTTGAGGTTGCATTGGAAATCGAGCCCGAGTAAGAGTGGGGCGCAGAGATCTGGGAGTACGTACAGCTGGAAACTAGAGTAGCTGGCGCCCTGTATCTTTAGGGTCGCAATGGTGCGCCCTTGTATTTGGACCGAGTGCGAACCCGAGGCGAGGGAGATAGTTTGCCGTGCAGGGAAGGTAGGGAGCGAACAGCGTCTTACCAGGTCAGGATGTACGAGACTCTCGGTGCTCCCGGAGTCGAAGAGGCACGGTGTCTTGTATCCGTTGACTTGAACGGACATCATCGAGCTCCTGAGGTGCTTCGGATGTGACTGGTCCAAAGTGACTGTGTTGAGTTGCGGGTAGTCGGTGGCTCAATCAGCAGTGCTGGAATGGCCCCGTGATGACTGTCTGACAAGGTCGTAGTCGTCGAGGTGAACTTCGGGTGATGGCCACGATGGCGGCCCCCGTTGATCGCACGTGGCGGGTGATGAAGAAGGTGGCGTCCAAGATGGCCACCCCCGTGGATTGCAGGTGGCGGGCGGCAAGGAAGATGGCGGCCCCCATGACTCGCACATGGCCGGCCGCGTGGGGGAGGATTGCCAAGATGGCGGCCCCCATGAGTCCCACATGTCGGGCAGAGGCGGAGTCGGCAGACACGCTGCAACATTACGGGGTCTGCGGGCCTGCGAGTTATGGGAGCGTTTCCTCTGGACTGCGGGGGAGTTAGAGGGTTTTGATTTCGACAGGCATACTTTGGCATAATGTCCCTTTTCGACCGCAGCTGCTGCAGGTCGCATTGCGGGCCGGGCAGAGCTGCCGTGGGTGTTGGGGCTGGCCACAAAAATGGCACATCGGCACTCAATAGTGGGTGAGTGGCCACGCGGCGCAGGCCTGGGGCAGTCGCTGGTCGGGGGTCCACGATGGGGTCGCTGGGTCTGCGGGGAATGAGTTGAGACTTTGAAACGCGGCCTCCATTGAGGTTGCTAGCGCTACCGTGTCCTCCAAGTTCTGGGTCCCTTTTTCGAGTAATCGCTGGCGCACATAATTAGACCGAACCCCCGCAACGTACACATCACGGACAGCGAGTTCCATATGCTGAGAGGCAGTTACAGCCTGAAAGTTACATTCCCGTGAAAGGGCTTTTAAATCGCGCAGGTAGTCCTCTCGCGACTCTGCGGGGCGCTGGCGGCGGGTAGCGAAAATGTGCCGCGCGTAGACCTCGTTTACAGGCCGCACGTATAATCGGTCGAGCATAGCGAGGGCCTCGGTGTACGAGTCGGTACTGTTGAGTTGCGTAGAGATGCGATGGCTCACCCGTGCGTGCAGTAGGCTGAGTTTCTGCTCATCTGTAGTCTCGGAGGTAGTCGATGCAGCCAAGTAGGCCTTGAAACATCAAAGCTAGTGTAGGAAGATTTCCTTCACCTCTGCAGCCTGCGGGTCGAGTTCTAGTCGATCAGGTTTGAGGGCTGATTCCATAGTAGTTTTCTTAAGTCTATTAAATTGATGTGACCATCAATTTACTCTAGACACGATAGGAAGCAAACTGTGGTTTTAATAGACTTACAACTGAGCCTGCCTGCGACCAGAAGAATTGAGGGCAGACTCACAAGGCTGCAGCACTTTATACTTCCGGTAGTGGGAGGAGCCATGGGCGGAGCCATGGGCTGAGCCGAGGGTGGAGGCCCCTCATACAAGCTCCTCATCTCCCCCTGTGGGCAGAGCCGCGCAACGGCTCACAGACAGAGCCCACAAGGACACAATACTATACAGTGTGAATTACATGAAGTACATTCACCACAGTTGCTTTTGCAATGGGCCAGCATGGACATGATAGAGCAAATAGCCTCCTTCTGTGCTTTAACCACTCCAGATTTGAGCACAATCTAGTCCATCTCAATATTCAGCCTGTGGCTGTGGAAGCTGCAGTTACACTGAACTTTCATTTTACTGCGTGGGGTGGTCCTTTTTGCTATCAGTTCCTTTCACGTTCTTGGCAAAGCTCCCCTGGAGCTGGCATTTCTCAGAGCGCAATGTTTAGTTGCATTCAGCACTTGATTAGGGCTTTCATTGGACATTCTTCCTATTTCAATTATTGTCCAAAAAAAATGAAGAGAATGACAATCGCCAAGGCAGCTGCACCGTCAGGAGCCTGAAGGAAGAATGAGGATGCCAATTTTTTTTAATTACAAATATTTTATGAAGCACATATGCCCAAGATTGTTTTTATTTGTAACCTGACAATATCTTACCCAGTGCTCACAAATAGAAGATTCTGCCTCTGGTATTGAGCACTGCCAACCCTCGAGAACGGCCCTGAAGTCTTCAGGAATTAAAGATTCATTTTCTGGGCACAGCTGTGAGCAAACCCCGGATAAAATTCATCGGGGTATTTAAAAAATAGCTGTGCACATTTTCTTTCACTTCTTTCGAATGCCTTGGTCAAAAATTTAAAATGATTGGGAGTTGTGGGGAAGACAAGCTGATTGACTGAGCGGGATGGTGAGAGGTGGCAATTCATGTGCAGAAACCTCCGGGAATACATCCAAATTTGGCAACTTTACTGGTGTGACCAACTGCACAGTGGGACAGGTTGAACAATGGGCAATGGCCTCAATACACTTGTGTTCAATGTGGACAATGATCTCAGCAACAACACTGGCAGGTGCCCATTATTCGTCAAAGTTTTAATCTCGCACAAAAGTTTTCATACATTACTTCTTTTTGGGTGTAATGTACAAGCCAGATATCGCCAAGGGTGAATAACAGACATCAATCGTTGCCTTCTCCCCACCCCCTTCCCCACCCCAGGTGCCCCTAGACTTTTTTTCTTGGCCTGGTATCCACATGCTGAAGCCATGCCTGGCATGCCAGAGCAAGAAAGGAAACCAGAGCTGGCTTCCAGCATCTGCCCACTCTCTGCCACCAGTCACTTGTGCTCTGGCACTCTCTCTCTCCTGTTCTCTCTCTCACATTTAGGTGGAAAGGGTGAGCTTGCAGACACCAATCTCATCCGCCGAGACTCAGAAGCTGGGCCCCGTTACAGGAGGAACCAGAATATTCACACAGGACAGTCCATGTCGAGTCTCCCATTTGAGTGAAGCAGACAATCTCAGGCAATCACTCCAGCTGTCATCTCGAGATGCGGCAGGTCAATGGCTGTAGGGTTCTGGTGCCACAGGCACGGCTTTGTAACAAAAAGCTAGATGGAGGCTTGTTCCTTCTCTGATTCAAGCCTCCCCCTGCAGACGGATGTACAGACGCCATTCAAACAACAATGTGAATTTATGTAATCCATTCAACACAACAAAATACCCCAAGACTCGTCACAGGAGCATTATCAAACAAAATGTGACATTGAGCCATGAAAGGAGATGTTAGGATGCGGGTGGTCATGGGACGGCACTGTGGCGCAGAGGTTAGCACTGCTGCCTCACGGCGCTGAGGACCTGGGATTGATCCCGGCCCTAGGTCACTGTCCATGTGGAGTTTGCAAATTCTCCCCGTGTCTGCGGGGGTCCCACCCCCACAACGCAAAGATATGCAGGATAGGTGGATTGGCCACGCTAAATTGTCCTTTAATTGGGGAAAAAAAATTTTAAAACATTTTTTTTTAAAGGATAAAGGTGGCCATAAGCTTGGTCGGAGATAGGTTTTAAACATTTTCAGCAGAGGGGAGAGGGAAAGAGACAGGGTGGTTAAAGGAGGGAATTTCTGAGTTAGACAGTGGCTACCAATGGTGGGTCAAAGAAAATTGGGAGGGCAGTGTTAAGGAAACATCTTATTGTGGTGGATAAATATCTTATGCATGATTTTAGTGATGGCAAAAACAGTTCAGTCTCCATCAGCTTCTAGCGGTCGCAAAGGATGTCATACACGACGAAGAAATTGTAACAGGAATTGGCCATTTTCCCCTCCAGGCCTGCTCTACAACTCAATACCACCAAACCTGATCCTTTTCCTCAACTCCACCCTACTGCACTATCTCCATACCCCTTAATTCCCTTAGAATTCCAAAAATCTATTGATCTCTATCTTCAATATGTTCAATGGTTAAGCATTCACATCCCAAGAGAATTCCAAAGACCCGCAGCCCTTTGGGCACAGAACTTTCTTCTCATCTCAGCCCTAAATGTTTTTTGTATGATTCTATTCTGATACTGTGACCCTTAGTTCTAGACTTCGCAGCTAAGGGACATGTCCTTCCAGACTCTACCCTATCAAGTCCTTTAAGAGTTTTCTATCTTTCAGTGAGATCATCTCATTCGACTAAATTCCAGGACATATAGCCGTGAAGCCCTTCTCCTTTTGTATTTGCAGGTTTAATGGAATCCCAAACACTTGTCCATGCAGCAAAGAATTGTCTGGTAACTCAGTTGGGTTTGTTCTTTTGAATTCCTCTCGCTGAAGGGTTCTTGTGGCGCCCTGCCCCTACCTCTGAGCCAGAAGCTCCAGGTTCAATAACCACCCCAGCATTTGATGGCACATTCACAACGTGATCAAACATGTTGAGGGTCAACCTGAAAATGCTACCAATTCACAACACTGGCAGGCGATAAGAGCTGGAGAGATTCCTGGTTCAGCCACGTGATGGAACAAAAGTTGGAACCTCCACTGTCACTATCCACAGCTCCAGGCCATGGCGGACGTGTAAAACTCTTTTTTTGCCACAGCGACTCAGACTCCCTGGGTGAGAAAGGTGGACAGCAACTTCTAGGTTTCCAAATGTAACTGTGAACATGAAAATTGTGGAAACTACTGTCACCATAAGTCTCAACGCAAATCTGGCTGAAATGATATGTATAATCTAAGGAGAGTAAAGGGTTAACAAGATGATGTTCATGTATATCAACACTAGATGGCATCACTGAGTATTCTTATAAAAGGCTGCGACTCTAGGCATTCTGGGAGAAGCTGTTGGAGAAGTTGAAGTAGAAGGATAGTGTGAGGTTGAGTTAGAGTGTAGGTTATATATTAGAGAGATAATTAATTACTGTATCATAGATTCAATACTGTTATTATACAATTACAGCAAGCCATCTTTACTCCTGTCCTCACATCCATTTGCGATGAAGGCCAACATGTCATTTACCTTCCGAATTGCTTGCTGAACCTGCAAACTAATTTTTGGTGACTTATGAACATGGGCATTCAGGACTCTTTCGACCTTAACACTTCCCCAATCTCTCCCCATTTAAGAAATACTCTGCCTCTTTATTTTTCCTACCAAAGTGGATAACTTCATACTTGTTCACATTACATTGCCATGTTCTCTATGGTATAAGGTGGTCAGAATCCACGGAATTCCTACAGTGCGGAAAAAGGCCATTCAGCCCACTGAGTCTGCACCAACCTTCTGAAGCAGCACCCTACCTCGGCCCACTCCCCCGCCCTACAACCCCACCTACCCCACGCATTTTTGGACACAAAGGGGCAATTTATCATGGCCCATCCACCTAACCTGCACATCTTTGGACTGTGGGAGGAAACCGAAGCGCCCAGAGGAAACCCACGCAGACACGAGGAGAAAGTGCAAACTGCACATTGACAGTTACCCGAGGCCGGAATTAAACCCGGGTCCCTGGTGCTGTGAGGCAGCAGTGCTACCCACTGTGCCCCCGTGCCAGCCCCTGTTGTTAGCACTGGTATATGGTATTGAAGGAAGATGGGGACATGGTTCAGTACTTTAGCAGCTAAATCTGAGTGAGACACAGAAGGCAGATTAAAGATTAGACACAAAATGAATCACGGCTAGAAGATAGACCAGAGACAAAGAGCAGAAGGATGCACAGCTGCAAAAGAGATTAAACACCGGGGAAACGGCCAAGATAGATGAAAGAGGTCTTTATTAACACTGTGTTCTTTCCTCTGTTATTAAATGGATCACAAGCAGCACGTACAATAAGCTCCAATGTTGTCTCATCGATAGGCACAGCATTAATTTTGCCTTGCCTCTCATTGTTTCAGTTCATGTTAAAGTTGAGGACATTTCTAACATTTAAGGACACCTTATCCTGCTCATGTTAATTTGGTTGTAACACTAAATGGAATGAGGGAAATCAGAAGCAGTATTGGGTGTTTTATGTTTTGCTGTGTTACAATCCTGGACCAGATGCCAACATTTGGTAGGATAATGGACACGATCCCCAATACTTTTTTTTTTAATTTGTAAAGCTGCGAGGAAAGGAACTTCACTCCAGGAGTGATTCCATGCCAAAATAAGGATACAGCATATTACAACAAACTTTATGATTAATACAGTAGTAAACTACCTTACCTTACTTACTTTAAAGCTACCTTAACATGACAGACCTATAGCTTACAATTACAAGTGAAACAATGCTTAACAATAAAAGAAAACGATTTAACTTCTAACTGATACCTTCTTTATCTCCAATCAAGCAAAACCCACCATTGGTTAAAATCCACTTTTAAATAGAGTTGGCAACACAGGATTACTTGTCAATCTTTGGGTAGGGAGATATTTTGAGAAACTGCTTGAGGAGAGACCCTGTCAGATTAACGCTGAATCTCTGACAACCTTCTGCAGATCCTGATTTTCAGCTCGCAACTTCTAGCCAAAACCTAAATACTGCCTGCGACAGTCCTGGCTTCTCCCTCCAACCACACAAACCCCACGACCTACCTACTTAAGTTTCAACGCAATCTGCAGGATTCTCCATCGGCGGGATCCTTCGCTTCGCTGGCAGTGCACCCACACCAGTAGGTTTCCCGATGGTGGAGGATATCCACAATGGGAAACCCCATTGGCCAGCTGCCGGAATGGAGGATCCTGTTGCCGGCGGGGCAGCCGCGCCGGGAAACGGGGCTAGCGGGACTGAGAATCCCGCCCAATGTCTTCAATTATCTACGCTCCTCGGAATGCCCAGAAATTATAACAAAAGCACATTATATCTCTCTTTGTAAACATTTACAGGCTTTGAAAGAAAGATGATCTGGCTTTTATGACATCTTAAATGCACCTTTTGGAGCCACAAAGTCTGGCTGTCTTTCAAACCAGGATACATCCACACCCTAAGCCAGGGTTGCAAAAACATTACTTTAACAGATATATAATACAACATATGTACCAATTTCTTACATTCAGCACAGCTGCCACAACTCAGAGCATTGAGCATGAGCTGTCAGAACTACAAATTTGAGAAAATAAAACAAAAATTTGCTTTTTAAGAAATGCTGAGAGCCTGGTAAAGGCTTATCAAAGGTGATATCTAGCACAAAAGAAGATGGCTGTGTCTGTCAGAGACATATTGGGCGGGATTCTCCGCTATCCGGCGGGGTGGGCCGTACCGGCGCTGCGGAGTAGCGTGAACCACTCCGGCATCAGGCCGCCCGGAAGGTGTGGAATCCTCCGCACCTTCAGCGGCTAGGCCAGCACCGGCGGGGTTGGCACGGCGCCGAAGGACTTGGCACCTTGCCAACCGGCACCGAAGGGCCTCTGCCAGCCGTCGCGAGTTGGCGCAAGCGCAGGAGGCTGTTTAGGCAAGGAGGCAAGGGGCTGTTTAGCTCACTGGGCTAAATCGCTGGCTTTGAAAGCAGACCAAGGCAAGCCAGCAGCACGGTTCAATTCCCGTAACAGCCTCCCCGAACAGGCGCCGGAATGTGGCGACTAGGGGCTTTTCACAGTAACTTCATTTGAAGCCTACTCATGACAATAAGCAATTTTCATTTTCATTTCAGGAGCGCCAGCGTGTACTGGCGTAATCTCAGCACATGTGCAGGGGTGCTCTTCTCCGCGCCGGCCATGGCACCGTTATACCGGCCGGTGTGGAGGGAAAGAGTGCCACCACGGCACAGGCCCGCCCGGAGATCGGTGGGCCCCGATTGCGGGCCAGGCCACCTGGGGGCCACCCCCCCAGGGCCAGATCCCCCCCTGCGCCCCCTCCCCCCCCACCCCCCCAGGACTCCGCAGGCCGCCCACAGTGCCAGGTCCCGCCGGTACGGACCTGGTGTAATATACGCCGGCGGGACTGGCCGGAAACGTGCGGCCACTCGGCCCATCGCGGGGCGGAGAATCGCCGGGGGGAGCGGCCGCTATCGGCCCCTGACCAGCACAATGCGATTTCGGCCCCAGCCGAAGAATCCAGCAGCCGGCGGCGGAGCGGAATTCACGCCGTCCCCCTGCAATTCTCCGGCCCGGCGGGGGGTCGGAGAATCCCACCATCATCTCAGTCCCAAGATATTGCTGCAGGTGTTACCCAGGGTAGTGTCTTAAGCCCAACAAAGCCCAATTGTTTCATCAATGACCTTCCTTCCCTCATGAGGGGATATTCGCTGATGATTGCACAATGTTCAGTGATACTTGCAGCTCATAGAATCATAGAAGTATCATAGAATCCCTACAGTGCGGAACAAGACTATTTGGCCCATCGAGTCTGCACCGACCCTCCGAAAGGACATCCCACCTAGTCCCACGACCCAACATTATCCCCGCAACACTACCTAACCTTTTGGACACTAAAGGTCAATTTAGCATGGCCAATCCACCTAACCTGCACATCTTTTTACTGTGGGAGGAAACCAGATGACCAGGAGGAAACCCATGCAGAGATGGGAAAAAGTGAAAGCTCTACACAGACAGTAACCCAAGACCGGAATTGAACCCGGATCCCTGGCACTGTGAAGCAGCAGTGCTAACCACCATGTGGCATGGTAGTACAGTTGGTGCAGCACGGTAGCACAGTGGTTAGCATTGTTACTTCACAGCGTCAGGGACCCGGGTTCGATTCCCGGCTTGGATCAGTCTGTGCGGAGTCTGCACGTTCTCCCCGTGTCTGTGAGGGTTTTCCCCAGATGCTCAGGTTTCCTCCCTCAAGTCCTGAAAGACATGCAAGTTAGGTCAATTGGACATTCGGAATTCTCCCTGTGTACCCAAAGAGGTGCTGGACTGTGGTGACTAGGGGATTTTTACAGTAACTTTATTGCGGTGTTGATGTCAGCCTACTTGTGACAATAATAATGATGATTATTATTATTAACTCCTCAGGTACTAAAACGGTTTGCTTCCATGCGTAAGAAGACCTGGACAAGATGCAAGCCTGGACACATCTCCCCATTCAACTGCATTACCATTGATGGATCTCCCTTCATCAACATCTTGGGAATTATAAACCAGAAACTTAACTAGACCAGCTATGTCTTCATAGAATTTACAGTGCAGGAGGAGGCCATTCGGCCCATCGAGTCTGCACCGGCTCTTGGAAAGAGCACCCCACCCAAGGTCCACATCTCCACCCTATCCCCATAACCCAGTAACCCCACCCAACACTAAGGGCAATTTTGGACACTAAGGGCAATTTAGCATGACCAATCCACCTAACCTGCACCTCTTTGGACTGTGGGAGGAAACCGGAGCACCTGGAGGAAACCCACGCACACACGGGGAGAATGTGCAGACTCCACATAGACAGTGACCCAAGCCGAGAATTGAACCTGGAACTCTGGAGCTGTGAAGCAATCGTGCTATCCACAATGCTACCATGCTGCCCATAAAGATTACTATTATAAATTGCCCTTGAGGGGCATTTAAGAGTCAACACATTGCTGTGTGGGTCTGGAGTCATATGTAGACCAGACCAGGTAAAGAGGGCAGATTTCCTTCCCCAAAGGACATTAGTGATGGTTTTTTACAACAATCGATTCATGGTCATCATTAGACTTCTAATTTCGATTTGTATTGAATTTAAATATCACCACCTGCAGTGGTGGGATTTGAACTTGTGACCCCAGAATATCCTGGGTCTCTGGATTACTAGTCCATTGACAATACCACGACGCCACCGCCTCCCTGTTTTATTTGTTTTATTTGCTCTTGGGATGTGAGCATCACTGACAAGGCCAGCATTTGCTGCCCAACCCTATTGGCCCTTGAAGTGAGTGGCTTGCTAGACCATTTCAGTCACATTGCTGTGGGTCAGCATAGAAGGTCTCCTTCCTCGAAGTGAACCAAATGGGTATTTACAACAAATCAAAGATAGTTTCATGGTCACTATTACTGAGGCTAACTTTCAATTCCAGATTTATTCACTGAATTCAAATTCTACTAGCTGCCGTGTTGGGATTTGAAACCATGTCCGCAGAGCATTGGCCTGGGATAGTCCAGTGACATTACCACTAGGTCACTGCCCCCCCCCCCCCCCCCCATGTGACTGCTGTTGCTACAAAAGCAGGTCAGAAGCTGGGAATTCTGGGGCAAGTAACAGGCCTCCTGACTCCCCAAAGTCTGTCCACCACCTGTCCGGCACAAGTCAGGAGCGTGATGAGACACTCTCCACATGCCTGGATGAGTTGGGCTGCAACAACAATCAAGATGCTCAATACCATCAACCACCTTTAACATTCATCCTCTCCACCAGGCAGGCACAGTGGCAGCAGTGTGTGCCGTGTACGAGATGCATTGCAGCAACTCACTAGGGGTCCTTCGACAGCACTTTCCAAGCCCACGACCTGCACATCACCGAGGGGGACAAGAACAGCAGGTCCAGGGGAACACCACCACCTGAAAGTTCCCCTCCAAGCCACGCACCATTCTGACTTGGAACTATATTGCCATTCCTGTGCTTTGCTGGGTCAGAATGACCACCACCTTCTCAAGGGCAATTAGGGATATGCACAAACGTTGGCTTAGCCAGCAATGCTCACATCCCATGAAAGGTTAAAAAAATGATGATGATATGAAAAAAAGTAGATAGGAAAAGAGCAGCTGGTAAACCAGACTGCCCCACACTAATGTTGGTCAGGCGCCATGAGCAGACATTTCCAACACAAACCATTACTCAATCCTGCTTAATTGTGTGATCGCCTGGGAAAGGCAAAACTAAAGTGAGAATACATTCCCAGGACTAATAAGAGAAAAGACACCTTAGAAAAATTCGCACTGCTGGCACTGGAAGGACAGAGGGTGAGGTACACCTTGAATGAGGTGTGTAAACTGGTTGAAACATGCTCAGAGAACCATCCACGCTGCCAACAGCAGGTAAGATCGCTGCTTCTCTCAGCTTCTCTGTCACAAGAAAATTCCAACCACCCACATCCTAGGAATCAACGGCTGTGGCAACAGTTGCTATGTTCAGCAGGTAACCAGAATCACATTTCCAAGTCCTTGGGTGGCTATATAATTTCTGGTCAATCAGAGGCAGATTTTGGGGTTGGGTGTAGCTAAGCTAAACCACTGTTGCCGCCTCACAGTGCCAGGGATCAGGGTTCGATTCCGGCCTTGGGCGACTGTGTGGAGTTCCACATTCTTCCCGTATCTGTATCGGTTTCCTCCGGATGCTCTATGTTTCCTCCCACAGTCCAACGACGTGCAAGTTCGGCGGATTGGTCATGACCAATGTGCGGTGTTAAGGAGCTAGGGCAGGGGAGTGGACCTAGGTAGGGTGCTCTTTCAGAATATCGGTGCAGACTCTTTGGACTGAATGGCCCCTTCTGCGCTGTAGGGATTCTATGGTTGTAATTTCTTTGGAAAAGTTGTAATTTCTTTGAAATGTCTGCAGCATTTGTAATTGGTTTTGTGAACGTTTGAAAAGCACTTTTAATATTTTGCATCAATTATAAAGGGATCAATTGCAATTTCCTTGGATGAGAAGAAATGCTGGATCTTGTGAACTGGTTTCACTTGATCTGCCAGCAGTACCAACAAAAAGGCAGTTAAGCCCAGAATCTATGTGGCTGGCAGACATAAAGTGGTTTGCACTGCTGCCTCACAGCGCCAGAGACCTGGGTTCAATTCTGGCCGTGGGTGCCTGTCTGTGCAGAGTCAGCACGTTTTCCCTGTGTGTGCGTGGGTTTCCTCCGCGGGCTCCGGTTTCCTCCCACAATCCAAAAGTGTGCAGTTAGGTGGATTGGCCATGTTAAATTGCCCCTTAATATCTAGGGATGTGCAGGTTAGGTTATGGGACTATGGGGATAGGGCGAGATGGACAGGGGAGTGTAAATGGGTAGAGTGCTCACCCGAAGGGTTGGTGCAGACTCGATGGGGCGAATGGCCTCCTTCTGCACTGTAGGGATTCTCTGATTCTATTTTATGAATATGCAGTGGACAGGATGTGTTCAAGGGGACTAAAATACATTTGTCACAAGAAACGACATGTGGCAGCATGGTAGCACAGTGTTTACCACAGTTGCTTCACAGTTCCAGGGTCCCAGGTTTGATTCCCGGGCTTGGGTCGCTGTCTGTGTGGAGTCTGCACGTTCCTCCCCGTGTGTGCGTGGGTTTCCTCCGGGTGCTCCGCTTTCCTCCCACAGTCCAAAGGTGTGCGGGTTAGGTGGGTTGGCTATGCTAAATGCCCAAAAAGGTTAATCGGGGAGACTGGGTTAAGGGGATGGAGTGGACAAGGCGTGGGCTTGAGTGGGGTGCTTTTTCCAAGGGCCGGTGCAGACTCGATGGGCCGAATGGCCTCCTTCTGCACTGTAATTTCTACGATTTCCATGAAGGCTGACTGCTTGAAGTTAAAAGCCAAGCCCACCATATTTGTGTAGTCAAGGGGTGTTCCCCAGATGATAATGCCCTGGTCAGTTCACGGCAAGCACAGAGTCTTCCCCACATTCACTGAGAGGGTGGATCAGCAGATGGAAACCTATAGAGATTCTTTACTCAAAGGGTAAAGAGTTCCCATGTTCATCTGGTGAGGCAGGAAAATTGATTATTATCCTTAGAGACAGGATCAGCAGTCACTGGTGTTGGCAGGTGACAGAAAGCTCGCCAAAGAGTTCGCTGAATGGAAAGGTATTGATATGGGGGTATTGATGGAAATTCTTTAGCCATTCCTTTGCAAAAGGTTCTTGTGAAATGTGGTTTAGATACTGGTCCTGTTACTGTGGGTGTTGGTTCTACATTACACATTGAATATGCTGATTTCTTGTTAGGAAACGACTTGACGAGGGATAAGATTTCACTGTCTCCAGTGATTTCAGGAAGGCCTGATGAGATTTTTGAAACTGAAATTTAACATGGAAGTCTAAGTGACTTAAACTAATCCATGACTTTATATAAACCCATAGCGAGAACTAATGTTTAAACTAAAGATGTGCCGGATGTGCCAGAGACTCAGCCTTCTAATTTTAAACGGGCATTGGCGCATCGGGCTGTAAAGGAAAAGTTAACGCCAATTGAAGACAATGGGCGGGATTCTCAGATCCCCCAGTGATGTGTTTCTCAGCCGTGCGCCATTTGCTGGTGGTGGGATTCTATTTTCCTGGCGCTTGTCAATGGGATTTCCCATTGAAACCACCCCACGCCACCGCAAAACCTATTGGTAGGGGTGTGCTGCCAGCGGGTAAAGTGAGTGGTGACAATCGGAGAATTTCAGCCAATGAAAAACCATCAAATACAGGAAGTGTACAAGCCAGATGAGGCAAAGCAGTTGGCAACGCTATTCAATGGTAAAGATGAAACAGCGGAAAAACATACTTTTGAAGGAGAGTGGAAAAGCTGAGTCCAGTGCTAACACTTTGGAACTCAAGGAAGAATATGCATTCTTGAAAGTAATTTGAAATTCCAAAAAGAAGAGGCAATTGCTCTTTTTGGAAAGAAACTAAACACAACTCAAATGTGGTGGGTGGGGTGGAAGAAAAGCAAAAACAAAGAACGTTTGTCAACTAAATAAAAAGGAGTGATAAAGCCTTCTTAGATAAACATCAACATAACCCAAACAAAGGTCTTAAAGCAGTTAAAGAGAATTTTACCTGACAGAAAAAGCAACTGCTTGCACTTAACGAGGCAGTCTTAAAATCATGTCTCCTGGAAAAGAAAGCCAAAGGTTAAAGCAGGAAGAAGAACTCAGAGTTAAGAATGATCCTGAATTTAAAAATGATAAGGTGAATTAAATTTTTTTGAAGGACTACTCAGATGTTCGTGTGATTTAAAACTCCGTCATTTAAAAGAAACACACTGACAAGGAAGGAAATGGTGATCTGGAGTTTAAAAAGCAACATTATGCTTCAGAGTCTGTTTGAAACGAGAAAACCAAAAAGACAATTTCGCGTCTGGATTCAAGATGTAACAAATAAAATTTCTCCTTTAGTTCTAGTTCACAACTGCCAGTAGCCAGAAAGGCAGGACACCACAGAGTAAAAGAAATGTAGGAAAAATTGTGGTGTGACCCAATTAAGATTGAGGTCATGGGTATGGGGGGGGGGGGGGGGGGGGGGGGGGTTTGGTGAGGTGAAAGGAACTCACAAGATGAAGATAAGGGTGAATTGGAGAACTGTAGAGTGCCAGGTCAAAACAACCAAAGAAGAATGAAGGGAGTTCAAATGAGGTGAGGATCAGAACCCAGTGTACAAACAGGGAGACAGGGCTGGATGAGTTTGAGGGGAAGAGTAGGAAGGATTGTTTGATAATGACAAGATACTTAGGGAGAGTAAAGTTGTAAATTTCAGAGATAATGATGGAATGGGATCAAAGGCAGAGTTTCCGAGCCCCATCAGCAACAGTAGGAATCATTCTGTCTTTCCCGCCTATTCAGTCCAGAGTGTTGAACTGGATACAGACAGAGGGGTTTTAGTTGAGCTGCAATTTTGAACTTGGAGGTAGTCAACCTTGCAGGTGACAAGAACTTGGATGTTTCCTCCAGCAGTAAACAGATGCAAGACAGATGAGATAATCAACATCCTCGCTGAACAGATATTTGGGAGTAGAAATTGTACTTGTTTCACCACCGTAAAAAGGATGTAACAGGGCCCAATTTTGAGGCCCAAGATGAAATTTAAATAAATGTCGAACCCAAATTGTCTCATGCCAGTTTTCACATGTCCCTGGTAGTCACCTGAAACAAGGATCAGAGCCCTTTCACATGTAAATGAGGGGTCTCAGGCCTGTTTTAGGGCCCCTTGTCAAAATTGCTTTGCGATGAGTCAAGGCAGGCCCTTAACAAGTGGCCCGAAACTGAGGTCCGCCCTCAGACAAGCCCCCCCCCCCTTCAGCAGCTCATTTCAAAAGAGCAAGGATCAGTTTTGAGCACTCCTTGGGCCTACATCCATGCATCTGCACACAGAATAAGCCCAGATGGAACCCCACCACCACCCACTCCACAACTCCCAGAAAGCCTTTCCAAGTTTTAAATACACTGATTGTAATTCATTAGATAAAACTTCTGTCAAAGACCATTTCCACAAATTTTCCCTCACATTGTGCTTTCACACTCCCGGAGGCACTTACTCATAGTGCGATAGTTCAATGGTTAACTGTGGCTATCCTTCACATGTGAATCTAGACAATTGACAGGTTCATTGACTGTGTGGATCATAGCCGAGGCCAATCCAAACTTTAGCTCAGAGGTACTCAGTATATATCCCACCTAAGGATGGGGGGAAGAAGTCACTGGCGTATATGTCATTCTCTTGAATGACCTCATTCATTCATGCTAGCAACCTCGCCTCTGAGTCAGAAGGTTATGGGTCCAATTCACAATCTGTGCAATCTAGCTTCTGCTTCTGTGCAGTACTGAGGTAGTCCAGCATTGTCAGAAGTGCCATCATTTGGATGAGACATATAGTGAAGGCCCACATGGTCCCTGAGATCCTGCTGCACGCTTTTGAATACAGAATTTCTTTGATGACCAGCAGCACTTATCCCTAAATTAGCACCAAAAATAAATATTCCGAGCAATATTAGATTTTTGGGGTCTTGCTGTGCGCAAAATTAGCTGACACATGTTCAAGGGAAACTAGGGGATGGGCAATAAATGCTGCCCTGGCAAGCGACGCCCACGTCCCAGAAATTAATTTTAAAGAAACATAACAATGCCGACTAAGTTCAAAAAAAAATTTCCATTGGCAGTAAAGTGCTTTGGGACATTTTGAGACTGAGAAAGGTTCTCGGTAAATGCAATTCTTTCTTTCTATGAACCTCTATTGTTGTATGAATTTTATGAAGCAAGAAACCTGGATGGCTTTTGCTTCCTCTCTAACATGTGGAATCTGGGGGTGAATTGAATTCTTTTACACCAGCTAGGCTGAGACCAGTTCACGAGAATACAAGCCGAACATTAGACAGGGGAGCCTGGACCCTGCAGCTCCACTCAAGGGACCTGGCAGTTTCGCAAACTTTTAACTTGTTCATTCTCCCCCGTCCCCCGAAGCAAGGCTTTCCATATTGCGGCAAAAAATGTTCTTCAGCCGTTGCCAAGTGTAAGCAACAGGTGGCAAATCAACTTAGCTGGTGAAAGCACTGCTTCATAATGTAATACTTTATTTTGCAAAATTAATTAAGAAATTGTCTGTGCAGATGGAGTCTTCGTCCATGGAGGAACAAGACTCCAGAGATTAATTGAGCTGCAGAGAGATTTTTTTTAGCAGTCGATAGAGAGAGAGAGAGAGAGAGAGGCTCTTTCAGGCTCTCTGCCGCTCTCTCTGTGTCTCCAGTGGTAAACAACCAAGTCATGCTTCTGATCCGTGCTCCTGTCCATCAAAGCACCGTCTGGCAAGAGCTGCCCGCCACTTGTGGTTAGGGACAGGATACATTGGAGACTCACTCCTGTTAGGGACAGCTTAGAAACAAGTCCTGGCCATTCACCCCTTCAACCTAGTTCTGCCATTCAATTATATCATCGCCATCTCTAAACTCTACTTACTTGTCTTAGTTCCATTAACTTGCCTATCAATCTCAGTTTTGAAATTTTCAATTGATATAGACTCAACAGATTTTTGGGAAAAGAAGGTTTCAGATTTCCACTGTCCTTTGTGATACTTCCAGATATCACCCCTGAACTGCACAGCTCTAATTTTAATGTTAAATCCACCTGTGAGGAAATAGGGTAGGTAGGGAGAAAGTATCGAATTCTGTAAACAGCACAGTGGTTAGCATTACTGCCTTACAGTGCCAGGGACTTGGGGGCAATTCCGACCTCGGGTGTCTGTGTGGAGTTTGCACATTCCGTCCGGGTCTGCGTGGGTTTCCTCCGGGTGCTCCGGTTTCCTCTCACAGTCCAAAGATGATGTGGAGATGCCGGCGTTGGACTGGGGTGAGCACAGTAAGAAGTCTTACAACACCAGGTTAAAGTCCAACAGGTTTGTTTCAAACACGAGCTTTCGGAGCACGGCTCCTTCTTCAGGTGAATGGAAAGGCTTGTTCCAGAAATGTTTATATAGACACAGTCAGAGATGCCCCGGAATGCGAGCACCTGCAGGCAATCAAATCATCAAAGATGCAGAGAGAGAGGTAACTCCAGGTTAAAGAGGTGTGAATTGTCCCAAGCCAGTTCAGTCGGTAGGCCTCTGCAAGTCCAGGCTTGTTGGTGGGGGCCGAATGTAATGCGACATGAATCCCAGATCCCGGTTGAGTCCGCATTCATGCGTGCGGAACTTAGCTATAATTATAATTATTTATAGCTAAGTTCCGCACGCATGAATGCGGACTCAACCGGGATCTGGGATTCATGTCGCATTACATTCGGCCCCCACCAACAAGCCTGGACTTGCAGAGGCCTACCGACTGAACTGGCTTGGGACAATTCACACCTCTTTAACCTGGAGTTACCTCTCTCTCTGCATCTTTGATGATTTGATTGCCTGCAGGTGCTCGCATTCCGGGGCATCTCTGACTGTGTCTATATAAACATTTCTGGAACAAGCCTTTCCATTCACCTGAAGAAGGAGCCGTGCTCCGAAAGCTCGTGTTTGAAACAAACCTGTTGGACTTTAACCTGGTGTTGTAAGACTTCTTACTGAGTCCAAAGATGTGCAGGTTAAGTGGATTGGCTGCGCTAAATTGCCCCGAGGTGGGGATAGGGTGGCCGATTGGGCCGAGGTAGCATGCTCTTTCAGGGGGTCAGTGCAGACCCGATGGACCGAATGGCCTCTTTTGTCACTGTCAGGATAAAAAAAAATAAGCATCACAATTATATCACTTCTCACGTGCCTATCCTCTGCAGCATGTCCCAACCATTTAGCTATTTTAGCATACCACGAGTGGAGAATCAATGCTGCAGCCTTTACAATGTGTCCTTCTAGAGGTGCAGTGCTCACAGCAACTGTTAAATTAATGCAGCATTTCTACTGCTCCCCTGCTGTTCCTAATGGAAAATTCAAGCCCAGGTTAACACTGGACCCTGACTGTAAATTAATGAACAAAGCTGAGCTCATTTAGCTCAACACCTGAAGTCAATCCAAACTCAGTTATTATAGACCACTATTTTTTTTTACATTTTCCAATTAAGGGGCAAATTAGCGTGGCCAATAAACCTACCCTGCACATCTTTGGGTTGTGGGGGTGAAACCCACGCAGACAGGCGGAGAATGTGCAAACTCCACACGAACAGTGACCCAGGGCCGAGATCGACCTCGGGTTCTCGGCACCGTAAGGCAGCAGTGCTAACCACTGCTCCACCGTGCCACCGTATAGACCACTATTGCAATGTTTTTATAAAAGCAGGTGTATTGCAACCAGTCACAGGATCCCATCCACAAATGCAAGCAACGTACACTTTGGAAGTGCCTCAGACGGAACTAATACACAATGGTTACTAATTCCAGTGAAATCTCCTCGATGGTACAATATTAATAACAGCATACGTAAACATGGGAATTTTTGGAGGGCAGTTAACTATGACACATATCACCACCCTGGAAAACAATCGGACCCAATTTCACTGGGAAAGCGATAATGCTGCCCTATGGTTGTGGAGATTATAGACCAGTGGTGGACAACTTGTGGCCCAGGAACCATATGCAACCCATCTGGATTCTGAGTGTGACCCATGAGACACTTTGTTGGCCATTGCCCATGCACAGAGTTACCACATCCCATTGATTTCCGTCTGTGTAGGTTTTTTCCTCCCTCATGACTGAAGTGATAAGCACGTAAAGCAAGGGCAAGTGAAGTGAGGTGCGTGCTGATTGCTCACAACATTGACTGTGAGAGCCGTGCACTCTGCCTGCGTCCAAAGTATAATTATTTCTTTTGTTTTTACCATTTGAAGTTGATGATAGTTTTATTAGCAGATAAATGATTACGCATTTTCCACAACTCGTTATGAAATGTTAAATGTATTGACTCTTATTCATGGGGTCCTGTTTAGCGAACAGGCCCAATTTCAATCTTGCGACTCACAGAGATGAAGGGGGGCCAACAGTGTGGCCTACTTAGTAGCCTAGTTTACCCATCACTGTTATAGAAATGAATCTTGTAGTTTGATCCCTACGTGACAAACTATTGTTGTTAGAGATATTTTTCTTCAGTTTAATATCAAGAAATTAAATGACCCCCACATCTGTGACCCATGGGCAATGCCATGCACACATGGGCATTACTCCCACCAAGTGAGGATACCCTGCTTTGGGGTGGCTGAGGGCCCCTCTTCTCAAGCCCCCCCAGCTCCCTTTCAGGCTGCCCCACCTTTCAGGACCCCACCCCTTAACCCCCCCCCCAATCTTTATGAGGCCCTTACAAATCCCCATTAACCCCCACCCTTCATACCCTGGCTCACCCCCCCCCTTCCATGGACATGGGCCCCCTCAGGCCCTGTCCCTTGGTGCCAATATGGCACACTGGAACTGCCAACCTGGCACCGAGGAAGTGCCCCAGCACCCAGGTTGTGCCAACTGGGCACCCTGGCAGAGGAGTGTATGTTTGTATATTATGACATCTCCCATTTTTTATGTTTTGTTGGCGTATGTGAATGTATTTACAATTGAATGAGTCTGTCTAATGTGACTGACAGAGGACAACAGAACAGAGCAAACAAAACAAACGTTGACAAGTCCAGTCTCTGAGCCTTGTGTCTGATCCTGGTTGACCGCCGGAGAGGTGGCGGAGGGGGCGACGGCGCCTTGACAGGCGGGATGGAAGCCTGACTGGTGGCCTCCTGGTGCGAGGTATCAGGATGTGGCAATTCAACATGTGGAAATGGAGGAGAAAGTGGTTGTGGGCAGGCAACTTTGCGCAGTACCCGTCGATTCCTTCGCACGATGGAGCCATCAGCCATACATACAACATAAGAGCGGGGCGGCCTGTCGAACAACGAAAGCCGGAGCAGACCACCCACTATCCGGTATCTGGATCCTGACAGTGTCTGCCGGGGATAGCACAGCCAGATCGGTGGCATGGGCATCATTGCCCAGGTTTTGATGGTCTCTGAGCTGCTGCATCTTCTGCAGCACCAAGAGGTTATCCAGGTGGGTAGGTGTATGGCTGGAAGCGTCGTCCGCAGGTCCCTGTTCATCAGGAGTTGATCCGGCGACATGCCAGTGGACAATTGAGTCGCCGATTCCGTGGGCAGTGCAACGTGTATGTCGGAAGCAGAGTCTGCGGCCTTGCAGATGAGCTGTTTCACAATGTGCTCCCCTTTCTCGTCTTTTCCATTGGACTGCGGATAGTGCAGGCTGGAGGTGACATGCTGGAAATAGTATGACCTGGCAAACGTGGACCATTCTCAACTGCTAAAGCACGGGCCATTGTCGCTCATGACGGTGATTGGGATGCCATGCCATGCATGAAAGAGGTTGATGCCAACCTTGGACCACAGAGAGGTCACTATGTCATGCTGTTGGAGCGTCTCCTTGCTCTGCGCTGGCTGGAACTGCTGACAGGTAGCACAGTTCAGGACCATGTTCTTGTCAAGCTCTGCGTCTAAACTTCTCGACGCCCAGGTGTCCCTCATGAATCTGGCCGTAGACATAATCATGAAATTTGAGGATGCTGGTGAGAAGACCCAAGCACTCCTTCTCAATCTGTGCATATCTGGCTGATGTGTCATCTCATTGAAGCAACACCGCACCGATGCCATCCTGACTCGCATCTGTGGATATCTTTGTCTCCCGGTCCAGGTCGAAGAATGCCAGGACTCAGCAGGTTGCATTGGGCCGTGGTGTGTGTGGCCATGTTTGGAATGAACTTGCTCAGAAAATTGACCATACCCAAGAAGCGCAGCACCGCCTTTTTGGCCTCAGGGACCTTTATCGCCTCGATGGCCTTGATTTTGTCTGTGTCCGGGTGCACACCATGCTCTCAGATCTGGTCGCCTAGGAACTTGAGCATCGATGTGCCCAAACAACATTTGGACCTGATTAACTTTAGGCTGTTGGCATGTACACGGAGGAATACCTTCTGGAGACGGGACACCTGTTCTTCAGGGGTCGTGGACCATATGATGATGTCGTCCACGTGCACACGAACCCCTTCAATGCCTTCCATCATCTGCTCCATGATGCGATGGAATATCTCCGATGCCGAGATGATGCCAAATGGCATGCGATTGTAGCAGTACCTGCCAAAAGGCGTGTTGAAGGTGCAGAGCCTTCTGCTGGACTTGCCAAAATCCCTGTGATGCATCCAATTTGGTGAAGAAGCGCGTGTGTGCCATCTCACTCGTGAGTTCCTCCCACTTCGGGATGAGGTGGTGTTCTCGCATGATATTCTTATTGACATCCTTGGGATCAATGCAGATGCGCAGATCCCCCGAAGGCTTCTTTACGCACACCATCGAGCTGACCCAGTCAGTCGGTTCGGTGACCTTGGATATGATGCCTTTTCGCTGAAGATCCTTGAGCTGTGCCTTCAGGCGCTCTCAGTGGAGCAGGGACTTGTCGTGGTGAGTGGACCACTGGCTTGGCATCAGGTCGTAGCAGAATCTTGTATCGATACGGCAGCGTGCCCATCCCATCGAACACATCTGGATACTGGGCGAGGATGTCGTCAACGCTGGCCTGAATATCCACATGGGAGCATGTCGTGGTGTAAACCCTTTGAATGAGGTTCAGCTGCTAGCAGGCGTGCGCACGAGGGGCTGGTTTAGCACACAAGGCTAAATCGCTGGCTTTGAAAGCAGACCAAGGCAGGCCAGCAGCGTGGTTCAATTCCCGTACCAGACACCCCCAACAGGCGCCGGAATGTGGCGACTAGGGGCTTTTCACAGTTACTTCATTTGAAGCCTACTTGTGACAATAAGCAATTTTCATTTCATTTTCACCTAGTAGGAATGCCCTGTCCGGCTTAACAATTTCAAAGCGTAACCATGCTTGTGTGTGTCCGTTGGATACGTGAAGATGGCAGGATCCCAGTCCTGTGATGGCATTCCCGTTGTAATCCAGGAGCTTGCAGGCAGCTGGAAGGGGGGCTTCTTAATGCGTCTGAAGTCTGCCTGTGAGAGGAGGTTTGCAGAGGCACCTGTGTCCAGCTTGAACTGGATGGGGCAGTGCTTGACCTTCATCACTGCTCGCCATTCGTCCTCGGAATCCACAGCTAGGATTGATTGGACTTGCGCTGTGTCTGGTGTGGCACATTCACACGCTGTAATAATGCCCACATGATAGGCATTGTCCAGACATTCATCATCTGGATCCGTTGCATTGCCGGGATCAGAATCCTGTCGGCGTTGTTGCACACTCTGGATGCGCTGTCGGCAGAATTGGGAGTGCTGGCTCCTGACTGGTGGTGCAGAACTGCACAGGGCTGCATAATGGCCTGGCTTCCTGCAGTTTAAACAGCATCTGCCTCTTGCAGGGCAGTGTTTCTTTAAATGGGCGGTGCCACAGTTCAAACGCGTCATGACGTTGGCTTCCTGACACTCCATATATCGTTGCACATGCGCAGTGCGGTTCTCAGACGTCTGCAGCTGCGCAGTGCGTGTTTCGGCCGCTTCCTTATCCCGTTCGCATCGCGCATGCATCGGGCCTCCGGAAGAGCGCACAAAATGGCCGCTTTCGTCAATGTTGAGGCGCTGCATCCGGGAGGTGGCCTGCACACTCGGCGCCTCATGGGAGGCTAGTCTATCATTTTCTGCCGTTTTGTACTGGGAAAAGCGATTTTTAGCGTGCTTATGCACTTTGTATGTTTCAATCGCGACTGGCAGGGCCATATGCTTGATTTTCAGTAACTGCTCTCTCAGAGGATCAGAGTGAACTCCAAAAACGATCATGGTCTCTGATCATGGAAAGTGATATAATCGAAGTTGCAGGATTGCGCTCGCAGTCTAAGGTTAGTTAAATATGAGGTGAAGGATTGGTCTTTATCTTGCAATCGCTGCTTGAATATGTAGCGCTCGAAGATTTTGTTGGTGTCCACCTCACAGTGGCTGTCAAACTTGTCCAAGATGGTCTGAAACTTTGTCTTGTCCTGGTCTTCGGTGAAGTGAAAGGAGTTGAATGTTTCCAAGACATGATCACCCGCTGTAGTGAGGAAAAGAGCTATCTTCTGTGCATCAGACGCACCATTGAGATCTGATGCTTCAACGTAAAGCTGAAATTTCTGCTTGAATGTCCGCCAGTTGGCATTGAGATTGCCAGAGGCCCTGAGCTGGTGAGGAGCCTGAATCTTCTCCATTGTGCCGGTATACATTCGCTGGTCATCACGATTTCACGCTGAGTTGAACTAACTAGATTGAACAGACTCCTGGTATCATGTTGTGTATGTAATTTGGAATAACACAAGCTGCCACTTGATACAGTTTTGCGTAAAAGATGCTCCAGACTTTGAAGTGAGTTCAATGTGTTTTATCGAACTATTAGCATAGTTCTCAATGAGTTCGACTCTCTGCTAATCTAAATGTAGTAACTCAGTCTAACTGAACAAGCCTTGCTCTAAGCCACGTGCTGGGGTATGATGCTGAGGTTACACCCTGTCTCACTCTGTAGATGTTGGTCTGTGGAAAGAGGTGGGGTGTGAGTGCCTCATCCCTTTTATAGTGAGATACCACCCCTGAGTGTCCTGGCTGCCCATTGGTCGTGTCCTATTCTATCTGTTCATTAGCTGCATGTTTGCATATCATGACAAACATCCCCTGATTTTGGCAACATGAGGCCTCTGCAATTTTAAGAGCCAGGCCTCAAGCTGCATGCCAACTAGTGAGTTGGCCAGTCAAAACTGCATAGGGTTGCAAACTCTGTTTGAGATATTCTAGGAGGTTTAATCATCCAACATTCTGACCACATGGGACCTGACCATATCAACACCTGATCACATGCCTTCGACAAACCTTTTGCTTTCTAAATGTTGGATTCCCTGTACTGGAGTAAGTTTGCTCTCAGACATGAGTGCGCTGGTAATCATTCCCCTTGAAATAGGGCCTGATTTCGAGAATAAACAGAGGCCACGTAGAACAGCACAAGCTGCTGGAAGTAGGAGGAGGGGAGGGGAGAGGTTCTCAGCACGACCTGGGTGTTCAGAGAGCAATTCTCCTACCTCAAGCTAAAGAAAGAACAATGTGTGAAAACATCTTCACTTCAGTAAGATGTCTTCATTGAAATCTGCTACCTGTTCCAGCCGCAGAGTACTACAGGGATTGCATTGCTGTGACGGTAATGAACTTTATGCCTCCTTCCAGGCTGGAGCTGGAGATATATGTAACATTGCTTGGAGGCAGGTCACTATCTCTCCATTCAAAGGGAACTATTTTTTTCTAATATTCTTTCATGGGGTGTAGCTGTCACTAGCATGGCCAGCATTTGTTGCCCATCTGTAATCGTTATTGAACTGTGTAGCTTGCTAGGGCATGTTAGAGGGCAGTTCAGAGTCAACCACATTGATGTGGGTCTGGAGTCACATGTAGCCCAGATCGGGTAAGGATGGCAGATTTCCTTCCCTGAAGGGACATTAGTGAACCAGATGGGTTTTTACAACAATTGCTGAGACTAGTTTTCGATTCAAGATTTATGAATTGTATTTAAATTCGATTGGCTGGTGGGATTTGTACCTGTGTACCCGAACATTAGTCTGCTCCTCTGGATTACTAGTTTAATGACATTACCACAAGCCAGCACCTCCCAGATGCTTAATTCTCTCCTGCCAGAACAAGCATACGATTTTCTGAAGACTTCAGGTTTCTACGTGTTTCAGGGTGCCATTGAATGCATAAAAGGGTTATGATCAGGAAGACAATATTTCAATAGAATCCCTACAGTGCAGAAGGAGGCCTTGTGGCCTATTAAATCAGCACTGACCCTCTGAAAGAGCACTCTACCTAGACCCACTCCCCTGTCGTATCCCTGTAACCCCACCTCACCTGCACATCTTTGGACATGAAGGGGCAATTTAGCATGGCCAATCCATCTAATCTGCACATCTTTGGACTTTGGGAAACCCACACAGACATGGGGAGAAATGCAAACTCCATGCAGACAGTCACCCAAGGCCGGAATCGAACCCGGGTTCCTGGCACTGTGAGGCAACATAGCACATCTCTTTATGGCCACCAGATGCCAACTCTGTCCTATATCACAACCGAACACAATTCCAATCCTATAACCTCTAGCTAGTGTGTGACCAAATGCAGAGTATTATGAAGGTCAATACTTAGTATCCTGGCAGCAGTCCGAAAGGTGGATACTGAGTGAAAAGATAATTCACTAACCACATGGCTGGTGACTGTAGCACCCGATAAACATATATATGCACAGCATAAATACAATGAAAGCCACAATGCTACTCAATATGTGATACAGCAGGCCATTGGGATACTGAAACAACCTGTCCATTGCTTGGAGGAGTCCTGCAGTCCTCGGCAGAGTGGGTGTTCAGTTTTATTATGGTCAGCGCCGGCCCTAGGGTTGCTGGCGCCAAGGGCAAGCTGCCCTTCGGGGGGGGGTCGGGTCGGGTCAGGTCGGGTCGGGTCGGGGGGGGGGGGGTGGGGTCGGGGGGGGGGGTCGGAGGGGGGGTCGGGGCGGGTCGGGGGGGGTCGGGTCGGGTCGGGGGGGTCGGGGGAGGTCGGATCGGGGGGGGGTCGGGTCGGGTCGGGGGGGGTCGGGTCGGGTCGGGGGGGGTCGGGTCGGGGGGGGGTCGGGTCGGGTCGGGGGGGGGTGGAGTGACCTGGTATATGATCGGGACTCACCGATCGGCGGGCCGGTCTCTCTGTCGGCAGGTCTCTGACGCCGGTCACGCACTCGTTGATGGCGCCCCCCTAGCACATGGCGCCCCGGGCGACTGCCCGAGTTGCCGGTACCTTGAGCCGGCCCTGATTATGGTCTGCTGCTTGCTACAGAATCCCACCATGAAGAGGGGACAGTCCTAGCCACCAGCTATCTAGCAAGCAACTCAGGATGAAGTGAAACAGCAGAAGGAAGAACAGGAGGAGAACCATGAAGAGTAAGGTAAGGGACAACAGTAGCAACTCCATTCTGACTAGGCTGTCCATGAGAAACTCATTTGAGTACGAGTAATAGCAATCGCAATTCCCAATACAGGAATAGTCCTGCTTCTCAACTCCCCCTCCGCCACTAAACATTACAGCATCTGCTTGATCACAATGCAGAAATAAAAACCACCATAAAATAAAAATTGCACACCAAGCTTGCAAATCAAATCATTCTTTATTGGATTAAAAAATCAACTGCTCACTCTTGGGCATTTCATTAAATGCCTGAATTCCGTGTGTTTTTTCAGTGTTGCTACTCCTGTACACAGCAGCAAGAATATTGGAGCAGGGCATTCACGGGAGGATGAATGCTGTATTCCTGAGAGAGGACAGCAGGTTCATGCTGACGCTCTTCCGGGATGGTGCCTCAGCAATCCTAGGAATCTGTCAGAGGACTGACTGCTAGATTGCTGTGACAGCCTCCAAGCCCCTTTACTCACTGTAATCCAGCAGTCTGATCTTGCAGGGCCGCAAGCTTATCTTCCATGGCTTCAGCCAGCTTCCACTGCAGCACTCAGACTTCTGGTGAAAACTGCTTACGCTACAATGGAAGCTAAGACACTACATCAGACATTATGGCTTGGTCCACAGTTATGATAATGGAGTTGACCACACCCTTTATGCTGGATACAAAGGGTTGCAAACGCTGCACAAAACCCTGTGCCAGGTTGGTGCTGGACATTGGCCACAAGATATCTGGCAGGATTCCAAATGCACCAAACATTTTCTTCAACGTACAACTCAGTCTTCTTCTGAATGCTGCCCCATTGAAGGATCTCACCTGAGTCCTCTGCAGCAGAACTCACGTGCAGAGCCCTCGCCCTCCGATGATCCGGCGTTGGTGCCATCCTTGCCACCTGTCCCCAGCTGCAGGCTCATGCCAAGCGTCTCACCATATTCAGACCCACCTTATGCCGTTCTCTGAATTACTGAACTGGTGGTGCGGCTATGAAACCAAATGATGTAATCATTCTGTGATTCTGTAGTGCTGACATTATCACTTTCCTCATGCTTTTCCTCCACTTCCTGGCACCTCGCCGGTATCTGAAAGGAGAAAGGCACAAGGTGTGGTAAGGAGCAGTGATAAAACTAAGAGGTGCTTGCCTAATCCATCTGCTGCTTATAAATGAAGTTTAAAAACTCCTAATATTGAAAGACTGGCAGTGCATATGAGGCAACTTATCGCTGACATGGTAAAGGGGATAGCCACTCTTGGGATTCCTGAATGATGGAGGTCATCTAAAATGTGGCTGACTGTTACCCCAATTCTAGGCACTTTGACTAATGACTTGCAGTTTATACATGTACCTGTAATGTTTCATTCATGCAGCTATGCATACTGTCGTAATGTTAGCAGGGATGCCCTCCCAGACCAAGAGAAATGGTGGACAGGGGAGTTGTCGAGATCAGACCAACTGAAGGCACATGGGAAAGTAAGAGTTGTGTTGGGATTATTTGGCGCAGAACTGTCAGTCTGGGACCAACAGATGCGGGAATCATAAAGAGATATCGGTAAACTATTTTGAAAGCAGTCTTGCCGGCAGTGTAAGCAGGCTGCTGTTACAAGCATCGGTGGGTGAACACAGAATGAATGATTTAATGGGTAACATGCGTGAGAATGTGAGACACGAGATAAAGTCAACTGATATTGAGAGTTGAAAAAAACCTCATCAATGTGGTGTTCTTTGCGTTGCTTATTTAGGATGGTTGGCGTATCCACAAAGACCACAGTATAGCTTTTACTTAGACAAAGCTATGATTTTATTTACGCTTCTAAACTGTATTTCGACTCTTAGTCCTTTTAGAATACAGAATTGACCAATAACATCTAACTACATTCATCTACTGCTCATATGACTAACTGGTATAAACTATAATCTAACCTTCTCACACTAACTGCTCTACGACCTTCACTAGCTGTCTCCTGCATACACTCCTCCCCTAGGGTCTAGCATCACTGCTATATATAGTAGTATCTGCAGCTCCCTCTATGGCTATTCATGGTACTACATTAACTCTTGTAATGCAGACAGTTATGATAATACCACAATTAATTACCAGCTATTGCCAATTAAACTGCATATTGGTCACACATGCTGCTGACTTTGAGTAAACTCCCAGAGGAAATAGCCCAGATCAACTGAAGGATGAAGCTCTTAAGGGATAGTTTTGTTGGGATGAGGTAGGTGTCATAATATACATCCAGGTATATGATGGTGTGCAGACAGGCAGTGATGGACACACAGGATTACCAGTGAACACATAGAACACAGCAGCCAATCACCAGACAGGACACGACCACTATAAAGCCAGAGGGCACTAGTTTTCCCGCTCTCTCGGGATCCAGCCTCTGAGACAGTCAGAGCTCGTGAGCAGCAACTAGAACATACACCATGTGGCAGTAAGATAGTCTGCTCAGGTTAGCCTCAGGTCTCCAGTCAAGTCAGCATAGTGTCGACCCACAGTTAAAACATGTATGATAGTTAAGTGTTCAATAAAATCGAGTTGCATTTCTTCAAGTGTTGGAAGCCTGTCTCTCTCACTACTGCAGTAAACGCAGTCCTCGTAGACCCAGCTTACCCAACACATCAGTAGGAGGGTGCGAAATGTGCACTATAAGGAACCTACGGATTGTCATGCGCATTCTGGATATGCTGATAGTGCTGAAGGAGGCAGTTCAGTGAAGGATTTAATGTACATTTCCATCATGCTATCCTTGGCTCTGTAACGCATTGTCTGAGGGAAGATAATTATGGTTCATGCTATGGTAACACAATGGGACAAGGCAAGGAAGGAGGCCCCGAGAGCCACCTCAACAGATAAGGGGTATTGAACCTGTCCTGTTGCCATTATTCTGCACCACATTTTAGCCATCTAAGCTAACCTACTGCCTGTGTCATCCATGCCAGCTCTGATCAGGAATATGTTTACGTTCACAAATCTGGCCAAGGTGCATTCAATGAGGAGTCCTGGGAAAAGATCAAACCTATCATGGTTACTGGTTTATAATATTCATCAAGGACATACATCAGGTACATCAGGACTGCACTAATTCCTTCGCTATACATCAATATGTTTGTCCACCTGAAGTGTTTGCTGATACCCAGGTACCAGAAACAGCCGTCCAGCAACTGCTCCATGTAATAATAATAATATAATAATCTTTATTGACACAAGTAGGCTTACATTGCAATGAAGTTACTGTCAAAAGCCCTTAGTCGCCAATTTCCAGGCGCTGTTCGGGTACACAGAGGGAAAATTTTGAATGTCCAAATTACCTAACAGCACGGCCGGGATTCTCCCCTACCCAGCGGGGCGGGGGGTCCCAGTGTGTTGGAGTGGCGTGAACCACTCCGGTGTCGGGCCGCCCCAAAGGTTCGGAAGTCTCTGCACCTTTAGGGGCTAAGCCCTCACATTGAGGGATAGACCCACGCCGGAGTGGTTCCCGCTCCGCCGGCTGGCGTGAACGGCCTTTGGCGCCACGCCAGCCGGTGCTGAATGGACTTCGCCGGCCGGCGTAAGTCTGCGCATGCGCCGGAGCATCAGCGGCTGCTCACGTCATCCCAACGCATGCACAGAGGAGGGGGTCTCTTCCGCCTCCGCCATGGTGAAGACCATGGCGAAAGCGGAAGAAAAAGAGTGCCCCCACGGCACAGGCCCGCCCGCCGATCGGTGGGCCCTGATCGCGGGCCAGGCCACCGTGGCGCCACCCACCGGGGTCAGATCACCCCGCGCCCCCCCCGGACCCCGGCGCCCACCCACGCCGCCAATCCCGCCGGTAAGGTAGGTGGTTTAACCCACGCCAGCGGGAGAGGCTTGTCAGCGGATGGCGGAGAATTTGGGACACGGCGGGATTGACGCCGGCCCCGGGCGATTCTCCGACCCGGCGTGGGGTCAGAGAATCTCGCCCCACGTCTTTCGGGACTTGTGGAAGGAAATCGGAGCACCCGGAGGAAACCCACGCTGACACGGGGAGAACATGCAGACTCCGCACAGACAGTGACCCAAGCAGGAATTGAAACTTGGACCCTTGGTGCTGTGAAGCCATAGTGCTAACCACTGTGCTACCATGCTGCCCTGTCAACTATGTCCAGTGAGAATGGCAATAAAAACTGGTCCACTTACCATGCAGAAGGGCACCATTACATTAGTTACTATATAACCAATATTAAGGCCTACGTTTTTAGCCCTACGAATTGCCCGGTGCTCAACCAAATAAATGGCAACAAAACCATCCTTTGTAATGAGGTCCCTGATATGTTAGCTGAGTTGGTCTAACATCGACTGCAACTGGATGCAGTAAAATAAGAAACAGGCTTCCGACACAGGAGATGGTTCAACGCTGTTTTATTGAACCTGCTGATTGCTGTACATAATCTGCTGTGGGTTGACACTCTATTAACCTAACTGATAACCTCCTGCTGGCTTGACCAGACTAGCTTTCTGTCACATGGTGTTGATGTTCATTGGCCTGTGCACTGTGACTATCTCCCTGGCCGTGTCCTGTGAGAAAAGGAGAGCCTTAATGCCCTGTGGGCTTTATAGTGGTGGTGTCCTGTCTGGTGATTGGTTGTTCTGTGTCGTGTGTGTTCATTGGTTATCCTGTGTGTCAATCACTGCCTGTTTGCATCTCACGATATACATGAGTGGATATTATGACATCTCCCCCTTTTAAAATAAATTTTGGAACGTGGCTGTATATGCATGCATAACTATGTGCAAGTGGGGAATGAATGAACATATGTGCATGGGAAGGTGTCTATCGTGCAGATGCAGAACAAATTGAACAAAATTTACAAGATTTAAGTCTATAGATTCAGTATTTGTGGTGGGCGACGAATTCTCGTCGATCGCCGCAGAGGTGGAGGGGGGGACGCCGGCACCTGGACAGGCGGGATGGCTGCCATCTCGGTGGCCTTGTGGACAGGTGGGATCGCTGTCAGATCGGTGGCCTCGTGGTGCAAGATGTCCGGAGGAGGCATGATGACATGCAGAGAATTGCTGTCGGGTGATGGGCAGGGAACTTTACGCAGCGCCCTCCTGTTTGCGCCATAAAATGGAGCCATCAGCCATTTGGACAACGAAAGACCTGGGAACAGCCTGTCTGACGACAACAGCTGGGGCTGACCAACCTCCCTCAGGCAGCTGAACGCGAACAACATCGTCTGGAGCCAGCGCAGGCAGATCTGTGGCATGAGCATCATACGTGATCTTTTGCTGGTCCCTGGATCGCTGCACCTTCTGCAGCACCGTGAAGTGGTCAAGGTCTGGAACATGGATGGCTGGAACAGTCATCCTCAGGTTGCGGTTCATGAGTAACTGTGCCGGAGACAAACCAGTCGACAGAGGGGTTGCCCTGTATGCCAATAGCGCCAGGTTGAAATCCGAGGCTGAGTCTGCAGCCTTGCACAGCAACCGCTTGACAATATGGACCCCTTTCTCGGCCTTCCCGTTTGATTGTGGGTTATGGGGATTGGATGTGATGTGACTAAAGTCGGGCCACTCTTGGCTGTAGAAACATGGATCGTTGTCACTCATTACCGTGAGTGGTATCCCATGCCTGGCAAACGCCTCTTTGCAGGCTTTGATGACGGACTTGGACGTGAGGTCTGATAGTTTCACCACTTCCGGGTAGCTGGAGAAGTAGTCGACCAGGAGCACGTAATCACGCCCATTGAAAATCGCTTATTGTCACGAGTAAGCTTCAATGAAGTTACTGTGAAAAGCCCCTAGTCGCCACATTCCGGCGCCTGTTTGGGGAGGCTGTTACGGGAATCGAACCGTGCTGCTGGCCTGCCTTGGTCTGCTTTCAAAGCCAGCGATTTAGCCCAGTGTGCTAAACGGCCACCTTGGACCATGGAGAGGTCACAATCTCTTGCTGTTACAGCGTTTCCTTGGGCTGAGCTGGTTGAAACTTCTGGTATGTTGTGCAGTTGAGGACTGTGTTGGCAATGTCCTGGCTGATGCCAGGCCAGTAAACTGCCTGCCGAGCTCTGCGTCGACATATCTCGACCCCCAGGTGACCATCATGGATCTGTCTCAGCACCATGTTTTGCATGCTTTGGGGAATGACAATTCTATCTAGTTTAAGAAGGATCCCTCAACAACCATCAGCTCGTCCTTAACGTTGAAGAACTGGGGGCAGTGCCCCTTTTGCCAGCCATGGGCGAGCTGCTTCGTCACGCGCTGCAGTAGGGGATCTTTGGCAGTTTCTTCGCGTATTTGTATAACTTGTTCATCTGTGGCTGGGAGGTTGCTGGCACACAGCTACACCTGTGCTTCAATGTGGCGAATGAAGTCGTCCTGTTCACACGGCGTGGTGACGGATCGGGATAGGGCATCCGCAATGATCAGCTCCTTACCCGGTGTGTAGACGAGTTCGAAGTCATATCAGCGGAGACGACGAAGAATTTGCTGCAGCCAAGGTGTCATCTCATTTAAATCCTTCTGGATTATGTGGACGAAAGGCCTGTGGTCTGTTTCCACCGTGAACTTTGGCAGGCCGTATACGTAGTCATGAAACTTGACTATTCCTGTCAGGAGACCCAAGCACTCCTTTTCGATCTTGGCATACCGTTGTTCGGTCGGAGTCACGGCCCTGGAGGCGTATGCCACTGGAGCCCAGGATGAGGAGTCGTCTCGCTGAAGAAGCACCACCCCAATGCCGTCCTGGCTTGCGTCTGTGGATATCTTGGTATCCTTGGTTGGGTCAAAGAATGCCAGTACTGGGGCTGTGGTGAGCTTCGCCTTCAGCTCACGCAACTCCGCTTGATGTGCGGGAAGCCACTGGAACACTGTCGACTTTTTAACGCGATGCTGGAGGGCTGTGGAGTGAATTTCCCGAGAAAATTCACCATCCCAAGGAAACGGAGGACAGCCTTTTTGTCCTCTGGGGTCTTCATGGCATTGATTGCCAGCACCTTGTCAGCGTCAGGTTGCACACCCTGCTGTGAAATATGGTCACCCAGAAACTTGATAGCGGATGACCAAATGAGCATTTGGCCCTGTTGAGCTGGAGGCCGTTTTCATGTTTCATCCTCTGGAAAACTTGTTTGAGGCGAGCGATGTGATCCTTGGGCGTCGTGGACCAGATGATTACGTCGTCCACATAGACTCGTACCCCCTCGATGCCCTCCATCATTTGCTCCATTATGCGATTAAATACTTCGGAAGCTGAGATGATACCAAAAGGCATGCGGTTGTAGCAATACCTGCCGAACGGAGTGATAAACGTGCACAGCTTCCGACTGGACTCATCCAGCTGTATCTGCCAGAACTCACGGGAGGCATCCAGCTTGGTAAAGAATTTGCCATGAGCCATCTCATAGGTTAACTCTTCACACTTTGGGATCGGGTAGTGCTCTCGCATGATGTTGCGTTTCAGGTCTTTGGGATCAATGCAAATGCGGAGTTCACCAGAGGGCTTCTTGACGCAGACCATGGAGTGACCCAGTCTGTTGGTTCCGTGACCTTTGAGATGATACCCTGGTCTTGGAGCTCTCGTAGCTGCGATTTCAGACGATCCTTGAGAGGGGCCGGTACCCGGCGCGGTGCATGGATGACTGGGATGGCATTCGGTTTGAGCAATATCTTGTAACAATATGGGAGCGTGCCCATTCCCTCAAACACGTTGTGGTATTGCGTGAGAATGTCGTCTATCTCAGCCTGGAGATTTACATTGGGCGAGGCAGTCGCCGGTGTCGAGGGCATGGCATGGACAAGCTGGACCAGATTTAGGAGATTGCATGCGCGAGCACCGAGCAGGGATGCCTTGTCAGGCCGAACGATCTCGAATTGTAATATCACTTTGATTGCCTTGTGAGATACACCTAGCTGACACTATCCACTGGCAGCTATGGCATTGCCATTGTAGTCAAGGAGCTGGCAGGCTGGTGGAAGAATGCTAGGTTGGTCTCGGATGCTGTCGAGGTCCGACTGTGATATGAGGTTTACAGATGCGCCAGTGTCCAATTTAAATCGGATACGAGACTGGTTAACCATGACGACAGTACACCATTCGTCGTCAGGATCCACAGTGAGGATTGAAAGGCGGTTTGCAGGCATGGTGGAGGCCAGCTCGCGCCTGGTGATTATGCCCACCCGATATGGAGACTCGAGGCAGTCAGCATCGGGGTCCACTGGGCTGTCGGGATCCAAATCCTGCATTCCTTGTTGTACGCAGCGGACACATCTACGCTGCAGCTGGGGTCGCTGGCTGTTGGTCGGTGGAGCGAACCTGCATAAGGCCGCATAATGCCCAGGCTTCCCACACTGTAGACATCACCTTCCTTTGGCTGGACATTGCCACTTTAAATGGGCAGAGCCATAATTTGGACACTTCATGACGCTGACGTCAGCACGTTCCGTGCATCATCGCGCATGTGCAGTGCGGTCGGCCGACGTTCGCACATGCGCATCGGGGTCTTCAGCCTCGTTGTCCACCCGGTCGTGGCGCGCATGCGTAGGGACCCGAGAAAAGCGCGCAAAACGGCCACTCTCCTTGATGCTCAGCTCTTGCATTTTGTGATGGCCTGCACCCTTTCTGCCTCATGGGAGACTAGTTTTGCATTTTCTGCCACCCTGATATGGGAGTAACTATTCCCGGCATGCTCATGGACAACGCACGTTTCGATGGCGACAGAGAGGGTCAACTGTTTGATTTTGAGGAGCTGCTCCCGCAGGGAGTCGGACTGGACCCCGAAAACGATCTGATCCCGGATCATGGAATCAGCCGTCGAGTCATAATTACATGACTGCGCTAGGATGCGGAGATGGATCAAGAAGGACTGAAAAGGTTCATCCTTACCCTGAAGCCTCTGTTGGAAGATGTACCGTTCAAAGCTCTCATTCACCTCAATGTCGCAGTGCTTGTCGAATTTCAGCAGAACCGTCTTGAACTTCATCTTGTCTTTGCCATTGGCAAATGTGAGCGAGTTATAGATGTGGATGGCGTGGTCCCCCACAGTCGACAGGGACAGCGCGATCTTTCGGGCATCCGATGATGCCTCGAGGTCGGAGGCCTCGATATACAGGAGGAACTTCTGTTTGAAGACTTTCCAGTTGGCACCGAGGTTGCCGGAGATCCGGAGTTGCGGAGGAGGTCGGATCTTTTCCATGCCGCTGGATGGCTGCGTGCTGGTTGTTGCATATTCACTGGAGGTAGGTTCATTAGAGTTAATATCTCCCTGGTACCATGATGTTGGTCTACCATCGACTGCAACTGGATGCAGTAAAATGAGAAACAGGCTTCCGACATAGGAGATGGTCCAACACTGTTTTATTGAACCTGTTGATTGCTGTACATAATCTGCTGTGGGTTGACACTCTATTAACCTAACTGATAACTTCCTACTGGCTTGACCAGACTAGCTCTCTATCACATGGTGATGATGTTCATTGGCCTGTGCACTGCGACTATCTCCCTAGCCGTGTCCTGTGAGAGAGGGAGAGCCTTAATGCCCTGTGGGCTTTATAATGGTGGTGTCCTGTCTGGTGATTGGTTGTTCTGTGCCGTGTGTGTTCATTGGTTATCCTGTGTGTCAGTCACTGCCCGTCTGCATCTCATGATATACATGAGTGGATATTATGACAGACCCCCAAAGATTTGATCCCCAATTTTGACAGCCCCCTCACTGGATTCACAAAAGTTATCAGCAGGGAGAAACATCCTGCTGGTTTTGATTAGCAATGACATCTGTGCAGCTGGCCAATGATTGAATATGGTGCTCCATGAGGTAGACTACACTTATTTAATAAGGACACATGGCTAGAGTTTGGATTTGGAGCTTTTGTTATTCTTCTTACTGTTTATGTTCTGTGCTGAAACAGGTGAAGGTGGAATTACAACAGTGAAGTACAGACTGTGGGGAAAATTGTTTGCTAGACGACAAGGTGAAGGAGCCTAAATGGGAATAATGTGGCCAAGTCAGATTCGATTTAGGGAAATGGATTTAAAGGAACTCTGGTTTAATTATCTGCTGAAGAATTTGTGATTGTTAAAATGTTCGAGGCTGCCTGCTGAAAAGGTTGGCCACATTGGAAAAATTCTTTATTGGGCGTAGAACACAGAGCAGGTGGAAGATGTGGCAGCTGTGACACCTTGTGCATCTTTGAGAAGCAGTCATAAACATCCAATGCTGTGGTTAAAACATGGGAAAGGATAAGACGCTTGTTTTACAGAAGGATTTAAAATTGGCCGTTTCAGTAAGCTCACGCAAGTAGTCCATAAGACCGACCAGAGACACCCCAGATGGACAGAACACCAGCAGAATACCGATAGATTATTAACCTTTCAGACTTCCAAAGCAGTAGAACAGGTCATTATGAATTTTATGTTGTGCGACTGACTTAAAAGTTATATGAATCGCTATGTTCAACGTTGTTGCGTTTTAACGGTAACAAAACCAATAGTTGCAAAAATAATAAACCTTGATTGATTCTTATCGCTGGTGACCCAAAGGAGCTAAGAGAGTAAATTCAAATAGTCTGCACTGCTGACTGACTTCCATAACAAATGTGATGACTACCTGTGATTACAGAGCGGTTTCCAATTGAAACTGATAGTTTCAGATATACTAAATTTAATAACATATAGATTGAGACACGGTGCTGAAATAATGAACATTGTATTAGTTCTTATGGCTCTTAACATTTATTGGGCAGCAGGGTAGAAAAGTGGGTAAGCACTGTTGCTTCACAGCTCCAGGGTCCCAGGTTCAATTCCTGGCTTGGGTCACTGTCTGTGCACGTTCTCCCCATGCCTGCGTGGATTTCCTCCGGGTGCTCCGGTTTCCTCCCACAAGTCCCGAAAGACGTGCTGTTAGGTAATTTGGACATTCTGAATTCTCCCTCCGTGTACCCGAATAGGTGCCAGAATGTGGTGACTAGGGGATTTTCACAGTAACTTCATTGCGATGTTAATGTGAGCCTACTTGTGACAATAAAGATTATTATTTATTCTAAAAAAAAATCTAATTTCCCCAGGGCTCTGAGAAGAATTGTCTGAGCTTTTTATGCACCTGAAACAATGAATTCAGTTCAATTTTAATTACTTTCTGCCTGGATCGGGTAAGAAAATAGTCAATGCGCTGCTGTGAAATAATTCATTTCGCCAGCTGACCATTGGCTTTAATAAAACAAAACAAAATTAACCCTGGCTGGTTGGTAAAGTCTCAAATGCATCATATTTTGGGCCAGTGTTATGTTTACAATCTCTGGACCTGGAGAATCAAATTGATCTTGTGCACAGCAACAACTAGAAAAGAGGCTTCACAGAATGCACTTGGTGAAATGACATTGATTTGCTGAATAGGATTTGCACTCGTGCCTTGGTCATTTTTCCAACAGCAGACTTTGTACAATGAACCTACAAATGACATAGTGGTTAGCACTGCTGCATCACAGCGCCAGGGACCCAGTTCAATTCCAGCCTTGGGTCACTGACTGTGTGGAGTTTGCACTTTCTAACCGTGTCTGTGTGGGTTTCCTCCGGGTGCTCTGGTTTCCTCCCACAATCCAAAGATGTGCAGGTGAGGTGGATTGGCCATGCTAAATTGTCCCTTAGTGTCCAGGGATGTGTGGGTGAAGTGGGGTTACGAGGTTGCAGAGATGGGGGGTGAGCCTGAGTAGGGTGCTCTTTCAGAGGTCCGGTACAGACTCGATGGGCCAAATGGCCTCCTTCTGCACTGTTGGGATTCTATGATTCTAAACCTGACTAATTTAAAGATAAACAGGCAGAATTTTAAATGTTTATATATTTATATTTCTGATTTCAAATGGCCATAGTCAAATTTTAGGATTCTGCTCTACACCCCCCTGCCAATCACATCTCCCTTCATCCTCTCTCTACCCCACCCCACCCCTTTTCCGGAATTCACATTCAGCTCCCTCTGGCTCCACGTACCTCCAGATATTTAGCTGTGTCAGGCGCATCACGTAAACATGGTGCTACACATTCACTGACGTTCTGCTCTCCCTCCTACTGGACAAAGTGCTCTAAAATTCACGCACAGCTTTCCTGAATAGAAGATCGATTGGAGTGGGAGGCATTACTACTGAACATAATTGGCTGATTCAAGTGATTCCCTAATAATGAGTAAAATGGATGAGGACCATGGGTGAACATGCTGTCACCTGTATGTCTGCCCTCTTCACACAGTGCAATTACTGCCATAACCATGAATCTCACTCGTCTGATTTACCTGCAAGCTCGGGAACAGCAGGGAAGAATGTGAAGGCGGACAGCTCGAGGCCTCAAGGCCAACAGCAGGCAGTACCAGAGGGGGAGGTTGGTCTTGGCTCAGACAGTCAGGCAAAGGCATCAACAAAGATGGGCACTGGTGTGTCAAAGAGTCTGAGGGATAAGAACAACAACCTCTAGATTACAGAGAGAAAATTCAGAATGTCCACATCACCTAACTCCCTATCGCCAGTGAGGTGATGCCAGAGATATCGAAGGACTGCCCCTGGCAAATGATAAACGTGACATGTAGGCTTGTTCAAGCCTTGTAGCCTAGTGGATTTGGTAGTAATCCAATGCCACTGGCCATCAAGTTACAGCAGCACCCAATTTCTACGCCAACTGTGGCCTCCAGGGGGCAGCATGATGCTGCAGTGGTTAGCACTGCTACCTCACGGTACCGAAGTCCCAGGTTCGATCCCGGCCCTGGATAACTGTCTGTGTGGAGTTTGCACATTCTCCCCATGTTTGCGTAGGTTTCGCCCCCACAACCCAAAGATGTGCAGGGTAGGTGGATTGGCCACGCTAAATTGCCATTTAATTGGAAAAACTGAATTGGGCACTCAAAATTTATTTTTAAAAACCTGTGGCCTCCAGGGTGTGACAGGTGGCATGTGGCATCTCGCAGGCTGCCACACATAGTGAATAACAGAGGTGACCAATGCCCTATTTAGTTGTGCCAATGGTTCTACCAACTTCACCACTGTGAAGATAGCAAGGCCAGCCATGTTTGGTGTCATCGCTGGGTTGACAGCACCATTGTAGCCATGAGAGCTCCCTGGGAACAAGCAGTTTCATATATTGTAAGGGGTTTTACAGCCAGTGTGCAACCATGGGAGAAGAATCAGACAGGTCTGTACTCATTTCTCAAGGGAGCTGTCACGTCACTTACATCTTAGTCAACCCAGATTAATGAATGGCTTCTCGATGATAAGGGCTATTGCCTGATGATGCCAGCAAATGCTACAATCAAGCTCATGCAGCTACGAGAGCCATCATCGAGCAAACCATTGAGCTTCTGCTGCCTTGAATGGTCTGGAGGTCCTCTTCAATATGCAGCCCAAAGAATGGCACGATTATCAGTGGTTTGCTGTGCACTGCATAACCAGCTGCTGAAGCACAGGCAGACGTTGCAAGGGGAAGAGCGCAAGGAAGCACAGAGCCGTCTTCAGATTACGAGGATTTGTCAGAGCATGAGGAGACCATGAATCCAAATGAGCCTTTTATGGATGCCAAAGCCATGAGGCACATGCAAGGAATGCCAAGGACAATCTGATCTGCACAAGGATCGCATCACAATAACACATCTGCATAACTATCACTCCATCACCAGGCCTCGATCACCTTCCTGGAGTGTGGTCCTAGCCCTTCCATCCTCTCAGAGTGATGCTCTGAGAAGCTGGATTCAAATCCCACCATGGCAGTTGGTGAAATCTGAATTCAATAAAAATCTGGAATTAAAAGTTAAATAATAGTCTTTATTATTATCACAAGTAGGCTTACATTAACACATGCAATAAAGTTACTGTGAAAATCACAACACTCCGGCTCCTGTTTGGGTACACTGAGGGAGAATTCAGAATGTCCAATTTACCTAATAAGCGCGTCTTTCGGGACTTGGGGGAAGAAACCGGAGCACCCAGAGGAAACCCACGCAGAGGAAGCATTTGCTCCACGTCTACTTGATCCATAGCTTTTATTACCTTATATACCTCAATTTGATCGCCCCTCGTTCTTCCAAACTCCACAGCGTATCGACCTAAACTGCTCAATCCCTCTTACAAAGGCAAATGCCTCATCTCTGAAATCAGCTTAGTGAACCTCCTCTGAACTGCCTCCAATGCCACTCCATCTTTCCTCAAATAAGGGACCCAAACTGTGCACAATACTCCAGGTGTAGTCTTATCAATGCCTTATACAGTTACAACGACACTGGACGAGAAGAGATACTGTCAACCCTATAGCTGTCCTGAGATGAGAGCCTGGCATGTGCACCTCCTCCACCTGAGTGCACAAATGCCCCCTGTGTCTCCTTGAGGGGAAGGGGGTCCTGGTGGAAAGTCCAGGTGTCTCTTCATCCTTTTGCCTATCCACTGCCAGCAATGAACCTAGAGCTAGAGCGATGCGGTGCAGGTCAGAGTCCATGTGGATTGAGAGCTCAACCTGGCTCTCCATGGCGGACACCATTGTCTCAAGTGTGAGGTCATCTATTCTGGTCGGAAAAAAGAGAAAGGGAAGGGGAGAGACTTCGGGATGCTCCGGTGCAGAGGGATCTGGATGTCCTTGTGCAGGAATCACAGAAAACTAGCATGCAGGTAAACCCCCCCCCCCCCCCCCCCCCATTCTACCTATTTATTGTTGATGAGTTTACTTGGGATGTTACTGTCTATAACCAAGAGAAACCTCTCCAGATGATGTACTTGCAAGGAGATCCATAATGCTTCAGTTTTGTGACTAATCTGAAATTTAGAAAGTGCAGAGCTGCAATTAGCCTGCAGTTACCAGGCAGTCTCATTCATTTCACAGGATGATTGGGGAAGAATGATGCAGGTCTGCTATCTAAATTATCCCGACAATGGCACTATTAATGATGTTTTCTTACACACTGAGAATTTGGCTTGCTGCCTCTGGCCAGAGATAAGATCACTGTTGTGCTGGTTCGAACACATATAACTTATGATAAACAGGTTTCAAAAAAAAAATACACAGGTAATTACAACGCCAGTTGAAAAAAAAGTTAATGAGACCCATACTTTATCTACCTCTACAGGAAGTTTTATTATCCCCTATATTGTTTCTCACAAAGAGTTTCCTGAAGGTGACCTTTTTACAGCAGTTACCATGGTTACAAGCCTCTTAACCACTTGCACAGAAAACGTTACTGGTTGAGGCAAGAAAGAAAAAGTATTACAGCCAAGGTCTCGGATGATAGAATGATTGTCAATTCAAAAGCTTGCTTACTCTAAAATTTCAAAATGTGCTTTGCTTCCTTATTTGCCAATCAGTTTTGCTTCCTTATTTGCCAATCAGTTTGTGTTGCTCACAATCAAAGTTAAGTTAGAAAAACATCTCGCAAGGTTTTGGATGATCAGGTCAATACACAGTAGAATCACATTGGCAGGGGAGAGATGATGTTTACACTGCTGGATGCGTTTCCTGAATGTAAATGCGACTTCAATGGTATTTTGATATAAATAAAACAAATTGAGTGTTGTTGCCTCGTATTGAGAAGGTGCATGTATACATACATAACCAAGACCTCTTGCTCTGCTTATATACTGCGGACTATATACAATGCTACCCAGAGCTGATGGGCGCGATTTCATGTAAGCGTTTCGAAGTGTGGTAGGTAGCGAGCGGGACTGCCGCGACCTTGCCAACGCTCAACCCGGCAAGGCCATTACCGGTATCAAACGTTAATTAGTGCACTTCACGAGGCCCCAAGGGCTTCACGCTACAAATGACGGACCCGCTGGCTGAGTCACTGGCACCGCACCCGCCAGCGCCCCGCCAATAAGGAGGAGCAGCACTTAAACTGATCCCGCGGAGCAAACCCCACGCAGCACGGTAGCATTGTGGATAGCACAATCGCTTCACAGCTCCAGGGTCCCAGGTTCGATTCCGGCTTGGGTCACTGTCTCTGCGGAGTCTGCGTGTGTGCGTGGGTTTCCTCCGGGTGCTCCGGTTTCCTCCCACAGTCCAAAGATGTGCAGGTTAGGTGGATTGGCCATGGTAAATTGCCCTTAGTGTTGGGTGGTGTTACTGGGTTATTGGGTAGGGTGGAGGTATGGGCTTGGTTAGGATGCTCTTTCCAAGAGCCGGTGCAGGCTCGATGGGCCGAATGGCCTCCTTCTGCACTGTAAATTCTATGATCTATGAGCTCGGCAGCCATGCCACCGAGGAGAGCCAGCCCCACGGTTCGGGGATGCTGACCTGGCCAGATAAACAACAAAGAACAAAGACAGGACCTCAAGGGTTGTAATCTCGGGATTACTCCCTGTGCCACGTGCCAGTGACGCTAGAAATAGGAAGATAGAGCAGTTAAACACGTGGCTAAACAGCTGGTGTAGGAGGGAGGCTTTCAGTTATCTGGACCACTGAGAGCTCTTCTGGGGCAGGTGTGACCTGTATAAGAAGGATGGGTTGCATCTAAACTGGAGAGGCATAAATATCCTGGCTGCGAGGTTTGCTAGTGTCACATGGAAGAGTATAAACTAGTATGGCAGGGGGGTGGGTACCGGAGCAATAGGTCAGAAGGTGAAAAGAATGAAGGGAATCTATATGAGGAGCCAGAACAAATGGACGGGGTACTAAATGAATACTTGCATCAATATTCACCAACGAGAATGAATTGGTGGATGTTGAGTCTGGAGAAGGGTGTGTAGATAGCCTGGGTCACATTGAGATCCAATGTGTTGGGCGTCTTGAAAAATATTAAGGTGGATAAGTCCCCAGGGCCTGATGGGATCTTTCCCAGAATACTGAAGGAGGCTAGAGAGGAAACTGCTGAGGCCTTGACAGAAATCTTTAGATCCTCACTGTCTTCAGGTGATGTCCCAGAGGACTGGAGAATAGCCAATGTTGATCCTTTGTTTAAGAAGGATAGCAAGGATAATCCAGGGAACTACAGGTTGGTGAGCCTTACGTCAGTGGTAGGGAAATTACTGGAGAGAATTCTTCGAGACAGGATCTACTCCCATTTGGAAGCAAATGGACGTTAGCGAGAGGCAGCACGGTTTTGTGAAGGGGAGGTCATGTCTCACTAACTTGATACAGTTTTTTGAGGAGGTCATAAAGATGATTGATGCAGATAGGGCAGTGGATGTTGTCTACATGGTCTTCAGTAAGGCCTTTGACAAGGTCCCTCATGGCAGACTGGTAGAAAAGGGGAAGTCACATTGGATCAGGGGTGAGCTGGCAAGATGGATACAGAACTGGTTAGGTCATAGAATGCAGAGAGTAGCAATGGAAGGGTGCTTTTCTGATTGGAAGACTGTGACGGTGTTCCGCAGGGATCAGTGCTGGGACCTTTGCTGTTCGTAGTATATATCAATGATTTGGAGGAAAATATAACTGATCTGATTAGTAAGTTTGCCGACGACACAAAGGTTGGTGGAATTGCAGATATTGATGGGGACTGTCGGAGGATACAGCAGGATTTGGATCATTTGGAGACTTGGGCGGAGAGATGGCAGATGGAGTTTAATCCGGACAAATGTGAGGTAATGTATTTTGGAAGGTCCAATACAGGTAGGGAATATACAGTGAATGGTAGAACCCTCGAGAGTATTGACAGTCAGAGAGATCTTGGTGTGCAGGTCCACAGGTCACTGACAGGGGCAACACAGGTGGAAAAGGTAGTCAAGAAGGCATATGGCATGCTTGCCTTCATTGGCCAGGGCATTGAGTATAAGAATTGGCAAGTCATGTTGCAGCTGTACAGAACCTTAGTTAGGCCACACTTGGGAGTATAGTGTTCAGTTCTGGTCGCCACACTACCAGAAGGATGTGGAGGCTTTAGAGAGGGTGCAGAAGAGATTCACCAGGATGTTGCCTGGTATTGAGGACATTAGCTGTGAGGAGAGGTTGAATAAACTTGGTTTGTTTTCACTGGAACAAAGGAGGTTGAGGGGTGACCTGACAGAGGTCTACAAAATTATGAGGGGCATAGGCAGAGTGGATAGTCAGAGGCTTTTTGCCAGAGTGGAGGATCAATTACTAGGGGGCATAGGTTCAAGGTGGGAGGGGCAAGGTTTAGAGGAGATGTACGTGGCAGTATTTTTACACAGAGGGCAGTGGGTGCCTGGAACTCGCTGGCGGAGGAGGTGGTGGAAGCAGGGACGATAGTGACGTTTAAGGGGCACCTTAACAAATAAATGGGATGGGAATAGAGGGATACCGACCCTGGAAGTGTAGAAGATTTTAGTTTAGATGGGCAGCATGGTCGGCACAGGCTTGGAGGGCCGAAGGGCCTGTACCTGTGCTGTACTTTTCTTTGTTCTTTGGCCTCGACTGCGTTGCACGGGTGGGTTGGCACCGGCCCCGCACGCCACCCCCGCTCCTCCCCCCCGATGACCATGCGCCTGGCATCGCCCGCTCAGCAACATACCGTGACCCAGCCCACCCATGTCCAGCAGTGCTGCCCCACCTGCACCCCTGCCCCCCAATTCCCCCATCCCCTCTCCCCCAACAGTGATGAATGAAGCGTTTGGCTCATGATGCCCCCTCTGTGTCCCCGCAGAAGAAGTTGACCCACAACAGATGGGAGAGGGCCCAGGTGAGTGACGGGGTGTCGGACATCAGAGTCCTCACCCCCTACAAGGAACAGTCCCTGGAGGTCACAGGGGTGGCCGAGGGCAGATCGGGGCTGATGCAGTCAATAAGGTGCAGCCGTGATATTCAGAGGCAGATGTCGGGGACACTCCAACAGGTCCACAGCTAATTGGAGGAGTCCCAGAGTCTACAGGCGCAGGAGATAATGCCGGCAATGCAAGGCTCCAAAGACAACACTGCTAGAGTGGCGACTGCAGTGGAGAGCCTGGTGCATGATGTCAGCAACATGAGTGGAGGTGTCCAAGCATGGTGCAGTGACGGCCATGCCTGAGGGCCTCGGTAGCATGTCAGGCTCGCTGGGCAATGTGTCCCAGTCCCAGGTTGGGCCTTTATGAGGCACTGTAGAGCATGTCCCAGTTGCAGGGGGGGCATTACCGTGGCAATCCAGAGCACGTACCATTTACTGAGGAGCATCGCCGAGAGCGTCAACACCATGCTGCCGACACTGCGGAGCCACCGGGGCTGGCAGAGCCAGATGGGGCAGGGGCAGCCCGGGCTCAATTCATCTGCCTCTCCATCCTGTGGTGACCCCCAGGGCCCTATGAGCAGTGACCCAGAGGAGGGTGCGCTGGGTGCCAACCCTGAGCCACACTACAGAGTGGCGATGGTGGCTACCGGCACCCCCAAGTGCCCCCGCATCCCCCCACCTGACAAAGGCACGTCTCAGAGTCAGCCCCTGGAACAAAGTGGCACGGCGTGGCATGTGCCACCCGCAAATGAGCCAGGATCGTCAGCTCCAGGGCCCCCAGAGGATGCCCACCAGGGGCATCGAAGGCCACGGGACGTAGTAAGCAGCAGGCTGCCTCCACCTCTGATGTGCATGCTGGGAACACACCTGGGTGCAGCGATAGAGCACGGAAGGCTCGAGGATCACTGAGAGGGCAGTGGGGGGGCAAAAGAGGTAATGGGAGTTAAGGGGAGAAGGATGGTGTGATGGGGGGGGGAAGGGGAGGGGGGAAGGGTTGGTAGGGGTGGGGTCTCGGGAGGCAGCACCAAGGGGGCCTCGGGGCAGTTGGGACACATATGTACAGCATTAAAAAGCCTTGCACCCAGGGCAGCAGGGTGGCGCAGTGGTTAGCACTGCTGCCTCACAGCGCCGAGGACCCGGGTTCAATCCCGGCCTCGAGATACTGTCCATGTGGAGCTTGCACATTCTCCCCGTGTCTGCGAAGGTCTCAGCCCCCAACACAAATATTTGCAGGGTAGGTGGATTGGTCACACTAAATGGCCCCTTAATTGGAGAAATTAACAAAAACTTTTTTTTAAAGCGTTGCATCCAAGAAATATGACGCCTCTGACACTTTCTTCTGCAATGTGGGCCGACCCCCAATCCCCTGCACCTGCTCCCTCGGGCATGGTGGTTCAGGATTCCCCCTCACCCCCCAGGCACACCATGTGTAGGTGGTGGGTATGAGCGGGCACTTAGCAGCCAGGCAGGAATCAGACTTTGGCATAGATTGAGGATCACCAGCGCTCAGCTCTCAGTGGGTTACCCCCTGCCTTCGACAATGACCCGTCGACAGTGTCGACACAGTCCCATCACCCTGGCAGGGTGGAACAAGGCGGTGTGGAGAGGGTGTGTGGAGAATGGGAGGGGTGAGGAAAGATAGAGAAGGGGTGAGATGATGGGCAAAGCCATGTCCTATGTGAAGCAGGTGAGGATGAGGGCCTTCCTGGCTTGCCGGACCTTTGCTGCTGCCACCTGTCCTCCATCCTTTGGCTAGTACTGTGGGTCATCCCTGGGCGTGTCCTCCAGCCCTTCCTGGTCCAGCGATTCCTTGTTCTTTTCCTCGGAGATGGCCGCGTGTACCTCCCTCTTCACCTCCACCTCTAGCACATCGCCCCGCTGCAGTGCCAGGTTGTGGAGGGCACAGCAGACCAACGTGAAGTGGGTGATCCTTTGGGGGTGGGGGTGGGGGGGGCGGGTGTGCACCACCAGAACGGCCGAGGCTTTGGAACTTCATTTTGAGGAGAATCCTGCTGCCCAGGCATCTTGTTGGGCCTGGTCCATGGTCCATGTCAAAGTTTATATCATTTGCTGCCGGGCAAACAGGGCATCCTTGACCTCACGGATGAACTTGTGGGGTGTAGCTTGCGTGATGTCACACAAGTCCTCGCTCATGTCCTGGAATGATGTGAGGGGTAAACCTTCAGGGTTTTGGTGACCTTGATGGCCACCAGGAACGGGTATCCTCCTCCGCCACGTGGTACCAGGTCCTCACCATCCCCTTGTTGAGGTGGAACCTCCTGCCACACATGCTGTCCAACATTGTTCGAAAGACCAGTGACGCCCATATACCTTGGGCAGTCGCCAGCCTCCTCTCTGGGTCCCTCCCTGGTCCGATGGGCGACCGGGTCTTCAGGGTGTGGGGCGGGGCCCTGCTCATGGGCCGGTGCCTTAAGCCTCCATCGATGTTGCTGCCGCTGCCTTCTCCGGCGTCTGGTCACCTGGCCTGCCAGCAGCACCGCGGAGTCCAAGATATCATCCATCCCCTGTAATATCTGTAAGGAATTGGAGAGAGTGAGAGACTGACAACCAGCGGTGCCTTCCACACCTGGAGCCTCCATTCCCCCATTGCTGCCCGTACTTCCCCCCCGCCTCCACATCCCCTGTCATCCAACATGCCCTGCCCACGTACTCCGGCCGCAGCGGGGTCCTCTGGTCACCGGGCCCCACACCCTGTACCCCAGACACCCGTACGTAACATTATCTGGACCGGGCGCTTGTCCCCTTCCTGGTGCACACACCCACCCTCTGGTCATGCAAATGTGCCCGGTGCTAGGGCCCAGCCCCTGGGTGTTTGGATGTTGACCGATGTGCCCATGGTGTTACTTCCTGCAGTGTCCAGGCATCACAATCTGACTGGGATGCTGGGCAACAACTCCCACATGGGCGTGACATGGCATGCCTTCCCACGGGAATCCACTTGGAATGTGTGAAGTGGTCACTTAACTACGGTTGCCAATTCCCTATTAGCTGTAGCCTTCACACGTGCGGCTAGAGACCTCCATGTTCAGTGGGAGTTATGGGTATTCAGTGCGACAGGCAGCCAGGGGCCGTTATAGGTACACATGATCCAGGGCTGACATGGCGGGCACTGAGACATGCCCCCCCCTCCCCGCCCCGAACTAACGGCTACGCATGCTCTCGCTCAAGCGTGACACGGCCGTAAAACCGCACCCGATAGGCACATATGAATCTCCAAAACGTTCAGTTGTGACGTCGTACTTGGAATTATCCAACATGTTTAGTTTTGTTTTGACAGAAATAAGCCTCTTTAGCTGGCCTATGTTGCTGTTTATGCCCACAACCGCCCTCTCACTCCCATTGTCTCATTTCACCCTCCTCCCTTCTGCCCTTCTTCCTCCTGTGAGCAAGAAACTTTTCATTAAATGCATCACTGCTTGCTTCGACCATTCATGTGACCCTTAGCATTCTCACCACACTCTGTGAAGATACTGAAATATCGTTATGTGGTCTGTCAGCTTTTACTCAAACAATGAACTCTATTCATTTAATTTCTAAGGGTACATGACATAACAATTCAAATTTGATATTAAATAAATTACAGTTAAATGTCTTTTATACATATGCACTATGAGGTACCTCGCCACAACAGTCTCAGGTTATATTTACCATATGCATTTGCATTACATGTCACAGTCACTGGTGCGTACAGCTTAAGGGGTTTCACAGTTTCCGGCCCCTCAATACACTGTGCCAGGAGGAGACTTGAGTTTAGGCCAGGAAGGTCTGAGGTGACCTCGCCCTTATGAAGCTTTGCTACGGCTGCAAGTTCCCGTGTGTCCCTCAGCATGTAGACCTGGACCTCGGTTGTGGACATGCTCTTTGCACAAGAAAATAAATAGGTTTCAGGCAGATCCAAAGGCGACACCAGTTAATTGATGGTCCTACGGTAGCAATTATCTTGGTTTCCAACCCTGAAAACAGGCTATACAGCACAGAGTCCTATGTTACAGAGCTGAAACAGTCTATTCAGGCGTCACAGAAGCACAGTGGTTAGCACTGTTGCTTCACAGCGCCAGGGTCCCAGGTTCGATTCCCGGCTTGGGTCACTGCGTGTGCAAAGTCTGCATGTTCTCCCCGTGTCTGCGTGGGTTTACTCCGGGTGCTCCGGTTTCCTCCCACAAGTCCCGAAAGACGTGCTTGTTAGGTGAATTGGACATTCTGAATTAATGCCCCACGTTCCCCCCCCCCCCACCAGAATCCTGCAACACAAGGTACAAGTCAGGTGTGTGATGTCTGGAAGGCTGCAGCGTCCAACTGACCACCTGGGACAGTGTGGTGAATGTACTTCATGTAATTCACACTGGATAGTATTGTGTCCTTGTGGGCTCTGTCTGTGAGCCGCTACGTGGCTCTGCCCACAGGGGGAGATGAGGAGCTTGTACAAGGCTCCATCCTCGGCTCCGCCCATGGCGCCGCCCATGGCCCCCCACATTACCAGAAGTATAAAGTGCTGCAGCCTTGCGAGCCTGCCCTCAGTTCTTCTGGTCACAGGCAGGCTCAGTTGTAAGTCTATTAAAACCACAGTTTACTTCCAATCGTACCTCGAGTGAATTGGTGGTCACATCAATTTAATAGACTTAAGAAAATTACTGTGGATTCAGCCCTCAAACCTGATCGACAAGAACTCGACCCGCAGGCTGCAGAGGCGAAGGAGATCTTTCTACACTGGCTTCGGTGTTTCAAGGCCTACCTGGCTGCATCAACCACTTCGGAGACTACAGAGGAGCAGAAACTCAGCCTACTGAACGCACGGGTGAGCCATCGCATCTCTACGCAACTTAACTGTACCGAATCGTATAATATACCATGCTCGACCGATTATACGTGCGGCCGGTGAATGAGGTCTACGCGCGGCACATTTTCGCTACCCGCCGCCAGCGCCCCGCAGAGTCGCTAGAGGACTTCCTGCGCGACTTAAAAGCCCTTGCTCGGGACTGCAACTTTCAAACTGTAACTGCCTCTCAACATATGGAACTCACTGTCCGCGATGTGTACGTTGCGGGGGTCCGGTCTAACTATGTGCGCCAGCGATTACTCAGAAAGGGGGCCCAGAACTTGGAGGACAAGGTAGCGCTAGCAACCACTATGGAGGTCGCGTTTCAAAGTCTCAACTCATTCCCCGTAGACCAAGCTCAACTGCTTGGACCCCCAATCAGCGACTGCCCCAGGCCTGCGCCGCGCGGCAACCCACACACTATGGAGCACCAGCGTGCCATTTTTGTGGCCAACCCCAACACCCAAGCAGCACTGCCCGGCCCGCAATGCGACCTGCAGCAGCTGCGGTCGAAAAGGACATTATGCCAAAGTATGCCTGGAGAAATCAAAACCCTCTATAAAAAAAAGATGAGTATGTGAGGTTCCTTTCAGAACCCCCGCAGTCCAGAACAATTGTTCCCCCAACTCACAGGCCCGCAGGCCCCGCAACTTTGCAGCGTGTCTGCCGAACCCGCCTCCGCCCAACATGTGTGACTCATGGGGGCCGCCATCTTGGCAATCCTTGCCCACGTGGCCGGCCATATGCGAGTCATGGGTGCCGTCATCTTGGGCACCATCTTCCTCGACGCCTGCCAAGTGCGACCCACGGGGGCGGCCATCTTGGACGCCATCTTCTTCATCACCCGCCACGTGCGATCAACGGGGGCCGCCATCTTGGCCATCACCCGACGTTCACCTCGACGACTGCGACCTCCGCAGACAGTCATCACAGGGCCACTCCAGCACTGCTGATCGAGCCGCCGACTACCCGCAACTCAACGCAGTCACGTTGGACCAGTTGCGTCCGAAACACCTCAGGAGCTCGATGATGTCCGTTCAAATCAACGGATACAAGACACCGTGCCTCTTCGACTCCGGGAGCACCGAGAGCTTCGTACATCCTGACCTGGTAAGACGCTGTTCACTCCCTACCTTCCCTGCATGGCAAACTATCTCCCTCGCCTCGGGCTCGCACTCAGTCCAAATACAAGGGCGCACCGTTGCGACCCTAACGATTCAGGGCACCAGCTACTCTAATTTCCAGCTGTACGTACTCCCCGACCTCTGCACTCCACTCTTACTCGGGCTCGACTTTCAATGCAACCTCAAGAGCCTCACACTCAGCTTCTGCGGACCCCTACCTCCTCTCACTATATGCAGCTTAGCGACTCTAAAAATTGACCCCCCTCTACTCTTCGCTAACCTAACGGCTAACTGTACACTAGTAGCCACTTGCAGCAGGCGGTACAGCCTGCAGGACAGAGTATTCATCAGAGCCGACGTCCAGCGGCTCCTACGTGAGGGAGTCATAGAGGCCAGTAACAGCCCCTGGAGAGCTCAGGTGGTGGTCGTCAAGACCGGGGAAAAGTTCCGGATGCTGGTTGATTACAGCCAAACTATTAACCAGTTCACGCACCTCGATGCGTACCCCCTCCCCAGAATTGTAGACATGGTCAACCAGATCGCCCAGTACCGCATATTCTCCACGGTGGATCTGTAGTCTGCATACGACCAGCTCCGAATCCGTCCGGAGGACCGCCACTACACGGCGTTCAAGGCAGATGGCCGCCTCTTCCATTTCTCCGGGTCCCCTTTGGCGTCACAAATGGGGTCTCGGTGTTCCAACGAGCAATGGACCGAATGGTGACCAGTACGGGCTGCGGGCCACGTTTCCGTACTCAGCAGGACCACAACGCCAACCTCCACCGATTTTTCCAAACCGCCCAGAAACTCAATCTCACCTACAATAAGGAGAAATGCGTTTTCCGCACTACCAGACTAGCCATCCTCGGCTATATCATGGAAAACGGAGTCCTGGGCCCCGACCCAGACCGTATGCAACTCTTACAACTCTTACAACTCCCTCTCCCTCATTGTTCCAGGGCCCTCAAGAGGTGCCTGGGATTCTTCTCTTATTACGCCCAGTGGGTCCCCCAGTATGCGGACAAAGCCAGCCCACTATTTAAGACCACACTCTTCCCACTGTCAGCAGAGGCCCGCCAAGCCTTCAACTGCATCAAGGAGGACATCGCCAAAGCCGCCATGCGGGCGGTGGATGAATCCCTCCCCTTTCAGGTGGAGAGTGATGCCTCAGAGGTAGCTCTCGCCGCTACTCTGAATCAGGCAGGGAGACCAGTAGCTTTCTTCTCCCGGACCCTCTCCGCTTCGGAACTTCGACACTCCTCAGTCGAAAAACAAGCTCAAGCCATTGTGGAAGCCGTACGGCACTGGAGGCACTACCTCGCAGGTAGGAGGTTTGCCCTCATCGCCGACCAAAGATCGGTTGCTTTCATGTTCGACAACTCGCAAAGGAGCAAAATAAAAAAGGATAAAATCTTGCGGTGGAGGATCGAACTCTCCACCTATAATTATGACATCATATATCGGCCGGGGAAGCTCAACGAGCCCCCAGATGCCCTGTCGCGCTGCACATGCGCCAGCACGCAAGACGACCGCTTAAAGGCTATCCACAACGACCTCTGCCACCTGGGGGCACCCGGCTCGTCCACTACGTCAAAGCCCGAAATCTGCCTTTCTCCACCGAGGAGGTAAAAGCCATCACCAGGGATTGCCCGATCTGCGCGGAGTGCAAACCGCACTTCTATAGACCAGACAAGGCCCACCTGGTAAAGGCATCCCGGCCCTTTGAACGCCTGAGCATCGATTTCAAAGGGCCCCTCCCCTCGACCAATCGAAATGAGTACTTCCTCAACGTCATAGATGAATTCTCCCACTTCTCCTTTGCTATCCCACGTCCCGATATGACCTCACACACAGTCATCAGAGCCCTGCACAGTGTCTTCACGCTGTTCGGTTTCCCCAGCTATGTACACAGCGACAGGGGTTCGTCCTTCATGAGCGACGAGCTGCGTCAGTACCTGCTCGACAAGGGCATCGCCTCGAGCAGGACTACCAGCTATAACCCATCAGGGGCAGCACGGTAGCATTGTGGATAGCACAATGGCTTCACAGCTCCAGGGTCCCAGGTTTGGTTCCCGGCTGGGTCACTGTCTGTGCGGAGTCTGGACGTCCTCCCCGTGTGTGCGTGGGTTTCCTCCGGGTTCTCCGGTTTCCTCCCACAGTCCAAAGATGTGCAGGTTAGGTGGATTGGCCATGCTAAATTGCCCTTCGTGTCCAAAATTGCCCCTTAGTGTTGGGTGGGGTTACTGGGTTATGGGGATAGGGTGGAGGTGTTGACCTTGGGTGGAGTGCTCTTTCCAAGAGCCGGTGCAGACTCGATGGGCCGAATGGCCTTCTTCTGCACTGTAAAAAAAAAAAATTCTATGATGAACCCCAGGGGGAACGGGCAGGTGGAGAGGGAGAATGCGACGGTCTGGAAGACCGTCCTACTGACCCTACGGTTCAGGAATCTCCTGACCTCCCACTGGCAGGAGGTCATCCCCGATGCGCTCCGTGCAATTAGGTCCCTCCTGTGCACTGCCACTAACCAGACCCCTCACGAGCGATTATTTGTTTTCCCTAGGGGCACTACCACGGGGGCTTCGCTCCCATCTTGGTTGAGGGCACCGGGCCCGGTTCTCCTCCGGAAGCACGTCTGGACACATAAAACGGACCCATTAGTAGAAAGGGTACTACTGCTATACTCAAACCCACACTACGCCTTTATAGAACACCCCGACGGCCGTCAGGACACCGTTTCCCTCTGGGACCTGGGGCCTGCAGGATCCACCACTACCACCACCACCGCCGAGGTACCCCTCACACTACACCCCACCCGATCCCCCACACCCTGCGCCCCCACGCCTATAGGTTTTCTCCGCCCCCCTTCGCCCATTGCACCTGTCAGGAATGGAGCTCGGACCGAAACACCCCCTGAGTCCACCCTCAGATCCACACCGACCGTCACCACCCAGCCACCCGAAGAGGCTGCAACCCCCGGTGCTCCGCCGATCCCAAAGGACAACTCGGCCACCGGACTGGCTCAACCTGTAGACCCGTCACCCCCGCCAGACTTTATTTTTTTACAGGGGTTGAATGTGGTGAATGTACATCATGTAATTCACACTGTATAGTAGTGTGTTCACACTGTATAGCATTGTGTCCTTGTGGGCTCTGTCTGTGAGCCGTTGCACGGCTCTGCCCACGGGGGGAGATGAGGAGCTTGTACAGGGCTCCACCCTCGGCTCCCCAATGGCTCTGCCCATGGCCCCCCCCCCCCCCCACTACCGGAAGTATAAAGTGCTGCAGCCTTGCGAGCCTGCCCTCAGTTCTTCTGGTCGCAGGCAGGCTCAGTTGTAAGTCTATTAAAACCACAGTTTACTTCCAATGGTGTCTCGAGTGAATTGATGGTCACATCAGACAGTCAAACCGCTTCATTGGCAGTGGCACCCCATGCTCTGAGTTAAACATTTACTCCCTTCACCACCACCATACAGTGGCAGCAGAGTGTACCATCTACAAAATACATTGCAGCAACTCACCATTGCTCCTTCGACATGGCAAACCCATGACCTCTACCACTGCGAAGGACCAGAGCAACCAGCGCACAGGAACGCCACCCATCAGGTTCCTGGTCAAGTTACACAGTATCCAGACTTGGAACAACAGGAGCGGGATTCTCCGCTGGCTGACGCTGAAATCAGGAATCACAATTGAGTGGAGAATCGGTTCCGACACCAAAATTGCGGCGAGCGCCGATTTCAAGCCAAATCTTAATTCTCCGTCACCTCGACAGCGGCGTTGATGCGTTCAATTCTGCATGTACAGTAAACACTGCATATCATTATTCAGCTCAGCCTGTTCTCCAGGGCCTCTGCGATTCTGCGTCTCCAATGGGCCAAGTTCCCGATGGCGCGGTTCACTCGTGAAACCGGCTGATGAGCGAGAGTGGGCTCCGGAAAGTGTCCAACGTCGTCATAGTTTTCTGTCTGTTGTGCCGCCAGCCCGGGGGCTTCTGCCAGGGCTGGGGGGAGTAGCGAGGGGTGGCCAGCAGGTGGGCTGTGGAGTCGGGGTGGGTGGGCACGGAGCACCATTGCCGAGGCCTTCAAGACAGCCATGCAGCTGCGCACACCGCTGACTGCCCACTGTGAACGTAGGGCTACAGACTGTATGGATGTCCCCCCAGGGCACCCCCTCCCCAGGTGCCCTCTGGCCCCAGCTGGCCCATCAGCAGGAGGGGCACGCTTGAGCGCAACCAGTGCCATCTTGTTAGCTGGGATGGTGTGTGTGGGGAGTGCTGTGTGTATATGTGGCTGCAGCTTGTCAGCCTCCCGAGTGTCAATCACAAATCCAGAAAATCCAGCACCATTTCTCATTGGAATCGATTGTGTTCCAGGTGGCAATGGTGCTGTCCTCTCAACAGTCGCTGAATCAGTTCAGGTGTGTCACCAGTTTTGCTGTCATGGAACTCCATTAATCCTGCGCCAGCGTCAACACAGTGCTGGATTCTCCAATTTTGCGGCTCTGTCGGAGGAAGCATCTGGGGCGGGATTCTCCAATAATGGGGCCACGTCGCCACGCCAGCAACAGGCGGCCGCCCCTTGGGACATGGCAGTAACGTAGGTCCCCCTGAGTCTGCGAGCGCCCGCGGATCAGTGCCGCCTGATCGCTGCCCCGACCATCCATGAGGCCTCTCCCGGTGAAGGATCCCCCCGCCCCACATCAGGGCGGTCGCGGACTGAGTCCACAGCCACCACACCAAGTTCCCGACGGGTGAGACCATGAGAGTCGGGAAGTCGGCTAGTTACAACTTGGAGAATCGCAGGGGGAGGCCTCGGTCAATGGCCCCCTACCCGATTTGCGCCGATTCTCCAGGGTCTGTCGCACTGGATTTCGATGTCAACGCCCATTCTCTGCCGCGGCGCCGATCGCGATTTTCGCACGGAGGCGCGGAGAATCCTGCCCCACGTCTTACGAGCAAAACGTCGGCACCACCCCCACATCGCGCTCCACACGGTGGGGGGCTCGCAGCCAAGCCACTTAAAGCTCCCAGCTTTACCTGTTGATACAGATGCAGAATGGCCGGGTCCGTAGCCGTACAACATGGCGGCAGCCACGCGCAGACCGGCCTGCCAGATGGTGCCCCCTGTAACCTCCCTCACCATTCTCAGACCACCCCCCATCTGAAAAACGGCGCCACCCCCGATTTCGGGGTAAAAATGGATTCTCAGGCCGATCGCTGAATGCGATTTCGTTGTTGGCAATCAGAGAATCCCGCCCTTAGTCTCAGGAACGGAGGAGAATCCCACTGCAGGTATATCACCATTCCTTCTTTATTCCCCGTATAAACTCTGGGAACTCCCTCCCAGCACTTTGGGTGTACCTACACCACATGGACTCCAGTGGTTTAAGAAGGTGACTCACCACCACTTTCTGAGGGAAGTTAGAGATGGGGAACAAATTCTGGACTCCCAGCAATGGTCACATACTAGGAACAAATAAGAAAAGGTTTTGAGAAAGGCTCTTTGACTGACAGTCAACGGTCATCCAATCAAACAAGGAAGAGTCCGTTTATCTTCCAACTGGTGTGAGAAGGCAGTGTAGATGTTTTAGGCGGCTGATGGCAGTAGTGTGAGGGTGAAGCGGTTAGGGGAAGGTAGTGGTAGTGAAACACTGAGTTATATGCTCAACCAGAGTTGGCAACCCTTGGTCGGACAGCTGTCTAGTTTTGAGTCGTTTGGGTGATTATGTTTCTGAAGAACTGTCTGAAATTCCCGAAGGGAATATTTCCCAAGCACGTGCCAGTGACAGGAAATTTGGCATGCCACTGGTGTAAGTTGGCAAACTGTATGCAGGCAGATGACAAACCCGCAATGCCAGCCCATGTCCTAGTAGGGGGTGAGCATCCCTCTTACTCAGGAAACTTAGCCTCAAATGTTGGTATATTTTAAACAGGTTGGTTGACGACGGAACATAGCAATGATTCTGCCACTGAATGGAAAAGGCCTTTTGAGGTTTAGTCTTGTCTGGCAATGTCATCCTCCTTGCCGTTTAAACATGAGGGGGAGGAACTTTAGTTGTTTATTTTGATGAATCCAAGATGGGTGACGCTGGGTTGCTCCAACAGAAGGGCGGTGGAGGTGGAGACGCCACAACACAATATCTAACTAAACTAAACAAAATCACATCATTATCGGTTAACTGGCAACTCGAGGCAGTTAGAGATTCCATGGTGTGTTTAAACTGATAAAGAGAGAGCAGAAATCAATGACAGCAACAGGGTCACGGAAACAGCCATAGCAGCTTTGAATAAGAGATATGAGGAGTTGGAATACTGCCCTTTTATTTCAGAGTACTGGGTTCAAATGCCATCCGGACAAATGGATTGAAAGTCACAACAGCTGCTAGAACCTTAAATTAAATCGGTTTGGGAAATTCGTGACACGATTACAAAGCAACAAAACTTCCAGAGAGGCCATTTGGATAAACACCAAAAGTAAACAGAAAACTTGACTAAATGAAGGCATTTTCAGTTTACTTGCAAATGCTGTTAGTGTTGAATTGGACAGTGTTAGGTTACAGGTGTGAGCACTTCATGTCTCTGTAACTATGAATTATCTGAATTGACATAATTGTATCAAGTAGCTGTGCAATGTGTATGTCAAGTGCCTCTGCGTGTATCAGGCAGGTGTGTTACTGTATGTCCACGTACAAAGTGGATTTATTGAGCTAAGGTGAGCTACCAACCCTGTATCCCTTTCATTATCAAGTTTGCTGACTTCCATCTGCATTACATCGCCTGTCTCTGTCCCTGCCTCAACTAATTGGTCGCTGAAACCCTCATCCACACCTTTGTTATCTCTGGACTTGACTATTCCAATGCTTTCCTGACCAGCTTTCCACGTTGCACCCTACATGAGCTTCAGCACATCCAAAGTTTTGCTGCCCGTATCCTAGCTCATCGCAAGACCCATTCACCCATCACCCCTGACAAACATTGGCACCTGGTCTGGCAATGCATCAGTTTTTAAATGATTGTCCATTTTCAAATAAGTCCATGGCCTCGCGCCCCCCCCCCCCCCCTTCGCTTTCTCCTTCTCTGTAATCTCCTCCATCCCTACAACCTTGAGATACCTGCATTCCTTGACCTCTGGCCTCTTGTGCAACATCTTCTTCAGAAATCCAGGCCATAAACCTTGGAATTAATTTCCTAAACTTCTCTAGCCCTTGACCCCTCTTCCTCTTTTAAAGAGTTGCTTACTTTTGACTGAACATTTGCTCATCTGATCTAATATGCGACTGAAGTATTGTTGGCTAATGCACCTGTGAAGCTCCTTGGGATGTTTTACCACAGTTAAGGTACAAAATAAGTGGACATGTTGTTACCCTTTATTTTAGTATTTATGTCACTTTGTATGCAGGCAACAGGTGCATTGTTGAGAAATATCATTTCCATTAGCTGCAGTATCTTCCTACATTATGGGCCAGGTTGTTGCTCGCTGGGCAGGAAGTACGAGTCGGGCAATTTCCTGAATCAGCAGACCCATCTCCATATCGGCCCCTGTATTCACTATTTTCACTCAAGGAAAGCAAGGTTGGGATCGAGTGAGGCTTGCTGCTGCTCCGGAAGCTGTTCAGAGCTCACCACAGAGTCGTGTGAGTGCCGATGTGGGCTGATAAGGAGGCATTCACAATGAGACCGTCTGACAACTGTATCAATGGAAACTGGTGGCCAGTCATCTGTTTCGCCACATGGTATTATTTTGAATGCTTGGCTGAGCTCCAAAACCCACTTACAGAATCAGCTCAGCAGGGGTCTGTTTATACCAGTTAAAATGAAATGATAGCTTTGATGAGCTTTGACAAAGGGTCATCTGGACTCGAAACGTTAGCTCTTTTCTCTCCCTACAGATGCTACCAGACCTACTGAGATTTTCCAGCATTTTCTCCAGCATCCGCAGTAATTTGCTTTTATTTATGTTAGCTTTTTTTGATTGACATATTTATGAACTTTGAATAAGTTATTCTTTCTTTGACTTTTTTCAATGTCCATACATAATTTTGGACAACATTAAGAAGTGTGAAGTCTGGTAAAACTTCTGATTTTGAAATTGAATGGCAGCGTCTGATTGAAACGTTTATAAGTTTATAAAAACAGCAGTTTCTTTTCAAAGCAGATTTCTGAATGTATATTTTTTCAAGAACATTTTTAAACTTGCCATTGTTATTATATAGTTTTAATTTAGAGTGCCCAATTCATTTTTTTCCAATTAAATTTGGCGTGGCCAATCCACCTGGCCTGCACATCTTTGGGTTGTGGGGGCGAAACCCACACAAACACGGGGAGAATGTGCAAACTCCAATCGGACAATGACCCAGAGCCAGGATCGAACCTGGGACCTCGCCGCCATGAGGCTGCAGGGCTAACCCACTGCACCACCGTGCTGCCCTGCCTTGTTATTATATGGCTTTATTAACACTGTATCAAGTGCATATTGGGTGACTGAGCATGGAGTATGCAGGGGTCATGGAAGGGGAATGGAGGGGCCAGAGGATCCTGTTGTTTGGTTCACGACTCCTCTGAAGGGTCATGAGCAACAAGTCCTCAAGAAGTTGGCCAAATTCCATGCATGTACAGGGGATATAGGATGCCTATTTTTCCGATGGAACTGGCCAAGTCAGGAGTGCAGGGTATGGGCTTGCTACTTGCAACCATATCCCACTTTAGCAAATGTAGCTGCCGCTGGGAATGGGGGGGGGGGGATCCCGGAATCAAATCCCATCTTTTCCATTTCTAAAGGCCCCCAGAGTCAGCCCAAGTCAGTGAAAATCCAGGCCTAGGTGTCCAAATTATGGAGTGGACCATTGATCCGTAACCTTCTGACTTAGAATGGACATGTAGTAATGTAACTGCCAAGTGGCCACTTAGTATCGTAACTACCTGGCACCAGCAAAAGCGTCAAACACTTGCAAGTTTACAATTGTAAAACATGACAGCCCTGCCCACCAGCAGAAAATGTAGGGACACTGGGTGCAGGCTGTCTCGACCCGTTTCATATTCTGGAGTCACGACCTGATGATGCCATTGGCCACGACAATGTGATTCTTTGTTGAAATCACAGAAAACCCCCACAGCACCAAACCCACCGGTAAAATCTGGCCAACAATGGCCAAGACAAGTATTTTTTCTGAAGCTTGTAAAGATTCCTTGTGAACCATGGCCAGCGCGGATACGATGGGCCGAAGGGCCTCTTTCTGTGCTGTAAAACGCTATGGCCGTAAGAAAGACTACCCTTTTTGGCTGTGCGAGGATTTCTCAAGCGAGCCCCGTCGGGGCCTTCTCTTCCCCATCTACCACCTGCAGCTCTTTGGAAACACCCCAACACCAGCCTTATGCTAGGGGCCATTCCCTTAGGTCCCCACAACATTGGCTTCTGAGATGGCACTGTTGTCATTTCAGTGGCACGAGATAAGGGGCATGTCACTCTCTTTGCAAGAACATCAAAAGCAAGCAATGCAGTACTGCAGTTTATTGAAGGAACCATTGTTGAAACCATGTCAATTGGGGGAAAAGGACCTTTAAAGAAATACAAAGCATTTTAAAATAATCTGACCACATTTCTCCTCTCCTCTTCCCTTCATCCATTCACCAGTCTCTCCTCCCACCTTCCATCCTTCACTCTCCTTCCATCTGCCTCTCTCTCTATTTGGTTCAAACTTCACCATGCTCAATGCCACAGGAAATCAACTAATATATTGGTGAATTACTTGGCTACCATTTTTCTATATCTATTTAATCTCCTGCTTACACACCCTTGCACCATATGTTTATTCAAAGTATGCATTCTCTCTCATTTTATAATCTTTTTATTAGCGTCACAAGTAGGCATGCATTAACACTGCAATGAAGTTACTGTGAAAATCCCCTCGTCGCCACATTCCGGAGCCTGCACGGGTACACTGAGAGAGAATTCAGAATGTCCAATTCACCTTTAAGCACGTCTTTCAGGACTTGGGGAGGAAACCAGAGCATCTGAACAAAACCCACACAGACACGGGGAATTATATTTTATTTACCTTCAATCCAGTGAATCTTCAGTATATTTTCTCAGCTTTCAAATATATATAATGACATCACTACTAATATCAGAGAGAAAACTGTCAGAATGTCTGGTCTAACCAGCCAACCTCATCTGAATTGGTCAAGCAGTGGATGCCAAACAGTGGGCCTGCAGTAACCTACCACCACTCTTTGGCCTCAGGAAGATCAGTTGGCTGTATTCACATTTGGAGCCAAAAATGCTTGAAAGCCTATGAAGGATGATTTCTTTTTAGTGTATATTCACACAAACACACCTTTTTCCCTTTGGGGAATAGTAGGAAAGTGGTGGAAGGATTTCGAGTTGATTACCAGCCCATTGAACCGTGTCATGAACGTTCCTTCCCGACATTGCTGCCTGTAACATGGCGACCCTATCCTGTGCCTCAGCCAACACCAGCACACAGTGCCCCAAGCCTTGGATATTCTGACTCATGGCTGTGACCCTCACACCCAAGGCTTCCACCGTGGATGCCACCCGTGCGTTGTTGGCTTGGGTGGCACGCATTGTAGGCACCGCCTCTGCTCCTGCAGGTGGTTGGACTCCTCCAACTGCACCTGCAGGCGCTGGATGGTTGCTCATGTAGTCTCCGGCTCTGCACTTGCATCTCCAGCATTTGAGGAACCCCCTTTCCAGAATCGCAAAAGCTGTCTGGAAGTCAGCACGTCCTTGGGGTCAGGCCACTCTCCAACTGCTCGCCCCCTCGGGGATTCCTGTCTCCACCTGATACAGTGCAGTCTGTGTGTCATGTCCTGGGGGAATGCACAGTGTAAACACTCAGAAACGAGCAGCACAAGGGGTCTGAAACTAGTGGCCATGTCAGGCAGGGCTCCCATCCATGGTGGGCAGTGGACGCGGACTGCCGGTGGGTGGGGTTCTGCCGCAATCGGGTGGGGGGGGGGGGGAAGCGGGTGTGTGTTATAGGAGTGTGGGACAGGGTGGTGCCAGGGGCCTGGTGGTGGTTGTGGCGGGGCACATGGGGGTGTGGGGATTGATGATGTGGGGTGTTCGGGTTCGGGTGGTGCACGGAGCTAGTGACTCACCCAGGCAGCCCTGAGAAGGTTGTGCTGCCTCTTACAGCACCGCAATCCAGACCTCACGGTGGGCCCACGGCGCTCACGGCCTCTGTCACCTCCGCCCTGGCCCGGCTGACATCTGCGGGTGGCAGCTTCCTTCCCACCCGGGGAACAGGATGTCCCGCCTCTCCTCCACGACATCCAGCAATATCTCGAGCTCTGCATCTGGTAACCTCGGGGCCGTTCTATGAGGTGACATCTTCTTGGCTGGAATGAGAGTGTGTGGGGAGTGGAGTGCTTATATGTGGCTGCAGTTTGCCAGGTTCCCGAGTGCCGATCCCGGCCCCAACGAATCAAACGCCGGAGTGCATTGGAATTGCACCAATTCCACGTGGCGCGAGTTCTTCCCCATTTGCTCCGGCAGTCACACCCCCATCGGGACCATGGAACATCCTCCATTCAGACCCAGCATCAGCACTAAGTCTCTCAAATGGAGAATCTTGCCCATTATCTGTGATGCAGTCAGCTCGGAATCCTGACAGCTATACAATCGAGGGCCCACTATCTGTTCATATAGGCAGAGTAAGGCTGCTTTCTGTTTGCAGTATTTCAGAAACATTTTCTCTCCTTTTCTCTATTTTGGAAATACCAGGATAAGCCATTGGTATGTGTTACGCCCATTTTTTGCACATATAATGGACAGAGTACAGCTATTTAGAAACGGGATGGCCTGCACCCAGTCTGTGTGGGAGTTGTTCCCACTGCCAAATTTCTGAGGTCCCTTTATCAGGCATCTCAGGTGGGTGCCTCAAAGAGGCCTTAGGCCTGCCCTACTCTCGATTTTATAGATGACCCCAATCCCACCAATTAAGGGCAACTTACAATGTTTCTTAAAGGAATCCCGCCATAGGTGACATGATCAATATTTTGCACCTGCCCGGCCAACCCCACCACATTTGAGTATTGATTGGCAGTGGGCAGGACTTCCCTGCACCTTGAAAGGAATCTCACCCATGAGAGCCGCTGGCCAATCAGATCGGCCGACAGCTGTCCAACGCAGCCAGGCACAGCGCTGCAGAAGCGGTGGCCAGAAGCGGTACTGCAGCACTCTGCCTGGAACTATTTCCTAGGACTGTTGTAAAGGTAAGTATTGGGGGTTTTGGGGTCGGGTGGGAAGGGACGCCCTGGGTGTGTGTGTGTGTGTGGGGGGGGGGGGGGGGGGGGGGGGGGGTGGACAGGAGGGGGGAAATCACGGTTTTGGGGAGTAGGCCGGGAGAAAAGTATCCCAGAGCTCCAATGTGCCGGATTGGTAGGCACCCCAACTCTGAGGGGGCTTTCAGAGTGAGGAGCCCACCCGAGAAGGGGAAACTTTATTTCTCTGTTCCCAACCCTACCTGCACCCGCCTGCCTAAAAATTGAAGCGGGTCAGTGAAAGGCCCCTAAATTTCCATTAAGTGGCCACTTAAGGGCCTTAATACGTGAAAGGGTGAGATTCCCGGCTGGGGCCCTGTTCGCCCAAGCATGAAATTGCATTTGGGTTTTAGTGGATAGGATCCCGGGCAGAATCCTATCTATTCAATTTGATTCTCTCCCATGCCCCCCAAACCTCCTGAGAACCCACTTTGGTGGGAGCGTATAATTCTCCCCACGAAGATGAGGGATCCCATCTGTTGCCTTTGTTACCTGCAAAAAAGGGAAAATCACACCAAATGCACAAAGATTCCAGTTCAGTGAGCCTTGGCACAAAACATATGAAATACCTAAAAGGGGCTACTACCTTCAAAAGCTGAATCTCAATTGTCAACTCAAATGGAAATCAAAAACAGTTAGGATCCCTTTTAAAAACAAACTGAACCATTGAGAGTTGACGCACAATCTTCCTGAGCCCATGGTACAAACCTCCACCCCTTCCCCCTTCTCCCTGAGCTCTCCGAAAGCCACCCCCAAAAAAAATCGCGAATAGCCCCAAGTGCAGAAAGGTCGGTGTTGTCCACCGCCGACATTACCTTCTGGCAGGGCCACACCGTGCTCTGCCAATGGTCACCATGGTAACCTCAAGGCTCAATGCCAAGGCCGGCCTTTGCAACTCCACGCACATTGAAATGTCGCCCAGTGATCAGGCTAAAGGGAGACAGTCCAAGTGCCCCACTATATCCCTGCCATGGTGCACATGGCATTTACTAAAGTAAAGATTGTTATATTAATCCAACTGTATGTTGTAAACCAAACCACAGAGAGCACAGTTTTTTCACTGGCTACACCAGTATCATTGTGGTGTGCTTTCGTGAGAGGTTGCTAATTTAATGCCAACCTGTGGCAAACTGTGACAGTTTTATGCCATGGGGCCAATAACTACAGGGGAAGCCCTTCACCTCGTCCTTCTAGGTTGGCATCAAGAGGAGAAAGGGCTGTGCACTAATCCACTGGATCGCCCAGATTTGCTTTTACAGGTTTTTCACATCACAACAAGAGCGTTTTATCAATGGTGACAAGGTAGTGTGGTGATGAACCAACATTCTGACACTACATCAATGTCCTTCCAGACTCCTTATTAATGCTGTGCAGTGGCCGGAGGCCACAAAGTGTACTTGTTCACTCAGCCAAACCATTTCTTTCAAGATGTTCCATTAGGCCAGGCATTATCCATCAAGCATATCAGAGATGAGAAATCATGTTAACTGCCATCAAAGCTTCCAGTTGACTGCCTTTTAGATTGTCTGGAATGGACAACTGTGTCACATTACTGCTGCAAATCACAAGTGAAGAGAAGCTCTCTTTTGTAGCTACATCATTATACATTCTGCCCAGTTCACAGAGAATGTTTCTTCCTGTTATGCTCATGGTGGAGTTTAAACTTTCAGGCAGGGAGCTACAAAATTCCATGTGTTTTGCTTTTTTTAAAGAATATTTCAAAGGTTTTGTTACGGCATTAACCCAGTGTCCAACCTCTAGAAGCCTCTTGCCGATCATTTCCTTCTTTCGCTCACTATGCGCTGCTTTTTGGAATGCTCGCAGTGTAGCATTTCCCTTCACCACCTTGCTCCCTTATCCATCTTTCGGAGAATATTAACCTCCACCTCACAGTTTCGTGGCATTTTAACGAAGGCCACCTGCCTCAAAGCAGCAGGGGTTTTATTTAATGGCAAAGTCTCATTCCAAAGATGCCATCGGGATGTACAAACAATTTTAACTTTCATAGCCCGATTAAGGACCCCATGATTTTCAGCAACAGTGGCCACCAATCAACTTCCTGACTATAGGAGGCCCAGGTGAGATTGATTTGATTTCTCATTTTTAAAGTTTCCTTCAGGGCCAGGAGGGAGAGTTTAGCTTATCCTTCCGTGAGCACCTAAAAGCACAGTGGGCTGGATTCGCCACAGCCCCGCGCCAAAACCGCAGCCGGAGCAGGGGCGGAGAATCCACTTTCGCACCGTAATCAGGGCCGGCGGCGGTTCGGGGATTCTCCGGGCCCCGAAAATCAGCTTGACTGCGGAGTACGCTTCGTCGCTGGGGGACCATTGCCAGAGGCCTGCCCAGGAGTCGTCCACCCCTGACCGGCTGAGCTCCCGAAGATGTGGAACTAACCAATTATTGCCGGTTGTGATGCGGGCATGGCAGCTGTGGACTCAGTCCGCGGCCGCTCCAGTCGGGGGCGGGGGGATCGGAGGCCAGGGGATTAAATCTGCATGGTTTCAGGCTGATCGGGGGGGTCTCTTTTCTCTGTGTGGGTCCACAGTCCGGGTCCGCCATGGGGCTCGGCAAAGCCGCTGGAGGCAGCTGCCGTGCGCATGCACGGACTCCGAACCGGATGTGTGGGGGTCCGTATCCATAGCAAAATCTTCAGGATTCACTCCAGGTCCCTGCTAGCCCCCTGTAGGGCATTACATTTGTTCAACGTTTTGTAAGGAATTTCTGGAGTAAAACTCCAGCGTTTTTACGCTGGTGTGTGGACATAGGGCAGGATTCTCACAGCCCAGGGCCGGGTCGAAGAATCGCCACGACCGGCGCAAATCGCGCCATGCCAACCCAACGCCGGGACGCGATTCCCCGCAGGGCGGAGAATCACCGCCATTGGCGCTTGGCCCGGGATGGGCGGAGCGTCCTTAACAAAAAACCTGAGTCCCACCAGCGCTGTTCTAACCTGGTCTTACCCGGAGGGACCTCGGCCTGGAAGGATCCGGGTTGGCCTGTTGGGAGGGGAAGGGGGTCTGACACTGGCGGGGGGCCTCCGCTGTGGCCTGGCCCACGATCGGGACCCACCGTTCTGTGGGATGGCCTCTTGGGCTGGGGGCCTCCTTTCTTCCACACTGGACCCTGTAGCCATATGCCATGTTGCGTTGGGGCCGGCGTGGAGAGGGAGCCACGGCGTATGCACGCATTGGCATCGGTGCCACTGCGCATGCGCGGACCTCGCGGTGCCCAGTTGACACCGGGATTGGCAACTGGGAGTGGCGTGGGTCACTCCAGTGCCGTGCTGGCCCCCTGTAATGGCCAGAATTGCTGATCCTGAGGCCATGTTGACACCGTCGGGAAATGCGAAGGCGTTTACGACGTCGTCAACACTTAGCCTCAGGATCAGAGAACCGCCCATAGTCCCATTTTGGGAGAATCCAGCCCATTGTGCGGGATTTTCAGGCTGTTCCCCGTGTGGGATTTTCCAGCCATTCCCGCCGACAGGATCATCCACTCTAGTCGATGGCTATCCCCTGCTGTGGATCCCCAGGTTTGGGCGGGGGTTTGTGGTGCAAATAACAGGTAATCCCGTTGACAGCATGGGACTGGATGTTTCCACTGCCAGCCAATGGTAGGTCCCCTCCGTCGCTATAAATCTAGCCGCCGGAGTGCAGAAAATCCAGCTCATTTTCTGTTCATGATCTCGCGATTGTGTGACCTTATTGTGCTTAAATCGTCTGTTCTGATTCCGATAGCAGTCACTACACTTCAAAAGTGCTTCGCTGCTTTAAAGTGCTTTAGGATGACTTCAAGCTACCAGAAAACATACAATGGTTCAAGAACACATTACATACACCTCGGGGTCAGTATAATGTTGGACAGAGCTGGGTGTAGAAGCAAGCATGGAGACAGCTCCCAACTTGGCCCTTTAATATACCAATGTATATAGCTTCTAGTAGTTAATAAATACTTACTGTTGAACTACCTAAGACTACAAATACCTAAATAAGACCTACCGAACTGCGTTCGACATCTGACAACATTACGGCAGTGAATGGAATGATTCAAAACATCGCCGAGATTGCAGAAGAAAATTAAAATCCTGGAAAACTGAGGGAAAAAAATCAAAAGAAGCATTCTGAAGGAAATCACCGGGGAAAAGCTCCATCGAAAGGGTTGGAAGCTGTAGGCAAAAAAATCTAATCCTTCATTGCAGCAGTAGAATCTGTTGAATCCTGTGGAAGTCCAGCTTCAATACCCAGAGTGTCCAAAGTCAGCTGATCTAGTGCAGGTGAGCTAAAAGGTGCAAAATTCCTGGATGGCATGAAAGCTGAATACCTCAGTGGTCAGAAATTGCTGTTTAAATCTCAGATCGCAAAATCACATTCCAGAGTTGGTGCCAGATCCCAGAGTTGGTGCCTGATTCCAGAGTTGGCTGAGCTTGCTCCAAACAAATGAAAAATGATAATTAATTAAAAATTGACCGTGACAGCGTTAAAAACCCAGCAAAAGCCAGGATTCGACACTTCCTACACTTGAAAATACTGCTTTGGAGGTAATTTCCAAGACCTTGGAGATCATTTCTGCCACCTTGGTGTTCTTTGCCTTTGACCTGCACTTCTCAGGTGTCAGCCCTCAGATCAGTGGGAGAGCAGTTTCTGCAGCTTTACCTGAGAGCTGTGGTGAGGAACCGAAAGAGAGGCATCAGCGACACCAGCAGAAGCAGGAAGAGCAGCAGATCTTCTCCTCATCCAGCTGCTGCTCCTCAGGTTAGAGGGGATGGATACTGAACTGTAGATCGCAGGAGGCGATCCGCCAACACAGGATATATGGTCAGAGGATGAGTTTTCCTTACATAACTGAGCACTGGAGCCTCTGGGGGCTCAGACTCTCAGGTCAGATTGATGCTGATGGTGGAGGAAGAGTTTTTACCAAGTACACCAGGTGGGCAGCACACATTGACACGTAGTGATCAAGGGTACCAGGGCATTGAATTTCTGTGACTCCAGTTACTTCCACTGCAGTATCCCACAGTCTGCTACACACAAGGCAAGTGTATGTCCCTGTGAAGAATGCCATGTTTGTCAGGGGAGCCTCTTATGTCCATTTTGCCACTGATTGAGGCCAGTCTAAACGAGAGGGCCCTTGGATTTGCAGTATCATGATATTCATGCGTCCACTCAGAGTCAGCAGGTGGCTCCTTTGAGGTGATGCCAACCTTCCCCCCCCCAATGGATGTGGCTGATCTCCCCTGTGAGGAGTCCAACCACTGATGCACAAGAAAGGCACAACAGAAGTCACACAAACACAAGCAGCGGAATTTTCTGTCGGCCCGATCCTCCGGTCCACCAGCAGAGCACCCACATCCGTGGGTTTCCCGACGCTGTGAGGTGGCCACAATGGGAAACCTGATTGGCCGGCTGCGGGAACGGAGAATCCCGCTGCCGGAGGGGGCACACCGTACAAGAAAATGTGGCTGGCGGAACGGGTAATCCTGTCCAAGAGCTATCTTATGAACACAAGGTCTCTCTCGCCTGCTCCGCTATTCAATAAGATTATGGCGGATCTGATTTTGGCCTCAACTTCACATTCCTGCCTGTCGCCCACCATAACCTTCGACTCCCCACCCTCCGTCAATCGAAAATCTACCAAATCAACCTCGGCTATATTCAATGACCCAGCCTCCACTGCTTGCAAGGGAAGAGAATTCTAAACACTGACAACAGTCAGGGTGCTTAAGGTGCATGGACAGATCTAGAGGGCGCCCCTCACTGTGCACCAGCCAGGGTGTCCAGTCTGACTGTGCCTTGCTGCGTCTTACACAACAAAGCAAAGTGGAGATGACTGGAGCAGAGGGATTCTCACCTTCCTCCTCCAGTATTGTCCTGGAGTCTCCGTGAATTACAGATTACTGTTCTGGACACTTCTGTGAGCAAGTCTGGGAGAAAAATATCAGGGTATTTCAAAAAACGCTTTATTCATTCATTTGACTCCACTTGTGTATTAATTATAAAGATTATAGGAGATCAGGTGGGGGAATAGGATATTTTATTGGGTGGGGCTATTGGAGGCAGCAAGTCATGTGCCAAATCCTCCTGAATATGTCCAATGAGAGTTGGCAATCTCTGACTGACCAGCAGAGCATAAGATGGAGTTGGGGAGGGTGGGGCAGCGATTGGGTCTGTGTCTGTGTCTGTTGCATATTCAATCAGACTTACCCTCAACTGAGTGAAATATAATGCTTGAGTTTCATGGTATTACTAAAACCATTGCAGTGTAGCAACATATGAACGTGTGGGTGCCCGGAGCTTAGAGAGTTCTGACAAGGGTTCGCGAGGGCAATGTCCAAGGTGTCTAACACAAGGGTGGTGCCGAGTCCAGAGATAGCGATCTTTGGAGTGTTAGAAGACCCGGGAGTTCAGGGGGCGAAAGAGGCCGACGTCTTGGCCTTTTCCTCCCAAGTAGCCCAGAGACGGATGTTATTAATGTGGAGGGGCTCGAAGTCCCCCGAGTGCAGAGACTTGGGTTACCGACATGGCTGGGTTTCTCAGCCGCGAGAAAATAAAGTTTGCCTTAAGAGGGTCTACGCTAGGGTTCCCTTGGAGGTGGCAGCCGTTCGTCGATTTTCTCGGGGAAAATTACAATGTCAGCAGTAGCAGCAATCCGTCAGGGGAGGGGGGGGGGGGGGGGGTGTGTGGGGGGGGTGAGTGCTTCATTGGGATGGTGTGGGAGGACTGGGTCGCCTGGGGTAATGTCTATTTAATTGTTATTGTATATTCTCTTTTGGCACTATGTTAATGTTCACTCTAGTTTGTTTTGTTATTATTGTTACTACTGTTTTATTATGAAAAATTCTGCAAAACCTTAATAAAAATACTTTAAAAAAAATTAATGTGTGGGTGCGTTGTTGCCCATTGTGCCTCTGGTAACATTTTTATGGAGACAACCAAGCTGTAACTGAAGGGAGTTTGATTGCTATAGTACATGTAAACCAATTGAAAACACAAGACGCAATAGCTTAAAACCCCACGGTCCTATAGGAAAAATCTTTTTGTGACAGGAAGAATTTTACCTAATGCTTTCCTTCTTTCCTATTATTATTGCTTTTGTCTGTGTCACATACTGCAACTCAGTTTAAATAGACAAGGTGGTGATTTATTCACCAGTTTCTGCTCATTCTCCTCTATAGCCGAGTTTTCAAGGATGCTTATGGTAACTCACTATGATTTCCCCCTTGTCTGGGGTAAAGCCTTTAACAACCTCTCATCAACTCTAACCTCTCATCAACTCTAACTCTAACTCTGGAGAACAGGGGATCACCGTGCTGGCATTCGCATGCATGATTCAGTTAGTAACCTGGTATCATCAGAAACATAGAAACACAAAAAGAAATTAGAAGCAGGAGGAGGCCATTGGGCCCTTTGAGCCTGCTCCGCCATTCATTATGATCATGGCTGTTCATCAAGTTAAAGCTGATCCTGCCTTCCACCCATATCCCTTGATCCCTTTAGCCCGAAGATAAATAATTCCTTCTCGAATGTACACAATATTTTGGCCTCAATTACGATCTGTGGTAGTGAATTCCATAGATACACCACTCTCTGGGTGAAGAAATTTCTCCTCACCTCAGTCCTTAAATGTTTACCCCTTATCCTCAAACTATGACTCCTAGTTCTGGACTCCCCACCATCGGGAACATTCTTTCTGATTGTATCCTGTCTAATCCTGTTTTATAATTTTATGAGTTTCTAAGAGATCCTCCCTCACTGTTTTGAACTCCAGTGAATATAATCCTAACTGACTTGGTGTCTCCTCATTTGACAGTCCCCAGGAATCAGCGTGGTAAACCTTCACTGTACTCCCTCCATAGCAAGGACATCCTTCCTCAGATAAGGACACCAAAACTACACACAATACTCCAGGTGTGGCCTCACCAATGTCCTATACAATTGCTGTACAACATCCCTCCTCCTATACTCAAGGATGAGCAACAACACCTCCTCCACGATAGTCCTCAATATTGGGGCCCCGCAAGGCTGCGTACTTAGCCCCCTACTATACTCCCTATACACACATGACTGAGTGGCAAAATGTGGCTCCAACTCCATTTACAAGTTTGCTGAAGACAGGAACGTAGTGGGTCAGATCTTGAACAATGATGAGTCAGAATACAGGAGGGAGATAGTGTTGTAACAACATCAATATCTCCCTCAACATCAGCAAAACTAAGGAGCTGCTCATTGACTTCAGGTAGCGAAGTATCGTACACACCCATATCTGCATCAATGATCCCGAGATGGAGGTGGTTGAACGCTCGGCGGGCAGGCCCATTCCAGGGGAGGGGCCTATGTTCCTCCGCACTGGACCCCTGTAGGGCTCCGCCATGTTGTGTGGGGACCGGCACAGAAGCGTCCGTGGCACACATACGTGGACCTTCGCCGGCAGTGCTGGGGCCCATATCGGCAGCTGGAGCTGCGTGAAGCACTCCAGCGCCGTGCTGGCCCCCTGCGGGTTGGGGGATCGCTGCTCCTAGCAGCCAGATGGCGCCGTCGTAAAACGCTCCGGCATTTACGACGGCGTCAACACTCTGCCGCTGAAACGGAGAATCCCGCCCATGATTTCCCTTTCATAAATCCATCCTGACTTTGTCTGATTATACCACTGCTTTCCAAATACATTGCCATGAAATCCTTGATAATTCACTTTAGCAACATCTCCAACACCAACATTAGGTTCACTGGTCTTAGAGTTCCCCATTTTCTCTCTGCCTCCCTTTTTGAAATCGGGGCTATAATAGCTACCATACAATCTGTGGGAACCATTCCAGAGTCCAAAGAATTTTGGAAAATGACTACCAATGTATCTACTATTTTTCGGGCTACTTCCATAAGTACTCTGGAACAAAGATTATGAGGCCCTGGAGATTTACCGGCATTCAATCCCACTAATTTCCTGAAACAATCTTTTTACTCGTACTAATTTCCTTCAGCTCCTCACTGAAACTTGTGTTTCTCAGATTTTCCGGTACATTCTTCATGTCTTCCTTTGTGAAGACAGAAGCAAAGTACGAATTTAGTTCCTCAGCCATTTCTTTGTTCCGCATTATGAATTAGCCAATTTCTGACTGTAAGGGGCCTACATTGGTTTTTATCAATCTTTTTCTCTTTACATGCCTATAGATACTAAATGGTTGCTCTCTGACAAGAATCTTGTGCCACTATGTCACCTCAAAGCTGTTGACATTGCTCCTTTCTTCACTCTTCATTAATTATACCATAAGAACATAAGAAAAAATGGTATGTTAGCTTTTCTTCGAAGGGAGAGAGTCTACGACAGGGCAAAGCAGTGCTTGTGTGAGCTGTATAGAAAGTTCTCGAGCTTTTGGTGAACAACTGTTAGGCCAGGATTTAGAGAACCCCAAAGTGTATCATGGAGTTCACCTGATCCACAACTTTTAATAGATTGTGGTATGGGGAGCACACGGCCCACTCTACAGGTGTGGGACAGCAGAAATGGAAAAATATTTTTTAAAGCAAAACAATGTTTATTCTATGAACTGAAGTTAACCTTTTTAAAACATACAGTGAACATCTTAGCAACCATCAATTCAAATACAACCCCCAAAGACTACAACACTAAGTAATCCTTTAAGTTTTCCCTTTTAACATCCATAAGGCTTAAAACACCTTTTACCAGAAGCACCTCAGGTTAAAGTCACTACTGTTTAGTTTTAAATCACCAGGATCAATTTACAGTCTTTAGATTACAGACAGAGATTCTAATACCCCTTCTGGCTGTGATTGCAACTATCCAGTTCTGAAAACAAAACTAAAACACACCCTGCACAAACAACCAAAAACAAAAGTAAAAAGATGACAGACAGCCCAGCTCCACCCACTCTCTGACATCACTGCAGTAATAAATGCCCATTTTTTAAAGGTACTCTCACTACAGATACTTATATACATACCCATTTATAAACACCCATTTCTTAAAGGTATTCTCACATGACACAACCCATTAAGAAGAAACTGAAATCAGGAACAAAGCAATATAAAGATGATTCCTTGAGGTATGGCTTTGTTAATTGTACCAATGCCAATCAGGATTCAAAGTCCATCTGTGTTATATGCAGGGAAGTACTGGAAATGTAAGTTTATAACCCTCAAAACATCAAAGACATTTGAAGACGAAACATGGCGAGTTCGTGGACAAACCTCTTGATTTTTTTCAAAGGATGCAGCATGAACTTAAATCATCAGTTTAAGTCCTTAGTAGAAATGTAACATTGAATGATAAAGCAAGTGAAATCGTGAGGACCAAACAGGCTCACCTGCCACATTAAATGTAAGCGGAAATGGTATGTCGCAAAGGTTGGCCGCGTGGGTCGCAAAGGTTGGCCACGTGGGTCGCAAAGGTTGGCTGCATGGGTCGCAAAGGTTGGCCGGTGAGTATCGCGAAGGTCAGCTGGTGTGGGTCCCGAAGTTCAGCCGGCGTTGGTCCCGAAGGTCTGCAGGTTAGTAAATGCGGGTCCCGGGAAAGAAAGTTTGAAAAGCAGTGCTCTAGATCATGCCCTCATTCAGGTTTCTGAGCAGCTGTTCCAGATATTGGTCTACAGAAAAAAGAACTTCTGACATTTGTCCTCAAATTACCCTTCAATAACCTGTTCTTTTGTCTTGCTACTCTGTTGTAGGATTGCTTAACATCTATGCTTCAATAAACATTGAATATGTTTCTAATCTGATTATGTGATTGTAGACAGCGAGCTATTTGACCATCAGATAATGCCTGCCGACCCTCATCATGTGTGCAGCTTCCTGCTGGGGTCATGGGAAAGTGTCTCCATCCCATATCAAGGGTGAGGGCCTTCACATAGCTAAAATCAGAAACATACAGGAATCAAACCTGGAAGCTGTTGCCTCATATTGCTCACAATCACATTTGCAATTATTCTGTGGTAACCCTGCTACATTACTGAGTTAACCATTATGAAAACAATTTAATAACATGATACGTTGCAAATTCTAATAAACTGTCAGGAGGAAGTCATGTCTACTCTTTAAAGACTAAACCTAAAAGTGAGAAAGATTTTTGTATTTCTACTGCATCACTTCAGGACATACGAAACCGCTTAACAGCCAAAGAAGTACTTCTTAAGTGTAATCATCTTTGTAATGCCAATTTATGCACAGCAAGGTCCCACAAACAGCAATGTAAAGTTGGAGGGTAAATATGTATCAGAACATTTCTGACTCCTCTGCTGTTCTTCAAAAATAGCACCATGGGATCTTTACAGTCACCTGGAGTGGTGGACAAAGCCTCAGTTTAGTCAGATTTTCGTGCCTCCATTCATGTTTAGAACGGAGGTGGGAAAGATTCAAAAGTTTGGCAGGACCTGAGTATGGGATTGCCGTCTCCATTGTCATGTGTCATTTATATGGCCTCAGAATAAGAGTGCAGGAAGCCACCTTGTACATAGCAATCCCACCATTTCCTACTGTGTCGTGGAGGTGGGCTTTTTAGACTGCCAGCTATTTCCATGGAGTCGGGCCTGTTTTGGGAGGAGATGTGGTTCACAGCACCTCAGAGGAGTTGCGTACCCTGGGGAAACCTTGTCAGGAGTTGAGAGTCCTTCGACAGGTAAGTTCAAAATGTGTTGACAATTTTGTATATCAGAAAGTAATGGTATATAATAAGTTCATTTTCTGCAGTGGTTAATTGTAGGATTTGGTTTAGATGATGAAAATTATCTTAAATTTACCAAATATTCAGATGCATTTGAGCACAACGGATAACACACCTGTCAAGGGAAATGTGTGTTTTGTTATTATTGACAGTTTTATGAGCAGTTAATGGGATTAAAGAGCTTTGAAAAGGTTTTTGAATGGCTGTTTGCTTACTTTGATAATGAGCATCTCAAAGACTTTCCAAAATTATTATAGGGCTCGTGAATTTTGCTCATAGCAGATATTCGGCCACTGGGCAAGGGAGGAATGATGCAAGCATAGGGGATATGAGGCACTATGGGGGTTCAGAGGGTAAAGGGTGAGGGCTGTTGTACATATAACCCATGTACAGAACTGGGCTGATGTTCCAATCCATGAACATACGAACACACAAACTAGGAACAGAAGTAGACCATTCGTTCCCTTGACCCTGCTCCGCCATTCAATAAGATCATTGCTGATCAGTTTGTGTTTTGAAGTCGACATTCCCATATAACCCCGGTAACCTTTGATTCCCTTGCCAAACGAGAATCCAGTTTGTCCAACCTATTTTAATAAGGAAACCTGCTCATTCCAGATATCAATCTAGTAAACCTCTGAATCGCCACCTTAAATAAAATAAAAATAGCACAGTTTTCAGGATCTGGTCTCACCAATGTCCCGTATAACATAACATCCGTACTTTTATGTTCAAATCCTGTCTTAATAAAGGAAGCATTCCATTAGCCTTCTGAATTATTTGCTGTGCCTGTATGCTAACATTTTGTGACTCAGGCACTAGAACACGTAGCTCCCTCTATACCTTGAAATTCTGCAGACATTAGAACATAGAACATAGAACATAGAACAGTACAGTACAGAACAGGCCCTTCGGCCCTCAATGTTGTGCCGAGCCATGATCACCCTACTCAAACCTACGTATCCACCCTATACCCGTAACCCAACAACCCCCCCCCAATAACCTTACTTTTTTAGGACACTACGGGCAATTTAGCATAGCCAATCCACCTAACCCGCACATCTTTGGACTGTGGGAGGAAACCGGAGCACCCGGAGGAAACCCACGCACACAGGGGGAGGACGTGCAGACTCCACACAGACAGTGACCCAGCCGGGAATCGAATCTGGGACCCTGGAGCTGTGAAGCATTTATGCTAACCACCATGCTACCCTGCTGCCCATTTAACCATTCTCCATTTAACTAATGCTCTTTAGTATTCTTCCTGCCTAAGTGAACAACTTCATATTTTCCCATGTTGTACTCCATATTCCAGATATTTGTCCACTCACCCAACCTATCTAGATCCATCAGCAACCTCCTTACATCCTCTTCACAGCATACTTTCTGATCAATCTTTGTGGACGGCATGGCAGCACAGTGGTTAGCTCTGCTGCCTCACAGCACCAGTGACCTGGGTTCGATTCCAGCCTTGGCTCGTTGTCTGTGTGGAGTTTGCACATATTCTCTGTGTCTATGTGGGTTTCCTCTGGGTGCTCCGGTTTCCTCCTACAGTCTAAAGATGCACAGGTTAGATGGTTTGGTCATGTTAAATTGCCTCTAGTGTTCAGGGATAGGCAAGTTACAGGGATGGTGTGGACCTTGGTCAAGTGCTCTTTTCAAGGGCTGGTGCAGATTCGATGGGCCAAATGGCATGCCATATGACATCGGCAAATTTAGCTACCATATCTTCACTCCCTCATCTAAGACATTGATATACATTGTAAAATGTTGAGGCCTCAGCACAGACCCCGACGGGACTCCACTTGTCAAATCTCGCCAATCAAAACATGACCTATGTATGCATGCTCTGTTTTCTGCCAGTCAACTAATCATCTATCCATGCTAATATGTTATCCCCTACACCATGAGCTTTTACCGTCCCCAATAATCTTTGATGTGGCACCTTATCAAATGTCTTCTGGAAATCCAGTGCATCTACAGCACCCCCTCCCCCTTACCCATAATGCATGTTAAGCCAGCTAAGGACTCCAATAATTTGGTTCAACACGATTCCCCTTTTCCGTGCTCTTTCGTGCTCTTTCTCGTGCTCTTTTATCTCAGAGTACCCTTCTAATCTTCCCACCATGGCATTTACCCATCTCTATTCACACCTCGGGCAGGCTTCCAGAGAAGCAGAGAAGCCCCATCCCAGCCCACCCTTGCCACCCCACAATGACAATAGCATTGGCCAGCACTGGCGGTGAGAAGGTGAGACCATGACATCAGGAAGAAGTCGAATATTTTTAGAGGGCTTGGTAATAATGAGGCATTCAACTAAGAGAAGTGCAGCAACATTTACAAACAGTGGACCAATGTCAAATGATCAAATTTCATGTGGCTGAACAGCGGGAAAGTGGTGTCAAGTATTGCATGATCAGTGGCAGCACGGTGGCGCAGTGGTTCGCATTGCTGCCTCACGGCACCGAGGTTCGATCCGGCTCTGGGTCACTGTCCATGTGGAGTTTGCACATTCTCTCTGTGTTTGCATAGGTTTCGCCCCCATAACCCAAAGATGTGCCGGGTAGGTGGATTGGCCACGCTAAATTGCCTCTTAATTGAAAAAAAAACATAATTGGGTAACTCTAAAGTTATTTTTTAAAATGTTGCATGATCAAATCTCCCAAAACACATCAAACCAAAGTTGGCAACGCTCCACCCAGCATGCTGGAGTGTCAGCCTCGACTTTGTGTTCAAGTCTCTGGAGTGGAAATTGAACCCACAACTTTACATATTGCATGGTCTCTGTGAGATATCCTTTATGCATTCCATCCCAAGTATACATGCTCTAGATCAAACAGGGTAGGAGTCCCAATTGTATCATCGTCATAACTGAACAAACATGGTAGTCCAATTTTAACCCATTCATAATCCACCCACATGCTCATAATTGAAATTGGACCATCAGAATTATACAATACGTTTTGAAAGGATAGAAAAACTCAACAAGCTTGTTTCCATTGCCGTATTTACTTTAATCCGATATATGGCACTTGATAATCTCATTTCATTCACAGCAGCAGCATTCCTCCAGGTCATACGTTTCGTCAGTCCCAATTACCAGTACTAGGGATGTGTGTGACTCTTCAGACTTCAAAACACCTAATTGTTTAACCATCCAGAAAATGCAGACAGATTTGCCAGTATCTAGTTCTTTCTAAATGACAACAAAATATTGTCAATTAATAGGATCACTGTGCAAAATGATCATTTTAAAAAGGTGATGAATTTCCCAATGACTGACGTAAATAATTTGCATTCAGGATTTCCCATTTTAAGATGTTTACTGTAGCAAACAGACTAAAATCAACCCATATCAAACACTATTTAATAGGCATCTGATTCATTGAACTGAAAAAAAAAGGTATTTCCACATTAACTAATTCAATCAAGATTCCTTTCACTGGAATCCACTCTTCTAGAAGATACGTATGGTGGAATTGAACCAGAAAATGGCAAAGTGTCAGGATCTCGTAGAAAACTGGTGTGGAACGCTTCAGTTCCACAGACCAGGGGCTGGATTCTCCGCCCCACCGCGCCACATTTGGGTTTCACCCCACCGGCGTGATGCTCCGTTATGCCGGCCGGTCAATGGGGTTTCCCATTGTGGTCAGCCCCACGCCGTCGAGAAACCCCCGGGCTGCCGGCAAAACGGAGAATCCCACCGCCGGAAAATCCAGCCCCAGTTTTCTCACAGAATCTTGTGGCACTTTGTTAAAAAATAAACTGAGTGGAAATGCTTTATGTTATCACTCTGGTGGGACGGGGATTCTGAGAGATGGCAACCAGCTGCAAAGAGATCTGGGCGCCATTACTAAAAGGTGCCCTAACCACCGGGGCAGAGTAATGGTTCCAGCGCACATAATGTGGCTCTCAGGGGCTATCCCGCAAACATTAATTCCCAACATACCCCTTGCCCCCCGCCCCCCACATTACTCGCTGCAATACAACACCCCACCGTTTCCACTTTTTACCGCCCCCTCCCGGGCCACCACATGTAGACACAACCCCCAAGGAACCCACTAGGACCCTCCCCTGGCACTGCCCCATGGCGCAGGTTGGCACTGGCAATCTCAACCTACCAGTGCCAACCTGTGCCAGAGCACTTCCCAGACATATCCTCTACCTCCCCTTCCCCCAGAGGCTATATTTACCTTTGCATCCCCAGAGTGATCCTCACAACTGTCTCCAGGGAGGGGGACTAACAATATGAAAAAGAATAGAAATTTATGGAAAAGAGATTCACACCCTCTCGTGACACTGCCGGTGGGAGGCAGACAAAATCGGGAAACGTGATATTTCTGATGAGAATTGCATTTCCCGATTCTTGTGAGATTTTCTACCCTCACCACCGATCCCACAGGCAGTGAGGGCGGCCTCAAGATTCAGCCCATAATATTCCAAGGTCCAACCCGAAGATACTCCAGGTTTCCAGCACAGCAGGCCCAACTCTCTCTGTTCTGCCAGATTGGATTTCCCGGTGTCCTTCAAAAATCATAAACCAACTTCCACAAGGCCCAACTCGATGAATCTTTGTTCCTTAAATCTACAAAAGTCCCATCTGTTTTCTTCTTTCCAAAGAGAGAATCAGGTCTCACCAGCATTCTGCTTGGCTGTTAACGCCAACACAGATTCGAATTTTTGCGAAATCTAAGAGCTCTGTGCCTTAGTCAAAATGGCGCCAGTGCCCAGATTCGGCCTCTTCTGTACTGTTTGATTCTATGATTCTACATGCAAGTATGGGCGTAATGCCTATTTAAAGCCTCCCCTCCAATTCTGGCTTGCCCTGAATGCTGCCGGTTTTGAACCAGCTGCATTCAGAATGCCCAGGTGGATTTGTAATGCCACACGTTGTCCTTCAAGGGATCCCAGCAGGCTGCAGCCATCAAAGTAGGTGCTTACAATGCACATACGAGAATGTGGAGTATTTGCAACCTCTACTCGCCTCCCAATCACCACCATTACCTCCCATCCTTTCCCATCTCCCATACCAGCCTTTGCCCTCCTTGATCCCAGCCAATCCCCATCCTCCTTCCGAGCCACTGCAGTCCTCCCAATACAGCAGCAATTCCCCGTACCTTCCTCTCACACTTTTCATCTGCCCCTTCTTGGTCCCTTTAATAAGTTACTGATTTTGATCATGCTCAAATCTTTAGGCCAAACTACTTTCCAGTGTATTTCAATGAACTGAATGGGGGCCAACAAAGAAGAACAATGAACAATGGGCGCAGACAGCATGTCGGAAAATAACCAAATTTACTAACTCAACCTTTTCTTGCACTTACTAAACAGTTGCAAATGCAAACAACAGCTGCCTTCCACAAGGTGGACAGGAATCTTACAAAACACGACAAAATAAAACACAACATGCATCTATATAGCCTCAGGATGACCCGCACTGCTTTCCCAACAGCCCATAATTTCCTGGTATCCCAAGCGTCACATTTGGAGGGTACCCCAATGATGCCCTGGTAATCCCTCTTGGACGTTCTAGCACACTGGGCTAAGTAGCTGGCTTGCAATGCAGAACAAGGCAGCAGCGTGGGTTCAATTCCCATACCGGCCTCCCTGAACAGGCGCCGGAATGTGGCGACTAGGGGCTTTTCACAGTAACTTCATTGAAGCCTACTTGTGACAAGAAGCTATTATTATTAATGCTTTACCTGGCAATTGCACAGACGTGCTTACTTCTTCTGGACAACTGTGCTGGGCTGGGAACCATCCGTCCAAAGCAATTTAAATCACTAACGTCCGGTGGTTCTGCCAGTTTTATCCTGATAGTTACTCTGAAAGAGTTAGAAGGCAAAAAGCACTACAAACTCCAGAGTAAGTGTTGAAAAACACCAGACCCAACCTCACAATGGACATCCCACACACTCACACACAACGCCCCCAGGGGACCCATCACACCACGTCCACCACCCCCCTGCAGGTCCAACCCCTTCCCCTTCCTGATCTGACCCCACCGGACCTGACCTCACCCTACCCCACCGACCCCCCTTCCCCCCATTTTCTTGGACTAACCCCCCCCCCCCCGCCAGACTGACCTGCCCCTGATGGTTCCCCAGGCAGTACATCAGAAATGGAGGTCACCTGCTGTGACTCCTGCCCTGCAGCCATCCTCGGGAGTGACCGGGCCTGGATGGGCCCCTCTGTCTTCCTGCTGTCACAGGTGGCATGGTGCCAACCTGGTCTGCCGCTACCCATTGGATGCACCAGGGACGGATGGAGGGGATCAGGGGTTCTGCAGTCTTCCAGCACCTCCCTTTTGGGAGTTATCGGCATAGGCCCCATTATCTCCTCCCCCCTCAGGATGCCCGATGGCCCCCAGGCTACTCCTTTAGATGGGGGTGCAGCCAGAGCAAGCTCCAGGGGCTCTGCCAGCATCTGGTGCTGCCAGTCCTGGAGGCCCGCCCTCGTATCAACCAGGGTCTTCATGCTCACGGCCACGGAGCACAGGGAGTGTGCCACATTGCTGAGGAACCATGCCACATCCTCTGGGACTGTTCCATGTCTCCCTGTGGCTGGTTCAGGTCAGCCAGTGCCAGGCCAATGCTGTCACCGCCTGCAGCCATGACCCATTGTGACTGGGCCAAGCTCTGGAATGCCGCAGCAATGTCAATATGGCCCTGGTACATGGCTGCTGTGACATGACTGCCCTGTCCTGTGCCTCAGCCAACACCTGCACAGAGTCCCCCAGACCGTGGACATCTTGACCCATGGACCGGTGCCATCGCACCAAAGGCCTCCACCAAGGACGCCACCCATGTGGTGTTGGCCTGGGTGGTACACATTGACGGCACTATCTCCTGCTCCTGTAGGTGGCTGTATTCCTCCAACTGCAACTGCAGGCGCTGGACCGTTGCTGACTCCCCCTCATATAGTCCCCGGCTCTGCGCCTGCATCTCCAATATTGATGGGACCACCGTTTCCAGAAACCCAAGACCCTTCTAGACGATAACTTGTCCCTGGGGTCGGGCCGCCCTCCCACCATCTGTCTCCTCGGGGGTTCCTACCTCCACGTGATGTACCGCAGCCTGTGTGTGACCAGGCCAATAAAGTTTGTTTCATGAAGAGACACCAGAGAGTGTGTTATCCTCACACCATCGTAGGGAAATCCAGCAATAGACATGTGAAATGGTAAACCGCCTCAAAAGATTTGTTGGAACAAAGAAAAAAGAACAAAGAAAAGTACAGCACGGGAACAGGCCCTTCGGTCCTCCAAGCCTGTGCCGACCATGCTGCCCGTCTAAACTAAAATCTTCCACACTTCCTGGGTCCGTATCCCTCAATTCCCATCGTGTTCATACATTTGTCAAGATGCCTCTTAAATGTCATTATCGTCCCTGCTTCCACCACCTCCTCTGGCAGCGAGTTCCAGGCACCCACTACTCTCTGTGTAAAAAACTTGCCTCAGACATCTCGAAACCTTGCCCTTCGCACCTTAAACCTATGCCCCCTAGTAATTGACTCCTGTACCCTGGAAAAAAGCCTCTGGCTATCCACTCTGTCTATGACCCTCATAATTCTGTAGACCTCTATCAGGTCACCCCTCAATCTCCGTCGTTCCAGTGACAACAAACCGAGTTTATTCAACCTCTCCTCATAGCTAATGCCCTCCATAGCAGGCAACATCCTGGTAAATCTCTTCTGCACCCTCTCTAAAGCCTTCACATCTTCTGTAGTGTGGCGACCAGAATTGAACACTATACTCCAAGTGTGGCCTAACTAAGGTACTATACAGCTGCAACATGGCTTGCCAATTCTTATACTCAATGCCCCGGCCAATGAAGGCAAGCATGCCGTATGCCTTCTTGACTATCTTCTCCACCTGTGTTGCCCCTTTCAGTGACCTGTGGACCTGTACACATCGATCTCTCTGACTTTCAATACTCTTGAGGGTTCTACCATTCACTGTATATTCCCTACCTGCATTAGGCCTTCCAAAATGCATTACCTCATATTTGCCGGATTAAACTCCATCTGCCATCTCTCCGCCCAAGTTTTCAAACAATCTAAATCCTGCTATATCCTCTGACAGGCCTCATCGCTATCCGCTATTCCACCAACCTTTGTGTCGTCTGCAAACTTACTAATCAAACCAGTTACATTTTCCTCCATATCATTTATATATACTACGAACAGCAAAGATCCCAGCACTGATCCCTGTGGAACGCCACTAGTCATAGCCCTCCAATTAGATAAGCACCCTTCCATTGCTACTCTCTGCCTTCTATGACCTAGCCAGTTCTGTATCCAACTTGCCAGCTCACCCCTGATCCAATGTGACTTCAACTTTTGTACCAGTCTACCATGAGGGACCTAGTCAATGGCCTTACTGAAGTCTATATAGACAACATCCATTGCCCTACCTGCATCAATCATCTTTGTGGCCTCTTCAAAAAACTCTATCAGGTTAGCGAGACATGACCTCCCCTTCACAAAACCATGCTGCCTCTTGCTAATACGTCCATTTGCTTCCAAATGGGAGTAGATCCTGTCTCGAAGAATTCTCTCCAGTAATTTCCCTACCACTGATGTAAGGCTCACCGGCCTGTAGTTCCCTGGATTATCCTTGCTACCCTTCTTAAACAAAGGGACAACATTGGCTATTCTCCAGTCCTCCGGGACATCACCTGAAGACAGTGAGGATCCAAAGATTTTTGTCAAGGATTCAGCAATTTCCTCTCTTGCCTCCTTCAGTATTCTGGGGTAGATCCCATCAGGCCCTGGGGACTTATCCACCTTAATATTTTTCAAGATGCCCAACACCTCGTCTTTTTGGATCTCAATGTGACCCAGGCGATCTAGATACCCTTCTCCAGACTCAACATCCACCAATTCCTTCTCTTTGGTGAATACTGATGCACAGTATTCATTTAGTACCTCGCCCATTTCCTCTGGCTCCACACGTAGATTCCCTCCCCTGTCCTTCAGTGGGCCAACCCTTTCCCTGGCTACCCTCTTGCTTTTTATGTACGTGTAGAAAACCTTGGGATTTTCCTGAACCCTATTTGCCAATGACTTTTCATGACCCCTTTTAGCCCTCCTGACTCCTTGCTTATGTTCCTTCCTACTTTCCTTATATTCCACACAGGCTTTGACTGTTCCCAGCCTTCTAGCCCTGACAAATGCCTCCTTTTTCTTTTTGACGAGGCCTACAATATCTCTCGTTATCCAAAGTTCCCGAATTTTGCCGTATTTATCCTTCTTCTGCACAGGAACATGCCAGTCCTGAACTCCTTTCAACTGACATTTGAAAGCCTCCCACATATCAGATGCTGATTTACCCTCAAACATCCGCCCCCAATCTAGGTTCTTCAGTTCCCGCCTAATATTGTTATAGTTAACCTTCCCCCAATTTAGCACATTCACCCTAGGACCACTCTTATCCTTGTCCACCAGTACTTTAAAACTAACTGAATTGTGGTCACTGTTCCCAAAATGCTCCCCTACTGAAACTTCTACCACCCTGGCCGGGCTCATTCCCCAATACCAGGTCCACTGCAGCCCCTTCCCTAGTTGGACTATCTACGTGTTGTTTTAAGAAGCCCTCCTGGATGCTCCTTACAAACTCTGCCCCTTCCAAGCCCCTAGCACGAAGTGAGTCCCAGTCAATATTGGGGAAGTTGAAGTCTCCCATCACAACAACCGTGTTGATTTTACTCCTTTCAAAAATCTGTCTACCTATGTGCTCTTCTATCTCCCACTGGCTGTGGGGAGGTCTGTAGTAAACCCTCAACATTGTGACTGCACCCTTCTTATTCCTGATCTCTACCCATATAGCCTCGCTGGCCTCTGAGGTGTCCTCTCGCAGCACAGCTGTGATATTCTCCCTAACCAGTAGCGCAACTCCGCCACCCCTTTTACCTCCCCCTCTATCCCGCCTGAAACATCTAAATCCTGGAATGTTTAGCTGTCAATCCTGTCCTTCTCTCAACCAGGCCTCTGTAATGGCAACAACATCATAGTTCCAAGTACTAATCCAAGCTCTAGGTTCATCTGCCTTACCCGTTACACTTTTTGCATTAAAACATGTGCACTTCAGGCCACCAGTCCCGCTGTTTTCAGTAACATCTCCCTGTCTGCTCTTCCTCAGAGTCATACTGGCCCTATTTCCTAGTTCTCCCTCAATGTTTTCACCTGACCTATTGCTCGGGAACCCACCCCCCTGCCATACTAGTTTATACCCTCCCATGTGACACTAGCAAACCTCGCAGCCAGGATATTTATGCCTCTCCAGTTTAGATGCAACCCATCCTTCTTATACAGGTCACACCTGCCCCAGAAGAGCTCCCAGTGGTCCAGATTACGGAAACCCTCCCTCCTTCACCAGCTGTGTAGCCACGTGTTTAGCTGCTCTATCTTCCTATTTCTAGCCTCACTGGCACGTGGCACAGGGAGTAATCCCAAGATTACAACCCTCGAGGTCCTGGCTTTTAACTTTCTGCCTAGCTCCCTGAACTCCTGCTGCAGGACCTCATGCCCCTTCCTGCCTTTGTCGTTAGTACCAATATGTACAACGACCTCTACTTGTTTGCCCTCCCCCTTCAGGATGCCCGCTACCCATTCTGTGACATCCTGGACCCTGGCACCAGTGGGCAACATACCATCCTGGAGTCTCTTTTACGTCCACAGAAGCGCCTATCTGTGTCCCTGACTATAGAGTCCCCTATGACTATTGCTCTTCTGCGCTTTGACCCTCCCTGCTGAACATCAGAGCCAGCCGTGGTGCCACTGTTTGGAAATAGGGTTGATTGGAAAACACTCACTTTTATTGATACTCAATTTATAGCTAGAGAATAAGCCAAAGGTCCTGAGAATATTCATTGTCATTAATGCAGGCACCTCCGGGTTAGTAATATGTAAAAGGAGATCATAATTATACAAGACCATAAGGCCATAAGACATAGGAGCAAAATAAGGCCATTTGGATCACCGAGTTTGCTCTGCCATTCAATCTTAGCTGATCTGTTTCTCATCCCTATTCTCCTCATAACTTCGGATCCCCTTATTAATCATGAAACTATTGTGGCGATATCATCGTTATGTTGTATTTCACCAACTGACCACTAGGAGTCTCATTAGTATATAAGTGAATGCTAGAGTCAGGTGACCCCTCAGACTGGCTGGAGGAAGCTGAAGAGAGAGGTTGCTTGTGCTTGATCTTACCGTTATTTATCTGTTGTTTTGTAGATAGTTTACCCACAGTTAATGTTAATAAATTGTTTATAGATTTAGCTACAAGCATTCTTGTAATATAAAGCAGGCCATCCAACAAGAACATTACAACTATCTATCTTAAGGCCACTCAGTGACTTGGCCTCCACAATCTTCTGCGGAAATGAGTTCCACAGATTCACCACCCTCTGGCTGAAGAAAGTTCTCCTCATCTCAGTTTTAAATGATCATCTCTTCAGTCTGAGGCGTTAACCCCGACTTCTAGATTTCCCTACTAGTGGAAACATCCTCTCCACGCTCACTCTATCTAGGCCTCTCAGTATTCTGTAAGTTTCAATGAGATCCCCCCTCATCCTTCTCGACTCCCATCGAGTACAGACCCAGAGTGTTCAACCACTCCTCATATGACAAGTCCTTAACTCCGGGGATCATTCTTGTGAATCTCCTCTGGACAATCTCCAAGGTCAGCACATCATTTCTTCAAACATGGCCCAAAATTGCTCACAATATACCAAATGGGGTCTGACCAGAGCATTAAACACCCTCAACAATACATCCATGCTCTTGAATCCTAGCCCTCACAACATGAATGTTAACATTGCATTTGCCTTCCTAACTGCCAATGAACCTGCATGTTAAGTTTAAGGGAATCCTGAGCTCGCACTCCTACGTCCTTTTGATTTTCAAAGCCTCTTCCCATTTAGAAAATAGTCTCTGCCCCAATACCTCCTTCCAAAGTGCATAACCTCACACTTTTCCATTTTGTATTTCATCTGGCACTTCATTGCCCACTCTCTTAACCTATCCAGGTTCTTCTGCAGCCTCCCTGCTTCTTCAACATTACCTGTCACTCTACATATCTTTGTATCATCTGCAAGGTTAGCAACAATGCCCTCAGTTCCTTCTTCCAGATCATTAATCTATATTGTGAAAAGTTGTGGTTCCAGCACCAACCCCTGAGGCACACCACTGGTCATTGGCTGCATCCTGAAAAGGACATCTTTATACGCACTCTCTGCTTTCTGCCAGTCAGCCAATCCTCTATCCATGCCAGTACCTTGCCCTTAACACCAAGGGCTCTTTTTTAGCAGTTTCCCATACGGCACCTTGTCACAGGCCTTCTGGAAATTCAAATAGATCATGTCCACTGGGTCTCCTTTGTCTAACTTCCTCGTCACCTCCTCAAAGAACTATAACAGACTTGTCAAGCATGACCTCCCTTGACGAAGCCGTGCTGACTCAGTCCTATTTTACCATGTACTTCCAATACTCCAGTCCGGGTGATTTACCCACCTTCAGCCTTTTCAGTTTCCTCAGCACCTTCTCCTTAGTGATGGCCACTACACTCACCTCTGCCCCCTGATTCTCCTGAAGTTCTGGTATGCCACTGGTGTCTCCCACTGTGAAGCCTGATGCAAAGTACATATTCAGTTCCTCTGTAATTTCTTTGTTCCCTATTACTGCTTCTCCAGCCTCATTTTCCAGTGGTCCAATGTCTATTCTTGCCTCTCACTTACCTTTTATATATTGAAAAAAAACTCTTGCTATCTTCTTTCATATTACTAGTTAGCTTACACTCATATTTCATCTTCTTCCCCCCCTTATTGCATTTTTTAGTTTTCGTCTGCTTGCTTTTAAAGGCTTCCCACTCTTCTGGCTTCCCATTAAGGTGAGGATATACAAGGACACACAGGCTTCACACCAGCTCGGTGGATACCTTTTAACAGCATTGGCAACTTTAAGGCTATGGACTGAAGTTCTATCGCCAGGACAACTAGGAGTGGAGACAAAGGGAACCATTGATGGGTTCCTCTGGATAGAGGGAAGTACACTGAATATAGAGAATTAGTGTGCACACTTGCGATGGGGGAGTTGTAGAGAAGAAAATTCAATAAATAAATTTTGAACCAAACCCAAATTTATCCAAAATTGTAAACAAATAATTCCACTCAGTCAAAGGCCCTCTCCGCATCCAGAGAGACAACAACCTCAGGGTCAGTCGTGACCGTTGAGAAAAGAATAATGTCAAGAAGGCGACGTACATTAGAGAATAAATGATGCCCCTTCACAAAGCTAATTCGGTCATCAGATATTATGCCAGAAATACAGGCTCTAAACGGCATGCCAACAATTTAGCCAACAACTGTACGTCCGCATTTAAAAGAGAGAAAGGCCAGTATGAGCCGCATTCTGTTACGGTTTGTTATCTCATTCAGACGCAAAAGATCCTCAAAGTCTCTACTCATATCTGCATCCACAGAAGGGATGTCCAAATTATTTAGAAAGTCAGCCTGTGCAATGCTTTCCGAGGTGGTTACATGGAACATAGAACATACAGTGCAGAAGGAGGCCATTCGGCCCATCGAGTCTGCACAGACCCACTTAAGCCCTCACTTTCCCTCACTTCCACCGTAACCCAATAGTCCCTCCTAACCTTTTTGGACACTAAGGGCAATTTAGCATGGCCAATCCACCTAACATGCACGTCTTTGGACTGTGGGAGGAAACCGGAGCACGCGGAAGAAACCCACGCAGACACAGGGAGAATGTGCAGACTCCGCACAGACAGTGACCCAGCGGGGAATCGAACCTGGGACCCTGGCGCTGTGAAGCCACAGTGCCAGCCACGTGTGCTACCGTGCTTCCCCGTACGTAGTTCTGATGTATAAAGGTGACAGTAAAAAGCACAGATCGAGTTAATAGCCAAGGGGTCAGTAGAATGATTATGGGAAGAACCATAGACCTGGTAGATAAGCCAGGAAACCGACTGGCCCGGAGTATGTGGGCCAGAAAGCGAACAGCTTTGTTCTTGTATTCATCAAAGTACCCTTTGACCGTTGTAACATATGCTCAGCTTTATTTGTGGAAAGTTCCCTCAGAGAACCACTTTGGGAGTCTTCCACAGGGGTGGTGGAATCAAACGTATTTGTTTTAATAAAACTGTCCATACTAATGTATATGAATTTACAAAACCTTTGTCAGATAGTAAGGGACAAACCCCAACCTTGGACATAAGAGTTAGATCAAAGGAGTGGGGCGCATGGTCCAAAATAACTATGGCAGAATAATCGGCTGTTTTGACTGAGCTCTATCTAAAAAGAAGTAGTCAATGCGTGAGTAAGCCAGATACGCTTGAGAAAGGGAGGAAACAGCAGCAGTGGGGCTGCCCCTTCACTCTCTATAAAGAACTCAAAAACAAAGAGACAGATGCATAAAAAATTATGGTTGGAGAAACAGCTGCTACCGTGACCTGAAAGATCCCTGCAGAGCTGTAAAAAATAAACAATCTGATTCGTCACTTTGAAGATCCAGCGAGCTATCAATCACAATGTTTTTAGCAGACAATGGAGTGTGAATTTCAATGTAAACAATCCAGTTCAAAGCATTCAGCCTCCTAGCCATTAATACTTCAAAAGGCAATGAATTGACTGTGTGAAAACCACTTCAAAGGTTACCCCCACTTTGAAGGCATAACTTCACCTTTAAGCCTAGCATAACTGAGAGAGATTTTAAAGGGTTAATGGGTACAGATGGAATCACTTTCATTCTATTATGCGGAAACTATTTTATTCATACTGGCTTACTGTTTAAAGGATTTAGGGGTACAGATGAGAACATTTTCACTTTATTATTAGGGATGTGTATTTATGAGATAATGTCTGGCTGTCTAAATGGTATAAAGGTACAGATGAGTACATTTTCACTTTATTATGGGAAAACATTAACTTTTACATACTGGGTGACTATTTAATGGGTTTTAAAGACTGCAGATGGGGAGAGGAACAAAAGAAGCCACATTTCAGGGAAGACCCCTGACCTGCGCCCCTCCAACCCAGCACAAGCCCCCATGGTCCCCACCCCCCATGAAGGAATCCGTCGGTATCCTGGCGGCAATTGTCGGGAGTACCTACAACCTTGCCATCCTGCGGGCTGCACGGTGCCTGGTTGATGCTGCCAAGTGGCGGGGCCCGAAGGAGGGAATGAGGGAGGAGGCTGAAGGTGGGTTCCAGGGGGTGATTGGGGGGGGATGGGGGATGGGGCCCTGCCTGCAACCTGCAATCAGGGGTGCGGGTTGCTGCAGCAGCTTTTTGAGATTGGAACATCCTTTAAAAGGGGAGCCACAATCTCAGGTATGCAGGACATGTCCGAGAGATTAGATCCCGTTCCACTCAGCTGCAGCGCAGATTCCCGCTTCCAGTGGGATTGATTTGCAAAATAATAGTTTCCAAGTGCCAAACTCCCTGCACCAACAGAGATTAGTCCTGATTCTTCACTGACGGGTGCACTTAAACTCCAGTATGGAGACAACTACATTATTTTGTTAATCAAAATTACCATCCCTACTTTTGTCATTAAAGTTGAAATGAAACACCTGGCCAACCTAAACTTTACGTAATCTGGTGTGATCATTAACACACGGGTGTGTCTCCTGAAGGAATGCAAAATCAGTGTTAAGGCTTTTGAGATGTGAAAGCACTTTGGGACGATTAACTGGGCCATTCAGACCCCAACATTCCATGTAACTAGTCTGACTGAGAGGCCTGTACCACCCTGGCTGCCTAAACTAATCATGCGTATCGTAATACTTTACCAATAGATCAGAGGAATGAAAGAAAAAGAAAACAAGACCGCGTGGATCCATTACACAAAGAGAAGAGCAAAATACAAAAAGATCCTTGGTTACTGTCAGCATAAAAAAATCCCTCCCATCCTCCCTCCTGCCTCAGAACAATCACTCAACGCCCAAACCAGTCAGACAAAAAAACGAACGTTGTGATAATAAACCTTTAACTAACTAAAACAGTAAATCAAATTCTAAACTCACCAGACGAGGTATCCCATCTTACTTAGCATCCATTGACTAAGCAATCTCATTAGAAAGGCACGCCCCCGACACATGAACTACTCTGTGACATACGCCATTGAAAAGTTACATATTATAGCAGCACAGTAAAAGCACAGATGCATCGCAACAATCAAACAAGTCATGAAAGCAAATTACTGCAGATGCTGGAATCTAAAACCAAAAGAGAAAATGCTGGAAAATCTCAGCAGAGATCTGTAAACAGAGAAAAGAGCGAACGTTTTGAGTCCAGATGACCCTTTGTCAAACCTCAAGTACTTAGGATTTGAGCATATTAAGTGTCTGATAGAAGCGTTCAAGCACATGATAGCCTAGAACAACTTGGTTTGAAATGAGAAAGTCATCCATAGATCCACGTTCAACAGGTCCATCTTTATGACCTCGGGCGTAGACAACAATGACCAGGTGTTGAAAGCTCATAGTTATCAGTCAATACCTCCATAAAGTCCACCGAGGCAACCAATAGTCACCCAGTCAGGTATTAAGTATGTGTCGCTGAAACAAAGAATCAGCCTCATCTGGAATGTCAAGGAAGTGGGGCGGGATTCTCCGTTTCCCAACGGCGATTTCATAATCAGCGATCAGGCGGAGAATCCGTTTTTACGACCCAATCGGCGGCGGCGCATGTTTTACGCAGATTGTGCAGCTCCGCCAGCTCTAAAACGGTATCATCGCTGCGTGCCACCCACATTTGGGATGGCCTCAGGACGTCACCTGAAGGCCCTCCCCTGATGCTCAGTACCCTATGGGCCGAGTTCCCCACCGCGCGGTTGACGTGTGGTGTCAGCAGTCGGGAACCTGGCGTGCTGGCTACAGACTGTGTCCAGCACCGTCACAGTCCGGCGGGAGCCGTCCTGCTGGCTTGGGGGGCATTAGCGATGCCTGGGGTGACTGGTGGGGGTGGGCAGGGGTTGGCAAGGGATTGTCCAAGGGGACACAGCCCACGCCATGTTGTATGGTGCAACCGCTGCAGATCGGCGCCGTGCGCACGTGTGGCCATAGATCCGGCAATTCTCTGGACATTTATTTCGTGAAGGCCGGGTGTTTTACGTGGCATGACTGCTAGTCCTTCACCGGTCGCAGGATTGGTGCTGGGGCTGCGCCGATTTTTCCCACATAAAACGCCACGCATCCTGTGGACATAGTGGGGGGGGGGGGGGGCACCTCGGTGAAGCTTCGGTTTGGTGGGTACGGTAGGCTCTGTCTAGCTCCAGGCACACCACCTTTTTCAATAAACCCAACATAAACTGTGTTGGGGCTCTCCCCTTGATTCCCTCTAATAGGCCAACAATACTTAGATTTTGTCATCTTGACCAGTTTTGCAAGTCGTTGACTTTAACCCGCAGCAATACGCTCTCCTTAATCGCTGCAACCCGCTTGGGTTCCAGCATACAGGTCCTGTTCATTCAGGAGGGCTGTCCCAATGTCAGTAAGGGTGTTGGCGCGAGAATCAACAGCTAGACGAACGGTATCGAGGGAGAACCAAATTTGACCCAATGATTCTTCCAAAGAATTTTTCAATTCCAGAGTCATCGGGTGTTTGTCAAGCTCAGTGACAAGAATTTCCCTCAGGCTTCAGCTGTCAAAGGCATGGGAGAACTGGTTGCCATCTTAAATGAAACCATCTGAGCAGACACGTATTTATCATTTGATTTTCTTCCCACCTGTATGCCTTAAATCCTTCGGCATATTTGGATGAACTTGGTACCCGAGTGCTTAAGTTAGTTTAGCCGTTGCAATTGCATTGTGGAGACCAATTTATAAAAGACCGTCGGAGGAAACATCCCTCAGCCAGAGGTCAGGGCCCTAGTTTACCATCCCAGCACAGTGTCTGCTTCATGGTGCAGCATTGCCTCAGCACTGCACTGGAGTGTCAACCTGGACTTTACCCTCCATCCCCTCCATCAGGGGCTGATTTAGCTCACCAGGCTAAATTGCTGGCTTTTAAAGCAGACCAAGCAGGCCAGCAGCATGGTTCAATTCCCATATCAGCCTCCCTGGATAGGCGCTGGAATGTGGCAACTAGGGGCTTTTCACAGTAACTTCATTGAAGCCTACTCGTGACAATAAGCGATTTTCATTTTCATTTTCATCTTCAGAGTGAGATTGGAACCCATGAACGCTCTAACTCCGAGCAGTTGCAATTTCTTTGGAGGGGGTTGTGGGGTTGGCATGTGAGATTATTTTTAAAAGTGCATATACTCCAAAATATTTATTACTGATAAACATTATTGCACAGATGAAAACATATTGTAGGCTCGAATGAAATGACTTGTAATAATTCTAAGTCAGTTCACAGCGGGGGGGGGGGGGGGGGGGGGGGGCAACATCTGCCTTCCAAGGGACAAACATGGAGCCCAAAATCATTGCAGCGACATTTCATTAGCCCGGGTTTCTGGTTCCATTTCATTCTTGGGAGAGGATGTGCCAGAGGCTGGTAATTCTCCTCAGCTCTGTCAAAACACTCTTTCAGTTTCCAACCCATGTCGGAAAAAAAATGCCGAGTCTCGCGTAAAGATGTTAATAAGTGACATTTCTCTTGTATTGCAACGGCTGTAAATACCACTTGATTGCGCTGCTTGTGAATTATTCAGCGTGTTTAATAACCCTCAGAGCTCATCATTCCTTTCGCCTGCCATTTCCATTCTCCTTTAATTAACTATCAATGTCGTATTGATGTGCCTGACAGTTTCATCACAATTATTATGCTAATGCTTCAGCCAACGTTATTATGTTGGAATTACGGGGGCCTGCACATTTTTTTTTGTGATAGTCTTGGGCTATGAGGAGAAAGGGCCCAAACCCCTCTCCTTTCCAGTCGGGTTGGATCGTGCACTGGCCCCAGCTGCCAGTTCATTGCTGCAGTTATGGCGCTCCGTCAAACAAAACACACGCTGTTTATGATTTCAGAGGCGCTGCCTGTTAACAAGGCGCTGCGTTTCGTTAATGATCAAACTCACCACAAAGAGCTTTATTGACACTGTCGGAGCCACTTGCTGTCTCAGCGGTAATGCAGAACAGCTGTACAGAATACACAATCTCTGATGTACATCTGTTTCTGCATATTAATCAGGATGCAGAAAATAAATGAGGGGGACATAGGGGGCCGTGGCAGCAATTATTCTGGTATCTGCGCGCCGTTTAATCTGCCTGACAATGTGAACAATCTGCATGAAAGGTGGGGAGGTTGGGCGGGAGTTTCATCCTGATTCGTCGAGTTGGCGCTGCCGCCTTGGTCAAGCAGCCAGTTTGTAAATCTTTGTCCAACACGTTATTCGTTACAGGGTTGGCCTCAGGCATCCGTGATGCCGACGGCTGCAAAAATAAGGGCCTTCAGTTCAATTCAAACGTTAAATGCTACAATGAATGAAACCGTAATCGTGCATTTACTTCACCCAGTGTCACTGACTGAAAGAACCACTCCACCTTGCAAGGTAAAGGCAAAGGTTGGGGTCCCCAGTTCTTCAAGATGTATCCTTGGAGATTTCATCTCATGATCACCTGCCTCCAACCACTCACCCTGTCCAGCGAAAATTCTTTCTCCCGCCCCAGTTGCAATATTTTTCAAACGAATAAACAGTAGTGTTCCCGGAAAATGAATGAAACACACACAATACAATGATGACTGTTCTCCAAGGTTGCCATATCCAGGTGATTAATCTGTAATCCCTGGAGAACACTGCAGGGTTTAGATACCCCATGACTAATGCTAATGGCTTTGGGAACACCAAGAGGATACTCTGATTACTTGGTTCACTCAGCCCCAGGTCAAGCCAACCATTTTCGTAGAATCCCTACAGTGCAGAAGGAAGCCATTCGGCCCATTGAGTCTGCACCGGCCCTTGAGAAAGAGCATCTGCTTACGACCATGCCTCCACCCTATCCCCGTAACCCAGTAACCTAAGGTGGAATTTAGCAAGGCCAATCCACCTAACCTGCACATCTTTGGACTGTGGGAGGAAACCAGAGGAAACCCATGCAGACACGGGGAGAAAGTGCAAACTCCACACAGGCAGTCACCCGAGGCCGGAATTGAACCCAGGTGCCTGGAGCTGTGATGAAGCAGTGCTAAACACGGTGCCACAATGTTGTTTGATCTTCCTTCAACACTGGGGAAGTCCACTGGACAGTCTAATTAGTCAAGGTGCATTTACACCACCTGTGGAAGCAGAAATGTTTGCACACTGTGCCAGTCTGTATTTTTGAATAACTACATGTGCATGAAAATACAAACCAAGCAGAACAAACAGTCAAGGAATGGGCACAAATTCAAGAAGACCTCCAAATGTAAATAGGATATTGCATACATGCGGGGGCTGGGTATATACAGTGGGCTAAACAGCTGGCTTGTAATGCAGAAAAGGCCAGCAGTGCCGGTTCAATTCCCGTACCGGCCTCCCCGAACAGGTGCCGGAATGTAGCGACTAGGGGCTTTTCGCAGTAGCTTCATTGAAGCCTACTTGTGACAATAAGCGATTATTATTATCTTGCACATCCACCCAGGATGTGTTTGATGTGGAAGTGACTAATCGTCTAAATTTTCCTCCAACATTTGCTTTCATTATCACTGTCACCTTGATTTAATGTGGCAGGAGTCAATAAATCTATATCCAGCTGGTGTAAAATGACAGCCGGTATGTGCGCTCCTCTGCCTCATGGACTATTGCCCTTTAATGGGATGCAGATGAAGGCCTGACCTGAATAGTTTCAGTACCAAAATGGATCTTCAAGCTGCAGGAGATACTTTAGACATTGATGGGCTGGGTAGGGGGTGGGGTTAGCTGGGGAGGAGAGGAATTAAGGAGTTAGGGTGGGTGTGGAGGCCTAGATGGGGGGTAGGGGAGATCGGGGATGGTAGGAAAGAGAGTGATGCTGCAGGGATCATGGAATGGGTGAGCTGCTATGGAGCAGGAGGATGGGAAGACAAATGGTGGAGAATGGGTGAGGGGGAGAAGGAGGGTGAAGGGGTGAACAGGTATGAAATGGCCAGGGGGGGGGAAAGGGGTTCAGAGGGAGGAGTCAATGGTGTTAACTGCTGAGTCCTGGGAGCATACTGAGGGAATTGTTGATTGGAATGGGTTGAGCAATGACGGGTGAGGAGGCGCTAAGAGTTTTTGGAGGGGATACAGGAGTAGAAGCGGATTCTGAAGATCATCAAAACAAGGGTGGCAGATTTACTGTCATCGGGGTGGGCTCCCGGGGAAGACCAGGGACACAGACATTCACCTGCACAAGACAGAGAGTAATAGCGGAGGGTTGAAGGGTAACTGTGGGAAAGTGAGATATTACACCTGGGGAGATCAATGGTTATGGGAGGGAGTGTGTGGGTCACAGGGGGAGGGGTAAAGGTATTTGACTGAATGTCAAACATACCAACAACCATGGCTGCTCACAGCTATGTAGAGCTTCATGGTTGAGGTCTCAAGATGCTCCAATGGAGTTAGGTAATCGGGGAGTGAACAGCTCTACTGGAAAAATTAAGAGGAATCCCAGCATGTAGTACTGACAATGCAAAAGCATTGGGAGAGATGAGCGTGTGAGGGGCAAATGCTTGACGTGTATGGGAGACTTCTTGCACATAGCTTACTAGGCTTCTCTACACAGGCATGATTCTGGACTTCATTGGCCCAGCCTGGAGTGTCTCTCTCAAAGTGGTTGCGGAGGGGGTTGGGGTGGAGGGACAGTCACTGCACATCGTCTTATGACTAGATCATGAATAAACCACATCAGATCTCATTAAAGTGGATTATATTTTCAAAAGTGTCATAAGATTAACAATCACAGTTTGCCACATGTGAAATCAAAACTTCTTCATCTTGTGTTCCTTACCTCTTCTGCTAGGTTCTGTCCTGACAATCGCAACAAGGGTGGAGGTAGCTTGCCGGACAGTTTTCCCTGTTGTCATGGATGATCTTGGCAGCCATCCTCTGGAGACCCGAGGCCTGGAGGGCTCCAGCTTACTAGGCTGTCCTGCTGCCTCTGCGGTCACAGAGGACGAAGCTGAAGGTGTCACAGACAAGGGAGATTCTAAAGGCAGGACACCCTTAGAGAGTCCTGAGTGAAGGTTCCAGGGTGACCCAACAGCCGTTCCTCCTCCCTTTGTGCGACCCGGGACTCCCGCCTGACTTCTTGAGGGTAGGTGGCAACTGGAGGGAGGGCGAGGTGCCCCATTGCCCTCTCCCATAGCCACAGCTAGCGCTCACCCCTGGCTGCAGCGCCATAGTACAGGCCTGCCCACATCTCCGACAGAAATCTGTTGTCCAGCTACATAAGGTTCTCCATGGTGTTTGTTACCCTCCACATGGAGACCTCAAGTGTGCACAGGTTGGAGTCACTTTATGAAAGAGCAGACAAACGCACTCCTCCACCTCACCTGCTACTCTGTTGAGAGCATCCGACAAATCTGCCTGATGTCCCCCCCCCCCCCCCCCCCCCCCCCCGCCCCTTGCAGCTTCCCAGCATCTCGAGCAGGGCAGATCCCAGAGGCTCGTCATCTGACTTGGATGTCGTAGTTGCCTGTTTCCTGACAGTCCTCCAAGCGTGACTGACCCTTTCTTCCTCCTGCTGCAGACATGTGTCCATGCGGTGACCACCAGAATGTGGGACCCTGCTGAACTAGATCAAGTACCACCGAGGTGTGCATCTCTTCACTGGTGGAGGGCGCAGGTGACTGCTTTACAGATGCAGTTTCTGCCTCCCTCCAATGTCCTTGGTCCTCTGTGGACTGGACGAACTTTTGGTCTGGGCTTCCCTACTTCCCTTATCCTCTGAGAAAAGAACAAGTGACTACATGGGCTATCTATAACTTGGAGGAACGAATGACCATGAGGTTTCTGTGTGACATGCATGGGTCTTTACTGGATGGAGGCTGCCTCCCAACCTCTCCTTCACTGCAGGCTTTGTCTGCTTCCCCCTCAGCCAGCTGGGATGCCCGCTCCTCAAAGTCAGCAAGGTTCTTGAGGTCAGGCTAGTCCCCTCTCGTCTTCTCTCTCTCTCCTGTTGTGCTGTAACATTTCCTGTACAAAGAGACACGATGGAGTTGAGAGAAATTGGTTTTCATGTATCTTTCTCAGGCTTCCAGTCTTACAAACAACCCACTGGGTTGTGAGCCATGTGATTGATGCACTGTACGTAGTCCACAAGGGTTCTGGGGAAGCATCTTCCAGCCCATGCAGATTGAAGGATAAGTCTTACAGCAGTGATTAGCTGGTGCTTGCTGGTGCTCTCAATGGCTAACACCCTCTCCACACCTCCAACAGCATCTGTGCTCTCTGTGTGGAAGGGTCAAAGACCCACAGTGACTTCTGCACCTGCAGACTAGATGGACTGCAGTGGGGCTATGAGGCACTTTAACACAAAGGTGGGCCACATGGATGGTGCCCTTGCCACTGAGCCTATGTCCCCTCTACCATTCAGTGAGCTGAGTGTGGGCAGTTAAGGGTTCACTTACCCTGGCGGAGTGGACAAGGTCATTCATCTGTTTCTGGCACAGCAAGATGGACCTCTGATGGATCCCCTGGGCACTGACCACCCTGGAGACTTCCTCCAATGCAGGATTGGTGCACAAGCTCAGCCTACTCCTTCCACCCTCTGGGTAGAAGACACCCCTCCTGGCCAGCACTGCATCGTGAAGGACTTCCATGGCTGCATCACTGAATTTGGGGATGGGACTCCCTACGGTTAGCAGGCCATCTCCTCCTTCAATGGTGAGCAGGTTGATATCCAGGCACATTTAAACTATGGTGCCCTGATATGACCGTGTGGCGTGCGCCTTCCAGCCTGCACCGCCATAAGAATTGTTGGGTAACCGCTAACTGCATAGTTAATTAGGTTGACATTACGCAATACATTTGCGGGGAGGCAGTGGTACTGTCACTAGACTAGTAATCCAGAAACATGGATTAATGCTCTGGGGACCTGTGCTTGAATCCCGCCAGGGCAGATGATGGAATTTGAATGCAATAAAAGTGTAATGAAGAGCATGAAACCATTTTCAATTGTTGCAAAAACACATCAGGTTCACTGATGCCCTTTAGGGAAGGATATCTGTCATCCTTCCCTCATCTGACCTACATGTGACTCCAGACCCACAGCTATGTGGCAAACTCTTAAAATGCCCTCAGGGATGGGTAATAAATGCTAGCCCAGCCAGCGAGGCCCACATGCCATGCACGAATAAAGAAAGAAAAACATACAACGCAAACTTCCACCGGCCTAAAATATTCCGGGAGCAGAATTTAACGCTGTCCCCAAGGTGGTTTTTGAGGCTAGGGGAAGCATAAAGTTGAATGGATGGGATTTTCCCCTCCACGAACCCACCCGCCCAAACCCAGACTCACTTTCATGCTTGAGTGACAGGGCCCCGTGCGAAAATTCTGCCCTTTCACCTATTAAGGCCCTTAAATGGCCACTTAATGTCATTCAAGATCCTTTTTCTGCCCAGCCTCAACTTTTAGGCTGGTGGGATTGGGTGCGGGTAGGGTGGGGAACAGAGAGAACAACTATTACCCATCTCGAACTGCAGGAGGGGAGGTTGGGGGGGGGTGGGGGGTGGGTGGAGGCTCAGATTTGGGGTGCTGTCCCCTGCAGGACTTTAGTGTTCTAGGCCTCCCTCCCCCCAGGCCTACCCTGTGAAGCTGGGAACCCCTCCCCCCCCCCAACCCTTCAAGGAATCCCCTACCCTTTGGTCCTCAGGACCCTTGGGATTTACCTTTCCAACAGTCCCAGGACTTAGTTCCAGGCAGAGTGCTGCACTACCTCTTCTGGCCACTGCAGCACTGTGCCTGGCATGGTTGGAGAGCTGCCAGCCAATCTGATTGGCCGACAGCTCTCACAGGCGGGATTTCCTTCCAAGGGCGCCATCCTGAAAATCCTACCCCAGGCTCCTGCTCCCGCCAGAGGATTTAGCCCCAGAATGGAAGATTCCATGTAATTTGTATAGTATCCTGCATTTCTTCAGAATATCCCCAAAGCACTTTGTAGCCAACCACATATCTTTGACTCGTTGTAATTTAGCTAAATAAGGCAGTCAGTTGTACTCAATAAGATCCCGTTAACAGCAATTAGACAAGTATTCTGTTGCTTAAATGATAAACGTTAGCCAGGGCACTGAGGGAATAAATTGTTTTGTTCTTGTGCAAATAATGGTGTGGGACCCCTTATGTCCAGTGGAGAGGATAGATGGGTCCTCAGTTTAACATCCCATCCCAAAGACGGCGCCTCTGACATTGCAGCATTCCCTCAATGCTCAAGTGCCAGCTAATGTGACAAGTTCAAATCAGGGTTGTGGGTGGGGAGAGGGGTGGGGGATACATGTGTTGGCAGTGCTGGGAATCGAAACCACGCATTTCTGAATTGGATAAAGGGAAATAATGAGAGAGAGAGAGAGAAATCCAAACTAGAAATAAAGGGGGTTCTTCCTTCTAAACACACATAAAAGATGTGAATTTTTAGTATGTTTAATAGCCAAATTAGAGACGAAACAGGGCAAGTGGCCATGTAATGAGCCTTGGGCCTCCTGTGGAAAGTGGGCCAGATTTGTTTATAATTGAAATTAAACAATGAGAACAAAGTAAAATGGAAAGGAAAAAATTATTTTACACCAAACTTGTGAAATGACCGACTGCCTTGGGGTGAACCTGCAGTCACTTGCACGTACGTGTTGCGTTTGAGAGGAGTCTTCAGTAAGACACAGGGAGGGAATAATAGGAGCATCTTTATTGCAATCTTTCACACCAAATGATGAGTTTGTGCCACATTCCACATAAAACAAATTGGAAAACAGATTAGACATATGGTGAGCTTCTCTGGAGTCAGTTCAGCTTCGAAATTGCTTGATATCATCCAATTAAACAAAAAACTGCAACAGTAAATCTCCCTGTCACTGCAAATGGTATTAGAATTAAATGATAAACAACTGGGATAATATTCTCCATAAAGGAGGAAGGGCAAGGGCCCAACTTGGCACAGTCTGATAGAACTAACTCTAAGGTCATCCCATCATGAAGGTAACCAAAGTTGGCTTATCATAATGTCTAAAACGCAGCATAACTTTGCGCCGACTTGCCTCTCACCTTCTCCAACCATACAATCCTTTACCTGCAACTTTGGTTTCTTGTGAATATCCTACTTTCTTTGCCACACCTTTGGGTGGGGTCATGCCTTCAGCTGGTCTAAGCAGCTCTCAAAATCCTTTCTTAAACCCTCCACCTCAACACTTCTCTCACTATTATCATGGCACTCTTTTAAAACTATCTCTTTGACCAAGGGCAGAATTGTATGTTCGCCCCCAATCTCCAACTCTCCCCCCCCCCCCCCCCCCCCCCCCCCCCCACACACACACACACACACGTCGGGCGGGCTCCAAGGCAGCTGGGGTGAATTTCAAATTGCCAGGATGGGATTCCCTCTGGGATCCCGTCCACCCCGACCTAGATACGATTTTACAGGGGGCAGACAGGGCCTCAGACAGGAAACCCGCCCTGATAAGGCCCGGGACTTAGCCTCGGACACACCGCTGCAGTGTTGTATCTGGTCCAATTCAGATACTTCAATCAGCTCTTTACTTAAAGTTTACCCAGATGTCTTTATTTAGGAGTAGAACAAAGTAGGACACAGATATAATGCAACACACTTTATTAAATATAGTTAACCCATAAATTACCCACTATACATACAAGAAACACCCAAGATTCGACTATACTTCCCGTAAAGGTGATTTGGTAAGCTGCAGATCCGATCCCAGAATCCCTCTTCCTCTTTGTAAAGGTGATTCTTGCTGGCTGGTCCTTCCTTGCTTCCTTCCTTCTGGTCTGGTCTGGTCAAGGTCAAGGTCACCTCACATACCAAGCTTTGCTTCGAGTCTTTTGCCTTGAGTCTTTTGCTTTCAGTCTTTGCTTTCAGTCTTAGCTTCCAGTCCTTTCTCTCCAGATGTCTGGAAGAATGTCTATCTTTTTATCCCCCTGTCGCCACCCACCTCCTTTCTCCACCTGCCCTTGGCCTTCGGCCAATGGAGTCTCAGGAGGCAGGGTCTCCGTGCCCAATGGTCTGGTTGATGACCTGTTGACAGGGCAACTGAGCCCGCCTTGGGAGGAGCGATGATTGCTTGATGGGTTATAGGAACTGTGAACAATAGGCCAGTGAATCTCAAGTAGCAACGATAATTACTTGATGGGTTATTCAGGGGCTACTTTAGACAGACCCCAGCAACTTGTCTTGAGTTCTGTATATTCTGATTCTGCAGACTTCGCCAGACTGTGGTTTTTAAAGTGCCCAATTCTTTAATTTAATATATCCAATTTAATTGGCTTTGAAACTAGGCCCTGACTACAGGAGTATCTCTTCTGGCCACAACGACATTATTGGAACACCAATATGTTTCCAAGTGGAGATGATATGTGACTCGGAGGTGATGGTGGTGTTCGCACAGAGGTTTGTTTTATTTCTGTCTGTATCATTGTACAATTGAATTCATAAATTCAGATTTAATTGTGCATATTCTGTTGTCATTTACTTGTGTGTTGGTGGAAAGACGATGATGTGACGATCAGTTATAGAGGAAAAGCATAAGGGTAGTGAGGTTGTTGGAGGTTAGGGAATAATGATTGAGCTTACTGTTATCTCATGTTGATTATGTGATCATGTAGAATCTGGGCAGACAGGGCAATTTACTTCATATATGTCCTTTCTCTTCCCCTTTCTCCACCTCGTGCTTCTGCTCCTCAATTACTGTCCAGAGATATCAGCCATGATAGTGACAAGGCCGTGCATGCAGCATACTCCCCCAATACTTGACACCTACTGAGTACTGCTCGGCTCCTCCAAAACTGTTCAAATTGTTGGAATTCGGGGCGTCAAAGCCAATTAACCCTTTACCCCTTTGTACTCAATTTCCAATTTCGGTGATAATCCTTATTGGTGGCAGTGGTTATATTTCACGCAGTACACATAAAACCTGACAAATGCTGATATCGGATCAAAGTACAACAGTACTGCCGTTGCACCCCAGATAGAAGCACAATTTCCATGCAATTACTCAGTGCTCATGCCCCAGGTACTGTAGCAACCATCAATGCAACACGTACACATGTGAGGACCCTCGGCCAGCCTGTCCGCCTGTTCCATCTATGCGGTGTTCCCGGATATCTTCTGGTTGAATACCTTGGCTCTCTATACTCTGGGAATCAGTTTTTAAAGCTTCTTTGCAGAATATAATGACCAATTTAACCCAATAGCACACAGCTAAATCGCTGGCTTTGAAAGCAGACCAAGCAGGCCAGCAGCACGGTTCGATTCCCGTAACAGCCTCCCTGAACAGGTGCCGGAATGTGGCGACTAGGGGCTTTTCACAGTAACTTCATTTGAAGCCTACTTGTGACAATAAGCAATTTTCATTTCATTTCATTTCAATTGTTACCAGCCTACGATTTGAACAGCCCAATTGCAAAAGATTTCATTTCACCAACTGCACACTCAAGGCAGGATAGACTCTCAAAATCCCTGGCTTGCCACACACGGGTTCCTGTCACCTCATTCCAATATCAAGCTTTATTAATGCAAGAAAAGTATGGTTATCTTGGTATTCAACTCGCCATGAATAAGGTTGATTCCAACTGCCACTTAGATTCAGATTCAGGCCAGTCATCGTACAACGCTGCTCCTGTGACTGTGCTGCAGCTCATAATGTCTCTGGTGTTTTGGGACTTGACTAGTGAAGTACATTGAATTAATTTAACCCTCTGAATTGATTGACTGGAGCCCTGTTGGCAGAATGTATCTCACTCAAAAGCTGAAAGTAAAAGTTAGTGACTTAAATTAGCGGATAAACTCGCAACAGCATGTCACCTCCAGCTTCATCAGGATGAGAAAATCAACATATTTTAAGACATGGTAATTAGGACATGCAGAAAAGACTAATTTGTGGAGACAAACACGCCGTTAAACAGCAAAATCACTCGAAAATCACTTGTGCATATTTAAGTGACAGATCATGCACACAGTTCCCTGTTGTGCGTCTAACTTCTTGAAAAATGTTAATTGTTAACTCCCACAGCCTTCCACCTTGTCGGTGCGATCTGCCATCTGCAGTAAGGTGGCTTGTTCCTTAATTTAAACCATCTGAACAAGCACTTGAGGTGTACAAGTAGCCCAGATATTTTCTTCCTACTCTCCACTCAGTGCTCTCCTTTCCAAAGCGATAACCATCAGTCATTTGGTCGCACTCTCACCTCTGAGACAGAAGGGGTTCCAGTCCAATTCCACACCTGACCAGATAATCTAGGATGATACACCAGAGCGGTACTGAGGGAGTGCTTTACTATCAAAGGTGTCACTTTCGAATGAGATTTGACACTGAGGCCCTGTGCGTCCTCTCTGGAGAATGCAAAAGATTCCATGGCACTATTCTGAAAAAGAGCAGCCCCCCCAACCCCCTCAGTGCCTGGTCAACATTTATCCTTCAAAAAATATCACTAAATAAAATCATTTAGGGCAGGATTCTCCGTTCCCAGAGACTAAGTGTTGACACTGGGGCAGAATTTGTGGACTTTCACAACAGCAATACTGCCGCCGAACCTGGACCGATTCAGCGACTGTGGAGGGGCTCGTACCGGCGCCACGTGGAACACAATCGATTCCAATAAGAAATGGTGCGGGATTCGCCGGGTCCGCGATTGACACTTAGGAGGCTGACAAGCTGCAGCCGCATATACACACTGCACTCCCCACACACATTCATCCCAGCCAACAAGATGGCACTGGTGGTGCTGGAGCACGACTTACAGCTGATGGGTTGGCTGGGGTCAGAGGGCACCTAGAGGGGTGCCCCGGGGGGACACCTATACAACCCCTGGTCCTCAGTTCAGAGTGGGCTGTGAGTGGTGTGCGCAGCTGCACGGCTGCCTTTCCAGCTGCAATTGTGTTCCGTGCCCGCCCACCCCGACCCCGCAGACCACCTCCTGGCCACCCACCGCTACTCCCCCCGGCCCTGGCAGAAGCCCCCGGCCAGCAGCACGACGATGAGCAAAGTATGGTGATGTTGGACACTTTCCGTACCCCCCTCTCTCTCCCTCAGCAGCCACGACACCGCTTTCATGATTCTTAAAAGCACGAGTGAACCGTGCCGTCGGGAACTCGGCCCATCAGAGGCAGAGAATCGTGGAGGCCCCAGAGAATACCAGGTCAGGCTCGCTAATGATATGCCAATAGCGTTTACTCTACGTGTGCTCCGGATGGCATTTTAATAAAAAATGTTATTGAGGCGTTTATATATTTACACATCAAACTCAACCATAAAACAAAACAAACCAACAGGGCTGCAAATAATCAAACCAACTAAATACCTAACACCCCACCATCCTGCCTCCCAACCTCCCTATTTTACCCCTTCCCCCCACTGCTGACATCTTAGCTGTTCTCAAGAAAGTCGATGAACGGCTGCCATCTCCGGGCAGACCCCTCTTAAGGCGAACATTATCTTCTCCAGCCTAAGATACTCTGCCAGGTCAATCACCCACACCCCCAATTTCAGTGGCCCCGAGTCCCTCCATTCTAACAATATCCGTCTCCGGGCTACCAGGGAGGCAAAGGACAAGCTATCGGCCTTTCTTGCCCCCTGGACTCTCGGGTCTTCTGACACTCCAAAGATCGCCACTTCTGGACTCGGAACCACCTTCATCTTCAAGGTTCCAAAAGGCTTTGATACCGCAGTCAAGGTGACAGAAAATTGGGGTTTGGCGTCAAATCAGTGACCGCTGCGATTCTGGGGTCGGAACCTCTTCCCCGCCGAATCGTGTTTCCCTATTCCGGCTTCAGCCAACAGAGAATTCTGCCCTTGTTCTTTCTGTTTCAATGGTTGGATGCTGTCGTTGTAAGACCGATTTCTTTTGTTACTGCATTGATTGTAGACCTCTAACCTGCAAAGGGAAGGGGAACATTACAATGACCATCATTATGGAAGTGTTAACATGAAATAAGGTACTATCCCCAATCTAGAAAATGCTAGAATACATTGAAAATGGGAGAAAAATGTGCTAGGACATGCATTTGTCATGTTTTGGTCTCAATTATTAGACAATCTTTAGCTTTTGGAAAATTGGCCCTGCTTTTGAAGGTTAAAGAAATCAAAGTACCTGCTATACACCATTGGTTGACAGGAAATCTGCTTTTAAATGGAAATGAAACAGCCACTACAACATTTTAAAAAGGCCATATGATGTTTCAGTTTCAATTGAGTCCATTGCTGACATTTACCAGGAGATGTTTTGACAGCTGAAGCAACTATGAATGCTTGGCTGAGTTTCAAATGTTCCAGAACCACATATCTCGATTAGGTTGAGGGGGTACACATTTTAATTGACAGCTTCAAGAGAATATTAAACAATTATTTTTCTTTGATGCTGTAAGTGGACATATATTAGTCTTTATAACAATTTTAACATGAGTGGATTTACATTTTCTGATTGGATTTTATATGTGAGAATTTTCTTAGTATGAAGTGCTGATATGATAGCTCTATTATAGTGTTAAAAGTTTATTTCATCCTCAGATTTTCCTTTGGTAGAGTGTAAGTGAGCGGCTGTGGAGGATATATGGGGGAGAATAGGTTTTAGGTTTTTAGGTTAGTCGCATGGAGATATTGTGGGAATGGAAGTGGCATGGGTGTATGGGCATGGAAATAGGTTTGAGTATGGGGGTATGGAGGTGGCTTGGGTGTATGGAGCTGAGGTGGGATATGTGGGGGGGAATGATTGAATTGGATTTGTTTAATGTCACGTGTACCAAGGTACAGTGAAAAGTATTGTTCTGCGTACAGTTCAGACAGATTATTCTATATATGAAAAGAAAATACATAGACACAGGCATTAGGTGAAGCAAACAGGAGTGCAGTACTATTCAGCAAACAAGACGTGTGAAGGGGTCAGATCAGTCCATAAGAGGGTCATTTAGGAGTCTGGTAACAGCGAGGAAGAAGCTGTTTTGAACCTGTTAGTCCGCGTTCTCAGACTTTTGTATCTCCTGCCCGATGGAAGAAGTTGGAAGAGTGAATAAGCCGGGTGGGAGTGGTCTTTGATTATGCTGCCCGCTTTCCCAAGGCAGCAGGAGATGCAGACAGAGTCAATGGATGGGGTGGACTGTGCTGTGTTCACGACTCTCTGTAGTCTCTAATGGCCTTGGGCCGAGTAGTTGCCATACCAGACTGTGATGCAGCCAGATAGGCTGCTTTCTCTGGTGCATCAGTAAAAGTTGATAAGAGTCAATGTGGACATTCTGAATTTCCTTAGTTTCCTGAGGAAGTATAGGCATTGTTGTGCTATTTTGGTCGTAGCATCGACGTGGGTGGACCAGGACAGATTGTTGGTGATGAAGGTGATATCAGGAGATATAAGGTGGTCTAGCGTTTTTGGGGGAATGGAGGTGGCATGGGGGGAGTTGGTGGAGGTTGAGGGATGAGGGTTTGAGGGTGTCATATTCACCATTCAGATGGGGAATTCCAGCTTGTTAGCCTGGCTATTCACCAGCCTCCGGAGGCACTGGGCAGGATTCCACCCCATCCCGGTGATTGGTCTGCCAGGTCAGGAAGTTCCCAAACTCAATATCCCTCTCTCCTCCACGAACATCCAGTGGGAACGTTCAGTCAGCTGTGAGTGCTGACACTATAAATGGTAACTTCTTGAAGTATCAGCGTTATTTGATGTTAAACTGCAACTTTACCTTTCGCTGAACAGGGCAGAACATGAATCACATCACTTAAATGATATCAGGTCAAATAAAGAAATAATGTTTTTTGGATCCTCTCCATACAGAGATACTAAAAGGAACAAACATAACCACTGACACACTTATTTACCTGCAAAATTGAAATGCATTAAATATTCAGGAGCTCCTACCTGAGAAATGTGATTAGCATGCAAACGGAATCTGTCAAAATTCACTTCAAAGAACGTGGCTTTCTGCCTGGCTCAGATCAGATTTGTCTCTCCCCAACACACATGTGTTGAGTGTTAACACACTCTGGCTTGGTAAATTGTTCAGTGGCTGTTGCTACGGAAACGGTAGGTAAGTTGCTAATGGCCTGCGTGTAGCTCGAATAAGACACACTTGATACAACAGAGATAAATGTTTCTGAACACATTCTGAGCAGACCAGCAGAACAAAAGTGTTTCTAACAGCTGAATAGTACACTGTGAATAATGGTATGGCCGTGTTACCATAGATACAGGAAGCAATAATGGAAGCGCACTGTGTCTACAAGCCTGGTTATATAATCCACTATCATTATCATTTTTAGTTACAGCTATCATTATTTTGGTTACCTGTCTTAATATCTCCTTATGTGACTTGTGTCAAATTTGTTTTTATCCCGTTCCTGTCAGTGACTTGGCTATTTTACTGTATTACAATTGCTATATCAATGCAAGTTGTTGTTCCTGATTAAGTAAATCAGGGGTGCGGCGGAGAATTTAAACAACAAGTGTCTGGAAGCTCGGGGGTCACGCTTGCAGGCTGAACAGAGGTGCTACACAAGGCAACCGCCCAATTTGGACCTCTGGGGCTGGACTCTCCGATTCTGAGGCTATGACTCCCACCCCGGCGTGGGAACGGTGGCATTTTACGCCAGAGAAACTGGCGCAAAACGGCCACCGATTCCCTGTTTTGCTGGGGGCTAGCAGAATGGCAGCGTAGAGCACCCAGCTCCAGCTGCTGATACACCCCAGAGAACTGCCGGATCCGTGGCCGCGCATGCGCACGGTGACGGCCTGCAGCAGCCGCTCCGTGCTTCATGGCGGCGGCCGCTCGCAGACCTGGCCCGCAAAATAGTCTCCTCCTTCGGATGGCTCGCGCATCCCGGACCACCACGCCCCCCCCCCCCCCCCACATTGCCCCCAGCCTCGAATACTGTTCCCCCATGGCCGGTCCGGGGGGGGGGGGGGGGAGCATCGGGGGCGGGCCTCAGACAATGTCCTGAGGCCGTCGATACGCAGCGTGGCATACTCTCCGAATATGCCGCTTTGGAGGGGGCGGAGCATCGCGAAAGCGGCGCCGCCCCCCGATTTGGTCGCAAACTTGGATTCTCTGGCCGGTTGCCGAACGCGATTTGGGCGTCGCCGACCGGAGAATCCCGCCCCAGTTCTCCCCCCGCATGGAGAGGAGGTTTCATCGTGGGTGGTCGCTTGTCATTTTAAATCTCCACCCTGCTCCTACTCTGGCCACTCTGTCCTTGACATCCTGCACTACCCCAATGGGGCCCAACAGAAGCGTGAGCAACAGCCTCTCATATTTCCATCTGGTACTTCAGAGCCTTCCGGGCTCAACATTGAGTTGAACAATTTCAGGTCATAGACATTGCCGCTATATTTTGTTTTCGGACGGCAGTTGCGGGCAATGATTTTGTGTTGGTCGCCTTCAGCTCCTCCAGACCCACATTTTTCTTTTTGTTTATTTGTCCCATTACCTTCTCCGTTTGTCTTTTACCATAATTCCTTTCACCGTTTGATCACTCCTGCCTTCCGCTCCATCACGGGCCTCCCATTTTGTTCTTTCCTCACTCTATCCTTCCCCTACCGTACTTAAAAGCTGTTCCGCCTCCAATCTTTGCTAGTTTTTCTGTATATATACCTTTTTATACCTTTGCTTGTTCTGAGATAGATCATCAGTCTGAAATGTTATCTCTGTTTCTCTCTCCACAAGCCCTGCCTGACCTGCTGAGCATTTCCAGCATTTTATGTTTGAATTGAGATTAGATTCCCGACATCTGCGATATGATGCTTTTGTATTATTTGGTTCCGTTGTGTTCAGACCATTTGGATTAGATTCTTAGGCCAGCTGGTTAAGCAACTGGCCTCAAGTATAATTAACAACAGTGAAATTCATAATATTTGGAAGGGCGATTATGCTCATCAGTCACTAATTAATAAATCACAGGCTCTTAGCTAAAATCCACACTACCATTGCTGCACTTGCATGAAAATTGTTCTGTCATTGCCCATCTATCATATCCATTGCATTACCAGTAATAGACATGAGGGCACAGATATCTCATTCTAATGTGCCATTGTGATGTGCGGGTGTAGACAATCTGTCAAGCAACACAGCTCTCCTTGATCCTCTGACCAGTCCCACACAATCAATACTACGTCGCTTCCCCAGGGAATTTGCTACTCAAGGTTAAGGTCAAGATCCAGTCAAACCGTTATTGTTGCCACAGATTTTGATAGCGAACAGATTTTGATAGCGAACACTCTTGCTCTTTAACTTGCTCTTAAACCGAGTCCATCACAGAGATGTTAGTACTGGGTGTCGGATGCGCAGGTGATAATAAGGGATGGTGGTGGACTGCCTTCCTATTAGGGCTCGAGAATTGTCAGGTACAATAAGGGTGTTGATTCATGAATCATTGGATGTTTGTGGGGGGGGGGGGGGGGGGGGGGGGGGCGATGGAGTATTGAGCCAGGAATGGGAAAGCAACAATGGCCCGTAACTTCCTCGGAGTGACAATCAGTGACGAATTGCCACGGCATAGTCACTTACCTTTGCCCGACAGGGAAGCAGAAAGTCGAGTGTTGGGCTGGGGTGGGGGTGAGTGTTAGGCCAGGTTGAGGTGGGGGGGGGGGGGGTCATCCGACCTGGGGGGTGGCGGGAGTGGGGGGGTGGTCTTCATTCATGTCTGGGGGTTGAAGCACAGACTGAAATCATGCAAGCTTAATTTGCCGCCAAGAATGCTCAAACTGCTGCCATCATGGCTGTCAACACCAAGAGCTGAAGGGCCTGCAACATCTTACAGCAGCCAGCAATCTACTCCAACCCATCGCTGAGGTGCTGCCCTGGAGGAGTGGCAGGGCAGCTCTGGAAAATAACTTGCTGACCTTATTCTCCCACCATCGCCACTCCATCAGTGCCCTTGCTGCTGCCTCTCAGCCAGCCAGTTATCCCAGATATCTACTGCCCATGTTAAAGTGGTGCAGTCCTCACCAACTATGTGTCATACACTGTGCCTGGTGCCAATGGCTGTGCCATCATGATGGCAAGGTGATTATTCAGGATACAGCAGATCTCGCTGAATTACGATGCATACTTTGCATAGTAGTCCAAGCATTGCATAAGGACACTAATGGTTTGCTTGATAATGTTTTGTGTTGTATTACAGCTCTCATATGTGCATGTTTCTCTTGCCTGCTGGAGTCATGAGGTGAGCTGATAGCCCTTGTTACCCAGAAACCACCTCTGCTTTTTCAAGGCCATAGACACTTTTGCTGCCACTGGCAATGCTGTCCTCACCCTACTTTGAGGCTGCATGTCTGCCTGCAACAGGGTGCAGACTTCAACGAGCAGTTCCGAGTGAAACAAAAACTGTTCCTCAGTGAGGTCAAGATAGGAGAACTCCCTTAAGTTCCTGGGTTAATATGATCCCCTGCTGGCTGTCCTACCCACCCCACCACTTCCCATTTCTTCCACTGTATCACCTCTGCTGCTTTTTCGTCTCATGCTGTTGGTCAAGGGAGATAGAAGCAACAGCACCCTCGACTGGGAGGAAATTATGTGATATGAGAACCTATGGCCTTCACCACATACCACACCACTGTGTAGACTTCTCTGACATCAAGTAGCACTACAAACCTCCAAACATTTCAGCTATCTCAAAACAGTCAGTGGAAATAAATTAGTAACCAACTTAAAAGTGGCTGATGAACCCTTTATAGAGCACTGCAGGAGGAGATAGGGGGCCCTTCCTGCTGCTGAACATATTTGACTGCGAGATTAAGTAAGAGATTTTACAACACCAGGTTAACTGCGAATTGACTGCGAGATTAGGACAGAGCATTAGCTGGAGTCAAATCAGCACTACACATTAATTAACACCATAATTTCCTCCGCCTACTCTGCAAGCCTCCAGTGCATGCTGCCAGCACCTGTACAGTCAACCTCATCAAAATGGCATCCAGAACGACAAAAGCCAGACTGTATGTGCAGCACGGCCTCCATTTTTGAAGTTAAAAGGCAAACATAATGCTGAAAACATGGCCAATGCGCAAATTAATTATGTGACCATCACATTTTCATACCCTTGTGCTTCAGCATCGTGTGTAACATAGACCACCAATTGAGTAAGGATACCCATTCCATTTGGGAGGCCCATATCCATCTGCCAGAATCTCTATGGTCTAAAACATGTCTTGGTCAAGAGTTGGAGCAAAGGGGCTCTGATTTCAAAAGCAAGATTGGTCTAACTTGTGTTTTACAAAGTGATTTCAGATAGCAGTATCGTCCAACCAATTGCTGTGCGGGCAATCTCGCTTTTGTTTGAGATTGTCCAAACTTGTTTCCTGTAGAACTTTTCTTATTGGCAAAGTTTTATCAGGATGTAATGTTAGATCAACAAGCAGATTAATCCAAATGTTAACTATCAATTTGTTGGTATTATTAATATCGAAGGAAAGTACAAGGCAATGCATTGGGGACTACTAACCAATCCAAGACAGCTCTCAGCACAGAATACTTAAGAATTACTGAAAGTGGTCCCATTTATAAGTCTAGATGGACAACCTCCAACAGATTGCTCTAAATCTATCCATACTGAGATTATTGGCAGGTGGTCTTTGTGTGTCGTATGTTACTCCAGCATTAGATGGCGATGTGGCACTGCATACACTCCATTCCCACTGGGGGTGTTATTTACATGGAAGATAACATGATTTTGCATGGTTACAGATATCACACCTGACTAATGGCCGCTGAGACTTTGGTTTGGGGGTCATTTTAATTTCTGTGCTAGTATAGAACAGTTGATAGTGAGTTAACAGCCTTTTTATATCTTTCCCCATTTTTATTTCCATTGAATTCACATTCGCTATAATTCCTCCACAATCTGTTTGATGCTTCTTAAATTCCATGAACTCAACACTTCCTGATCACTTACCAACTGATTACTTCGGATTGCCCTGTGGAATCCTAATGACCATCCACCATCTTCAACATTCCCCCCTCCCCCACCAACATACCATGGCTAGTGTGTACCATCTGCAAGATGCACTGCAGTAACTCACAAAGGCTTCTTCCAAAGTACCTCTCCATCTCGACCACATGGGACCACCACCATATCCAAGTTCTCCTCCACCCTGACTTGTAATCCCTTCACCATCACTGGGTCAACATTTTGAAATTTCCTCGCTAACTTCACTACGGGTGCACCTTCACCAAACAAAGTGCAGTGGTTCAAGAAGGCATGCATATTAATTAGGAGCAGTGATGGTTACACAGCCCCCTTAAGCCTGCTCTGCCATTTGGTAAGATCCTGACTGATCTGATTGTAACCTCGCGCCCTCCCCCAATAACATTTCACCTCCTTGTTTATCAAGAATCTATCTAACTCGGCCTTAAAAACATTCAAAGACTCTGCTTCCACCGCTTGCTGAGGAAGAAAGTTCCAAAGACTCACTACACTCTGAAATGGCTGACCCATTATTTTTAACCAGTGACCCCTTGTTCTAGATTCTCCCACAAGAGGAAACATCCTCTCTACATCCATCCTGTCAAGACCCGTCAGGATCTTAGATGTCTCACTCAAGCTCCCCCTTATTCTTCTAAACACCAATGGATACAAGCTTAGCCTACCTAACCTTTCCTCATAATACAACCCATCCATTCCTGGTATTAGTCCAGTAAACCTTGTCTCGACTGCTTCCAGTGCACTTACCTTCTTCATTAAATGAGACCAATACTGTACACAATACTGCAAATGTGGTCTCACCAGTGTCCTGTACAACTGAAGCACAACCTCCATAATTTTATATTCATTTCCTCTTGCAATAATGATAACATTCTATTAGCTCTCCTAATTACTTGTTGTACCTGTATGCCAGCCTCTTGTAATTCATATACTTGGACTCCCAGATCATTCTGCATATCAGAGCTCTGCAATTTTTCACCATTTAGATAATATGCTTATATTTTTATTCTTCCTGTTGCCAAAATGGATAATTTCACATTTGCCCACATCATATCCCATTTGCCAGATCTTTGCCTATCTTTGTGTCATCAGCAAATTTAGCAACCATGGGCTGGATTCTCCAATTGTGAGGCTATGCCCTCACGCCGGCGTGGGAACGTTGGTGTTTTCCGCCCAGATATTTGGCACAAAACGGTCACCAATCCTCCGTGTAGCTGGGGGCTGGCATGCCGGCAGCGCAGAGCCCCCGGCTTTAGCTGCCAATACTGCCCGGAGAATAACCGGGTCCGTGGTCGTGCCACATGGCGCTGGCCACTCGTGGGCCCAGCCTGAAAAATAGTGCCCCCCCCATTAGTCGGCTCGTGAGCCCCGAACCACCCCCCAACAGTGCCCCCAGCCCCTGCCAAAGTCCCCCCTGACCGCAGATAGGCCCTCCCCCAACTGTAGCACCGCTGGACTGAGTCCGCATCCGCCATGCCGAGTTCCCGACGGATGAGATCATGAGAGACCCAAGCCATCGGGATCTCAGCTGGTCGGGGGCGGAGCATCGGGGGGGTGGGCGTCAGGAAGCATCCTCAGGACGTTGGTACGGCGCACGGCGTAATCTCTCAGTACGCCGCTTTGGAGGGGGCGGAGCATGGCGAAAGCAGTGCCGCCCCCGATTTGGTCGTGAATGGGGATTCTCTGGCCAATTGGCAAACGCGATTTCGGCTTCAGCGACCAGAGAATCCTGCCCCGTGGGCCCGACGCCGGCTCCAAGAGCGGCACAAACCATTCCAGCGTCAGGCCACCCGGACGTTGCGGAATCCTCCGCAATTCCGGGGGCTAGGCCGGCGGCGGCGGGGTTGGCGCCGTGCCAACCGATGCCGAAGGGCCGGCACGAGTTGACGCATGCGCAGAACCGTCGGCGTGTTCTGGCACATGCACAGAACCGCTGGCATGTTTCCTGCGCATGCACAGGGGGTTTCTTCTCCGAGCCGGCCATGGCAGAGTCTTACAGAGGCCGGTGCGGAGGGTAAGAGTGCCCCCAAGGCACAGGCCCACCCGCAGATCGGTGTGCCTCGATCGCGGGCCAGGCCACCGTAGGGCCCCCCCCGGAGCCGGATCCCCCCAAGGACCCCGCTAGATAGCCAACAAGCCAGGTCTCGCCGGGATGGACCATGTCCATTTCACGCCGGCGGGACTGACCAAAAACGGGCGGCCGCTCAGCCCATCGGGGCCCGGAGAATTGCGGGGGGGGGGGCCACTGCCAACAGCCCCTGACCGGCGTGGCGTGATTCCCGCCTCTGCCCGAAAACTGGCTGCAGAGAATTCGGCAGCCGGCGTCGGAGCGGAGGGTCGGGATTCACGCCGCCCCACGGCGATTCTCCGACCTGGCTGGGGGGGTAGGAGAATCCAGCCCCATATCTTCGGTCTCTTCATCCAAGTCATTTATATAAATTGTAACAAGTTGAGACCCCAGAACTGATCTCTGTGACACACCATTTGTTACATCCTGCAAACCTGGGAAAGACCCATTTAGGCGTACTCTCTGTTTCCTGTTAGCGAGGCGATCTTCTATCCATGCCCTATCCATGCCAATGTGATATTCTTGACCTTTTCTAAGTGCAAAAACTCCACAAGGTCACTTTTTTAAAATGCATTTTTATTAAGCTTAGCTTTTAACATTTTATACAAATCAAAACATCAGTAAAACACGTGTCAACAATGGAAAAAGCTCCTACCAAGAAATATCGCAATCCACCCTAAAGGAAAAAAACATAGAACACCGCCCCCTCCAACAATCTCCCCAACAACTAACAGCAACCAGACCCTTCAAGTGTAATATGAGCGGCCGCCATGTACAATAGAACCCGTCGATTGGCTCCCTCGCAGTGAACTTGACCTTCTCAAGGTACAAAAACTCCATCAAATCACCTAGCCATGCCGTGGCACGAGGTGATATTGAAAATGAAAATCGCTTATTATCACGAGTAGGCTTCAATGAAGTTACTGTGAAAAGCCCCTAGTCGCCACATTCCGGCGCCTGTCCGGGGAGGCTGGTACGGGAATCGAACCGTGCTGCTGACCTGCAGCCACCTCACCGTCCTCAGCTCCAACTGGTCCGACACCCCATATATAGCTGCTAATGGACATGGCTCTAAATCAATGTTCAGGATTGCCAATATGTTGAAAAAAGTCCCTCAAAACCCACCAATTTGGAACAGGACCAGACCATGTGCACGAGCACCACTCACAGCCATCCCCAACATCCCCAAACATAAGACCCACTCTGGCCCTGGTGAGGCGCAACCCGAACACCACCCCGAGCTGTATCAAAATCAACCTCGCGCAGGATGACGTAGTTTTCACCCCATGGAGGGATTCACCCCCCCCTCCAAAAGGGGCCCCAACTCCTCTTTTCAAATACATGATAGGATGGGAATAGAGGGATACAGACCCTGGAAGTGTAGAAGATTTTAGTTTAGACGGGCAGCATGGTCGGCGCAGGCTTGGAGGCTCGAAGGGCCTGTTCCTGTTCTGTACTTTTCTTTGTTCTTTGTCCTCCCACATGGCCTGCCCATCCTTCATGATCTGTCCACACATCCCAGCCTCCCCCAACCCCATATAAGAGACGATGCTCTCCAGCAAACTGTGTGGAGGCGCCACCGGGAATGTCGAAAATACCCACCGAACAAAATCCCGCACCTGAAAGTACCTGACTATATCTGCCCTCCAAGTCCCATCCTCTCCTTCAACTCCTCCCAGTTGGCAAACCATCCCTCCAGAAACAAGTCCCTCACCCTCTCCATCCCCCCCCCACTCCTCGATCCCCCAAATGCGGCACCCAACTTCGCCCTAAGGTCGCTTACCCACGACGAAGCACTGGGTAGAACCAGAGTCCTCCATCCAAGCAGAGCCGGCCTATGGGCTCTGCCTTTGCCCCGTCTGCAGTCCCGGTGAGTCTGAGACAGGAACCAAAGGGCAAGGCTCCAAATAATGCCCAAGAATTCCTGACATGGTGCTGAAGGAGACCCAAAAGCTCAGAAGTTCAGGCCAAGACCAGAACATGAGCGTATAAACCCTGTGAACGATGCTCGCACCTATCCTCTACCTCCGGAAAAGAAACACCCATCCGTGCCCTGGTCAGATGTGCCCTACGCACCATTTTGAACTGAATCAAACTGAGCTGAGCACATGAGGAGGTGGAGTTGACTCTGTGTAGATTTCACTCCACACCCCCCCCCCGCCCCATCAAAAACCTGATCCAGCTCCCTCTCCCACTTCCCTTTGCCTCATCCAACAGGGCTTGTTCCACCGACTATAGATATCCAATATCTTCCCGTCCCCCAGCTCAACCATCGAAAGAACCTTATCCATCAGCGAGGGCGAAGGTGCCAAGGGGAAGGAAGGAATACCCTGACCCAAAATGTTCAGCATCTGATAATACCGAAACAGATTAGTTCTTGGAAGCTGGAACGTGTCCAACCACTCCACAAAACCTGCGAACTTCACTTCCATAATCATGGCCTCGAACCCCTCCAACCCCGTCTCACCACAGGCCCAAAACGACGAATCCAAGGCTCTCAGGACAAAATGCTGGTTACTGCAAAGTGGGGCTAACAGGTTGAAATGCTGCCGAAACTGTCGCCATATCCTCAGAGTGGCCACAATCACCGGACATGTCCACTTTGCAGGGGAAAATGGAACCCGGGGCCATAACTAAGGCCCTCATGGAATGTGGACGTCACTAGCAAGGCCAGCACTTGTTGCCCATCCCCAATTTCCCTTAAGAGTCAACCACATTTCTGTGGGTCTGGAGTCACGAGTAGGCCGGGTCAGGTAAGGGCGGCAGATTTCCTTCCTGAAAGACATTAATGAACCAGATGGATTTTTACGACCATTACTGATAACTTAACGTTTAACTTTACTGAGACAAGCTTCCAGATTTATTTTATGAATTAAATTGAAATTTCACCAGCTGCCATGGTGGGATTAGAACCTGTGTCCACAGAGCATTAGACTGGGCCTCTGGTTTACTAGTCCAGTGACATTACCAATATGCCCCATCTCCTTTTGAATGAATAAAGTAAATTAAAATTCATAAATAATTATAACTCATCATGTGAACGAATAAAATTAATCTATACTATATGTTAGTCTCTATCACATAATATATTCTCATAATACAAAAATATTGTATCAGAAATATTTTAATTCATTTACCCTAAACGGGCATGAGAGGCCCATCCCTAATTGTCCTTGAAATGGTGATGGTGAGCTGCCTTTTTGAACACTGCAGTCCATGTGGTATATGTACACCCACAGTTCTGTTAGGGAGGGAGTTCCAGGATTTTGACCCAGCGTCAGTGAAGGAACGGTGATATATTTCCAAATCAGGATGATAAATGGCTTGGAGGGGAACTTCCAGGTGGTGGTGTTCCCATGTATCTGTTGCCCTCGTCCTTCTGGATGCTGGCAGTCATGGTTTTGGAAGGTGCTGTCGAAGGAACCTTGGTGAGTTCCTGCAGTGCATCTTGTAGATGGTACGCAGTGCTGCCACTGTGTGTCAGTGGTGGAGGGATTAAATGTTTATTGTGGTGAATGGCTTATTAATCTAGAATCATAGAATCGTAGAATTTACAGTGCAGAAGGAGGCCATTCGGCCCATCGAGTCTGCACCGGCCTTTGGAAAGAGCACCCTACTCAAGCCTACGTCTCCACCCTATCCCCGTAACCCAGCTTGTCCTGAATAGTGTCAAGCTTCTTGAGTGTTTTTGGAGCTGCACTCCCCCAGGCAAGTGAAGAGTATTCCGTTACATTCAAGGGCAGCATGGCAGCACAGTAGGGGGGGGGGCAGCACAGTGGTTAGAGGAGGATTCAGGGGCTAGACCGACACCAGCAGGGTTCACGCCGTGCCAGCCGGCCCCGAAGGGCTTGGCGCCACGCCAACCGGCGCCGAAGGGCCTCCGCCGGCTGGCGCGAGTTGGCACATGCGTCGGAGCGCCAGCGTGCACTGGCGTCGTCCCAGAGCATGCGCAGGGGGGTTCTTCTCCGCGCCGGCCATTGCAGACCGATACAGCGGCCGGCGCGAAGGGAAAGAGTGCCCCCACAGCACAGGCCCGCCCGCAGATCGGTGGGCCCCGATTGTGGGACAGGCCACAGTGGGCACCCCCCCACCCCCGGGGCCAGATCCCCCTGCGCCCACCCCCAAGGACTCGGCAGGCCGCCCGCAGAGCTCCAGGTCCCGCCGTTACGGACCTGGTTTGATTTACGCCGGCGGGACCGGCCGTAAACAGGCAGCCATTTGGCCCATCGCAGAGCGGTGAATCACTGGCGGGGGGGGGGGGGCTGACAACGGCCCCCAACCGGCAGGATGCGATTCCCGCCCCCACTGAAATACCGGCGCCGGGGTATCCGGAAGCCGGCGGCGGGGCAGGATTCATGCCGCCACCCAGGCGATTCTCCAGCCCGGCGGGTGGTCGGAGAATCTCGCCCATGGCCTCCCGGGTCCAGTTTCACATGCACCACTTTAGTGATTACCCTAAAAACATCCTTCCAGTAAACCTCCAGCTTTGGACAGGAACAAAACATATGAACGTGATTAGTGCCCCCCCCTCCCCCGCAACGGTCACACACATCTTCTACTCCTTCAAAGAATCGGGTCATCCTTGCCCTCGTGAGGTGTGCTCTGTATACCACCTTCAGCTGTATCAGCCCCAACCTCGCGCACGAGGTGGAGGCGTTCACTCTCCGGAGCACCTCACACCAGAACCCCTCCTCCACATCCTCTCCCAACTTTTCCTCCCACTTTGCTTTGATCCCTTCCAGTGGTGCCTTCGCCTCTTCCAAAATAGCCCCGTAAACCGCCGATACTACCCCCTTCTCCAGTCCCCCTGTCGTCAGCACCTCCTCCAGCAATGTGGAGGCCGGCTCCACTGGGAAGCTCTGTATCTCAATCTTGAACCTGCATGTATCTAAACATTTCCCCCTGCTCCAGCCCATACTTCCCTTCCAGCTCTTTCAATCCTGCAAACCAACCCCTAAGAAACAAATCTTTTAGTGTCGTAATCCCCTTGTCCTCCCATTTCTGAAAATTTCCATCCCACCTCCCTGGCACAAATCTGTGGTCCCCCGAATCGGCATTTCCCTTGACCCTGCCCCCAACCTGAAGTGTTGGCGCAACTGCCTCCAAATTCTCAATGAAGTTATTATTACCGGACTCTCTGAGTATTTCCCCGGGGCCATTGGGAGCGGCGCTGTTGCTAGTGCTTTCAATCCCGACCCCCTGCACAAACTCTCCTCCATTCTGACCCACTGGGAATCAACCCCTCTGACCCAGCTCCGCACCTTCTCCATTCGCCGCCCAATGATAATACATCAGGTTCGGAAGACCCAAACCCCCTGCGTGCCTTCCCCTCTGTAGCAGCACCTTTCTAACTCTGGCCACCTTCCCTCCCCATATGAACGAAGTAATCATTCCTTCAATCTCTCTGAAAAATGCTTTTCGCAGGAAAATTGGCAGGCATTGGAAAATAAGCAGAAATCACGGCAACACATTCATTTTAATCGCCTGTACCCGACCTACTAGTGACGGAGGGAGACCATCCCACCTTTGCCAGATCAGCTTTCACTCTCCCCACCAAACTGGAAATGTTGTACCTACTGAGCAACCCCTTTTATGAATCCTAACTTCTGTATTGCTAAGTTACATTCACTATTGCGTTATGGGCTATGCTAAATCGGATTGAATCGAATGTCGACTCCACAGGTAAAGAGCTGGAGAACCAGGGAGGGTTCCAAAGGCCCATGGTTCAGGGGTCCTCCGGTTGGGGTGAGCTCTGCTGTTCCCCTGCTTCCTCTGCAGTGGGGCTACACTTCTGAGGAGTGCCAACACCTGGTGGACCCCTGCCTGAGCCATGCCCATCCCCTTGATGAAAGAGCTGGGGTATGTGAGTCCAGAGGAGCGGCCTGGATGGGCTCCCAGATGACAAGAAGCTCTCTGAGCATTCAAAGGAACAAGCAGAACTCAGCAGTGTGAACAATCAGGAGCCTGGAAGCAGCACCATACGGGTGTGTTTAAAACACATACTGCAGCAATGGTGATCTGAGCCAGACCACCCTGATCCCTAGGAGGACACCCTGAGCCCATGGACTTGGTACCAAGTTGTTCCCGCTACTGCCCCCCCCAGAGGGCCTGTAAGTTTTGAGGTTTTTTGATAGTTTTTTATCCTCCCGACCCCCCCTCCGTAGCCACGGCGCCAAGCCCCCGCTTGTAAACACTAATTTGCATACACGTGACCTCCGCCTAAGAGGGGTGGAGCATAAGGGAGGGGTGGAGCATAAAGTATCCAAACCATTAATGATATTTAAATCCATCCAAATGACAGTTTTGCATGGATCAGTCGGCGCAGGGCGCAAACCTTGATTTCGCCGCCAGTGACGGGCCAGAGCGTGGCGTTGGAATCAGCGCCGGGAGCAAAACGCATTTTTTTTTATTTCACGCGATTCTCCGCCTGATCGCGAGTCTCACTTCCGGCGTTGCGAAGTGGAGAATCCGGCCCAGAATCTCGTCAGTAAAAGTTGTGTTCAGATGCATATCGGTTTGAATTTCGTCAGGTCAAGTTCTCAAAAGATATTTTGTCTTATATAAACAGGTATGTATTTTATCATATTTCTGGTTTTGCTTCTGTTTTTTTTAAAATAATTTTTATTGGAATTTTTTACAGAAAATATAAAAATATAACAACAAGTATAGCAACAGGCAGTAATATGCAACTAACAGCCCCATAACACCCACAATTCCCCCCATACCGTAACATCACATGTATCACACTCCCCCCCTGGTTTTGCTTCTGTAATGTTGCCCCGGCTGAATGTAAAGCATCCTCCCCCCAAAATGCTAGAGAGAGGGAGAGCTGTTGTTTTTTTCCCTTATTGCACTTATTGCACCCTTTGGCCACAGCGCTATAACATGCTGAAGCATTTCAAACTGTCGCCCTTGTGTGTCCGTGATGTGATGTGATGAGATGACTTGGAACAAGTTACTGGCAGACGCTGCTCTGTCCCAAGGACCTGATTGAGAACATTAGCCTTATTTTCAAAAGAAGCAGCAGGGATATTTTAAAGAATGTCAGCTTCTCCATCTGTTCTGGGCTCAGAGCATACTGACGAAAAGAGATGGCAACCCTGGTAGAGACTGTTTTTTTCCCCTTCAGATGGCACAGTTGGCAGAAAGTTGGCTCCGCCATGCTTCCAGACTGCCAGAAAAAGAGGGGGAGTGTCAGGTTTGTCGAACTACTTTGGCTCAGCGAGGTAAGAGAATATAATTACCTCAGCTTTTGTCTGTGTTATATTCCATTCCAGCTTTTCAATCAGAGAGCTACATCCAGATGTCACCGCTATAATCAATCTTTCCGCTGGGCATGTCACCACCACCTTCTGCTACGTTTAATGCAGAGAGAAATGGATCAAGTTAGTCATGTCCACTGTGTGATAGGGAGTGTGGGAGATAGCCATGATTGAGATCTCCAACTGATGCTGGAATCATCTGAACTCTTATCTGTTCATATTTCTGGTCAAGGTTGTACAACCTTAATGGCCTGGATATTGTTCTTAGCTGTTGGCAAAACAAATGGGTATGGTGATGTAGTGGCTAAGTTACAAAAACAATAATCTAGGGCAGGGCTTTCCGTGGGTGTCAGAAGAGTCGTGGAGTCCACACCGGTAATAATTCTGTACTTCATAGAGAGAAGCTGCTCCCCTGTAAAACAAGAATTTAACAAGCCATCGACTCAGCATGAAGCTCAGAGGTAACATCATTGAAAGGTGCCCTTGCATCAAGCCACCCAACAAGACCCAACAGTTTCTCTCAGTGACCACCCGACTCCAACTGCGTTCAAAATCCCTTCTCTTCCCAACAGCCTCCCCCTTCCCTCCTTCAATTAGCACAGCAACAATCCCGAGGTGTTAGCATGTTTGCTATAAGTGCAAAGGAATTTTTGACTGCAAGCCAGGTAGAAAGATCTTTCACTTCCTTGTCCTTGCAACTGCACTAAAATTGAGACTGGATAGCAAGTCCGGTAGCAAAGTGGTTAGCACTATGGCTTCACAGCGCCAGGGTCCCAGGCTCGATTTCCGGCTTGTGTCACTGTCTGTGCAGAGTCTGCACGTTCTCCCTATGTCTGCGTGGGTTTTCTCCGGGTGCTCCAGTTTCCTCCCACAAGTCCTGAAAGACGTGCTGTGAGGTGAATTGGACATTCTGAATTCTCCCTTAGTGTCCCCGAACAGGCGCTGGAGTGTGGCGATGAGGGGCTTTTCACAGTAACTTCATTGCAGTGTTAATGCAAGCCTACTTGTGACAATAAAGATTATTATTATTATAAGTTCAACGGGCATTCGATGGACCCACTTGATTTTTCACTCAATCACCGGTCACGGGCTTGCCTGATAGTGAGCAACTTATTCTCTCATTGGCTGTTTCATTTAAACACGCTTCACCTGCAACACATAAAGCAACATTTCCACAGCTTGTTGTGCTTTGAATGAGATTTGTTCTATACAATTGGAAAGTCTTCTGAAAAGCAATTCTGAGTGGGCAATAGACACAGGTCATGCCGTGAGGGGACAGTGCAAACTCTGTGCACCCCCACGTACTGATGATGGGAAATGATGGGAGCTGGTGGTTTGTATTGGACAGAATGGTCTTTACGAGCAGGAGTGTTGTGCTTTGTGAAAATCAGAAAGTTAGAACATAGAACATAGAACATTACAGTGCAGTACAGGCCCTTCGGCCCTCGATATCGCGCTGACCTGTGAAACCTCTCTAAAGCCCATCTACACTATTCCCTTATCATCCATATGCCTATCCAATGACCATTTGAATGCGTTTAGTGTTGGCGGGTCCACTACTGTTGTAGGCAGGGTAGTCCACGCCCTCACTACTCTCTGAGGAAAGAACCTACCTCTGACATCTGTCCTATATCTATCTCCCCTCAATTTAAAGCTATGTCCCCTCGTGCTAGACATCACCATCCGAGGAAAAATGCTCTCACTGTCCATCCTATCTCTTCCTTTGATCCCGAAAGTTGTAAAACTTAGGCTGATATGGGGAAAGGAATGTCGGTACAGCTCGCTGGTGACTTGAATCTTTGATTTTAAAAAGATGAATGTTCTCAAGCTCCAGTTTGAGCCTGGGGTTGGGGGGAGGGGGGAAGCGGCAATAGGGCCCTGGCGAGCGCGGAGGGTGATGGGACCGGACGAGTTTGTTGCCATGGATCTGGAGGCGTCGGGCGAGACGTCAAAATCTTCAATGGAGAAAATACCCAGCAAGAAGCTACTGCTACTCTTCTGATTCCTGGGAATCAGAATGTTAGTTTTATCCTGGATTTTTCTGGTGACGATGTCAGTACTCAGAGCCTGAGACAGCGAGCAGCCAGTGAAAATCGGTCATTCATTGAACATATACAAAATGTCCTTCCCCCAAGGGTGAATGAGTTATTAAGGTGGAATACCTCCAGTATCTCTCATGTTCTTCATGTGTGAGCCTGGACAGTGAGCTTCAATAGTTAAGGGGACATCACAGGCATGTCGAATCCTGCCTTAATCAATGCTGGACATAAATTCATTGCACCATGGGCTACTGGATAGTTATTAAGAAGAGGAAAGCTCGGTGATTTTCTTTCTCTCCCTTGCCTGGGGCAAGTACACTTCAGTGTCCCAAGCACTGCCTTGACTCAGGTTAGACTGGGGAAGCGAACGAGGCATAGGTCCCAAAGGTCGGAGGCCGGCTTGGTTCCCGAAGGACAGCAAGTTGGCAAAAGTGGGTCCCGGGAAAAAAGTTTGAAAAACACTGGTCTAATTTGTTGCGGACATTAATTTAAACAGCCCTGTAGGATAAGGCAACAGTTTTTGGAAAGACGGTGGACTTACAATTTAGACAGTCAGGACACTATTGTATTCCATTACTGACAAATAATATTTCAAGTAGAGTTGTTAAGGATGTGTTAATGGCAGGTGAAAATGGGACTTGAGCTGATAAAAAGCTTGTTGTATTAAAACTGCAAAGGCAATTTGCGCATCCGTCTCCTCATAAGGCTGAAAAATGTAATAAAGGATACAGGGGTAAGAGATGAAGACTATACTAAACTGATAGAACAGGTTAGTGATCGCTGTGAAGTTTGTAGGAAGTACAGAAGGACACCACCACGACCGATAGTAACCCTACCTTTGGCCAGGGATTTTAACGACATTGTGGCCATGAGCCTTAAGATCTGGGATAAAGCCAATAATATATTTATTTTGCATTTTGTTAGATTTAGTAAACAGATTTAGTCAATCAACGATTGTACGAAGTAAAGAAAAGAGAGTAATTCTGGATCAAATTGTGGAAAAATGGATAGGGACAGAAATGGGCCCACCGGCAAAATTCCTTACGGACAATGGGGGAGAATTTTCTAATGATGAGTTTAGGGATATGTGTGAAAACATGAATATCACAGTTATGAATACGGCTGCGGAAAACCCATTTAGTAATGGAGTCTGTGAAAGAAACCATGCTGTAATCGATGACATGTTCCGGAAAATTTTGGCAGATAGACCGAATTACAAGCTAAATTCAGCTTTAGCATGGGCGGTGCATGCAAAGAATTCATTGCAAATAGTTCGGGGATATAGTCCCTAAAAATTAGTGTTTGGTAGAAATCCTAAACTTCCGTCCATTTTGGATGACCAGCCTCCAGCTTGGGAAGGGACTACAATTTGCTCTGCCTTTGCTGAGCATTTAAATGCATTACATAGCAGTATAAAAGCTTTTTTGGAAGCAGAAGTCTCTGAAAGAATTTGCAGAGCTTTAAGGTATAATGTACGGCCATCAAATACCGTTTTTCAGCAGGGAGACATAGTATACTATAAGAGAGACAATTTTAATGAATGGAAAGGCCCAGGGAAGATCATAGGCATCAATGGCAAAACAATTATTTTGCAGCATGGCAATCAAACTGTTAGGGTACATTCATCAAGGATAATGGGTACAGATTACAAATTTTCAAATTTAGACAGAGCAGACAGACATGACGAGGAATCAGGGTCATCTGGTACACACATGTTACAGAACTATGAGGACCCGTTAACTGATATAGACAGGGTTTCTGTAGAGGAACACAACACTTCTGATGAATTAGAACAAGCCATTTTTCCGAAAGGACAACTGCCAAAAGTTGGTACAAGAGTGACATACGTGCCTGAAGGGTCTAGTCAATGGAAGGATGCAACTGTTATTAGTAGAGCAGGGAAGGGCACTGGAAAGTATAAACATTGGTTGAATGTACAGCATTCAGGAGAGGGAGTCAAGACAATGGATTGGGAACATGAAGTTCAAAAATGGAGGGCACAGAAACGCAGTGCCAGTTCAGATAGTACATTAGATAGTGAACAGGTCCACAGGAAAAGGTCAAGAACTATTGAAAGGACATCCCACAGCAGGGAAAGATCAAGCAGCAGCAGTACAGAACGAGATACCAGGTGGGAGAGGGAACGTAGTTTATCAAGGTCTCGGAACATGAGTAAGACTACGAATACTAATAGGGGTAGAAGCCCACATGCACGTGAGATTTTGGCGGCTTCCAATAAATTAGATGAAGAAGTTATCAAAGATGCCAAAAAGCAAGAACTGCATAATTGGAGTGAATTTGTGATATACACGGAAGTACCGGATAGGGGACAAATAGCTCTATCCCACAGATAGATTTACATGGAAAAGGTTCTTCCGTATGGAAGTTATAAGGCAAAGGCCTGGCTTGTGGCAAGGGGATTTGAAGAAAACTTAGAAGATCAGGATTTAAGGGCAGATTCACCTACGGCAGGAAAGGTTATTTTAAAGACCTTCTTGGCTCTATTAGCCACAAAGGCATGGGAATGCAAATCTATAGATATAAAAGCTGCCTCTTTGCAGGTCATCAGCTCCAGAGAGACATTTTTCTTCGTCCTCCTAAAGAGGCAGCTAACACAGAAGGGGTACTCTGGAAGTTGAACAAATGTGTATATGGATTAAATGATGCGTCTAGAGTCTGGTATTTTTTGGTAAGGTCAGTTTTCTTAAAGTTTGGCTGTTGCCAGTTGAAAGCAGATCCAGCAATGTTTTACTGGCACTATAAAATAAATCTTTCTGGCATCTTTATGATGCATGGCGATGATTTTTTGTGGGGTGGTGTAGCCATCTGGGATGGCCACTTCCAACTAGGTACGGAGAAACTCGCAAAGCCTAGCGGGTAACATGGACAAGCCAAGACTCAGGAAGGCTCAGAGCCTGAAATGCATATTTGTAAGCAGGAAGTCCAGACGGTATCGAATTTTAATGTGGCCAATTATCATTTGATGGCCCATTTTCACCAAAACAAAGGACTGGTACTTAAGCAACCGGGACAGTCCCAGACATTTCGGCGCCATTCCCTGTTCAAGGGGAACGCAAACAACGGGGTCAGTGACCGCTTGGGACAGGCCCAGCCATCCAGATCCCCGCCCACTTATTGGTTAAGGAATCGAACGGAGTGATCAGGGATCACCCAATTAGTAAGGCCCAAACTGAAGGACCGCCCAAAAGAGCGCGAAAACCCCTAAGTATAAGAAGAAGAGTTCGCCACATGTTCGCTCTCTCTTGGTCCTGGTACCCCGGTCACGGCCATCGCTAAGTGCAGCAACACCAGAAGCAAGTACAAATTCAACGCTCGCTACCAGACAGATGAGCCTAGCTGAGCAGCAGTTACTCCTCCGGACCCCAGAAGATCCAGAATCGAACAGCAGCCACTGTTCTCTGACCTAAGCCGGGTGCCCGAAGTTAAGTACAGGTTGTCTTAGTCGATAGGTGTAGTTAACTAGTAGTGTTTATGTTGCATGACTAATTGTGTGTAAATAAAGTACCCTTGACCTTGAACTAACTAACTGGTGTTTGGCTCTTTTGATCGCTATCCGGTTGAAACTTGTAGTGGTATCATTTGATACCAGGCGACTCTAAGCACTCAGACATAGATAACATAGAAAGAAGGACAAATTCACTGATTGCCATAATTGGAACAGAGCCACAGAAGGAACAGAGAAAAGAGTATAGCAAAAGAAAGAACAACAGTTATTGGCGACATCTGACGGGACTTGACCCAGAAGTGACTGTGTCACTCCGAGAGAACCCACAAAAGCATTTGAATTAGAATCCAAATTGTAAAAGAAAGCACAACAGTGGGACTACTGATTTTGAAGCTATTGTAATCTCTGGTTTGAGGAAAGAATTCAGGGTTGGAAGTCAGGCTTCCGGTGCTTTTAAATATATTGGACTGGAAATCGGACAGACTAAGTTAGGGGCAACTTTACGTCAGCAATCTTATTTGGAAAGCATCAGTCCAATAGCAATTAGTCGAGGCCGGGTTTCACAACAAGACGCAATGATTTCAAAGTTGGAAAAAGAGCAACTGTGAAGTTTAATTGGACAACTGAATTGGTTAGGTAGACAGACTAGACCGGACGTGAGTTTTGATGTCTTAGAGTTGAATACAAAAATGAATGATCGCAAAGTGGAAGACATAATAAGAGCAAATAAAGCGTTGGTCAAACTAAAAATGCAGGAGTGCGTTTTGAGGTTTTAGGTGACCTTGAAACTCATAGTTTACAGTACTGCGTCCTGTGCAAATTTATGTGATGGGGTTTCAAGCGCAGGAGGTTTTAGAATTTTCCTTTTGGGGAACAATGGTAAATGTTGCCCTCTTGTGTGGGAAACAAAGAAAATAATGAGAGTGGTTAAAAGCACTTTGGCTGCTGAGACATTAAGCCTTGTAGAGGCGGTGGATATGGCCTTTTATATATCTCAGATATTGGCCAAAATTTGGGGATGAGGGGATTTGGGTAATATACCTATTGAATGTCACATTGACAATAAATCCCTGTGGGAAAAGTTGCACTCTACAAAAGTGTCAATGAAAAAAGGTTAAGGATAGACATCGCAAGTTTGAAGCAGATGATAGACAGATGGGAAATAGCAAAAATTAAATGGGGTGACAGCAGCTATCAATTGTCAGACTGTTTTACAAAAAGTGGGGCTAGTTCACAGAAACCTTTGAATATTGCTAATGAAGGGCGCCTGTTTCTGTGACTGTTTTTTTTCCCCAAACATGAAAAAAAAAGAAGGGGGGAAATTGCGTGTGTGTTTTTGAGTTTCTTGTCATTTTGTTTTAACCTAATTATTTTTTTTCTCCAAGGAAGGGGAGACTGTTAAGTAATGGGTTAAGAGACATTCCAATTAGTTGTCTCATTTCTGTTTAAGTATCCAATAATTGACACTGATATGTAAAGGAGCTTCAGGTGGCTTTTGTGTCAGGTGATGTGATGATAGAGTTTTGTGCGGAGTCTGTTAAAGTGGAATAAAGGTATTTGTGAAAAGGAGCAGAACCTTTGACTCTTTATACAACAGCAACTAAACATCTAACAGTGTAGCCACGGTTGTAATTAAGGATACACAGTTGGCAATTTCCACAGAGCAAACTCCCCAAAACAGCAATGCAATCGTGACCAGATAATCTGTTTTATGTGATGTTGATTGAGGAATAAACATGGACCAGGACACCAGGCACGATTCCCCTACTCGTCTTCAAAATAGTGCCATGGATCCTTTTGTAGTCACCTAAAAGGGCAGACAGGGCTGAGGTTTAACTTCTCATTTAGAAGATTGCAGCCGGAATCTCCGGCCATAGGGATTCTTTTTTCCCGCCGGCTGTACACCCCTGCCCACAGGTTTCCCGACGGCTTGAGGTGGCTTGAATGGGAAATCCCATTGACAGGCGATGGGAAGAGAGACTCCCGCCGCCAGCGAACAGCGCGCTGCTGAGAGACACATGGCTAGGGGGCCGGAGAATCCCGCCCGGCATCTCCAACGAAACAGTACTCCTGCAGTAGTGCAGCGTCCGCCTTGATGTTTGTGCTCAAGCCTCTGGGGTAGGCCTCAAACCTGAAACCATCTGACTCAGAGACAAGTGCATTACCAACTGAGCTGCTGCTGATAAAATGAATGAATGAATTAATTAATTTGTTAAGCACACAAACTGGATGAGGACACAGACGGGGATCTTCTAAGCTTGCTCGTCCATGATTCTCAGTCAACTTGAGCAGGCGGAAGACGCAGATCGGTAAGTGCAGAAGAAGCACATTCCTGTCAGCAGATAAATAAGGCAGACAGCATAAACAAAACCTACTGAGCATGTGGTAAATTAGAGGCATCAGTACCTCTGGCTCTGTGCTACATCTGAGCCTAATGAATACTGTCAGGTTGTTTAAACATGGGGTCATTGTAGCCAAGCTCAATCCTGTCATCAAACAATCCTCTGCCTGGAACAGGCTCAAGGGGTTGAATGCCTGATTCCTGTCCCTCGCAGGAGCCATCCTCTATTCCTTTACTAACCCCTTCCTGTCTCCAAACACTCATTTGTTTATTGGTCCCCCTGTAATTAACCCTGTGTTCTTTACATTCATTTGCATCTTTAGTAAGGTAGGTGCACGCAATTAATTATTCATCACCCCCCCCCTCCCCCCCTCTCCCCCCCCCCCCCCTCCCCCCCCCCTCCCTCCCCTCTCCCCCCCCTCCAAGTAATACCGGTTCCAAAACGTGAGCAATGTGAAATTGATTCTGAAAGGATTTGGACAAGAGTTACGTGATTGTTCCCGGAGTACTAAAATATAAACCTTGAGGCTCAAAGTCTGTCCCAAGGCTGAGGATCAGATTGTTATAATTGACATCTTTAAATTATGCTGAAAGAATGAGAAACATACAGCTGCAAAGTTCTCTTCAGGTCAAATCATTAAATAGGCCTTAATTGAGAGTCAAATGTCAGCTTGTTGTAGAAGTCATTACAGAAATAGCCGTCAGGTACTAAGTCACTGGGAACTTTCTGTGCTGTTTCTGAGCTGGTCTGTCACTGCAATATGTTGCAGCATTTGATAATTAAGCCTTGTTGTACCATTCCAATTATCTGTCCAAGCAACGGGTGAGTTTTGCATTAACCTTCATTGAGCAACCAGATCACATTGAAAATCCCCTTCCTTTTAACACAAAGTGTTTTGTTTAAAATCCCATGATAAATGCACATATAGCAGAATGATTAACTTCCCCAGTCCCTCTTCCAGCAAGAGTAAATTGAATCGTCCCTCTCTCTAGTCAGCCCACAGTCTCGGAATAGTCAATGCACATGAAGAGAAATATGGCACAAAATTAGCCTGGTGAACTTCTGCAGCTCCTGAAGTCCAAGCAACATTCTGCACCAAATAACATGATATAGTTTTCCAGGGGTAGTATGGATGGGCAGTGGTTAGCACTGCTGTCTCACAGCGCTGAGGACCCAGGTTCGATCATGCTCTAGGTCACTGTCCGTGTGGGGTTTGCACATTCTCCCCATGTCTACGTGGCTGTTGCCCCCACAACCCAAAGATGTGCAGGTTAGGTGGATTGGCCATGTTAAATTGCCCCTTAATTGGATAAAAATAATTGAGTACTCTAAATTTATTTTTAGAAAAATATAGTTTTCCAGAGATTTTTTTATAAATGTAGTGTACCCAATTAATTTTTCCAATTAAGGGGCAATTTAGTGTGGCCAATCCACCCACCCTGCACATATTTGGGTTGTGGGGGCGAAACCCACGCAAACACAGGGAGAATGTGCAAACTCCACACGGAGAATAACCCAGAGCCGGGATCGAACCTGGGACCTCAGCGCCGTGAGGCAGCAATGCTAACCACTGCGCCACCGTGCTGCCCCCCGCTTTCCAGAGATAAAGTTCCTCTGAAGATATTAGCAGTGAAACATTTTGTTTTAATGATCTGAAAGAACTAACAATACAACCTAACCAACACATAAACAAACCTTGGGCGCGATTCTCCCCAAATGCAGTGAATCGTAAAGGCTGCCGTGAAACACGGCCGTGTTTCACGGCAGCCTCCGCGCCCCCTCCCGGGACCCGATTCTCCCCCCCGGGCGGGGCTAGCAGCGGGGCCCCGTGAAGCACGGCATCGTGGCCTTAGCGACCGTCGCTAAGTCCGCGCGCCAAGCGTCACGCCGGCTGACACACACGGTGACATCAGCCGCGCATGCGCGGGTTGGACGGCTCCAACCCGTGCATGCGCGGGGCCGTCAGCTCCCTAGGCCGCCCCGCGGACTGATCCTGCGGGGCGGCGGAGGGAGAAAGAGTGCGTCCGTAACGGACGCACTGCCCGCGATCGGTGAGCACCGATCGCGACCCATGCCCCCCGGCCGTGCCAATCGGGGCCCTGGATGCCCAGAACGGGCATGTCGCGCCCGTTTTTACGACGGCAGCAAGCAGGTGTGTTTACTACCGTAGAAACGGCCGTAAAGGCCTGGGAACTCGGCCCATCGGCCTGGGGAGAATCGCTGTTCGCCATAAAAAACGGCGAGCAGCGATTCGTGTCGTGGGGCGGCCTTGGGGGGGGGGGGGGGGAGAATAGCGGGAGGGTGTGAAAATTGTCAGGGACGCCCTCCCGCTATTCTCCGACCCGTCGTGGGCAGCGGAGAATCGCGCCCCTTGTGTTTTCATCACTGATAACTTGAGAATTCAGTTATTCTCATCAAGGCCTGTTAAACCACGTACTTTTTTTGACAAAACATTCATAGAAATGGGAATTAATTTACCATACATTTTACTATGAGGGCTTTAATTGGCACCCACCAGCCCATACGTATGAACGCATAAATTAGGAGCAGATGTAGACCTCTGGGCCACTTGTGCCTGTTCTGCCATTCAACAAGATCATGGCTGATCTGATTGTAACCTCAACCCCACATTCCTGTCTATCCCCGATAACCTTTCACGCCTTTGTTAACCAATAATATATCCAGCTCAGTACAGTATTAAGAATATTCAAAGGGCGCAATTTAACTAAATGGAAACAAAGTCCCATAGCGAGCACGTTTCGCCACGTGTTTCCTAGCACTCGCAGCGCCGAGAAACACAACGCTATCAAACGGCACTCAGGTTAGATAGGTGGCCTCAGTTGGGGACGCAAGGCCGACGCCGCACATCGCCCCATTTTCTGCAGTGAGGAGCTCCGCTCCCCAGAATTCCTCAATGGAACGAGAGACCAGGATGGTAGTTTCTAAAAGAAATATTTTAATTCTCCTTTTTCATATTATCCCCCAAATTTACACCCACCAACAATAATCGGTAACAAGTATGTCAATCCCCATATCAATAATAACGATCCCATCCTCCCATCAAACCCCAAACATTAGCCCGCATGTTCACATAAACAAATGACAAAAAGGAATCAGGAATCACCCATAGTCAGCATTAACACACAGTCCCCCCTCCCCCATCCGCAACGTTCACACACCTTCCAATCCTTCAAAGAATCGGCTCATCCCCGTCTCGTGAGGTGCCCTCTGTATACCACCTTCAGCTGTATCAGCCCCAACCTTGTGCACGAGGTGGAGGCATTCACTCTCCGGAGCACCTCACACCAGAACCCCTCCTCCATATCCCCTCCCAACTCTTCCTCCCACTTTGCTTTGATCCCTTCCAATGTGCCTTCTCCTCTTCCAAAAGAGCTTCGTAAACCGTCGACACTACCCCCTTCTCCAGTCCCCCTGTTGTCAGCACCTCCTCCAGAAATGCGGAGGCCGGCTCCACTGGGAAGCTCTGTATCTCAATCTCGAACCTGCATTTCTCTAAACACTTCCCCCTGCTCCAGCCCATACTTCGCTTCCAGCTCTTTCAATCCTGCAAACCGACCCCGAAGAAACAAATCTTTTAGTTTCTTAATCCCCTTCTTCTCCCATTTCCGAAAATTTCCATCCCACTTCCCTGGCTCAAGTCTGTGGTTCCCCCGAATCGGCATTTCCCTTGACCCTGCCCCCAACCCGAAGTGTTGGCCAAAGTGCCTCCAAATTCTCAATGAAGCTATTATTACCGGACTCCCTGAGTATTTCCCCGGGGCCATCGGGAGCAGCGCTGTCGCTAGCGCTTTCAATCCTGAACCCCTGCACAAACTCTCCTCCATTCTGACCCACTGGGAATCAACCCCTCTGACCCAGCTCCGCACCTTCTCCACATTCACCGCCCAGTAATAATACATCAGGTTCGGAAGACCCAAACCCCCTGCCTGCCTTTGCCTCTGTAGCAGCACCTTTCTAAATCTGGCCAATGGGCAGGATTCACATTGCAATAAGAAGTTCAGGGGTATGGAAAGGAATAATGCAGGGGGGAGGACAGAGCATAGGGTGTCCTTATATGCCGATGACTTGCTGTTATACATGTTGAAACCGAGTGTGTCGATAGGGGGAATATTGGAGCTGCTTCGGGTATTTGGGTCTTTCTCGGGGTACAAAGTAAATCTAGACAAGAGTGAGTATTTTGTGGTGTCTCGGCCGGGGGTGGCGGCGGGGTGTGAGGGGGCTGCCATTCCGTAGGGCAGGGACTCACTTTAGATACCTGGGGGTGCAGGTTGCTTGAGATTGCGGGGGAGGGGGGGGGGGGCTCCGTAGATACAACATTTCTAGTTTGGTGGGGAGAGTGAAAACTGATCTGGCAAGATGAGATGGTCTCCCTCTGTCACTGGCGGGTCGGGTACAGGCGGTTAAAATGAATGTGTTGCCGCAATTTCTGTTTATTTTCCAATGCCTGCCGATTTTCCTGCCATAAGCATTTTTCAGAGAGATTGAAGGAATGATTATTTCGTTCATATGGGGCGGGAAGGTGGCCAGAGTTAGAAAGGTGCTGCTACAGAGGGGAAGGCAGGCAGGGGGTTTGGGTCTTCTGAACCTGATGTATTACTACTGGGCGGTGAATGTGGAGAATGTGCAGAGCTGGGTCAGAGGGGTTGATTCCCAGTGGGCCAGAATGGAGGAGAGTTTGTGCAGGGAGTTGGCATTGAAAGCACTAGCATCGCACCCCCGTGGGTTTCCATCTTAAATTTACTCAATGTACTGCCATAGATATCATAGAATTTACAGTGCAGAAGGAGGCCATTCGGTCCATCGAGTCTGCACCAGCTCTTGGAAACAGCACCCTACCCAAGGTCAACACCTCCATCTTATCCCCATAACCCAGTAACCCCACCCAGCACTAAGGGCAATTTTGGACACTAAGGGCAATTTATCATGGCCAATCCACCTAACCTGCACATCTTTGGACTGTGGGAAAAAACTGGAGCACCCGGAGGAAACCCACGCACACACGGGAAGGATGTGCAGACTCCACACAGACAGTGACCCAAGCCGGAATCGAACCTGGGACCCTGGAGCTGTGAAGCAATTGTGCTATCCACAATGCTACCGTGCTGCCCTCCACTGCCATCCACCACACTCTGGGATAGTGAATTCCACAGATTCACAACCCTTAGGAGGAAGTAATTTCTCCTCATCTCTTTTAAATCTGCTATCCCTTCATCTAAAAGTATGACCTCTCGTTCTAGATTGTCCCACAAGAGGAAGCTCCCACTCTACGCTTCCTTTGTCAATACCATTTATCACCTTACATGCATAATTACTGAGGCACTGAGCATGCTATGATGTTGAGTCAACTTTCAGAAGTACGTTTTAAGTGCAGGTGGAAACAGGCAGGCTCGCTATGGGACTTTGTTCCAATTTTGTTAAATTGTGCCCATTGGTACCAGTACAGGGTGCCACACAGCCATTAGTGTTAATTGACTGAAGGTGGATTTCTAGTGCCACTAGTCGTGAGGAATTCCTGCCTCAGAGAGTTGCCAGTCAATTCCAATTGGTCAGTGGTTCTTGAGCCCCAGCAGCGCCACTATCTGCAATGGGCAGGACTGGGGGTACAAGCAAACACTAGAGTCTAAATCGCAAGAGTCTCGGTCCAGCTAAGTATGGCGATGTCTCAGTGCGGGGAGGGGAGGTTAACCCGTGGGATTGGTCATAGTGGGCTGGGGATGATGGTGGAGACAGGGGGAGAGAGAGCACCTCCAGGGGCCAGACCATTTAGAAGGGCACTCGATGTTGAAAGGAGGCTGTTGATGGAAATAAGCCCTGCTTTCAGCCTGGGCCTGAGTTAGGTCGGTTCGGGTTTCCTCCTTGCCTCTGAACTCCTTCCTCCAACCTAAAAATTGAGGCCGGTCAGCAAATGGTCCTTAAATTGATATTAATCTTCCACTTCAGGGCCTCCTATGGTATAAGGTTTGGCTGGCCTCGGCCTCGACTATCCCGCTGTAAAACTATTGATGCGTCAGGAAGGGTGGAATCGCCATCTGAAGAATTTTTGGACCCTGCAAATTCACCAGCCATGGGAAGGTAATATTCTGTCCTTAAGCATGACAAGAAAAGCTATTACTGAAACATACCATGAAGAAGCACAGCTCAACGTTCCTGCCCACAGGATTTTCAGGCAGGATCAAGTGGGGGATAAAGCAAAAGGCTCACAATATTAATTCAAGAAATAATCAGCTGTAAGGAAGGGTGATATGCTAGACGGATTGTCAGATGAGGTTATAAGACTTGACCTGAAAACAAAAATGGGCAATCGTACTGTCGGAATTATACAATTGATCCCCCCCCACCCCCCCATCATGGAAGATACAGAACCAAATATGTCAACAAATTGATGAGATGCAGAAACATATGGATGTTAATAGTAGTGAAATGTCAACCACCCTAATATTAACAGGGATAGATTCAGTGCAAAATGTTTAAAGGATGCAGAATTCTTAAAGTGTATTCAAAGTGCTTATTTTGCTGGTTGAAGGTATTCAGTGGCAGAACAGTTGATGCATTCAAGAATGAGATAAAGAGGGCTCAGAACAAATAGATTCCTATAAAGCTGAGGGAGGGCACAAAATAATATCGGCAAGTAAATTTGCAAAGAAAATACAAACATGTTTTATAAATGTGTAAAGAGCAAAAGGATAATTAAGAAGAGAGAGGTCCAATTTGAGACCAAAAGGGTAACTTGTGTGTGGAAGCGTTAGACTGGAACATGGTTCTTCGTGAATGCTTTGGGTCAGATTTTCATGTCCTCCATCCATGTCAGAGCAGAGGTGGGTGGGATGTAAAAATGGTGGGTAGGATTCCTATCACCAGATCCATTGTGTGAGATTTTTCAGGGCATGGGTGCAGGTAGCAAGCCCACACACAGCCAGGCTTGAATTAGCTCCCACCCTTGCATACTCTTGCATACTCCATTGTGGACGTGGCCATTTTATCCCTGCCCCCCCCCCCCCCCCCCCCCCCCCCCTTCCCCACCATCTCCAGCAATTCCATTTTGGTAGGTGACATGAGACTCGCTATTGACCAGCGGCAGGATCTTCTGGTCCCGTCCCTCTCAATGGGATTTCCCAATGAATCTACCGCACGCTGCCGGGAAACGCAGAGTTGGGGTGCGCCGTCGGTGGGACTGTAAGATCCCATTGGCATGAACAGCTGGAAGATCTAGCCCCTGACATTTCGTTGTGTGGCCTAGTGTCATATTCTGTTCCATAAAGCCTCTGTGGAAGTACTTTGGGACATCATATCACACTTAAAATGCTATATAAATATAAGTTGCTGCCGTTGAATATTGGAAATACTCGGTAGGATGGGCCTCACGGTAGCATGGTGGTTAGCATCAATGCTTCACAGCTCCAGGGTCCCAGGTTCGATTCCCGGCTGGGTCACTGTCTGTGTGGAGTCTGCACGTCCTCCCCGTGTGTGCGTGGGTTTCCTCCGGGTGCTCCGGTTTCCTCCCACAGTCCAAAGATGTGCGGGTTAGGTGGATTGGCCATGCTAAATTGCCCGTAGTGTAAGGTTAATGGGGGGATTGTTGGGTTACGGGTATATGGGTTTAAGTAGGGTGATCATTGCTCGGCACAACATCGAGGGCCGAAGGGCCTGTTCTGTGCTGTACTGTTCTATGTTCTATGTTCTATGATACCCAGCAACTAATTGTTCGGGTCAGCGACCGTCCGTCCGCATGTGAACTCTGCTTTTCTCTGTACAGATGCTGCTTGACCTGCCAAGTATTTACACCATTCTCTGTTCTTTTTCCGATTTGCTTTTGTATTTGAGTCGCTTCTCATTTAATATGTTATCCTTATTCTTCTTTTGTTAAACATGAAATAGCCCTCAGAAACGTGTGAGTTGTGGCAATGTCCCAGTGTCACACAGCGGGGTCAAAACGCCCGCTGTATTAATGATTCCAATGTTCCTCTTCTGATTTTGGCAGGGAGCTCACGTTATTAGCGAAGCAACATGCTCGCCCTCTGGCAATCATTTATTTGACATTGCCTATAAGGTGCGGCATAAATTATGCAAGAGTCTGAGCCAACAGGAAGGTGTGACTGATGGATGCATGTGCAGCAGGCAGCTTTGTTTGCTGTGGTGGAGCAGTAATCTGCTTGAAAAACAAGGTACAAAGCATTGGCATTCATTTAACATGGCAATGCCTTATGCTCTCTGTCCTTTTAAGTGCTTTCCCTACTGTCAATTACTGTATTCAGTGTTTCATAATGAACCTTTTAACAAAATTAAAATGCTGGAACTCCAGTATAATAACTATTATTTTCAACATGGATTCCATTATCAGAAAGTCCCTGACTAATGTAAATGAAATGGCCACTAAATGATATGGCTGGATTGCCTGAGCAACCTGTGTGAATGGGAGGTCGCACTGTAGCACAGTGGTTAGCACTGTTGCTTCACAGCACCAGGGTCCCAGGATTGATTCCCGGCTTGGGTCCACTGTCTGTGCGGAGTCTGCATGTTCTCCCCGTGTCTGTGTGGGTTTCCTCCTGGGTGCTCTGGTTTCCTCCCACAAGTCCCGAAAGACTTGCTGTTCAGTGAATTGTACATTCTGAATTCTCCCTCTGTGCACCCGAACAGGCGCCGGAGTGTGGCAACTAGGGGATTTTTACAGTTACTTCATTGCAGTGTTGATGTAAGTCTACTTGTGACAATAACAATTAATCTTATATTGCTGCTCAATGCCCTCTCTCAGCCCAGCTACCAATACCACTGTTTCCTATCCCCAAAGTAATTGCTCCGATGCACCGCCCCCCCCCCCCCCCCCCCCCCCCCCTCCACCTGCACATCAGAAAACTGGCCATTACACAGCAGGTGACCCTCCACCCTTCATCAAGGGGCTGACATACCTGACAACGCTGAACTATTACCACCTGGAATCTCATTGGGGGGGGGGGCATATCAGGAAAGGTGCAGGCTGTGAGCTACGCTGACCTTGCTTCCTGAGCTGAGCATATCTGGGCATGGGTGTTTGTAGTTTCTATAATATCCTAGCGGCCGAGGCCCCCTTTATTTAACCAGTTCAGCCACGAGAGATAAAGCATTATTGTGAAGGAAGGAGCAGTCGTTTTTTTTTTGATGATTGGAGAAAGGATTGATTGCAAAGCTTTCCACAGATATCAATAATGATGAGTGGGAAGGGATCTTGAATAACAGAAAACATTTCAAAGGGATGGGGAGGTGTTTGAAGATTAATCCAGTTCGTGTAATTGTCAAACAATGTACAGAAAGGTGGAGGAACAAAAGTAACTACTCTTTCCCCACCAAACTCCCTATCATCTGATTTTGCCTTTTTGTGAATACCACCTCTCATCTATCCATGCTGTCAACCAGCTAGGCCACACGCTCTGAAACTTCCTCCCATAGACCAGAGGACAGAAGCGCAGAAGTAGGCTATTTGACCCATCCCAGTCTGCTCTGCCATTCAATGAGATCATGACTGATCTGAAATGATAATCCACAACTCCACTTTCCTACCTTATCCTCATGAACGTTGATTCCTTACTGATTAAAAGCTGTCTATCTCAGCCTTGAAGATACCTCACGATCCAACCTCCTCAGCCCTCTGCGATAAAGATTACACAGATTCACTGCTCTCTGAGAGAAGAACCTTAAGACCATAAGACCATAAGACATAGGAGTGGAAGTAAGGCCATACGGCCCATCGAGTCCACTCCGCCATTCAATCATGGCTGATGGGCATTTCAACTCCACCTACCAGCATTCTCCCCGTAGCCCTTAATTCCTTGCGACATCAAGAATTTATCTATCTCTGCCTTGAAGCCATTTAGCGTCCCGGCCTCCACTGCACTCCGCGGCAATGAATTCCACAGGCCCACCACTCTCTGGCTGAAGAAATGTCTCCGCATTTCTGTTCTGAATTTACCCCCTCTAATTCTAAGGCTGTGCCCACGGGTCCTCGTCTCCTCACCTAACGGAAACAGTTTCTTTGCGTCCAACCTTTCTAAGCCATGTATTATCTTGTAAGTTTCTATTAGATCTCCCCTTAACCTTCTAAACTCCAATGAATACAATCCAAGGATCCTCAGCCGTTCCTCATATGTTAGACCCGCCATTCCAGGGATCATCCGTGTGAATCTCCGCTGGACACGCTCCAGTGCCAGTATGTCCTTCCTGAGATGTGGGGCCCAAAACTGGACACAGTACTCCAAATGGGGCCTAACCAGAGCCTTATAAAGGCTCTGTAGCACATCGCTGCTTTTATATTCCAACCCTCTTGAGATAAATGACAACATTGCATTCGCTTTCTTAATCACGGATTCAACCTGCATGTTTACCTTTAGGGAATCCTCGACTAGCACTCCCAGATCCCTTTGTACTTTGGCATTATGAATTTTCTCACCGTTTAGAAAGTAGTCTATGCTTGGATTCTTTTTTCCAAAGTGCAAGACCTCACATTTTCTCACGTTGAATTACATCAGCCATTTCCTGCACCACTCTCCCAAACTGTCTAGATCCTTCTGCAGCCTCCCCACTTCCTCAGCACTACCTGCCTGACCACCTAACTTCGTATCATCGGCAAACTTCGCTAGAATGCCCCCAGTCCCTTCATCCAGATCATTAATATATATGGTGAACAGCTGCGGCCCCAACACTGAACCCTGTGGGACACCGCTGGTCACCGGCTGCCATTCCGAAAAAGAACCTTTTATCCAAACTCTCTGCCTTCTGTCAGACAGCCAATCCTCAACCCATGCCAGTAGCTCACCTCGAACACCATGGGCCCTCACCTTACTCAGCAGCCTCCCGTGTGGCACCTTATCAAAGGCCTTTTGGAAATCCAGATAGACCACATCCACTGGGTTTCCCTGGTCTAACCTACTTGTCACCTCCTCAAAGAATTCTAACAGGTTCGTCAGGCACGACCTCCCCTTACTAAATCCATGTTGACTTGTTCTAATCCGACCCTGCTCTTCCAAGAATTTAGAAATCTCATCCTTAACGATCGATTCTAGAATTTTACCAACAACCGAGGTTAGGCTAATTGGCCTATAATTTTCCATCTTTTGTCTTGATCCTTTCTTGAACAAGGGGGTTACAACAGCGATCTTCCAATCGTCCGGGACTTTCCCTGACTCCAGTGATTTTTGAAAGATCTCAACCAACGCTTCCGCTATTTCTTCAGCCACCTCCCTCAGAACTCTAGGATGTAGCCCATCGGGGCCAGGAGATTTGTCAATTTTAAGACCTTTTAGCTTTTTTAGCACCATCTCTTTTGTAATGGCAACCATACTCAACTCAGCCCCCTGACCCATTATAATTTTTGGGATATTACTCATGTCTTCCACTGTGAAGACAGACGCAAAGTACTTATTAAGTTCTCCAGCCATTTCCTCGTCTCCCATCACTAGCCTTCCAGAATCAGTTTGAATTGGCCCAATGTCTACTTTGGCCTGTCATTTGTTTCTAATGTATTGAAAGAAACTTTTACTATCATTTCTTATATTACTGGCTAGCCTGCCTTCATATTTGATCCTCTCCTTCCTTATTTGTCTCTTTGTTAATCTCTGTTTGTTTTTGTAGCCTTCCCAATCTTCTGATTTCCCAGTGCTTTTGGCCACTTTATAGGATCTCTCTTTTTCTTTGATACATTTCCTGACCTCCTTTGTCAGCCATGGCTGTCTAATCCCTCCCCGGATAATCTTTCTTTTCTTGGGGATGAACCTCTGTACAGTGTCCTCAATTATGCATATAAACTCCTGCCATTTTTGCTCTACTGTCTTCCCCACTAGGGTCTGCTTCCAGTCGATTTTCGCCAGTTCCTCTCTCATGCCCTCGTAATTACCTTTATTTAACTGTAACACCATTACATCCGATTTTGCCTTCTCTCTTTCAAACTGCAGACTGAACTCAACCATATTATGATCGCTGCTTCCTAAGTGTTCCCTTACTTTAGGATCTTTTATAAAGTCTGGTTCATTACATAGCACTAGGTCCAGAATAGCCTGCTCCCTTGTGGGCTCCATGACAAGCTGTTCCAAAAAGCCATCTTGTAAGCATTCCATGAATTCCTTTTCTTTGGATCCACTGGCTACGTTATTTACCCAATCCACCTGCATATTGAAGTCCCCCATGATCACCGTGACCTTGCCTTTCTGACATGCCTTTTCTATTTCCCGGTACATGTTGCGCCCCTGGTCCTGACCACTGTTAGGAGGTCTGTACATAACTCCCATTATGGTTTTTTTGCCTTTGTGGTTCCTCAATTCTACCCACACAGACTCCACATCATCCGACCCTATGTCGTTTAGTGCCATAGATTTCTCCTCATCTAAGTCCTAAATGGGTGACCCCTTACTCTGAGATTATGCCCCTGGTCGTAGACTCTCTGGCAAGGGGAAACAACCTCTCAGCATCTACCCTGTCAAGCCCCCTGAGAATCCTGTATGTCTCAATAAGGTCACCTCTCATTCCTCTAAACTCCAACGAGTACAGGCCCATCCTACTCAACCTCTCCTCATACAAAAATCCCTCCATACCCAGGGTCAACCTAGTGAACTTTCTCTGGACTGCCTCCAACGCCAATAGATCCTTCCTTCAATAAGGAGACCAAAACTGTTCACAGTATTTCAGGTGTGGTCTAACTAGTGCCTTCATAGATTTAGCAAGACTGCCCGATTTCTATACTCCATTCCCTTTGAAATGAAGGCCAACTTTCCATTTGCTTTCCCTATTACCTGAAGAGCTTGCATGCTAGCTTTCTGTGATTTATGCACGAGGACTCCCAAATCACTGAACTGCAGCTTTCTGAATATTTAAATAATATTCAGCTCCGTTATTCTTCCTACCAAAGTGCATAACTTCACATTTACCCACATTACATTCCATCTGCTAAGTTTTTTGCCTTACTTAACCTATCTATATCCCTCTGTAGAAATTGGCTTCGGGAGCCATTCTCGGCCTTATCGCCGTTCGCAATTTTGGTGTCGGATAACGGAGAATCCCGCCCAGACAGTATGACAATGATTAATAGTAAACCAGAGGATTGAGGAAGTTTTAAAAACCAATAAAAATGACGAACTATGAGGGTAAACTTGCAAGTAATATAAAAACAAGCAGTAAGAGTTTATTTAAATATATAAAAAGGAAGGAAGAGAGAGGCCCTTAGAGAATGAAATGGGGAAAATAATAATGGCGAACCAGGAAATGGCAGAGGGTTAAATAAATACCTTTGTGTCGTCCTCACCACTTGCTTTCCCACATATCTTTGTGTCATCTGCAAATTTGGCAATAGTGCATTCGCTTCCCTCGTCCAAGTCATTAATATATATTGTAAATAACTGTGGCCCAGCACTGATCTATGTGGCACTGCACTAGTTACAGGTTGCTATGCTAAAGGTTCCCTTTTTTATCCCAACTCTCTGTCTTCTATTAGTTAGCCAATCCTCCAACCATGCTGATATATTACCCTCAACACCATGGGCTCTTATCTTATTAAGTAACCTATTGTGAGGCACTTTATCAAACGCTTTTCGGAAATCAAAGTATATTACATCCACTGATTCCTCTGCTATCTATCCTGCTCATTACCACTTCAATTCTAATAGATTTGTCAGGCATAATTTCCCTTCATGAAGCCACGCTGTCTCTGCTTGATTATATTATGTATTTCTAAACGCCCCTGGAACCTCCTCGAAAGGGCAATGACTCCCTGGGCTTGTCCCCCGTCAGTGCCAAGCCACAGCCGGGCACCTTGGCACTGCCAGCCTGGAAACCCAGCAGTGTCACCGGCATCCTGGCAGTGCCTGGGTTGCACTTCCAGGGTGCCAGGTTGGCAGTGCCAATGTGCCCGGATACCGGACGGATGCCTGGATACCATCCTGCCTGCCCTGTTCCAGACCACCAGAGGGTCTCTAATTGATTGCAAGATCGGCCCTGCCTGATGTGCTGTCCTGACTGGTCCACATTTGTGGAAAGGGCTAAAGGGTGTCCTGTCAAGGTTTCACAGACATGGTCATTGACGCCCATACGCCAGGTGAAAGTGGAGTCTGGGTATTTAAATGAGCCAAATGGCTCATTTAAATATGCTGTTCTGGATCACACCCAGTGAGGTCAAGATTGAGATCGTGTGGGCGGAATGAATCGGATGACACACGATCAGCCCAGGCCCTATGTGGAGCCTGATTTGGGACGCATCGCGGTGGCTCAATTGTGCCCAACAGCATCTTCTGCCATGAATACTGACACAAAGGTATTTATTTAACCCCTCTGCCATTTCCTGGTTCGCCATTACTATTTTCCCCGTTTCATTCTCTAAGGGGGCTATGAACACTTTGGCCTCTCTCTTCCTTCCTTTTTATATATTTAAATAAACTCTTACCGCTTGTTTTTATATTACTTGCAAGTTTACCCCCATAGTTCGTCATTTTTATTGGTTTTTAAAACCTCCCCAAACCTCTGGTTTACTATTAATCGTTGTCATGCTGTCTGGGTTGGATTCTCCGTTACCCGACACCAAAATTGGGAACGTCGATAAGGCGGAGAATGGGCCCCGAAGCCAAATTCGGGGCAAGCTCCGGTTTGACCCTGGGATCTGTGCCGTTGGCTGGGCTGGGGGGTGTGGTGAAGGGTGTCCAGGAAGTGGGCTGTGGGGTCAGGGTGGGTGGGTACGCAGTCCGGCACAGCCGGCGCCATCTTTTCCGGTGCAAACGGTTCATGTGTGGGGTGTGTGGTGTATGCGCGGCTGCAGCTTGTCAGCCCTGCGCATGTGCAGCACAGGACCGCCGATTCTCCAAACGTTTCCAATGCATTCCATGGGCATTTCAGGCGGCGCCGGTGCTAGCCCCTCAACGGCAGCAGAATTGAGGGTATTGCGCTGATATTCCCATTGTGAAACATCACAGATACTCTGTTGGCGTCGGCACTTCGCCTCAGGAACCGAGAATCCAGCCTATATTTTTTCTTTCAGCTGAACACAACACTTAACTTCCTTGATTAATCAGGTTGATTTATCCCTTCCTCGATTCCTTCTTCTTCACTGGGGTACATCTTTGTTGTGAGTCATGAACTATTTTCATAAATATATGCCATGCTAATTAACCATCTTTTCTGCTAAAGTTCTTTCCCAGCCCACTCCAGTCAACTCAGCCATCATTCCTTTGTAATTACCCTTATTTAAGTTTAGTACAGTTGCTTCTGACCCAAGTTTCTCACTCTCAAACGGAATGCTAAATTCTACCATGTTATGGTCACTGTTTGCTAGGAGATCTTTTACTCTGAGATTGTTTATTAAACCTGCCTCATTACACATTGCAAATCCAAAATGGCCTGATTGCTGGTTGGATCTACAACACATTGTTCTTGAAAATTGTCCCAAATACATTATATGAATTCTGCCTCATGGCTACCTTAGACCAGTTTGATTTTCCAAATCCACATGAAGGTTAAGTCCCCAATGATTAATTTATTTCCTTTTTATCCCTCAGTATTGCCTAATTTATGCTGTGTCCGACAGTATGGCTACTGTTAGGGGGCCAAAAGACAGTTCCCGCCAGTGTCTACTTCTCCCTGTTATTTCTTACTCCCACCCAGATGGATTCTACATCATCCAGATCCAAGATCATTTCTTGCTATTGTAATTATTCTATCTCTTACTAACAAAGCTACCCCACTCCCCTTCCCTTCCTGCCTGTCCTTATGAAAAGTCACATACTCCAGAAGATTCAAATTCCCAGCTTTGATCTCCTTGTAACCACACCTCTGTAATGGCTATAAGATCATCCACATTAACCTCAATTTGTGCCATTAATTAATTTATTTTGTGCCAAATACCAAGCGCATTTAAGTAAAGAGCCATTAATTTTTCTTTTTTTTCAGCATTTTATCCCCCATTGACCCATTTACTACTTTTTTAAATGTTTGTACACTCTGTCCCTTCCTCTCACACTCTGGGTATCAATATCTAAATAGCTGCCTTGTAATGCTGCCATATCGTTTTGCTTTCTAAGCCGACATATCCTGTCTCCAGAACCACCCTCCCCCACCCCACCAATTTGTGTGCGGCTCAGCTAAAATCCAAAATCCAAATCCAAAAATCTTGGAGGTTTTCAAATGTCCTTTTCTTTCAACGCTCTTTAAAACATGTATCTCGTCCTTCCTACAACCTTTGTTGGGCTCAACGTCCATTTGTTTGAAACACAACAGTGGAGATGTTTCTCTATCCATCTTAAAGGTGTTATGTAAATGTTGTTATTGTTATTACTGACACGGAAAAATGTCTTATTAAAGGCATTATTAAAGGCTGCCACAGGGCAGCACGATAGCGCAAGTGGCTAGCACTATGGCTTCACAGCGCCAGGGTCCCAGCTTCGATTCTGGCTTGGGTCACTGTCTGTGCGGAGTCTGCACGTTCTCCCCGTGTCTGCGTGGGTTTCCTCCGGGTGCTCCGGTTTTCTCCCACGGTCCAAAGACATGCAGGTTAGGTGGATTGGCCATGATAAATTCCCCTTAGTGACCAAAAAGGTTAGGAGGGGTTATTGGGTTACGGGATAGGGTGGAAATGAACGTTTAAGTGGATCGGTGCAGACTCAATAGGCCGAATGGCCTCCTTTTGCACTGTATGTTCTATGTTCTATGTCAAGTAGCCTAGTTGAAGTTCCAGCTGACAGGGTAGATCAATGCACTGAGCTGCAATGTCTACGATTAGAGCTGAATAGAACAAATTGTGCTTTGTTATTTAATCAAAGTTGACATCAGTCTCTGCTGTGTATGGTGTAATTCTCATATCATCAACTGAAATGATGATTGCTGTCAGGATTGCTGTTAAAATAAATATAAACAGCATGTACATTAATAACCCGAGAGTTGTGTCAAGGGGCTGGTGGGATACTTAACCAATGAGGGTTCTGGAGATAAGACCATAAGAAATAGGAACCCCTCGGGCATGCTCCACTTTGTAACAGGATCATGGGTGATCTGACATTCCTCACGTCCACTCTCCTGCCCTTTCCCAGTAACCCTCCATTCCCTTACTGATCAAAAATCTGTACTCAGTCTTGAATATATTCATGAACTCTGCCCCATTGCTTTCTGTGGAAACTAGTTCCAAAGATTTACAACCCTCTGATAGAAGAAATTCTTCTGCATCTCAGTCTTAAATGGACACCCCTTTACTCTGAAACTATGCCCTCTGGTCCGAGACTCTCTCGTGGGGGGTAACACCCTCTCAGCAGTTACCCTGTCAAACCCTTTAAGAATCCTCTATGTTTCAATGACCTCTCATTCTTCTAAATTCCAATGAATAGAGCCCAAAGCTGTAGTCTTTGCGCATTAGACAATCCTCCTGAGGATTATCCTAGTGAACCTTCTCTAAATCACCTCCAATGAAATAATATCTTTCCTTAAATAAGGGGACCAAAAGTGTTCACAGTACTCCCGAGGTGGTCTCACCAGCACCTTGTACAGTTGCAGCAAGGTTTCCCGACTCTTATACTCCAACCGCCTTGAATTAAAGGACAGCATTCCATTAGCCTTCCTGGTTGCCTTCTGCACCTATCTGCTGGCTTTCTGTGTTTCTTGCACAAGTACCACAGGCGCGATTCTCCGCCCCCCCACGCCGGGTGGGAGAATAGTGGGAGGGCGTGAAAAATGTCAGGAGGCCCTCCCGCTATTCTCTCCCCCCCCCCCCCCCCCATGCCCGACCCACGCCACGAATCGCCGCTCGCCGTTTTTTACGGCGAGCGGCGATTCTCCCAGGCCGATGGGCCGAGCGGCCGGGCCTTCACGCCCATTTCAACACGGCAGCAAACACAGCTGCTCACTGCCGTCGTGAAACGGGCACCAGATGCCCATCTAGGGGCCCGATTGGCACGGCAGTACCACGGCCGTGCCAAGGGGGGCATAGGCCCGCGTTCGGTGCCCACTGATCGCGGGCCGTGCGTCCAAAGCGGACGCATTCTTTTCCCTCCGCCGCTCCGCAAGGTCAAGCCGCCACGTCTTGTGGGGCGGCTGAGGGAAAAGACGGCAACTGCGCATGCGCGGGTTGGCGTTGTCCAACCTGCGCATGTGCGGCCGGCGTCATCGGCCGCGTCAGCCGACATGAGATAGAACCCCTTGTCCCCAAACGCTGTTTCCTGCCCATTAGCCAATCCTCTATCCATGTCAGCATACTACATCCAACATCATGGACTCTTATCTTATGACTTAACCTTTTCTGATATACCTTGTTGAACGCCTTTTGGAAGTACCTAAGTGTCAAGTCAGCTGAAAGAATTTAAGCTCAGCTTTCTCACGGTACAAAGATACCAGCAATGATTTGGGGTCTATCCAAAATTAAATGGGAACATTATTAAGATGGGAATGGACGGGAGACTTCCGGTGGCGGCCATGGAGTAGGAGGTCGCACATTTGGTAGCTCCTGCTTGTGATGAAATTTTTGGACTTTTTCTCCCTGTTTTTCGGAATTTCACTTGATAAATCGATGGAGAGTGAGACAGTGAGGAGAAATCCCTCACCAGTGTATGGAGCAGTAGACTAGAAGTGGCCATGTAAGGAGACATAGTCAAGCAAGGAAGATGCGTGCAGAGCCAGTAGCGTGGGAAAGCATGGCGGAGGTGCAGGATCCTGATGTGGTGGCACAGTGGTTGACGGTACAGCTGGTGAAGTTCTTTGAGGAGAGCTTCGCCAAGCTAAAGAAAGATATGCTGGACCCGATTAAAGCATTGATTGATCGCGTGGAACAGGGTCTAGAAACCCATGGATAGGGCGATTCAGAAGGTGGAGGGAAAGGTCTCCGAGCAAGAGGACCATTTAACCGCTTTGGAGGCCGAGGTGGGGCTGTGAAGGACCACCAGAAAATGTTGCAGGAGAAGTTGGAGAACTTGGAGAACAGGTCCAGGAGACAGAACCTGAGGATCGTCGGCCTCCCTGAGGGCAGTGAGGGTTCGGACGCGAGGGCATATGTGGCAAGAATGCTGGAAAAGCTGATGGGAGATGGGGCGTTTACGTGGCCCTTGAAAGTGGAGAGAGCGCATAGAGCTCTTGCAAGGAAGCCGCGAGCGTATGAACCGCCGATGGCGATGGTGGGGCGAATGCATTGGTTCCTGTACAATGAACAGATTTTGTGATGGGCCGAGCAGGTACGGAGCTGCATGTGGGAGAACTGTGAGTTGTGCACATCTACCAGGACCTGGGCACAGAACTGGCCAGAATCGTCCCTCTTCAAGAAGAGGGGGGGGGGGATGTTTGGGATGTTGTATCCAGCGCGTCTTTAGGTCATGTTTGAGGGGCCAGGAACTTTATTTTGAATTACTCGACGAAGTTATGAACTTTATCAAGGACAAGAGGCTAGCAGGGGATTAAGGCCACTGAACCCTAGGGGAGGGCATTGTGGTGGTGATTTGGTCAAAATCACTTCTGTGTTGGTTTGAATATGCAGTGCTGTCAGTAACAAGGGGTTATTTTTGTTTGCCCCTTCCTTTTTTCTTTGGTTTTCGTTGTGATAAGATGTTTGAGCAGCTGCTCAGAAATGTAAGTTAACTCTGTTCCATTTGAAGTTGGGTGGAGAGATTTTTTTCTACTGTTTGTTTACTGGGGACTGCAATGCCTGGAATATGTATTCCAAGAGAGGGGGGGGGGAAGGAGGGAGAACAATGGGGAGATAGGATGTCTGGTGCTATGGGTGGGAGTTACCAGGCTGACTAGGTTAGCTAGCGCACGAGAGCGCAGTGGGGGATGAGTAGGTGATAAGTTTGATATGGGGGGGTTGGGTTTCTGGTGCTGTTACTAGGGGAGAGGGAGGGGTGGGGGGAAGCTGCTCTGCTGACAGGGGAGGAACTGTTGCTAGGGGAACAAAGGGAAGGTCGAGGACGGCGGATGCCCAAGGGCAGGCCCGAGGAGACGAGGGTCACTAGCTGGCGGCTGGCCTAAGAAGGGTGATGGCTAATTGGCATGGAGGGGGCTCCCCCCCACTAGGCTGATTACCTGGAACGTCAGAGGGCTAAATGGGCCGGTTAAGAGGGCTCACGTGTTCGCGCATCTGAGGGGATTGAAGGTGGACGTGGCAATGTTACAAGAGACACACCTTAAAGTTATAGACCAGTCCAGATTGAGGAAGGGGTGGGTCGGCCAGATATTCCATTCAGGGCTGGACTCTAAGACCAGGGGGTGTCGCGATCCTGATTAACAAGCGGGTGGCATTTGAGGCAGGGAGAATTGTGGCGGACGCGGGGGGCAAGGTACATTAAGGTGAGTGGGAAGCTTGAGGGGATACGGGTGGTACTTATGAATGTATACGCACCAAACTGGGATTATGTGGAATTTATGAGGGTGTTCGGTAAGATCCCGGACCTAGAGTCACATAATCTAATCTGATCATGGGGGGAGATTTCAACAGTCATTGATCCAGGATTGGACCGGTCAAAATCTAGGACAGGAAGGGTGCCAGCAGTAGCGCAGGAATTAAAGGGGTTTATGGAGCAGATGGGGGGATAGACCCATGGAAGTTCCAACAGCCAAGACTGAAAGAGTTTTCTTTTTTCTCCCATGCCCATAAGGTATACTCTCGGATCGGCTTTTTTATCCTGAGCAGGGCTCTACTGCCGGGGGTGCTTGATATCGAGTACTCGGCAATCGCAGTGTCGGATCATGCCCCACATTGGGTGGATCTACGGGCTAGTATGGAGAGAGGACAGCGCCCGTTATGGAGGTTGGATGTGGGACTATTAGCGGATGAGGAGGTGTGTGGGCAGGTGAGCAAGTCCATCCAGAACTATTTGGAAATAAATGATACAGAGGCAGTCTCGGCAGCAACGGTGTGGGAAGCTCTGAAGACAGTGGTTAGAGGGGAGTTCATTCCGATACAGGCCCATAGGGAAAAGATTGAATGAGCAGAGAGGGACAGGTTGGTTGGGGAGATACTCCAGGTGGATAGGAAATATTCCCATGCCCCGGATGTGGGGCTACTGAAGGAGCGGTGGAGGTTACAGGTGGAGTCTGGGCTGTTATCGACAGAGAAGGCGGAGGAACAACTGAGGAAGGAAAGGGGAGCGGTATATGAGTACAGGGAAAAGGCCAGTAGAATGCTAGCGCACCAGCTGAAGAAAAGGGAGGCGGCCAGGGAGATAGGGAGAGTAAAGAACAGAGGTGGGAATGCAGTCCTGGACCCAGTGTGGGTGAATGAGGTGTTTAAGGACTTTTATAGCAAGTTATATGAGTCGGAACCCCTGGCTGAGGTTGAGGGGATGAGTCAGTTCCTGGGTCAGCTGAGGTTCCCGAGGGTGGAGGAAGAACTGGTGGAAGGACTGGGAGCCCCAATTGAAATTGAGGGAAATAATTGAGGGGCTGGAGGTCATGCAGTTGGGCATGGCCCCAGGGCCGGACGGCTACCCGGTGGAATTCTGCAACAAGTTCTTGGAGATATTGGGCCCACTGCTGGTGAGGGCATTTAATAAGGCAAGGGAGAGGGGAGTCCTTCTCCCAACAATGTCGCAGGCCTCGATTTCACTGATACTGAAGCGGGAGAAGGACCCTGAGCAATGCAGGTCATACAGGCCAATCTCACTATTGAATATGGATGCCAAACTGCTGGCTAAGATATTGGCCACAAGGATAGAGGACTGTGTCCCGGGAGTGATAGGGGAAGACCAGACGGGGTTTGTAAAGGGCAGGCAACTCACGGCCAATGTTAGAAGGCTCTTAAAGGTAATCATGATGCCCTAAGAGGGGAGGGAAGATGGAGGTGGTGGTTGCGATGGATGCAGAGAAGGCCTTTGATTGGGTGGAGTGGAATTATTTGTGGGAGGTGTTAGGAAGGTTCGGGTTTGGTCAGGGCTTCATTGATTGGGTGCGGGTGCTGTATCAGGCACCAGTAGCAAGTGTGCATACGAATCGAGTGATGTTGGGCTATTATAAACTGCACCGATGGACGAAGCAAGTGTGTCCCCTCTCCCCGCTGCTGTTTGCTCTGGCCATAGAGCCATTGGCTATGGCGTTAGCAGCTTCTAGAATCTGGAAAGGGCTGGTTTGGAGGGGGGGGGGGGGGGGGTGGAACACCGGTTCTCGCTTTACGCGGATGACCTGCTCCTGTACATTTCGGACCCATTGGAGGGGATGGGGAAATTATGCAGATTTTAGGGGAATTTGGCAGGTTTTCGGGGTACACATTGAACATGGGGAAAAGCGAGATTCGTGGTCCAGGCGAGAGGGCAGGAGTGGAGACTGGGAGAGCTGCCGTTTAGAATGGTAGGAAGTAGCTTTCACTATCTGGGAATGCAGGTGGCAGGGGAATGGGAGACATTGCACACGTTAAACTTGTCCCGGCTGGTTGAACAAATGAAGGAGGACTTTAGGAGATGGGACATGCTTCCACTGTCACTGGCAGGGAAGGTACAGACCATGAAAATGACGGTCCTCCCCAGATTTCTATTTGTCTTTCAGTGTCTCCCCATCTTTATCTCGAGGGCCTTTTTTAAACAGGTGAATAAGATGAATTTGTGCTTTGGGTGGGAGGGTAAAATCCCGCAAGTGAAGAAAGTGTTGTTGGAGCGTAGTCAGGGGCAGGGTGGGTTGGCGCTGCCGAACTTTTGCAATTACTACTGGGTGGCTAATATAGCCATGATTAGGAAGTGGGTAGTGGGGGGGGGGGCTTGTGTACCTCTGCCGTTCTTGCCGGCCCAGTATTCCACAAGCGCGGTGGTAGTGGCAGCTCTGAAAGTCTGGGGGCAGTGGAGGAAATAGGAAATATCTGGATAGGCTGGATGCAGGATTTCGGAGATGGCAGAGAGTAGGAATTGAGAGGATGGGAGATCTATTTATAGACAGAGCTTCCTTAGCTTAAAGGATTTGGAGGAGAAATTTGAACTGCCAGCAGGGAATGGGTTTAGCTATCTGCAGATACGGGATTTTTTGCGAAGGCAGGTTCCGGCCTTCCCGCTCCTGCCACCACAGGGGATACAGGACAGGGTAGTTTCCAGAACATGGGTGGGAGAGGAGTAGGTATCAGATATCTAAAAAGAACTTATGGAGTAGGAGGAAACTCAGATAGGGGAACTAAAGGGCAAGTGGGCAGGGGGGGGGGGGGCATGGTAGCTTAGTGGTTAGCACAGTTACTTCACAGATCCAGAGTCCCAGGTTCGATTCCCGGCTTGGGTCACTGTCTGTGCGGAGTCTGCACGTTCTCCCCGTGTGTTCATGGGTTTCCTCCGGGTGTTCCGGTTTCCTCCCACAGTCCAAAAATGTGCAGGTAAGGTGGATTGGCCATGATAAATTGCCCTTAGTGTCCAAAACGGTTGGGTTGGGTGGGGTTACTGGGTTACGGGGATAGGGTGGGGGTGTGGCCTTAGGTAGGGATGCTCTTTCCAAGGGTTGGTGCAGACCTGATGGGCCGATTAGACTCCTTCTGCACTCTAAATTCTATAACATCTGTAAATTGTACGAGCTAGGGGGAAAGATAGAGGTGCGTCTGTGGCCGGATGCCTTAAGCAGGGTTAATACATCCTCATCATGAGCCAGGCTTAGCCTGATACAATTCAAGGTAGTCCACCGGGCACACATGACGGTGCCCTGGATGAGCAAGTTCTCTGGGGTAGAGGACAGGTATGCGAGGTGCGGAGGAGGTCCAACAAACCATGTCCATATGTTTTGGGCATGCCCGAAGCTTAGAGGGTTTTGGCAGGGTTTTGCTAAGGCTATGTCCACGATACTTAAAACACGGGTGGTGCCGAGTCCAGAGGTGCCGATCTTTGGAGTGTCGGAAGAGCCGGGAGTCCAGGGGGCGAGAGAGGCTGACGTTTTTACCTTTGCCTCCCTGGTAGCCCGGAGACAGATACTGCTAATGTGGAGGGACACGAAGCCCCCGAAATTAGAGACCTGGGTTAGTGGCATGGCTGGGTTTCTCAGTCTTGAGAAAATAAAGTTCGCCCTGAGAGGACCAATGTTGGGGTTCGTCCGGAGGTGGCAGCCGTTCGCCGACTTTCTCGGAGAAAATTAAAATGTCTGCAGAGGCAGAAATGTAGGGGGGGTTAGGCAATTGTTTAATTATTGGGGGTGTGAAGAATGTGATAGGCATGGAAATGTTTTATGTACCATGTTTATGTTGCTGCTGTCGTTATTGCTATTATAAAAACTACAAATACCCAAATATATATATTTTTTAAAAAGATGGAGATGGACGGGTGCTGCAGTATCACTTATACCTGAATGGATATACCATCAAAAATGTAAGTATGTGCCATTGCAGTCATCTGATGTGGTCTTGAGGACATTTACTGAGGAAGCCATGCGCTGAGGGGTATCATCAAGGTGACTGTGGAAGTTAACAAACAGAAAGTGGAGTTGCCTCTTCGCATTGTTCAAGGACACTTTACAGCATTGTTTGGGAGATCTTAGTTAAGGAAGATTAAGCTAAACTGCGCCGTTGTGAACCAACTTGTTGATTTTACAAACAACCTTCAACCACTTCTGAGAAAGTATGCTGAGCTGTTCGAGAAGTTACTTGGGACAATAACTGGGGTCAATGTGAAACTCAAGGTAAAGGCAGACAGCATGCCTGTGTTTGAAAGCGCGTACCATACCCTATGCCATTTGACTTCAAGTGGAAGAAGCATTTAAGAAGTTATTGAAGGCAGTGTAATGATACGTAGACTGACATGAAACAAAGGGGTTAATCAGAACACCCGGCTGCGGCACAACCACTAGAGGACACTACACAACTCATTATAATACCAGACACACAGTAGACCCTCCCTCTCACTCCTGGCAGGGAATGTAGGATTAGCACCAGAATAGTTTAGATCTCAGGCTGGGTCACCACATGTGGCCTAGATCCCAGTTGTACAGTTAGTCATTATCACTGAGTTACTAGAGTTAGATCAGCAGAGTATCGAACTCATTTAACAAAGAACAAAGAACAAAGAAAAGTACAGCACAGGAACAGGCCCTTCGGCCCTCCAAGCCCGTGCCGACCATGCTGCCCGACTAAACTACAATCTTTTACACTTCCCGGGTCCGTATCCCTCTATTCCCATCCTATTCATGTATTTGTCAAGATGCCCCTTAAATGTCACTATCGTCCCTGTTTCCACCGCCTCCTCCGGCAGCGAGTTCCAGGCACCCACTACCCTCTGTGTAAAAAACTTGCCTCGGGCATCTCCTCTAAACCTTGCCCCTCGTACCTTGAACCTATGCCCCCTAGTAATTGACCCCTCCACTCTGGCAAAAAGCCTCTGACTATCCACTCTGTCTATGCCCCTCATAATTTTGTAGACCTCTATCAGGTCTCCCCTCAACCTCCTTTGTTCCAGTGACAACAAACCAAGTTTATTCAACCTCTCCTCACAGCTAATGCCCTCCATACCAGGCAACATCCTGGTACATCTCTTCTGCACCCTCTCTAAAGCCTCCACATCCTTCTGGTAGTGTGGCGACCAGAATTGAACACCATACGCCAAGTGTGGCCTAACTAAGGTTCTATACAGCTGCAACATGATTTATCTAGTTGTTGTTACTGAATAAATCCTTTCAACTTACTTCAAGGACTGGAGTGTCTTTCAACGTCATCTATGGTCAGTAGCAACTAATGTTAATCAAACAGCATAACCTAACAGGCAGAAGTTATTGGGCCCCAGCACCACCAGAGATTGGGCAACCCCAATCGTCTCCATCTTAAAGAAGGATGGTTCAGTACGAATATGTGGGGATTTAAAATGACTATCGGCCCTGTATTATGTGCTGATCAGTACCCTCTACCAATTATCGAAGGTCTTTTTGCAGGAGTCTCAGGCAGCCAGAAGTCTAGCGAAATTGTTCTCTCCCAAGCCTAGCTGTAAATAATTGTAGCTATTGAGTCTCAGCCGTTATTGACCACAGTAACACACCAGTGTGTGTTTCGGTATAGGAGGCTTCCGTTCAGGATAACGTCAGTACCGGCTCTTTTCCAACAATCTATGGATCAGACTGTGAGTGGGCTATTGGGTGTGTAATGCTACCCGGACGGCATTTCGATTACAGGTTCAAATGATGGAGAGCATATAAAGAACCTAGAAGCTACTCTCAAGGCTGAAACTACATAGCCTCAGGGTCAAGAAAGGGAAGTGTGAATTTTTAAGATCTTCTATTCACTACCTTAGAAACATCATCGACCAAGACGGTATTTACAAAGAACCGAAGAAGATATCAGAGATCCTGGACTCCACCCTCACAATAGATACCTTGGTGCAGGACGTGAGCTCCATGGTGGTGGTGTTCAATCCATGGTTCAGCTCATGCACTCCATGGCTGAGGGTGTGAGCTGCATGGTGCAGGGCATCATCTGCATGGTGCAGGGCATTAAGTGCATGGTGCAGGGCATCAACTGCATGGTGCAGCACCTGTGGGAATCCACGAGTGTTAGCGCCAGAGAATGGTGGGGCTTCTAGATCACACTCCAGCTGCCCCTCTATCTATGGAGGAGCCCAGGATCCCCGTGCACTCATAGGGAAGAAGATCATCTGCTGCACAGCCTGGGGCTTTCCACCCAGGAGACCCTGGGGACGTCCATCCAATCTCACTATCCCCTTCTTGTGATCGATACTCCTCCAACTCGACACACGAGGAGGGCAGCACTGCAACACCCAGGCTGCCCGAAAGCAGACCCCACCCTCAAGGTCGTGGCCCTCGAGGGGACACCTGTCAAGGTGATATAAGGCAACAGGGCATGGCAGTCAGCAGCTGGTCTCAACCACAGGGATGGATCCTATGAAGACCCCTAGATGTACCGGTGAGGTTAGGAAGATTAAGAGATTATAGTCATTGCATGGCCGTGGGTGAGTTTAAGCATGAGTAGTGATTAAGCACCAATGTTCGCATTATTTAATGTATTATAAGTCACATTGTTGCACTGCTTACTGTTTGACTGTTAACCTTTACCTGGAATGCACAAATGGATATGTTGGACTGTATACTGAAGGGGGTGTTGTTCCTGAGGGATTGTTATTGTGCTTGTTTTTTTAATTTTTGTTGTTTATTTGATGAAAATGTTGAAAATGTGGAAGAACAAAAAGATTATTTTTTAAAGTCACATTATGTACCCTAATAATGCCTCTTCCACGCTCTCATTTCATTGCAGCATGTACAGCCAACCCCAACGTTCAGGCTGGAAGTACAATGCCAGCTCATCCTCAGTCTTCTCTCAGAGAGGATGGCAGTTCAATAGTTGTTGCCGCCATGAGAAATGCAGTAATATTTCCTGGACTTTATGATTAAGAATCTATCAGGGCTGTTGCTGGAAAAATAGTTTTACTGTGTATCTTTAATAAAGAAGTTCGGAGGTTGGCTTGTAAAGTTTTTCTAACTGTGTGTCTTTCATCTTACGTGTTTACATTTGATCTTTTCTTTTATAAACATTTAAATTTTTTGAATTTTAAAAGTTATCACTGGAGACCTGTGATTTTGTGTCCAGGAGCTATCCCTCCGTGTTTCTACAGCTCAAAAAAAATTACAATCAACCGAGACTGATTTCAATCTGGGATCTGCTTTTCTCAGCATTGACATCAGCTGTGGTCGTAACAATAAGGAGACCAAAACGGTACACAGTTCTCCAGATGTGGTCTCACCAATGCCGTACAACAACTGAACTAAAACATCCCGGGCGTGATTCTTAGAGCCTCCGCACCGAAATCGCGATCGGCGCCGGAGCGGAGAATGAAATGAAAAATGAAAATGAAAATCGCTTATTGTCACGAGTAGGCTTCAATGAAGTTACTGTGAAAAGCCCCTAGTCGCCACATTCCGGCGCCTGTCCGGGGAGGCTGGTACGGGAATCGAACCGTGCTGCTGGCCTGCTTGGTCTGCTTTAAAAGCCAGCGATTTAGCCGAGTGAGCTAAACCAGCCCCTGGGCGTCCCTGGAGAATTGCCACGAATCGTGTGTGCGCGGTCTATGCGGCGCGGGTAGGAGACCGTTGACAGAGGCCTCCACGGCAATTCACTGAGGACAACTGGCCGATTTCCCGACGATGTGGTTCGGACCACGTTTTGCCTGTCGGGAACGGCCGGTGGCAGCTGCGGATTGAGTCCGCAGCTGTCCTCGTGGGAGGTGGAGAGATCCTTCACCAGGGGGAGCCTCACTTCATCCATCATGGTCCGCGATGCGAATCCGCCGCAGGCCGCCACCGTGCGCATGCGCGGACTCCCGACCGGACGGGCAGGGCCCCATATCCGCAGCCAGAGCTGCGAGAAGCACTCCAGGGCCCTGCTAGCCCCCTGCAAATTGGAGAATCACTCTGGACTTTCTTAAGGGAAGTCCAGAGTGAAACGCCCGCGTTTTGACGCTGGTGTGTGGACATAGCCCAATTATTGGAAAATCCCACCCCACTAATTTCATATTCCGTTTTCCTTACAATAAATGACCTTTGCCTTCCTATTCATTTGCTGAACTAACGTTTTGTGATTCCTGTACCAGGTCACAGATGTCCCTCTATATCTCAGAGTTCTGCAATCTCTATCCATGAAAATAAAATGCTGGTTTACTATTCTTCCTACCAAAATGGACAAGGTCACATTTCCCCCCATTATATTCCATCTGCCAAAGTTCTGCCCACACACTCAACCTATTTATGTCCCTCTGCAGACTCCTTCTGCCCTCTTCACAACTTATATCTATTTTAATGTCATTAGCAAATTTAGCAACCATAGATTCTGACCCTTCATCCAAGTCATTGATACAAATTGTAAATAGTTGAGGTCCCAGCACTGGTCCTGTGGCACTCCACTCGTCACATCTTACCATCCTGAATATCTAAGTAGCATCTAAAAATGGTGCCCCGATCCACAAATACTCTCCCTGCACTGCAAGTTGAGCTCATCAGTGCAGGAAATGAAGGTAAATACGGCCTCAGTCGAGGCCAAAAAGGAAGGCAAAGTCCCATTAAATAGTGTCATCGTTCAATACTGCTGTCACTGGAACACCGCTAAATGCACCCAAAACAGGACCGTGCTTTTGTCCCATTAAATCGCACCCCTCAATATTTGTCAGGCAATTCCAAACCTCTGATGCCAATTATGTGGAATTGCTAATATTTTAAAATGTACATATGGGAGACAGACTGAAGGTAATTAACAAAAGAAGCAGTGGGGAGTTGAGAAGAGTTTTCTTTAATGCAGCTTGTTGTTTTAATTAGAAATGCGCTGTCTGAGGGGATAGTGGACGCCCATTCAGTATTAACTATCAGGAGGGAATAGGATGAATAGTTGATGGGGAACGATTTGGCGAGCTATAAGGAAAGTATAGAAGGTGGGACTAATTGTTTAACACTTTTGAAGTGCGAGCACATGCACAATGGGTAGATTAGCATCCTCTGTGCTGTATCATTCTATGATTTTATGTAAAGGAGAAGTACTTGCATTTATATAACCTCAGGAAGTGCCATATATTCATAGCCAATGGAGTATATTTGAAGTTCAGTCCTTACTGTGATAGAGCAGGAAATGTAAGCTATATTAGCCTCAATATGCTTTCACTTCATGGCAAGGTGTGATTCAGCCAATTACTTTCTCTCATGTCGACTTTCAGTGGTGTTATGTAAGGGGAAGATGTCCACGAGGTGGCTCCCACTAGAGCAGGGGTGGGCAAACTATTCCATGCAAGGGCCACATTCAGAAATTCAGAATTTTAAAAATAATTTTTTTTTTATGACTTGATCTTAGTGGGCCGCATAAAGACCTTTGGCGGGCCGCATGCGGCCCACGGGCCGTAGTTTGCCCACCCCTGCGCTAGAGCATTGCACTTTTAGTCCTTTTCTTTTAGTTTCAAGGGGTATTTTCTTTTGAAAACCCACATAATTAATGGGATATGGATCCTATAGATATGAAATTCGCAGAAAAGTCAGGGGAAAAAGGAAGAAAGTGGAAGTTACTTGACAGAGACGGAGGCCGCTCAGAAGAGGACCTTGGCAACAGAATTTGTCAAACACTGGCGGGTTGTGTCGGGGGTCCTCTGCAAATCGATGGAGGCGGCCTTGGCTCCCATTCGAGTGGCTCTGGAGAAGGCCAACAAAATCGTGAAATTCCATGGGGCCACGATAAAATGTTCGACACCCACAGAGTATTTTGCGGAGATGTTTGGGGAGATGGTGGGGGAGGGAGGATTCATGTCCCCTCCTGATTTGGGCCGAGCCCACCGTTCACTGCGGCAGAAGCATTGCCCTGGCGAACCACCGCTTACAATAATCATCAGGTTTCATAGTTTCAAAGGGTCCTGAGATGGGTAATGGAGCATTGTGACTGTAACTGGGAAGGCCACGCCATCAGGTTCCACCGGGAAATGGGAGGGGAGCTGACAAAGAAGATGGCAACATTCAACAAACCAAAGGTCACCCCGTACAAAAGTGGAGAAGATGTGGGGTGTTGTACCCAGAGTGGCTAAGAATGACTTTCGAGGCAAAGGACTATTGTTTTGATCCACGGGAGAGGCGAACTCCTCTGGAAAGAAATATGGGTTGGGCGCAATATGATTGAGTTTTTTGGGTTTTGGGGATGGGCATGTTGAATTGTTGACTTGTTGGGGTTCCATGTTCATGTTTATATTTTACTGTTCTTGGGATTTAATTTTTCACAGTTTGGGATTGGGGTTTAGTTTTATGTGGGGTTTTATGAAAATATATAGCTCCCTCTTTGGGTGCAATGTTTTAAGGGTTTTTTTATACTTAGTTTATTTATAATCATTTTTCATGGGGGGGAGGGGCGGAAGCCTATTGATCACCTGGAATTTCAGGGGGTTGAATGGCCCAATAAAAAGATCAAGGGTATCTGCTCATCTTAAGAGTTTAAATTCTGGCGTGGTGTTTCTGCAAGATACTCACTTGTATGTCAGGGACTCGACAAGGTTACGGAAGGGGTGGGCGGGACATGGCTTTCATTCAGGCTTTGATGGTAGGGCCCAGGGTTCAACAATATGAATCTGCTGCTAAGATCTTGACTGACCCCAATGGTAGACATGTTGTTGTCTGTGGATCTTTGGCGGCACCTCGGTGGTTCTGTTAATGTCTCTGCTTCAAATTGGAATGATACAGATTTTATTAATAAGTTGCTGGTTTCCATTCCTGATTTGGATTCGCATCAGCTTATTTTGGGTGGGGACTTAAAATTGTGTTCTGGAACCCAGTCTGGATCGGTCTCAACCCAAATCTCTGACTCCATCAGTTTTGTTATTTTTCATGGAACAGGTGAGATGGGAGTGGGCGGGGGCGGTGGGGGGGCAGATCCGGATCCGTGACGCTTTTTGCACCCAGGCGATAAAGAATTTGAATTTTTCTCCCATGTGCACCAGGTATACTCATGTATTGACATTTTTGTGGTGGATAGATCTCTCCTCCCTTTGGACATGACGGCTGGTTACTCTGCGATTGTGATTTCAGACCGTGCCCCACACTTTGTTGATTTGGCACTTGAGTCAGTGTCTGCCTTGGACTTTAGATATGGCAGCATTAGGGCAGCATGGTGGCCTAGTGGTTAGCACAACCGCCTCATGGCGCTGAGGTCCCAGGTTCGATCCCGGCTCTGGGTCACTGTCCGTGTGGAGTTTGCACATTCTCCCCGTGTCTGCGTGGGTTTCGCCCCATAACCCAAAAATGTGCAGAGTAGGTGGATTGGCCATGCTAAATTGCCCCTTAATTGGAAAAAATAATTGGGTAATCTAAATTTAAAAAAAAGATATGGCAGCATTAGCAGTCAAGAGATTCTGTGAACACATATCCACCACCATTATAGAATATATAAAATTTACTAAAAGTGAATCTATCTCACCTGCTACACTGTAGGACACCCTGAAGGTACGTATCAGGGGAAGATAATTTCCTTTAAGGTGCACATGGAAAGGACAGCGAGGGCAGAGCAGCAGAGGCCAGTGGACTCCATGCTTGAGGTCGACCATCAGTATTCACTTTCCCTAACCCCGGAGTTGTTGGCAAGTAGGAAAAATCTGCAGACTCAATTTGGACTATTGTCAACAGATAGGGCGGTGGGCCAGTTGCGATGTTTCAGTGGTATGTTTTATGAATGCAGGGAGAAGTTTAGTCGCCTCTTCGCTCACCAGCTGAGACACCAGGCAGCATCCCGGGAGATCGTACTGGTACGTGACTCGAGCGGCTGCCTGGTTTCCGCTCCACCCAAAGTCGATACGGCCTTTGAATTGTACTATCAGGGTCTCCATAGATCAGAGCGTCTGGCTGAAGGTTCAGCTGATTTTTTTGGTTAGATTATCCATCCCAGCTGTGGAGGAGGAGGTGAGTCAGCAGTTGGAATCCCCATTGGGCTCAGAGGAACTTATAAAATGCATTGGATTGGTGCAGACTGGTAAAGATCCTGGCCCGGATGGATGACCCAATGAATTTTATAAGAAGTTTGCAGAGCAATTGGTATATCTAATTCTAGATATGTTTAATGATTCAAGGGTTAGTTGCCCTATACACTTGCGCAGGCCTCTATCCTCTTATATCCTCTTAATCCTCAAGAAAGACAAAGACCCAGCAGAGTGTGGGTCGTATCAACCAATTTCACTTTTAAATGCAGATATTAAGCTACTTAAAAAAGTGTTGGCGCTGAGGCTGGAGTCCTGCCTCCCAGAGGGGACCTTGGAAGACCAGACAGACTTCATTGAGCGTCAGCAATTGTTGGCCAATATACAGCGTCTGCTAAAAGTTGTCCTTTCCCCTTATGAGTGCCCGAACGGAAGATGATTGTTTCACTAGCTGCTGAAAAGGCATTTAATAGAATGGAGTGGGAATATCTCTTTGAGATTCTTAGGAGGTTTGGACAAAAGTTTATATCCTGGATTAATTTACTGTATAGGGCCCTGACTGCTAGTGTTTGCACAAATGCTTTCAATTAGAACATAAGAACATAAGAACTAGGAGTAGGAGTAGGCCATCTGGCCCCTCGAGCCTGCTCCGCCATTCAATGAGATCATGGCTGATCTTTTGTGGACTCAGCTCCACTTTCCGGCCCGAACACCATAACCCTTAATCCCTTTATTCTTCAAAAAAAATCTACCTTTACCTTAAAAACATTTAATGAAGGAGCCTCAACTGCTTCACTGGGCAAGGAATTCCATAGATTCACAACCCTTTGGGCGAAGAAGTTCCTCCTAAACTCAGTCCTAAATCCACTTCCCCTTATTTTGAGGCTATGTCCCCTAGTTCTGCTTTCACCCGCCAGTGGAAACAACCTGCCCGCATCTATCCTATCTATTCCCTTCATAATTTTAAATGTTTCTATAAGATCCCCCCTCATCCTTCTCAATTCCAATGAGTACAGCCCCAGTCTACTCAACCTCTCCTCATAATCCAACCCCTTCAGCTCTGGGATTAACCTAGTGAATCTCCTCTGCACACCCTCCAGTGCCAGTACATCCTTTCTCAAGTAAGGAGACCAAAACTGAACACAAAACTCCAGGTGTGACCTCACTAACACCTTATACAATTGCAACATAACCTCCCCAGTCTTAAACTCCATCCCTCTAGCAATGAAGGACAACATTCCATTTGCCTTCTTAATCACCTGTTGCACCTGTAAACCAACTTTCTGTGACTTATGCACTAGCACACCCAGGTCTCTCTGCACAGCGGCATGCTTTAATATTTTATCATTTAAATAATAATCCCATTTGCTGTTATTCCTACCAAAATGGATAACCTCACATTTGTCAACATTGTATTCCATCTGCCAGACCCTAGCCCATTCACTTAACCTATCCAAAACCCTCTGCAGACTTCCAGTATCTCTGCACTTTTCGCTTTACCACTCACCTTAGTGTTGTCTGCAAACTTGGACACATTGCTCTTGGTCCCCAAATCCAAATCATCTGTGTAAATTGTGAACAATTGTGGGCCCAACACGGATCCCTGAGGGACACCACTAGCTACTGATTGCCAAACAGAGAAACACCCATTAATCCCCACTCTTTGCTTTCTATTAATTAACCTATCCTCTATCCATGCTACTACTTTACCCTTAATGCCATGCATCTTTATCTTATGCAGCAACCTTTTGTGTGGCACCTTGTCAAAGGCTTTCTGGAAATCCAGATATACCACATCCATCGGCTCCCCGTTATCTACTGCACTGGTAATGTACTCAAAAAAATTCCACTCAATTAGTTAGGCACAACCTGCCCTTTATGAACCCATGTTACGTCTGCCCAATGGGACAATTTCTATCCAGATGCCTCGCTATTTCTTCCTTGATGATAGATTCCAGCATCTTCCCTACTACCGAAGTTAAGCTCACTGGCCTATAATTTCCTGCTCTCTGCCTACCTCCTTTTTTAAACAGTATTGTCACATTTGCTAATTTCTAATCCACCGGGACCACCCCAGAGTCTAGTGAATTTTGGTAAATCATCACTAGTGCATCTGCAATTTCCCTAGCCATCTCTTTTAGCACTCTGGGATGCATTCCATCAGGGCCAGGATGCGTGTCTACCTTTAGCCCCATTAGCTTGCCCATCACTACCTCCTTAGTGATAACAATCCTTTCAAGGTCCTCACCTGTCATAGCCCCATTTCTATCAGTCACTGGCATGTTTTTTGTGTCTTCCACTGTGAAGACCGACCCAAAAAACCTGTTCAGTTCCTCAGCCATTTCCTCATCTCCCATTATTAAAACTCCCTTCTCATCCTCTAAAGGACCAATATTTACCTTAGCCACTCTTTTTTGCTTTATATATTTGTAAAAACTTTTGCTGTCTGTTTTTATATTCTGAGCAAGTTTATTCTCATACTCTATCTTACTCTTCTTTATAGCTTTTTTCGTAGCTTTTTGTTGCCCCCTAAAGATTTCCCAGTCCTCTAGTCTCTCACCAATCTTTGCCACTTTGTATGCTTTTTTCTTCAATTTGATACTCTCCCTTATTTCCTTAGATATCCACGGTCGATTTTCCCCCTTTCTACCATCCTTCCTTTTTGTTGGTATAAACCTTTGCTGAGCACTGTGAAAAATCGCTTGGAAGGTTCTCCACTGTTCCTCAACTGGCTACTTCCTGTGGAATAGGGGCACGAGGCAGGGATGTCCACTGTCTCCGCTCCTGTTTGCTTTGTCATTAGAACCACTCACTTTTGCACTATGTTAAACTTCTGTTAAGTGGAGGAGGATACATTGGGGAGGGGTAGAGAATAGGGTGTCCCTGCTTCTTTACCTTATAGAGCCCGCATCCACCAGAAACAAGATAATGATGCTGCTTGTGCAAAGAGGGATGAAAATCAGGACGAAATCACATAAATTATTTAAAAAACTATTAGAAATAATATCCTTCAAATAATAGTCAGAAATACTTTGTTGCACTTAGTCCTTAGTCAGTTCTATGAAGCCATTTCCTCCATGTTAGCTTTTGAAGGACCCCACTCAGAGTATAAGCACATCTTTCTCTTGCAGCCACTGCTGGGTTGGGTTCTTTGTACTGTGGTGAATGTGATTCACACCGGATTTTAATCTGTATATACATGTGCCTATATTGTAAGTGCAGTTGCACTACCTGACCACCAGGGGAAGTAGCTCAGGGAATGCTCGAGAATTGTACTGGGCTTCTCCCTTGGTTCCGCCCAGGACTCCTCCCCCTGGAGCTGCTGTATAACGATCAGTGCCACATGGTCAGCTGGCCAGTTCACCGAAAGTTCAATGGCTAACCGGCTGGCTCTGTTGTGAGTATATTAAAACCGCTATTCTAATCCTACAAGCACGTGTCCGTAGAATTGTTGGTTCCAACAATTTAATATACTCAGGAAACAGTCGAAGAAATCACGCCCTCAAGCCCGGACGCCCAGAACTCGACCCACAGGATGCAGAGGCTAAGGAAATATTTTCCCACTGGCTGAGATGTTTTAAAGCCTACCTTGCAGAAGCCAGCACCGCCGGTACAACGGAGGAACAAAAATCAGCCTACTGCATGTGAGGGTAAGCCACAGAATCTCCACACAGCTAAATCCGGCCGGTTCTTAAACCGCAGCGCTGGCAATATTGGACAAAATGTACGTTAGGCCTATTAACGAAGTTTATGCACGCCACGTGTTTACGACTCGCCGTCAGCGGCCTACAAAAACGCTAGCCGAGTTTGTAAGGGAATTGAACAATCTTTCCAATGACTGTAATTATCAAGCTATTACCGCGGCTGAACATAGGGAGCTTGCTGTGCGGGACGTTTTCGTGGCGGGCCTTAGGTCTAACTATGTGCGCCAAAGACTGCTAGAAAAGGGGGCCCAGGTCTTAGACACTACTGTGGAGGCTGCTACCACTATGGAAGTTTCCTTCCGCAGCCTCACCTCGTTTCCCGCGGACCCCGCGACCTCATCGTGGACCCCCGACCAACAGTCCCCCCAAGCCTGTGCCGCACGGCCCCCCAGCTACCGCGCTGCCGAAGCCAGTTACTCTGCTGCCCCAGCCAGCTACTCAGCTGCTCCAGCCAGCTACTCGGCTGCTCCAGCCTGCCATTTCTGTGGCCAAAGCCAGCACCCGCAGCAGCACTGCCCATCTCGATCCGCGACCTGCAGCAGTTGCGGGCGAAAAGGACACTATGCCAGAGTATGTCTGGCGAAGAAAGCCCCAGCCTCTAACCCTCCCACGGCTCAAAGCACTCGTTCCCTGAATTCACAGGCCTGCAGGCCCCGAAATGCTGCAGCCTGTATGCCGACTCCGCCCCCACCCGACATGTGCGACTCATGGGGGTGGCCACCTTGGCAATCCTCCTCCATGCGGCCGGCCATGTGCGACTCATGGGGGCAGCCATCTTGGCAATCCTCCTCCATGCGGCCGGCCATGTGCGACTCATGGGGGCAGCCATCTTGGGATCCATCCCCTTCAAACTCTGAAACTCACCTCGACGACTACGAACTCAGAGGGCAGTCATCACGGGGCCACTCCAGCACAGCTGATCGAGCTGCCGACTACCCGCAACTCAGCGCAGTCACCCTGGATCAATCCCGCCCCAAGCACCTACGAAGTTCGATGGCGGAGGTCCAGATCAACGGGTGCAGCACGCCATGCCTCTTTGACTCCGGGAGCACCGAGAGCTTTATACATCCAGAGCTGGTAAGACGCTGTTCGCTTTCCATTTTTCCGGTGAGCCAAACTATCGCCCTCGCTTCGGGCTCCCACTCAGTCCAAATCCAAGGGCGCACCGTCGCTACGCTCACAATTCGAGGCGCTAGTTATTCTAAATTTAAACTTTATGTCCTGCCTGACCTCTGCGCGCCACTCTTATTAGGCCTTGATTTCCCATGCAACCTCAAGAGCCTCACCCTCAGCTTCGGCGGGCCCCTGCCCTCACTCACTATCTGCAGCCTAACCAAGCTGCGCATCTCCTCCCCTCCGCTCTTCGCCAATCTCTCTCCAGATTGCAAGCCAGTAGCTACTCGCAGCAGGCGATACAGCCTACAGGATAGGGTCTTTATCCGATCGGAGGTCCGACGGCTGCTCAGTGAGGGGATCATAGAGGCCAGTAATAGTCCCTGGAGAGCTCAGGTGGTGGTCGTCAAGACCGGGGGGAAATTTTGCATGGTCGTCGACTATAGCCAGACCATAAACCGCTTTACGCTCCTAGACGCATATCCCCTCCCCAGAATTGCAGACATGGTTAATCAGATCGCCCAATATCGGCTATTTCCCACGGTGGATCTGAAGTCTGCATACCACCAGCTCCCAATCCGCCTGGAGGACCGCCACTACACGGCATTCGAGGCCGATGGCCGCCTCTTCCATTTCCTCCGGATCCCTTTCGGCGTCACTAACGGGGTTTCGGTGTTCCATCGAGCAATGGACCGAATGGTAGACCAGTACGGGCTGCGGGCCACATTTCCGTATCTGGACAATGTTACCATCTGCGGCTATGACCAGCAGGACCACGATACCAACCTCCACCGTTTTCTCCAAACGGCACAGAAATTAAATCTCACTTATAACAAGGAGAAATGCGTTTTCCGCACAAACAGACTGACCATCCTCGGCTACGTCGTGGAGAACGGAGTCCTGGGCCCAGACCCGGACCGCATGCCCCCTCTTAGAACTCTCCCTCCCTCATTGCCCCAAGGCCCTCAAACGGTGCTTGGGGTTCTTCTCATACTACGCCCAGTGGGTCCCTCAATATGTGGACAAAGCCCGCCCACTTTTTAAGGCCACACGATTTCCCCTGTCAGCCGAGGCACGCCAGGCCTTCGACGGCATCAAGGAGGACATCGCCAAAGCAGCCAGGGAGGCCCGTTGCATTTTTCTCCCGTACCCTATCCGCTTCAGAACTCCGACACTCCTCAGTTGAGAAGGAAGCACATCGTGGAGGCTGTTTGTCGCTGGAGGCACTACCTCGCAGGTAGGAGGTGTGTTGTTCCTCGTGTCTTAATAAAGCTCGTAGTCTCAAATGTGGAGAAGATGTTTTGATCTGTACTTTTCATTCGCGATTTCTTGTTCTTTTCGTGATTTTTTAAGTTTTGCATCACTCAGTCTCTGTGCAGTTTGGCCTCTGAGCATGCCTTGCTGTTCAAATTCCTTACAGTACTCTTCAAATTTGTTTAGTATTGTTTGTAAGCTGTTTCTGTCTTCACCTTTTGAGTATTTAAATCCATTATAAACTTTCCTAGCTTCATGTCCTTCGATGAGTATTGCTATTTTAATTTCGTCTGAGGCTGCTGCTGCATCATTTGCTATGATACCGAAATCGAACCATTGTTTAAACCTTTTCCAGACACTTCTTACATTTCCAGTCGTGTCCAGCTGAAGTGGGAATCCAAGGCACATCCTCCCATCAGCGATGTCTTCCCAAGTCGAATGTCCAGTAGGAGATTTCCATGCCATTTTGTTCTTTCTGTGTCTGTCACTGAGTTGTCCTGTAGTAAGCATCTGAAGCCACTCCTGGGTACCATGTGTTGTTCCTCGTGACTTAATAAAGCTCGTAGTCTCAAATGTGGAGAAGATGCTTTATTGTGAATTTGTTCTCTCTTCAGAACTTAACCTACGGCTACCTCAAATGCTACTAGCTGGTGTGTCTGTCCTGCTACCAGTTCTGCCTTCCGTGAAGTGTGTCCTCACTTCCTGTCCCGGTCTATTTATATGGCTCTCCCGTGCTCCCTCTAGTGTTTGCTCAGTTGTATTGCATCTAGTTAACTTGTGATCACCACAGGAGGTTCACCCTCATCACCGACCAACGATCGGTTGCCTTTATGTTTGACAACTCGCAAAGGGGCAAAATAAAAAATGATAAAATCCTTCGGTGGAGGATCGAACTCTCCACCTATAGTTACGATATTAAATATCGACCGGGGAAGCTCAACGAGCCTCTGGATGCCCTATCCCGTGGGACATGTGCCAGAGCGCAGATCAGCCATCTGAAAGCTAGCCACGTGGACCTCTGCCATCCAGGGGTCACCCGGCTCGCCCACTACATCAGAGCCCGAAACCTGCCTTTCTCCAACGAGGAGGTAAAAGCGGTCACCAGGGACTGCCCGATCTGTGCGGAGTGCAAACCGCACTTCTATAGACCAGACAGGGCCCACCTGGTCAAGGCTTCTAGGCCCTTTGAACGCCTTGCGATCGATTTCAAAGGGCCACTCCCCTCCACTAACAAGAACATTTATTTCCTCAACATCATCGATGAGTTCTCCCGATTCCCTTTTGCCATTCCATGCCCTGATATGACCTCCCACACAGTCATTAGGGCCCTGCATAGTGTCTTCACCCTGTCCGGTTTCCCCAGCTACGTGCACAGCGACCGGGGTTCGTCCTTTATAAGCGACGAGCTGCGTCAGTACCTGCTCGACAAGGGCATCGCCTCGAGCAGGACTACCAGCTATAACCCCAGGGGGAACGGATAGATGGAGAGGGAGAACGCGACAGTCTGGAAGACCGTCCTACTGACCCTCCGGTCTAGAAAACTCCAAGTCTCCCAATGGCAAGAAGTCCTCCCAGACGCGCTCCACGCAATCAGATCCCTCCTCTGTGCAGCTACAAATCAAACCCCTCACGAGCGACTCTTCAATTTCTCTAGGGGCACTACCACGGGAGTCTCACTTCCGGCGTGGCTGAGGACACCAGGCCCGGTCCTCCTGAGGAAGCACGTCAGGGGGCACAAAACTGACCCCCTTGTTGAAAAGGTGCGCCTCCTCCATTCCAACCCCCAGTACGCATTTGTGGAGTTCCCGGACGGTCGCCAGGACACAGTATCCCTTCGGGACCTGGCACCTGCTGGATCCAGCCCCCCCCTACCCCCACTGAGGAACCCCTTACCCCGTTCCCTATGCTGCCGCCCCCTCGCGCCCCCGATTCCGCAAGCTCACCCCACCTGTTCCACGCGCCAGAACCAGCCCGCCCCCAGCGCCCCCAGTTTCTGGTCGAGCCAGAGGTGTATAAAGTTCGGACGAGACCCGCCCCAGAGTCTGCCATCGTACCCCAGCTCGCAACACCCACCCAGCCACCGCAAGAGGCTGCAACCCCGGTGCTCCGCAGATCGAAACGAACAATTCGTCCACCAGACAGACTAACTCTGTGAGCCACCACCCCCGCTGGACTTGATTTTTTTCACGGGGTGAATGCGGTGAATGTGATTCACACCGGATTATATTCTGTATATACATGTGCCTATATTGTAAGTGCAGTTGCACTACCTGACCACCAGGGGGAGTAGCTCTGGGAATGCTCGAGAATTGTACTGGGCTTCTCCCTTGGTTCCGCCCAGGACTCCTCCCCCTGGAGCTGCTGTATAAAGATCAGTGCCACATGGTCAGCCGGCCAGTTCACCGAAAGTTCAATGGCTAACCGGCTGGCTCTGTTGTGAGTATATTAAAACCTCTATTCTAATCCTACAAGCACGTGTCCGTAGAATTGTTGGTTCCAACATGTACTACATCAGCATTTTCTGCATTCATCTCAGATTCCCAGCAATCATAGTTTTCTTTTTAATTCACTTTCAAGGTCTGATGTTCCGATATCAGAAGCCTTTGTATTCTTGGTGTCTGACAACATCAGAATCGTACAGCTGAATTATTACCTTGGAAATTACTCCCTCCTGACCTATTCTCTCGTCTCGCATTCCCAGGCAAGGTGATATTTAGCCGATAATTAATGCAAAAGCCATGTGTTAATATTCTGAAAGGTATTCCTTTGTATGTTATTGATTTTCATGAAAAATATGACTCGCCTTCACTCTAAGGAATGTGTAATTACTTTACTATTGTTAAAAAAAAGACTCAAGTTGTCGAAGCTTTTTGTTTTGCATTCATCACGGCAAGAATACCAAATGTTTGTGAGGGCCACGAAGAATCCAGCAGGAGTTTGTAGAATCGAAATAAATAAATGTATTTATAATTATATCATGTACAACAGCAGCAGTACTCCTCCACTGCTCTCTCCTCTCCAGCTGGTTCCACACTGACCAGCTCTATTTATGCAGGTGACTCCGCTAATGATTTCTCAGCTCTCCTCATTGGGGGAGCTCATACCCACTAAGGGTTTTGAAGCGGGTGCAGCTACTCTCTCCGTCTCTGTGCTGCTACTGTTTCCAGTGTTGAGCTACATGGAGGAAGGAGAGAGGAGTGGAAGGGGGGCGGGGGGGGTGAGCTGGAACAGATTTGTTGCTGCAAAAGGCGGACCGGGGTCGAATTCAGGCCAAGGAAATCTCACTCCCCCAGGTCAGGTTTGCAGTTCCCAATTAGCTGGGTGAATCGGCTGGTCAAGAGAGGTAACCATGCAGAGAGACTTGGGGCTGGGTGGTCTGCTTAGCGGCTATCCTGGAATACCTGATGGCCGAGAACCAGGGAGGGTGGATCGTGCACCGCCACCTGCAGCTCGTGGTGAGGTATAATAGCGAGCTGCTGCTGCTCCTGAGAGATGTCGCTATCCCCCGGGTGGTGGGGGGAGGGAGTGCATCCGAATATCCAAACCCAACTCCTGCCAGTGAGAACAACAGACAAGCGTGCAGGGGGGGGGGGGAGCTCCGGGGTTTGGCCCCTTGCAATGTTGACATGGGACTTCGGGATTCTGACACCCCTTTACTGACTTTTTTCGGAGAGAATATCTGGGGTACTCTCCGGACATTGCCATAACTTCAAGTGGCCACTTTCTGGATTGTTGGTGAACTTTTCGAGCTGAACCGGGAGTCAGTGAGTTTCAAGTTGGACATGGCTTTGTTGTATTCAATCACTTTGTTATGTTGAAGTTCTGTGATTGTTCTGATAATGTTGTTAAACTGCACTACATACCAATGGTCCCCAGTGATGCACAATCAATGGACACGAAACGTAGATGAAGTCCGAACGATAGGCTTTAATGCACAAGAAGTGTACCCGGCAGCAGATGTACAGAAGAAAGGCCGACTGCCGGGAAGCACGGGTTCTTATATCCCGCCTCATAGGCGGAGCTACCTACCTCTCAGCCAATCGGCTGAGAGGCACATGACTTACCCGGACCAATGGGCAGTGAGTCCTCTGCACCAATAGCAGCTCACTTCCAGGTACCGTAATACCCCTAGTCATACTACCACACCCAGCTAGTTGGGCAGGTTATAACAGTTCTGTGGAGGGAGTTCCCTCTCTCTCTTCTGCCATGTCCTGTATCGGTTGCCCTTTTCCGGTGGTCTGTGCTGCTCATTTTGGGTGCCTTTCTACCAATGTGGGGCCACCGGGCTGGGGAAGGGGGGTGAGAGAAGTGGTTGTTTGCTGGCATTGTAGCTAGCGGCCTGGAATTGTTGTTTTGGATTGAATTGGAGCCCCTTTGTGGGAGAGGAGGGGTATTCCCTCTCTCTCACACTGTGCCCTATATCGGTGTGTCTTTTTCGGGTGGTTTGTACTGCTCATTGGGCACCTTTCCGCCAGTGTGCAGCTGCCATTGGGGGCAGGGGGTGGTTGTGTGTGTGTGTGTGCGCGCTGGTGGTTTTTGTACCTTGTAACTGATTTTGGCATGTTACTGTTCTTTTTTTTGACTATGCTGCTTCTGCATGTTGCTGTATTGTTGAGTTGTCAATAAACTAAAATATATAGACAATAGTGCCCAGCCAGTAGTAATCAGGCAGATTATAACACAAATATAAAGTGAACAACAATTTATATCGCATGAGAAAATAATTCTGATTGTTTGGCAAGTAGATTCTGACTAATTGAATTGTCGTCATGGAGAATACACCAGTTAACTGATGACTGACAGTTAACTGCCAAACTTTGTTTAAATTCAAACAAGACAGGTTGACTCTGATTGGTCAAGGCATTTTCCTGGGGAATGAATCAGAGAGGGACTGTTACCTATTTTGTTTAGTTGAAAAAGGCACAATGCGTATACTTGGGGCTGGATTCTCCGTTTCAGCGCCTAAGCGCCAGCTGAAATGAGAATTCGCGGGCATTTTACAACGCCAAATCAGCGGCGAACCCTCACCAAGCTCACCAGTGCTAGCAGCGGCGCTGGGTGAAACACCTGGCTCCCGTGCTGAAAATGGCCGGGGAATGTCTGGGTCCATGGCCACACATATACACGGCAACGATCATCAGCGGTCGCGCCGTACAACATTCCGCCGGCCGTGTGCAGACCCGACACGCATCCTGGACCCCACACAGCCAGCCCCTGGCCACCCCCCACCAGCCCTCGCGGAAGCCCCTCCGGCCAGTGGCACGGATCCCGGGCGGGTGTGGCTGGACACAGCCCGCAGATGCCTCGCTGGGTTCCTGACTGTCTGACCACATGTCAACCGTGCGGTTAGCAACTCAGCCCATCAGGACGGTGCATTGTGAGAGGGCCTACCGTGATGTGCCAACGGCATGCGGTGCTCGATGCGATGACGCCATTTAGGTGAGGGTGGAGACTTGAAAACCGGCATCAAACCAGCGCTGCCCCCGATTTGGGCGTCGGAATTCTCCGCCCAATCGCCAATTATGACATCGGTGTTGGGCAACGGAGAATCCCTCCCATGTTCTTTCTGTTTGCAAAGGTCAGGGCCCTTTGTATTAAAATACAAAGATGTAGATCCAAGCATGCGCTAGTGAGCCACACTCTGAGCCTGACTAATAACCTTAATTGGTGTCAGCGTAATTTATGGCACACTCAAGATTGTTTAGCAAATGCTGCCCAATTGTGGAATCGAATCTGGTGCCAGTTTGAAAAAGCCTTGCACTAAATTTATCACTGGGACATTTATCCTGCGCATTGGACTGTGTTTAGAGAATAGCTTAGAGTCATTTGACCTGGGTCGCTTAGAAATACTGAAGGCTACTCTCGGCCCAGGCTTCCATCCTCCTCAAACCCCTGTCTTTCTCTGGCCACTGGCGTCACAGAGGCTACTAGCATTTCCCACCAACACCCCAGCCAGACAACACCCCTGTGTCGCAAAACTAGCCTCAGGACCCCAGCTGCAGATTACCAGCTGCAGTTTACCCCATTGTAGTTTGCCTCCAATCAGAAGAAAGGAGAAATTACTGACTGGTGTTCTGAATGTACCTATCACTAGTTTAGACATTCAATGACTTTACCATCTTGAATTCCTGGCTGCTTCCCACACTGAATCAACAGCTTAGGGATTACCATTGACCAGAAACTGAACTGGACCAACCATATAAATACTGTAACTACATAAGCAGCTTGGAGGCTGCAAAGTTTGAGACAACTAACTCATATTCTGATTCTCCATGGCCTTCCATCATCTACAAGGCACAAGTCAGGGGGTTGATGGAATGCTCTCCCCTTGCCTGGATGAGTGCAGCTTCAACAACACTTAGGAAGCTCGATACCATCCAGGACAAAGCAACCTGCTTGATTGGACCCTATCCATCACCTTAGCCATTCACTCCCTCTACCACCACTAGACAATGGCAGCAGTGTGTGCCATATAGAGGATGCACTGCAGCAATTGCTCCTTCAATAGCACCAACAAGTGTTGAAGTGCTGCCCTCTTCAGTATGATGGGTTGGAGATGTGTCGCTCACAGGAAAGGGGGTGCCACATTGGCTGGACATCCCCAGGGTTTCCTGATTGGAGGGCACTTAGCGATCCTCCTCCCTTTGATGCCTGGGGGCCTTTGGCCTCCTCCATGGGATGGAGTGAGATCCAGAAGCCTCGCCGTCCTCTGGAACTGACACTCCTGGAAGCCCTGCACCATGGAGCTCACACCGTCTGCCATGAAAGGCATGAGCTGAACCATGGATCAGACACCCCCGCCATAGAGTGCACGTCCCACACCAAGGTCTCTACTGCAGACGTCCCGTCGCTATATTGACCTCATTGAGTAGGACTGACGGCACCATATCCTGGGACAGAAGACAATGGGATTTCTCCAGTTGGCCTTGCATTCCGAGGAGAGAGGCTGTCACCCCTTCCTGATGCTCGTGACTCTGCCTTTTGCAATTCCACCAGTTCTGAGACGACCCAGGAGCATACCATCGGCCTGGGGTTCAACAGATTGTTTGGGCTCTGGCACCCCTCCAATTGCCAGTTACCTGAGATGTCCCTGCCTCCGCCTGCAGTGGGTCATCAATTGTGAGGTGTCCTGTGTATAGCTACTGTTAGGAGGCCTATAGACTACTCCCACCAGTCTCCCTGGTATTTCTTACTTCCACCCAGATGGAATCTACATCATCCAGATCCAAGATCATTTCTTGCTATTGTAATTATTCCATCTCATTCTAACAAAGCTACCCCACCACCCCTTTCCTGTCTGTCTTTATGAAAAGTCATATACCTCTGAAGATTCAAATTCCCAGCTTTGATCAGTGTAATGGCTATAAGATCATGCCCATTAACCTCAATTTGTGTGGTTAATGTGATAAACACCACTGGTAACACACTACGTGTATTATGGTACTGCCACTGTACTACAGTTAATACAGTACTTCCCAGCCTGCCGGCTCCTCCCAGCAGGTGCAGTATAAAAGTGTATGCTCTCCTGCGCTGCTTCCATTCTGGCTCCAGCTGCAGGAGGCGTAACATCTAGTGCAATAAAGCCTCAATAGTTTCACCATTTTGTCTCGTGGTCATTGATGGTACATCAATGTATTGCACTAGAATTTTAGAGATGAACGTCTTAATCAAGCCTGATCGCCTGGAGCTGAACCCTCACGCAGCCGATGCCACAGCCACCTTCGATCACTGGCTAGCCTGCTTTGAAGGATACCTCGGAGCAGCCACTAAAGCCCTCTCAGACAGAAGCTCCAGATTCTCTACTCACGGGTGAGCCCACAAGTTTCCCCCCTCGTTCGGGATGTGCCCACCTGCACGGAAGCGATGGCATCACTAAAAGGACAGTACATCAGGACTGTGAATCAAGTGTTCACCAGGCACCTCCTGGCTACGAGACGGCAACTGTTGGGGGAGTCTCAGGACGATTTCTTCCGTGCTTTGCAAATACTTGGTAGGAACTGTAATTGCCAGGCAGTGTCGACAGTCCAACACACGGAACTGCTGATCAGAGACGCCTATGTCATGGGCATTAAGTCCAATTACATTTGCCAGCGATTATTGGAAGGGGGTACGCTCGACCTTACAGAGACTGTACAGCTTGCTAACTCTCGAGAAGTGGCCTCCCGCAATCTGGAGTCCTCCACCTCCGACTGAGCGGCACCCTCGTGGGCGTTGTGGGCCCCACCATCTTCCAACCCGGGTACACCGCAAGCCTGCGTCGCACGGCAGCCAGCTAACTCCGGACGGCCCAAATGTTACTTTTGTGGCCAGAGCGAACATCCCAGGCAGCGCTGCCCAGTGCGGAACGCGACCTGCAACGGGTGCGGGAAGAAGGGCCACTTTGTCTCCGTTTGCCAGGCCCGATCAGTCACTGCTGTTCCGGGCCCAGCACCGCTACACCCCCCCCACGTGCGATCCAGGGCATCACCATCTTCGCCGCCACCCGCCACGTGCGGCCCGTAGGCGCCACCATCTTGGATGTCGTCCGCCATGTGCGCCCCGTGGGCGTTGCCATCTTCGGCGTCATCTTGGACCGCACCTCCGGACCCCTGCTTGCCTGGCCGTTCGTGGGCCGCCGATACCTCCTCCACCGTCGATCAGCCCAACAACTCCCAACATTTTCTGCAGCTCACCTCCATCACCCTCGATCAGTCTCGGCCCCACAATCTCGCGACCGCTACGTCGACTGTAAGGATCAACGGGCACGAGACGACCTGCCTCTTCAACTCCGGGAGCACAGAGAGTTTCATCCACCCCACTACGGTAAGGCGCTGCTCCCTCCCGGTACATCCCGTCACCCAGGAAATCTCCCTTTCCTCCGGATCCCATTCCGTGCAAATCCGGGGGTACTGCGTCGCAACCCTCTCTGTACAGGCCGTAGAGTAAAGCAACTTCAGACTCTATGTCCTCCCCCATCTCTGCGCTGCCCTGTTTCTACGCCTCGATTTCAGTGCCATCTCCAAAGCCTTACTCTGAAGTTTGTCGGACCCCTGCCCCCCTCACCGTCTGTGGCCTCACGACCCTTAAGGTCGATCCGCCCTCACTTTTTGCAAACCTCACCCCGGACTGTAAGCCCGTCGCCACAAGGAGCAGACGGTACAGTGCACAGGACAGGACCTTTATCAGGTCGGAAGTCCAACGTCTTCTGCGGGAAGGGGTCATTGACAGCCCCTAGAAAGCTCGAATGGTGGTAGTTAAGACTGGGGAGAAACACTGGATGGTCATCAACTACAGTCAGACCATCAACCGGTACACGCAGCTCGATGCGTACCCCCTCCCACGCATATCTGACATTGTCAATCAGATTGCACAGTATCGATTCTTCTCCACCATTGACTTGACGTCCGCCTATCAGCAGCTCCCCACCTGCCCGGAGGACTGCCAGTACACTGCATTCAAAGCAGATGGCTGCCTCTATCATTTCCTCAGAGTTCCCTTCGGCGTCACAAATGGGGTCTTGGCCTTCCAGCGCGAGATAGACCGAATGGTTGACCAGTTCGGGCTACGGGCCACGTTCCCGTACCTATGTCACCATCTGCAGCCACAACCAGCAGGACCACGACGCGAATCTTCAGAAATTCCTCCATACCGCCAAACTCCTTAACCTCACCTACAATAAGGAGAATTGCATTTTCCGCACCACCCGCTTAGCCATTCTGGGCTACATTGTGGTAAATGGAGTCCTAGGGCCCGGCCCCGACCGCATGCGCCCCCTCCTGGAACTCTCCCTCCTCCACTGCCCCAAGGCCCTGAAACGATGCCTGGGGTTCTTCTCATTGATGCGACCATCAATTCACGTGAAACAAGGAGTTGAAGTGAACTGTGGCTTTAATCGACTAGAACAGTACCTGCCTGCGACTGCTCTGCTACTGAGAGCCGCCTACAGGGCAGCTGCTCTTTATACCTCCCCTCAAGGGGAGGAGCCAGGGGTGGAGCCCACAAATACATCACAGGTAATACCTTACAATAGTCCATAGGTGGGGCCCTCATGGGAAACAGCGTGGTACAGTTACATACATGTTGAATGGTTAATGCAATACGTTCACTACATTCACCCCCTGTTAAAAAAATGAAGTCTGGCAGGGGTGAAGGGTTCATAGGTTCAGCCTATCCGGTGCCCGGATCGTGCGCTGTGATTGCCGAAACTCTGGTATCACAGCTGGCCCGGGTGTCGAACTCATCTGTGTGGGCATGGGTAGTGAAGTTGCCGGTGCGGGTACAGATGCAGACTCCGGGAGCGTGTCTTCTGGAGCTTCGTTCCTGTGAGCCGATGAAGGGGGAATGGGGGGCGGGAGGGGGTGCGGGTGCCATGTAGGGGTGGGGGCCATGTTCAGCGTAAGTTGGGCGGGGTAAGTTCGGGTGGTGGTGGTACTGGAACCTGCGGGCGCTAGGTCCCGGAGGAAAACCGTATCCTGTCAGTCGTCGGGGTGTTCTATGTATGCGTACTGGAGGTTGGTGTGTAGGAGCTGGACCCTCTCGACCAGGGGGTCGGACTTATGGCTCCTGACGTGTTTGCGGAGTAGTACGGGCCCCGGTGTCTTCAGCCAGGATGGAAGCGAGGCCCCGGGGGTGGATTTCATAGAACATAGAACATAGAACATTACAGCACAGAACAGGCCCTTCGGCCCTCAATGTTGTGCCGAGCCATGATCACCCTACTCAAACCCACGTATCCACCCTATACCCGTAACCCAACAACCCCCCCCTTAACCTTACTTTTATTAGGACACTACGGGCAATTTAGCATGGCCAATCCACCTAACCCGCACATCTTTGGACTGTGGGAGGAAACCGGAGCACCCGGAGGAAACCCACATTTCCTGGGGAAAACAAACAGACGGTCATGAGGGGTCTTGTTTGTGGCCGTGCAAAGGAGGGACCTAATAGAGTGGAGTGCGTCGGAGAGGACCTCCTGCCAGTGGGAGACTGGGAGATTCCTGGACCATAGGGCCAGGAGGATGGCCTTCCAGACCGTCGCGTTCTCTCTCTCCACCTGCCCGTTTCCCCGGGGGTTGACCAGTACGGGCTGCAGGCCACGTTCCCGTACCTAGATAACGTCACCATCTGCGGCCACGACCAGCAGGACCATGACGCGAATCTCCAAAAATTCCCCCATACCGCCAAACTCCTTAACCTCACCTACAATAAGGAGAATTGCATTTTCCGCACCACCCGCTTAGCCATTCTGGGCTACATTGTGGTAAATGGAGTCCTAGGGCCCAACCCCGACCGCATGCGCCCCCTCCTGGAACTCCCCCTCCCCCATTGCCCCATGGCTCTGAAACGATGCCTGGGGTTCTTCTCGTTAATTCGACCATAAATTCACGCAAAAGTCCTGGTAGTCCTGCTCGAGGTGATGCCCTGACCGAGCAGGTACTGATGCAGGTCGTCGCTCATGAACAACGAGCCCCAGTCACTGTGAACATACGTGGGGAAACCAAACAGGGTGAAGACACTATGTAGGGCTTTAATGACGGTGGCAGTGGTCATGTCGGGGCAAGGGATTGCAAAGGGGAAGCGGGCGAACCCGTCAACGACCCTGAGGAAATATGTGTTGCGGTTGGTGGAGGGGAGGGGCCCTTTGAAATCGAAACTGAGGCGCTCAAAGGGCCGGGATGCCTTTACTAGGTGGGCCTTATCCGGTCGATAGAAGTGCGGCTTGCACTCCGCGCAGATTTGGCAGTCCCTGGTCATGGCTCTGACCTCCTCAGTGGAGTAGGGCAGGTTGCGGGCCTTGATGTAGTGGAGAAGCCGGGTGACCCCTGGGTGGCAGAGGCCACCGTGGATAGCCTGGAGTCGGTCACCTTGCGCGCTGGCGCATGTGCCGTGGGATAGGGCATCTGGGGGCTCGTTGAGCTTCCCAGGACGATATACTATATCGTAATTATAGGTGGAGACTTCGATCCTCCACCTCAAGATCTTATCATTCTTGATTTTGACCGCTGCATATTATCGAACATGAAGGCTGCCAATCGTTGGTCAGTGACGATGGTAAACCTCCTACCAGCGAGGGAGTGCCTCCAGTGCCGCACGGCTTGCACGATGGCTTGAGCTTCTTTTTCGACCGAGGAGTGTCGAATATCAGAGGCGGTGAGGGTACATGAAAAAAATGCTACTGGCCTGCCTGCCTGATTGATGGTAACGGCGAGGGCGACCTCTGACGCGTCGCTCTCCACCTGGAAGGGGACAGACCCGTTCACCGCGCACATCGCGGCTTTGGCGATGTCCACCTTGATGCAGCTGAGTGGGAAGATGGTGGCCTTGATTAGTGGGCGGGCTTTGTCCGCATAGTTGGGGACCCACTGGGAGTAATAGGAAAAGAACCCGAGGCACTTTTTCAGGGCCTTGGGGCAGTGGGGAAGGGGGAGTTGCAGGAGGGGGCGCATACGGTCAGGGTCGGGTCCCAAAACACCGTTTTCCACGATGTAGCCGAGGATGGCTAGTCTGGTTGTGCGGAAAACGCATTTCTCCTTGTTGTAAGTGAGGTTAAGGGTTTGGGCGGTTTGGAGAAATCTCTGAAGGTTGGCAACATGGTCCTGTTGATCATGACCGCAAATGGTGACGTTGTCCAAGTACGGAAATGTGGCCCGCAGCCCGTACTGGTCCACCATTCGGTCCATTGTTCTTTGAAAGACCGAGACCCCGTTTGTGTCGCCGGAGGGGACCCGGAGGAAATGGAAGAGGCGGCCATCTGCCTCAAAGGCCGTGTAGTGTTGGTCCTCTGGGCGAATTGGGAGCTGGTGGTACGCAGATTTCAGATCCACCGTGGAGAACACCCGGTAGTGTGCGATCTGGTTAACCATGTCCGCGATCTGAGGGAGGGGATACGCATCAAGGTGCGTGTACCAGTTTATGGTTTGTCTGTAATCTACAACCATCCGGTTATTTTCCCCGGTCCTGACGACCACTACCTGAGCTCTCCAGGGGCTATTGCTGGCCTCTATGATCCCCTCCCGCAAGAGTCGCTGAACCTCGGACCTGATAAAAATCCTGTCCTGAATACTATACCGCCTGCTTCTGGTGGCAACTGGCTTACAGTCGGCGGCGAGATTTGCGAAGAGTGGGGGAGGGTCGACTTTTAGTGTCTCGAGGCTACATACGGTGAGTGGGAGGTAGGGGCCCACCGAACTTCAGAGTTCGGCTCTTGAGGTTACACTGGAAATCCAGTCCCAACAGGAGAGGAGCGCAGAGGTCGGGGAGTACATATAGCTTAAAATCGGCGTACTCGGTGCCCTGTACTGCCAGGGTTGCAGGAGTGCACCCCCGGATCTGCACTGAGTGCGACCTAGAAGCGAGGGAGATGGTTTTGTGCGCCAGGAAGATTGGGAGCGAGCAGCGTCTTACCATGTCTGGATGAATGAATCTCTTTGTTCTCCCCGAGTCGAACAGGCAAGATGTTTCGTGTCCATTTACCCGGACGGTCATCATGGATCTCCGGAGGTGTTTGGGTTGCGACTGGTCCAGGGTGACCGTGCTGAGTTGTAGGTAGCCGGGGTGGTCGGAGGTGCTGGGGTAGTCCCAAGATGGCTGCCCCCATCGGTCGCACGTGTCGGGCGGTGAGTACGATGGCGTCCAAGATGGCAGCCTCCACGAATCGCACGTGGCGCGTTGAGTGGGGGAGGATGGCCAAGGTGATGGCCTCCACAGACAGCACGAGGCCTATAATGCGTCCGGGGGCGGAGCCGGCAGGCAAGCTGCTACACTGCGGGATCTGCGGGCCTGTGAGTCTGAGGGTCGGGCCTTTGATTTTGAGGGTTTGGACTTGTCCAGGCAAACCTTAGCAAAATGTCCTTTTTGTCCAGAGTCACTGCAGTTCGCATTCCAGGCCGGGCAGCACTGCCTGGGATGCCGATGCTGGCCGCAGAAATAGAAGGGTAGCCTCTTCCGTGTTAGGCGGGCAGCCGCGCGTCACAGGCCTGGGGTACTCTTTGGTCGGAGGTCGCGTGATCAGACAGGAACGCGTTGAGGCTTTGGAACGCTACTTCTAGGGAGGAGGCTAGCTTTACCGTCTCTTCCAGGTCTAGGACACCTTTCTCGAGTAGGCGCTGTCTCACTTAGTTGGACCTGACTCCAGCCACGTAGGCGTCCCGGACTGCGAGGTCCGTATGTTGAGTGGCCGTAACGGCCTGGTAGTTGCAACTTCGTGCAAGGACTTTGAGGTCGCGTAGGTACTCCTCCAGCAATTCCCCGGGGCGTTGGCGGTGAGTAGTGAGGAGATGCCACGCATACACCTCGTTCACTGGCCTTACATAGTATCATAGAATTTGCAGTGCAGAAGGAGGCCATTCGGCCCATCGAGTCGCTTCAGCATCACGAGGCCGTCTGCGTAAGTGGAGGCTTCCTCGAGTTGTACAGAGATTCGATGGCTCACCCGGGCGTGGAAGAGGCTCAGCTTCTGATCGTCGGAGACGGAAGGCGAGGAGGAGGCCATGAGGTAGGCCTCGAAACAGTGGAGCCAGTGTGAAAAAATCCCTTTCGCCTCCGCGGCTTGAGGGTTGAGTTCCAGTCGGTCAGATTTGAGGGCCGATTCCATTGTAGTGTTATAGTCGATTAAATTGATGCGACCATCAATTCACACAAAACAAGGAGTTGAAGTAAACTGTGGCTTTAATCGACTAGAACAATGCCTGCCTGCGCATGCTCTGCTACTGAGAGCCGCCTACAGGGCTACTGCTTAAAGAGTAGGAGCCAGGGGCGGAGCGCTCATGGGCAACAGCGTGGTACAGTTACATACATAGTGAATGGTTAATGCAATACGTTCACCACACTCATATTACACCCAGTGGGTCCCTAATTATGCAGACAAGGCCATCACTCATCAAGTCCACAGTTTTTCCCCTGATGGCTGAGGCCTGCCAGGCCTTCAACTACATCAAGGCAGACATCGCCAAAGCCACGATGCACGCGGTCGACGAGACCCTCCCCTTTCAGTTGGAGAGCGATGCATTGGACTTGGCTCTGGCCGCCACTCTCAACCAGGCGGGCAGACCCATGGCTTTCTTCTCCCGCACCCTTCATGCCTCCGAAATTCGTCACTCCTCTGTCAAAAAGGAGGCCCAAGCCATTGTGGAAGCTGTGCAAGATTGGTGGCATTACCTGGCCGGCAGGAGATTGACTCACCTCACAGACCAACGGTCAGTTGCCTTCATGTTTAGCAATACACAGGGGAGCAAGATCAAGAATGACAAGATCTTGAGGTGGAGGATCGAGCTCTCCACCTATAACTACGAGATCTTGTATCACCCGGGGAAGCTCAATGAGCCCCCAGATGCCCTATCCCGCAGTACATGTGCCAGCGCTCAAGTGGACCGACTCCGGGCTCTCCACAATGACATCTGCCACCCGGGGGTCACCCAGTTGTTCTATTTTATCAAGGCCCGCACCCTGCCCTACTCCATCGAGTAGATCAGGACTGTGACCAGGGACTGCCAGGTCTGCACGGAGTGCAAACCGCACTTCTACCGGCCAGACAGAACGCATCTGGTGAAGGCCTCCCGCCTCTTTGAGCACCTCAGCATGGACTTCAAAGGGCCCCTCCCCTCCACTGACCGCAACGTGTACTTTCTCAATGTAATTGATGAGTATCCCGCTTCGCTTTCGCCATCCCATGTCCCGACATGACGTCTGCCACGATCATCAAGGCCCTACACAGTATCTTCACCTTGTTCGGTTTTCCCACCAACATCCATAGCGATCGGGGATCCTCCTTCATGAGTGATGAGCTGCGCCAGTTCCTGCTCAGCAAGGGCATTGCCTCGAGCAGGACGACCAGCTACAACCCCCGGAGAAACGGGCAGGTGGAGAGGGAGATTGCGACAGTCTGGAAGACCGTCCTGCTGGCCCTTCAGTCTAAGAATCTCCCGGTCTCCCGCTGGCAGGAGGTCCTCCCCGATGCGCTCCACTCCATCCTGTGCACTGCTACTAATGAGACGCCTCACAAACATGTGTTTGCCTTCCCTAGGAAGTCCACCTCTGGGGTCTCGCTCCCAACCTGACTGACAGTTCCTGGGCCCGTCCTCCTCCGGAAGCATGCGAGTAGTCACAAATCGGACCCCCTGGTCAAGACAGTCCACCTCCTCCACGCAAACCCACAGTACGCCTACGTGGCACATCATGACGGGCGACAGGATACAGTCTCCCTCCGGGACCTGGCACCCGCTGGGTCCCCACCCACAACCACCACCACCCCCGACCTGATACCGTCCCCTCCCCCTCCGGTTGCCACCCCCACCCCTGCGCCGTTCACCCTCCCACTAGCGACCCTCACCGCAGCCCCCACCCCAGCAGCATCCGTCCCCTCACCGGATCCACTACTGGGTGAAGAAGGAGAGAACAACATGCCCCCAGAGTCGCAGGTACCCACATTGGCGTCCACACCACAACCAGGACTGAGGCGATCGCGGCGGAGGGTCAAAGCCCCCGACAGACTCAACCTGTAACGTTGTTTTCATCCCCACTGGACTTTTTTTTAAACAGGGGGTAAATTAGGTAAACACCACTGGTAACACACTACGTGTATTATGGTACTGCCACTGTACTACAGTTAATACAGTACATCCCAGCCTGCTGGCTCCTCCCAGCAGGTGCAGTATAAAAGTGTATGCTCTCCTGCGCTGCTTCCATTCTGGTTCCAGCTGCAGGAGGCTTAACATCTAGTGCAATAAAGCCTCAATAGTTTCACCATTTTGTCTCGTGGTCATTGATGGTACATCAGTTAATTTATTTATTTAGCGCCGAATACTATGTGCATTTAAATAAAGAGCCATTAATTTTGCTTTTTTAAATGTTTCCACACTCTGGGTATCAGTACGTATATAGCTGCCTTGTAATGCTGCCATATCCTTCTTCTTCGTAAGCTTACATATCCCACCTCCAGAGCCACTCCTCCCCCCCAGACCCCCGCCCCGTGGCCCACCACCACCCCTATTTAGCTTAAAGCCCTCTTTATTTCCATAGTTATGCAGTTTGCAAGAACACTGGTCCCAGCACAGTTCAGATGTCGGCCGTCCTGACCATACAGCCCCCGCTTTCCCCAGTACTGATGCCAGCTCCCCACAAACCGAACCCCCCCTTGTCCCACACCAGAGCCACATATTCATCTCTCTAATTTTATGCCAATTTGAACGTGCTTCAAGTAATAATCTAACGGTTATAACCTTGCACGTTCTCGAACACGCTTCTCTCCCAACCCTCTTTAAAACATGTATCTCGTCCTTCCTACAACCTCTTTGTTGGGCTCGATATCCATTTGTTTGAAAATCAACACTGGGGATGTTTCTCTCCCCATCTTCAAGGTGTTATATAAATATTGTTATTGTTGACACGGAAAGGTGCCTTATTAAAGTAGCCGATTTGAAGTTCCAGCTGACAGGGTAGATCAATGACTGAGCTGCAATGTCTATGATTAGAGCTGAAGAGAACAAATTGTGCTTTGTTATTTAATCAAAGTTGACATGAGTCTCCGCTGTGTATGGTGTAGTTCTCATATTAACTGAAATGTGACATGAATTCTGTATACACAGTATGCACATTAATAACCCTAGAGTTGGCTCGAGAGGCTGGTGGGATACTTGACCATTGAGGGTTCTGGAGATGAACAATAGTATTGTACAAAACGTGATTAAACATGTTGGGTGGGGTTCTCCGTTGCCCAGCGTCAATATCATAATGCCGATCGGGTGGAGAATCGATTCTGACGCCGGAATCGGGGTCTGCGCCAATTTGACGCCAGTTTGTTTGTCTCTGCCCCCTCCAAATTGGCGTCATTGTGGCACGTGGCACGTGCAGTCGCAATGCCGTGGGTGCCTCATCGGCTGGCACACTTGCAGTGCTCCGCCTCCGATGGGCTGAGTTCCCAACTGTGCAGGACACGTGCCCTCCCAAAAATCGTGAACCCGGCGTGGCGGCTGCGGACTGTGTCCAGCGCCACCACACTCGGCCGGGTTCCATTCCACTGGCCGGGGTGGGGGTGGCTTCAACGGGGGCTGGGGGAACTGGTGGGGGTTGGCCAGTGGGAGAGCTGTGGGGTCACAATTTGAGGGTCGGGTCAGCGCACGGCTGCCACCATGTTGTACGCCGCGCCCGCTGCAGGTCGTCAGCCATGCGAATGCATGGCCCTGGACCCGGCCATTCTCCGGCCGTTTCCGGCATGGGAGGAGGGAGTTTTGGTTGGTGCCGGTGAGGGGTTTGCGTCGATTTTCTTCGCGTAGGCCATTGAGGGTTCTGGAGATGAACAATAGTATTGTACAAAACATGAGTAAACATGTTGGGCGGGGTTCTCCGTTGCCCAGCGCCAATATCATAATCACCGAGCGGGCGGAGAATCGATTCCGACGCCAGAATCGGGGCGGGGCCGATTTGATGCCATTTTGTGAGTCTCCGCCCCCCTCCAAATTGGCGTCATCGTGGACTTAGCCGCAGGAACGGAAAATCCTGCCCGTTGTCCTTTGCTGCAAAGAGACTGAGATATGGGTAACTCCATTTCGGATAGGGCACTGAAGCCCAAGCCAAGAGAAGAGGTAGCAAGAAACATCTGCTTTTGATACAATGTCCAGATCAGTGATTAGCTCAATCAGATTAGGGTTCAATTTTAAAACAACCTGCCGGTGTTGCTACTGATGCTGGTGTTGCTGGTGTTGCTGCCGGTGTTGCTGCTGCTGGTTTGCTGTTGGTGTTGCTGTTGGTGCTGCTGGTGTTGCTGCTGGTGTTGCTTGTGTTGCTGCTACTGGAGTTGCTGCCTGTGCTGCTGGTGTTGCTGGTGCTGCTGGTGTTGCTGCTGGTGTTGCTTGTGTTGCTGCTACTGGAGTTGCTGCCTGTGCTGCTGGTGTTGCTGGTGCTGCTGGTGTTGCTGCTGCTGGTGTTGCTGCCTGTGCTGCTGGTGTTGCTGCTGCTGGTGTTGCTGCCTGTCCTGCTGGTGTTGCTGCTGCTGGTGTTGCTGCTGCTGGTGTTGCTTGTGTTGCTGCTACTGGAGTTGCTGCCTGTGCTACTGGAGTTGCTGCCTGTGCTGCTGGTGTTGCTGCTGCTGGTGTTGCTGCTGGTGGCATTGCTGTTGGTGTTACTGGTGTGACTGCTGCTGCTGTTTCTGTTGCCGGTATTGTTGGTGCTGATGTTGTTGCTGCTGATGTTTCTGTTGCTGGTGTTGTGTTGCAAGTGTTGTTGTTGCTGGTGTTGCTGCTGATGTTATTGGCGTTGCTGCTGCTGGGGTTTCTGCCAGCATTGTTGCTGCTGGTGTTGCTGCTGGCATTGTTGTTGCTGCTGGTGCTGCTGCTACTGGTGCTGCTGCTGGTGTTGCTACTGCTCATGGTGGTGGTGCTGTTGCTACTGGTGCTGCTAGCATGCGGCTGCTGGTTTTGCGGCTACTCGTGCTACTGGTGCTGCTGCTGGCATTGCTGTAGCTGTGTTGCTACTACAGTTGCTGCTGCTAATGATGTTGCTTACATAGAACATAGAACATAGAACAATACAGCGCAGTACAGGCCCTTCGGTCCTCGATGTTGCACCGACATGGAAAAAAAAACTAAAGGCCATCTAACCTACACTATGCCCTTATCATCCATATGCTTATCCAATAAATTTTTTAATGCCCTCAATGTTGGCGAGTTCACTACTGTTGCAGGTAGGGCATTCCACGGCCTCACCACTCTTTGCGTAAAAAAACCCACCTCTGACCTCTGTCCTATATCTATTACCCCTCAATTTAAGGCTATGTCCCCTCGTGCTAGCCACCTCCATCCGCGGGAGAAGGCTCTCGCTGTCCACCCTATCTAACCCTCTTATCATTTTGTATGCCTCTATTAAGTCACCTCTTAACCTTCTTCTCTCTAACAAAAACAACCTCAAGTCCATCAGCCTTTCCTCATAAGATTTTCCCTCCATACCAGGCAACATCCTGGTAAATCTCCTCTGCACCCGTTCCAAAGCTTCCACGTCCTTCCTATAATGAGGCGACCAGAACTGTACGCAATACTCCAAATGCGGCCGTACTAGAGTTTTGTACAACTGCAACATGACCTCATGGCTCCGGAACTCAGTGCCTCTACCAATAAAGGCCAACACACCATAGGCCTTCTTCACAACCCTATCAACCTGGGTGGCAACTTTCAGGGATCTATGTACATGGACACCGAGATCCCTCTGCTCAGCCACACTACCAAGAATTTTACCATTAGCCAAATATTCCGCATTCCTGTTATTCTTTCCAAAGTGAATCACCTCACACTTCTCCACATTAAACTCCATTTGCCACCTCTCAGCCCAGGTCTGCAGCTTATCTATGTCCCTCTGTAACCTGCAACATCCTTCCGCACTGTCTACAACTCCACCGACTTTAGTGTCGTCTGCAAATTTACTCACCCATCCTTCTGCGCCCTCCTCTAGGTCATTTATAAAAATGACAAACAGCAACGGCCCCAGAACAGATCCTTGTGGTACGCCACTCGTAACTGAACTCCATTCTGAACATTTCCCATCAACCACCACTCTCTGTCTTCTTTCAACTAGCCAATTTCTGATCCACACCTCTAAATCACCCTCAATCCCCAGCCTCCGTATTTTCTGCAATAGCCGACCGTGGGGAACCTTATCAAACGCTTTACTGAAATCCATATACACCACATCAACTGCTCTACCCTCGTCTACCTGTTCAGTCACCTTCTCAAAGAACTCAATAAGGTTTGTGAGGCATGACCTACCCTTCACAAAACCATGCTGACTATCCCTAATCATATTATTCCTATCTAGATGATTATAAATCGTATCTTTTATAATCCTCTCCAAGACCTTACCCACCACAGACGTTAGGCTCACCGGCCTATAGTTACCGGGGTTATCTCTACTCCCCTTCTTGAACAAAGGGACCACATTTGCTATCCTCCAGTCCTCTGGCACTATTCCTGTAGCCAATGATGACCTAAAAATCAAAGCCAAAGGCTCAGCAATCTCTTCCCTGGCTTCCCAGAGAATCCTAGGATAAATCCCATCCGGCCCCGGGGACTTATCTATTTTCACCTTGTCCAGAATTGCCAACACTTCTTCCCTACGCACCTCAATGCCATCTATTCTAATAGCCTGGGTCTCAGCATTCTCCTCCACAATATTATCTTTTTCTTGAGTGAATACTGACGAAAAGTATTCATTTAGTATCTCGCTTATCTCCTCAGCCTCCACACACAACTTCCCACCACTGTCCTTGACTGGCCCTACTCTTACCCTAGTCATTCTTTTATTCCTGACATACCTATAGAAAGCTTTTGGGTTTTCCTTGATCCTACCTGCCAAAGACTTCTCATGTCCCCTCCTTGCTCGTCTCAGCTCTCTCTTTAGATCCTTCCTCGCTTCCTTGTAACTATCAAGCGCCCCAACTGAAACTTCATGCCTCATCTTCACATAGGCCTCCTTCTTCCTCTTAACAAGAGATTCCACTTCTTTGGTAAACCACTGTTCCCTCGCTCGACCCCTTCCTCCCTGCCTGACTGGTACGTACTTATCAAGAACATGCAATAGCTGTTCCTTGAACAAGCTCCACATATCTAGTGTGCCCAACCCTTGCAGCCTACTTCTCCAACCAACACATCCTAAGTCATGTCTAATGGCATCATAATTGCCCTTCCCCCAGCTATAACTCTTGCCCTGCGGGGTATACTTATCCCTTTCCATCACTAACGTAAAGGTCACCGAATTGTGGTCACTGTTTCCAAAGTGCTCACCTACCTCCAGATCTAACACCTGGCCTGGTTCATTACCCAAAACCAAATCCAATGTGGCCTCGCCTCTTGTTGGCCTGTCAACATATTGTGTCAGGAAACCCTCCTGCACACATTGTACAAAGAACGACCCATCTAATGTACTCGAACTATATCTTTTCCAGTCAATATTTGGAAAGTTAAAGTCTCCCATAACAACTACCCTGTTACTTTCGCTCTTTTCCAGAATCATCTTCGCCATCCTTTCCTCTACATCCCTAGAACTATTAGGTGGCCTATAGAAAGCTTCTGTTGCTGATCTTGGCAATACTACTGCTGATGTTGCTGCTGGTTCTGCTGCTGGTGTTGCTGCCAGTATTGTTGCTGCATCTGGTGTTCTGCTGCTGCTGGTGTTGCTGCTGGTTCTGCTGCTGGTGTTGCTGCCAGTATTGTTGCTGCTTCTGGTGTTCTGCTGCTGCTGGTGTTGCTGCTGGTTCTGCTGCTGGTGTTGCTGCCAGTATTGTTGCTGCATCTGGTGTTCTGCTGCTGCTGGTGTTGCTGCTGGTTCTGCTGCTGGTGTTGCTGCCAGTATTGTTGCTGCTTCTGGTGTTCTGCTGCTGCTGTGTTGCTGCTGCTCTGTTGCTGCCAGTATTGTTGCTGCGGCTGGTGTTTCTGGTGCTGGTGGCGGTGCTGCTGCTGGTCTTGCTGCTACTGCTGGTTTCCTGCTGGTGCTTCTGCTGGTGGTGTTACAGATGTTACAGTGTTTCTACCGGTTTGTTGCTGCTGCTGCTGTTGGTGTTGCTGCCGGTGCTTCCACTGCTAGTGTTGCTGCTCCTGTTTCTGCTGCTGCTAGTGTCGCTGCTGTTGTTAATGCTGCTGCCGGTGTTGCTGGTGTGGCTGCTAGTGTGGCTGCTGGTGTTGATGCCGCTGCTGGTGTTGCTGCTGCTGGTGTTGCTGCTGCTGGTATGGCTGGTGGTGTTGATGCTGCTGCTGGTTTTGCTGCTGCTGGTGTTATTGCTGCTGCTGGTTTTGCTGCTGCTGGTTGTGGTGAATGTGATTCACACCGGATTATAATCTGTATATACATGTGTCTGTATTGCAAGTGCAGTTGCACTACCTGTCCTCCAGGGGGAGTAGCTCTGGGAATGCTCGAATTGTACGGGGCTTCTCCCTTGGCTCTGCCCAGGACTCCTACCCCGGAAGCTGCTGTATAAAAGATCAGTGCCACATGATCAGCCGGCCAGTTCACCGAAAGTTCCATGGCTAATAGGCTGGCTCTGTTGTGAGTATATTAAAACCGCTATTCTAATCCTACAAGCACATGTCCGTAGAATTGTTGGTTCCAACAATTTAATATACTCAGGAAACAGTCGAAGAAATCATGGAAGCAGCCCTCAAGTCCGGACGCCTAGAACTCGACCCAGAGGATGCAGAGGCTAAGGAAATTTTCTCCCACTGGCTGAGATGTTTTAAAGCCTACCTGGCAGAAGCCAGCACCGTCGGAACAACGGAGGAACAAAAACTCAGCCTACTGCACGCGAGGGTAAGCCACAGAATCTCCAAACAGCTCAATCTGGCCGGTTCTTACACCGCAGCGCTGGCAATATTGGACAAAATGTACGTTAGGCCCATTAACGAGGTTTATGCACGCCACGTGTTTACGACTCGCCGTCAGCGGCCTACAGAAACGCTACCCGAGTTTGTACGGGAATTGAACAATCTTTCCAATGACTGTAATTATCAAGCCGTTACCGCGGCTGAACATAGGGAGCTTGCTGTGCGGGACGTTTTCGTGGCGGGCCTTAGACCTAACTATGTGTGCCAAAGACTGCTAGAAAAGGGGGCCCAGGATTTAGACACTACTGTGGAGGCTGCTACCACTATGGAAGTTTCCTTCCGCAGCCTCACCTCATTTCCCGTGGACCCCGCGACCTCATCGTGGACCCCCGACCAACAGTCCCCCCAAGCCTGTGCCGCACGGCCCCCCCAGCTACCGCGCTGCCAAAGCCAGTTACTCTGCTGCCCCAGCCAGCTACTCGGCTGCTCCAGCCTGCCATTTCTGTGGCCAAAGCCAGCACCCGTGGCAGCACTGCCCGGCCCGTAACGCGACCTGCAGCAGCTGCGGGCGAAAAGGACACTATGCCAGAGTGTGTCTGGCGAAGGAAGCCCCAGCCTCTAACCCTCCCATGGCTCAAAGCACTCGTTCCCTGAATTCACAGGCCTGCAGGCCCCGAAATGCTGCAGCCTGTATGCCGACTCCGCCCCCACCCGACATGTGCGACTCATGGGGGCGGCCATCTTGGCAATCCTCCTCCATGCGGCCGGCCATGTGCGACTCATGGGGGCAGCCATCTTGGCAATCCTCCTCCATGTGGCCGGCCATGTGCGACTCATGGGGGCGGCCATCTTGGGATCCATCCCCTTCAAACTCTGAAACACACCTCGACGACTACGAACTCAGAGGGCAGTCATCACGGGGCCACTCCAGCACAGCTGATCGAGCCGCCAACTACCCGCAACTCAGCGCAGTCACCCTGGATCAATCCCGCCCCAAGCACCTACGAAGTTCGATGGCAGAAGTCCAGATCAACGGGTACAGCACGCCATGCCTCTTTGACTCCGGGAGCACCGAGAGCTTTATACATCCAGAGCTGGTAAGACGCTGTTCGCTTTCTATTTTTCCGGTGAGCCAAACTATCGCCCTCGCTTCGGGCTCCCACTCAGTCCAAATCTAAGGACGCACTGTTGCTACGCTCACAATTCGAGGCGCTAGTTATTCTAAATTTAAACTTTATGTCCTGCCCGACCTCTGCGCGCCACTCTTATTAGGCCTGGATTTCCAGTGCAACCTCAAGAGCCTCACCCTCAGCTTCGGCGGGCCCCTGCCCCCACTCACTATCTGCAGCCTCGCTACGCTGCGATTCTCCCCCCCCTCCTCTCTTCGCCAATCTCACTCCATAGTCACCTATAGTTACGATATTAAATATCGACCGGGCCAGCTCAACAAGCCCTCGGATGCCCTATCCCGCGGGACATGCGCCAGCGCGCAGATCAGCCGTCTGAAAGCCATCCATGCTGATCTCTGCCATCCAGGGGTCACCCGGCTCGCCCACTACATCAGAGCCCGAAACCTGCATTTCTCCAACGAGGAGGTAAAAGCGGTCACCAGGGATTGCCCGATCTGTGCAGGGTGCAAACCGCACTTCTATAGACCAGACAGGGCCCACCTGGTCAAGGCTTCTAAGCCCTTTGAACGCCTTGCGATCGATTTCAAAGGGCCACTCCCCACCACTAACAAGAACATTTATTTCCTCAACATCATCGACGAGTTCTCCCGATTCCCTTTTGCCATTCCATGCCCTGATATGACCTCCCACACAGTTATTAGGGCCCTGCATAGTGTCTTCACCCTGTTCGGTTTCCCCAGTGACCGGGGTTCGTCCTTTATGAGCGACAAGCTGCATCAGTACCTGCTCGACAAGGGCATCGCCTCGAGCAGGACTACCAGTTACAACCCCAGGGGGAACGGGCAGATGGAGACGGAGAACACGACGGTCTGGAAGACCGTCCTACTGACCCTCCGGTCTAGAAAACTCCAAGTCTCCCAATGGCAAGAAGTCCTCCCAGACGCGCTCCACGCAATCAGATCCCTCCTCTGTACAGCTACAAATCAAACCCCTCACAAGCGACTCTTCAATTTTTCTAGGGCTACTACCACGGGAGTCTCACTTCCAGCGTGGCTGAGGACACCAGGCCCGGTCCTCCTGAGGAAGCACGTCAGGGGGCACAAAACTGACCCCTTTGTTGAAAAGGTGCACCTCCTCCATTCCAACCCCCAGTACGCAGTCGTGGAGTTCCCGGACGGTCGCCAGGACACAGTATCCCTTTGGGACCTGGCATCCGCTGGATCCAGCCCCCCTACCCCCGCTGAGGAACCCCTTACCCCGTTCCCTATGCTGCCCCCCCTCGCGCCCCCAATTCCGCAAGCTCACCCCACCGGTTCCACGCACCAGAACCAGCCCACTCCCAGCGCCCCCAGTCTCCGGTCGAGCCAGAGGTGTATAAAGTTCGGACGAATCCCGCCCCGGAGTCTGCCATCATACCCCAGCTCTCAACACACACACACAGCTACCGCAAGAGGCTGCAACCCCGGTGCTCCGCAGATCAAAAAGAACAATTCATCCACCAGACAGACTAACTCTGTGAGCCACCACCCCCGCTGGACTCGATTGTTTCACAGGGGGTGAATGTGATGAATGTGATTCACACCGGATTATAATCTGTATATACATGTGTCTGTATTGTAAGTGCAGTTGCACTACCTGTCCTCCAGGGGGAGTAGCTCTGGGAATGCTCGAGTTGTACGGGGCTTCTCCCTTGGCTCTGCCCAGGACTCCTCCCCCGGAAGCTGCTGTATAAAAGATCAGTGCCACATGGTCAGCCGGCCAGTTCACCGAAAGTTCCATGGCTAATAGGCTGGCTCTGTTGTGAGTATATTAAAACCGCTATTCTAATCCTACAAGCACGTGTCCATAGAATTGTTGGTTCCAACACTGGTGTTATTGCTGCTGCTGGTTTTGTTGCTGCTGGTGTTATTGCTGCTGCTGGTGTTGCTGCTGCTGGTGTTTCTGCTGCTGCTGCTGGTGTTGATGCTGCCACTGGTTTTTCTGCTGCCGGTGTTGCTACTGCTGGAGCTGCTGGTGTTACTGGTGCTGCTGGTATTGCTGCAACTGGTGTTGCTGCTGGAGTTGCTGCTGAAGTTGCTTCTGCGAGTAAGGCTGCTGGTGTTGATGCTGCTACTTGTGCAGCTTCTGGTGTTTGTGCTGCTGCTGGAGTTGCTGCTGACAGCGTTGCTGCTGTTGGTGGTGTTGCTGGAGTGGCTGCTGCTGGTGCTATTGGCACTGCTGCAGTTCATGTTGCTGCTGCTGTTGGTGCTGCTGGTGCAGTTGCTGCGGGTACTGGTGCAGAGGTGATGCTGCTGATGTTGCTACTGCTGGTGGTGTGCTAGTGTTGTTAATGCTGTTGGTTTGCTGATGTTTCTGATGCTGGTGCTGTTGCTGCTGTTGGTGTTCCAAAGGCCGTATGACATAGGAGCAGAATTAGGCCACTCGCCCCATCGAGTCTGCTCTGCCATTCAATCATGGTTGTATTTATCTCATCCTCATTCTCTTGCCTTCTCCTCATAGCCCCTGATCTCCTTATTAATCAAGAACCTATCCAACTCTGTCTTAAAGACATTCAGAGATTTGGCCTCCACAGCCATCTGCGGCAAAAAGTTGCACAGATTCACCACCCTCTGGCTTAAGAAATTTCTTCTCATCTCTGTTTAAAAGGATTGTCCCTTTAGTCTGAGATGGTGTCCTCTGCTTCTAGTTTTGCCTACAAGTGGAAACATCCTCTCCACATCCCTCTATCCAGGTGTCGCAGTATCCTGTAAGTTTCAATAAGATCCCCCCTCATCCTTCTAAACTCCAACGAGTACAGACCTAGAGTCCTCAACCGTTATAAGACAAATTCTTCATTCCAGGGATCATTCTTGTGAACCTCCTCTGTGTCGTGTTATTCACACTGGGGTAACACGGACTGCAACAGGATGCAGATAAACTGTAAAGCATACACCAAACATAGGCGTTGGTTCAATACAATTTATTGACCTTCTGTAACAATGCACACAGCTGGCTGTGGGTTGACACTCTACTACTCTACGTGTACTCACTCTAACTAACTAGACCAGGCTAGCTCTGATCCACATGTAGAAGGTGCTGACTGATATATACACCCTGGCTGTCACTACAATTGTCACCAGTGGAAAGAGGCGGCGTGCTGATACCTCGTGTATTTTATAGTTGGAACCCCCCCCCCTCTGGTGTTCTGTCTGGTGATTGGTTGTGTTCTGTCCTGTATGTTGATTGGCTCACCTGGGTGTCTATCACTGCCTGTTTTTACCTCATGATGATGTGCATGGGTACATATTATGACACTCTGGACACTTTCCAAGGCCAGCATATCCTTCCTTAGATACGGGGCCCAAAACTGCTCATAATACTCCAAATGGAGTCTGACCAGAGCCTTATGCAGCCTCAGAAGTACATCCCTTGTCTTGTATTCTAGCCCTCTCGACATGAAGGTTAACATTGCATTTGCCTTCCTAACTGCTGACTGAACCTGCATGTTAAACCCAAAGAGAATCGTGAACAAGGACTCCCAAGTCCCGTTGTGCTTCTGATTTCCTAAACATTTCCCCATTTAGAAAATTCCTCTACTTGTCCTGCTGTTGTTGGTGTTGCTGCTGGTGTTGCTGATGTTAGTGTTGCAGCTGCTGGTACTGTTGGTGGTGCTGCTGTTGTTGTGTTACTGGCGTTGCTGCTGCTGGCACTGCTGTAGGTGCTGCACATGCTGCAGCCTTGTTGGTTGTGCCAATGTTTGTGCTGGTGTTGCAGCTGCTGGTGCTGTTGGTAGTGCTGCTGGTATTTGGGCTAGGTGCTGCTGCCGCTGGTGGTGCTACTGTTGCTGGCGCAGCTGGTGCTGCTGTTGATGCTGCTGGTGCTGCGTGTGCTGGCACTGTTGGTGTTTCTGCTGGTGCTGCGTGTGCTGGCGCTGTTGGTGTTTCTGCTGGTGCTGCTGGTGGTGGTGCTGCGGGCACTGGTGCTGTTGGTGCTCTGTTGGTGCTGTGGGTGCTGCTGCTGGTGTTGCTGCTGCTGGTCGCCATGTTGCTGGTGCTGCTCGTACTATTGGTGCTGTTGGTGCTCTGCTGGTGCTGTGGGTTCTGCTGCTGGTGTTGCTGCTGGCCCTGCTGATGTGGGTTCTGGTCTTGCTGCTGCTGGTCGCCATGTTGCTGGTGCTGCTGGTACTATTGGTGCTGCTGGTGTTGTTTGTACTGTTGGGATGGTTCTGATGTTGCTGATATTGATCAGGTTGCTACTTGTCCTTTGTGGAATCCAAGGCACGAAGACACCAGCCATTCTGGGGCTTTTCAGGAAAAGTACTTCCTCACTCGTAGGTCAGAAATGATTTGTCAGTACTGAGTATTAATTGCAGTACTTTCATGAGGTTTAACCACTTGCCACTGTTCTCACTTTGCTTTCACTGCTGACGTTCAGCAAGCCTGGGAAACTCATGGATGCAAATTTAACCTTAAATCTGTATTGAAATATCACTCCATTTATTGTACTTGTATGTGAATAAGTAGCCCTGACTTTCCCGAGGATCTTGTGCATAAAAGCCCGTTGCCCTTGAATTCAACATGAAAGTCAGGTGTTTGGAGCCAGTTTCACAATGTTTTTGCTCAATTTAATCCCCCACCCAACTCCCCGAGGTTAAATTCCCACTTCACCTGAATCATTGAAGTATCATTGATTAATTATTAGTTTGCATGGCTGTCACTGACAGAAGTATGCCTCGGACTGTAAAGAATTTCGTATGGACCTTTCTTACCCAACCACTGGAAATTATTTATGAATGTCCATTGCTGAGGTGAAGTCTTGTCCATTGGGATTGTTGATATCAGGAAGGCGTTGGTTTGGTCCCTCTTATGGACTGACCTGATTAATACTACACCCCTGTATGCTTCACCCGATGCCGGTGTTCATGTATTTACATTGTGTACCTTGTGTTGCCCTATTATGCATTTTCTTTTCTTTTCTTTTCATGTACTTAATGATCTATTTAGCTGCTCGCAGAAAAATACTTTTCACTGTAATAAACAACAAAATCCAAATCCACTGCCAGCCTGGCATCCTTGCAGTGTCACATGGGCAGTGCCAGGGTGGCACTGCTGGGGTGGCAGGCTGGCCATGGCAAAGTACCAGGCACCAGAGGGAGTGCCAGCATACCACCCTGCCCTGTGACCTACCACCCGGGGGTCTCCAATGGTCTGGGAGACCCGCCAGTTGCTGTTATGACTGGTCTACGTTTGTGTGGACCAGTACTAAACTGTGCCCTGGTGAGGTCACCCCGATACGCCCGGTGAATCCCGGGCATCGTATGAATCCGGCGATTGTATAGTTAACTGAGTCTAATGCCTCATTCAAATATGCAGATCTCTACCTCGCTCAGTGGGAGTGGGATCCAGATCACAACGTCTCGCGATATTCCGTTAAATCTCACGAGATGTTTCGAGCATCGCGAATCTCACAAGAGGCCTCTCATGAGGTTCAGCAGCCTCATCCCGACACCAAGTCAGGTGCGGCAAGGCCGCTGAATCGGGCCCTGTATCTATCATTGAACAGGTATAAGTGCTTCTCTGAACCCTCCAATCTCCAGAGTCCCCAGCCTCCTCTGTTCTCCTTCCCTGCCTAAAAGCTGATGCTTAATTAGATCCACACTGATTGAATCTGGGCACAAGAGAGCCGACATGAGAGTTGACATGATCTGGACCTTTAAATGACTAGCAGAAATATTAACTGATTACGGGACTCGAGTATACGGGACGCAATTGCAAAGTTTGCAGATGACACAAAGCTCAGAAATATGATAAACAGCGAGAAGGATCACAACAGACCTCAAGAGGACATCCGTTGCTGAAATTTGCAATTGCATGTCAGATGGAATTAAAGAGAAGTGTGACATGATTTATTTTGGTAGAGGGAATGAGAAGAGGCAATATAAATGAAATGATACAATACTAAAGAGGATGCAGGGAGAGAGTGACTATATATACAAGCCTGTGAAGGTGACAGGACGAGTTGGGAAGGCATTTATTAAAGCACACAGGGTCCTGGCATTTATAACTAGAGGCAAGGGACTTATGCTATACCTTTATATAACACTGACTGGGCCCTAGCTAGACCATTGTGTTCAATTCTGGGTCCCAAACCTCAGGGAGAATGTCAAAGCCTTGGAGAAGAGAAGGATTTACAGCAATGATCCCATGCATGAAACATTCAGTTATGCGCAAAGGCTAGAGAAGCTTGTAGTGTTCTCTTTCGGATAACAAATTTTGAAAGAAAATTTGATAGTAATGTTGCAAATCATGAAGGGTTTTGATACAGTAAACGAGGAAGCTGTTTGCAGAGTGGTCAGTTACCACAGCGCACATAATTAAAGTGATTGGTAAAAGAAGCAGAGACAGAATGAGGACAAATAATTACACAGTGGGTTGTTAAGATCACGAATGCATCACCTTGACATGGCGGTTGAAGCAGATTCAAAAACAACTTCAGAAAAGGAATGGAATAAATGCATGAATGGGGAACGTTTGCCGGTCTATGGGGAAAGAGCAAAGGAGTGTGGCTAATTGGACAGCTCCTTCAGAGGGACAGCATGGTGGCTCAAATGGCCTCCTCCTGCTGTATCATTCTGTGACTGTATGCTTTATTTTGCCTGTGCTCGCAGAACCGAAGGGGATAAACAAAAAAATTAACTCCATTTTGGTTAGGTGTGAGGAAGTTTTGGATAAATGTAACAGGCCCCAACCAAATATAATTAATGTTGGATGTTCAACATTTTTATAGATTGCCCGAGTGCAGAAACCAACTATTTTCTAATACACATGACAGGTAAAAGATAGCTATTTAGCATAAATATTAAGTTCTAGTTTTAAATACCCATTTCAAATTAAGGATTTCAACACTCATAACTTCAGGTCATTTCAAAACATATAGCTTCAACAGAACAGAGACACAAAACAGCATGAAACAGCTTAATTCCATTATAGATTAAAACAGTACTTTTACTGAGCTTACAATATATTTGCAAGACAGTTTGACACTATACTTGTGCTGTACCATTTATCAGATCAAGGACAGAGCAACACCATAGCAATGCCATAGTAACATGAAGGCACCATTGTTCATAATGCGGATAACAGCTAAGTCAGCAGAAGACCAGTTTAAACTGGCCGCGATAACAGCACAGAATCGCATTCCATAACATGCACAAGTATTCAGACATGAAACATTTAAAACTAATGTTGCACATTGAAGATTGACAGCTAACCGTCAAATAAAACTCATTTGATTCTAACCCAAACCAATTAGGATTACATAGGGGTGTAGATAGATGGCTATAGACTGATATGATTTAGTATAACCGTGAGGGTCCGTAAGGCCATCTTTATTCATGAATCATCTATACTTTGATCTAAACTATTCGCTGTCTCTATGCTTTCACTTTTCCACTCAAACTCTTGAAGTAAATGCAAGCTGTTTTGCCGTAAGCAAGAAACCACTTCTGTATTATTTTGAAAGCTAAACTGTGTACAAGTTGCTTCTCTTTAAGTCCTTTTTGCTAGCCGGACCTATTAAAGAATAAGATTTAAGTGACTCTCAATTGTAATCAAATAGAGGCAATAAACGATTCTTATTGGCACCCGAGAAGTTTTAACTCAAATTTCTACTGAGTTTTAGTGTCGCAAGTGCCACTAAATCCGCATGGTAGATCTCTACACTGAGGTTGCAAACCCTTTTTTAGTTATTTGAAGGGGCTGCTCCTCAGTTGTTGGTTACACTTCAGCCCCATGCTCCTAACCTTTGGTCACCCAGCGCAAAGTTGGAGGGGCTGGGGTGGGAGCGGGCGAGGAGGGAGGAGGAGGAAGTGGGCCTGCTCCTGGGCCTGGCCTGGGTGGCCATAAACAGGTCCAGGCCCACCTATCTGCCCCTGTACCATGGTTATATTTGTGGCCTGGTAGCATTGGAGAGAGAGCTTGCAACGGCTGCTTCAGGACTTCCGAGACCAATGGGCGCCATTGGGTTGGGGTGCATCATTCCCCCCCCCCCCCCCCACCCCCGACAATCGCCTTGTCATTTAATTTATTTGGTCTCCTTTTGATGTTTTATTTTAGTTTGTACCCCAGCTGAGATGCCACCCCTGTCATTTTTGTTTAATTTATTACTTATCGTTTTCTTAAAAAGAGTACAAAGAAAGGGGAAATTATATTTTAATTTGATTTTGTAAGTTTCCTTTGACGTTTGGAGTTTTTGTTACAGTGCCCCACTAGGTGCTGTCACCCGCTGCTCATTAATTTGATTGACTTTTGTTTTATCAAAAGAGGTTATAATTAATGTTGCTAAATTGTTTGAAAATAGATCGGGGGTTGAAGAATGAGTTTGAAGTTTAGCACAGGGTCAAGCCCCCAGCGGAATATAAAGGATGGGATTCTCCATTAGCCGACGCTGAAATCGCGAAATGCAATTGGGCGGAGAATAGCCTCCGATGCCGAAATCGTGGTCGGCGCCAGTTTGACGCCTAATCGGGATGCTCCGGTATACCAAAATTGGCATAAATGCGTCGCTCGCCACGCGGGGTTAAAGTACAATAGGTATATAATTAGCAGGCCTCACACCCTGGGCAGGATTATCCAATAATGGGGCTATGTCCTCACGCCCGCGAGAAAACGGGCACGAATCACTCTGGACTTTTCTTTAGAAAGTCTGCAGTGATTCGCCATTTTTACGGGGGCCAGCAGGGTCCCGGAGTGCTCCACGCAGCTCCGGCTGCCAATACACCGCCCTGCACTCCGGCCACGGGTCCGTGCATGCGTGCGGTTGCCGCCTGCGGCGCCGGCCCCGCGCAACATGGCGAAACCACACAGTGGGCCGGTGATGAAGAAGTAGGCCTCCCCTCAGATCGCGCACACCCGACGATTGGTGGCCCCTGATTATATAGAATTTACAGTGCGGAAGGAGGCCATTCGGCCCATCGAGTCTTCACCGGCTCCTGGAAAGAGCACCCTACCCAAGGTTAACACCTCCACCCTAACCCCATAACCCAGTAGCCCCACCCAACACTAAGGGTAATTTTGGACACTAAGGGCAATTTAGCATGGCCAATCCACCTAACCTGCACATCTTTGGACTGTGGGAGGAAACCGGAGCACCCGGAGGAAACCCACGCACACACAGGGAGGATATGCAGACTCCGCACAGACAGTGACCCAAGCTGGAATCGAACCTGGGCCCCTGGAGCTGTGAAGCGATTGTGCTATCCACAATGCTACCGTGCTGCCCATGGCCTGGCCATCGTGGAGACCGCTGCACCCAAGTGACAGATTCCCCCGCCTCCCACCAGGACGGCCACCGCAGCCAAGACTCCGAGATCCCGCTGGGTGGAACCATACGTGAATCACACTGACGGGAACTCGGCCGGTCGTCCACGGAGAATTGCCGTGGGGGCTTCTTTCAATGGCCCCCGACCGGCCCTGCATCGACCGCGCACGCGCGACTGGCGGCCATTCTTCGGTCGCCGGAGAATCGCGGGAAGGCGTCGCGGGTCTGACTGCCCATTCTCCACCTACCCACCGGGCACGATTGCGACGCGGAGGCTCAGAGAATCTCGGCCCCTATTCTCCGGAGCCTCCAATGTTCACTGCCGCCGATGGGCCGACTTCCCGACAGCGTGGTTCACTTGTGCTCTCAAAAGCTGTGAACCTGTCATTGTGGCTGCTGATAAGAAATGGAGTGGAGTGAATGCGGGCTGCCGGCCTGGACACCAGCCATGCTGGCTGAGGTGGGGGGGCTCCCTGCCAGAGCTGGGGGAGGGTTGGGGAGGGGTGAACAGGCCGAGCAGCCGGGGTGCCCCCCACAGGACTGGGGCGGTGCCCAGGCACCAACCGTCATTACGGTGGCAATCATGCTGACCACCCACCTCGGCCCCTGGTTCTGCACAGTGACACCAGCCATATGGGTGCACCCACCCCCACTCCCCAAACCCACCACAGTGCATTCCCCCCCCGCCCCCAAAAACCCTGGCCAACTGGCCGCCACCCACCAGCGGTCAGAGTCAAAAAATGTGGAGCGGGATTCTCCGTCCTGCCAGCTGACCAATGGGATTTCCCATTGTGGGCAGTCCCACGCCATTGGGAAATCCCTGGGCATGGGTGCACTGCCGGTGCAATGGAGAATCCCGACAGCGGAGAATCCAGCCCGTGACTTAAAGAATTCCATAGATATTGTAGAATATCCCAGAAAATCACAGGCAGAGGCTTTTAAAATTATGAAGGGATTTGATAAGGTAGGTGTGGAGAAGATGTTTCAACTTCTGGGGAGTTCAAAACTAGCGGTCATTGATATAAGTTCCAATTGCAAATTCAAGTGAAACTTCTTTACTCATAGAATTGTTAGAATGTGCAACTTGTTGTCTTATGCAGGCGTTGATGTGAATAAGATGGATAAATTCAAACGGAAGCGGAGGAAAGAAATTGAAGGATATGGAGATAGGGTTAGATAAAGTACGGTGGAAGAAGGCTGACGTGGAGCATAAATAGGCGCTTCGACGTGTTGGGCCAAATGACCTATTTATGTGCAGTAAATATGATGCACCATTAGTCGATTGCCTTCAGGAATCAGGAAGAGACTGTACAGGGGGCTGGATTCTCCGCACCCTGATGGCGGAATTGCGTCCGGCGCCAGGGCGGAGAATCCAGTTTCGCGGTTGAAATCGCTGGTTCCCGGATTCGCCAGGCCCCGAAAAGTGGCATACTCGGCGATTACGCCTCGCCGTATATCTCCTACCTGCAGCCATTGCTGGAGACCCACCCCGCCATCCTCCGCCCCCGACTGGCCGAATTCCCCACAGCGTGGATCTAACACGGTCCTGCCGGTTGGGAAACTAGTATGGCGGCTACAGACTCAGTCCACGGCCGCCATGGTCGGGACCAGGACGATCGGAGGGCGAGGGGGTGGGCTCATATTTCACCGGACAAATTTTGGGTGGGCGGTCCAGGTCGGGTGCGCGGCCGATCGGGGGCACTATTTGGGAGGTCCAGCTCCGCGGTCTGAGTCCATAATGGAGCATGACGCGGACGCTGGAGGCTGACGCCGTGCGCATGTGCGGCCTCTGACCCGGAAGTGCGGGGGCCCGTATCTGCAGCAAAAGCTGCAAGCTTCCCAACAGTTCACTGCTAGCTTCCTGCAGGGCTATGAATACGTGACGCTTTCGCACCAGTTTTTCTGGCATGAAAGGCCACAGTTTTTACGACGACCTGGGGACATAGTCCCAAAAGCTGAGAATCCAGCCCAGGGTTTTAATTCTATGGTGATTTTATCCATGAAGAACCATCTTCCTCAGGAGATAAGAGCGTAAACACTATAATTGACAAAATTCATGGATGGCATTACGTGAAATATCTGACAGATTTAATATAATTATAGACATCAGTGTATAATGAGAATTAAAATAGCCTTTTACCATATGTAATCAAGGAGAAAGCTTTGACAAAGAGTCATCGGACTCAAAATGTTAGCTCTTTTCTCTCAGATGCTGCCAGACTTGCTGAGATTTTCCAGCATTTTCTCTTTGGTTTCAGATTCCAGCATCCGCAGTAATTTGCTTTTACCCATATGTAATCACCTGGCTTTCACTGTTGCTTAGTCCTGCTTTAAACAGTCACCTATTTCATGAATCATACCCAAATCCTTTTCTTTATCCACTATAGTTAATGCACTCCCACTCGATGAGTATAGGTTTTATGCTTTTTGTTCCAATATGCTTTATCCTATATATATCCACATTAAAATTCATCAGACCTTTCTCAGCCCACATGGGGTTTATATATTTACAATGCTTGTCAGTAAATTTCAGTAGCCTTTCATTTCTTTACATTGTTTCACTAATGTAAAAGAAAAGGCGAGGCGCCATGTTTGTTACTCACTGCTGGATCCCTTTACTTCAGAACAAAAAGGCTCAATGAAATTCATAATTAATCCCCACTTATGGAATTTCAAGACTGTCACCAGTGAAAAGAATCAAAGACGTGAACTCATGGAGAATATTGAATACATCCTCCTCTGCATTTTTCCAAAGAAGAAAACAAGGTGAACAGCACAGATAAGTTGCCGATGAGACAACTTGCTTTGCACAGCTCTTTCTCGTCTGAAGCAAAAAATGTCTCAACTCTCTGAACTATCTTTTTGGATGTTATTCACATTTTCAGATTTGACAGGAAGACAAGTTGGAAAAGAAAGAAGTATAAGGATTCGTGCGTAAATCCTGGTCTGTCATTTGTTTTCCTTTAGCGTTTTCATTATTTTGGCTTTTATAATTACTGGGGCCTATGCCTTTAAGATGGACTTCTCCGTTAATGTAAAAAGTAAATCGCCCAGCAGGCTGTGCTGTTCTGCTGACATCTGTGATGACTTATCTTGATGGACTTGGCTGGCAGCCAATACGCGGTTTTATTTTCCCAGGCCTTAACTGACACGTGATGCTGATTGGTGGTGATTGCTCCAGAATGTATCTTACTTTCTGAGGCTGGGTTTTCTGCTATCATTTTTTGTTTTGAACTCAGAGCTTAAGGAAGCTCTGTTTGAACCCAGTTGGGGCTCTGTTTTCTCCTCAGCCAAGCCGGTAAAAGTTCAGTTTTAGTTTTAATCAAGCAGCTGGGAGGACACAACTTTGAACTCTCTCTAAAGACCTGAAGAAAAGACCTTTCTCTCTACAGTTAGTTTAATCTGCAGGTAAATCCAGTCCAGCATCAGCTGCAGGTAGAGTGGGTTGTTTGAAAGCCCCTTTTTAAAACTCCCATGTGAAGAACTCTGATCTTATCTCAGTGAGGCTGATAGTTTGCGGTGGTGCTGGGAGCGAGTTAGAATTAAACAGACCTGAGGTGAATCTTCAATATGAAGGCCGAGGTTAACACAAGATAAAGTGACTCTCCAGAGGGGATCCCATAGTCTGAGAGTTCTGCCTGAATGTTTCAGCCAGAAGAACTGTGTTAACAATTTTACTGGTGGTTTCAACTCTCCGCATCCTGGGAAGACAGCCAGCTACAGAAATTTCAATATCAGCAACAAGGCCACTCATCTCTTTTCTTCCATTTTAACCCCTATAATTTTACCCCTTTCCCTTCCCCTATGTATGCTATCATGTATGTCTTTGGGTAGATGGTGGGATGGTAAAATGCAGGGGGAGGGGTAATAATAGGTTAGCTGGTCAATATTCTACTATAATTATTTCATGTCTTATCACGTGTTGTTCTTCTGTGTTTTAGTTATAAATATGGTGCCTAAAACCATTGGAGCAGTTGAGGGCCAAAATCTCAGAAACTTTATATTAATTATTGGTTAATTCACTTATGTTCAGCTCTGGAGTCTGTGGGGCTGGAATTGACCGTACATTTATCCAGTGTATTGTAATAAAGGAATTCCGCAACCGATGTCCCAGCGATCCCACCCCCCCAACAATCTTGTTGCGACCCTGAGTTTGAAAATGACTGGGCGAAATGCAATATTTGCTACATGTTGTTCTTTTACCCCTGTCTGTGCAATGTCCGATCTGATTGAGATCATATTGAGAATATTGAGATCAGATACTGGAAAACTCACTAATATTACGCGGGCATCAATTCCCTTGTAAGAATTATTCTGTCCACTAATCTACCAACGGTGTTAATCTTGATTTTATAAACAGGTCGGTTACCTTTGTTAATAAGTGACAGAGGAATTTGATAGAGGTATTAAGTGTAATTGCAGGAATAGATAACCAGAAGAGAACACAAAAAACAATCTGACCATTTTTTCACAAAATATTTAATAATAGAAACATCTGTAAGGATATTTTCCGCTGCTGTGTAAACCTCACACCTGCTCAAATGGTGTCACGATATAATAACTTGACAACTTGCATTTGTATAGCATCTTTAACAATGAAAAATGTCAGGTGTTTCACAGGCGCGTACTCGTCGAAGCCCGGAGAATCACCGGGGGGGGGGGGGGCTTTCAACAGCCTCCACCCGGCGCCCCCCCCCCCCCCCCTCCCCCCAAGAATCCTGGCCAGGGAGGGAAATCCAGAGCTGTAGGAAGTTACAGAGATAGGGAGGGAAATTCAGAGCTGCAGGAGGTTACAGAGATAGGGAGGGAAATTCAGAGCTGCTGGAGGTTACATAGATAGGGAGGGAAATTCAGAGCTGCAGGAGGTTGCAGAGATAGGGAGGGAACACCAGGGCTGCAGGAGGTTGCAGAGATAGGGAGGGAAATCCGGAGCTGCAGGAGGTTACAGAGATAGGGAGGGAATGCCAGGGCTGCAGGAGGTTACAGAGATAGGGAGGGAATGCCAGAGCTGCAGGAGGTTACAGAGATAGGGAGGGAACGCCAGGGCTGCAGGAGGTTGCAGAGATAGGGGGGGAACACCACGGCTGCAGGAGTTTACAGAGATAGGGGGGGAAATCCAGAGCTGCAGGAGGTTACAGAGATAGGGAGGGAAATCCAGGGCTGCAGGAGGTTACAGAGATAGGGAGGGAACGCCAGAGCTGCAGGAGGTTGCAGAGATAAGGGGGGAAATCCAGAGCTGCAGGAGGTTACAGAGATAGGGGGGGAAATCCAGAGCTGCAGGAGGTTACAGAGATAGGGAGGGAAATCCGGAGCTGCAGGAGGTTACAGAGATAGGGAGGGAACGCCAGAGCTGCTGGAGGTTACAGAGATAGGGAAGGAACGCCAGGGCTGCAGGAGGTTGCAGAGATAGGGGGGGAACGCCGGAGCTGCAGGAGGTTGCAGAGATAGGGAGGGAAATCCGGAGCTGCAGGAGGTTACAGAGCTAGGGAGGGAACGCCAGGGCTGCAGGAGGTTGCAGAGATAGGGGGGGAAATCCAGAGCTGCTGGAGGTTACAGAGATAGGGAGGGAAATTCAGAGCTGCTGGAGGTTACAGAGATAGGGAGGGAAATTCAGAGCTGCTGGAGGTTACAGAGATAGGGAGGGAAATTCAGAGCTGCAGGAGGTTACAGAGATAGGGAGGGAAATCCGGAGCTGCAGGAGGTTACAGAGATAGGGAGGGAAATCCAGAGCTGCAGGAGGTTACAGAGATAGGGAGGGAAATCCAGAGCTGCTGGAGGTTACAGAGATAGGGAGGGAAATTCAGAGCTGCTGGAGGTTACATAGATAGGGAGGGAAATTCAGAGCTGCAGGAGGTTGCAGAGATAGGGAGGGAAATCCGGAGCTGCAGGAGGTTACAGAGATAGGGAGGGAATGCCAGAGCTGCAGGAGGTTACAGAGATAGGGGGGGAACACCAGGGCTGCAGGAGGTTACAGAGATAGGGGGGGGGGGGGGGGGGGGGGACGCCAGAGCTGCTGGAGGTTACAGAGATAGGGAAGGAACGCCAGGGCTGCAGGAGGTTGCAGAGATAGGGAGGGAACGCCAGAGCTGCAGGAGGTTACAGAGATAGGGAGGGAACGCCAGAGTTGCAGGAGGTTACAGAGATAGGGAGGGAACGCCGGAGCTGCAGGAGGTTGCAGAGATAGGGAGGGAAATCCGGAGCTGCAGGAGGTTACAGAGATAGGGAGGGAAATCCGGAGCTGCAGGAGGTTGCAGAGATAGGGAGGGAACGCCAGGGCTGCAGGAGGTTGCAGAGATAGGGAGGGAACGCCAGGACTGCAGGAGGTTGCAGAGATAGGGAGGGAACGCCAGGACTGCAGGAGGTTGCAGAGATAGGGGGGGAAATCCAGAGCTACAGGAGGTTACAGAGATAGGGAGGGAACGCCAGAGCTGCAGGAGGTTACAGAGATAGGGAGGGAACGCCAGAGCTGCAGGAAGTTGCAGAGATAGGGAGGGAAATCCAGAGCTACAGGAGGTTACAGAGATAGGGAGGGAAATCCGGAGCTGCAGGAAGTTACAGAGATAGGGAGGGAAATCCAGAGCTGCAGGAGGTTGCAGAGATAGGGAGGGAAATCCGGAGCTGCAGGAAGTTACAGAGATAGGGAGGGAAATCCAGAGCTGCAGGAGGTTGCAGAGATAGGGAGGGAAATCCAGAGCTGCAGGAGGTTGCAGAGATAGGGAGGGAAATCCAGAGCTGCAGGAAGTTGCAGAGATAGGGAGGGAAATCCAGAGCTGCAGGAGGTTGCAGAGATAGGGAGAGAAATCCAGAGCTGCAGGAGGTTACAGAGATAGGGAGGGAAATTCAGAGCTGCAGGAAGTTACAGAGATAGGGAGGGAAATCCGGAGCTGCAGGAGGTTACAGAGATAGGGAGGGAATGCTAGGGCTGCAGGAGGTTACAGAGATAGGGAGGGAACGCTAGGGCTGCAGGAGGTTGCAGAGATAGGGAGGGAAATCCAGAGCTGCAGGAGGTTGCAGAGATAGGGGGGGGAAATCCAGAGCTGCAGGAGATTACAGAGCTGTCAGGAATGATGCTCATCTAGGGGTCAGAGTGGACAGCAAGGTTGGGATCAGTCTGGTTCAGTCTCTGATTGTGCTGAGGGTGGGTGAGTTAGTGGCTGGAAAATAGAGTTTTGTGTGGACTGAAGGAAGATGTCTTCAATCTTCCTAGTATTTATTGGGGGTAGACTCCTGCTCACCCAGTACTGCCTGTCGAGCAAGCAACATATTGTCTGACTTTCGCCGTCTGCAAAAGATCAAATACGAACTGAGGGGACCAGCGGAGGGCATGAGGCAAGGTGAAGGATGTTTGTGGCCATGTTTGAAGAGTTGTTCATCACGGGGGAGGAGGGGTGGAGTGAAAATAGGAAACTAATTGTACAAACTGTATGATTGTGTGTTGGGGAGTATGTTCCCCAGACTGTTTATGCTTTGGAACCATTGGAATAAGTTTGGAATAAAATGCATTGCTTTAAAAAAACAATGTATTGCCTGCTCAAGAAACAAAATCTTCCTAATCCCCCCATCCAACGAGATGATGAAATCCCTGTGAAATGCAATGAACTTACCAGAAACTCAAAAACATTTATTTTATTGCTCTTCCACTTAAATTAGTCTGTTAGGGAGACTTCCGGTGGCGGGAACGTGCTGAACGGTCACAGGAAAGGTGGCATAACTCCTGGATGTTTGGAATTTGGCACTTTTAGACCGATAATAGGCCACTAAGCCTGCAACTTGTCGCACCCTCCCCCCACTTCACCTCCTCCAACATCACCACAGATACAGAGAGATGCCCGAGAACGACTTAAAAAGCGGAAGTAAAGGGAGAGTTTGCAAGAGTCTGGAGAGAAAAAAAACGAGGCAGCCGATACACAGAGCGATACGGAACGGGCCGCAATTGAGCGGGTCGGGTCACCTTGCCCACGGTGGACTACACGCCAATAAGCCAGTGGATGGAGCTCCTGATGCAGGAGCTCCTAAAACACAGAGATGCTATTAAGCTGGAGATGATGGCCATGGTGATGCAGCGGTCGGGGATGCCCTGGCCATCTTTAAGGCGGCTCTGGAAAAGATGGAGATGCAGGAAGCAACGATAAGCGATGATAAGGGAGCTGGAAAAAGCAGAGACTGACCAAAGCAAGCGAATCGCCCCATTGGAGCCGGAGGTGACAAGGCTGGTAGCAACTCAAGGAACACAAAGGGCAGCACGGTAGCACAGTGGTTATGACTGCCGCTTCACAGCTCCAGGGTCCCAGGTTCGATTCACGGCTTGGGCCACTGTCTGTGCGGAGTCTGCATGTTCTCCCCGTGTCTGCGTGGGTTTCCGCTGGGTGCTCCGGTTTCCTCCCACAAGTCCCGAAAGACATGCTGTTAGGTAATTTGGACATTCTGAATTCTCCTTCCATGTACCCGAACAGGCGCCAGAATGTGGCGACGAGGGGCTTTTCACATTAGCTTCATTGCAGTGTTAATTTCAGACTACTTGTGACACGAAAGATTATTTAAAAAATATTTTTAAAAACGATTTTTTAAAAAACACTCAGGGGAAAGGTAGAGGATCAAGAGAACCAATCACGCCACCAGAACCCCCACATTGTGGGCCTACCAGAGGGCAGAAACCCCACAGAGCACATGAGCCAGATGCTGGGTATGCTGTTGAGGGCGGGGGGGGGGGGGGGGGGGGGGGCAGAACTTCCCCAAACCCCCAGGGGTAGATAGAGATCACAGGTCACTCCGGCCGAGGCCAAACACAGGAGAGAAACCAGGGGTCATCATTGAAAAGCTGCACCGGTACCAGGATAGAGAGAAAATCCTGAATTAGGCGAGACACATAAATGCCTTGTAGATGGAAGGGACACTTGATCCAGGTATACCAGGATAATGGGGCAGACCTGGCTAACGTCGAACCAAATTCTTTGTACAAAAACTTTGTACAAGAGGTTCGGGATGCTGTATCCGGCCAAGCTCTGGGCAACCTTTCAAGGTGTATTTAAACCTCACCACTATTCTTAGAATTCTTAGGTTTCCCCTTTACGGAAACAAGGGTCAAGAGATTCCAAATGGTGGACAGGGATTCTCACTCCCTGACTCCTATACAGACTTTAGCGGGTGCTGTTCAGGTCAAACTAGTGTTTCAAGTTATTCCCCGGGATAACCCGTATCTTTATAGAATAATTTTATCTACTTGCCACCTAGTAGCTTCGATCCTGGGTCCCGCGTTGCTAAGTAAGTAAAGTAGACTTTTGTAATAAACCACTGTTCCAGGTTTAAACTTTAAACTATTTTATTTTTTCTTTTAAAAGTTAAAATCACTGTCTTTACAGAAAAGTAAAAAGATCTTGCTTCTGGATTCTCCTGGCCGGTTGATCAGACCTTCCTGGGCCTCCTTGACATCTCTCTTCTTTATCTGTTCGTTTTCTCCTGGTTATTTTGCCGTTCTGCTCGGCTTTTGTGTTCAGTCCTTCCGATGACCGAGATCACCCTGCTGGCTGAGAGTGAGTGCCTGGCTGGGGGCGATCTAGGATTATATATCACCTGTAAAACAGCTTTGCTGATTACACTACATTATTCTAAAGTATTTTCTTCTGCTCCTGATCGCAATACCCTTTCTGTCCATGTGATTCCACATCAAGTGCTCATAATATAATGAGAGAGCCTTCATGTTAACCTGACCTTGGTTTGCCAGCTTACTGGAAGGGAGGTTTCCTGTTAATTATTCTGGGGCATTCCAGCCTTTCATTCCCTTATCTTTTTAAAGCATTGTATTTTCTTGTATTCTTAAATGTTTCAAATTATTCAAAATTAAGATTCTGACAATTCCAATCAATTGCTTGCTAAACTAATTAACTTCTATTAAAGGGTATAAAACTCATTCTCTTTATTTAACTTAAAACTTATTTTTTTAATAAGAATTTCAAGAACTAAAGATATTGCTTTCTAAAGAACCTTTGACTGCAGCTAACCCTTCGAGTGCCTTCTGCTATTTCCTTTTCGCATTTCATTACATTTACGTTTATGGGATCTTTTCTGTTACTTTGCTTTTTCTCATGTTCCTTGGGTTTTATCATCAGACCTTCATGTTTCAGATGACATCTTTGCATTCTCATTAACAAAGAAAAAAAAACATTATTTCACCACACCAGCCGCAGTGGACAAATGTGTGTGCAGACACAGACTGGGAAGGCAGCAGCAGTGAGGACAAACTTGAAAGGACAATTGCGGGGGAGAAAACTGTCTCGTTTTCAATCTGTTACAAGTCCCAGGAAGGGACACCGCACTAGCGAGCAGGCTAGCACAGGGAGGTATGGGCCATGGGGGGGGGATGCGGAGGAGCTCCCGACAAAGAGGAAGTACCTGGCAGAAGGTGGGGGGTAAAACTCTAGGCAGGGGAAGAAGTGGTGGAGGGAGGCGGGGGAGGGGAGAATATTGGGGGTGAAAAGCCCACAAGTGGGAGATGGGGACAGGAGGGGTAGATAGACCCAAGGGAGGAATCAGGGTGTAGAAGGGAGGGGGAAGGGGATGGAGAGAGTGCTGGTTATGGCAGGTTGCACATGGTGACAGCAGGAACAAGAACACCAAAAACGGCCATCTGGGATGGCCCCCAAACTAATGGAAACCCCGGTGTGGAGGGGCATATCCAGATGGAGAATATAGCAGTAATGGCCGTCTTGGATGGCCCCTGGTCAAAGGGAAACCCCGGAGCGCAGGGGCACATCCGCATGGTAAGTATGGCTGACCCCACAGGAGGGAGGGACAGAAACCCCCCCATCAGAATAGTCACCGAGAACATCAAGGGACTTAACGACCCAGTGAAATGATCCAGAGTCTTTATCCATTTGAAGAGTCTGAAGGCCAATGTAATCCTCCTCCAAGAGACACACCTGAGGGAGAGGGACCGACTGAGCGTAGGAAAGAGCTGGGTAGGGCAGACATACCAGTCGTGTTACAGGACGAGGGCTAGGGGGGTGGTCATACTGCTCACGAGGACTGCATTCACGGTGACAAAGCCAGTTACAAACCCAGGGGGACAGTATGTCATGGTTAGCAGTGTCCTGGAAGGGGGCACCAGTGGTCCTTGCAAACGTGTATGCTCCCAATTGGGTTGACACAGGATTCATAAAGAAAACTATGGCAGAAATCCCGGACATAGATCCCCACCAACTCATTATGCGGGGAGATTTTAACTGTGTACAGGACCCACGGACAGAGAGATCCAACCCAAAGCAGGGAAACAGTCAAGCATGGTGAGAGAGCTGAACACCTTCATGCAGTAGATGGGGGCAGTGGACCCATGGAGGTTCACACATAGGGAGAGGGAGTTAACATAGAACATAGAACAGTACAGCACAGAACAGGCCCTTCGGCCCTCGATGTTGTGCCGAGCCATGATCACCTTACTCAGACCCACGTATCCACCCTATACCCGTAACCCAACAACCCCCCCCTAACCTTACTTTTTTAGGACACTACGGGCAATTTAGCATGGCCAATCTACCTAACCCGCACATCTTTGGACTGTGGGAGGAAACCGGAGCACCCGGAGGAAACCCACGCACACACGGTGAGGACGTGCAGACTCCGCACAGACAGTGACCCAGCCGGGAATCGAACCTGGGACCCTGGAGCTGTGAAGCATTTATGCTAACCACCATGCTACCCTGCTGCCCCAAGAAGTTCTCCTTCTTCTCCCAAGTCCACAGGGTCTACACTAGGATTGACTTCTTCGTAGTGGGGAAACGGATGCTTCCAGGGATAGTAGGAGTGGAGTACTCCGCAATAGTAATCTCTGACCACGCTCCACATTGCGTGGATGTGAGGTTGGAGATGGGCTGGGCTCAATGCCCCTCATGCAGGCTGGACACTGTTCTCCTCACTGATAAGACAGTCTGTGAGTGGATATCACAAGCCATTGATGGGTATATAAACTACAGAATGGGGAGGTATGACTCTCCACATTCGGGGAGGCACTGAAGGCGGTGATAAAGGGGGGAAATTATTGCTTACAGGGCGCTCAAAGATAGGATGGAGAGGGCAGCTAGGCAACAGCTGGTCGACTCCATATTGGAGGTGGTGCTCCATGTCCCCGATCATGGCGCAGATCAAAAAGCTACAAATTGACTTTGACTTGCTCTCTACTGGGATGGCAGTGCACCAGCCCCGCCAGACATGAGGAAACTTAAATGAGCATGGAGACAAAGATCAGAAGGGTTTTGTCAAGGGCGGACAGCTAACAGCAAACATCAGATGCCTCCTGAATGTGCTCATGATCCTATCCGGGGAGGGAACACTGGAGGTGATCATCTCCCTGGACTCAGAGAAGGCCTTCGACAGGGGCGAATGGAAGTACCTCATAGAGGTACTGGAACCGTTTGGGTTTGAGCCAGAGTTCACCTCGTGGATGAAACTGCTATACAGTGCTCCCATTGCTAGTTTATGGACAAACACCACCAGCCCTGGATACCTCCGGCTTCACAGAGGCATGAGGCAGGGTGCCCCTTATCCCTGTTTGCTCTGGTAATCGAGCCACTGGTGCTCACCCTCAGAGCGGCAAAGGGTGGAGAGGTCTCCAAAGGGGAGACAGAGAACATAGAGTCTCACTCTATGCAGATGATCTGCTCCCCTACATCTCGAACGCCCTGGCCAGCATGGGAAGGATAATGAAACTCCCAAATGAGTTTGGAGCCTTCTCACGTTACAAACTTAACCTGAATAAGAGCAAAACCTTCACAGTGAATCCGCAGGGGGCAGGAGCAGAGCTGGGGAGGCTGCCGTTCAAACTGGCCCAATACCTGGGGATCCAAATGGCCACAACTTTACACAGATCCACAAATACAATCTGACAAGTCTGCTGGAGGAAGTGAAAATGGACCTGCAGAGGTGGGACACACTCCCACTCTCCCTGATAGGGAGATTGCAGATGATCAAGATGGACGTACTGTCCAGGTTCCTCTTCCTGTTCAGATCCCTCCCGATCTACATCCCCAAGGCTTCTTTCACCACACTGGACAAACTAATCATGGCTTTTGTTTGGGGAGGGAGGAGCCCAAGGTTTAGGAAGAAGGTCCTACAAAGGAGAAGAAATGTGGGAGGCCTGACCCTCCCGAACCTCCAGTTCTACCACTGGCCATTGCATAAAGGGTACAAGGATGGGTCAAGGAACCAGGATCGGAGCGGGTCAGAGTGTAGGAGAACTTGTGTACAGGAACATCCCTCCGAGCGCTGGACACAACTGCACTCTCATCACCCCCAGCTAGATACTCAGTGGTGGTGGCCAGGTTCCGGTCGTGAACTACCCGAAATGTCCACCATGAACCTCAACTGCAATAATCACAGGTTCCCTCCACAACAATGGACGCCTTCTTCAAAAGGTGGAAACAGGACGATGGGACACTGATGGTTCGGGACATGTACACGGACGGTAGAGTAGTGACTCCAGGATAACTCACGGATAATTTCCAACTCCTGAACCTGAGATACATAAAGGTGAAAAACTTCCTCCGCAAGGAAGCAACGATATTCCCCCAGATACCAGGACACTTATTGCCAGAAGGACTATTGAACATGGGTAAACTAGGAAAGGGGAACTGTGCAGGCATGTATGGACGACTATTGGAGGAGGTACGTTCACCCCTGGATGAGAAAGAAGTTGGAGGAAGAGCTGGGCAAGGAAATAAGAGGCAGACTCTGGACAGAGCACTGCATAGAGCAAACTTCACCTCCACGAGTGCAGGGCTGAGCCTAACACAGCTAAAGGTGGTGCATAGGACACACTTCAGCAAAACATGAATGAACGGGTTCTTCCCAGAGGTGGTGGATAAGTGTGAATGGTGCCAGGGTGGCCTGGCCTGCCCCAGACCTGTCAGGTACTGGGCATCCTTCTTTGAGACCATGTCCAGGGTCGTGGGAGTGAGGGTGGAGGTCTTTGGGGTATCAGAGCAGCCAGAGCTCTTCATAGGGAGGGGGGCTGATGCCCTAGCCTTTGCTTCACTGATCGCCTGCCAGAGGCTCCAGCTTGGCTGGCAATCAGCAGCAGCATCCAAGGCTGCAGACTGGCTGTCCGACCTGGCGGAATTCCTCAGGCTGGAGAAAATAAAGTACGCCATCCGAGGATCGGGAGAAGGCTTCCACAACACATGGAAGCTACCCACCAACTTGTTCAAAGAGCTGTTTGTAACCAGCAACTAATAAAGTAGGGAGGGGCCCAGAACAAGTCACAAAATAAGGAAGGGAAAGGAAGGGGTGAAGAACACGAGTGCGGGGAAGGGGGGCTGGAAAAGCACCAAGAAAAAACATGGGACAGGTGGAGAAGAAAACCGCAAGGAGTTTTTATTGTAAATTACTATCTGAATCGTGGTGGCTGTAAATTTTTGTAATATATGTGTTGGTCTTGTCCTGATATGTAAAGTCTGCAATGAAATGTTAAAACCCTAATAAAAATATTTTCTAAAAAATCAGTCTGTTCACAGCCCTATTGTCATATTGGACCCCAAAATGACCTTCTGCCCACATACTTGTGCCTTCGATAAAACCATCTATTTTCACACCTGTAACATCATCCGAACGCACCACTATCTCAGCTCATTAGCTGCTGAAACCCTCGTTCATGCCTTTGTCACCTTAGGACTTGATTAATCCAATGCACTCCTGGCTGATCTCCTCATTCTGCCCTCTGTAAACCTGAGACCACCACCTTTCCATGTGTCTTAACTGGCATCAAATATTCTTTCCCCAAATACCCCCATGTTCACTGATCTGGTTCTCATCCTTGTTTTCAAATCCCTCCATAGTCTCACCTTCCCTATCACTCTAGGTCCACAATCTGCCAAGATATCTGTGCTAATTGTGGCTTCTCCATCATTACCGCATTCCATCGCTCTCCCATCAGCCTTCAGCTGCAAAGATCCTGAGCTCTGGAATACTTTCCCCACACTCTCTACATGTTTTCACTCCTTTGGGACAATCCTTAAAATGTACTTCTTTGACCAAGATTTTTGCCACCTGACCTCACATCTCTTATGTGATTTACTGTTCATAGAATCCCTATGGTGCAGAAGGGGGCCATTCGATCCATTAAGTTTGCACTGACCTTTTGAAAGAGCACTCCGCTCAAGTCCACTCCTCCATTCTATCCTTTTTTAAAAATATATTTTATTGCAAACATGTAGCAAAACAGGTTACAGCAAATTAACACACCGGAAAATATACTTCCCAGCAATCAATTATACAGTCTGTACAGATTTTTTTCCCTTTTTCGCCCCCCTCCTCCCCCCGCCCCCTTGTGACGAGCAGTTCCCCAAATACGGTCATAATCATCCCCTACCTTTACTCAAACGCCCCTGCAGAGCCCCTTAACTCATACCTTATCTTTTCCAACTGCAGGAAGTCATACAGGTCACTCAACCAAGCCGCTACCCCCAGTGGCGATGCCAACCGCCACTCCAGTAAAATTTGCAATTTTCCGTACAATCAGAGAAGCGAAGTCCACGACATGAGCCTTCTTCCTCTCCATGAGCTCTGGCTTCTCTGAAACCCCAAATATCGCCACCAACGGGTCCTGGTCCACCTCCTCCTCCACTATCCTGGCTAAGACCGCGATCACTGCCGCCCAGAATCTTCCCAATTTTTCGCAACCTCAAAACACGTGTGCGTGATTTGCTGGCCCCCGACAACACCTCTCACACTCATCTGCTACCCCCTGAAAAAACCCACTCATTCTCACCCGAGTCAAATGGACCTTGTGCACCATCTTAAACTGTATCAGGCTCATCCTTGCACAAGATTTCTCATTTACACTATGTAGTGCCTCACTCCATACTCCCCAATTGATCTCCCCTCCCTAGTCTGCTTCTCATTTCTCCTTGATCTTCACTACCCAATTGCCTTCCCGCTCCCCAGCCACTTGTATATATCCTCAATTCTTCCCTCCCCTTCCACATCCGGAAGCAGCAGTCGCTCCAGCAGGGTGTATCCCAGAAACCTAGGGAACCCTCTCAAGACCTTTTGCACAAAGTCCCTAACCTGCAGATACCAGAACTCACTCCCCTTCAGCAGCTCTACCCTCTCCCTTAGCTCCTCCAGGCTGGCGAATCCCTCCTCCAAGTACAGATCCCTCACCTTGACCAGCCCCACTTCCCTCCATCTCCTGTACACACTATCCATCCCCCCCGGCTCAAACACATGACCTGGAATTCTCCAAGCCCATGCCGGGTCGGAGAACCGCCGAGGGACGCGAAAATCCTGCCACGCCGCTCCGACGCCAGGCCGCCAATTCTCCGGGTGCCCGCCTAGTTCTGCCGTGTCCTCCCCAGCGCAATCTCGGTGTTCTGACTGTGGGGGCCATCGTGGTGGGGGCCAGGGGGAACTGACTCCGGGGAGGGCCTCCACGGTGACCAAGCCCGCGATCGATCGGCTTGCAAGCTCATTCTGGGGGAGGGGGCTATGTTCCTCCGCGCCGGGCCCCTGTAGCGCTCTGCCATGGTGCCTGGGGGCCGGCACAAAGACAGCCATGGCGCGGACCCGCGCCGGCCGTGATGTGCATGCGCAGACCGCGCCGGCCATGTAGGGCTGATTTTCGACGCCGGAGCTGCACACAGAACTCCAGCGCCGTTGTAGCCCCCGAGAAAGGGGAGAATGACCAGGCCTGGAGGCCCGTTGACCCCGGCGTCACTCGCGCCGGGTTTGACGCCGGCGTCAAAACTTGGCCGGGATTTCGGAGAATCCTGGTCATGATTCTTGCACAGCGATGTTAGCACCAACATCCCTTCCACCCCAAAATGCCTCAACTGATTCCATATCTTCAGCATGGACTTCACCACCGGGCTCCCTCAATACCTACTCGGAGCCATCACCCTGTTCTATCCTAATAAACGCTAAACCTAACCATCTTTGGACACTAAGGGCAATTTTAGCATGGCCATTCCACCTATCCTGCACATCGTTGGGCTGTGGGAGGAAACCGGGGGGAAACCCACGGAGACACTGGGAGAAAGTGCAAACTCCACACAGACAGCGACCCAAGGCTGGAATTGAACCCGGGACCCTTGTGCTCTGAAGCAGCAGTGCGAACCACTGCCTGATTATAATATAAAATATATATATTTTTTACAATGCTCCTGTGAAGCGACGTGTTACTTATCATGTCAAAGGCACTTCATAACTTTAAGTTGCTCTTGTTTGCAAAGTTTGTTTTTGCCAGATGCGTGGGTGGACGGAGAGAAGTGGTCTTGTAGTTGCTGAGATTGGATGTGCAGATCACAAGACAGATAAACGAACGGTCCACCCCCCGCTTGCCCATCTCACTGAGCTGAGTGTGGAAGCAGCCTGCTAGGCCTCCCCGCTTGTTGCAGAGTTGGCGCAGGCGCTCTGAGCTGCAGGCTGAGTGGCTGCTGTCCGTCCAGCTGGCTCCTCGCAGCGATGGCAATGCGCTGACAGCCAGCGAGAGGAAGAGGAGGGAGGACGGCGCCGCTCACAAACACACACACACCAAACACACTCCACCAGACCCCCTCCTCCCCATCCCACCCCACACACAACCTTCCGCAGCGGGCCACGTTTAGGAGGGCAGGTAAAAAGAAACGTGAGAAATCAGTGTGAGGAAGCTGCAAATGGTTGGCGCGGTGCGAGTGTATCGCTGGCTGTGTGGGGAAAGGGATTGTAACCGGGCTCGGTGTGAGCTGGCAGCGCCGGCCTGCCTTACACAGGAGAGGGGTAGCTTTCGCCGCCAGCTCCGGAGAAAGGTTGGAATTGTTGCTTTTAGAAGTTCCCCAGCTGCAATGCAAACTTTGGTTTCAGATTTGTGTGAGATCGAGGGATCTTTATTGGCAACACCAACTATTTGTGTTGAATTCCACACGTTGATCTACGTGTTTATTTTGAGTACAATATAGAGGTAGCCGTGAGGCGGAGTCTGTGGTGTAGAAATCTTTTAGAAGCAATGGGAACACGCTAAAAGGTGGTCTGTTTTATTTATTATTTTTTTTGAGGTGGGGGGGGGGGGTTATTTCTTGCTGGGTGGGATTAGATGGAGATTGCAGCTGGATTGGGTTTGAGTGGCGTGTTTGCAGCAGGTCGCTGTTCAAGTTTCTGGCCACCTCCAGCCATCACTTACTTGTTCCCTGGTGTGCATGAGGGTTTCAGCACCTTGGAGAGTTACACCAGCAGCTCGCTGTTCGTTGCAGTGTCATCGACTGCAGCAGGAGGCGTCCCCATCTTTAGACTTTACAAATTGTGTTCAAAATGTAGAGCAAAAGTGTAACTGTAAAGGGAAAATAATCGCCAGAATACGATTTGATTTGCTCTGCATGTTCCACCGATCGCTCAAGCAGCCTAATGCTTGAACCTGAAGCTGGCGTTTAAATTCACGTTGACAGGAGATACTTTGGAAATGTCCAGACCGTTTATACATAATTCACAGGGTAATCAGGCGGGACTGTTATCTGCAGTTGGGTGAAAGTTTGAGGTCCCAATATTTGTAATTTAGTTTATAATTTAAAAGTTATTCAAGCTTGAATTTTGCAATACAAATTGTCTAATTATCCAAATTATCTAAATGCTTCCAGTATCCAATTTTTGTGATGTTGGTATGGTGGGGAAATGTTTCTCTAGGCATTCTGTTATATGTTATATGTTGTATGTTTGAAGAAAATTAGGGCCAAGTATGTTGTGGCCTGATCTCCACAGTAAGACCTAATTGTATCTCTTAACTTTCTCACTAGCTAAGGAGCAGTTCTTTTGAAGAACTTAGTTTTTTACTTTTAACCATGGCATGACCTATGATATTTATTCCAAGAGTACAAAAAATTTGTGGTAAATATTGCAGTTTTTGCAGTTCTTTAACATTCCCTGTAGCAAAATGCTACCCACAGTTGACCAGCTGACGATGGTGATAGTTAGCTTCAGGCAAGTCGTGAAAGGAATAGTCCAAAAGACAGGCTTACAGGAGGTTTTTGAAGAAAGGATGGGCGGAAGTAAAGTGGAAGGCATGGAGGGAGACTGACAGAGGATGAAGCAATGATGTCTGAGATTGAAGCAGAGTAAATCAGATGCAGTACCAACCAAAGTCAGAGTGTCAAGGGTAAAAATGGCTGAAAGTGAATTTCAGAAATAGATGAGAAGATAATTTTGAACTCAATATGTTGAGAGTGAAGAATACTTATTGATAAGGACACAGGTGCTGGATTACAGGCAACGGAGCTCTAGATGCATTGCAGTTTATGGAGGCTAGAACTCGAGGGAATGGTAAAGAAAAGTGACTAAGCCTGGGGGTGATGAAAATGAAATGAAAATTGCTTATTGTCACAAGTAGGCTTCAAATGAAGTTACTGTGAAAAGCCCCTAGTCGCCACATTCCGGCGCCTGTTCGGGGAGGCTGGACCGGGAATTGAACCGTGCTGCTGGCCTGCCCTGGTCTGCTTTCAAAGCCAGCGGTTTAGCCCTGTGCTAAACCAGCCCCTTGGAAATGTGAATGAGGAACTCATTGGTTGACAATCTGAAGGAAACTCAGTGGAATGGATTACAGGAGAGGCAGAATGAGCTGATTTTAGTGATAGGGTTTGAAGGTCAACAGTTTCAAACAGAACAACAAAGTTTTACAACTGTGAGGTTCAGCCTGAGGGAAGTGATCAGGGAATGGGATGAAAATTTAAGCTAGTTTGCAGAAATTTTCGCAGTCTTACATACACTAAGCTAAAGAACTTTATTGCTTAACCATTAGAACAGTAAGAATGAGCAGTTCAAAATATGGCTGGAGAAATGGAGTAGGAAGGGGAGCTTTAGATTTCTGAGGAATTAGGACCGGTTCTGGGGCAGCTATGACATGTACAAGGACAGGTTGCACCTTAACAGGACTGAGACTAATTGCCTTGTGGGGAGGTTTGCTATTGCTGGTGGGGAGGGATGATACTCCATTGACAAGGGGTGGGAACCTGAGGGGAAAATCAAAGTGGAGAGGAGAAAAAGTGGCAGTGATAGAGAATTATTTACTGATAAGGAGGATATATCAGAGAGCAGTATCAAGGTAAATAGAATACTTGGAGAGTTTGATAGAATTAAGAGTAGGCAATAGTAAGTCATTAGTTGGGGGTCAGAGTGAAGGGGAAAGAAAAAAAAAGCCTAAATCAGTGTTAATGTGCATGTATGTGAATACACAGAGTGTGGTTAATAAGACTGGTGAACTACAGGCACAGGTTAACAAATTGAATTATAATATGATTGCTATAATGGAGACCTGGCTCAAAGAAGGGCAGGACTGGGTGTTAAATATTCCTGGGCACAAGGTGTTTAAGAAAGACAAGAAAGGAAGAAAAGCCCATGGCTGAACACTGAGAAACTTTTCAAAGAAAACATTTTGCAGGCAATGTTATGGTATATTCGCTTAAGGGGAAATGGAGGACAAGTAAATCCAGAGTGCCCAGGATGACAAGAGAGATAGAAGTGGAGATGAACAGGAAGAAGCGTGTGTGTGACAGATGACAGGTAGAGAATTCACTGGAGAATCAGGCTTAATGTACAAGGGCTAGAGGGGAAGCGAAAAAAGAACTAATAAGGAAAGCAAGGAGAGAGCATGAGACGAGACTGGCAGCTAACATAAAAGGGAATTCTAAGGTCTTCTTTAAGCATGTAAATAATGAAAGGGTGGGAAAGTATAGGGCCGATTAAGGATAAGGAAAATGGGACTTGTGCATGAAGGCAAGAGAAATAGCGAAGGTATTAAACAAAAACTTTGCATCAGTCATCACAAAGGAATAAGATGGTACTCAGGCTGAGGTGAGAGGAGGATAGCAAATGTGGTCCCTTTGTTCAAGAAGGGGAGTAGAGATAGCCCCGGTAACTATAGGCCGGTGAGCCTCACGTCTGTTATGGGTAAAGTCTTGGAGAGGATTATAAGAGATACGATTTATAATCATCTAGATAGGAATAATATTAGGGATAGTCAGCATGGTTTTGTGAAGGGTAGGTCATGCCTCACAAACCTTATCGAGTTCTTTGAGAAGGTGACTGAACAGGTAGACGAGGGTAGAGCAGTTGATGTGGTGTATATGGATTTCAGTAAAGCGTTTGATCAGGTTCCCCACGGTCGTCTATTGCAGAAAATATGGAGGCTGGGGATTGAGGGTGATTTAGAGATGTGGATCAGAAATTGGCTAGTTGAAAGAAGACAGAGGGTGGTGGTTGATGGCAAATGTTCAGAATGGAGTTCAGTTACGAGTGGCGTACCACAAGGATCTGTTCTGGGGCCGTTGCTGTTTGTCATTTTTATAAATGACCTAGAGGAGGGCACAGAAGGTTGGGTGAGTGAATTTGCAGACGACACTAAAGTCGGTGGAGTTGTAGACAGTGTGGAAGGATGTTGCAGGTTACAGAGGGACATAGATAAGCTGCAGAGCTGGGCTGAGAGGTGGCAAATGGAGTTTAATGTAGAGTAGTGTGAGGTGATTCACTTTGGAAAGAATAACAGGAATGCGGAATATTTGGCTAATGGTAAAATTCTTAGCAGTGTAGATGAGCAGAGGGATCTCGGTGTCCATGTACATAGATCCCTGAAAGTTGCCACCCAGGTTGATAGCGTTGTGAAGAAGGCCTATGGTGTGTTGGCCTTTATTGGTAGAGGGATTGAGTTCCGGAGCCATGAGGTCATGTTGCAGCTGTACAAAACTCTGGTACGGCCACATTTGGAGTATTGCGTACAGTTCTGGTCGCCTCATTATAGGAAGGACGTGGAAGCTTTGGAACGGGTGCAGAGGAGATTTACCAGGATGTTGCCTGGTATGGAGGGAAAATCTTATGAGGAAAGGCTGATGGACTTGAGGTTGTTTTCGTTAGAGAGAAGAAGGTTAAGAGGTGACTTAATAGAGGCATACAAAATGATCAGAGGGTTAGATAGGGTGGACAGTGAGGGCCTTCGCCCGCGGATGGAGGTGGCTAGCACGAGGGGACATAGCCTTAAATTGAGGGGTAATAGATATAGGACAGACGTCAGAGGTAGGTTTTTTACGCAAAGAGTGGTGAGGCCGTGGAATGCCCTACCTGCAACAGTAGTGAACTCGCCAACATTGAGGGCATTTAAAAGTTTATTGGATAAGCATATGGATGATAATGGCATATTGTAGATAATGGCATAGTGATGGCCTTTAGTTTTTGATTTCCCATGTCGGTGCAACATCGTGGGCCGAAGGGCCTGTACTGCGCTGTATCGTTCTATGTTCTATAACTGGTACACTTGAGGATTCACAATTGAGAAGGAGAAGGTGTTAGAAAGGCTATATTTACTTAAAACAGATAAGGTACCAGGGGCAGATGAGATGTATGCAAGGTACTAAGAGAAGTAAAATTTGTAATTGCAGAGACACGAGTGATAATCTTCCAGTTTTCCTTAGACACAGAGGTGGTGCTGAAGGACTGGAGAGTTTTTAATGTTACACCCTTGTTCAAAAAGGTGTGCAAGGATGATACCAGCAACTACAGACCAATCAGTTTGAATTCAGTGGTAGAGCAACTTCTAGAAACTATAGTTTGGGACAAAATCAATAGTCAGTTAGCCACGTGCAGGATAATTAAGGAAAACCACATGGATCCATTTCGGGAAAATCATTTTCGACTAATTTGCTGGAATTTTTTGAGGATGTAACAAAGAAGGTTGATCAGGACAACGCTGTTGATGTGGTTCGTATGGATTTTTAAAAGGCATTTGATGCAGTGCCACACAACCGGCTTGGGAGCAAAATTCTAGCTCATGGAATAAAAGGGAAAGTAGGCACTTGGATACAAAACTCGTTGAGTGACAGGAAGTGAATGATAAATGATTGTTTTACAGGATGGAGGAATGTTTGTAATGGAGTTCCCAGGGGTCAGTGTTGGGACGCTTGCTCTTCCTGACCCAGACTGTGGTGGTGAGGGCATGATTTCAAAATTTGTAGATTACATGGAGATTGGAAATGTTGTCAACTATGATGAGGATAGTCTTGAACGTCAAAATGATGTAGTCTCCGAACAATTTTAACTTGCAATTAAATGGTTCCTTTAAGTTAGAAAAACTTCCCATTGCATTTGGCAGAGGTATAAAGGAAAAATGATTGCTGACACAAAGGAAAGAAAGATTAGGAAGAGTGACCTAATGATTGAGGTACGTTTTAATAATGGCCCTTAATGGAGGAGGGAGAGGTAGGGAACAAGATAATTTACTGCTTGCTCACCATTTGCAATGATGGCAGCTAAACCTGTATAGAATTGGAAAATAAATATATATAGGACACCCTCTTCCATGAGCACCATTTCTTTTGTACTGCATGTGCTAATTGTTATGTCAATGCCAAAAGGTCCAAATTTTATTGTCGTTGACCAACTGATCAAAAATGAGTAACTTTGCATTTGCAATTCAGTCACAAGCATCACACAATATATTGTCATTCTGGCCGCATTATTCATACACAGAGAACTATTTCCACCACTAGATTAAAAAGCTCATTAAATATGTAGCATGCCTTTTGCTTCAAAAGTAATAGTCATTGGAATCAAGTTATAGATCTGAAGCTTACTTTCATAATAACCTCGATCTGGTGATATATCAAGTTAAACTTTTATTACATGTTGTGGTTAGGATTGAAAATCCATTTCATATCGTTCCGTCAATTCTGCTTCTTTATTGCCAAAGTTGAGAGAAAAACCTTTTTAAATAAACCTATATCTCCATGAGCAGTGGCAGATCGTCAATGAATTACTTGTTGCTAGGATAGTTTACTTGATCATTTCCTGTTAATGCAAATTGAACGGTTGAGAGACAGAGTTAAAACAAATTATTATTTATTCACAAGTCAGTAATCTTTATGGTAAATCATGGGTCAAAGTACTTAATGCAAAGTGCAAGTACTTAACTCTAATTTTCTTCTGACAAACATGTGGCTGTCAATAACATTTGTGGCTGTCATGGTTACAAGAGGAATAGAAGAGGATCTTTTTGGTCTGTTTTAAAATGTGCTACATCAGTAGCATATGGCTTATCTTCTAGTGTTATGGTACGGTAATAGAATTAGACCAGCTAAGTGAGACTTTAGTTTGGGGGAATCTTTGGGAATATTTGTATTGGCTCACCTACTTGTTGGTCAAATGGTCAAACTTCAGTTCTTTGTGATTGACAGTTTGGAATGCAGCTGTAAAGGATGAGTTTGTGTGCCGAGATCTGCCAGTCGGAGAACTCTAACTACAATGCAGAGGGGTTGCAGCAACGCTATGGAGTCCGTTCATATCTGCATCAGTTCTATGAAGACTGTACGGCATCAATCTGGGAGCATGAGGATGATTTTCAGATTAAGAAATCCCCAAGCAGGTGGAGCTCTGTCCTCTGGAAGGTATGCATGATATTGTTCTTTAATCAACTTTTAAATTCAGTGGCCCAGAAATTGCTGGAAAATAATTGCAAGTTCAAGGCTTCTGCTATTATTGGTGCATTATACTGTGGGGAAGAAGTACACCAAGTGTTCTGATCTGCTATGTATTGCTGGACAATTTCCACTGTTAATCCTTCTGAAACTTGAGAAAAATGGCTATTGTGTGTCTTTTAATTGCTGAATGTGCCAAAATTAATGTATTTCGCTACAGCCACAGGCAGCTGGTAATTCATGTCACAAGGTCCTTGTTAATGATGTGATTTAGGGTCCTGACATATCACTCAGTCTTGGGGGCTCTGAAAGGGAACAATGAAAGTATGGAGTCTCACCCTTGCAGGTAGCAAATTGTTCTTAGATGTCTTTAAAATTCAACATTTAAATTATTTAACATGTTTCTTTTCTGCTTTTTCTCTCTCTCCAAATCCAATCTTGCTTTCCCAATCAAATCCCTTCGTTTTTCGCTATTCACTTCTAACTTGACGGAAATCTACTCCATTTCCACCTCCATAGTTTGTTGTTTTTTTCTTGATCCTTAAATGTCACTGCTTAAAGAGCTAAACCATTGGACAGGAGGCCCCAGATACCCCATTGACACTACTGTGCCATTATCAATTCATATTTGCTGCAATTTGTTGTATACAAATTAAATAACTTGATGTGTTAGGTAAAAACAAATCCTCCATGAAATGCACTACTCCAGCAATTTTTGTGCAAAAAGGAACATTTATGCATTAAAAATATTAAGTGCATGTGTACTTCCTGATTGCAAGCTTTTAGTTCTAATTTTCATCTTTTCCTATTATACAGTCCTCTGTAATTATATTGGATTGGATTTGTTTATTGTCACGTGTACCGAGATACAGCGAAAAATATTTTTCTGCGAGCAACTCAAAGATCATTTAGTACATGAAAAGAAAATACATAATAGGGCAACACAAGGTACACAATGAAAATATAGACACCGGCATTGGGTGAAGCATACAGGAGTGTAGTATTAATCAAGTCAGTCCAGAAGGGGTCGTTTAGGAGTCTGGTAACAACGGGGAAGAAGCTGTTTTTGAGTCTGTTCGTGCGTGTTCTCAGACATTTGTTTCTCCTGCCCGATGGAAGAAGTTGGAAGAGTGGGAGTAAGCCGGGTGGAAAGGGCCTTTGATTTGCTGCCCCCTTTCCCAAGGCAGCGGGAGGTGTAGATAGAGTCAATGGATGGGAGGCAGGTTCGTGTGATGGACTGGGCTGTGTTCATGACTCTCTGAAGTTTCCTCTGACTAGCAGTGGCAGTGTAATATCTTCATTTCCTAATTCTAAGCTCCCTGGTCTGCACCATAGAAAGAATTCTTAACTGGAACCAACTCTATTCCTCTGTTTTCTGTTTTTTAACTATATCGATACAAGATCGAAGCATTGTACAAACAAATTAGGACAGAACGTATGGTATTAATACCGGAATCTACTTACATTACCCCCGGTTGGATCAAGATCTGTCCAGGCAGGCTAACTATCCATTTGAAGGTACTTTAACAACAATTTAAGTAGCTGCTGACTGGATTTTGCTCTAACGCATTGGTAAGAGTTGCCAGGTTACATTGGCACTTCTGTAATACTATTGGGACTGAAACAGAGAAGTGAATGAGCCACAATTCATATCAGATCTTGTATAATATTGTTCAGAAACAGAAACATTGCAGCGACCTGTTTTCTTGAACAGGGAAGACAATTTATTTCCAAAGGTACTAACGCGTTAAGGCATTACATGTTTCATTAACATTTGAATACACCCAATAAAGATGTAAATTAGCACAATCTCATGAATACAAAAGAGGCCTTGTGGCATAAAATAGGTCAGTCTGCCCTTTCAAGACAGATTCAAAATGTTAATTGCCGCAGTTATGACAGAAAAGTCCTTCATTTAGTGTGTTGTAATTTTGTGCTTGTGACTGTCGAATAGGCACTTTTTAGTTATTGTAACTGTAAATGGTTTGCTGTGCTGGTGGGGTATAAATCCGAGCTGTAAGTGTTTTGTTATTGTGATTTTGTAGGTCGGGCTCATGGCTGGGACCACCATACTGCTGATAGGAATGGCAGTGATTACAGCTGGCTACCTGCTACCACCAAAGATTGAAGCATTTGGAGAGGAGAAGGAGAATTTTCTGGTAGTGGATGGTCACGCTGTCCAGTTCAATGTGGCACTGGACATCTGTAAGCTGGCAGGGGCCATCCTCTTTTGCATTGGGGGGGTGATAATGGCTGCTTGCCTCCTGATGTCCACATTGGCCACAAGTTACTCCAAGGAAGAAAAATACCTCCAGCAGAAGTTTAAGGAGAGAATTGTGGACGCCCAAACTTCCTTCCAGCCCGTCACCAAGGCACCGGCTCCAGGTGAAAATAAAATCCCCATCACTTTATCCAAAGTACACAATGTGCAGCCCACATTGGAGAGCTAAAGTGCAAATATTAAACATTGCATAGGCCATTGTAAATTAGCTATACCAGAAGAAACCTTTTTAAATGTTTTGTCAATTTTTTATAGAGGTTTAGAGAGGCAGCATAAGCGTTCAACTGCCGAATTGCAGGTTTACGCCTTCATTCAGTGAAATATGTAAGAATCTCAGTTAAGATTCAGATTTGTATCTTAGTTGTACATTCACTGTGTTATGTGGACTGGGTAGACTTGTTTACCCCAGAAAACCTATTGGCCAACACCAGGATGCAGATACCCCTGAACATTCCAACTTGCAAATGATTTTGTTTCCAAGTCTCATATGTGAAACGGCTTTTCTGTGTATTTGAAATTAATGAAATAAAGTATGAGCGATGTGTAACTGAAATTCAAAGCTGTTAGTCTTGCTTTAAGACGAAACAAGACCAGCTAGGTGAAAATGAGCGGAGGTGCTGCTCAACTGTGCGGGTTGTAACTAACCCACACAGGCGAAACAGAGTGGAGGAAGCTGCATTCTGCGACTCACTGTGTCGTGCTGTACTCACAGAGGCTTGATGCTGACACTGTGCCTAAAATGCATAAGTGCTGCACTTGTTCTGAAATCTCTCACCTTATTGAACGAGGGCACTGAAAAATAAATTACCGAGTGCAACATGAGATAAAGCTCATGATCAAACCAACAACTTTCGGATGAGGGTGAAATGGTCTTTGCACACAAACTCCAACTGGCCAGTTTCTGGGCCTATAACAATGACATTATAATGTTCCGAGGTACTTCACAGAAGCATTATATAGCAAAATACATCTTGGAGCATATCAGAACAAAAACTATCTAACTATAGCTTACGTGCTCATTGAAGTTAGACAATCAGTGGGCGGGATTGTCCCGCCTCCCAGCCACGTGCATCTAAGCGGCATGGGACAGCTTGCCATTCACTGGCTGCAGGATTCCCTACTCCCGCTGCTGTCAATGGGCATTCCCATTGAAGCCACGTATGCTGCCAGGAATCCCGTGGGCAGGACCAGAGAGCCACTCCACCAGCGAACAGCCGGAGAATTCCGAACAATGTTTTATTTAGCTCAGTGGGATTAATTACATGTAGGGAGTGATTATTTTTACTGCATTTAATATGCTCCATGGATTACCTCTTTAAAATTTAATACCTCTTTAAAATTTAATTCCAAGTGCAGCACGGTGGTGCAGTGGTTAGCACTGCTACTTCACAGCACCAAGGACCTGGGTTCGATCCCGGCCCCGGGTCACTGTCTGTGTGGAGTTTGCACATTCTGCCCATGTCTGCGTGCGTCTCACCCCCACAACCCAAAAAAATGTGCAGGGTAAGCGAATTGGTCACGCTAAATTGTCCCTTAATCGGAAAAAAATAATTGGGTACTCTAAATTTATTTTTTAAAAATGTAATTCTAAAGCTTCCTGAGTGTCATGTAATGTGCACAGCGAATACAATTTCAAACAATACTGCAAAACTGTACAACAATGTGCTTTGCCCATAGAATGAGTCTCCTACATTTATTATGTACAAGGAGGAGGCTGTTCAGCCCATCATAACAATGTCAGCTCTTTCTTACAGCAATCCAAAACTCGTTCCATTGTCTTGCTCTCGACCCATAATCCTGTACAACACATCTTCTGCCAATAGAGGGGTAGCTTTTCACTTTGGCCAATACAAGGTCCTCCACAAGAAGAAACTAAAAACAGCATTGATTCACTTTATTTTTAATACGGAAATGAAGCCTAAAATATAATACAACACATTATAAATCATCTTGCCAACAAAATAGATAAAGTATCAATATGAAAGGATGTATTTTACATAGATGTCTGTTTCTAGGACCACACAAGAGTGTTATTACAAGATACTGTTATTTACATGGTTTCAAAGGTAACAATGTTATACAGCCTTTCAGTAACTAATACCTGATAAACAAATTAACATCAACAGTATGTGCAAAATCCATGGAATGGTTTTCCTTCACACCAAACCAATCATAACTGTCAAAGCTACTGGGACAATGTTTCTCCAAATCCTTGCAGACATCATACATTTTCCAGGTTCTCAACGGCCTCCGTCAATATCTTAAGTATGGGAGCAAATACAGAATATTGTACCAATGATGACTTGTTAATTTCTCTCACGATCCCATACACCAAAGAAAGCCCCATTCACCGGCAAAGATATCTGAAATCCATCCAGTCCAGGGTCTGTTCGTGCTACAAGAATCAAAAAGCTGGGTTTTAAATAGATCCATAACTATTGGCTGGCATGTTACATTTTCACCAGATGAAAACATCACCCTCAGTCACGATGAGAAATACATTACAGCCATGGGGGGAAAAAAATAATTGAGATGAAAAGCATGATTGTTTAAAATGCAACTTGATACAATGGACAGCAACCAGCACATGTGTAATGTTTAAGATTCAAAAGTGAAATTATTCAGGTCAACGCAATGAAATTCCTCCTGAGTACGAACAGGGCAAATGAGTTTGTGATTCTTCCAGGTCCTGGAGCTGAGCCAAGGCAAATCAAAGTGCACGGACCATTGCAATCCTGATCCAGTTCCCAACGTGCACAGGAGAACGCTGCTAATAATGTGGAGCATGGCGGCATAGTGGCTAGCACTGTTACCTCACAGTGCCAGGGACCCGGGTTCAATTCAAACCTTGGTTGACTGTGCACATTCTCCCCGCCAACTGGGTGGGTTTCATCCTGGTGCTCCGGTTTCCTCCCACAGTCCAAAGATGTGTAAGTTAAGTGGGTTGGCCATGCTCAATTACCCCTCAGTGTCTAAAAGGTTAGGTGGCGTTACGGGGATAGGACAGGGGGTGCTCTTTCAGGGGGTCGGTGCAGACTCGATGGGCCGAATGGCCTCCTTATGCACTGTTGGGATTCTATGATTCTATGACAGTCTTATTCATGTTAGGGTTGATGTTGTTGATGGGTGAAAGGAGGAACTGGATTTCACTTTTTCTCTTCCCACCACCTTTCCCCAACATTACCGAGGGGAGTTCCTGGAGTTCATCTACTTACGTATTCTTTTGACCTCTTGAGTAGCACAGTTTTAACAAATGCATAAGAATATCAGGCAGGTTATCAAAGCCTCCAAGACGAATATCAGCAGTTTCATTTCAGTTTTGCACTGACAGGCTTCCTTCACTTTTATTTTCTAGCCAGAGAGCTCTGGGAGGCTCAATCATTGAGTATCTTCAAGGCTGAGACAGACAGATTTTTTTTTTAACTATAAGGATATGATGGGACATGGAAAACAGGCAGAAAAGTGGAGTTGAGGCTAAGATCAGATTATCCATGATCGTATTGAATGCCAGGGCAGGTTCAAGAGGCCAAATAGCTTACCCTGCTTCCATTTCGTATGTTGGTAGGTGATAATGGTTACTCTGATCAATGATTTCAGTGCAATAAGTAGGGAATAAATTATCATATAACATCTCTCTGTGACATATCTGTTTGTAACTGGTAAATTTATTAGGCAATATCAATTTTATTCTACAACTTGCAGTATTTAATTGTGGAAAGGGACAATGCAATCAATGCTACACTTGTGATTAAAGTTGTGGAACAGTTCTCATCCACCGCTTGTTAGCTGGTAACAGTATTGTGGTAAGATCTTGGGCGGGATTCTCCCATCCCGCGGCAGAGTGTCCACGCCATCGTAAACGCCGTCGCGCAAGACTACAGGGGCCAGCTCGTAGGAAAGGAGGACCCCAGCCACAGAGGCCGGCCCACGACCGGCACCGCGCCAACTAAGCCGACACCAATGGCGCCGATTCTCCGCCCCACATCTCACAATCTCCATCCGCTGCATGTGAGACTTCACTTGGAAGCATGGGCCTCAGAGAGTTACACCATACATAGTCAGCAGGCCAAGGTAGAGTTTGTTGCAAGGGGTGGGGAAAGAGATAAGACTTTAGCTATATTACCCCACCTCTTTTTCCATTGCCCTGCATTTACTTTCTTTTTCAAACGTGTGTAATTCCCCTTGAAAGTTACAACTGAGTCTGCATCCACCACTTTTTCAGACAGTGCATTTGCAGATCATATCAACCTGTCTCTTAAAAAAGGCAGGTCTTGTGGCACAGTGGTAGCGACCCTACATCTGAATCAGAAGCTTCGGGTTCAAGTCCAACGCCAGGACTTGCTGACCACGGAAGGAACGTTCATAACTCGGTTCAACGGGCTGATAACCTGCTCGGAAATCCTTCCACTGCTTCCCCACTAATCCCCAGGTGAGAAAAACAGTATGAGTGAGGATGTGCTTAAAAAAACTTTTAAAAACATTTCCCCAACTCCTTTATGGTTTTCCATCCATTGCCATTGTTCCCTAGCTTCATTACAATGTACACTAAGGTTGATTAAGATGCAAAACCCTACACAACTCACTGTATACCCTGCCTCCCTATCCATACTAGCTACCATTACCAATCCCGCCAAAGTCCACATGGTGCTCGGATGGTTCTGGGATCTGCAGCCCAGCAAGAATGTAGCGCACTGAAGAAAAGAAAAATGGCTGCAAGGATCAGAAAGTTGTTTTATGGAGGTGTGTTGGTCGATACTGAGATCTGAGATACCTGTGTTGAAGTGACAGTCAGTCTGCATTAATTTATATAGAATCACAGAATGATACACAACAACTAAGTTCACCTTCCCTTATGGTAAATTTATCTTAACAAAATCATTCCGGTTAAGCCTTTGATATTAAGGCAGATTGTTTGGAAGCCTCTTTTTGTTTTGAGATTATTTTTCAATCCCCAATAACTACAACCCTTGCACGTGAAACCCCTCCACAAGGTGATGGCAAATCCACCAGCACCTTTACACATTCGGATTCCAATCGACATAGGCAGAGCTTTGGTAGCAACTATATAATTACATGTTAAGTTGTTAAAAATCATCAGCTAATTATTCAACGGGGCAGCCAATACTGCTGTTATTCTACACCTTTGTCACAAGCTTTTGAGTTCCTTTAACTTCCTCTTCTGAGTTTTAACCTGCTCATGTGTGTGACACAGAGCCATAGAAATAGTGTCACAAGACATCTCACTAATAGTTGGGAGATTAGCCTCAAAAGCTTGCTAACATATTGCTGGGCAGCGGTCATTAAGGCAGGGACATCACAAGTCATAATAAATAAGAAATTATAGAGATGCTGCCACAAAACACAAATTCATACCAATTAATCAATTATTATATCCACTTCCCAAATCTGATGATACCTGTGCGAATTCACAGCAGCTCTATCTGATAGCCTAGCTGTTCCTGAAAACAAATACAAAGCTTCTAATCAAATATTCACCGGGTTGGGGGATCCAGGACCAAAGCGCTTGTCCATTTGAGCTTCCTGCTACTGCATGGGAATCGGCTTTTTGTTTGTTTTTGAGTGAACCCCTCATGGTAGCAGAACATCCAAAATACATGAAAACCTAGCACACCCAGGCAAACATCCTTCCAACTTCCACCATTATAAATTCCAATGTCCACATTTCTAATGGAAACTGACGATGTAGACCTGTCTCATGCTAATTATGCCCTCCTGCCATTGGAGTTATATTAGTGTCACTGTGGTGGGGAGGGTGCAGTTACAAATGACAAGACTGAGTAGTTTCCAATATAAATGCGGGCATCAGATTTGTAATTGAAATGTAGGACTTTAGAATCAGAACTAAATTATGTCTGTGTGTCCTGGTCAAAACACTCCCCATCTTTCACTTAAAAAGTGCTGCATTTAATTATTAGTCAGTCCTTTAGCGGATTATGGATCAACACCCATTGAAAACAGCCATTGAAACTTTTTTTTGCCCAGGCTACAGTTGAACTGCTGTAGCCAGGAGAGGCACCATAACAATGACACAAAAGGGAATTACAAAATAAAAAGATAAATAAATTGTGCTATATTTTCTAACTTGTAATGGCTTCTAGAGTCACTGAGCCAAGACGGCATGTCCAGTGGTTGATTGAATGGTTTCTTTTCCATCAGTCTCGAGTGGACTGGGTATACTTTCTGCAGGACTTGTTAATATTTCTCCCAGATTGTCAATGTCCTGCATGAAGAGAAAACAAAAAGAAAGTACAAAAAATCTATATTAATAACCCCATTTTTATTTGCAGTGGCATTATATGTGAAATGAAGCACAAATGGTACAATAGTGTACACAATGTTTGGAGTAGAGCACTATTCGGCAAATGTGCTAAGTTAAAGTATGATTGTATTTTACCGCACAACTAATAGGCTCCTTCCAAGTTGCACGCCAAATTTAATTGAGAGCGGCTGATGTATTTTAAAATTAGAAACAAATAGAGTGTGCCTCTCTCAATCTCAGCACATGTACAAGTCTTTAAGTGAGGAAACAGGGAAATTCTTCATTTTAAACAGGGATATTGGCTTTGAACCCATGCTGTAAGATACACACGAATAGACTGAACAGTGGGGCTGCAAGAAGCTGGAGAGTTTTTGGGAGTTATGCAGGATAGTGGGGGTGGAGGTCAGGTCGGATCCTATGATGGCGATCTTTGGGGTCTCGGAGAAGCCGGAGATGCTGGAGGGGAAGGGGGGCCGATGTTGTGGCCTTTGCCTCTCTGATTGCCCGGGGAAGGATCCCGTTGAAGTGGAGGTCGGATATACAGCCTGGGGTGGCGGGACAGCTGGGGAACTTGTATGACTTTCTCCAGCTGGAGAAGATCAAGTTAGAGTTGAGGGGGTCAGAAGAGGGTTTCAAGGTGCGGTGGAGGCCATTCACGACCTTATTTGAGGAGTTGTTTGTCGCAGGGGGAGAGGGAGGGATTAAAAGCTAATTTCTGCTGGACAGCTGAACTGTCAAAAGTGCCGTCTTTCGGATGAGATGTTATATCAAGACCCTATCAGCCATTTCAGGTGGATGTCAGAGATCCAATAGTACTGTTTTGGAGAATGCTATATATAAATGCAAGTCTTTTGTTGATGCCATCGGTCAATTTAACAATGCCGCAAGCAGTACTATCTCCATATTAATCACATTCATTTTAATCAAAGTCCCAGAAGAAAGTAATTGACAGAATATAGGCAAAGATCAAGAAGAAAGTGAGGCCGAATCATATGTAAAAAGACTACACTAAAGCATCAAACAGCAAAAAGAACATTGGCAGTAAGAAGCTTAATCTCAGTGAGCAGGAAAACATTAAAAACTGGAACACAGAAATCAATGAAACAGCTCACTGACTGATTGGATTTCTTATTTGAACACATAAAATTGCTCAGTTCTTTTACAGTTCAACAACCCTTTTCATTAAAAAAAATGAGTTGGCAAACATAATTAAGCCAGAGGAAAGTACTAACTAATTAAAAAATAACTGAATTCCTGTTTTTAGATTTCTTTTTAACCATGTCCCTTAGCTTCCACTGTCATATTCTTTTGTGTCGATTGTGTTACCCAGACTTTGTAATGAGAAAGATCAGTGATCAAACAAACAAATGGAAGAGATGTGAATTAAATGTTGATTCATCTACTAATATTGTTGATCTCAGCTACTTTATTTGGTACTGGTGTGTGTGTGTGGGGTGGGGAGAGGAGGGGGTGGGAGCCTTTAATAATTATGGATCATTCTGGAAGATGTGGCTGAACTCAGGGTCATAAACAGTTTTTAAGAAGGTGGATAACTTGTTCAATTTTGATTCGGCTTCTTCACCACCATTGTTATCCTGATTCATTAAAGTCTTTACTGTATCAACCTGGGCTGAAGGTTTACACACGGTGCTGATATTTAACAATATGCTACCCCCATCAATCAGAAAGGTCTTTCGAGAAATCAATTTAGAGGCGCATCAATTGTAGCTGAAGGTGCGCAATCTGTAATACGTCGTCCTCTGGGAAATTGCGGTGTCAATTGGTTACATTCTGAATCTACATCTTGTAGTGTCCTGTTAGCCTGGTGGATGGTTGTTTTTTTTCGCAGTGGATATTATAATTTCATTTAAAGACCTAGTCAGTATTTTCTTTTTGACCAGTAAGATAGAAAATCTTAGTCCACTAAAGCTAAAAGTTGAAATAAAATCCACAAAGGCCGCATCTGGTCATCAATTTTAATCCTTTCCTGCCTATCTGCTGAATGGAAAACTAGATTAAGCCAGTAATACCACTCTTTAGTAATGTCATTAAAAGGTACATTTTAACTCCTGCTCAATAAAATTAATTCTTCTCTTAAAGCGCTTAACTAATGATTCAATTTTATTTGTCCCCCCAGAATGTATATTGAGGCAAGAATGAATTACCTGTATCTCTAATAATTAACATGGAAGTATTTAGGATCGCCAGCAGCCTCGGGTTTTGGAATGTAATCAGAATTAAAGGTTCTAATTGCTGAATAATGATTTCACTGCTGCAAACTGCTGATCACACTTTTGTCCACAGACAGAGGAGCATATGAGCAAGGGTAGGCCATTCAGCCCCTAGAGCCTGCTACACCAATTATAGATCACAGTTGATTAGTACCTCCAAATATTTACCTATTTAAGTTTAACCTTGCACTGCATGTTACTATGGTGGCTGCATTCATTCTGGAAATGGTGAGGTTAGGCAACATATCTATGTGACATGAAGAGGCACTACGGGAAGAGGCTTCCTTGTACCAGACGGTTAAGTTACCCAATTTTTGATAATCCCCAAGCGTCCCACCAGATGAGATAGTGCCAGGTTATCATAAAATCATTAAAAAATCTAATTTGGAGGGAGGTCTTCAGCAGATGGCGGGGCAGGGTCAGTTGTGGTTCGTCAATGGCAGGCAGCTGTCATTGAACATGCGGCGGCTGCTAAATGTGGTGCTTTCTCCGGCAGAGAGAAGGGAGTTAGAGGTGATGGTGGCGCTGGATGCAGAGAATGCATTGGATAGAGTGGAGTGGAAGTATCTGTTTACGGTACTGGAGAAGTTTCGGAATGGGCCTAAGTTTGTGGCTTGGGTAAAATTTCTACAGAAGGCCCCGACAGCTTGTGTGCGGACGAATGAGACGCATTCGGAGCACTTCCCACTATTCCGGGGAACGAGGCAGGGGTACACCATGTGCCCCCCATCTTGTTTTCATTGGCGATTGAGCCCCTGCAGATTGCGCTGATGGGTTTGGGCTTATGGAGGGGGATAGTGAGGGGGGGGGGGGGGGGGGGGGGGGGTTTGGAGCATACGGTGTCTCTGCATGCAGATGACTTACTGCTCTATATGACAGACCCCAACTCTTCTGTGAGAGACATAATGGGGTTGCTAGGGATATTTGGGGCGTTTTCGGGTATAAATTGAATTTAGGGAAGAGTGAATGTTTTCCCGTGTCTCCTTCGGGTGGAGGGGTGGAAGTGGAGGGGTTGCCATTTAGGGCGGCGCCAACACACTTTAGGTACTTGGGTGTGCAGTAGTGCAGAATAGGGCGCAAATCTGTGAGCTAAATTTCACAAGCCTGATAGGGAAGGTGAAGGAGGATCTGGGGAGGTGGGATAGTCTCCCTTTGTCATTGGCTGGCCAGGTGCAGGCAGGCAAAATGAATATTTTGCAATGGGGTGCGATTGTCTGGCCGCGATGCGCTTGAGCAAAAGCATAATCTTGGCCCTCCCACAGGAACATGGGCACGTTGGCAATGCCCAGCTGGCATGTTGGCACTGCCACCCTGCCCAGGTAGCACTGCCAAGCTGGACGGAGCACTGCCTGGGTGGCTGGATGGCAGGGTGGCACTGCCAAGGGGCAGGGGCCGCGGGGGGCCATGCCCATAAAGGAGTGTGGAGGGGGGATTTGAAGGATCTGGATGTGCAGAGCAGGTAAGTAGGGGCCTTTGGGAGGTTGGCGGGGGATGACAGATGGAGGTCCTGGAAGGGAGAGGTTGCTGTAAGGGGGCTTGGGATGGGGGGGGGGGGGGGGGGGGTGCCTGAAGAGGGGGGCCCCCAGGGACCCCATAGCAGGATGTCCTCACATGGGGGGGGGGGGTGAGAAATGCCTATATGTGTGTGGGGGATGACATTTCCTATGGGTGCGGAGTGTGCGGGACCCACAAGCTCACTTAGAGAGCGGGGCACCCTTTCAAAATGGCCACCCCATCTCGGAGTTCAGTTCCCCGGTGTTGAAAAAATAAATCTAAGGGAGCAATTCTCAGGCCTCGTGCTCTCACTCGAGCAAAATGAGGCCGGTGAATAGCAAGAAAGACCAAAAACAAGAACTGCGCCAGGCGCCAAACAGTTTGCGATGCAACTGGACTGCTCCTGTTGGCGAAACCGGGATCTCGCCGTAGCGTGGCGAGAAACCAATTATCATCACTTAGGCACTATTTCCATACAATTAAAGGGAGCGAACCCATTTCCAACGGCCCCCTGTCATTTATCGGCCTCCCCAGCAAGTGGTCAAGTTAGTACTCCTTTTGAAAAACATGAACCTACTCTTTTTTTAAAAATTCATTTACAGAATGTGGGCTTCGCTGGTTAGGCCAGCATTTATTGCCCATCCTAGTGCCCTTCAGAAGGTGATGGTGAATTGCGTTCTTGAACCGCTGCAGTCCTTGAGGTGTATGTACACCCACTGTGCTGTTAGGGAGGGAGTTCCAGAATGTTGGGACAGTGAAGGAATGGCAATATATTTCCAAGTCAGGGTGGTGAATGACTTGGAGGGGAACCTCCAGGTGGTGGTCCTGCTTTCCCAGTCATTCACAATTCTGTGAACTCTTCCATTTTAATTTTAACCGGCAGCATTTTGAAAGTTGCAATGAACCAGCTTCCTGTTTTTTTACAATATTGCTTTGCGAAATCTGCAACTTAGAAGGCAACTTTGTCTCAGTTGTCTGATAACTTTAACTTTTAGCGCATGAAAAAAAAACGTGAAAGCGAATTGGCGACCTGTTTTGCCGATTACCCAATTCCCTTCACGAGAAAGCCAAATGTTGCAAAGTGGCAAGATGGGCGACTGATTCACTAGCGCCTGATTTAGTCCATCAATATGCTGGGGGAAGGGTTACCAATGGCCAGAAACTGAACTGGACCAGCCAAATAAATACTGTGGACACAAGAGTATGTCAGAAGCTGGGAATTCTGTGGTGAATAACTCATCTACTGACTTCCCAAAGTCTGTCGGCAATCGACAAAGCTCAAGTCCCTCGGAATGTGATGGAATACCTTCTACATCTCTGGTTAATTGTGGCTCCTGCGATACTCAAGAAGCTCAACACCATCCAGGGCAAAGCAGACTCTTATGGGCAGCACGGTAGTTAGCATAAATGCTTCACAGCTCCAGGGTCCCAGGTTCGGTTCCCGGCTGGGTCACTGTCTGTGCGGAGTCTGCACGTCCTCCCCGTGTGTACGTGGGTTTCCTCCGGTTGCCTCCCACAGTCCAAAGATGTGCGGGTTAGGTGGATTGGCCATGCTAAATTGCCCGTAGTGTCCTAAAAAGTAAGGTTAAGGGGGGGGTTGTTGGGTTACGGGTATAGGGTGGATATGTGGGTTTGAGTAGGGTGATCATTGCTCGGCACAACATCGAGGGCTGAAGGGCCTGTCCTCAGCACCCCATCAGCCAACTACACGACACTAACTCCCCCAAGGCTCCTTCGACAGCATCTTCCAAACCCATGGCTTTTACCACCTAGAAGGACAAAGGTAGCAGATACATGGGAACACCACCAACTGCAAGTTCCCCTCCAAGTCACTATCCATCCTGGCTTGGAAATATATTGTCGTCCATTCGGTGTACCTACACCACATGGACTGTAATGGTTCAAGCAGATGGCTCATCACCAGCTTCTCAAGGACAATTAGGAATGGACAATAAAAACTGCCCTTGCCAACAAATCTCCCGCTGTGTGATTGTGGAGGATGGAAGATTTGATTTGATTGGATTATGAGGACAACTGATTACAATTTTGAAAACTGTACATTGCTGTTATTCAAGAAAAGTCCAGGTATATAGTTTAAGGTAAAGATGATTACCTTCAGCTAAGACCAGCAAACCAGGGTGAACGATTTAAGTGCTGCAAAACAAGTATAAAGGCAACAGAGGAAGAGTTCACATTTTATAGAACCTTTAGGCATCCTTTGAACATCCTAAAACACATCACAACCAGTGATTTACTGTTGATGTTTGGTCAGAGCTTTATAATTGAATTTGTACGCAACACTGCTGCACAAACAGTAGATGTTAGATCACTGGTTCGTCCAATTTGGTGATGCTGTTTGAGGGTCGAATGTTGCCCAGAACATGGGAGAGAAATCTCTCACTCTCCTTGAATAGTGCATTGGAATGTTTTATGGACACCTTTGAGGGTATTGGGAAAAAACAGAAAAGTTCAAAAGCTCATTACCTGGCTATGTTCTTCGGTGGGAATCACTTCATTCTCTTTGTCAATCTCTTTGTGTCGCTTTTCTCCTTCTCCAGAACTGTCTTCCAATGCCTGATGTACATCTTTTTGGAATTCATCTTCTTGACGCTGAAAATTTTTATCTTCATGATTTTCTTCCATTTGATCAATATCTTGCTCCCCTTCTTTTGCAGGGTCAGCAATGTCTTCTTTTATTTGGTTATGAATTCCAGTTTCTTCACCCAACAACTCTTCTTTGTGAGGAAGATCGTTCTGCTGAAAATATTTGTCTTCTTGCTTCTCTTCCATTTGATCAGTCTCTTCCACCTCTTCTTCAGGGTCAGAAATTTCTTCCTCCTGATGATCAGTTCCGTTTTCTTCATCCATTATCTCTTCTTTATGAGGAAGATCATTTTGATGAAAAGATTTATCTTCTTGATTCTCTGCTGTTTGATCAATATCCTCCACTTCTTCTGCCGGATCTGAAATATCTTCCACCCGATGATCAATTCCATTTTCTTCACCCATCGTCTCTTCTTTCTGATGAAAATATTTATCTTCTTGCTTCTCTTCCGTTTGGTCAATATCTTGCACCTCTTCTTCAGGCTCAGCAATTTCTTCTTCTATCTGATGATCGGTTTCACTTTCCTCGCTGGTCTTTGGTTCTTTATGAGGAAGGTCATGCTGATGAACATCTTCCTCCACATCACAGCTCGTAAAGATTTCTTCATCATTAAACACACCATTACGAAGTTTCCGCTCCACATTTGGAGAATTTCCAACTCCTCCGTGGCTACTTTCCTCTTCACAGAGCTCCGGTGGATCCTCCTCCTCATCTACAGTCTCTGCAGGCCTCTGGGCAAAGAAGAAGAGCAATTAGTGAAAACAACATATGATTAACCGAAACATCTCAAGCACCAAAACATCACTGATCGGCAAAGGGTGAGTCAAACTATTTTCTATTCAAGGATGTGATCTCACCAGAGAGGGTACAAAGGAGATTTATGAGGATGCTGCCATGAATGGAGAATTTTAGCTATGAGGAAAGATTGGATAGACTGCGGTTGTTATGGTTGGAACAGAGGAGACCGAGGGAGGTTTAATTGAGGTGTATCAAATTATGAGGGGCCGAGCTAGAGTGGTTAGGAAGGATCTCTTTCCCTTGGGTAACAGGTGAATAACCAGGGAAACATGGATTCAAAGTAGAAAGATTATAGGGGAGACGAGAAGTATTTTCACCCTGAGAGTGGTGAGGTCCAGAACTCATTGTTTAAAAGGGTAGTGAGAGGAAGAAGCCCTCATTGCATTTAAAAAGTAGTTGGATATGCATTTAAAGTGCTGTGATCTACAGGGTGTGGCCACCTAAAATGGTGTCCAGCAATTGATGCTGGGAAAAGTGGATAAGCAGGCTGCAGAGAACATTAAATAAAGCTACAGGAAAAAGGCTTTGCAGACTTCAAACAATTTCACAGGTTGATGCAAATAACATAAGGGCTATCTCCAGGCTACCGACAGGATCAATACAGCTGTCTTGTTAATCACAATTGTTTACCAGACACAGCGGCACCTAACTTCCTTATTTGGAAAGCTTACATGCATTTAACACTTTCAAGTATGGCCACCGAGTACCCACCCCAAATGTGATGTGGCAGCTCCTGATTGGATTTTATCGATCAGGCTGATTGAGCCCCGATCAATTGATTGACAAATGACCCAGAGACCACCCAGCAAAAGAGTCACGAAATTCAAACAGCATAAAAGTAACTGCACAGATTCATTCTTTCTCTTGAGCAGCAGTAACTAACAACGGTGACTTCCACCGGCCGACGAACGAGATTGTCCACACTACCAGCAGAAGGAAGACCAGAGCCAGAAGAGAACCTGATTGATAACCAACTAACAGAGAACTATAAGACCGGAATTACAGATTACAGGCCTGTATCTGCCCAGCACTTGTCGGTAATTGTCAAATTAAGTTAAGATCTTGGAACTATTGGGGTATAGTGTAACCTATGATTGGGATGTGTGATTGAATAACCATAAACATTGTGTGCGCGTGAATAAATATTGTTCCGTTTTATAAACTGAGTCTCAGTCATTTGTCCACCGTATACGGGTTAAGACACACTGTGGTTTAGAAAGGGCAACAAGGGCTATGGGCCAAGAGTTGAAAAGTGTGATTAGGCTGGGTAGCTCGATTTTGATCAGCACAGATATAATGGACTGAATGGTCTCCTTCTGCTTCATTTTATTTATATGTATGAACAAATACATAGATCTTATAACAAGTGAGTTCCACAAAAGACGTACAAAATAGGTAATAAAAAGTAAAGGCTGGTAAATGCCCACAGGCAAATGCTTAACGTATGAATGTAACCTTTTTCTGTTGGCTAGTTAGTTGGAAGTCCATTTCAAAGTAAACAGGTTGATGCCCCTCTTAAAATACTGGACAGAGGAATGGCACATCAACTGCCCGAGAACAATTTCCCAGAGATTCTTTCCCCTCTTATTGTCCCGGTTTTTTCCTCTGTTTTGTTTCCTCTCCCAGGAGATGGCATTGCATGCAAAGGGACGAAGGGGGCCAGGAGTGGGGGTGGGAGAGCAAGAGATATTATGGCTAGTAGAGAAATAACAAAAAGCTAGCAGACAGATACAACAAATAATTATAAAGGTTAATGAAATGTTTATTTCAGGGAGCCGGTACATTAATGAGTGGAAGTTGTATTATAGGTATTTGAAGCTCTGGTTCATTTAGATAACTACATTCAGTTTTTGCATCACATTTCAGAAAGGATATACTAAATTTTATGGGGTGCACTGCAGGTTCAAAAAGGATAACAAATAGGCTTGTATTACCTTGAATGTAGGACATGAAGTGACAATCTAGTAATATGGCTAAAGAATTGACAATGTGGAGAGCGACATATTACCTCCTCTGGTGGAGAATCCAGAATAAGAAGACGTATCTTAAAATTGGAGCTTGGTTGTTCAAGGTTGATGTGAGGGAGCACACACAGGTAATGGAACTCTAGGACCAACTCCTCCAAACAAGTATTGAGGCTACATCTAGTTCAAAGTTCAAAACTGAGATTGATAAGATTTATTTTAGGCCAGGTTATAAGTGTTACAGAACCAAGGTGGGTAGACAGAATTAAGATGCAGAATACCCAAGATGTAACTGAGTGGAAGAAATGGGGCCTATCTTGGGTGTTACCGTTTTGTTTAACAGGTTCTCATTTGATATACCTTAAATTCACCGAGAGGCAGAGAGAGCGAGTGAATATTAGGCTTTATTAATCATGAACTTGCCTTGCCAGAGTCGGTAGTACAGCTGGGCGGCCGGTCTATATATGGCCCCGGTGAGGGTGGAGCCAGAGTTACAGTACAGTACCTGGAAGCAGCTCATATCACCACTTCCAGGTCAAAGGTCAAAGGTTACAGTATCATACAGGCATTAGGTGAATACATTCACCACATTCACCCCCTGTTAAAAAAGTCAATCCAGCGGGGGTGACATGGGGTCATTACATATTCAGTCTATTTGGAGGCCGGATCATTCTCTTTGACCTCCTCAGCTCTGGCGGTGCAGCGCGCACGGTTGTCACAGGTGGTGACTCCAGGAGCGTTGTGTCTGGAGCTTGAGCCTCAGTCCGGTGTGTCGGAGACGGTTGGGGTGTGGGGGTAGGCAGCGGGGTGATGGGTGGCAGCAATGTCGGCGCGGGACAATACAGGAGACCCAGGGGAGCGTACGGGGCACTGGGGGTGGCGGCGGGCAGGGGGGAGGGTGCAGTGTTGGCAGGGGAACCAGCTGGTGCCAGGTCCCGTAGGGAGACCATATTTCGCCGTCTGTCCTGGTGCGCGATGCAGGCGTACTGGGGGTGGCGTGCAGCAGCTGGACCCTCTCGGCCAGGGGGTCGGTCTTATGGTTCCTCATGTGCCTCCGAAGAAGGACTGGTCCCGGAGTTGTCAGCCAAGATGGAAGCGAGACCCAGAGATGGACTTCCTGGGGAAGATAAACAAACGATCGTGAGGGGTCTAGTTCGTGGCTGTGCAGAGGAGCGATCTGATGGAGTGGAGGGCGTCGGGGAGGACCTCCTGCCAGCGGGGGACAGGGAGACTTCTAGACCTGAGGGCCAGAAGGTCGGCCTTCCGTACCGTCGCGTTCTCCCACTCCACCTGCCCGTTTCCCTGCGGGTTATAGCTCGTAGTCCTGCTCGAGGCGATGCCTTTGTCGAGCAGGTACTGATGTAGCTCATCGCTCATGAACGATGTGCCCCGGTCGCTGTGGACGTAGGCAGAGAAACCAAACAGTGTGATGATGCTGTGCAGCGCCTTTATTACAGTGGCCGAGGTCATGTCGGGGCAGGGGCAGGGGCAGCGAAGGGGAAGCGGTAGTACTCATCGATGACGGTGAGGAAGTATATATTACGGTTGGTGGAGGGGAGGGGCCCTTTGAAGTCAATGCTAAGGCGCTCAAAGTGCCGGAAGGCCTTACCAGGTGAGCCTTGTCTGGCCGGTGCGGATTGCACTCTATGCAGATTTGGCAGTCCCTGGTCATAGGCTTGACCTCCACGGTGGATTAGAGCAGATTGCGGGCCTTAATGAAGTGGGTAGGCCGGATGACCCCCGGGTGACAGAGATCACTGTGGATAGCCCGAAGTCAGCCAACTTGCGCGCTGGCGCATGTACCGCGGGACAGGGCATCTGGGGGCTTGTTGAGCTTCCCAGGACAATACTTGATATCGTAATTGTAGGTGGAGAGTTCGAACCTCCACCTCAAGATTTTGTCATTTTAAAATTATGCCCCGTTGTGCGTTGTCAAACATGAAGGCGACCGATCGCTTGTCGGTGACGAGGACGAACCTCCTACCGGCCAGGTAGTGCCTCCAGTGCCGCACGGCTTCCACTATGGGTTGTATTCCTTCTCGACCGAGGGGTGTTGAATTTCAGAAGCGGGAGGGTCCTAGAGAAGAATGTTACTGGCCTGCCCACCTGGTTGAGTGTGGTGGCCAGTGCGACGTCTGACGCATCGCTCTCTACCTGAAAAGGGACTCGTCTACCGTGTGCATTGCGGCCTTGGTGATGTTGGCCTTGATGCGGCTGAAGGCCGAGCGGGCCTCATCTGTCAGGGGAAAAGTGGTGGTTTGAATAAGTGGGCAGGCTTTGTCCACATAGTTGGGGACCCACTAGGCGTAGTAGGAGAACAGCCCCAGGCATTGTTTTAGGGCCTTAGCTGTGGGGAGGAGGCAGTTCTGTGAGGGGGCGCATGGCGCATACGGTTGGGGTCGGGCCCCAGGACTCCGTCTCCACGACATTGCTGAGAATGGCTAGTCGGGTAGTACCGAAGATGCACTTTTCTTTGTTTTATGTGAGATTGAGGGATTGGGCGGCCTGGAGGAACCTCTGGAGGTTAGCGTCATGGTCCTGCTGGTCATGGCCACAGATGGTCAAATTGTCCAAGTTTGGGTATGTAGCCCGCAAACCATACTGATCCACCATTCGGTCCATCGTTCTCTGAAAGACCGAGACTCCGTTAGTGACGCTGAAGGGGACTCTGAGGAAGTGGAAGAGTCGGCCGGCTGCTTCAAAGGCAGTGTAGTGGCGCTCTTCCGGGTGGATTGGGAGCTGGTGAAAGGCCGACTTCAGATCGACCGTTGAGAACACACGGTACTGCGCGATCTGGTTGACCATCTCCGCTCTGCAGGGGAGGTGGTACGCATCCAGTTGCGTGAATCGGTTAATTGTCTGGCTGTAGTCCACAACCATCCGATTCTTTTCCCCAGTCCGGACGACCACAACTTGCGCTCTCCAGGGGCTGTTGCTGGCCTCGATGATCCCTTCACTCAACAGTCGCTGGACCTCCGACTTGATAAACGTCATGTCTAGCGAACTGTACCGCCTGCTCCTGGTGGCGATGGGCTTACAGTCAGGAGTGAGGTTCGCAAAGAGTGAAGGAGGAGAGATCTTGAGGGTCGCGAGGCTACACACCGAGAGGGGGGGGCAAGGGTCCGCCGAATTGTAAGGCCAGGCTTCGGTGGTTACATTGAAAGTCCAATCTGAGCAGAGGTGGGGAAGGACGTAGAGCTTAAAAGAGCGTACTCTGTGCCCTGCATCACGAGATTGGCGATACAGAACCCCCGGATCTGAACCGAATGGGACCCGGAGGCAAGGGAGATTGTTTGGGAGGCTGGGTAGGTGTGGAGAGAGCAGGGTCTTACCGTGTCGGGGTGGACAAAGCTCTCCGTGCTCCCGGAGTCGAAAAGACAGGGGGTCTCGTGCCCGTTGACCCGGACGACCATGATGGAGTTCTTCAGCTGTTTTTGCTGCGACTGGTCGAGGGTGAATGCGCCCAGCTGCGGGTAGTCTGTGTGGTCGGTGGAGTCACAAGCTCGGCGGCCCCCATGAGTCGCACGTGTCGGGTTGGGGCGAAGATGGCAACCAAGATGGCCGCCCCATCGGTCGCACGTGTTGGTCGGTGCCAGAGCCGGCGGCCACGATGGCAGCCCCCACGAGTCGCACGATGGCGATGACGCAAATAGCTTTACCGTGTCCCGCAGGCCGGAGGTTCCATTTTCCAGCAGGCCCCCGCCACGTAGGTGTCTGTGAGTTCATGTGTTCCTCCGCCGTCATATCTCGATAGCTGCAGTTCCTCGCGAGTAGGGTCAGGGTTTCCAGATACTCGTCCAGCGATTCTCCGGCGCGTTGACGGCGAGTAGTAAGGAGGTGTCTGGCGAAAACCTCATTTACGGGCTTCACGAAGTGTACCTTGAGAGTTGCGACCGCTGCCTCGTACATGGCCGCTTTCTCGACCAGTACTGAGAATCAATGGCTCACCGTGGAGGAGTCGCAGCTCGAGAATCTCTGTGGGGGTTTTGTAGAGGAGTCAAGATAGGCCTTAAAGCATTGAAGCCAATGTTCAAATATTTCCTTGGCTTCGGACGCACGGGGGTCGAGTTCGAGCCTGTCTGGCTTTAGAGCAGCTTCCATAGTGCTGTCTATGACTAATAAATTTATATACCTTCAATTCACCGAGAGGCAGAGAGAGTGAGTGAACATTAGGCTTTATTAGTCATGAACTTGCCTAGCCAGAGTCGGTAGTACAGATGGATGCCGTCCACAGCCAGCCGGTCTATATATGGCCCCGGTGAGGATGGAGCCAGAGACCGAGCCCGACCGGGGTTACAGTACAGTACCTGGAAGCAGCTTGAATCACCACTTACAGGTCACAGGTCATAGGTTACAGTATCATACAGACATTAGGTGAAAACATTCACCACATCATTTTTGGTATTTGGGCGTCCAGGTAGGTCGGGATTCGGCCCGGTTTCGTAAGTTGAATTTTACAAGCTTGGTGAGTAGGGTCAAGGCCGACTTGCATAGGTGGGATAGTCTCCCTCTGTCCGTGGCAGGCAGAATTCCATCAGTGAAGTTTTGATACGGTTTTTGTTTTTGTTCCGGTGTTTGCCAGTTTTTCTGCTGAAATCCTTCTTTGGGGGAGTTGAGAGATCAATTTTGTCCTTTATTTGGGCAGATAAAGTAGCTAGGATTCGGAAGACGATCCTTCAGAGGGACCGGCAGTCTGGGGGCTTGTCGTTGCCGAGCTTGATATATTATTACTGGGCGGCAAATGCGGCGAAGCGAGTTGGGTCACTTCCGGACTCGATCTACACAGCTCAGTCGACCTAAGACTACCAACCGAGTAGAGAATCCTGATTGTTTTCCTATACTTGCATATGCTATAAATTGTACTTCTGCAGGCACAGTTCCAGAATTTCACATCGCTTTATCAAACAAATTTTGAATCTGGTGAAAATCTGAATTTTGTGGCAGGGAGTATTAGTAAAGATGCCTGGCCTACAATAACATTTTTTTAAAAAATATTTGGACATTAGAACTGACAAAGCCTGTGGTATTGTGACATCTGAATTCTAGAAGGCAGCCACACATTTCCAAAGTCCTGTCGGGGTTTTTTTTGGCAGATCAGTATATCCCATCTCTTGGTCTGTGGCACAACCTCAGCTAACTCAAACAGCTTGCAGTGCCTGTGTAGGCTCACAAATTACAGGTCCATCATCACAACACCACTTTGCAGCTGAGTACTTTGGGCCACATGACTTCACAAATAAAAACCATGGCAACCCAAAGGCAGCCAGAGCAAAAGCTGAAGGTGCAAGCAACACACTGTGGACTCGTTCTTGTGAGAAGGAACAGAATGTTCTTCCGACTCATTAAATGCAGTGAAGCTTGTTTAGTGCCGATTTGAAAAAAAAACTTCATAAAGCAGCTGTATTAATTATCAAGCAAGGATAAGGGAACAGAGGAAGAGTAATTCAAGACCAAAATTTGATTTCAGACTAAGTGCACACTTAAGAAAATCACTGATTGACAAATTGGAAAACAAAATATTTCTGGTCAGTGAGCGAGACTTTCTTCCCATTAGATAATCTTAATTGAAGATAAACCAAACTAATTCCCGGCAATCCCATCTATAACCCACACCAAACATTTAGGATCCTCCTCCTCCTCCAGGTCCCATGCCCAAAGAGGGCATTGGTGACCCTGGACTTTTACTGGGTTGGTCCATGAATATGCTTGGCAAAGTACTGCATTGGTTTGCAGTTGCTTTCTGCAGGATGGCTGATGAGGAAACTCTCAACTCTACCACTTGCCATCAAGCATATTGGAAGGATTTGCAGGCTGATAACCTACCTGTTTGGCCAAGTTACAAACGCCTCTTCTATAGCCACCAAGTCCCAGATTGGGACTTGAACCCAGAGCTTCTGGCCAGAGGTGGGGATGCTGCAAATGTGCCAAAAAGCCTCCAATGTTTGGGAACCAACCGCTTACGAGATAGCTAAAAGCCGAATTCTTCAGAAGACAGTTAGGAAAGTGGGCTCGCAAACAATGCTGCAATATAATGAACAATCTATTCATTGTTTTCTGACACATAGCTGAGATAATTTACTAAATAATAAAATGCGGCCATGGAATTTAAGCTGCGGAAAGATGTCTAAAATGTGGGATTGTAAAATAGAATAATTCCCAATGTTCTGATGAACCTGAACATTGGGCAAGTTGTTCAGCAGCAAATAACATGGCCCTTACATGGTTTGGAATGTTGTTACCCAGAAATGGTACTGAAGGCTGGGAGTATCTACCTCTAGCGTTAGACAATGATGCCAGACACACAGTCTGATGCGATTTTACAATGAATGGAAACAATGGTCATTGTTACTCCCAAACAAATTCATCAATCAGTAGCTCATGAACCTTTCCTTTGGCTTCCTCAAATGAAATTATATCAACTGAAGCGCAAACTTGTATGGTGCATTTGCTAAAGTCTATTTTAGAGACTGCAAGCTCCTCGTTCATTGAGTTTTTAAAAAATAGGCCTATATGAAGCCTGTATTTCTCTCAGCGCTGGATCGCTTCAGTAAATGTAACCTCACTGAGAAAAGTGGACAAGGCTCCAAATCTGCATGACAAGATTCAAGCTCTACCAATACCACAAAAGGCAATCATTTGCTTTTCAACATGGGACTTGTGAAAGTCTTCAAACTGCACTTGGATTTCTAGTTCCAGATGCCTGAAAACAGGGTGGAGGAGCGGCCCAACTTAATCTTGGGAAATTCCCCAGAAAAACACTTCAAGCATTTCTACATCAAACCTTGCCCCTGCGGCGTATTAAATGTTGCTATGGATTAAGAATTCAAGGTCTATAACCCAAATAGTCTGCTTGATAACCAGACAAAACCCTGTGGAGTTTAATAACCAGCTTACTGAAAGAGCCACAATCAAGTCTATTTATTGTTTCACAGTTCTGCCCGTGCTTACGTCAGCAGATTCTTTCTGCTCAAGGTGGAGACAGTCAGTGAAGGAAGACTAGACAGGTCATGCAAGCATTGCCCTGTGTACACCTTGAAAAAAAGGTGTGGGTGACGCTTCTTCTGGAGCGTGCAACCAGAGCCAAGTCCACAGCACCACGGGTGACTCGGCTGTACAGGGGGAAGAGGAGGAAAATCGGAAAAGCAATGCTGGTAGGAAATTCAATTAGCAGGGGGAACAGACAGGCATTTCTGAAGCAGCAGATGTTTCCAGGATGATCTGTTGCCACCCTGATGCCAAGGTCCACAACGTCACTAAAGTGGCTGCAGAACGTTCTGATGAACGTGAATAGCCAGAGGTCGTGGTCTATATTAGTAGCAAAGATTATAGGCAGAAAGAGGTCCTGCAGGCAAATTTCCTTATTTCTCCCTGTGCTCTGTGCTAGTGAGTACAAAATAGATGGATAGAATACACAAATGTGTGACTGGAGAGATGGTACAGGAGGGAGGGTTTTAATTTCCTGGCTCCTTGGTGTGACATTATAGAAATGTACAGTATGTGAAGAGTTAATGTTATTACAATTAGCCACTAGATGAAGCTAGGGACAGTACTATAAAAGGCACTGACTCTTAGGCTTCTGCAAAGAGTGGAATAGAGGAGAGCAGACTGGAGTGAAGTGCATCGTCGAGCTAGAGAGGATAGAATACAGTAATAGTTAAGAGTATAGAAATAGTGTTAGTGATTGTAGTTTAATACAATCTATTTGTTTACTATAGGAATAAGTGTCGAAGTTTAATTTAAGTAGTGTAAATAAATGTAGCTTTGTCGATGAACAAGTGTCTTGTGAAGACTACGCTTTCCATCCTGAAGTCAACCTCATAAAGATCACCACACTTGTGATGAGTTCTGTGGGAGGTAGGACCTATACAGGTCAGACAGACTGCACTTCAACAAAGGCAGAAACAATGCCTCTGTGCAGCAGTTTAATGGTGCAGTGTGAGAGGGTTTACACTCATTTGGCAAGGAGAACTGGATGTAGGGTTAGAAAGCATAAAATGGTGCACAAATGATTGAGGGAGACAGAGCACTCGAGTAAGAAGTAGCAAGGCATTAGGTGAGATTAAACTGAGGGAATACAAAAAAGGAAAAAGTAAGATTGACAGTGCATGTATGGGAACCACAAAAGTTGGTGAGCTGCACATGCAAATAGCGACATGGGAATATTATTTTGCAATGATGATGGAGACCCGACTCAAAAAGGGCAGGACTGGGTGCTGAATATTCTTGGATACAGGGATTCCAGGAAAGGTGGGGGAAAGAAAAAAAAGGAGGAATGTGACCGTATTGATGAAGGAGGTGGTGGAGAGAGAGGATCTTAGAGGGGTCAAGGCCAGAATCTATTTGGTAAGCGTTGGGAAATAATAGATAGGCTGTTACAATACTTGATGTATTCTATAGATGGGATAGATACAGAGCAGTATATATGCAGAGATATTACAGAAGTGCTAAAACGGTGATGTTTCCTTGTTGTTTTATGGTTATTGTGATATGTGGAATGTTACATAGTTGATTTTCAACACTTACTGTTGACTATTTAATAAACAAAATATTCTCAAGTGGATTCTCGAGGGTACACGCGCCATGTTTCAGACGATGATTATTGCATCGTCTTTCAATCAAACTTTGAGCCTGAACAGTTTGTCTGAACTCTAGAAGCGTCAGCATCATAGAGGCAGCAACCAACAATCAAACACTCTCAAGCTGGACTCCAGCACTGGGGAACATCCTTGTGACCAGAGGGTAAGTATGTGGATCAGGAGAGGGCATCTGAGCACAGACTCTCTAAAGTTCCCGGCAGGGGTCTGGGGCCTAGGGGCTCCTGCTGTGGTAGAGGGTGAGTGTGCAGAGTGAGGTATTCCAGCACAACTGGCTCACTGGATGTCACTCTGAGAGAAGGCGGAAAACGTAAGGGCTTAGAGGATTTAAGGGTCCCGGGGTGGAAGCCCAAACTGGTTCTTCGTTCTCCCTGCTGCTCCAATTCCTTACAGATAAATAGACAAAATATGGTTGGTTATATCAGTACCGAAGAGGCTGCCCTCGCGGTGCTAGTAGCAGCTGAGGCAAGCAGACGCCAGAGGAGGCAACAGCAGTGTCGACGCAGGCTGAAGGCAGCACCCCATGTGGAGCTTCTTTAAATATATAAAAAGAGAGAGGTCAAAGTGAGCATGGGCCCTTTAGAAAATGAATCTGGGGCGATAGTTATGAAGAAACAAGGAAATGGCAGAGGAGTTAAACAGATATTTTGCATTAGTCTTTGCGGTGGAAGATACTTCGAACATCCCACTAACACTAAAGAAAATGGGGGAGGAATTAAATGCCATCAACATCACCAGAGAAGTAGTATTACGCAAGCTAATGTGGCTTAAAGCAGATAAGTCCCCTGGCCCAGATGGCTTGCAACACGGTAGCAGAGTGGTTAGCACAGTTGCTTCACAGCTCCAGGGTCCCAGGTTCGATTGCCGGCTAGGTCACTGTCTGTGTGGAGTCTGCACGTTCTCCCCGTGTCTGCGTGGGTTTCCTCCGGGTGCTCCGGTTTCCTTCCTCGGTCCAAAGATGTGCAGGTTAGGTGGATTGGCCATGCTAAATTGCCCTTAGTGTCCAAACAATGTTAAGTGGGGGTTACGGGGATAGGGTAGATACATGGGCTTCAGTAGGGTTCCATTTGTAAGGGCCGGTGCAGACTCGATGGGCCAAATGGCCTCCTTCTGCACTGTAAATTCTATGATTCTAAGTTGCTATAGAGATAGTGGATGCATTGGTTGTAATTTTCCAAAAATCCTTGGATTCTGGAGAAATACCTGAGGATTGGAAAATTGCCTATTGAAAAAGGGAGGTCAGCAAAAATTGTAGGCCAATTAGCTTAACATCTATTTTTGGAAAATATTGGCATCAATTATTAAGGAAGTAATAGCAGCGCATTTGGAAAATCATAATTTAATCAAGTCGTGTCAGCATGGCTTCATGAAAGGGAAATCATTTCTGACTAATTTATTGAGTTTCTTTGAGGAAGATACAACCAGAGTGGATAGAGGGGAACCAGAAGTTGTGTTGTATTTGGATTTCCAGAAGACATTGAACAAGGTACCTCACAAAAGGTTGAGTCATAAGTTATGATGAGCCTATGGTGCTGGTGGTAGGATATTAGCTTGGATAGAAAATGGGCTAACAGGCAGGAAATATTGTTTACTGTCTTTCAAACAGTGGCTACTGTTTGGTGGTCAACACACTCACCACTCCTACCAATGTCTTCTTTCCCTTGCTGTTTTGTACCTCCACCCAGATGGGCTTTACATCATTCCATCTCTTATTAACATTGCTTTTCATTCCCTCCTGTCCTTCAGAAATGCCAAATATCCCTGAATATCACGCTTCCAATTTTGATCTCCTTGTAACTATGGGCGCGATTCAGCAGCCTCGTGACACCCGACTTGGTGTCTCACGAGATTTGCGATGCTCGAAACATCTCGCGAGATTCAACAGGATGCCAAGGTGTCTGGGTGCCAGGTTGGCACTGCCAGGGATCAGGACCGGGGTCCTTACCAAGGAGGAGGGGTAGGGGTGGTGGAAAGATCAGGGCAGCCTTCCAAAATAGCACCCCAATCTGTAAGGAACCTTTCCTTCTGGTGAGCTGAAGCTAGCCAGTCGGAAATCCCTCTAAGGCCACAATTCTCCAGAAATATTTCCAAGTGCCGTAGCAAGCGGGAATTTCCGCAAGCTTCCCGATTGCTCGGCCCAGTGAGGCCAGCAACACAATTCAACAGTAATTGGCCCACTTAATGAGGCCTGAGGGGCTTCTCATCGCAAATGAAGGCTCAGCAGCTAAGTCGCCGAGATCGCGCCCGCCAGCACCCCCCCCCCCCCCCCCCCGCTAACAAAGTCGAGCAACACATAAGCTGCACATGTTCAGCGAACCCCAGCCAGCTCGTAACAATGGCGCCCAGGAGACTGGCCCCATGATTCGTGGATGCTGACCTGAGGAAGCTCCTAGATGCAGTGGACGCCAGGAGGGATGTCCTGTTACCCAGAGGGTCCCGGAGAGTCAGCCATAAGGCAGCCAGTGCTGCCTGGGATGAGGTGGCAGCAGCTGTGAGCTCGGGGACTGTGACTAGGAGCACTGGCTTTCAGTGCCGAAAAAAGGTCAACGACCTACACCGGGCAACACTTGTGAGTAGACCCCCGCCCCCAAGGAAGCACCACCCCCAACTCCCCATGTGACCCCCAGCTCTTCCTCCACCCCTCCCCCCCTCACATCACCTCTCCCACCACCGTGAACCACTCGTGCGGTTAACAATGCTCTCTCTCTCTCCTCAAGAAAAGCTCTCCCATAATCGTCAGTAGAGGGCCCAGACTAGTGGAGGGGTGCCAGACTTAATAATCCTCACCTCTTTCGAGGAGTGGACCCTCGAGGTGACTGGGGTGGCCGAGGACAGATCATTCAACCATGCAGAGGCGGGCGGATGACGCAGAGGTGAGGAACCACCGGGCTCCACCTAGCTCCTTGTTTCACCAAACTCCAGCTACACTCTAATGCAATAAGGCAGCACACAGTGCAGACAATACAACATTGATGGAGAGATCGTAAAGCTAAGGAATTGTAGAGTCGCAGAGAGGGTATGGGTGAAGTTAGGCACTGATAGCTGGGGTCTCTATATCAAATGTCACAAATGCACATGATACCACATTAAAAACTATAGTTGTTCACAACCTTACGGTCTCACTCTCCTCCCAGTGGGATAGCTCTTCACCAATCTGGATACAGCTCTTCTCACAGGCTCTCAATGTCAGGCAAACGGCTAGGCCCACTCCAATTTGAAATAACATAATTACTGAAAGGATTTAGATATTAATCAGTGAGTACTAGACCCTCCCCATCTAGTGCTATGCAACAAAGGGATCTGGGACCAAAACTCACTTGCACATGAGCGGGATAGTCAGTGTGCTGGCAACAGACAGAAAGGAGCCAGACAAAAGCACCAGCTGAGGTGCATTGGAGAGCTTCTGGGGGAGGGGGTGCTTGTTCAGCTGTCAAACAACATGGTGCATCTATAGTGTGAAGCAGGAAGCAATGAGGGTAGTCCTGGTTCTTTTGCCCATGCAGACCTTTGCCCCTGCCTGTCCTCCATCTTCTGGTCCCTCTCCAGCATCTTCCTCCATTCCCTCCGGTTTTCTTCCTCCCTTCCTGGAAATGAGCCTGATCACATCATCGGGGAAGACCCAGGAATATCGCGACTGGAAACTTCACTGGCGCAGTAAATCCCACCCATGTCTCCAAGTTTGCAATTCAATGAAAGGAGAATTACAGAAAACTAATTATCCCCAGATAAGTGTGAAGAGCTATCATCTATCGCCATTGTAGAGCAATGGCTTTCCGCTTTAAGCCATTCTGGGTGGACAATCGCAGTTACTGATGTGACCGGTTCTGCCTTCTGTAATCAAAAACAGTTTATTATCTGAAGACCGAAAGGAACTTAGGAGGTATGTCAAGAAAAACTCACGAAACATTGACTTCAGAAAAAGGCTGTCTCATAGAACATAGAACAGTAAATCACAGAACAGGCCCTTCGGCCCTCGATGTTGTGCCAAGCAATGATCACCCTACTCAAACCCACGTATCCACCCTATACCCGTAACCCAAACAACCCCCCCCTTAACCTTACTTTTTAGGACACTACGGGCAATTTAGCATGGCCAATCCACCTAACCCGCACATCTTTGGACTGTGGGAGGAAACCGGAGCACCCAGGAGGAAACCCACGCACACACGGGGAGGACGTGCAGACTCCGCACAGACAGTGACCCAGCCGGGAATCGAACCTGGGACCCTGGAGCTGTGAAGCATTTATGCTAACCACCATGGTTCTGCAAGCTATGAACAGGTGAAAAATACTGTCCAGAGTGCCCCTGGATTTATTCCAGAAGCATACCACCAGAGATTTAGGAATTCCTGCAACAACAAAAAAATCACTCCTACCTACCAGAAATTTGAAAGAATTAAACAGCCTGCATTTGATCAGTGGGTATAACCACACGTACGAGGGATTAAATGAAATAATCCTGTTAGAGTTTAGAACCTGCCTCCCATACAACTTTAAATCCTATGTGGATGAACAAAGAGTTTTTAAAGTCAGAGAAATGACTTGACCGCAAACCTGAGCTCAGAATAAATTTGGCTTCAGTAACTCCTCCAAGTTGGGGTGGAGGGAAGTGAAACAGAAACAGGCTCCAAAGAAAAGGAGAGTTGAGAAAGAAAAGGAGATAAGTCTCCAACATTTAAAAGGACCTGGGTGTTAAATCAGCAAGGCCTGCCTGCCCTGTGTATTTTCAGTGCTGAAAACGTGGACAAATTGAAGAGAATTATTGGAGTTACCAGGCTTGTCCAACAGGAGGCTCTGCAACCAAACACGTAGCGCTGGCCCAGAAAGTGTTCAATTTGTGTTCAAATATTACAATCACCAATCTACACATCAGCCAGGCTTTTCTATTTAAAGACAAAATGACTCCTTTTATGTCCAGGGTCACAAGAAAAGAGATAACTATCGTCAAACCTTACTTCTAACAAAGATTGCAGAGATGCTACCTGAAATACCACAATGTTGGTGAAAGAGCTTATTGGCAAAGGTTTGAAGGTTGACCAAATTAAAATTTACATACGGAGTAATAGTTGGTCACTGGGGTAGGATCGTTCCAAGGGGGGTTACCTATTGCTGGGCAATGGTTTAGCGGAATGTCAGGTCTCGTGTCCAGAGCAGTCCCAGAAACCGGGAACATGATGGGAACCACAAAAATGCTCCTCAGCTGCAGAAGGCCCTAAAATCCTCCAGAGCGGTGGGGGCAAAAGAGGCAAAAGGAAAACCAGAGTAATTTACAATGGCTAGGTTAGAACCTGTCAAATTTAGTGGGGCCGGGGTAGAACCTGTAGAATTTAAAACGGCCAAAATAGATTCAAAGAGAAGCAAAGGTTCTGGAACAGACGCAGCAGGGGTTGAAGGGAATTCATCTGAGGCCTGATTAGGGAAAACATTCCAGATTTAAATAGGGACCAAGAAAGTTCCCAAGCATGCAGACCAAAAGTGAGGGAGATGCTTATCTAATCAAAGTGCCTCAGAGGCTGGACAGCCACCGTGGAGCAGTGGTGGCCCAGAGGAGATGGAGCTGGTTGGGGGGAAATCCAACTCCTAAGTGAAGAGAAAAAACAGATGATCAGCCCCAAGGCAAACAGCACTTGTGAAAACCACAAGGGAATTACAAGTGCAGAAAGTGGAGAACTGCCCACTGAAAGACCAACGGTCAGGATCAATAGCCAATCTGCACAAACCCCGAAATTCAGCTTCAGCCAAGGTCTAGGAGGAAACCCTGAATACAGGGTTTTAAGGAGAGTTCATCCCCCACTATCACCATAGAAATAAGAATTGTCAATGGAATTGAACCTGAACTATTCGGCCCATGGGTTGTAGAAAAGGCCATCGAAGAGTTCGGGACTTACAGGCAGGGGAACTATGCAGGAACAGAAATTTGCACAGTATAAGTGTGGTCCTCCTGCCATTGGGATTCTCTTTTCCCACTGGCAGCACACCCCGCCCGTGGGTTTCCCGGTGCCGTGGGGTGGCTTCAATGGAAATCTCATTTCTATGTAAACAGCGGGAAGAGAGAATCACCAGCGAACAGCGCACCAACGAGAAACACCCTGCCGGCGGACGGGAGAATCCAGGACAGCAGAGTCAAACCTGATGCTTCACTAACTCCACAACTCAGCGGAGGTTACATATCTTTAGGTGTTAAACATCCCAAAGCAATACAACCAAGTGTTACTAAACATCCAAGAAATATTACTGTCATTATTTAAAGTGAGCACAACATCCGGAGTGAACGCTAAGAAACACAGGACCTTGGCCGGGATTCTCCCCTACCCAGCGGGGCGGGGGGTCCCGGCGTGTTGGAGTGGCTTGAACCACTCCGGCGTTGGGCTGCCCCAAAGGTGCGGAAGTCTCCGCATCTTTAGGGGCCAAGCCCTCACATTGAGGGGCTAGGCCCACGCCGGAGTGGTTACCGCTCCGCGGGCTGGAGTGAACGGCCTTTGGCGCCACGCCAGCCGGGGCCAAAAGAACATTGCCGGCTGTCGTAAGTCCGCGCATGCGCCAGAGCGTCAGCGGCTGCTGACGTCATCCCGGCGCATGCGCAGGGGAGGGGGTCTCTTCCGCCCCAGCCATGGTGAAGACCATGGCGAAGGCGGAAGAAAAAGAGTGGCCCCACGGCACAGGCCCACCTGCCGATCGGTGGGACCCGATCACAGGCTAAGCTACCGTGGGGGCACCCCCGGGGTCAGATCGCCCCCCCCCCCCCCAGGACTCCCACGCCCGCCCGCACCGCCAATCCTGCCGGTAAGAGAGGTGGTTTAATCCACGCCGGCGGGAGAGACTAGTCAGTGGCGGGACTTTGGCCCATCGCGGGCCGGAGAATCGCCACGGGGGGCCCGCCGACCGGCGCGGCGCAATTCCCGCCCCCGCCAAATCTCGGGGGCGGAGAATTCGGGACACGGCGGGGGAGGGATCGACGCCGGCCCCGGGCAATTCTCCGACCCGGCGGGCGGGGGGGGGGGGGGGTCGGAGAATCCTGCCCCTTGTCTCCAAAATCCGCACTGTTTACAGAGAGCAAGGGAATGGGCACAAGTTTTTCAGTTCTCTCACAACCCTGTCCGTAACAAACAACACTCAAGAAGCTCAACACCATCCGGGATAAAGTAACCTGCTTGATGTGCCGTGGAGGGCCAAAGTACATTGTTCTGGCATGGGTTGGGATGTGGGAATACTGATGTAAGTGCACGAGTGGGGGACTGAGCCATTTGAGCAAATAAGGAAAGATGGATGGAGTATTACGACACCGTCGCGGGGAGGGGTGGCAGGGCTTTATAATGCAGAGGCCATGCAAAACTCCATTGACGTCTGCAGGACCCTAAATTCCCACCTGCTTAAAGCTCCACCCACAGGACCAAAGGCACTGAGAGGATCTGTGAACACCATCAAAGTCTGGACACTTTTGATACTTTGCAGGATCCAGGAATGGGCAGAGTTTTATTTGGATGGGATTTAACTTTTCTACACTGCTCACTATCTTATACAGGACTATTAATGTCCAAGAGCTGAAACCACGTGTTAGAGATTCCATTTGTTTATTCCAGTAATATCAGTGTAACCCAGGCACCAGCTGCCAAAGCAGCACAGAAGATTGTGAAATCTTATAAGTGCATTGCGCCCAAAGTTAGTTACGAGTATGCTTTTCATGACCCTTTTCTCTGGTTCAACTTTCAGTTCACCAGATTTGAGCCATGCCCAATAAACCGGCCACGCCCCCAGGTCAACATTGCCAGTTTCCCTGCTGGTTGCACTTGTCCAGGAAGGATCTTTAAATTGTATTTGTGTTCTCAGCTACAGAGGCCCAAGCAGGCACATTTTAAAAAAGTTTTGTTTCAAATATATTAAACTTAAAAAGAAAGTAAACAACAGTAGGCCAATGAAACTGTTCAACAATTGCATACATTTTTTCCACAGCAATATTCAGGGATTTAAAATCAGGTTGCTCACAGTTGATCTGTGCACTTTCTCAACAATTCTTACTTACGGTGTTAAACACGCTTTCAGCTCTATTAACAACACTGGACCAGGTTATACCCTTAAAGTCACCAGACATGAATCTTTAACAGAAATAATACAACATTTCTATTACGCTTCTCTGCAGGTTTATTGAAAGTTTTATGTTAGAAATTGTGGTTGCGGCTATCTAAGAGCACAAATTCTAAGCACACTTCGGCCACGATTTCTCAATCTATCCCTGAGCTGAAACTCAACCCCCATATGTTTTTCCTTCTTCTCGTCCTCTGAAGATCAGTTGTCACGTCTAAACTGGCTAAATAAATGATGGGTAGAATTTCCACATAATTTGTCAGGGTGTCAGGTTCTGAATGAAATCTGGCGTGTATTTCTCCGGTCGCTGAGTTTTCAAAACAGATCTTGAGACACTGACAATTTTAAAAAGGGGGTGTGGTTCACTGGCAGCGTCAGGGCGGTTCCACAAATATCAGGGTACCACCTTTAAATGTCGTCCCAATCAGAACCAAGGTGAAATTACCCCCAGCAACCCCCTCCCAACAAACAACTACCAGGGCAGTATCACCTGCACTCCCCCCTCACAGCTGGGTTTCCCTCTCCTCACTGCCAGGTTCCCCCCGCCCCCTATATTCAATGCCAGGTCAATCCCCTCAATGCCAGGTCCCCCTCCTCATCTAGCAATGATTGACAGCTCCTGACCACATCAAACAAAGTTAAGTGCTTTTTGCTGTGAAAAAAAAGGAAGTGAAATTATTTCCTGGATGTTTCTAAACATTGTGGTTAGCTTCAAAGCAGGGTACTATAGATGCATTCAAGAATGAAGGGAAATGAAAATAAACAATCCAGACACCTGGCTGTGTCTGGAAGCTCTTACCCTGTCAATTACAGGCGACTCAAAGCTATTTCTCTTCTAAAGTGAATGGAAGACTCGCAGATCAAAGGATCTGTGGGGGTGGGTTTAAAGCCTTCTGATATGGTTTTGGTTTTCTATGAAGCTTAGGACACCTGTAACAGCTGCTGATTTCAACACTTCTATCAGCAACAGCAGGTGTAAAGGACTGGCAAGTGATTTTTCACTGTTTCTGTCTGGACTCCTCTTTAGCATCCAAGCGGGGTGACTGATGAGGGGATTTTTGTTGGGGGAATCTCTGCTGTGGCCCTTTGGTGGGAGGAGATCGGGTCACCCTCATGCATGCGTGCTGTGAGGGGGGGTGACCCATAATTACCGTGGTGGTGGGGTAGAGAATGCCTGTATTGTCAGCGGGGGGATGGGGGCAGGATTTGCGTTGTCGGGGGAGGGGGCCTGCCGCCAGACCTCGGCATCGGGCCATCCACTCAGAATGTGGCCCGATAGCAGGATTCTGATGGAATCCCATGAGCTTCCCGCCATGCATATATTTGCATGGCAAGGGATTGGGAATCGCTCCAGAGCGCTGCTCCTAGCGGCAGCGCAGACCAAGAGCGAATGTACTCCGGCGAGAGAACGTAGTCTCCCGAACGGAGAATCCAGTCCTTTATATCTCACAGTCTGTTTGTGTCAGCAGGAAAGCTACCAGCAGCTCACATAACTATTTTCTTTCAGAGCAATGGCAATCTGGAGATCAGCAGCAATAATCACATTCTTAGCAATAACAGCAGTGTGGGAGGCGCCCACCATGAACATCAATAAAGCCACCTGTCTGCATCCAGGTCAGTGCATGCAGCTACCCTAAGGAGGGAGCAGAGATTGGATAAAGAAACCAAGTGTTGTAATTTCTGACAGAAGTCACTTCCAGTAGTTAACATGTTATTCAGATATATTGTCAGAGAGGGGACAGACTAACTCTGGTGACATTGCCCCAATCTTTTACACTAACGACACAGCTGGAAATATGGACATAAAAGGAGTGGACAGCATCAACTGTTACCTGTGAACCTGTGAACATTACAGGAGTAAACATTACAGTGGGATGGACTAATTTGTCCTCATTTGCCTGGGGGCTGGGATTAGAGGAATAATACTGTCAAGAGCATTGTATAATGTTATTAATAAACTTGGTTGTGTTTTGAATTGTCAAAGTGCAGGTGTCAGAAGCCCACCAAGAAACCAGCCACCATGTCACCGCTCCGGATGGGCGTTAATATGACTGATTCACAGTCTAGGGCAATGTTTTTCAAACTTTTTTTACGGCGACCCATTTTTACAGAATGGCCGACTCTCGCAACCTACCCTACATTCACAATAGATTCTCCATAGTTACTTTTAAAAACGTCACACTGATTGTTGGCACTTCTGTATTATTAAATGTAAAAATCGTAAACTGTGCTGCTGTTTCACCTTAAAGGACAGCTCTATCCTGACACCTTGCTAAAGGGTATTACTCAGGATTATTTGATTATTTTATATCTTCAGATCCATTTGGATAATTGTGTGCAAGCGCTGGAAAGATTAATAGGTACAGTATTACAGTTTTAACAACGTCACCTTAACTTGTTCAAATCTAACACGACCTCGGGCGCGAATCTCCCACCCCCGCCGCTGCCGTATTCTCCAGCGCCGAGGTTTTGGCGGGGACGGGAATCGCACCGCGCTGGTCGGCGGCCACTGGCAGCGGCCCCGCCTACGATTCTCCGGTCCGCAATGGCCGAGCGGCCGCCTGTTGTAAGCCAGTCCCACCGGCGTAAATTAGACCTGGTACTTACCGGTGGGACCTGGCTCTGCGGTGTAGCCACCTAAAATGGATGCTGAGCTACAAAAATAGGTCAAGCGCTAAGACTGCTGGGAAACAGACAGTTTAGCCAGAACAGCAGTCTGCAAAGAGCATTTTGCATTCTGCAGCAGCAGAAACCAGTTTGGGCTCAGGTGAGAAGACCTTAGCTAGGTGCAAATGGCAAAACGCTTTGCATGCTAATGAGGCAATCAGACTTGAACACCCACACAATAGATACATTTGGTTCTGAATGGACACATTCTAATCAAGGCCCAGACATCGAGGCACCAGAAACCTCCAAACAAAAGGGCATAAGAAACGCCCCCTCCATCACGGAGACCCCCTCGCATTGGGGAATTAATCCAGTATCGATAAGAAATTGATCCAATAGGTAGAGCCCGCCCAAGAAGAGGGAAGGACAATGGAACCCCTATAAAAGACAGGGACCTCGTGTTGTCCGGTCTGTTTTCCGTGCTCCGGCTCAACTTCGGTCAAGGTCTGTTTTTTCCGTGCTCCGGCTCTGACCAAGACCTTGAAGATCCAATCTGACTCCAGCCGTTGAGCACCAGCCGCCAAACCGTAAGTGCCAGTACGACGCTCGCTACGCGAACTAAGCCCGCTAGAACCCCCAGTGACCAGAACGCTTGCTGAAGGTTGCAGCCCAAGACCAGGACGAAGGCCTCGCTCCCTGACCTTGCCTGTTCCTGTTAGATAAGTATTCTGATTACTTTAGTTTAGTCATAGCTTAGTCTCTTAGTGTGTGCATGAATATTTATTATTACTGTATAATAAATATTATCGTTTGGACCTTACTAATCGGTGTATCGTCTTTATTACTTTGAACTTGACCTTGGAATACTCGTGACGTTGTCTATACGGCAACTGGCGACTCCTAAAGCTGAATAAATACATAAGACAGAGCCTAGTGGTGTTAAGCACTTGGAAGTTAATACACCCCAATAAACGCGTTTTACGCCCATAGTAAAACGTGCAACATTTAGTGGCGACTTCCTGGCGGGACACGGTTGTAAGTGGAAACCCCACACCGTCCAGGACCCAGAAATTTGAATTGGAACTCCAAATTACAGAGTGAGTAAGAAAGTAAAGAAAATCACGAGTATTCAAGGTGTTCAAACTAATAAGAGTAATTCGGAAGTGTGTTTAGTGCATGCGTACTAACAGGGCTGTAAGGTAAAACTGAAAGCATTTTTGTTGCGACAAACTTTCGGTAGTTTTGTGAACGGAACATAGTGTAAGCCGTACCCGTTTCTTGAAACACAACCCCAGCAACCCCCTGTTCCAAATTAACTAAAAGAGAGTCAGAGAAAATGGCCATGCAGGCAATGGAACGTCTGATGGATCCAGAAAGGTTTGTGGTCGCAGCGACCAGCAGCAGTAGCAGGGTAGGCCAGTGTCCCACGTGGGAGCTGGAACTCCGCAAATATTTACAAGGAAAGGGATGGCCCCTTTGGAAAGAGTTTTGTTTGAATGAGGAGACAGGTCCCGGAAGTATAGGACATACTTGGTGGGAGAACCTCTCTCAAATTCACAAAAAGAACCTCAGTAAAGCACGTAAGCCGATGGCGATTGTGTCCTGTTTGGCACAATTGCGAGGCACAGAGGAGGTCGTCAGGACGCTCCGGGCAGAATTAGAAGAAAGGAACCGAATGAGTAAGGTCGATGTCAGGGACATTGAGAAAGAGAATCTGGATCTAAGAGGGAAGTTGGTAGAGAAAGGTAGAGAGGTGGATGATGCCAAGAGGGCACATCAGTCTTGTCTAGCCCATCTCAGCAGTTCCCAGACCCAGTACGAAAAGGCTTATCAGGACGTACAACGTGCCGTTCTGATAAGAGAGGAATCAGAGAAGCAGGTGGAGGCATTGCAGAGGCAATGCTCTGATCTCAAAGCAGCTTTGAGAGCACTCCATGCTGCAACCACAGAGCAAAGGCAAAGTACTGTGGATCACGCGAAATGCAGGAAACAGATTGCCGAGCTGCAATCGCTGCTTTCGGTGCAAAATGGGTTCCAAAGCACCTTTGGAACCCAGTTAGATGGAGAAAATGCCCCAGATTGGCAAGAATTAAGTGAAACAGCGCAGCGATATGTTCAGGGAACATGTGCGCCAGCAGCGCAACAGAAAAGGCAGGCACCCCCACCCCCCACAGATCAGATCATAACCGCACCCATGAATCCCGTAACCACGCAGAGAAAAGCCATAACAGAAGGCGCACCAGATATAACCTACACCACCCCCTTAACTGTAACCCAGCTCAGGGACGCATGTGAGAAGATCACTCCGTTCCTCCCCACCGCAGACCCCCACCAGTTTTTCGCTAAAGTGAAACAGCAGGCTACCATGTACGGCCTGGATGAGAGAGAGCAGGTTAAGCTCACCGTGCTGAGCTTAGACCAGTCCGTAGTAGCAGCCCTCCCCGACCCACAGAACGTTGCCGGAGGCACCCTAGAGGAGATGCACACCTCCATTTTAGATGCCATAGGGTATAATCGAGGTGACCCCGTGGAAGGACTTAATAAGTGCCGGCAGAAAAGATCCGAACACCCCACAGCATTCGCAGGAAGGCTGTGGATTCATTTCAACGCAGTTTTCGGCGATTTAAATAGAGCCCATTTGAACCGTGAAAACATGGTTAAATGGACGCGCACCATAATTTCCCATGCCACAGATGCAGGACAGAGTGCTTGCAGCAATTATGACCCCTCAGAGGAGGCCCATAATGAGAAGTGGGTCCTGAAAAGATTGTCCCGCATTTGGCAGCAATCCGTCCACAATAAAACAGCATTTATAAATCCCGAAGAGCAGGCAGATGCAGACATGAATCCAGTTAAAACACATCAAAACCCCGCATGTGTAAATGAGGGAAGGAACAGCCCACAGCAGATCAAGTCAAAGGAATGTTTTAACTGTGGACAATTAGGACATTACGCTCGAGAATGTCAAGCCTCCCCGAAACAGCAACAGAATCAGCCCACCAATGCCCCCCCGAAGCAGCAATGAAACCAACAGCCCCAACCCCCCACTCAGGGAACAGTACACAAGGGAACAATGCACCAGAGTGCCTGCTCCACCTTATGTGCCTCAGGGGTCATGTTACAACTGTAGGCAGCCAGGACACTTCTCCCGAGATTGCAGGAGACACCCAGCACCAGCTAGACCCGCCCCCAGATATGAAAGAGAACACCACCCACAGCAGCTACAAGGTCCCAGCTTCCCCATGCAAACTATGAGTGCTTACCCACCACTTCTCATGGCAGGGATACCTCAGCAATGCCAGTTCATTTTTGTTTCTCTCCTTCCCCTCTTCTTCGGTCACACTGCACTGGCTCCGTATGCTAGTTACACCCCAAGCCAAATGTAATTTACAGTATCCTTTGTTCTGATGGAACCTGTACGATATTCGTTGCATGTTTGTTTGTATGTGTTTGTTAAATGTTCAGTGTTTAAATTTAAACAGCTTTTCACAGCCCCACACCACCACTGATGGAACCTGCACGTATGTTTGTCTTCGTTTTATGTTTGTTTTGTTTCAGGAATGTAAATGTTTCAGTTGGAGGATGGACATCTTCTTTTCAGCTGAAAAGATTGTGACCACCTCACATACACGTTAGCTTGTCCGCCGATACCTTTGAGAACTTCGGTTCCAACACACCCAATAGTTTCTCTGCCGAAACCTCTGAGAACTTCAGTTGTATCCTCTGGTGAACCGACACGGTTCACGACTTGTTCCCTGTTTTCAGAACGGAGCATCTTGGCTCCATTGTTTTTAGGTGCCCCTCTATTCGGCGAATAGAGGCTGCACGTCACGGTAACCACATTCGTACCCGTTTACTCCAGGTTACTCAGGCAGTGGACAAACGGCACTGAGGACCCGCCCTGTCTGAGAACCCACTTTGGTCAGCCAAGCTCGGGTATGGCACAGCACGCCCTACCCGGGGATCCCATCCAACTCGTACCCGTAGCGGCCCATACGCAACTCATTCGGACGTTTCTTTCAAAATTTTGTTTTCATTTTTCGTTAGGCAGCCCTTCGGCCGCCATCCCACATGCTATTTACATCCAGGAACATTCGGATGGTAAACTAGCAAAGCCTGCGAGACGGCTCGCAGGAGAAGGATTGTTAGGTGTATTCTGGTCTTCAAATTCGCTTTTGAAAAGAAAAAAAAATGAGGGGAGTCACAGGGTGTGACTTGGCCAGTCATTTTTAAAGGGTCAATCGGAATATAAAAGACAGATGCACTAACAGGTAAAGATCTTAAACTGTGTATTGACAGATACTGTGCTTGATCCCATAGCTTTCGAAGGACGAGACAGGGATCGAAGCAAGGATTGTCCATACAGGAGGAAGAAAGAAGAAAACCAAGATAAAGATGATGGAAGCTCACCTATTGTTGTTAACTGTTATATCTGTTTGTGTGGAAACAAGACACGTTTCCCCCACAACCCCCACAGTAAATGTTTCCCTTACAACCACTCCCCAGTGCTCAGCTCTGATCAGTGAGGTTCAGACCTGGTGCACTAAATTTATGACATGGTACTCCATGTCATACGTAATCGAATCACTACTGGTGATTGCGATCCTCGTTATCCTTGTACAGACCCTCAGGTTGAGGAAGTGGAAGAGGAGAGCCTCCCGTTCTTGCCCTTCCGTCTATGGAGTTCGATCTCCGATTTTCCGATTTCATCAATCCCCTCTGCCCCATGATGAATAAAGCACTGTGTAATGAATAAAAAATTCAACCCTGTATTGTATTGTCCTATACTCGACTGCCAAGTTAGGAAATGTGATGTTGTGGTGTGAATGGTTAAGGTTTTAGAGTGTGAGGAAATGTTTAAGTAAAGTTAGAGATAATTGTGATAGGTAGAGGTTCCCAGTTTATGGTAATGCATGTCCCCTTTGACATAGCGCCAAGTAGAATGTTAGGTAAAATTTTTTTCTTCCCATAGTTTAAGATAGAGTAGCCCAGGAACTGGCAAGAGGTCAGGGGACACAAAGAAGGCAACCCAGATGCACTCAAGGCGACGTACATTGTGATCCTTCACAATATTTTGATTGTGAGGATCACAAGGAGGGAATGTAGCCACCTAAAATGGATGCTGAGCTACAAAAATAGGTCAAGCGCTAAGACTGCTGGGAAACAGACAGTTTAGCCAGAACAGCAGTCTGCAAAGAGCATTTTGCATTCTGCAGCAGCAGAAACCAGTTTGGGCTCAGGTGAGAAGACCTTAGCTAGGTGCAAATGGCAAAACGCTTTGCATGCTAATGAGGCAATCAGACTTGAACACCCACACAATAGATACATTTGGTTCTGAATGGACACATTCTAATCAAGGCCCAGACATCGAGGCACCAGAAACCTCCAAACAAAAGGGCATAAGAAACGCCCCCTCCATCACGGAGACCCCCTCGCATTGGGGAATTAATCCAGTATCGATAAGAAATTGATCCAATAGGTAGAGCCCGCCCAAGAAGAGGGAAGGACAATGGAACCCCTATAAAAGACAGGGACCTCGTGTTGTCCGGTCTGTTTTCCGTGCTCCGGCTCAACTTCGGTCAAGGTCTGTTTTTTTCCGTGCTCCGGCTCTGACCAAGACCTTGAAGATCCAATCTGACTCCAGCCGTTGAGCACCAGCCGCCAAACCGTAAGTGCCAGTACGACGCTCGCTACGCGAACTAAGCCCGCTAGAACCCCCAGTGACCAGAACGCTTGCTGAAGGTTGCAGCCCAAGACCAGGACGAAGGCCTCGCTCCCTGACCTTGCCTGTTCCTGTTAGATAAGTATTCTGATTACTTTAGTTTAGTCATAGCTTAGTCTCTTAGTGTGTGCATGAATATTTATTATTACTGTATAATAAATATTATCGTTTGGACCTTACTAATCGGTGTATCGTCTTTATTACTTTGAACTTGACCTTGGAATACTCGTGACGTTGTCTATACGGCAACTGGCGACTCCTAAAGCTGAATAAATACATAAGACAGAGCCTAGTGGTGTTAAGCACTTGGAAGTTAATACACCCCAATAAACGCGTTTTACGCCCATAGTAAAACGTGCAACAGCGGGCAGCCTCCGGGGTTCTCGGGGGGGCGCGGGGTATCTGGCCCCGAGGGGTGCCCCCACAGTGGCCTGGCCCGCAATTGGGGCCCACCTATCTGCGGGCGGGCCTGTGCCATGGGGGCACTCTTTCCCTCCACACCGGCTGCTGTGGACTTCCGCCATGGCCGGTGCGGAGACCCCCCCCCCCCCCCCCGTGCGCATGCGCTGGAATGACACCAGCACACGCCTCCCGGCGGAGGCCCTTCTGCGCCAGCTGGTGCGGCGCCAACCCTGCCGGCACCAGCAGAGGATTCCGCACTTTCCGGGTGGCCCGATGCCGGAGTGGATCATGCCACTCCTCGCCGCCGGGACCCGCCCGCCCTGCCGCGTAGGGGAGAATACCGCCCCTCGAATAGGAAATTAAACTCAAAACTTAAACTTCAGAAACAGGAGGCCGAACTGCTGAACTAAAAACACAGTCAGACAGAATGTCACTGGACGTCTGTCAGTCTCATTTCCCAGGTAAATATCTAACAGACTGAACACATGTTAAAAAAAAAATGCTGGGCCCAACACAGCTGACCAATATGCAAAACGTGCAGATGTATTCCATTCCATACACCTGCAACATTTTAACAGCTCCTGTATACATGAGTGTAGTTTAGTCGCCAGTTAATGCCATCTTTGGCGAACAATTGAAGACCCAATAAAGGCAGATGCAAAAGTCCTTGTGGTACAGGAACCAGTTCAGCTGATGGAGTCCATGTAGCCATGGAGAACTAGTAATCGGGCCAGGATGGCAAGAATGAAATGAAATGAAAAGAAAACGAAATGAAAATGAAAATCGCTTATTGTCACAAGTAGGCTTCAAATGAAGTTACTGTGAAAAGCCCCTAGTCGCCACATTCCGGCGCCTATTCGGGGAGGCTGTTACGGGAATCGAACCGTGCTGCTGGCCTGCCTTGGTCTGCTTTCAAAGCCAGCAATTTAGACCCGTGCTAAACAGCCCCACATGCAGTATAACTGGTAAGATGTAGGGAGAGTAACAGCAGCCGTTGCGTCTGCTGTGGCCTTAATAGTTAGTCTCTGTATTTGTTATTATCAGCAACTAATGGCAACTCTGAGGGTAGCGTGCACAAATGTGCAGTATGTGCTTTTGATGGTCACACACTAGTTGTACATTGATGGAATGGTACTCTTGTGATCCAAAAGTAACATCAAACCATTCCTTAACCCTACTGTTACACCTGGGTGCAGCCCTGACACCTGCAGCAGAGTTGGAGGCAGCCTGCTGACTCCTACATCCTGATGCGATGACCTAAGCGGATGTCCTCCGATGGCCCAAGTCCTGGTGGACCCCAGCTTAATAAGGGTCTCCTGCCTAAGATGCATCCTCGGCCATCTGAGCAGCAATAGCTGGTGTGGGCACAAGCAGAGGGGACTGGAGTATCCTGAGGGGAGGCCCCCCAAGATGACTGACTGATACTCATCCTCCCTGTGGATGCCCAAGGGCCCCATTCTGACTCCTTGGAGGGAGATCAAGGTACCTCGTCCTCATGTCACCTACATCTTGATGGTGTCCACAGGGTGTCTGGCCATGGTGTGCAGGGCCGAGCACAAATCTGGACCAAGCTTTCCATGATGGTCACCAATTTTCCATTGGTGACTTTGAGGCGCTTACATATCAGAGCCACAACATCAAACAAAATGCGGATGGACTCCTCCATCATCTGCTGAGTGGCTGTCAAATCTCTGCCTGATGTGCTGCCGCCTGTCACTGCATCTCCGGCATCGAGTTGGCAGTCACTTTTAGAGGTTAATAATCTGATTTGGACTGAAAGGTTGGTTGCTCTCCACCAGCTTTCCGAATGCCGAAGACGTGGCTTGTCCCTGCCTCCGACAGTGTGTTCTTCAGAAAGTGATCTGAGAGTTGTGCCCACCAAGGTGTGGATATCTATGCTGCTGGAGGGTGCGGGTGAGCGCAGTGACTTTTCTTCATCGACTTCCACTTCAGACGTGGTCTGGGGGCTGGGTGTTCTGGTGGTCTCCCTTATGAGTATCGATCTGCTGGTGCCTAGACGATAGAGAAGTTTTAGCAGATGAGCATCAGGAATATAAGACTGCATGTGACTCACTGATTGTCAGGATGTGATGAATTAACAGAGCTGGGATCCATACTAGGATCCTTTAATGATCCAATCTCCCCTTCCCACCCAGGTGTGATCCCTATCCTTCCCAGCAATCTCAGCTACAGCCTCCTCGAATCCTGTGAGGGCAATGATGTTGGCCGTGCCTTCCCCAGGTCTGTCATCTTTCCTGCTTATTGTGGGCAAGCTTTCCATGGATGAAGACACAAGAAAGGCAAGGGATTGAGTCTAGGTTGGGAAAGAGTCATGTTCCCTGTGTGTGGTGAGCGCTCCCCAGCAGGTCTGAGGATGGAGAATGTGCATGATGATAGATGGGATGGTTGTGAACTGAAAGATTTGTTCATCTATCAGTGTTGTTATGTGTTCCCTGACAATGGTTGTGTGAGATCCCTGAAGAGAACAGCTGTTTAGGGACAGGATGCCACAATGAGAGTTTAAAATTAGAGGGATTTGAAGGATGACTTACCCTGGCGGTGCGGATGACATCATCCTCTTCCTGAACTGAATCTCGTTCCAGCTGTGGCTGGCAGCGCGCTGCCCTCCTTGGCAATTCCAGGCCAGAGAGGCGAGACTGGTGTGCTTTCTGGAACCGTTCCAGGGACATAGCACATCCCTTTGTACCCACACTCCTCTGATCAAGGCCTGGAGGGCATTGTATGGGGCTCGGACCTTCAACCCTCCAGGTAACGGCGGGGCAGACTAATCAGCTCCTGATCTGCCAGATGATTCAGCCCGATAATCGCCTGAGTATAATTAATAAGCTTTCAAGTGTGAGTTCCCACCATTCTGAGCAGGGGAGTGCCGACACCAAAACTGGCCACCACCATACTTAGGGTGGAATTTTCCATTTATGAGTCTATGAGTTAAACGGTTAATAATACGATGTGTTATGGACATAGACTAGATAAAATGGAGCAAAAAATGGCAAGTGTACTTCATGCTATGTAGATTTGGAAAACTTACTTATCAAATTAGTTTAAATTCAGCACTCTACAGAGAAATCAATGGAAAAGTGAAAGTTGATGGGACCTTTGTTTAAAGGAAGTTATCAAAAATATAACCAGAAACCAGTTAGTAATCAAAACGATGCCCAATTCCATTTGTCTTAATTGGAAATGGTTTGTGTTCACAGGTCCAAGTCAATACTCAAACCTTTTAGGAACTGTTATGCAAAGTAACAATACCTGGAAATGCAGCGTTAGCATTTTGGAGGAATGTGCAGCTGAATCCTATCCATCTTAAATTATTCTCTTCAGAGTTTCATACTTTAAACCCTTCCGTTTGCTGCTTGGAACCCAGCCTGGCCTCTCATTGCAGTGACAGTGAGGGATGCTGGAACTCAAGGTGACACTTACATGCTTCTGCTGACATTCCTACTGGTGTATTGCAGATTGTGTCCAGCATGGAGCTAAAACCAGCTGACCTAGAGCAGTCAGACTACAGCACAACACAGATTTATAACTATCTGTGGTCTTGGTCGGCTCTTCGAGGTTGTCTTTCGCAAATGGGAAAAAAAAAGGTACAGATGAGCAAGTTCACTCTCTTCCAACTAGCTTAACCTTCCAGTGATCTCTCCAAACTGCGGTCACTGTGCCCAACTGCCTCTTCGAATGACTCGAGAGTTTTTGCCTCCACCACTATCCGAACTGGAAGATCATTTTGGGTATTCATCATTACAAATAAGTCTTTGTTGGCATTAATCCTGGGCTTGCTTCCCCAGGCCCTGCAGCCATGGGTTAACTCAATCAGAATTAATCTCTTCTGTTTAATTTAACATCTGACATACCATTGTCTCATTACCCTTCTTGGCTTTAAATAATCTGTCCCAAAGGATCCATTGGTGTTAAGACCTTTTATACTCTCAAGATTGTCCATTCAAATTATACCAAATACACTAGTCACTTAGTTTAGGCCTTGCCCCGGACGTGCAAGCATTATGCAACAAGTTCAGGAGGCAGCAAGAAACATTTTTGGTTCAACATGCCAAAAATCAAGCCTTTCTTGGTGTTGTGATGAATGTAGAAATTTCAGCAGCTGGATTCACTGTTTATGAGGCTAAGTGTTAACGCCAGTGGAGGAACTGTGGCGATTTATGACGGAAAAATCGACGCCGTACCCTCACCCATCCTGCGACCTGGTGAGGGACGAGAAGCCGCGCCGAATAAAACCCCCGGCTCCCATGCCAAAAGCGACGGGAGAATGGCCGAGTTGTGGCTGCGCATCTGCATGGCCCGTAAAGCTGGGCGCCGGCTGTGCGCGGACTAGGCCTGCCAAATACTGCCCCACTGGCCACACACTGGCCACCCCCACCTGCACCCCCCCCAGCCCTCGCGGAAGTCCCCCCCGGCCAGTAGCACAGCTACTGGTTATTACTGGCCGACTGTGGCAGTACTGGACGCAGTCCGCAGCCGCCGCACCGAGTTCCCGATCACTGAGTCTATAAGTGAACTGCGCCGTGGGGAACTCGGCCAACTAGCAGCGGCGAATCGCGGAGGCCCCGGAGAATACAGGGTCAGTCCCGCTAACGATATGCTAATGGTGCTTAAAACGGCGCACAGTGGGCGACACAGTTACACCATTTTTAGGGAGCCAGAGGATCCTGATTTGGGGTCAAACCGGCGCCTACCCCGATTTTGGTGTCGTAGGCTGTTCTCCGCCCAATCGCATTTCACGATTTCGGCGTCAGCCAATAGTGAATCCAGCCCCAGATCTATTGTATTATATTTGGTGCAATAAGGGTGAAAGCTGCGTACTGTGTGTAACAGTGCTGCAGTCATGAGTTTAATAATCCTGGTTTGAAAGGCAGCTCGAATATTTGGAGTCAAAGGTGTATTTAAAATATCGTCAAAGTTTGGGCCAATTGACTTTTATTTGGAGTAAGAGCTCTGGGGAGTAGATAATTAGAGGCATTGGGTATAATTTATTGGCTGCGTGCTGCCGGAATCGGGACAGGACATGGCTGGTAGATGCCGCGAGTGACCTCTTCCGTGATCCCTTATGATCGTTAAGCCCCATGTGATCTAACGAGGCTTTGCGAGACATCGCGATCGGGATAAAGTTAACTCTGCTGACACCCAATCTAATTGGTTTCTGGGATCTATCAACGTCGCCGAGGAGATCCCAGCCGGGCACGGTTTAACACCGGCCCTCTGAAACGGGGACCAGGCGGAATGGCACTTGGCGGGTCCCCCAGACGATTGGAGGCCCCCGGTGATTGGTATCTGTGCATTTTGGCTCCCTGGCACTGCTGATACCACCCAGGCACCTTGGCATTGCCAGCCTGGAACCCTGGCAGTGCCATCTGGGCACCTTGGTAGTTCCTCCAGGTGCCACCGTGTCACTGCAAGGGTGCCAGGCTGGCATTTTGCCCAAACCGGGAATCGGGCCTAGGGGTACCCTGCCTTTATGAAGTGGGGCGTGGTGGGCTCGGGAACCCCCCCCTAACAGTTGGGGTGTTGGGTGGGGGTGGTGTCCAGGGGTCCTAAATTACATCCTGTTCTCCTCCTGTACTGATAAGCAGAGCTCCTTACTGCAGGAGATGTGACTGAGTGCAGCCTCAACTGGGCGTTCCCTGCGGAGGCCTAAAAAAAAACATAGTGCCATTAGTAAGTGGACTCTGATAATCCCGTCCAGAACGGACTCCTTTTTTCCGTTGGATCGCGCCCATTGTGTTCAGCTGAGTAAGATGACCTAGTTAATGGGAGGAGCCAATTGCTGAAGGAGTCAGCTGTTGAGATTCAGAGTTAGTTTTTGGAAGGTGAGCTAAGAAGGTTTCTGAAGAACACAGCCAGAGATTCTGCATTATTTGGATAGGGTTTCAGTTCTCTTCCTTTCAGCGGTGTTAAGAGACCTCTTTTTCTCAAATTGGAGTATCCACGACATCTCTACACAGAAAGTACTCCTGAGTGCTAACTGTATTTAAAAGTGGATGGCGATCCGAGACAATTTAGTTGTTCGAATGGAAGTAAAGATAGCAGTTAAGGGTTATTGTGTCACTCTATTGATTAGCAGTTTAAGAGGTAATTGTAAGCTATTTTCCTGTGTGATGGAAAGATATTTTAATACTGTGTTAATACTGACATTAATTTTAATATACCATGGGCTGGATTCTCCGCAGCCCCATGCCGAAATCGCGTTTGGCATGGGGCGGACAATAAACTTTCCCAACGGAATCGGGCCCTTTGCCGCTCCGGCGATTCTCCGTACCACGAATATCCACATGTCCACGAATTACACTACACGGCTGGGGGGGCCATTGCCAGAGGCCCTCCCAGCGATCTTCCGCTCCCGGCCGGCCGAGTTCCCGACGCCGTGGAACGAACATGGCCTGGCCGGTCGGGACTCTCGCGTGGCGGTTACGGACTCAGTCCGTTGCCGCCCTGGTTTGGGGGGGGGGGCAGGGAGATCGGGCACCGGGGGGCGGAGGGGCCTTCAAGTGCAGCCGGGGCACAGACACAGATCAGGCCAATCCAATGCAGGAGCGGGTGGCGGATGTGGGGGACCTATATTACGGAGCTGCCTCCGTGGTCGGAGTCCGCCATGGCGCTCGGGGCAGCCGCTGGAGGCCGCTGCCGTGCACAAGCGCGGAACTGGAACCGGAAGTGAGGGGCCCGTATCCGCAGCCAAAGCTGCGTGAAGCTCGCCGGGTCCCTACTATCCCCATGCAGGTAAGGGAATCGACTTTTATTTTTCTCAGGAAACTGGGGAGTGCAACGCCAACGGGTTTACGCCGGCGTGGGGACACAGCCCCATTTTGGGAGAATCCAGCCCCATATCCCCATTTTGTGTGAAATCACTCCCGGAGTGAAGTATCCTTTCCTCTCATTCAAACAAAATTAAAATAAAATGTAGGGTATCCTATAGCCACTGTTGAGGCCTGGCCCCGGATTGTAATAGTACCATCTCTTTAATCTGAACAACGCATAAACATTAGCTCAGGAAAGAGTCACGCAAGGTCTGTTTCTGATCGACAAGATCTCTCGTCAAAGGCCTGTACTGAGCACTACTGGGCGAAATCCATATCGTAAGTCATTTGTCATGTGTCAATACGATATCTTCCTTGCTGCAGCCTTTGAAGACACAGGCATCAGAAAAGCTCCAGAAGAGGTTCATGTTCAGAAAGGGAATTTCCTTGCGCATTGCACTGCTTTTGCTAGTATCGTTACTGTCACTTATCTATTACTCAAAATCTATGACATCTTACTGCATCGTCTTCTTGGCTTTAATTTGAGGGTACAAGCAAGTTTTTTTTAATGGGTTTTATTTCATGGGATCAAAACCGGTTTTTAATCAGTCACTTGCCGACTCAGACATCCAAGGCCTGAATGACTGCCTGATAAGATCTACTCAGTAATGCACTTATATGTCAGGACATGGAGAGGCAGCCAGAAAAATCATCAACAACAGCAGCCAGATAGCTCAGCAACCCCAGGACTACAGTGGAAGGCTTTTAAAATGCTCCCCCCTGTGTAACAGCATGGTGTTAATATTTTTCTGGCAACTTCAATAGCTCAAGCTGCTTAGGGCAGATTTCCCTTCAGAAATGTTTTGCATTAAAACCCCAGCACTGCATTTTGCTCCACCTCATTTGCTTTAACTATACAAGTGTAGTCATGTTTCATCCAAGTCATTACACCGAATTTTGTATATTAAAGTGCCTGTTGAGGCTGAAGGGTAATGTGGGTGCTGAGGGGCCTGTTTTTTTTTAAATCATAGAATTTACAGTGCTGAAGGAGGCCATTCAGTCCATCGAGTTTGCACCAGCCCTTGGAAACAGCACCCTACTCAAGCCCATGCTTCCATCCTATCCCCGTAACCCCAGTAACCCCACTTAACCTTTTGGACACTAAGGGCAATTTAGCATGGCCAATCCACCTAACCTGCACATCTTTGCACTGTGGGAGGAACCCGGAGCACCCGGAGGAAACCCACACAGACACGGGGAGAACGTGCAGACTCCGCACAGACAGTGACCCAAGCCGGGAATCGAACCTGGGACCCTGGAGTGACGAAGCAACTGTGCTAACCACTGTGCTACCGTGCTGCCCGTGTCTGTTTTTAATTAGAAAACTGGAAAGGTTTAAAGTGAGTCAAAATGTTTTAGAGAAGGCATACAAAAATCTGGTGGAGAGTATTTTAATATTCGATCTTTTGGCTGTGTTCTACCTGAAGGGGAGTGCGCCGTGGCCTGTAGCTACCAGGAGAGGCTTCCTTCAGGCTTCCCAACAGCTGGCTTGCCTCGCGAGATTTAACCAGATCTCCCAAGGCATCGCAATCAGGATTCCATCCACGATCTTAACAGGCTCCCGGTATCTACTGGGCTCCTCAGGGTGACCCTAGGCAGGTGGAAGGGAACCTGGAGGTCTCCAAGGCCATTGGAGGCACCATTAATTTTTTTTTGGGGGGGGGGGGGTTTGGGGAGTTTCTCTCCAGTCCAGCCCAGACAGACGTTTTTTCAGCAGTGGGGAGCTGAACTGGCGAGACCGCCTCCTCAAAGGTTGGGCACTATTATGAAAGGGTGCCCCTTCACCTCACCACCCATTTCCTCCCTCAGGTCCCAATCCTTGGATGTGCCACCTTGGCACAGCCACTCTGGCAGTGCCCCACCAGGCTGGCAGTGCCATCCAGGCACCCTGTCAATGAGCCATTTAAATATGCTGATCTGGATCTTGCCAGTGAGGGTGAAATCCATATCACGTTTTGTGAGGTTCGGTTGAATCGCGTGAGATGTTGCAAGCATCATGAATCCTGCGAGAGCCTCTCGCGAGATTCAACAGCATCGTCCCTCCACCAAGTCGGGCGGGACGAGGCCGTTAAATCGTGCCAGTTTTGTTTGTATGGTATGGCCGTATGTTATATATGCACAAATGTATGAATATAGGTATACGTGAAATATTTACTGTTTTAAACTATATTGGAGGTGAAGCCAAATTACACTGGACGGGGTGCAGGGGCTATTCACCAGGATGTTGTCTGGGATGTAACATTTCATTTACGAAGAGTGATTGGAATAGGCTTGGGTTGTTTTCGCTGGAGCAGAGAAGATTGTGGGACGACCTGAAGGTTTTTGGTTAGACGGGCAGAATTCTTGGCTCAGGTTTGGAGGGCCGAAGGGCCTGTCCCTACGCTGTACTTTTCTTTGTTCTTTGATCGAGGTGTAGAAGATTATGAGGGGCATGGACTGGGTGGATCGGGAGCATCTATTCCCCTTTGTTGAAGGGTCGGTTATGAGGGGACACAAGTTCAAGGCCAGGGGCAAGAGGTTTAGGGGGGATTTGAAGAAAAACATTTTTACCCAGTGGTTGGTGACAGTCTGGAATGCATTGCCTGGGAGGGTGGTAGAGGCGGGGTGCTTCACATCCTTTGTAAAGTACCGTGGTGAGCACTTGGCACGTCATAACATTCAAGGCTATGGGCCAAGTGCTGGCAAATGGGATTAGGTAGGCAGGTCAGGTTATTTTCATGCGTTTGTGCAGACTCGATGGGCCGAAGGGCCTCTTCTGTGCTGTATTATTCTGTCATTGAGTGAAAGACAAATTTCCATTCTCACCTTGCCTGGGCAATAAAGTTCTATTCTATTCTAAATAGAAGCAACTATCGGATAGACCCTTGGAATGATGTGGTGCTTGAAAACCAGTCAAACTAGAAGCCAAATACAATCTGTGGAAACCAAATTGAGTCTAAACATACTAGAATATTAAAACATTTCCTGACCTGCAGAGACACGTTTGTCCATCTCTCTGACAACTTGGACTTGAGTCTCTCTCTCGGTCAAATTTCCACTCCTTCCACTGTCCAAATTCCGAATGACATGCTGTATTTATTGAAATAGATGTCACACAATTGTGATCCAACATTTTTCCTTCACTGGCCAGCTCTGTGGAACGACCTTCACAAAATGTCACTGATGGATCAGCCATAGTACTCTTGCCTTGGACTCAGAAGGTTGTGAATTCCAGCCCCATTCTAGAGATAAACACACTACCCGGAGTGTGACCCAGTACGGAGAATAGGCTGCCCTTTGAACAGGATAAACCAAGCAGCCATCTGCCCCCGCAGGTTGAAGTTTATGATCTGATAGCACTATTTGAAGTAGACTAGTAGTGTTCACCGCAGTGCCTTGGTTAAATTTATTCTCAATCACAAAACCAAATTCTCTGCATGTTTTCTACATTACAACAGTCATTATACTTCAAAATTACTTTATTGGCTGGAAAGCATTTTGGGGACACCCTGAAGTGTGGAAAGGTGACGGCATGAATGCAATTCTTTTTCCTTCCATCGCATACTGCACGGCTTCGAAAGAATGAGACAGAAGATTTGGATGATATGTGTGCTGTACAGTAATGAATGTTCAGTTGCACATTCAGGTTCTCAACTAATTACGGGTCAACAATACTCTCAAAATTCATCTGTGCCAAAAGATGTACAAGGCCTTTGGGGCAGCACGGTAGCACAACTAGATAGCACTGTGGCTTCATAGCGCCAGGGTCCCAGATTCGATTCCCCACTCGGTCACTGTCTGCACGTTCTCCCCATGTCTATGTGGGTTTCCTCCGGGTGCTCCGGTTTGCTCCCACAGTCCAAAGACATGCAGGTTAGGGGGATTGGCCATGATAAATTGCCCTCACTGACCAAAAAGGTTAAGAGGGGTTATTGGGTTATGGGGATAAGGTGGAAGTGAGGGCTTAAGTGGGTCGGTGCAGACTTGATGGGCCGAATGGCCTCCTTCTGCACTGTATGTTCTGTCGTTCAAGCTTTATTAATTTGAAAAACTTATTCTAGAAAAACTATGCATGATTATTAGCAAAGCAGAATGTAATGATGCACTTTTAGAGACTTCATCAGTGAACATAAAAGGATTTCTTTAGTGATCTTCAAGAGCAGCACCATGTCTGCAGCGAGCTCCAAAATATCTCTACTTAAGAGAACTTTTCCCCCTGGAGGTGATTCCGCATCTGAGTCCTAATTTATCACCCAGGCCAGGTCAGGTGACCTGCTGTGTTGCTCTTAAAGGGATAATCACCACTCAGACTTAAAGGGAAATCAAGCAAATACCCTCACACAAGAATATGTAGAACAGAATGTAATTGTCAAAAACACAAGTTGATCGTCTGTGAGGTTACACCAAGATAATTAAGAGTGTCTTTCTGTGTCCCAAAGATACAGAACAGAATGAGGGCATTCAACACCATTGTGCCTTCTATTTCAAAAGTATCCAATTAGTCCGACACTCCTTGTTCTTTGACTGTGTGTCAAGTGGACGTGCAGGACCAGGAGAAATTGGACCAGTGCACACAGAGACATAGATGTTTAATTATATGTTTTTTTTTCCTTAAGTAATTTCTGTAAGGGTCCTTCCTGTTGATTCCCTTTTCCCCTTTCTTTATTTTTGCTGTTATCATTTTGATCTATGGTAGCTTAATGGACATAAATCTTTAAGTCAAGCAGCAAAGAGAGTCAAGAATTCACGAAGTTTCAACATTGTATATGGTGCTGCTAGCTTTGGACAACAAGGCACAGAGTTTGTGGCACCCGAGAGATAGGGTGGGACTCTGTTCAATGGATTGGCCGGTGGCCAACGAATTGGCCAAAAGACCGTATTTTGCACGGTAACAGGTAGTGATTGGGTGTTACTCAAGTGGAATGATTTTCAGAGACCCAGTGCGAGTTTGCGCATGCGCGGAACAGCTGGCGTGATTCCGCGCATGCGCAGACCGGCCAGTGTATTTTCGCGCATGCGCAGGGGTTCTCTTCTCTGCGCCGGCAATATGGCGGAGCCCTACAGGGGCCCGGCGCGGAAGAAAGAAGTCCCTCCATGGAGCAAGCCCGCCCGCAGATCAGTGGGCCCCGGCCATCCCTCCCTGGGGGCCCCCCCTCTGGGGTCAGATTCCCCCACGCACCCCGAGGACCGCCCCCGCATACTCACCTGCCAGGTCCCGCTGTGCGTGAGATGAGTAATTCACGGCAGTGGGACTGGCCAGAAATGGACCGCTGCTCGGCTCTTCGGGGCCCGAAGAATCGCCGGGGGGCCGGTGTCAACAGCCCCCAACCAGCGTGGTGGGAATCCCGCCACCACCCGAAAAACAATGCCGGAGAATAGGGCAGCCGGCGTCGGGGCGGGATTCGCATCTCCTCCCGGGGATTCTCCGACCCGGCGGGTGGTCGGAGAATCCCCGGCCCTTATCTTTTACTTGTCATTTTTTTTTACAGCCCTCTCCTCCCGTCTGTGTTTGTCTGTCTTGCGCATGTGTGCAGAGGGTGGGGGTAAATTTAAGTAGGGGATTAGGATAATAGTTAACCAGTTGCATTTGCTGCATATTTCATTATGGTTCTTGTTAGAAATTAAAAATAGTTGTGTTTAAATTTACCAACCTGGTGACTGTAATTATTGGGCAGCCAAGGACTCCAGGTCAAATGGGGCTGGAATTGACCACGCACTAGTCCCGGGTGTTGTACCATTCCTTCAAGGTGGTGTGTTGTAATCCCATCTATCAGCTGCTTCGGTTTACTTGTCTCTGCCATGGGGTGTTTGATTCGTCTTCATAGTGTTGATGATAATAGTTTTTACTATCAGTTTTTCTTTGTAGTTGGTTCCTTTGTCATTGAATACTTTGATCACATAGTCGGTGTTATTTCAAACTGGTGTATTCATGCTATAAGAACATAAGAACTAGGAGCAGGAGTAGGCCATCTGGCCCCTCGAGCCTGCTCCGCCATTCAATTAGATCATGGCTGATCTTTTGTGGACTCAGCTCCACTTTCCGGCCCGAACACCATAACCCTTAATCCCTTTATTCTTCAAAAGACTATCTATCTTTACCTTAAAAACATGTAATGAAGGAGCCTCAACTGCTCACTGGGCAAGGAATTCCATAGATTCACAACCCTTTGGGTGAAGAAGTTCCTCCTAAACTCAGTCCTAAATCTACTTCCCCTTATTTTGAGGCTATGTCCCCTAGTTCTGCTGTCACCCGCCAGTGGAAACAACCTGCCCGCATCTATCCTATCTATTCCCTTCATAATTTTAAATGTTTCTATAAGATCCCCCCTCATCCTTCTAAATTCCAACGAGTACAGTCCCAGTCTACTCAACCTCTCCTCATAATCCAACCCCTTCAGCTCTGGGATTAACCTAGTGAATCTCCTCTGCACACCCTCCAGCGCCAGTACGTCCTTTCTCAAGTAAGGAGACCAAAACTGAACACAATACTCCAGGTGTGGCCGCACTAACACCTTATACAATTGCAACATAACCTCCCTAGTCTTAAACTCCATCCCTCTAGCAATTAAGTACAAAATTCCATTTGCCTTCTTAATCACCTGTTGCACTTGTAAACCAACCTTCTGTGACTCATGCACTAGCACACCCAAGTCTCTCTGAACAGCGGCATGCTTTAATATTTTGTCGTTTAAATAATAATCCCGTTTGCTGTTATTCCTACCAAAATGGATAACCTCACATTTGTCAACATTGTATTCCTATTTCTCTGATCTCCTCATTGTACAGCCCGATATTGTTTGTATTTTGTGGTTGCTTACATCCTTGTTGCGATTGCAATGGTGATTAATTTGGGATATTGCAGTATGGCTTAATTTACATAACTTTGAGGGCGGCACGATGGCGCAGTGGTTAGCACTGCTGCCTAACGCCGCCAAGGACCCGGGTTCGATCCCGGCCCTGGGTCACTATCCGTAACGAGTTTTCACACTTTCCCCGTGCCTGCGTGGGTCTCACCCCCACAACCTAATGATGTGCTGGTTAGGTGGATTGGCCACACTAAATTGCCCATTAATTGGAATTGGATACTCTAAAACTATTTTAAAAATGAAAAAAAATTACATAACTCCTGCATGTAGGCAATTTGTCATTCTTTTAAAAACGTGCAGAGAAATAAAATGTCACGTGATTTAGGGGAGTGCTGTGAGATCCTGGGCCAGTGCGCGCTAATCCCAACCCCACTTGACCTCAAGTCACAACATGGTTGAAATTAACTTTTTTTTTAAATGCCCGAGGTCTTTGAGTCCCAAATCTGTACAGTCCCCAGGTTTGTAAATTTAAACACAATTTTAATTTTTTATTATTAACAGTAACTGTAATGAAATAGGTAACAAAAACATCTGGTTAACTGCCAGCTGATTTGTAGCCCTCCTCCCCCTTTTTAACTCGACGCACAACACGGACAAATAAACACAGAGGGGAATGAGGGAAGTCTTTGTTTCAGATGTATGCCTTTTAGTTAGTTCCTTCTTCAGTCTGGACTTTCAGTTTAGCTCAGTTGGCTAGACAGCTGGTTTGTGATGCAGAGCGAGGCCAGCAGCCCAGATTCAATACCCGTACCAGCTGAGGTTATTCGTGAAGGATCCGCTTTCTCAACTTTGCCCCTCGCCTAAGGTGTGTTGATACTCAGGTTAAACCAGCCAGCAAAGTGAAAAGCAGTCTTTGGTCATCTGGGACTATGGCGACTTGACCTTTACATATTTCACCTTGCTGATAAAAAAAAAATCAGACAAATGAATCTGCGATGACCAGCTTCCAACAAAGTGAAGTGGATATAAAAGGGGATTTGCAACAAATCATGTGAATATAATTAGGAGCTAAAGAAGCTACTTTTTTTATTCTGCCTTTAACCCCCAGGTGGGACAATATCCTGATTCTTCTCCTTCTGTCTTATTTTATAAATATCCATGAATAAACCCAATGTTGTGTGCTTGGGAATTAATTCGACCTCTCTGGATTTGGCAGTCCAAATGCAGACTGTGACCTTGGAGCCTAGGCTGGAAGGAATACAATGCCAGCAAGAGTGCTCACCATTACACTGTTCATCCATTCACCAGACAGATGTTCGACAGAGTGGCCAGATGCCATGGGCCCATCTGTTTCCCAGGTAAGTGGCCCTTTCCCAAGAGAGTGGCAAGGAGAGTGAAGGAGGTCGTATCCATAGTGATCCATGATGAATTGCCAAAGGGAATGATTTTCCGAGGCCGAGTTCATCAAAAATGAATAAGGATAACAAAGCGCCTTTCCACTGTAGATCGTGAATATAAATGAATACAGGAAGAAAAGACCTCATCACGTAAATCGTCCAGCAGGAGCTTGTAATGGGGCACACAGTTAGAATTTAATCATTTGTCGATGGCGACAGACTAATATCCTCCACAGATCTTTCTGTAAACTGACTTCCTGAAGCTAAAGGTGCTGACTCGTTGTCGAGTTGTAATTCCTCAGGTACCTCTCAATGTTGATGCTCACGACTGTACCTAGACAGTGAAATTTGATGTTCGCTTCCCTCCCATTTTCTTTCTACATTCCTCACAGCACCAAAACAGTTTAGTCTCGAGCATTCAGGAGGTTAGCAGACCCGCCCATCCCAAGACTGCAAATCACAACCCCCCCCCCCCCCCACCCCACACCACCCACCACCCTCGAGGTTAACAGACCTTGCAATGGTCCGCTGAATTTTGTCTCGTCCGTGGTGATTGTCATTATGACAATGGGTAGGATTTTCAACATCTTTATTGGGAGTGGAATTGTCCTGCCCTTGGCTGGGGGGTGAGATCGTCCGGTCCCACCGCTGTCGATGGGTTTTTCTGATGTCCGCACCCTCTGTCACCGGCAGGGGGTCACTTTTGGCGGGACTGTAAGATCCCACCAGCGGGAACTGCTGGAAAGTCCTGGTGCAGTCTCTCACCTTACCTTCCTCAACCACGCGCAGGTTTCGGTGTGGTCAGTCACAACATTTTCCACCAATGTAACTCAACTGCTCAGTTTGACGGAACTGAAGTCACCTGGATCCACTCTTAGCTTCCCAAACATTCCTTGGGAGCATATATATCAATTAGCTTCTATACTACTCCGGCAGTCGCCTTAAATCACCCAATGATCCATCCTTGGCCCCACCTCTTACTTATCTTCATGACATCTCTTAACAGTTTCTCTAGGCAAAGAATCTGCTTTCACTTGTAGGTTACTGATACACAGTCTTGTCATCCCAACACCTCTTTCAAAGCCTCGCTCTGTGTGTGGGCTAAGATTGCCAATAATATTCAGTTTCAGCGCAAATATAATTTCCTTTAGTTGTAAACTAATTGTCCTCATCCTCTGCCAGAAAGTTACCAAATCCACCACCTTCTTTGGTCACCAACTTGAGCTGTTCATAACCCCAGAATCCTGTTTCCCCCAGAAATGGATTTACAATTCTATATTTTCTGTTGTAAACATTGTCTATTTCCAGCTGCGTAGCATCGTCCATCTCTGTCACGCTTCAGCCCATCTGCTGCTCAATATCTCATTCATGCTTTTGTCATCTCCCCACTCAATGGGCTAGATTTCCGTCAAGGAGATGAGTATCTGGAGTTGGTCATTTTCCTGACCCCACAATCCCATCTCCATCCTAGAGGAGCTCACCTGCCCTATTTTCTTGTTGGGGAGGGGGTATAAGTCAGAGGTCACATTGAAGGTGGATGGATAGCAAGGCGGGAAGGTTAGATGTCCCACGAGCTCTCACCCCTCAGCCGCCCCATTGCCCATCCAGGCTCCCTCACATTTCTCTAATTCTCCAGGCCTGCCCATGCCAGTGTGTTCATCCAGAGCACACTGGCTGCACAGCCATTCAGCCATATAACAAAAATGGCAAGTCTTTGAAATGCTCATGAGAAAACAGCCATTTAAAAAAAATAGATGAAGCAAAGGGAGTAATTTTAACAGCTAAATACTGGTAGGTTGGTGTAAAAATGTTAAAATCTCATATCCGTCTTCAACTCACCTACACTTGAGTGTAACAGAGGCTGGACTCGAAAGACAAGCAGCCAAGCTGCTCCCTGGAGGTTGGACATTCAAATATTATAATGAGACTAGAAACCTTACATTTAACCTGTCTTCCAGCATTAACCCTAGCTAGTCAGAGAAAGAGGATGTCCTTTTGGAGCACTGGGCATGGGCCAGGAGGGATAGAAGTGCTTCATCCCAGCCCAGCGGGCTAGCTTCTTCCCTGAAACTAGATTGCACCCCAGATAAACCCCGTCATGTATCTGGGATGGGACACCCCACCTGGAGTCAGGGTTGGATCTGTCAGATTGGCTCTCCCTCCCACACCGTGGGGTCAGGGGCCAGCCTTGCACATTCCCAATAATACAATGAAGAGATTCCATACCTGTTCCTGCAGCTTTAATTGGTGTGATGCCAATCTGACAGTGAGCCAAGCCTGTCAATCTAGCTGGCATCCAGGGAGGCATCCGATATAAAAAAACTGACATATGCTCTGCAGCCATGCTTCCACAACATGCAGTGAACACCACACTTTCAAATTTCCCAATCCAAACTCTTCAGTTCCTCCTCCCTACCTGAGTAGTAAGCACTTTCCTGTCAATATTAGGATCATAGACTTTTTCAATGAATTTGTTATTGAATGACTACAGGCATTCAAATTAGGAGCAGCAGTAGGCCATTTGACCCATCGAGCCTCCTCCGACATTCAATAGTATCATAGCTGATCTGATTGTGGCCTCAACTCCACTTTCCATCTACCCCCTATAGCCTTTGACTCCCTTGTTCGTCAAGAATCTTTCCACATCTGCTTTAAAAATATTCATTGGCCCTGCCTCTACCAATCTCCTGGGAATACAGTTCCAAAGACTCACTACCCTCCGAGAAAACATTTCTTCTCATCACCATCTTAAATCGGAGAACCCTTATTTTTAAACTGTGTCTCCTAGTTCTAGTCTCTCCCACAAGGGGAGGTATCCTTTAGCATCTACCCTGTCAAGTCCCCTCAGGATCTAGCATGCCTCAATAAGTTCGCTTCTCATTTTCCTAAACTCCAATTGATACATATAGGCCCAGTCTGGCCAACCTTTCCTCATAAGAAAGCCCATCCCCCACCCCAAACTCAGATGTCAGTCAAGCAAACTTTCTCTGAACTGCTTCAAACACATTTATATCCTTTCTTAAATCAGGATAACAAAGCTATGCACAATAATGCAGATGTGGTCACACAAATACCCTGTACAACCATAGCAAAAATCCCGACTTCTATATTCCACTCCCTTTGCAATAAACAACATTCCTTTTGCCTTTTTAATCTCTCACTGTAGCTGCATACTAACCTTTCCTGATTCATGTACCAGGACACCCAGATCTCCCTGTACCTCAGAGTTTAAATTTTTAAAAATTCCTTTCTCAGAGTTGCAAGAACAATGGAGGGAAAAGCCCCTACCTAATCCATCTCCTTGCCTGTTCCAAAAACCAATTCAAATTCAATCCAATTCATGGTCCCCACAAAAGAGACGTACAAGATTCAAGCTGAGAAGAACAGGCATTACACCTGATCTCGGGCTTGATCTAATGCTTTCTGTACCTCAGAGTTCTTCATTTAAATAAAATACTGCTTTTATATTCTTCCTGCTAAAAAGTGGACATGTTCATATTTTCCCACATTATACTGCATCTGCCAGATTTTTGCCCACTCACTTAATCTTCCTGTATCCCTTTGCAGGCTCCTTGTGTCCTCTTCACAGCAGTCTTTCCTCCTTTGTGTCATCAACAAATTTAGCAACCCACATTCGGCCCTTTCGTCTAAGTCATTTATATCAATTGTAGATAGTTGAAAATGACCCATTTATGCCAATTCTGTTTCTTGTTAGCCAGCCAGTCCTCTATCCATGCTAAGATGTTGTCCCTTACACCATGAGTTCAAATTTTGCGTAGTAACCTCTGATGTGGCATCCTGTCAAATGCCTTCTGGAAATCTCGGTACAGATTCATCTAATTTCAACCAATGGTCTGTATATAGGTTAGGATTTATTGCAGTTTATGAAATGAAATGAAATGAAAATGAAAATCGCTTATTGTCACGAGTAGGCTTCAATGAAGTTACTGTGAAAAGCCCCTAGACACCACATTCCGGCGCCTGTTCGGGGAGGCTGTTACGGGAATCGAACCGTACTGCTGGCCTGCCTTGGCCTGCTTTCAAAGCCAGCGATGACTCAGATTTATATTGGATTCTAGTATCGGATATCTTTGGTGGCATTATTAATACCCATTCTTTTCGTTTCTAAAAATGTTCACATGGAGAGTAATGACTGATTGGCAAGGCTGGCTAGTGAGCATCAGGGCTGCCAGCCAGATACCAATATTCCTGTAAATCTACCACGGATTACTTTTTCAGCCGCAAGTATTAGATACTAATCTTGACCTGTATTTGTGTGACCTGATGCCTACCCAATCTGGGAGCTCAAGGTGCACTGTTCACCTTTGAACTGCACAGTGACCGCAAGGCCTTCACAATTCTCAGCAAACCCTTGCATCATCCAATATTCCTTCCATCTTCCTCACCTGACAGCCATTTTGAAAAATGCAAGACAAGCAGAAATAACAGACAAAATGTCCGACCAAAAATTTGTGGTCCCACCAGCGGTGGGGATCATGGCGGGCAGAGGCACGAAAGTTGGCATGATGGAAAATGCCGGTTTGCTGCCGACGGGAAATTAATTTGGAATTTTTCTATTGACTTTGGTGGTGGGTTAAAGGTGGGGTCGCGTTTACCGCTAATCTATTTGGGGAACCACATTTGCATCCATGAATGTTCATTAAAAGGTCAACCTGTCGGAATTATGTTTCCCCCTCCAAATCAAGTGCCCCACCAAACGATAATTAGAATGGCCTGTTTCATGACTGTATATAAGTGGAGTGCATCTGGTGAGCCTCACTTCATCCATGACTTGGAGGCCAACGGGTGCTCTTTCGCCTACCTTTAAGAGAGTTGCTGTGAGACATCAGCGCCCGCATCACAAGCTGTGCTAAGCTGGGCACAGGTGGCATTACCAGGAGGGAGGAGAGAAACAGAGTCAAAACGTGGTGGGGGGAGGGGGAAAACACGAGGGGCGTGATTCTCCGCTCCCCACGCCGGGTGGGAGAATCGCGGGAGGCCCGGGCGCCCCCCGCGATTCTCCCACCCCCCGCTCGGAAGAATCGCCGCTTTTCACGGCGACCGCCGATTCTCCGGCCCGGATGGGCCGAGCGGCCTGCCTTTCGACCGGTTCACGACGGCGGCAACCACACCTGGTCGCTGCCGTCGTGAACATGGCGCCAAAAGCTGGATTAAAGCTTGTGGGGGGCGGAGAGGGGAGTGAGCACCACGGCCGTGCTCGGGAGGGGACATGCCCCTGATTGTCGGGCCGGCGTCTCAAAGGGACGCACTTTTTCCCCTCCGCCGCCCCGCAACATCAAGCCGCCACGTCTTGCGGGGCAGCAGATGGGAAGACAGCAATCATGCAAGCGCGGGTTTGAGCCGTCAGCCGCGCATGCGTGGGTTGGAGCTGGCCAACCTGCGCATGCACGGCTGACATCACATAGGCGCCGCTGTCGCGACACTCTCAGCGCGCCGCCCGGCGGCCGAGAGTTACAGAGCGCTGCTCCTAGCCCCTCGGGTGCAGGTGAATAAGGCGAGAGGACCGGCGAGTTTCACGACGGCCTTCCCGATTTTTCGCGGGAGTGGAGAATTTCGCTGAGAGCGGGGAAAACATGAGGTGGGGGGGGGGGGGGGGGGGGGGGAAGAGACAGAGGTAGGATATAGGGGATGGTCAAGGAACAGAGTGCAGTGGTAAAATGCTGCCTGGGGTCAAGAGTTTCAAGACTGTGCGAGGAAGAGTCAGTGGTGTCTGAGCTGCAGCTGAGGACATTCTATCAGGGGCAGATTGAACAGACTGTCCTGGGGCTGAAGCCTCTCTGGGAGGGGCATATTAAAGAGACTGTCCTGGGGCTGAAGCCTCTCTGGGAGGGACATATTGAAGACACTGTCCTGGGGCTGAAGCCATGCTTTCAGGGACATATTGAAGAGACTGTCCTGGGGCTGTAGCCACACTGTCAGGGACATATTGAAGAGACTGTCCTGGGGCTGTAGCCATGCTTTCAGGGACATATTGAAGAGACTGTCCTGGGGCTGTAGCCATGCTTTCAGGGACATATTGAAGAGACTGTCCTGGGGCTGAAGCCATGCTTTCAGGGACATATTGAAGAGACTGTCCTGGGGCTGTAGCCACACTGTCAGGGACATATTGAAGAGACTGTCCTGGGGCTGTAGCCATGCTTTCAGGGACATATTGAAGAGACTGTCCTGGGGCTGTAGCCATGCTTTCAGGGACATATTGAAGAGACTGTCCTGGGGCTGTAGCCATGCTTTCAGGGACATATTGAAGAGACTGTCCTGGGGCTGTAGCCATGCTTTCAGGGACATATTGAAGAGACTGTCCTGGGGCTGTAGCCATGCTTTCAGGGACATATTGAAGAGACTGTCCTGGGGCTGTAGCCACACTGTCAGGGACATATTGAAGAGACTGTCCTGGGGCTGAAGCCACACTGTCAGGGACATATTGAAGAGACTGTCTTGAAGCAATGCGGGCCATGTTAGAGGGCTTTGCAAGGCATGCACATCTAGGTCTTGTGTGGGGAAAGACCTCTCTGGGCAGTGACAGTCATGCACAGTATGGTGTATAGGATGTGGTAGTCACCGAAGGAATTTGGTCCTGGAGGTTCTGGTCATGGTATTGAATGGCAGACTGCACAGTAAGGTTCGGGGGAAGATCACTGATCCTGTTAATTGGGACCTGAAAAGTCATGAGGCATAGGGGGGATATTGGATGGACTCATGGGGGCATCCCGAAGACTATGTGCCTTCGAGAAGGGGAGGGGATCATGTCAAGTCAGGGTATGGGGACATCAATATTAAAAGGTTGAAGGGGAGAACAAGAATATAATTTGAGCACTGATGGGATCAAGGGTAACAGGGAGAAACTGGATAGTGATAGGAAGAATGGAAATTAAGAGGCAGCGAGTATGGAGGATGGGAGGAACCTGGTCTTATGGATAAACTTTGCAGCACCATTTTTGATCTCACCTAAGAACGATGAATTTCAAAAACAAGCTAGGAAAAAAATTGATCGGGGGGCGGGGTCTCTAGGCGTGGGAGGTGTTCGGCACAGTAATCTTGATTGTAGGGGCACTGTGTAACTGTCTTCCTCAAACAATGGAGAGCATGGCTCAGCTGAGTGGAACACTCAATAGTCTCATACACAATGGTTGAGCTTGGCTCGTTTACTAATAGTGCACATTCAGTCAAGAATCCATTAAGTTTAGGTGCTGTGGTCAAACTGGCACCTGATCCTTACAGAGTTATGTCAGAATGGATGGAGAGTCAAACAATTAAGGAACATGACTGCTGCACAGATGCAGCATGGACCCTTCAAGCCTCCATGTTCCCAGTGCACTGGCCATGGCATTCAAGGCACCATGCTTGTAGCCATGACATAAGAGCAAGGATTGAGTATTGATAGTTATTGTCAAGGTCACTGGAGGGCAACCACAAGAAATCAGATTGTGTATCCTTGGACTTGGGTCTTTTGACTCGTTGCAAATGGGCAGTCATCTCGGAGGGGAGAGGTAATCCACATTGTCCTCCAGATGATCTCATCCCGCAATAGGGTGGCCTTGGTATGGTACGTACAGACCAAGGGCAAATCAAGTACTAGAGGCTTCTTTCCAGATTTGCAAATGGAGGGGGAGTGGGGATGGGGGAAAAGACCATTCAACAGGAATTCCCATTGATTGTTCAATTGTATCTGTTCATAGATATGTGGAGGAGTGGCGAAAGAGGCTGCAAGCAACGCTGCCTTCTTGTTTGGCATAGCTCAGGGAAGACCATAGCCAAGAGGAACTGGAAGCCCCGAGGCCCCAGGAGATCCCAGATTCTGATGAGGAGGGAACTAATCCAAAAAGATATTTGCCACAACCAAGATCTATAGACAATGCTGCGCATACGTGGAGTTTAGCGAAAGACAGTGCCGCAGGTGCCTTCGCTTGTCTAGGGATGCGGTAGCTCACAGTTGCCATATTCTCCATGAGGAATTAACAGGGCATGGTTTTATGAGCATTCAATGCCAGTTGCTCTGAATATTTTTGCCAGTAGGTCCTTCCAGGGTCCACTGGAGACCTTTGCAAGATTTCACAATTGATGGCACACAAATGCATAAGGGAGGGGATATGTGTCCTTTTAAGTAAAGCTCACCAGTGCGTGTAATTCTGCATGGATGACGCAAGCCAGACTGCCAATGCTGTGGGATTCATTGCGATCTCAGGCTTCCTGCAAGTGCAGCGCACCATCACGTGGCTCTGAGAACTCCCTGGCAAAAGCCAGTGAGATTAATTCATAGAAAAGGCTTTCACTCTGAATGTCCAGCTTATTTGTTATCACAGAAAGCAGATCCAGCATCTTTGTGCAAGATATCCAGGGAGCTCACACTATTCAACTTGGTGTTTGGGAGCCGAGTGGCTCAGTCAATATTGACAAAACAGTCAATGATAATTTATTCGCTTAATAGATCCTGCTAAAAACTGACCATGAGCTGTGCTGAAGCAGCACTTTCATAGCATTACAGTCCTCGGCATTGTCCATCGAACAATGGCGAATCCTTTCTATTAATCTCAGTCACCAAGTACACAGTCATGCATTGACTTCCATATTGATTTGCATACTGTGCTCTTACAGAAAAATTCCATAAAGCACTGTCACGCAGCCAATCAGGAACAAAGCAAGATCCTCCTAGATAAGTAGATGTCTTCATCAGGATGAGCACACACCTCTGACATGACACCCATTTCCATCTAGCAAATGTTTCAAATGTCACCGAGTGGAATTGACTTCCATCACTCAGTTTCAGAGGACCATAGAATTCCTACAGCGCAGAACGAGGCCACTTGGCCCATCGAGTCTGCACCCTACCTGAACGAACACCCTACCTAGGCCCACTCCCAATCCCTGTAACCTAACCCCATCTTATCTACACATAATTGGACATTAAGGAGCAATTTAGCGTGGCCAATCCACCTAATCTGCACATCTTTGGACTGTGGGAGGAAACCAGAGCACCCTGAGGGAACCCACGCAGACAAGGGGAAAAAGTGCAAACTCCACACAATCACCCAAGGTCGGAATTGAACTCAGGTCCCTGGCACTGTGAGGCAGCAGTGCTAACTACAGGCCACCGTGCCACCCTTGCATGGGAGGAGTGGAACTATAAGAAAGGAATAACGTTCAGCCTTAAAAATGTTTCTGCATGATGGAGTCGGGTTAGAATGTCTAAATCCTCGCTGGTTCATGGTGGGGTTCATAGAGGTGGGGTGGGGCCCTGTCTTTAGTGGCACAGTTGCTTTTGAGTGGGCTCCCGCCCTGGCTGTGCGGTCTGAATCGACAGATAATGGCTGCCAACCAAGATGCTGTTCTGGCTGAAGATTCCGGCTCTGAGGTGCAGGTCGTCAACGCCCAATTCCAAGAGTTGAGGGGTGTCTTTATGGAGGCAATGAAGACGCATGAGGAGGTTCTTGCATTAGAGAAATTCAATGGAGCACATTTAATCCTGGGGTTGGTGTGGCCTTCCAAACACTGGTCCTGTGTTGCCCTTTTCCGGATGTTGGCTTTGAGCATTTGGGGTGGTCAAGCCAGTCAAGTCACTACACCCCCCTCCCACCTCCCGAGCCTAGATTGTTGACCACTTGGGTTCTGATGAGACCGTCAGGTGGAAGTAATGGTGTCCTGTGCTTCGATCGTTGGAATCCTCGAGCGTACTAAAGAGTGCTCATTGATCCTGAAGCTGCTGCATCCTTGATTTTGCTTTTCTTTGTGCTCCTGTAAAGAAGTCTTTATTCTGAGGACTGCCTTGCATTTCTGCATCTCGGTTGTTATCCTGGACTTTGCTCACTGTTGGCCACGTTGTTGTCTGCTTGAAGTTGTGATTTGTTTCCATTTACAGAGAAGTGAATAATGTTGGCGTGATGGCCTGCACAGTCGATTATCCTGATTTATCAACTTTATATCAAATGTTGAATGTGGGATTTGTGGACAGTCTTTATCCTGAATCTTTTTGGGCCATATACTGTCTGACAATCCTAATGGTGGAGGGAAACCCCCCCCCCACACACTTTTTTCTTTTAATTTGGATTAAAGTAGACGCGTTTTTTTCTCTGATGTAGCATAGCCCTTTTTTCCCCTGAGTGATCCGGAGTGATCCTGGTCATCGGGGTGGATTCCCTGGTGCTGGGGAGAGATGGGCTCACCTTTCCTCCCAGGGCACTCTTCCTCCCCCCCCCCCCCCCACTACTTTTGCAGGATGTCCAAACGCCCCCCTCTTCTCCAGGCCAGGGTCCCCCCTACTTCCCGCTGGGATCTGATGAGATCCTTCTTAACCTCTGGCCTTTTGCATTGTGGTTATCAGTGTAATTCTCCCTTAGCTCCCGGTTTCCCGTGTATTTTATTCCTCCATTATCTTCTTTGAAGCTATGGGTATGATGCAACTCTGTGTTCTTGGGATCGCTTTTCCATGAAGGGAACATGTTGGGAACTCATCCAGTCTTATTTGTTCCTATGTTTGTAATGACTTCTGTTCTGTGCTGTACCTGTTTGCATTGATACGCATTGATTTTTTTTCTCTTTATTACTTTGTTTTGATGCAATAATTGTTAAAACTTGAAAACTTCAATAAAAATAGATTTTAAAATATATTTGTTGCCTTGTATTGAAAGTTCCCGGATGTAATTTTTAAGATAAGACAAGATAATGATCAATTTTACATGATTACAACATTCCAAAGGAGGCTACAGTAAAATATTTACTGATCAAGCCAGATAGTTTAATTACATCTATTAAGCTCATTGTGTGTTATATACCTGGACATATATAATGTTACCTTTTATTGCTGCATTAATTAAGTAAACACGTCCACATGAACTATCTGGTAAAGATCTTTGCTGCACTAGCTTTAGGCATTTCCATTTTTGGAAACTGAGCACAAATTGGTCCCAGCTCTTCACCTTCACTAACAGTTATTAAGAATCATAATTAAACTGAAGCTTGTGTATTCTGAATACAGCTTTTAGCGGTCTTCAAACTGACCATAGAACATTCAATGCACAAATAAAATTTTAACACAGGGTGGGATTCTCCGTCGGCTGATGCCGGAATTGGGAAATGCAATTGGGCGGAGAATCGATTTTGACGTCAAAATTGTGGCAGGTACCGGTTTCACGCCAAATCGTAATTCTCCGTTGCCTCGGCAGTGGCGTCAATGCGTTCTACAACACACGTACACTTGGCATATCATTCGCGGACCTGACCCGGTATTCTCTGGGCCTCCACGGTGCTCCACCTCCACTGGGGAGAATTCCTGATGGCAAAGTTCACTTGTTCTTTTAAAAATCATGAAACTGACGCCATAGCTGCTGAGAGGGGGGCGGGGGGTATAGAAAAAGTGTCCAATGTTGTCATAGTTTGCTGAGTCGTGCCGCTGGCCGGAGGGCCTCTGCCAGGGCCGGGGGGAGTAGCAGGGATGGCCAGGAGGTGGGACGGGCACAGAACACCATTGCCGCGGCCTGCAAGACTGCCATGCAACTGCGCACTCTGCTGACAGCCCACTGTGACCATAGGGCCAGGGGTCACATAGGTGTCCCCCAGGCCACCCCCCGGGCGCCCCCTGGACCCAGCTGGCCTATCAGCTGTATGGGCTCGCTTCAACCAGTGCCATCTACTTGGCTGGGATGAGTGTGTGTGGGGAGCGCAATGTGTATATGCAGCTTGTCAGCCTCCCGAGTGTCAATCACGGACCCAGCGAATCCCACACCATTTCTCATTGGAATCGATTGTGTTCCACTTGCCGCCGGTTCTAGCCCCTCCACGATCGCTGAATCAGTGCAGGTGTGGCACCAATATTCCTGTCGTGGAAGTCCACGAATCCTGCCCAGGCGCCAACACTTCATCTCAGGAACGGAGAATCCAGCTCTGAATGCCTGTGGATGCTTAGTTGCAACTTGTCTTATTCTATCGTCATGTGAATGTCCCTTTAAGAAAAGTGTGCTTTACCAAATGGCTGTAGTGATGTCATCATGTGGGTGGAGCTGGAAGCTCTTTTTGGCCCTGCATTTTAATTTCGCTTTCAGCTGGAGAGCTTCATTCAAACCAAGCAGATGTATACTGGTGTCTCTCTGTATGTTAAACAAGGTGTTTAGATCACTTGATAATTTAAAAGTGATAACTGCTCTCTGTAGAGAATTCAAACCTGTCTTTGATAAAAAAGTGTTTTGGCTTATGGATGTTGTTAGGAAAGTTACTAAGGGTTACCTATAGAGTACTGCATCTTTTGGGGGCGTTATCAGTGTTGGTAGTTGGTAAGATGTTTACTGTGGGTTTATAAAATGTAAACTGGATTCATAGAATAAACATTGTTTTGTTTAAAAATACTTCTAGTTCTCTGTTACATCACATATGTAAAGTGGGCCCTTGAGCTCCCCATAACCAAAATCTATTTAAAGTTGTGGGTCAGGTGAACACCATGATATTCTCTAAACCCTGGCCCATAATACTATTGTTTTCAATATTGAGTAATGTCCATCACTAAAAGTATTGCAGTAGAGTAGTAAAAATTATGCTCAACAGAACTAAGATTTAAAACAGGCATTGCGGCTGCAGCAATGTAGCGCATCACTTCACAGTTAAGAAATACAAAGTTTAGCATTGCTGCCTCAAGGCGCCAAGGTCCTAGGTTCGATCCCGGCTCTGGGTCACTGTCTGTGTGGAGTTTGCACATTCGCCCCGTGTTTGCGTGGGTTTCACCCCCACAACACAAAGATGTGCAGGGTAGGTGGTTTGGCCACGCTAAATTGGCCCTTGATTGGAAAAATAATAATTGGGTACTCTAAATGTATTTACAAAAAAAGAAATACAAACTTATTTTTCCATTTTTCCCCATCTCTTTTGTAAATGGTATAATGGGGGGTGGGCAGGTGGTCGTGTGGGGGGGGGGGGGGGACACATTGCAGTTCTACATGCACGAACATTCCTCCAAGTATTCTTCATATTCGAGCTAAATGATGAATGTTCATTGATTATTGTCAAGCCCAGTCTGTCTATCCTCAAGTGATGCCTGTACAAAAGATCGCTCCAAAATAAAACAGCAATGACAAACTGGAACTGCAGTCAATTCATCCTTGCCCTAATCCAAGGTCAACTTTAGCACTCCCACCATCATCCCATTTAAGAGCAGAAACATAGTACTGGTTTGGGATCAAATCTTTGGACCTTTCTGGTCTGCACAGCTCAAAAACATACCAAATATCTTCTTTGTCAATTAAGGAAGGTCATCAATTTGAACAAGTAGTGAATTTTGAGGGGAGTCTGGCAGAATAAGACTTCACAATGGACTGCCAACGTGCAGGCTTTTGTGCTTGTGAATTGGACTTCCAAAAATTATTCTGACTACTTCAGTAACTTTCATTTATCATTCGTGGGATCGTTGCTGGCAAGTTCAGCATTTATTGCCCATTCCTTGAGAAAGTAGTAATGAGCATTTCCATTTCACGTTGGAGGATCATGGTTTAATAGGAGCTGAAGTTTTGTTCTTTTGTTGCTGCATTATCTTATCTTGAAGGTCACAATGTAGTCTGTATATATAAAGAACAACTAAAGGTGGTTATGCGGGAGCAGACAATCTGGGGCAGTGATTTCTCCAGGACCATTAATCCTGTCTGGATAAGCAGTGGCAGAACGTGGCACTTCAATGGATGATCAGGCCATCTCTTGGAATTTGATTCCACTGTTCTACTCATGATATAAACAAATCATTGGTACACTACATTAAGTCCACAGCAGTTCATCACAATAAATCAAATCAAACATTTTATATCCTTTTGAAGTTTGATTGAAAGTGCAACTTCAAGATTTGTGATCCAGAAAATGTAGAAATACAGATTTGCTTTTAGAGCTCTTGAGGCAGCAACAATATCTTTGTGTCAGTGAGGCTATAATTAATGTTTTTAAAATGGTTATTTTTCATTATTTTTTTTTTGCATCCAACTATGATCGTGAAGGAAGTTTTGTGATGTGAACTCGTGCCCACTGGAAACCAGAATTAGACTGCCAGAACTTATTTCACTTAGTAGCTTGAACAGCCATTGGAGAGCAGTAGATTTTAAGCCCATCTGTCTTGGTCTGGTTTAAAGCCAGATCCCGGAGGTAAATGAGTAGTACTCTAAGAGCATGTTACCCACTGCCCTGGAGACTCGTTTTAGTTCAATGTCAACTTGGTATAACTACTCACTTTGAGATGCCTATTTCCAGCCATGTAAGTGAAAATAAAAACAGGAGCCAAGTTATTCTCATATTGCATTTCAAGAAAATGCTTTCACTTTGTTGTAATTCTATCTGTGCGAGCAAAGCTGGTAAGACAGTTGCCAGATCGCTGGTTGATGCTGCTACTGTTATCTAGGACACATTGAATCTAGTCAATATTTATATCTTCCAATGTTACGTTTGGGTTTGCAAGACTTAGAGGGCCGATCAAGCACTTGCCAATCATAACAAAACTGGTCAAAAGCTGAACTGCTGATCGATTACTGGATCTACCAGCCACCAGAAAACCCTATCGCCACCATCCTGATGTTACATCTGGGGCTAGTTTAGCTCAGTTGGCTGAACAAGTGGTTTTGTGATGCAGAGCGAGGCCAACAGCGCGGGTTCAATTCCCATGCCAGCTGAAGTTACTTATGAAGGTCCTGCCTTCTCAGCCTTGCCTCGCACATGAGGTGCAGTGAACGTCAGGTTACATCGCCACCAGTCAGCTCTCCCATTCAAAGGGGAAAGCAGACTATGGTCATCTGAGACTGTGGCCACTTAACTTTACTTTTAAATTTACATCTCTCTTTCATCATGCTCTTCAAAAACAATATTGCCTAAATCTTCGAAAGAAGGATGGTTAAAATATTTATCTGCTTTACGCAAAGAGTGGCTAGCATACAGGATGTACACCACCCCCACCCGGTCGCACCCCCCAACCAACACCAAAAGAAAGGAAGTAGGGGCCAATTGAAATGGCAAATTCAAGAGAGGGTTAGACAAGTGTCAAGAACAAAATCTTATATGAGGAGCCTGAGAGATATTGTGGAATATGATATTTCCTAAATATTGGAACTGGTCAAACAAGATCACAATGGGGTTTTTGGCTCCCGTACATTCCTGCATACCAAGTAGGAAAAAAATATATAATGGTATTAAACAAAGAGATTCAGCATCTGGACATTACTAAACAAAATAATGTCCATTTTACGACAATTAACTTCAGCACCCTTTTAATGCCAGAGTCCCTTTCTACTGAGATATTTGAACAGTCTGGATCAGTGGTAAGCATCATAATCTGTATTTTCTTTAAGGCTAGCATTAAAGTATACTGTTGGGCCATGAAGTTGGGGCTCTACTTTGTAATTGGGTATGCTGTAACCACCCAACCTATTAAATAACAGCAAAAGTTACACAGCCCAATAACATGAATGAATTGAATGAAGTGAGTTGACAAACCAGCTAAAACAAAATGATTTTAACAAGTCTATGCTGCTCCAATTAGCTCTTTCATTCTCTAGTGATCCCAGCACAGAACTGAGGGCATATATAATCATGCTTTAGATGTCTCATCTTTCACGGTTTTCCATTCATTCATTTTTAAGGAATAACAAATTGTCAGGTGCATACCCCACAGCACCTCCTCCCATGCAGGAAGCCCTGAAGGTGAAAATTTACTTGGGTGTAAGGTGGGCTGTGCAAAGAATGGGGGGGGGGGGGGGTAAGGACTCATGATGGCAGGCAGAGAGACAATAGGTAGATGAAGATGATGAACATTGGAAGGCAGAGGGAACACCAAGGGGAGGGAAGCTGGGCCCTGACACGATTGCATGAAAAGCTCACAAACAAGGGGGTCAAAGAGATACCACATCATTCCCTGGAAGGGGAATGGATGAAGACTCCAGGTGCAGTGGGCAGAGGTCCAAGTAGGGCATAAGCACCTCGCAGATGCTGGGTGTTGGATCCTGCCATTGTGGCCAGCGGGAAAGACGCTGCTCGAGCTGCCTGCCACCGCACTTAGTCTCAAAATGAAAGAATTCTGCCCCAATTGACAGAAGCAACATTTTCTCGATTAGGTTCACCTTTAATGCAGTGAAAAGTAAGTTGACAATTGATATGATTGAAAGCCAATGAAAAATCAGAACAAAATTCAACTTGAGAACTTCGGTACATCTATTCAAAGAATTATCTCCCACGGAGTAGACACAAAGCCAAATCTACTCCTTGGAGAGAATCGGTCATTTTTCACTTAATTATCTTCCACCTGGCTACAGAGCTTTTACTTTGAAGAACACATTAAGCCACCAAATGTGAAGGAATAGGTATGGCCAGGATCCCACCTCTGCAAAGAGAAAAATTGCCACCTTCTCTTTTCAAATTTTATTGGGCACACATTGAAAATGCACAACTTAGGATTGCACTATTTTTCCCTCAACTCTGTTTGAAGCAAAGCAGTGAAAATTGGGAGTGAGTGGTTATAACCAGCTATGACCCTAAACCAGAGCGTTTCTGTGTCGGCCAATTGATGCTGATCCTAAGAATGACATAAATTCAAATTGAAGACTTGGACTACTTTGAATTAAGAGACGGTGGTTATTCTGTGTGGAGATGGCAACACTGCATGTTATCCACAGTTCAGTGGTAACATTCTCATCTTTGTATCGAATTCGAAGGACTTGAGCACAATAACGTACATTGATTCCCCAGGGGAGTGATAAACTTTCAGGAATGTTGTGGAGGCAAAGAGGACCTTGGCCACTGGTTGGAGTGCCAGGGAGAAACCCATGTCTACTCTTTTAAGGAAGGCCTGCCACATTAAGTGCCAATCAGGCACTTGACAGGCCAGCAGCAGGCCTTCCCCCGGCATCAATGATTCTGGGGATGGAAGTTCTGCCCACCGTCATTGGTTTGCTTGCCATGCTCCTCTCCCGGTGAAGCCCCTGCCTGCTGCTGGGTTAATATCAGTGGCTGGATGAGGCCCATAAGAGTGCATTCCTTGCCTACTTAATGGCCTCAATTAGGGGCAAGGTAGGAAGGCCCTTAAGAATCACAGAGTCCCTACAGTGCAGCAGGAGGCCATTCAGCCCATCGAGTCTTGACCCATCTAAAGACAACACTACCTAGGCCCAGTAACCCTGCCAAACCTTTGACATTTGGGGCCAATTTAGTATGGCCGATCCACTTAACCAGCGCATCTTTCAGTGCACAAGTAATGCCACAGACTTAATCGGGGCAGAGGCAAGAAGGCGGAGGTGTCCCCACCTGCAATCCTCCCTCCCAATTAAATGCCCCCTCAACCACCAAACTCACCACGGGGAAGACACAAGATTCTGCCCACTGTCTTTCAGATAAGACTTGAAACCAAGGCCCTGTTTGACTCCTCAAATAGATGTAAAAAGATCCCTCATCGCTATTTTGAAGAAAAACATTGGCATTTCCCTTGTGTCTTGACCAATATATCTCTCTCAATCGGCATTACTAACACAGGCGCACCAATTATGATCGTATTGCTGTTTGTAGGTATTAGCTGTGTGCAAACTGGCTGCTGGGCTTCCGAGATCTTCCAGAGACTACACTTCCAAAAAGTATAAAGGGAGGGAGGTGAAAAGTGCTAATAAAGGCAATGTTTTGTTGTTGTTTTAATCAATAGTAGATCACCCAAACATGTATGATGTTAAGACTTGAATTCATGCCAACCTGATCAATCGGCAGCTCCACCTGTGTTTGATTATCTTCTTGGATTTCTACTGCGTCCATGGTTTCTGTCCTTTCCTCAAAAGCTTTAAACACGCAGTCTTCTGGAAGGGGGGGGGGAAATGAAAGAAATAAAATGAAAATGGCATTAAACTGGTGCTCGAGAGTGGACAATGATACAACAGTGGCTACCTGTGGTGTAAGGCAAGAACTGCAACCTCAGCTCCAGTAATACCAAAAACAATCCTACACAAAAACATGACTTGAGTAAGTGATCACCAGTCTGCCGATGTTTGAAGTTATGCAAAATTTATGTAAAAGAAAACATTTTATTAAGAAGTGCTTGAGCTGGAGACAAATGTGTAAAATTCCAGTTGCCTTACTCAGACTTTTATCTTACAGAAAGTACTCAATTGTCAGTTATTAACAGGAGGTTTTATGGGACAGAGAGGGTGGAATTTCTCTGAAAATATCAAACTGGCCCAACCAGTAATGGTCATAGCACCAGGCTGATATCACCATTTGGTATGATTTCTGAGTGCGTACATCAAAAATCATGGACAATTTTAGTAGCCATTAGAAGACAATCCCTTTAACTGTGATTGTTAAATCCCCAAGCAGAAGCCCGGATAACTCAGTCGGTAGAGCATCAGACTTTTAATCTGAGGGTCCAGGGTTCAAGTCCCTGTTCGGGCGATTACTTTAGGGCAGCACGGTGGCATTGTGGATAGCACAATCGCTTCACAGCTCCAGGGTCCCAGGTTCGATTCCGGCTTGGGTCACTGTCTGTGCGGAGTCTGGACATCCTTCCCGTGTGTGCGTGGGTTTCCTCCGGGTGCTCTGGTTTCCTCCCACAGTCCAAAGATGTGCAGGTTAGGTGGATTGGCCATGATAAATTGCCCTTAGTGTCCAAAATTGCCCTTAGTGTTGGGTGGGGTTGCTGGGTTGTGGGGATAGGGTGGAGGTGTTGACCTTGGGTAGGGGGCAGGGTGCTCTTTCCAAGAGCCGGTGCAGACTCGATGGGCCGAATGGCCTCCTTCTGCACTGTAAATTCTATGATCAATTCTATGAACACACATGGATACTACAAATAAACTGCTGATCTCTCAAAACGCTTGGAACAAAACAGTGGGGCTCAGAAGAATTTCAAATGGAGTGGCTGAGGTCAGTTTCTGCTGGCAGCCTTTGGTGTATCAAGGGTTTTATGAAAAACCTTGCATAATTTGGTCTTTAAACAAATGAAAACAAACCAAATGCACGTTGCTGCCATTTCCCCAAGCAGTACGGGCTTTTCAATTTGCTGCCTTAGGAGCCTGAAAGGCTTGTTTAAATGAAACCTGATCACGGAAAGCCTTGTTCCTGGCTGGGGGGGAAAGAGGAAAACATTCCTTAAACAAAATAGCTCAACGGAATGACAGGTCATCGTGATATCAAGGACTCTTGGACCACAATCTCATCTGGCTGAAAATGATGCTGGACTGCAGGGGAAATGGACATCTTCCAGGAAAAATTAAAAAACTGATACCAACAAAATAGTTGAAGTCTCCTTCAACTCAGCTGGGAGAGGAATCGCATCAGCATGTTCATTTTTTTCATTGATCCATGAGACAGGAGCATCGTTGGCAAACCAGCCTTTATTGCCGATCCCTAGCTGCCCTCTTAAACCACTGGAGAACATGTGGTGTAGGTACATCCAGAGTGCTGTTAGGGAGCGGGTTTCTGCATGTTGATGCAGCGACAATCTAGTTCCATGTCAGGATGGTGTGTGACTTGAAGAGGAACTTGTAGGTGATAGTGTTCCCATTCCTCTGGAGGTCTTGTCCTACTAGGTGGTAGAGGTCATTGGTTTGGAATGTGCTGTTGAAGGATCCTTAGAGACTTGCTGCAGCACAACATGTATATGGTACATGCTGCTGCCACTGTGCACTGGTGGTGGAGGGAATAAATGTTTGAGGTGGTAGATGTGTCGTTGATCTAGCAGATTGCTTTGTCTTGGATGGTGTTGAGCTTTGAATGTTGTTGGAGCCGTGCCCAACCAGTCGAGTGGAGAGTATGCCATTACAAACCTGCCTTGTGCCTTTCAGTTGGTGGTCAAGCTTTCAGAAGTCAGAAGTCAGGAGGCGGGTTACTCATTACAGAATTCCCAGGCTCTGACCTGCTCTTGTAGCTGCTGCATTTATATGGCTCGTCCAAGTCAGCTTCTGGCCAATGGTAATGCCCAGGCTGTTGATAGTGGAGGATTCAGTAATGATAATGCCATTAAATGTCAAGGGAGGATGGTTCACATTTTCTCTTGTTGGAGATGGTCATTGCCTGGCACTTGCGGTATACAAATGTTACTTGCCACTTATCAACCCAAACCTGAATGTTATCCAAGTCTTGCTGCATGCAGGCATAGACTCTTTCAGTATCTGAGGAGTTGCGAATGGAACTAAACACTGTACAACTATCAACAAATATTCCCATTTTTGACTTACGATGGAGGGAAGGTCAATGAAGATGGTTGGGCTGAGAACCCCATCTTGAGAAATTCCTGCAGTGATGTCCTGAACCACCAACAACCACAACCATCTTTGTTTGCGTTAGGTATGACTCCAACCAATGGAGGAATTCCACTCCTGATTCCCATTGATTTCAATTTTGTTGAGGCTTCTTAATGCCACATTTAGTCAAATGCTACAGGGATGTCATGGGAGCACAGACTTCAATCATTTATACCTTCTCCTTGCCTGTTTTCTTCACCCTCCCTGCTTTCTTCACAGAATCGCCCCTAAACTTACAGACTCCAGAAGTGATTGAAGCTTTGCTGGTGGGCAGCTTCACAAGCTATTTACTTTTTATTTTTTCATTCATGGTACGTGCTGGTCCCTGGCTAGGCCAGCATTCACTGCCCATACCCAACTGCCCTTGAACTGAGAGGCTTGCTAGATCATTTCAGAGGGCATTTAAGAGTCAACCAAATTTCCGTGGGTCTGGTATCACATGTAGGCCAGACCAGGCAAGGATGGCAGATTTCCTTCCCTAAATGGCATTAGTGAACCGGGTGGGTTTTTATGACAATCGACAATGGTTTCATGGTCACCATTAGACTTTTAATTCCAGATTTTTACTGAATTCAAATTCCACCATCTGGGATTCGAACCCAGGTCCCCAGAGCATTACCCAGGGTAGCTGGATTACTCGTCGAATGACAATACCACTAATCAGCCACCTCCCCCAACTTAGATTCCCTCTTATACATCACCCAAGCATATATTCTTTACTAGAGTTTTAATGAGGATTACTAGAAAGCTAATTAGCCAAGGGAAAGATTACAGCCAATTACAATTCGGCCTCCACCAACAACTGTGTGTGTGGTGCTTCCAGTTTGCGTTGCTGGGTAGTGATCGGGAATGGGAGCCCGAGACAAATCTCCCCACCCTACTCCAGGGAAGATGCTGTGTCTTTTGCTGGCTGTGAAACAAACAATCCAAGCATCATAACACCTGGTCTGTCCATGTACACAACGTCCTTGAGATCATATTGCTTGCTTTAATTCCCTTTGACGTGAAAATGTGTTGACCCAACACATAAGAAACAAAAATGCTGATTGCTAAATGTACCATAATGCGGCATTGATCTCACCCACCATTGTTAACTGTGTACATGCATGTTGAGTTATGTTCAACAAATGTTTCTACAAATTAAGCGAAACAGAGGTATTGATTGTGAGACCGAAGAGGTTAAGTGCTGAATGTCCTTCTGGATTCCTGTACCACTCAGATAAAAGGTTGACTTGTTGAGAGGTGGAACATATACAAGATTCTGGTGCTGTTTTTTTTTAAACAATGCTGAATTTACTAAGCCAGGACAGATAATTTGTTTAATAAACCCAAAGTAAGTTGTATATTCCATTTGAAGACATTCTGATCGAAGGAATTTAGCGCTTTAAAACACATTAGTAATATTAGTCTGTGTCCACTTGGTTTGCGGGGGGAACATGCATCACTTTCATGCAAAGCTGAAGACTAAGTCCACTGAGCAGATTACTGAAAATAAGGTAATAGAGAGGACAAAAGACAGGAAAGATAGCCTGCTGTTAGGGAACAAAATGCACTGGTGTGAACTGGTAACAAACCATTGAGAGATGTGACACTGTGAATGAAAAAAAACAAACTGTTACACAGGGGATTGAACCTGAAATCTTCCTTGTCTGTATAGGTCAAGTACTCAATGAATAAAATCACTAAAAGATCGGTGGTGCTACTAAAGCAATACTAAAATACAGAAGTGGTTAAATATTCATAAGGCACAAGGCCCAAGTGGAAGGCATCCAAGTGTTCTTAAAGAAATCAGGATAAATTGTAGAGGGTTGCAGCAGAGATTTTTCACCGCTCATTATGCACGGAATGATGCTGTAAGACTAGAAAATTGTTAATGTTGTTCCAATATTTTAACCTTTGAACTTCCATCAAATTGATGAAAACTCTTGCCTACCAAGGTCCAAAATGTTCATTTGTTTTCACGCTCATGCATTCTGTTACTGAAAAATATTTCCGAAAAGATTTGCCTTGATAAAGCATCTTTCACAGCCCAGGATGTGGTACTTCATGGCTAATGAAGTATATATGTTTGAAGTGGAGTTACTGCTTTAATGCAGAAATGTGGGCAGTCAGTCTGCACACAGAATGCTTACACAAACAATGGGATAATGACCATGTCATCTGTTTTTAGTTGTTGGTTTAAGGGATAAATATTGACCAGCACCCCAATCTTCTTCAAAATCGAGTCACAGGGTCTTTTACATCCAACCTTTGAGGGGAGGTGGGACCTCCATTTACCAGCTGGAACTTTCCGGCCATTCACGCTGGCGAGATCTTCCAGTCCCCCCACTGACAGTGCACTCCTGCCACGGGTTTGCCGGTGTCGAAGGATGCATTCAACGGGAAACCCTGTCAACAACAGTGGAACGAGAAGATCCTGTTAACGGCCAATGGTGGGCCCCCTCTCTCGTGGCGGGTTGAGTGGTAAATCCCACCCACTATCTAATTTGAAAGATTTGGGGGTGGGGGGGTGAGATGTGCGGGAATTGCCCATAGTGTCCTAAAAAGTAAGGTTAGAGGGGGGGGGGGGGGGTTGTTGGGTTGCGGAGATAGGGTGGATACGTGAGTTTGAGTAGGGTGATCATTGCTCGGCACAACATCGAGGGCCGAAGGGCCTGTTCTGTGCTGTACTGTTCTATGTTCTATGTTCTAAGGTGGCTACCACAGGAGAACTGTTCTTTTTCTCTTGGCACTGCGGGTTGTTTACTCCCTGGAAACTCATGAAAATTAACAGGGTAGAGTTCTCTCTCTGCTGAGATGCCCAGAGAAAACAAAGCCAAGATGATTTTGATCAGAAACCCATCAACGGTGCTGGAAGCCTCTCGAGCTCAACAGGAGGTAAGATGGCGGTACAGCTCTTCCTCTCCGTCCACTTCACTAACTGCCAAGGCTGTCACTAGTATTTTGGCGAAGGAGTTCCAGAAACACTGCCAAAATATAGAACATACAGTGCCGAAGGAGGCCATTCGACCCATTGAATCTGCATCGACCCACTCAAGCCCTCACTTCCACCCTATCCCCGTAACCCAAAACACCGCTTGACGTTTTTGGACACGAAGGGCAATTTAGCATGGCCAATTCACTAACCAGCACGTCTTCGGACTGTGGGAGGAAACCGGAGCACCCGGAGGAAACCCACGCAGACACGGGGAGAACGTGCAGACTCCACACAGACAGTCACCCAGCGGGGAATCGAACCTGGGACCCTGGTGCTGTGAAGCCACAGTGCTAGCCACTGTGCTACCGTTTCGGTGGACCTTAAAAGGTCAATTGATGAGGCTTTGGCCCCATTCATAGAATCATAGAATCTACAGCACGAAGACAGGCCTTTCGCCCAAACTGCTCCATGCCAACCATTCATGCAGTTCTGGAAAAATCTATAATACGTTCAAACTCCATGCAGTCACAATTAAGGGCACGGAGATCATGGTGATCGGATTGTCACTCTGGAGTCTGATCTGATTTCAGCGATTGAAACCAATAAATCGTTAAGAACCAAATTGAATGACCTGGAAAACAGGTCTGGGGGCAGAACATCTGGATTGTGGGGTTACCAGAGGGGATCGAGGGCATTCCCCCATGGAATATTTCTCAGACATGTTCCTCAAAATGGCGGGTGAAGGTGGATTTGCATCCCCGCCTGAATTAAACCGGACCCATTGATCACTTTGACCAAAGCCTCGTTCTAAAGATCCACCAAGATGCAGACTCTTTTGTTAAAAGGCACAAGTTGTGTGATATGTAATTTGGTTATGGCTCTGTTAATAGGAATTTTGTACTGTTTGTATTTCTTGATTTTCGTTGTTTTTGGGTTGATTGTGTTTATAGCGCCATTGATTAGATTTGATGTTCTTTAATACTTGGGGTTCTTTTATATTAATATATTGGGCGGGATTCTCCCATGCCGCACCGTATGGGAGAAGCGGCGTTCGCGCCATTTTTTCCAGCGGCGCCGGTCCTATGCTGGCAGGGGATTCTCCACGGAGCGGAGAATCGGCGCCATTTGCGCCGGTCGCAGGCCGTTGTCCGCGGCCGGGCCGCTGATTCTCCGGCCTTGATGGGCCGAGCGGCCGCACGGAAAGGGCAGAGTCCTGCCAGCGCCGTTCACACCTGCTCGCAGCCGGCAGCAACTCTGCGCGCAGGGACGGGAGGACGGCCAGTGGGGCGGGGAAAAGCGCTCCTTCACCAGGGGTGGGCCTCCGATGGGGTCTGGCCCGCGATTGGGGCCCACCGATCGGCGGGCCGGCCTCTCCAGCCCCGGCCCTATTTTATTACGCGGCCAGCCCCATAACCCCCGCGCCATGTTACATCAGGGCCAGCGCATTGAAGAAGTCCCCCGAGCATTCGCGGGTTGGCGCGGCCCGACTGCGCATGCGCAGGTTGGCGCGGCGCCCAGTTGCCGCCGGGTAGGTCGGCTGGAGTGGCGTGAGCTGCTCCAGCGCCGGGGGCCAGAAGCGGTAGTGCCTGCGCCCATTTCACGCCATCATGAAACGCGACGGCGTTCACGACGGCGCAAACACTCTGTCTCCATTTCGGAGATTCCCGCCCATTGTTTCCTTTCTCTTTTCAATGTTGTTGATTGGCGCGAGATTTAGTCACTAGTGGGGTGATGCAAGTTAAATGGGGCTTTGTTCTTTTAAATTTATTCTTCCCCAGTTGGGGGTCTCCCTGCTAACTAAGGGGTTAGTCAACAGCAGTGGTTTTAAGTTCACTGCAGCTTATTATTACAGCTTTTAAAAAATTAGCTTTGAGTTTTTGGTCGGTGTGGTTTTGTTAAATGTCGGTTTTAGCTTTTGGATAAGTCTTTGTTTGCCACAGTTTTATTTGCTTTTCGATGTGGTCACATTCAATGGCGATGGCGCTTTTGAGATGGGAAGGGGGAAGGGTGGGGTAGGGGTTGGGATCAGTTGCTGATGGTATCTGGCTTTCCTTTGTCCAGGCTTCTGACTAGGCTTAGTGACCATCTTGGGAGAATCTTTTTGCTTTATCTATTCAGTGTCGCTTGGTTGATTTCTCTTGGCGGGAAAATGGTTGATTGCAGAGTGAGGGGTGGTGGGAGACCTCCAATCCATTTGATAACATGGAATGCTAGAGGTTTTAATGGCCCAGTAGAATGGTCGAGGGAATTTGCCCATCTTAAGAGCTTAAACTCCGATGTTGTTTTCTTGCAGGAGACCCACTTACATTCCAGGGAACAAACTAGGTTGTGCGAGGAGTAGGTCGGGCAAGATTTTCATTCCGGTTTTGATGGCAGGGCCAAGGGTACGGCTATTTTAATTAGTCCAGTTTTCCTCCTCTCAGATTACAGCCGACCCCAGTGATCGATATGTTATTGTTTGTGGCTCCCTGTCGAACACCCGCTAGCCATGGTCAACGTTTATGCTCTGAACTGGAATGATGCAAATTTTATTAACTCCCTCCTGAACCTTGGGCGGAATTCTCCGCTCCCCACGCTGGGTGGGAGAATTGCGGGAGGGCTGGCAACTCACGACACGCCCCCCGGCGCCCCCTGCGATTCTCCCACCCCGCCGCTCGGAAGAATCGCCGGTCGCCGTTTTTCACGGCGACCGGCGATTCTCTGGCCCGGATGGGCCGAGCAGCCCGCCCTTCCCGACCGGTTCACGACGGTGGCAACCACACCTGGTCGCTGCCGTCGTGAACATGGGCGCCAAATGCTCGTTTGAAGCTTGTGGGGGGTGGAGAGGGGAGTGAGCACCACGGCCGTGCTTGGGAGGGGACTGGCCCGCGATCGGTGCCCACCGATCGTTGGGCCGGCGTCTCCGAGAGACGCACTCTTTCCCCTCCGCCGCCCCGCAAGATCAAGCCGCCACGTCTTGCGGGGCAACGGAGGGGAAGACGGCAACCGCGCATGCGTGGGTTGGAGCCATCAGCCGTCGTGACGTCAGCCGTCCATGCACGGGTTGGAGCCGGCCAACCTGCACATGCGCGGCTGACATCACATAGGCGCCGTCATCGCGTCATTCTCGGCGCGCTGCCCTGACGCAAGCGTCAAGGCCCGGCGGCCGAGATTTACGGAGCGTCGCTCCTAGCCCCCCCGGGTGGGGGTGAATTAGGTGCGAGGAGCGGCCTCCGAGGCCGTCGTGAAACTCGGCCGAGTTCACGGCGACCTTCCCGATTTTTCGCGGGAGCGGAGAATTCCGCACCTTGACTTACATCAGCGTACTTTAGGTGGACCTGAACTATGTTTTGGACCCGAGATTGGACCATTCCAAGCCTAAATATCTTGTTCCATCTGGGATGGCCAGGTTTGTGTCTTCTTTTATGACTCAGGTGGCGGGGGAGGGAGGACGGGGGTCCCTGACACTTTTTGCAAACAAACAATAGGGACGTCTCTTGTTTTTCCCACCACAGTTCCACCATGCATATTCCCATGTTGATTTTTTTCATTTTGGATAGGGTTCTCCTCCCTTTGGTGGTGGCGGCTGAGTAATCAGCAATTGTTGGGCGCGATTTAATGTGCAAAAAACAGAGTCCTGTTTCGGGCGTGTATAGCGGGTTCTTTCTTGGTGCCTGCAGCACCGAGAACGGCCCAGCTATCAAATGGGACTCTGTCGTTTTTTTTGGCCTCAATGGGCAACTGCCCTGCCAAGGCCGCACTTATCTCAGGCGTGATTGAATAGTCTTGTCACACTCGACTCAGTGACCTCTCGTGAGATTTACAATGCACGGGGTAGGAGGTGAGGGTTCATTGCATCAAAAACACATTTCTCAATGAAACCAAGGAAAACATTAGTGAGAGCCGGACCTAGATGGGATCCCATGGCTACACCATCTTGCACATACATGATGTCATTAAAACTGAACTCAACTGCATGAGTTGCTAAGTTCATAAGTTCAATGAAGACAGATCCAAAAAAACACCTAAATTGCCTTTGTCAATCAAAGTTGGCTTACCAACCAATCAGCGCTACTTTCTCCTGTATTACAAATTTCTGTGATAGTTTAAAATTTAGCATTCTTGTGTTTTTCCTGATGAGTGTGAGATGAAAAACTTTGGCAACATGTCTCTCTTTTCAGCAAAAAAAAATGCAATGTCAAAGCATAAAAGGTAATGAAGAATTGCCAATAGAATAGGAAACAAAGAGTTATTACCTGTTAGTAGCTGTCACCAGCAGAGACTTCCAACCAACCCCGCTGCTCAAAACAGTTACTTATAAATAATTATAGTTGTTCAAGGGAGTTAGTAGATGCTCCCAATTCCGATGCTATGAGAACTCTACCTTTGACCACTTGAACTTCAAACATATTAGTTTGGAAAAGAAACAGTCAAGAGGGACCTCATAAGTATGCAGGACCAACATAATTAAGTCTTACATCTACCATTCAATCAATATCGCACCTTGGAGGTGGCACATATCCGTTAAGCAAAAAGAAAAGTTGAAAAGTAAAAGATTCTTAACAATTAACTTTGATTGCCTAAATGTAATCAGCTGATAAACAGTTACATTTACAAAGCATTCATCACTAGCACAAGGCTGAGGGATCAAGTCCCTGTTATTCCCCCTAAATTGCAGTTCGTAAATGAGCGACAGAAGCAGAAACTGCTGGATACACTCAGTCAATAGGAGGAGCATGAACTGACAAGTTAATGTTTCAGGTGTCGACCCTTCATGATGAAACAGCAATTGCCGTAAATTGATTTTTCAAATCATTCAATTCCCTCTTCCTACTCCCAATTTCTTTTAGCTGCCAGGTTGATCCCTGAGTCAGCCAACTACACGCACAGCTAAAAAGACAAACTTATAAAAAATTTAAATAATCCACAAATAAATTTTCAATTTATCCAGAGAATTGGCCAGCTTCTGCCGGATGGGAAAGTTGAAAGCTTTCTTGTGAATTATTTAAATTACATTTTCGGGATGCCTACAAATAATTAAAAGTGTATAAAATTAACAAGTTTTGTGGTCGATACTGCGCGATTCAGTTCTATTCCTATCCCAGAGACCCCACCCTTTCCATGAAATAGTTGTCAATGCCAATACTTTCTGGGTTCAGCCTGTGCAATGTCAATGTCCTGCAATGTTCCCTTGGGCCCTCTCTAAATGCGAGGATGAGAACACTTTGGAACCTGTCAAAGCATATTTGGAAGCAATGTAAAGTGAATGAATGCAATAGAGAGATAGACTTTGAGGGGCTGAATGCGCCTTCTCTCATCCCCGACTGTTCTCAGGTTCCAATGGTTAAAAAAAAACTTTTCAAAATCTTCACACTAGCCGACCTCCCACAGCAGTGTCAGACAAAAATGAAAACTTTTGCACTTTTACTGCAATGGTAAATCTGCTTCAATATGCCACACTGAATGTCCACCTCCCTAAGTCTTTTGTTTTATTTCTTTCTTTCTTTATGACTCTCACTTTAGATTATGTTGTCGCTACAATCACAAAATTTAATTTTGATAGTGGCTATACTTTAGGAAATAGGAGTAGCTATTAGGCTCCTCGAGCCTGCTCTGCCACAGCTGATCCTCCATCTCAACGCCATACTCCTCCCCATACCTCTTGATGTCTTTAGTGTCGCAAAATCTATCTGTTTCCTTCTCTAACATATTGAATGGCCTGGCCTCCACAGTCTGCTGTGGTAGAGAATTCCACAGGTTCGCCATCCTCTGAATCAAGAGGTTTCTCATCATTTCAGTCCTAAATGGCCCACCTGAGACGTGACCCATTGTCCCCCAGCTAAGGGAACATCATTCCTGACCCAGTCTGTCCAGCCCTGTCAGAATTTTGTACGTTTCAATGAGATCCCTGCTCAACCCCAGTGAATACAGGCATAGTCTTGCAGCACTAGTGAGAATGAGATGACCCAATCCAGGATAAACGTCTCAAAGAGGGATGGGGAGAATGGCCCCCACAGGAGCCCATACCTGCCCAGAATCTTCAGGGGCAATTCGTCAACTTTAACCTCAGCAGTGTGTTTCCCCTTCATCAAAGAGGAACTTACTAAGACCAGTCATCTGTTGTGATTTGACCTGCAGCCTCAGGGCAGAGACAGAAGGCATCGCCAGTGGCTGTGCAGGTGACTTTGCCCACGAACATTTATACATAGAACATAGAACATAGAACAGTACAGCACAGAACAGGCCCTTCGGCCCTCGATGTTGTGCCGAGCAATGATCACCCTACTTAAACCCACGTAACCCGTATACCGGTAACCCAACAATCCCCCCATTAACCTTACACTACGGGCAATTTAGCATGGCCAATCCACCTAACCCGCACATCTTTGGACTGTGGGAGGAAACCGGAGCACCCGGAGGAAACCCACGCACACACGGGGAGGACGTGCAGACTCCACACAGACAGTGACCCAGCCGGGAATCGAACCTGGGACCCTGGAGCTGTGAAGCATTGATGCTAACCACCATGCTACCGTGAGGCCCCATTATACATTTGGCTCCTTCCAGCAGCCAACATTTGCTTCATTTCCCAGTTTGCCGTCCATTGTTGCATAAGGGAGGATATCACTGAGGCTCTGTATTCTAAGTCAGCTAAAATAATTTCACCCCACCCTTGCCAAAGAGAAGTAGGCAGAGCAAGCAAGTATCTTCATCATGATTGGTTGCTTCCTCATGGTGCAAGGTGAAGTTGACTGCGCACACGTTACTTTGCAGACGCCAGATGTACATTCTGAGATACATTGCAACCAGAAAGGATTCCACAACATCGATGTTGCACAAATATACTCCGTGTATCATGCAGGTCAATGCCCAGTCATGATGCCTTCATTCTGCAGCAGCCCGCTGCACCATCTGCATTTGAGTCATCAACAGGTAGCTACAGGGTGACCATCTGGCTTATAATACCAGTGCATGATCCAAGCGCACGCGGACTGCCTGTATATAGCTGAAGCCGTGTAGATAGACAAAACATCATCGAGCAGACCACTGGATGGTTAAACATTTCCACTGCCATCGCTTCGCGGCCTTTTTGGCTAAGATCGAGCGTAAAATTGAGCCTTTTAGCTCAGATCTGGTATGTCTCTCTTGTGGGGACCATGAATTGGATTCAATTTGAATTGGTTTTTGGAGCAGGCAAGGAGCTGGATTTGGGGCTTGCCTCTGATTCACACTCTGAGCCCTGGCTTTGTAACTCAGATAAAGTAATAAAAAAAACATTTCCACTGCCTGCCATTAATTGTCAGAGTGCTTGACATGATTCACTGTGGTTCATTACTTGCTGCACACCCGTGCGATCATGAGGAAATTCTTATTACTGCCAGGTATATAACCAGCAGCTGAAAAGGAGGAAGAGAAAAAAAGAGAAACAAAAAGAGCAAAGGCGGGGGGAGGGCGGCAGAGTGGAGGAGGAATGGAGACAACATCAAACACATCTGCTTTCCGTTGCTTGCACGCTGAATCCCTTTCATCTGGAGTCATGTAGAAGGAGCACCTGATCTGACAATGTCCGATTTACACTATCGCCCAAAGTCAAAACTGCCCCATTCATTACTCTTGAACTGTATGAACCACTCTGAGCTATAATGAATGAAATCAGCTGCTCTCTTAACTTCAAAGTCAAAATGATCCCTGCTGGCTCCGAGGGTAACACAAGAGAGTGAGAGGAGAAGAACACGAGGAAGGGATAATTCTGCGTACATAGCAAGTTGAAAAGTGCAGGTCACAGTGTGCGGGATGGAGGAATAGAAAGGAAAGTGATCCAGGCTTTTACAAACGTAAAGTCATGTGAAGAATGCTCATTGTACGTGCAAGGCTCAGAAGAGAAAACAGTGAGGCAGGATTTAAAGCAGGGAGGAATGGGAGGTAAATTGTGTATTTGTCTGGATTTTCCTGCCCTGGTGAGTGTGCAAAATTGCAATGACTAAATTGCTGATGGCATGAAAAGTTTTACAGGTGGCTAACTATGTGACCCTATCCTATTGTTGGCCGTGTGTGCCTAAAGAGACTGTGCATTAATATAGCAGCAACACAAGGTGCAAGAGATACAATTAAAATTTAATTTCAGCAGATAAACCTGGCACAACTCCCAGCCCACTGTCACGTAGCTGCACAGAGATAATCAGTGGCATATAATTATTCTTTTCCCCAAATGCTTGGTCAAGGGTTTCCCAAATGGTCTTGGCTTCAACATTTCAATCATCCTCCAGCAGGTTATTTGTTTCACCTTCATTACTCGCTGAATCAAAATACAATTAAATCTGGGAATTATCATTGAGCATTGAAATGCACTGTAACCTCTCGAAGTCCAGAACCCCGAAATCCAGAAATACCTGTTGTCGAGAATTCTTTTCAGCAGGCCCCACAATGCTTGGGAAGCACTGATTTGGAGGGTACCGGTTGGGTGAGAATTTGAGATAACTGCACGTGTCTTCGCATATATACCATGAATACATTGGGATTTCGGAGCGTTGAAGAATATTCATCAAGGGGTGTGTATTGGTTAACTGTTGACGATACTGAATTTTATTCTAGATTCCTGTGCATTAGTTGACCAACCCCTATTTTTAAAATCAATGGGTTTTAAGAGAGACACTTTTGTGTCTTAACACTAGTTCTGGTGTGTTTTATGTCTCAGTAACATTATTTCCGGTTCACACGTTTGTGGTTAGGCAGTCTAACATTATTCTTTAATTCAGAAAATTCTAAAATCCCTGTTCCCAAGCATTCAAGATTGAAGAGTTCCAGTGTATATGCACGTGCATATCGATAAGACAGGTTTTCCAAGGTCATAAAACAGAACCAGAACTAGAAAAAGTGAAAGTCAACTAAAATGAAAAAAAGAAATCAACTTCAGCTTCATCAACAAGTGGCACAAACCGATGGCGATCCAGCCAGGTCTGTCTCAACTGAGGGATTTCAAAAAGTAGATCTAATCTCAGCTGTGACTTGGTATTTGCCATCAAGACAGGCGGTCAGATGTTCCAGCTCCACTCCAGGGACTGGAGCATCTCAGTGTCATTCAGAAGTATCGGTTCAGGGCTGAGGGCGCATTGCATTTTTAAATGTACCAGATCAATTTTAATTCACTGAAATCGGTGTTCATCACCATGTTAATGCAGGCTTCCTGCCACCACCACTGGGACACGTGCCAACAACTAGGCAGCAGAGCCAGGGAGAAAAACATGGGCCTTGCTGCTTACAACACCTCTGGGCCCCATACTCCCCCAGATCCCTTCTTTCAGGCCTCAAACAGCTTCTGTCAAATGCCTTTGTGATGTGCTTTGGTTCCAAGAGAATAGTAGTTCAGCACAGTAGACTATTCAGCCCATCAAATCAGCACTGAAAACAAATTCAGTCAAACCTACCAGCAATAGTACTGAAGACCTGTGCTCCAGAACCTTCTGCACCCAGAGCCAAGCTGTTCCAGTACAGCTACAGCACTGGCATTTACCAGGCAATGTGGAAAATTGCCAAGTGTGTCCAGCACACATAAAGCAAGTCTCAAGCCAGGGCAGTTCGTAGGATTTCGACTTGAATGGGTTTGTGATCTGTCGCCCTTTCGGGATCTTGTCTGCTTGAGACAATTCACACCTCATTAACCTGGGGTTGCCCCTATCTCTGGATCTGTAAAGACTTGATTACCTGCAAATGCTCGCATTCTAAGCATTGTCTGACATCTTTGAATTTGTCTATATATATGTTTCTGGAACATACCTCTTCATTCACCTGAGGAAGGAGCAGCGCTCCGAATGCTAGTGTTTGAAACGAACATATTGGACTTTAACCTGGTGTTGCAAGACTTCTCACTGTGCTCACCCCAGTCCAACGCCGGTATCCCCACATCAAATGTAGCAAGACCTGAAAAATGTGTAATTTGAACTGACAGGTAAAGTCACATTCGCACCACACAAGTGCCAGGCAATGACCATCTCCAACAAGAGAGAAACTAACCATCACCCTTTGACATTCAAGCATTACCATCGCTGAATCCATCACTATCAACATCCTGGGGATAACCATTGGACAAAAACCAAACTGATAAATACCGTGGCTACAAGCGCAAGTCAGAGACTGGGAATCCACCTCCAACATGCATTGCAGGAACTCACCAAGGCACCTTAGACAGCACATGTCAAACCCACGACCATAGTCATCTAGCAGGACAAGGGCAGCAGATGCATGGGAACACCACCACCTAGGAGTGCCCCTCCGGGTCACACACCATCCTGACTTGGAAATGTATCGCCATTCCTTCACGGTGGTTGGATCAAAATCCTGGAACTCCCTCCCTAACGGCACTGTGGGTGTACCGACACTTCATGACTGCAGCGGTTCAAGGCAGCGGCTCACCACCACCTTCTCAGGGGTAATTAGGATAGGTAATAAATGTTGGCCCAGCCAGGGATGCTCACAACCCATGAATTAATTTTGAAAAACACCACTTCCACCACTTGTTCTTTCCATATACTTTTTTCTCCAAGTATTTACCCAATTTCCTTTTGAATATCGATTTGAATCAGTACCCGCCACAATATCAGGGAGGGAAGTGCATTTGAAATCCTCACCACTATTTGTGCAAAACATTTTCCTCAATTGGCCTCTGGCTCTTTCGCCAATCTACTTCAATAAAATTAACTCTGCAACACCTGATTATCCTTCAGCCATTGCAAACAGTTTCCATTTCTACTCTCTAAACACGTCACAATTTTTTACACCTCAATCAAATCCCCTCAGGCTTCTATGTTCTGAGGAGAACAGCCCCAGCTTCACCGCAATCCCTCATCCCTTGAGTTGAGGAAATTTCTTCTAAACCCTTCATGAAATTTTCTCATCTTTCCGGTGCCTAGAATTGGAAAGCCTAGTCACAGGGGAGTCCAATAGGCTTAGCAAAACTTCTTGGATTTCGTACTCTAATAACGGTCATTGAGAGCTCAGGTTTGATTATGATACACTTTTCAGCCATAGATTTGTGAGGCAATTCCACACAACTTGTTCATTCATATTGCGCAACCAGCTATGCTTCGTTTAACCTGGCCCAATGCAATATCGGAACAGAAACACCCAAAAGACTTGAACATCACAAGCACTGCAAACAACAATCCTATGTATAAATGAGAATATTGCTGCATGGGCATCATTGCAGCGGTTTGTGGCCTCCGGTAGGCATTATCAGCCATGACCGCAGCAGATAACCCCTGTCGCCACAGTGCCAACCCCAGGATGCACCTCAAAGGTATCAGGAGCCGTTGACTATGCACACTGCCTGGATATGGGGCGTTGCCATGCATGAATTGCAGCTCATGGTCACATACCAGCTGCAAGTTCGTAGAGCGGAACCCCTTTCTTAAAATCTTAGAATCATTACAGTGCAGAAGGAGGCCAGTCAGCCCATCAAGTCTGCACCGACCCTCTGAAAGAGCCCCTCAACCCGATTCCCATAACACTTAACCTTTTAGACACTGGGAGAAATTTAGCATAGCCAATCCACCTAACCCGCACATCTTTGGACTGTAGAAGGAAACCAGAGCACCCAGAAGAAACCCACGCAGACACGTGGCGAACATACAAACTTACAACTAGACAATGACTCAAAGCAGGAATTGATTCCAGGTCCCTGGCGCGGTGAGGCAGTGCTAACCACTGTGCCGCCCATTTTCAGTTTGTGAAGATGAGGGGCCAGTGCTCGTTGGGGGACATGCATCCCGTTGATCACCCCCTGGACCGGAGGCATTTTGGCGATGAATCCCACTGCCCGAGCAGCCTTGTAGTTCGATCTGCATTGTATTTGATATATTGCACCAAGCAGGCATATCGGGCCTGCGTGATGCTGCAGATGCACCAGTGCACCAAGATCTTAGAGATCCCAGTTCCCTACTCAGCGCCTGGAAGGACCCCATGGTGTGGGATTCAGGGCGACCATCATCCTGACAACCACCAGGAACAGGTGTCCTCCCCACACCTGATCAAATGCTGCCTTGATGTCAAGGGCAGTCACTCTCAGCTCACCTCTGGAGTTCAGCTCTCTTATCCATGTTTGAACCAAGGCTGTAATGAGGTCAGGATCTGAGTGACGCTGGCGGAAACCAAACTGAGCATCAATGAGCAGGTTATTGCTAAATAAGTGCCGCTTGATAGCACTGTTGATGACCCCTTCCATGACTTTACTGATAATTGAGAGTAGACTGATAGGGTAATAATTGACTGGGTTAGATTTGTCCTGCTTTGTGTATACAGGACACTCCTGGGTGCAGGATGTTCTGGAGCACAAGTCTTCAGGACTATTGCGGAATATTGTCAGGGCCCATAGACTTTGCAGTATCCAAAGCCTTCAGCCATTCCTTGATATCACGTGGGGTGAATCGAATTGGCAGAAGACTGACATCTGTGATGCTGGGGACCTCTAGAGGAAACCGAGATGGATCACTCACTCGGCATCCTGGCTGAAGATTATTGTGAATGCTTCAGCCTCATCTTTTGCATTGTGCTGGGCTCCTCCTTCATTGAGGATAGGGATACTTGAGGAGCCTTCAGTGAGTCGTTCGATGGTCTACCACCATTCATGACTGGGTGTGGCAGGACTGCAGAGCTTAGATCCAACCCGGTAATTCTGTCAATCACTTGCTGCCTGTGTTGTTTGGCATGTAAGCAATCCTGTGTTGCAGCTTAACCAGGTTGGCACTTGATTTTTTGGTATGCCTGATGTTGCTCTTGGCATGCCCTCCTGCATTCTTCATTCAACAAGGGTTGATCCCCTGGCTTGCTGGTAATGGTAGAGTGGAGAATATGGCAGGCGACAAGTTAGATTGTGACGGAGTACAATTCTGCTGCTGCTGATGGCCCACAGCACCTCATGGATTCCCAGTCTTGAGTTTCTAGATCTGTTCTGAATCTATCCCATTTCGCACAATGGCAGTGCCACACAACACGACGGAGGGTTTCCTCAATGTGATGACAGAACTGTTGCCATGGCTGTTTGCTGGTGGCGTGATTCTCTACTCCCGCTGCTTTTAATGGGATTTCCCATTGAAGCTACCCATGCCTACTGGAATCCCGCGTACACTGTCGGCGGGAACAGTAAATCCTAGCGGCCGGAAAACTTCAGCCTTAATTCCAGATGTTTATTGGATCTGTCGTGGAGGGGTTTGAACCCGGGTCCCCAGAGTATTACCCCGGGTCTCTGGATCACCAGTCCAGTGACAATACCACTACTCCACCGCCTCCCCAGTGAGCGTTTCCCATTTCTATTGGTGTGAAAATAACCTCACTTGCCAGCCCTCCAAAAAAGTAATGAGTTTCCTTGTGAGCATCGCTTCAGCCAGAATCCCAGCAGCAGCTGCCGAAATCTGGTTTGGCACAGCATAAAGCATGAATTTCAAAAAAAAAAAGTTAAGGTATGAAGAAAACAAACAACTTGCTGAGCCAAAAATACGGCAAAGCAATAAATTGGTGATTTCATTAGAGAGACTAATTAATAAAAAAATTACCATTAAACAGTGCCAAGCAGCAAAGCTAACTAATAAAACCCTTTTGGCCTTTTGACTTAAGAAGTAGAGCTAGAGAAAGAGACTAGGCACAAGGTCCTGGTCACCAGGGGTGGGGTAAGGGACTAGACCTGAGACACGGAGATGGATTTAGTTAACACCGACCTCAGATTCACCTCCAGTGCCCGTGCCAAGCTGTCCTTGGCAGCATTCATATAACAGCGAGGGTTGGAAGCAGGTTGCCTTGCATCTTGTATTTTCCTCTTCTCCCGGACTTAGAAAGTAATTGCAAATTAGAACAGCTCCATTCAAGGTACTTCGGCTTGGAAGCTATTCTGAACAACACTGAATAATAAGCTTTAAGGGTATAGCTCATCTTTCTTCCCTCTCATTTTAGTTTGTACGGGAACCTGCTTCCGTTTTATTTTTGTTTCCCTTTCTCACAATGCAACAGCTCATAGTTTAGTTTGAGGTGGAGACTGTGATAAAATACAATGTGATCAGTGGATTCCCCCTGGACCTGACCCCGCCCCGAACATAGCAGCAACCAACCTTCAATGAACGAGTACGGCATTAGTCCATTTTGTAATACTGAGTGACAATATCACAATGGAAAATATTCTGCAATTTCCTTGTGTTTTTTTTTTCAAGAGACTTGTGTTTTTCATCTTGTTTTCCTCAGCGCTGTTTTCCTATTAAGCACAGTGTACCCAGCTGTCTTATCGTGCTGCTCTAACATCTGGCCAGAAGTGACTCTCTCCATCCTTGCGTGAAAGCATCTGGCCTGTGTCTTCACATGGTAGCATAGGTGAGACTGGCAATGTCGCACAGAGTCAGGGGTCTGAACTTGCCCCCTGCATCTCCGCAAAACAGAATTATGCTGCTCTTTATTCTGACAATTTGTTTCGAGATTCATGCGCAAACATATTTATTTTATGACTTGAAAATACTTTGTTTTTCAAGAACCATCGAGCTTAGATTTGTGTCTCAGGCATAACCTGATTCACATAATGTTCTCTGTTAAACATTAATTACTTAAACCTATTAAATACTGAATGGGGGACTTATGAATTTTGAGTTCAGAGCAGTCTACAGGTTTTAAATCATGCACAGCAAAATATTATTCAGTTTTGCAGTAGCTCCATTTTAAACCCAACTTCAATTACACAAATTCACCGTAGCACAAATTATAACCTTTTGTGCACATTTGATGCATTTTCAAAATGCAGAAAAGTTACTGAAATGTGCTGATGGAGAAGAAAAATAATTTCCATAATGCTGCTCTGAATATTTTATGAAAACCAGTCGCCTTTATTAGCTGGCATTGCAAATGCTGCAGCACACTTCTCAATGGTAATGTTAACGACAAACACTCTTACGTGATTTAGCAGAGTGGTCCAGCATAAAGAACTAAAATCAAATTAAAGTAGATTTTAAAAGAACTCCTGCAGCTCATTAAATCGCACAGTAGGTTGTAAGGCGACGATTTACATGGGTTACTCTATGCTGAATCAGTCTCTTGACTTCCACATTGGTTTCTAAGAAACTGTAGGTCGTGGCATTTGGTGTGTACTTAAAAATCCCTCAGATATTCTGAATAATGCTGTGAAGTAGGAATTTGTTGCAGCACTCAGCGCTAAAATGTTTTTCTCCATATTCACAACATTCATTTTGATTTCAACGTTTTCTCCATATTTTGAACTTTAAAGGAGTCGGTCTTCCATTACAAACGATCAAATTGGAAACATTTCATCGAGTACATGTGGATCTGAACTGCAGATCTCAAATTGCTCTATGAATGGAAGTCTGCACTTCCCTAAAAAAAAGATAGTTTTGAAATTCATTCTCTGGGTGTGGGTGGCACATTGCCAATCCCTAGCTACATTTGATAAGGTACATGAGCAATTTTTTTTAAGTGTGTCAGTGTGATGAATCCCTCATTCAGTCATGAATATAGTTTCAGCAGGGCCAGCCTATCTTTGGCAGCCACCAGTTTCTCTGGGAAAGAGTCACTTGGTGCATTATGAAAATGTCCATTCAACAGATCTTAAAGTTGATCAAACTGGGTGATGCACTGCTTTGTCTGCTGGCTGTAGGGATACTCGAGAGGAGTTGGAATCCTAGTTAGGGTAGCATGGAAGCATAGTGGTTAGCATGATTGCTTCACAGCTCCAGGGTCCCAGGTTCGATTCCCGGCTTGGGTCATTGTCTGTGCGGAGTCTGCACGTTCGCCCCGTGTCTGTGTGGGTTTCCTCCGGGTGCTCCGGTTTCCTCCCACAGTCCAAAAATGTGCAGGATAAGTGGACTGGCCATGCTTAAATTGCCCTTAGTGTCCAAAATTACCTTTAGTGTTTGGTGGGGTTACTGGGTTATGGGGATAGGGTGGAGGTGTGGGCTCGGGTAGGGTGCTCTTTCCAAGAGCTGGTGCAGACTTGATGGGCTGAATGGCCTCCTTCTGCACTGTAAATTCTATCTATGAAACTATAGTTGCTGCTGGACTTGGACCTTATCTACATAAACAGCTCCTAATTGATACAGTCGTTGACTTGAGTCAATCGCAAGTCAAATCCTTGTTTTTTTTACAAACAAAAATGTTGTGTGATAACTTGAATTAGGGAAAACATACTTATTTTAAAAATATATATATTGAAAATTGTATAAGCAAAATATTTTAAAACAATTAAGTTACAATGTAAAAATAACACAATAAACAATGAAGAACCCCAATTAACTTAACCACCCAACATTAAACTAAACCCTTTAACAACTGACAGTGACTAACTCTTTAAAAAAGGAAATGAATGACTGCCATCTTAGGTAGAACTCTTCTACCGACCCTCTCCAAATGTAAGAATGACATGAAGCTGAGGCATTGGGTGCAGCAGAAATCCTCCACCCAAGCAGAACACATCCCCAGGCTATTAACAAGGCAAAGGTGAGGACATCCACCTTCACCCCTGTCCACAGAACGGGCAAGTCTCATACCCCGATAATAGCCGTCAACGGACATGGCTTCAGATCAATGTTAATTTTCTCTGATATGGTGCTACAGAAGGAGACTCAGAAGCTCACTAACGTTGGGAAAGACCAGAACATAGGAGTGTGGTTAGATGGCCCCCACGAGAACAACGCTCACACCTGTCCCCCACCCAGAGGAAAAAAAAAACACTCATCCTCGCCTTTGTCAGATGAGCCCTGTGCACCACCTTGAATTGGATCAGACTAAGCTGATCGCAAGAGGACGTGGAGTTGACCCTGCGAAGAGCCTTGCTTCACACTTCAACATCCAGGAGAGGACCCAATTCATCCTCCCATTTCACCTTCACCTCATCCAACGGAGCCGACTCTGCTGATAGGATCTGGCCGTAAATACATAAAATGCTCCTCCCACCAGACCGGGCCAAGACAAAGTCCTCTTCAACAGGGAGGAAGGGATGCTGCTAAGGGAAAAGCCTTATCTGAAAAATCGGGAATCTGAAAATATCTAAACAGATTGAAACCAAAGAGTTGAAATTTTTCAACAGCTCCTTAAAGCTGGCAAACCTTCCCTCCACGAACAAGTCCCCAAACCCTTTACCTCCTGTGACCTAAACGTCGAGTATAAACCCGCTGGCAAAAAGAGGCAATCACTACATATGGGGGCCACCATCGACATGGAACTAAATTATAAATGCTGTCTATACTGCTTCCAGATTCTCAGAGTGGGGGTGGGGGGGGGTGGGGTTTAATCCCACTTCTGCAGATCAGATTTGACCCCATTTGGGGCAGCACGGTAGCATTGTGGATAGCGCAATCGCTTCACAGCTCCAGGGTCCCAGGTTCAATTCCGGCTTGGGTCACTGTCTGTGTGGAGTCTGCACATCCTCCCCGTGTGTGCGTGGGTTTCCTCCGGGTGCTCCGGTTTCCTCCCACAGTCCAAAGTTGTGCAGGTTAGGTGGATTGGCCATGATAAATTGCCCTTAGTGTCCAAAATTGCCCTTAGTGTTGGGTGGGGTTACTGGGTTATGGGGATAGGGTGGAGGTGTTAACCTTGGGTAGGGTGCTCTTTCCAGGAGCCGGTGCAGACTCGATGGGCCGAATGGCCTCCTTCTGCACTGTAAATTCTATGTAATTCTATGTAATTGTATAACTAATTTATGCAGTGAGGCCCAATCGTGGGCCTCCAAGATAACGAAAGCTAAATCTGGCAAGGTGAAAGACTAATATCCCCAGATAAGCTCCCCTCCCCCGGGGGGGGGGGGGGGGGGGGGGGGGGGGGGTTAACCGGGAAGTACTCGCTCTTTTCCAAATTTAACCTGTACCCAGAGAGAGAGACGAAACTCCTAAGTAGCTTCATTATCTCATCCATAGTGGATACTGGGTCAGTAATACAAAGAAGCAGATCATCTGCATACAAGAACACCCTATCCTCCACCTCTCCCCGATTTATACCCCTCCACTGACTGGAAGGCCTGAGCACTATTCCAAGTGGTGCTATCGCTAAAGCAAATAGGAGCGGAGACAATGGACATCCCTGTCTCATGCCCCTATTCAACAGCAAGTGGCCCAAGTTCAAGCATTTGTGTGAACACTAGCAGTGGGAGCCCTATAAAGTAAACAAATCCAGGATATAAACTTTTTGCCCAAGTCCAAACCTCCCAAGAATCTCATAAAGCGATCCCCACTCCAACCTATCAAATGGCTCTTCCCCGTCCAGGGAAACAATCACCTCCAGCTCAGGTACTGAAAAGGGGAAGAGGACAACATTAATAGCCAACATATATTAGCTGACGATTGCTGACACTTTGAAGCCTTTTTGGTCTTCAGAGATCACTTCTGGGAGGCAGGACTCCCAACCGCAGTGCCAGCACTTTTGCAATTTAGCGTTCACGTTCAAAAGTGAAACAGGTCGATATGACCCACATTCCATAGGGTCCTTGTCCTTCTTAAGGCCAAGGGAAAAAGAGGCCTGCACAATTGTAATGGCAACAAACCCCGGGACAAGGAGTCATTAAACGTATTTGAAATTAGAGGAATCAATTGTTCTGCAAAGTTCTTTTAAAACTCAATGGGAAGCCATCAGGGCCAGAAGCTTTACTAGACTGCATCAACCAATAGACCATAAAACATAGGAGCAGAATTAGGCCACTTGGTCCATCGAGTCTGCCCCGTAATTCAATCATGGCTGGTATTTTTCTTATCCCCATTCTCCTGCCTTTTCCCCATAAAGCCTGATCCCCTTATTATTTAAGAATCTATCTATCTCAGTCTTAAAGACATTCAGTGATTTGGCCTCCATAGCCTTCTGCAGCAAAGAGTTCCATAGATTCATCACCCTCTGACTGAAGAAATTCCTCCTCATCTGTTTTAAAGGATCATCTCTTTAGTCTGACGTTGTATCTTCTGGTTCAAATTTTTCCGACAAGTGGAAACATCCTCTCCACATCCACTCTATCCAGGCCTCTCAGTATCCTGCAAGTTTCAATAAGGTCCCCCCTCATCCTTCTAAACTCCAATGAGTACAGACCCAGATTCCTCAACCGTTCCTCATACGACAAGCTCTTCATTCCAGGGATCATTCTTGTGAACCTTCTCTGGATCCTTTCCAAGGCCAACACATCCTTCCTCAGAGTCTGGGCCCAAAACTGCTCACAATACTCCAAATCAAGTCTGACCAGAACCTTATACGGCCTCAGAAGTACATCCCTGGTCTTGTATTCTAGCCCTCTCGACATGAATGCTAACATTGCATTTGCCTTCCTAACTCCCGACTGAACCTGCATGTTAACCTTAAGAGAATCGTGAACAAGGACTCCCAAGTCCCTTTATGCTTCTAATTTTCTCAGCATTCCCCATTTAGAAAATAGTCGATGCACTTAATACATTTCTGAATTTCCTCTGGGCCCAACAGTGATTTCAAATCTTCCCTACCCTCTCTCCAACACGGAGATTGATAACCCATCCAAAAAAATCTATCATAGCTGAACTCTCCATATGGAGCTCTGATCTATAGAGATCCCGATAAAATGTTTCAAAAGCCACATTGACCTTAATGAGGCAGACACCAAGCTACCACTCGAGTCCCTTTATCTGCACAATCTCCTGGGAAGCTGCCTGCCACCTCAGCTGATGACCTAAAAGGCGATTTATTTCTCCAAATGTTCATAAAATACACCCCTCGAATGCCACAGCTGGCCCACCACCTAACCCATTGATAGTAGTTGAAATTGTGTTTCCAGCTTTTTCCTGCTTGCCAGCAACTCTGGGGTTGGGCAAGTGAGTAATGATGGTCGACCTCAAGGATGGAGTGCACCAGCCTCTGCTGCTCAACCCTCGCAGTCCCTTCCATGTACAGTTTGTAGGAATTATCTCCCCCCTGATAACCACATTCAAGGTTTCCCACAATGTAGAAGGGGAGATAAACTCACTTTTATTAAATTTAATGTATTCCCCAAGGCAGTGGACATGAATTTGCAAAATCGCTAACAATGCCATATCCCATCTCCAGAGTGGTCATTGGGAGGAGCCGGACTCGAGGGCCAAATTCTCCCCCCCCCCTGCAAGATTAGCTGATGTTAATCCAAATCAGGGATGGAGGCTAGGAGTTTGTTAATAAAACCCGTATCGTCCCAGTTTGGAGCGTAGACATGAACCAGGACCACCAAGATGCCCATTAAAGACCCACAAACAATAACTTGTCTACTATTGGGGTCCAGCAGGATCTTAACAGCAGAAATTAACCCTTTTATTGATTAAAACTGCCACGCCCCATGCCCTACCATCAAAGCCGGAATGAAAAACGTCCCACCCACCCCTTCCACAGGTTTGTCTGGTCTCTGACCCGCAAATGAGTCACCAGCAGAAACACCACATCAGCATTCAAAAAAAATCATAAAATCATAGAATCAACAGTGCAGAAGGAGGCCATTCTAGTCACTGCCTTGAAAGAGACACGTCCATGCCTTGTATCGCGGTGCCATGTGGTGTATCGCAATGCCATGAGGTTTTACCTTTTCCGTTGGTCTTCTACAATGCCACCCAAATGGGAGCCAGGGTCTCTGCCATCGACTTGCAGAAGTCCCCCGACACTACCCACCATTGCTTCTCAGATTTCACCACCAAGATGACAGTAAGCACCTTGGCCCGTAGTGGAGTGGCCAGAGTTACAGAAGCTGCTTCGACCATTTTCTCCACTGATGAACCCCAAAAGGTCTCCGATTCAGACAACAAACGTCTGCTTTCAGGCTGTCGTCCCCCCCGGTTTTTCAGGACATTTCCTCTTTGTTGGCACCTTATTTAGAACATAGAACATAGAACAGTACAGCACAGAACAGGCCCTTCGGCCCTCGATGTTGTGCCGAGCCATGATCACCCTACTCAAACCCACGTATCCACCCTATACCCGTAACCCAACAACCCCTCCCCCTTAACCTTAACTTTTTAGGACACACTACGGGCAATTTAGCATGGCCAATCCACCTAACCCGCACATCTTTGGACTGTGGGAGGAAACCGGAGCACCCGGAGGAAACCCACGCACACACGGGGAGGACGTGCAGACTCCGCACAGACAGTGACCCAGCCGGGAATCGAACCTGGGACCCTGGAGCTGTGAAGCATTTATGCTAACCACCATGCTACCGTGTTGCCCGAGTTCATTACACGAGTGGGTTTTTCAAACAAAAATACCTGCAGAAACTGGGAAAAAAGGGCTAAAAGACCAGTATCCTAGTGGGAGTCACCTCGTGCACATCTTCCCCACATGTAACAGCACCCAATGTCCTCAGAAATTTACTTATGACTTGATGCAAAGCGGGCTTGGAGATATCCGTCAGATTTAAGAAAAGCAGATATTCTTTTTACTTCCAGCCAGATACAGTCAATTAACATTTCAGCGGTAACCAGGATGTATATAATCCAGCACTGGTTTGGTTCTTCTCCTGCCTGATCCCACCCATTGCTTTTGACTGCTTATGTAATTTGAAGAGGCGTTCTATAAATGCCTGCTCAGACCATAGAGAGTATGGTTCAGCTGAGTGCTGTACTCAAGGGCCTCCTACACAATGATTGAGCTTGGCGCATTTACTAATATTGCACATTCAGGAAATAATCCATTAGGCTTATGTTCTGCGGTGCACATGGTCTTAATTAACATCTGATCCTTACAGAGGTATGTCAGAATGGGTGGGACCATGTCTGCTGCGCAGGCGCAGCAAGGGCCCCATAAGCCTCCGTGTTCCCAATGCACTGGTGATGGCATTCAAGGCACCATGCTTGCAGCCATGACACAAGACCAAGAATCAAGTATAGCTTGTTATTGCCAAGACCACTAGAGGGCAACCACAAGAAACTGGATTGTGGATCCTAGGACTTGGGTCTTTTGACGCTGATTCAAGCCAGGCTGACAGACCTACGGGATTCCACATGAATGAAGCAAGCCAGGCTGACAGACCTGCGGGATTCCACATGAATGAAGCAAGCCAGGCTGACAGACCTGCGGGATTCATTGCAATCTCAGGCTTCCTGCAAGTGAAGGGCGCCATTGACCGCACAAGTGGCCTTGATAGGTCCCTGGCAGCAGCCAGTGAGATTCATTAACAGAAAAGAATTTTGCTTTTTGAATGTCCAGCTTAGTTGTGATCCAGCATATTTGTGCTAGGTACCGAGGGAGCCCACGTGACACAACATGACTGGGAGAGGCACGTCAGTTTTGACACAGCAGTCAATGATAATTTGTTCCCTTAATAGATCCTGCTGAGCACTCATCAGGCGAAATGCTGAAGCATCACTTTCATTGCATTACGCTCCTTGCCATTATCCATCTCACAAAGGCTAATCCTTTCTATGAACTCCGAGTCACCGAGGGCACAATTTGTGTCCTGTGCCCTTACAGAAGGATTCCATAAAGCACCACTAGGCAGGCATTCAGGTTCAAAGTAAAATCTTCACAGATAAGTAGATGTCTTCTTCAGGATGAGCACACACCTCTGGGCCCCACACATTCATTCCCATCTAGCGAATGTAACCGAGTGGAACCGACTTCTATCACTAAATGTCATGCATGGAAAGGAATAACATTCAGCCTTAAACGCCGAGATGAAAACATGTTTCAGGCGGGCAAAAAAGACTATATGCTGCTCGATGATAAATACTACTTTTCCCAAAAACCCAGATCGTAAAATAAACGGCATTGCAAAGTACACTTGAAGGAAAGATTCCAACATTGGGAAGGACAAATATTTGTTACAAAACAGTGCGAAAGCATCAAGGTGATCATGAGCATCATTTTCATACAGTGATTTGTTCTTGCCATGATGAGATTGAGTGAGACTTAATGGAACTGAGGAACCAGGTGGGAGATAATTGAGATGGGGTTGTGTCATTTGTACCCTTAAATGACCATGGGACCTTACATCACATCGATTAGCCATTCAATACCTGAGACTTGGGGAGAGATAAGTGTGAAATATATTTACAATAGTGCAGATTATATACAGTGAATGAACAACTGTGTCACCATTGGGAGGTTAGTATTGCTGCTTCACAGCACCAGGGACCTGGGTTCGATTCTGGCCTTCGGTAATGTGTGTGTAAAGTTAGCATTTTCTCCCAGTGTGTGTGTGGCTTTTCTCTGGTTGCTCCGGTTTCCTCCCACAGTCCAAATATGTGTAGGATAAGTGATAGCTTGCCCGTTAGTGTCCAGGGATGTGCAGGGTTACAAAGGTAGGGTGGGGTGGTCAAGTGGACCTGGGTAGAGTGCTCTTTCAGGGGGTCAATTCAGACTCAATGGGCCAAACGGCCTCCTTCTGCACTGTAGGGTTTCTATGGACTGTCCATTCGAAACTTGTTAATTTTATTAACTTTACCAACACGCCATCTGTAGCAGAGGTGGAGGCTACCTGCTAACTGCAATCCTGTTGACTGAGATTACTTTTGTGGGCGTCCGCTGGTGTCCCGAGGCCTGAATGACCCCAGCCCACTGAGGATCTCCTGTTCTAGTGCAACTGCACCCTTCTCGGCCTGACCTGCTCGAGTTGATAGGATCAGAGGCAGAGGCGATTTGGAGCAGCAGGACATCCATGACTCTCTCCCAAGTGGATGCCCACAGGATGTCTGCTGATGCAGTTCCTCCCTTTGGGTGCCTGAGGAACCATCCTTCACTCCTTGAGGAGATGTGACACCTGGAGTGAGGTTAAGCTACCCACTGATGGAACGCACCCACAGTTGGAAAGGTGGTGTGCAGGTCTGAGAGCAAGTCCAGCAGAAAATTCTGGACCTGGGTTTCAGAGCTGGGCTGGCGTGCTACAGCCATGACACGAGTCAGAAGGTAGACAGGTTCCTCCATCCATCATTCCAATTGGGGACAGCCCCTGACAACTCTGCCTGATGTCCCCTTCGTCTCTCTGTGTCTCCAACATTTCTCTCAGAGCCGATTCCAAAGGCTCAGCAATGGACTCAGAATCAGCAGGCGCCTGGTCTCCATCAGTCTGAGTGTCAGAATCCTGGGCAGCCACTGCTCCCCCCTGCTGTGGGCATGTTTCAGTGAGGTGATCACCGGATTGTGACCCCGAGCCTAACCTATGACTTGGATACTGTGTGTTTCTGTGACGTTGGAGGGTGCAGGTGAACGCAGTTAAGGGTCTTCATTAGATGGTTCCTCAGCCTCTATATCAGAGGTGGTCCGGGAGTTCAGCTGATGCATTTTCTGGAGCTCTTCCTCTGCCTTTTCTTGCTGGTGGCTGGAACAGGGAGAAGAGAAAATTAGTGATTGACTAAGCGGGCCCCGATACCATAGATCACTCTCAGTCATTTGTCCATGTGTTGTTGAAGAAGACTGGATGGCGTTCAGAGGCTTGTTGGGAGGGACTGATCTCTCAGTTCATGCAGAAGTGATCTATATCCTCTCCTTTGGACATCATGGAGAGGCAATATAACTGGCCTGCAGTGAATGAATGTCTGTGCAGGTGTTGTTTAAATATGACGGCAGGAACCTCAACCTCATGAGTCAATGCCGGAGTGGATGCATCACTGCCCACCTTGCCACAAGATTCAACGAGCTCCTCGCTGATGTATAATTCATGAGCTGGAAAGTGCAAATCTGGCACAAAAACCCATCCTGCTGCCCTGCGGGAATCACGTCAGTTTTCCAGCCTGCCACTGCACTTTGTCTCCAGAATGGAATAGTCTGATCAGTGTCGCTTTATTGGCAGCAATAAAAACACCTGGAGATGGGGGACACAACTCCAACTCATGAATGAAATTAAGGGTTTTAGCCCAGTTCCCATCAGACTGTGCAGTTAAACCCGATGGCCAAACATTTGGGCTGCGTCTAGGTGCTGACGCCAATGGAGGATCCGTGAAGCTCCACGATGGAAAGACCGGCGCCACACCCACATTGATTCCGCTGCCAGTGAGGGGTTAGCACTAGCGCCACGTGAACCACCCGCGGAACACGCAAAAAAAACAGTGGGAGAATCGGCGGATCTGTGCTGGACGTGCACAGGGCTGACACGCTGCAGCCGTGCGTATACTTACACCCCCACACAAGCACCAATCGCACCCAAAAAGATGGCATCGGTTGTGCTGGACCGCGTACCCATCCACCCCGACCTACTACCCACCTCCTGGCCACCCCCACCCCCCCCCCCCCCCCCACCCAGCCATCCCCCAGTACTCCTCCCCCCCCCCCCCCCCCCCACCCCCCCAGCCCTGGCAGAAGCCCCCCGGCTAGCAACAACACTGTTGGCGATGTTTGGCGAGGCTGGACACTGTCCGTATGCCTTCTCTCCCTCTCCGCAGCCATCACGACAGAGTCACGACTGTTGAGACCAGATTTGGACCACACCGTTAAGAACTCGGCCCATCGGAGGCGGAGCATCGTGGGTGGGCCGGTTGATGACGTACCACAACTTTGCGACTGCGTGCAGCCCAATGATGCCAATTTGGAAAGGGCAGAGCATCGTGAAAGAGGGAGTGGGTTGAGAAAGAGGGATATGGGTGAAAAAAACAGGGTGTGGATGGAGAAGGAGGGAGGGGAGTTGAGAAAAGGAGCGAGGAGAAAGGAGGAAGGAGAAAGAAGGAGGGAAGAGAAAGAAGGAGGCAGGTGGAGAGTGGGGAGGAGAGAGGGGCTCACTGGTAGGTTTTGGTGAAGAGTGAGGGTGGGTGGCAGGAGAAAAAAGGCCACATGGGGCTTGCAAGAAGGTCATGGGGTGGGAACAGAGAGGTGTACACTGGCGAGACAGGTGGGGCAGAGAGGAACACGGAGCAGTGGCAGAGAGGGACACAGGAGGGGCGTAAGAGGGACAGAGGGGGTGGCAGACGGGAGCACGTGGGAAAACAGCAGAGTGGGGCACAAGGGGGTGGCAGAGATGTACAGGAGGGAAGCAGAGAGGGACATGGGGTGGCAGAGAGGGACATAGGGGAGCAGAGAGGGACACTGGTCAGCAGCAGAGGGGAACACATTGGGATGGCAGAGAGGGACAAGGGGGGCGCGATAAAGACGGGCACAGGGGGGTGGCAGAGAGGGAAATTCATCTCCCTTCAGCTGTGAAACTAACAGAAAGCACTTAACTCTCATTGATGTGGTCCAGGAGCTGTCATTCATAGCTTCATGTTTATAAACATGGAGAAGGACAAGAGCAGCAGAAAACCGCACCGTACAACATGGCACTGCCCGCGCATGGACCTGGCCTGCCAAAAACCTCCCCCTGCAACCAGCCTTGCCACCCTGGACCACTCCCCACCAGTCTCTCCAGCTCCAGCCGAAGCCCCCCCGCCAGCATAAAAGTGGATTCTCCGGCCGATCGGGATTTTGGCGTCAGCTGCCCTTGAGAAGGTGATGGTGAGCTGCCTTCTTGTACCGTTGTAGTCCAAGAGTGTAGGAACACCCACAGCGCTGTAAGGGAAGGAAATGCCTTCAACAGTTTTCCTCTTTCTCTCTCTCTAAAGCATGGAGCTTGCGTTCTGCTGCAGTCCCCTCCCCCCACCCCAGGTTCCCCAAGAGTTAAGAGAACAACAAAGTAGCAGAATCCGAGGTGTAATAATAATAATCTTTATTCGTGTCACAAGTAGGCTTACATTAACACTGCAATGAAGTTACTGTGAAAAGTCCCTGGTTGCCACACTCCGGCGCCTGTTCGGGTACACAGAGGGAGAACTCAGAATGTCCAATTCACCTAATAAGCACGTCTTTCGGGACTTGTGGGAGGAAACTGGAGCACCCGGGAGGAAACCCACGCAGACACGGGGCGAATGTCCAGACTCTGCACGGACAGTGACCCAAGCCGGGTATCAAACCTGGGAACCTGCCGCTGTGAAGCAGCAGTGCTAACTATTCTGCTACCCTGCCGTCCATTAGCAGCAGTACTCTGAGCATGACAGGCTGGTTGGCTGTCACTCGCATAATTGACCAATTTCAACATGCATCGAACTTATGCAACTTATAACTGACACATTTTTCCCCTCGGGCTGCAGAGGTGGACTGATACCACAGGACCTTTAGATAAGAAGTTGTGTCAATTGCCAGTCATTCAAAAAAAATGTACTGGTGTTTTGACAACGCATACCGACTTTCCCTCAAAAATTCACCCATGAGAAATTAGGCACAGAAGGGGAAGCAGCTACCATTGTGTTTCACTGTGCCCCATAAAACGTATTAATGTCCCACTTTCCCACCCAACGCTATACCCCATTTCATACATAACAGCATTTCAGAGCCTAGCTACCAGTGAGAAAAATCAGCATTTAGAAATGAGACATAACACAAAAGTGGCGCAGTGGTTAGCACTGCTGCCTCACTCCGCCAGGGTCCCGGGTTCAATTCTGGCCTCGGGTGACTGTCTGTGTGGAGTTTGCACTTTCTCCCTGTGACTGCGTGGGTTTCCTCAGGATCCTCCGGTTTCCTCCCACAGTCCAAAGATCAGCAGGTTAGGTGGATTGGCCATGTTAAATTGCCCTTTATTGTCCAGGGATGTGCAGGTTAAGTAGAGGTAGGGCAGGGCAGTGGGCTGAGGGTGGGTGTAGACTCGATGGGCCAAATGCACAGTCAGGATTCTATGACTTCTGTTCTATGACTTCTAATTTTGCAACGTTTTACTGCTGATTACTACTCGACCTGAAAATGAATAGACCCACAATGCAATCGGGTAATGTGTACTTTGGGAGTGGAGCTTCACCCAACGGTGCTGCATTTACTGACCATCCCATCCATGAATTCCAATATGAATTCCTAGCAAACAAAATCCTGAGTCCCATGCAACCTATCCTGGAGTCGAGTGACTCATGACTTACATCGAATTGGGCAAGAGAAGTTTCACAGCTAAAACATGAAGTCAGAGACATGACCCTCAGGCTAAACAGGAAGGAGAAATTAGGGTCAGATAATTTGTGATGAATAGGTCACCTCTGCCAGTAATTAAATTAGAGTGAGTAGCTCAAGCAAGATAGCCATGGTTATGTCTGTCCATCAGACACCACAGTTTGCATTTTCTATTCTCACAATAGCATACTGCAACAACTTACTTGGCATGTAAACAGCACTACAATTTCATTTCCACATGTTACAACAAAAAAAAAACAAAGTTGGAGAGTACAAGATGTTTGCCAATTCCAGAGAATTCCAGTTAAACAACATGGAATGGATTATAGCTGTAATGGATTAATTTGGCCAGCAATCTTTTGAAGATCAGAAAACATTTCTTCCCCAAAGTCACCTGAAGTTTATTAACATTCATTAGCTGCTTAAAATTTACTTGAGAAATCGTATGATGAATGTGTTTTTGGCATTAATCGTTTAGCCGAAAAGAAATCATTTTGTTGGAATTTCCATTTGATGGAAGTCCTAGAAAGAGAGCACTAACCTGCCCCCATGAAACAGAAAACGATCATTATTCCTCACTGTACGGTCACTGAACTGTGCTACAAAGCTAGTCAAGGGCAGAGTAAACCTTGCATAGTCCAGGCAATCATGTGACAGCATGCCACTGTTCAAATATCATTGACTATATAATCTTACTTGAATCGGTCTTCTATGACACTACTGCATTCACTTTACATCACCATGTTTAACCAGCATGTATTCCTTAGTTCCTAATGTACAAATCAGCTTCAATAAGGACACATCACCCAAAACCTCAAGTAAAAACCACCAGAAGAGCATCGTCAAGCAACCAAAACAAAATTGTCTACCTTAATCCTTTCCCTGTGAATTTGATCATTCTCCCTAAATAATAGAAAGTTGTTTGTGTAAAGGCCCATAAAATGGTTAAATGTTGAGACCGTGTAGTTATTAATGCAGATTTAAAAAGGGCTGCATTTGTAAAATGAAGCAGCTCTTGTTTCAGTGAGGCAATGATTAAAGAGACGGGCACAGTCCCGAGTGCACTGATTATTAAACCAGATACAGACATGGACAGAAAAAATATCATTAAACCACATTCACGAAAAGACAATAATGCAATTACCTATTTAACAGATAGCATGAAATTAATTCCACAGTGGGGTCAATGCAAATATAATTCAATAACCCTATAGGAAATAAAGCATGGAGATGCTGTCGGAAAATCAGTCCAAGGGACTTCTCCCATGTGATCCATGTGTGTTTTTAGGAAATCAGAAACATAATTAAATATTGAAGTGGGGTGTGCATAGTTCTGCAGCATGGTATTCAGTGATAAAACAAAAAGGCAGAAACATGCTTCAACGGACTGAAAGATCCAAGTTTCCCTAAACTTTGTATTTGATTATCCCCCAGAATGTAACTGCAGCCAACATTTTATATCGGTGTCTAGTTTTTACTTACAGGCTATCTAACCTGTCTCTTTGTGGAAGTTTTACATGTATTTGAGTCCAGGTTTTCTCATCGGTGTTATTTTAACCTTGGCATTTGCACATTCGAAGCGAGTTAACACTGGCACTAAATAAATGGCATTTGGAAAATTAGGACATCATGCCTCTATTCTTACTTGCCCTGTTGAATGATTGATTGATATTATTATCACAAGTACTGAAGTACAGTGAAAAGTATTTTTCTGCGGCCAAGGGAACGTACACAGTACGTACATAGTAGACAAAAGAATAACCAGAGTGTATTGTCATGTGAGAGTACCTTTTAAGAAAATGGGTGTTTAAGAAATGTACCTTTAAGAAATGGGTGTTTATTAGTGATGTTAGAGTGTGGGTGGAGCTGGGCTGTGTCAGCTTTTTACTTTCATTTTAGGCTGCTTGCTGTAGGGTGTGCTTTAGTTTTGTTTTCAGTGTTGGAGCTGAAGCCAGACCAAGCAGGTGTACTGCTGTTCTCTCTGCCATCAAAAGACTATTTCAGAATTATAAATATTCTCAGTAGTGAATGTAAACCTAATGTGCTTCTGTTAAAAGGCGTTTCTTTTGTCTTCTGGATGTTGTTTGGGAAGTTATTAAGCATTACTTAGTGTTGTATTCTTTGGAGGTTGTATTTGAATTGATGGTTGCTAAGATGTTCACTGTATGTTTTAAAAAGGTGAACTTGAGTTCCTAGAATAAACATTGTTTTGATTTTTAAAAACTTTTCCATTTCTGCTGTACCACACCTGTAGAGTGGGCTGTGTGCTCCCCATACCACAATCTATTAAAAGTTGTGGGTCAGGTGAACTCCATGATGCACTTTGGGGTTCTCTAAACCCTGGCCCAGAACAATATTGACAATGGTACATCAACAAATAGTGATTGGTTACAGTATGGAACAAGGCCAAACAAGAGCAGCACAGGGCTTTTTTGGGCCATTCTCCTAAAGTTTCTCCGAACTGGCTGTGCCAACGCTGAAGAAAGGTTCCAATTGAAATGTTAATGCAGAATTCTCCCCATCAGTTACTGACTGTGTTTGCTGTGCGTTTCTTGTATATTCAGTTTTTATTTCAACTGCTGGGGAGTTGGTGGTGTAACGGTAATGTCACTGGACCAAGTAATCCAGACGAATACCCTGGGGACATGGGTTAAAATCTCACCTTTCAAATAACAAAAATCTGGAATTAAAAGCTAATTATCACCAAAACGGCACCTCTAAAAACTCATCGGGTTCACTAATGTCCTTTGAGGGGGAAATCTGTCGTTCTTACATCTGACTAGATGTGACTCCAGACTGTCAGCAATGTGTTTCTCTTAACCACCCTCTAAAATGACTAAGAAATCTAATTGAAGGGGAATTAGGCAACAACTAAAAAATCCTGCTTTGCCAGCGGTGATCATATCCCATCAAACAATACTTAATTAAGCATTCAGTCACAGTTTATTATCGGCACGATCGAATTCCCGTACCAGCCTCCGCGGACAGGCGCCGGAATGTGGCGACTAGGGGCTTTTCACAGTAACTTGATTGAAGCCTACTCGTGACAATAAGCGATTTTCATTTTTCATTTTCATGGCCTCACCGCATCCAACGCGCTAACGCGACAAGGCCGTTAAATCTCATGAGAGGCCTCTCGCAAGCTTTGCAACGCTTGAAATGCATCGCGAGATCTCGTGAGATCACAATCTGGTTCTCGCCCTCTCTACAATTAGGCCAATTTAAATTTGTCTACTGTTGCTATATTTAACTGGTTATAAATACAGCGGTCAATACAGTCGCCTTCCTTAATCCTAATTACGTTTGCTCTAGAGTCGCCAGGTATCTTTCGATACCGCCACAAGGTTCAAACCCGAATACTGACCAAAGAGCCAATACACCAGTTAGTTAGTTCAAAGTCAATACTATTTATTTACACACTCAGTAATATCTACTCATGCACAAAATACCACAAACTAAACTATCTCTAACGCTAACGCCTATACTTAACTTCGGGTGCCCACTCAGTCAGAGGAACAATGGCCGTTGTTCGGATCTGAGGCTGTTGGGTTCGAAGAGGTGACAGGAGAACAGCTAAGGTCGTCCATCTGATGGCGAGCATTGACCTTGGACTTACTTGCTTCTGGTACAGCTGGCGGATGGGTCTCTCCGCTTCAAGAGCAGAGTCCAAGAGAGCGATTCTCTCTCGGGGGCTTCTTATACCCGAAGGGGCTTCGCATGCTTTTGGGAGGGCCTTGAACTTGGCCCCAATTAATTGGGCCGTATCTTGATCATTCGTATTGATCTTGATCAATAAAGGGGTGGGTGCCCTGATGGCTGGGCATGTCCTAGGTGGCCGTTGGCCTTGCTTTGTTTGTGTCTTTCTGGCGCCGGGATTTCTGCAATAGTATCGGTTACTTGAGTGTCTTTCCTTTGTTCCCGGAGATGGGCCATCAATATGTTAATTAACCTACAGTTTCAGTCCCGTCTGGGAGCTGCCTTCTCCAATATGCATGCAGGCTCTATGCCTGCTTGCTTTCTTAACATTGTCCATATTTCTCTACAGTCAATGCGATCATCCATTTTGTATTCTGGCCGATGGCTACACTGCGCTTGCTTCTCCCAAGGCCCGATAAATAACGGCCTTGCCTGGGAGACCTTGGCTAGGCGCTGTTTAGCACTAGTCCACATAAACGTGGGACAGGCAGAAAAGCACCTAGAGGGGTTTCCCAGCCCATCGGATGTGCCCTGGTGGTCGGCACTCCGACCCTGGCACACCCGCTGGCACCCAGACACTTGGCACTGTCCGCCTGACACCTTGGCCCTGCCGCTCGGTGCAGGAAATGAGGTAAATGCAGCCTCGACGGAGTGTTCCTCGCCAAAGCCAAAAAAACAAGAGTCCCGTTTGATAGCGGCAGCACCGAGAATCAGCCCACCTTATGTGCACAAAATGGAACTCTTAAAATGTTTTTATTGAGGATTTTTTGTCATATACAGAGCAAAGCGTGGACATACATTGAAAAAAAAAGGAAAAATAAAGAGAAATATATGTACATTGGTCAACCTCTGTTATTTACATTGGTTATCTTACATTATTTACTATGGTCACAGCTTCTCGTTTTTCCTTTTCCGGTAGGCGTTTGGTTCTGGTTGGGTCCCCTGCTCCCCTCTTCCTCCCTTTCTGCCCTCCCCCCCCCCCCCCCTCCCCCGCCGCTGTCCGTCAATGGCCATCTGACGTGCCTTCTTCCCTCGTCTGTTCTTATGTCCTGTTCCAGTTGGGTTAGCGTGATACCGCTTTTTGTTATTTGCTGGGCTGCCTCTCCCTCCCCCTCTCCCTACCCTCTAATTGTTACACCATGGCTCCCCTCTCCCTACCTTTGACTTATTGACTGTTGGCTAGAAACCAGTCTTGGAACAACTGGGTGAATGGCTCCCACGTTTAGTGGAAGCACTCTTCCGACCCCTGGATGGCAAATTTAATTTTCTCCATCTGGAGAAATTCCGATAGGTCCGATCAGCAGCACCACCCAAAGCTGCAGACTGGGACTCTTTCTTGCACGTCAAATCAAACAGTGCTAACATTGACTGAACTGTAATCGGTAATGGCGAGTTATTGATTCACAGGGTGCTGCACACACTGTGGTATTGGTGCGATCCCTTGGGCTCGTGCGCTATCAATTCCAGCCCCAAGTGACGTGGAGTTGCAACACAAATGAAATAAATAAATAATTCTCAGAAAACACCCAAAGACTTTGGCCCTTGGAAGTCTAATAACAACAGTCAACAGGTTTTGAAATTTAAACACAATTAATTTTATTAATAACTATAATTACATATGCAGCAAATACAGTAGGTTAACTATTATCCAGTTATTACTCCATCACTTCTTTAACTTGCCCCCACCCTCTACAAATACACAAGACAGAGAAACAAACACAGAGCGAGTGAGAGGTGTAAAATAACAATGAAAGTAAAAGAGAAAAAAAGGAGTCTTTATTTCAGATGGTTGTCCTCCAACACGCCTTCCTTCAATCTAGGCTTTCAGTTTGAGGTTTCAACTTTCAGTCGGTAATGATATTCACTGTAGATTTATTCAGGTCTCTGCAGTTCCAGAAATACAACAGCAATGCAACCTTCTGGATATAATAAGTGTGAGAGAGAGGGAGTAAGCTCGAGTGAGCGGAGAGAGCGCGCAAGAGTGCGCGCGAGAGAGCGCAGCTCTGTTCCTCGGAGTGTCGAGGACCCTACTGTCCATTTCTTGGTTCTCTGATAAACCACTTGTGTGGGATCCAATTACTTCCTGTTACTGGACGGAAGACAGTCTTTTAGCCAACTCATTGGCCACCAGTCAACCAATTGAATAGAGTCCCTCTGATCCTTCTCAGGTGCTAAAATATCTGAGTTCTGCTGTCCGAAGGGTAGCACAGTATGTTATGTTGTCATTTTTGAGATCCTCACTTCCTCTGCTCGACTTAAAGATATACGTCCATTAAACATCCATGGATCAAAAATGGTAACAGCAAAATAAAAGAAATGGGAAGTAAGGGAATCAACTGGAAGGGACCTAACAGAGAGATTGCAACTACAGGAGACTTCACACTAAAAATAGTGGTATGGTTTCGGGAGGGTTAACTGTGGTACAGATATCAGGGGAATAAGAAAAACAGAGATGTGAAGAAAAAGTTCCAGAGTTCTCAAGGGATCAGGATACATCATCGAACACAGTGGAAAAGGTACAAACGTTTCAACGTTCAATTCCTCTGCACCTTGATCCCCCGCCAAGATGGACTCAAAGCTTTCCACCTCCTTCTCAAAAGAAAGCCCCACTAAACCCTTGCCTGTACCTGGCTGACCTTGTTCTCACTCTGAACAACTTCTCAACAACTCCACTTAAATAAGAAGGTGTTGCTATATGCAGTTATGCCCGCCTTTCAGCGAGATATGTGGAACACTCATTCATCTGGTATTTCTCTGGCCCTTTCACTCATCTCTTTTCCCAGTACATCGATGACTAACTCGGTGCCGCCGCCTGTTCTCGCCATGAACTGGAAAATTCCATTGACTTTGTTTCCAATTTCCACCCTTCTTTCACCTTCCCTGGTCCATCTCTGACTCTTCTCTTCCCTTCCTCAACTTCCCGAATCCATATCTGGAGACAGGCTATCAGCTAACATTCATTACAAATACTCGGGAGTCCCACCACTACCCTTCCACAAACTGTTTCCTATAAGGACACTCTTCCATTCTCCAACGTTTTCCATCTCCGTTGCATCTGATCTGATTATACAACCTTCCACACCAGCGCTTCCTCAACCACTGATTCTCTCCCATGGTGGCTGGCAAAGCCCTTCACCAGGTCTGATCCATTTCACGCTCTTCTGCTCCCACTCCTTTCCTTTCCTCCCAGAACCATGCTGGGCTCCCCTTGTCCTCATCTTCCACCCACCAGCCTCCATATTCAATGGATCATCCTCCGACATCTCCACCAGTTCCAGTGCGATGCCGGCATCAAAAATATTTTCCCCTGCCCTCCCTTTTCAGTATTCCCTAACGCCATAGTCCAGGCCTCAGTCACCCCTAACATCTCCTCCCTTCTCTGTGGCATCTTTCCATGCAAGCAGAGGGGATGCAACACCTGTGCTTTCACCTCCTCCCTTCTCACCGTCTGAGACTTAAAATGCTCTTTCCAGGTTAAAGAGTAATTTATTTGTACTCCTTTCAATGTAGTAAACTGTATTCACTGTTCACAATGTGGCCACTTCTACATTTGGGAGACCAAACATAGACTGGATGGCCACTTTGCAGAACGCTTCCATTCAGTCGGCAAGCATGATGCCAAGCTTCCGGTCGTTCACCATTTCAATTCTCCATCTTGTTTCCATGCTGATCTTTCTGTCCACTGCCTGTTCCAGTGAGGTTCAACGCCAGCTCCAGGAACAGCACCTTATCTTTTGACTCTGCAATGAGGGTGTTGGTTGCAGAATCTTCAATTAGGCTGTATTGGACAGTGGCTGCACATCTACTGTGTGTGGAATTGACTGGTTATCTCATTGCCAGTGTAAAACTGCTTGTTACTAGGACAATGCCTTCTTTCTGGTCACTACTGTTTTCCTCTTCTGACTCTTCCATGTCATGTGTTGCTTCAAACACTATTACAACGAGTTGGACAGTTGAAAGCATAATGGTATTGAGAGTCACATCGAAAACATCCATTTATCATGCCCCGTGCATTTCTGGGGTTCATCTTCCTATTGTAGGTTCTAACTGGGTTTCTGTCTTCATAATTTCCAGATCTCAATCTCCTTCTATAGTCTTGGGACGTGTTCGTAGCCGTACGATTTCGCCATCCTGTTAGTAGTGTATCTTCCATATTCTTCTTTATTGCAGGCTGATCTATTTGGGTCATCAGAATCGAATGTTTCCCCAGAAACTTTTTTAAAGCTTCTGTCATTTGATCGAATAAGGTATCCTTATCCGCAAACTGAACTCCTGTCAAAACCCGGAGCCTATCCACGTTGCTCACTGTAGCACAATCAAGTAATTTAAAGGCCAACACAAGACTGTGGAAATTCCAGGTTATGTTTCTGCAGCCTTTTATATAGCCTGCCAAATTCCATTATATAGTCTCCATTGGAGAAATCCTCTATTTTCCAGAACCGATCAAAATCTGACTATGCTTCATACGCACTTAACAAGTCATCCTTCTTCCATATAACGTAATAGAGTCTGCAGACCTTCTTCTGAGTCTAACTCTTCCAATTCCGACTCAGAAAACACTTTGCTGATTTTACTGTCACAAGGCAGAGAAAGAGCCAATGCCATACCTTGTTTTCTCTTTCCCCATGCAGTTACCTTAGTCCATATAACTACTGCACTTCTCCATTGATCGTACGATCCCCTTTCAGAAAATAAGGCGGCGGCGGCGGCGGGGGGGGGGGGGGTAATATCCAGACATCTTTATCCTAGGTTCAGCCATATAGCTTTGGTTTTTTTTTTCTCTTCTCACTCAACTCCTTGGTTTGGTCTGGAAAAGTTGTATCTTTCAACCCTTCACATTTGCACAGCAACCATCCTCTGCTACCATTTGTTAGACATTTAGCTGCTGTTGTATAGAGTCAAAAGTTCTGCTCCTTTTCACCAACACCTTTATTTCACTATCAACAGACTCTGCACAAAACTCCAACATCACATCACCTGAAGCCCCTTTACATATTAGTGTCAATTATTGGATACTTAACATAAATGAGACAACTACTTGGGATGTCTCTTAAGCCATTACTTAACACCATGGTGCATTGGTGGTGGAGGGAGTGAATGTTTGTGGAAGGGATACCAATCAAGTGGGTTGCTTTGTCCTGGATATTGTCAAGTTTCTTGTGTGTTGTTGGAGCTGCACTCATCCAGGTAAGGGGAGATTATTCCATCAAACTCCTGACTTGTGCCTTGTAGTTTATGTACAGGCTTTAGTGAGTCAGGGGGTGGGTATTTCTAGCTTCTGGCCTGTTCTTGTGGTGAGGGTCTTCTGCTGGCCAGAGCTTTATTGAGGACATTTGATTTGTAGCCACAAGAAGGTCTCAAACTCTCAATTATAATCAACCGACACTATAAAAGATTTTATTTCGCACCCGAGACGTGCAACTTAAATTTCTACTGAGTTCGAAGTGTATACAAGACTACACTTAAACCGCATGATAGATTTCAACACTGGCACACTAGTGTGGTATGAATGTTACTTGCCACTTGTGAGCCCAAACCTGGATATTGTCCAGGTCTTGCTGCATTTCAACATGGACTGCTTCAGTGTCTGAGGAGTCTCAAATGGTACAGAACACTGTGCAATCATCAGCAGACATCCCTATCTCTAACCTTATGATGGAGGGAAGGTCAATGATGAAACAGCTGATGATGGTTGGGCCTAGGATCTGCTGAGCATTTCCAGCATTTTTTCCTTTTATTTCAGATTTCCAGAAACTGCAATATTTCGCTTTTTGATATGAAAGTTTCTCCACATTTTCACACGTAATTATCTAGATTCCACGTCAAAAAAAGATAGCGATCACGCTCACTCTCTAAAAACATGGCTCAGATGATCATGATGGCATCCAGGATCAGAACACGCAGTTAAGCTGGATCTACAATTCCTAATAGAAAAAAAGTGGGCGAGAGGAGCAAATTCTGAATTCAAAATAAATGGATTAGCACCTTGCTACAATTGTGGAAGGTGGAATGCATGTAAATGTATTTGATTCTAATATGTTACACTGCAATTTCAACACCATTGTTTACCAATCATAAAAAATTAGTTCTTACCAGACGGAAAACGAGAAGGGATTAGCGATGATTTTGTACAAGCACTTCAGAAAATTACCTCTATACTGACAATTCCTTTAAAAAGAGACATCCTAAGCTCCAGGACGACAAGTCTTGAGCCACTTAAATGATGAATGCTCTCCCACTATCATTTTGTCATTCTAAATCGGTCCAGATCATTTTTAGAGCTCTCTGACTGCGTATTCATTTCCCATGCATCCTCGTGGGCAGAATGTTAACTGCAAGGCACTCCTGTCAGGACAGCAACATTGTGATATTTCATAACATGACATCATTACCAATATTCAACCAGATACTTAATAAGGCTTGGACTTTTGCTCCTGGGCTGCGAGTGCAGAATCGGTACATTTCCGAGGTCCACAGACCCGACCTGAGAGAAAGTTACCCTGCCAGTCAGATTTTAACTACAGCATCCCTTATCACAATAAAGATTTCACAACTGAATAATCGCTTATAAAATCAAGAATTAAAATTCATAGTCCTGCTTCAAAAAGTTCACAACCCCTTGGATTTGTCAAACTGTGAAATCGCAGGCACCCTGCAGTTATAATGGACAAGTGTCAACTCAGTCATGCAACAACAATCCAGTCATGGTTAAGTCTTATGTCAACAGACAGAGTGAAATAGCAAGCAACCATAGACTCCAGTTCTATTTTCAGAGTTAAATAGCAGGGAGTTTTAAATGCCCCAATAAGCTTGACAGCTCATTTTGATAGTTCAGCTCGACACTTTTGACAGTTGTTATTGGAAATTCCAAAGAATTTATGTACTTTTTAATGCACATTCGTGCCTACCTTTAGCAATCCCATAGAACACCTTGCTTCTCCCAAAGCACACCTAACCTCCCCCAAAGGTGTCCAGGACAATAACCAAAGAGTACTTTAGCTTTCCAAAAGCGTACCCTGGATATCGAAACAAATCTACAAACCTCACTATTGTGTTTCAGATACCTTTCATACGAGAATCACACAAGTGAAGGCAGTTGATTTCTACGGGAGACTACCTCTGCGCAACATGTATGTGCAAATCCTGATCCAGGCCCATTCCCATCCCTTTGAAAATAGTAGGTGCAGTGTGCAAGGGTGTGAATTCCAGATTGAGGCCTCATCCACCATTTTCACAATGGAAAGGCTCTCCATTGTGACAAAATCCAGGCCTAAGATTTCCAAGTAAACCAGATGTCATTTACATATTGTTGCCCATCTCAATCTTCACAACAGGCATGAAAGATTTCCAATTCCGATTTCTAAATTAACTTCAGTAGTAACCAAACACACAAATATGGGTTAACGTGAGTTAACTGTTTAAAAATCAACAAATCTATAAAAACGTTACGTTACAAGATTGCAAATTGTTTGAGTTCATGTGATAGCCTTTTATTAGAAAATTACAGATAATCATTAAGGTAGTGACGAGCAAAGAATGAGGAGGGTTTAGATCAGGCTAAGTTTAGCTCCCAACCCTTTACTAAGGAATTCAGTGAGATTTACAACATTTATATAAGGTGATTAAAATCTTGTCGCTCTTTAAGCAACTTTTCATAAGATTAAGTTGGCAAGCCTGTCGAATAGAAATTCGATCAAAAAGGTAGCATGTCAGCAGAACTAAGACTAGAAAATAAGTACATACGTCTGCTATTGAAAGATAAGCAGAGTCAGAAAATATAAGGTTGGTAGGGGGTTCAACCAGAACCACAGAGGGCAGCATGTTCAGGAAGACCATCCATTCGGAGGATGTGGAGGTATCAGGTCAAGTTAGAATTTCACAATGCCTATAAATTATGATGCACGGTTCATTATTCAGTTTGTAATAAAGGTTATTTTCCTTCTGCCATTTACCTCAGTCTTCCTTTTCTGCAGCACTAACAGTAAATATTTCAAGGAAATCTCACTTTTCATAACAACAAGAAGGGACGGAACATACTCGAGGCTACATCCCCTCAAAATAGTTAAATACTTCACAAATTTCTCCCCCTCATTTGTCAAAAGATTGAAATGTAAAAGGGATCCGCATGGCTTTGACATGCAGTAAGCAAGCCCAATGTATCAAACTTTTATCAGCAATGACATACAAGCATTTATTACCATCAAAGTCCAACGACACACTTTCACTCTGGTGGAAGCACTCCATTGGAACTTTTTAAAATCAAGGAATCAAAAACTGGATCTACTTTTTCACTACAATTGCCAAACAACTAAAAACATGACCAATTTTTGTCTTAAAATCCTCGAACAAATCCCAGTTAGGAATATTAGACAAAAACAGAAAAAGTGCTGGAAAAGGTTAGTTGGTCTGGCAGCATCTGTGGAGAGAGAAAATAGAACTAATGTTTGGAGTTCAATATGACTCTTCTTCTATCAACGGCGACCTTTGTGACAGAATACTGTCGGGTCATCAGTGCATGTCGCAAGCTCCTCCAGCCCACTCAGAACATTGAAGCCAGAAATAACACAGGCATCATTACTTAGGCTATTGAACATTGCTTTTTGATGTCAGTTGGTTGATAAAAAAAAGCCTAAGATTTGATAAGAGGCATGCAGGGATTAATAACAAAGTAGCTGAAATTACAGCTCAAGTCATTTTCAAAATCGATCAAATCAAGCTGCTCCAGTGCAGCTACAACAATGGCAGCTATCCAATAATGTGGAAAATTGCCCATATAACTCCCGTATACAAAAGCAGGACACATCCAATCTGGCCAATTACTGCCCCAGTGGTCTACTCTCAATCATTAGCAAAGTAATCAACAGTGCTATCAATCGGCATTTACTCAAAAATAACTGCTCACTGACACTCAGTTTGTGTTCCGCCAGACCCACTCAGCACCTGGTGTTATTACAAACTTGGTCCAAATATGGACAAAAGAGCTAAACTCCAGAGGTGAGGAGAGAGTGACTGCTCTTGAAATCAAGCCAACATTTGATCAAGTGTGGCATCAGGGAGCCATGGCAGAACAGAACTGAAATCAATAGGAAACATGGGAGAACTCTCCACTGGTTGGAGTTATTCCTAGCACAAAGGAAGATGGTTGTGGTTGAAGGTCAATTCTAAGATCTCCATTCCAGGGCATCTCTGGAGAGGTTCGTCAGGGTAGTGTCCTAGGCCCAATCATCTTCAGCTGCTTCATCAATGACCTTCCCTCGATCAAAAGGTGAGAAATGGGAGGTTCACTCAATATTCAGCTCCATTCACAACTCTTCAGGTGCTAAAACTCTCCGTGCCTATATGCAACAAGACCTGGACAACATTGAACTTTGGGCTGGTAAGCGGCAACTCATATTGACCACGTAAGTGCCAGTCAATGGCCATCTCCAACAAAAGAGAATCCAAAATCTCCCCTTGACATTCAATGGCATTAAACTCAAAGTATCTCCCACTATCAATGTCCTGGGGGTTACCATTAACCAGAGACTGAAACTGGACCAGCCATATAAATACTGTGACTATAAGGACACTCGGAGGCAGGGAATTCTACGGAGAGTAACTCACCTCCTGGTGCTCCAAAGCCTGCCCACCACCACCAAAACACGTCAGGAATGTGATGGAATATTCTCAACTTGCCTGGATGAGTGCAACTCATGGGCAGGACAAAGCAGCTTGCTTGATTTGCACCTCATCCACCACCTTCAATAGTCACTCCCTCAACCACTGATGCACATTGGCGCCAGTGCATGCAATCTACAACATTCACTGCAGAAACTCACCAAGGCTCCTTCGACAATACCGTCCACCCCCACGACTTCTACTACCAGGAAGGACAAGGGCAGCAGATACATGGAAACACCACCACCTGTCGCTCCCCTCCAAGCCACACACCATCAAGACAACAAATCAATATCACAAGCCTATCAGCAGAAAATGCAGGATAAAAACAGTCTATAATTGGAGGAGGAGTAAACAGTGAATGGCCATAACATTTTCTTTATCTGCCTTTGGCCATGCTTTCTCTCTATCACCCTCCCACATAGGCACCAGCCCCCTAAAGGAATACAGTGGACAAGATAGCAGAGCTGACCAGGGAAGCCATAACGAACAACAGTCGCCTCAACAGCACCCACACGGCCCACAACCCGATGCAGCTGGAGTCTCCAATGGGGTAGAGTGAGGAAGCATGGTCTGGCATCTCCAAAATCCTACTCAGAGGTACAATGGTAATATGTCCTAACCTCCAGGGAGCAGGTGTGAGAGTGCACTTGAAGCAGAGAGTGCGAATAAGAGTTTGTGCTGCGCATGGGCGAGAGCCCACAGGAGAGCACAATGCCTCGAGACTGCGAGTGAGCCGGAAACATACACACCTTTCCCCTCCTCCTCCCTCCCCAAAAACCAATCACAAAGCAGGCCCAGAGGGTAGCAGAACCCAAGGCTCAAAGGTACGCTGCCTCCAAACCCCACATTTATACGAATTCCACCGAGGTCAGTTCGGAGTGTGCGTCATCAGTGGCGAACACAAGGACAACGTTAGTTACACCCAACTCTTTAGCTGAGGCCCAGTCCCTACTCCCTTCCCTGCTAACTAGTTCTTGGGGCCAAGTCTGTCTCTCTCTAGCTCTGCTAAAGAAAAAAAATGATTATATTGGCTAGCTCTGCTGTTTGGCACTTTGTAAATGGTTATTCTTATCAATTACTTTTTTAAATGATCAAGTTATTCCTTTGACATTTAATATTTTTAAATTCATGTTCAATGCTGTGCCAAATTTATCTTTAAAGTTTGCACATCGTCTCCTTCGGTGAGAAAAAAATTGAAAGGTGGCCCCAACGTGTGAAAGGCAATGTTAGATAATATTGATTTACAGAGACAAACTTTAGCAGGAGTTCAAACTTCTTCCCATAGGTACCAGTTGTATGTGATCCAAATGCACTCTAGCTATGAGCTCTTTGGACTACAACTCGCCCAAGTCATTTATTCTAGCCATCACCACCACTTATCATTAGTGGTAGGCCAAAGAATTCGGAAAGTTTTAAAAACCAACAAAAGATGGCCAAAAATTAAACAAAGAGGGAGAAGATGAACTATGAGGGTAAACTCACAAGTAATATAAAAACAGACAGTCAGAGCTTCTTTAAATAGATGAAAAGGAAGAGAGAGACCAAACTGAAAATTGGCACCTTAAAGAATAAGAGCCCATTGTGTTGGGGAATGTGTATTAGCATGGATAGAGGATTGGCTAACTAAGAGAAGACAGAGAGTTGGGATAAGAGAGGCGTGGCAGCATGGCAACCTGTAACTAGTGGAGTGCCACAGCGATCAGTGCTGGGGCCACAATTATTTACAATATACGTTAATGCGTTGGATGAGAGATATGAATGCCAAGTTTGCAGATGACACAAAAATAGTTGGGAAGGCAACTGGTGAGGTTGTCACAACGAGTCTACAGAGCGATGTAGACAGGTTAAGTGAGTGGGCAAAAACTTGGCAGATGAAATATAAATGGAGGAAAATGTGAAGTTATGCACTTTGTTAGGATGAATGAAAGAGCCCCATTAAGAGGTTGTGAATGAAGGTGCCACATTAAAGGATGGTGAAAAATTCTTGATGGTTGCTACCTTTTGGAGAACTGCCTCGACTCCTGAAGAATCAATAATGTGGCTCTGGTAGTTGGTGGCAGGTTTTGAAAACTCTTCCTGCTTAGTATGAGACCCACAACCTGCGGACATTTCTGTACTGCCCGTCCTCTGGTATGGTGTTCCATCATGGTGGAGCCATGGATGAGAATGTTTTCCATATGACAAATTATACCTTCAAGACCCTCAATGATGCCTGTCATAGTGCACTGGAAGATTTGGGGCACTGAAGCGATTCCAAACAGTATCTTCCAAAGGGAGTGCTCATAAGAACTAGGAGTAGGCCATCTGGCCCCTCGGGCCTGCTCCGCCATTCAATGAGATCATGGCTGATCTTTTGTGGACTCAGCTCCACTTTCCGGCCTGAACACCATAACCCTTAATCCCTTTATTCTTCAAAAAACTATCTATCTTTATCTTAAAAACATTTAATGAAGGAGCCTCAACTGCTTCACTAGGCAAGGAATTCCATAGATTCACAACCCTTTGAAAAATGAAAATCACTTATTGTCACGAGTAGGCTTCAAATGAAGTTACTGTGAAAAGCCCCTAGTCGCCACATTCCGGCGCCTGTTCGGGGAGGCTGTTATGGGAATCGAACCGTGCTGCTAGCTTGCCTTGGTCTGCTTTCAAAGCCAGCGATTAGCCCTGTGAGCTAAACAGCCTTCTTCTTTGGGTGAAGAAGTTCCTCCTAAACTCAGTCCTAAATCTACTTCCCCTTATTTTGGGCAAGAGTTGTGGAAGCTGCCAAAAATCACTATTGGTATCTAATTTTGTGAAGACTGAGCTCCTCATAAGCTTCATGAAACTCTTTTTTAAAAATAAATTTAGAGTTCTCAGTTCATTTTTTCCAATTAAGGGGCAATTTAGTGTGGCCAATCCACCTACCCTGCACATCTTTTTTTTGGGTTGTGGGGGCGAAACACGGGGAGAATGTGAAAACTCCACATGGACAGTGACCCAGAGCCGGGATCGAACCTGGGACCTCAGCGCCGTGAGGCAGCAGGGCTAACCACTGCGCTACCATGAACTTCATGAAACTCTTGACCACAAATGCCACGGGGCAAATTTCTCTTTCTACCGCCTTATTCAATTGCTTAAGGTTGACGCAAACCACACAACGAACTTTAAGTCGAGGTGCAGGCACCGTGTCAGAGCACCAAGAAGTAGGCTGGGTGACAATTGATACTATTCTCTGGTGTAACATGACATCCATCTCCCGCCTGACCTTTTGCAAAATCTTCCACATGGTTAAGAAGCACACCGGCTCAGTTGGCTTCAAGGGTGATGTAGAATGTTATTTGTAGCTTCCCCAATCCAGTGAACAATTTAGAGAATTCTCTCTTGAACTAGTCAGGTCCATTTTGAATTATCTGCTCATCTATAATGAAAATGTAGCACAAGTCAGTACAAACTGCGGCTCAGTAGGGAGGGCTCTTGATTGTGGGTGATGGAAAGGACCTTCAGTAATTCCTCTTCCTGTATAATGAAGAGTGGCAGTCATCTGGCCTTGTGCCTTGAGTGGAGCACCCCCAGAGCATTGGAATCAGATGGCGATGGCTAGAGGAACTCAAGTTTCAGCCAGCGCACGTCATCAGAGAGGGTGGACACTCCCGCACCTATATCCAAATGAAAAGCTGTCTTGTAGCCATTAGCCATTATTTAAGCAGTTCAAAAATGCCCTTTGATTCTGTGATCTCGTTTTGTTTTTAAAATGGTCGATACTCACAAGGGTTCTCTCGTGCTTTAGAAGCTATTGTTGGGAGTCGTGTGCCCATAAAGTTTTGACTTGGGAGTTGAAAGCTTTAGTCACAACAGACTGATTAAAAATGCCCTCTCGTGGCAAGAGCAACACTCGGCATTAGTGGCTGGACAGGCATGGCAGCGATGTGCTAAGTTTCCCGCCACAATGAAAACTTCTAACAATGGCCACGATTGTGCCCAGTTTCTTCCTAAACCGTTCATTGGAGGCAACTCTGGGTGCCCTGTCATATCCCCTGTGAACAGATAGGTGATAACAATCATTTTGAAAGGAATCAGTACTTGCTGCAGAGTTCCGGGTGGCTCTATCGAACTTTTCCCGATCTGTACCAGTATTGTGTTTCAAACTAAAGTAGGGGTCGAGCCTTAGGCATTAAGGACCTCTGTGAATCCGGCAGTTTCCTCGCTGACCCACTGCCGTATTAAAATGTCTTTGATTCTGCTGCCAATCGGGTACAGTCATACACTGACCTGATCCTTATCTGGTTTCTCCGCGAATCTGGAGGCGGTACAGCAGCGGTGGAAACACCAGTTCATGCAGTGCATGTCCTGGTCGAGGCCCTCTGGATGGTCCAGTGGGTTGGGAAGATGCAAGGCTTTCTCCATATATCTGTTCACTTACTGTCTGTTGTCACAGGTGGTGAATGTGTGGAATTCCTTTGCCACTGAGGGCTGTGGAGGCTGGGTCATCAAGTATGTTTAAGGCTGAGTTAGACAGATTTTACATCAGCAAGGGAGTCAAGGGTTATGGGGATAAGGCAGGAAAGTGGAGTTGAAGATTATCACATCAGATCAATCCCGATCTTAGTGCATGGTGAAACAGACTCGATGGGCCGATGTGCTCTGCTGAAGCAGACTGCTTTCCTTCTTTCCCACCTTTCTCAGTATCAATGGATATCCATAAAAATATAGTTTGTACACCGCTGCCACTTGGGTATCAATATTGCAACCGGGTACTGGATGTCTTCGATAGGCGAGTGCTGGAAACCATGTTGTTGCCAACAAGTATTTCCTGATTATTTACAGACTGAGACTTGCAGTACCCCACTTGAACCATCTTTCCTCAGGTTCCGGTTTATGTGAAATGGCATCACTGCTGATGCACTTTAGCTATTAGCATATTAACTATTAACCTTTTACACTACATGAACCAAGACTAACCAACAAAAGGTTGCTACATTTTGACAAGACAACGACACTGAAAGAGGCAGTTACCTAGATCGAAGTAACAAACACCAACAAGATAAAATTAGGGTAATGTTTATGCAGTTTTGTTTGAGGTATGGGAGATTGGTGCAAAAAGCGCAGGTAGTTAGTTAATGAAAATTACTTTTAGTTATTCATGGCTTCTACGTGCCACAGTCCACTTAGCTGATGAAATAATCCGGTTTCTGACCAATGATGTAATGAAATGAAAGTGTCATATTTTTTAAAAACTAGTACATGTACAGCTAAGCACTCATGCAGATTCACAGCCTGCAATCCCACCCGATTCCCTGATAGACTTTATTAAAATATTCTTAAACTAGTACAGCTGGTGAAAAGGTGAGAAAAGTCACACCAAGTGCACCAGGGTCCTCACATAAAACCACAGAAATAACTTGACATCCTTTCTTAAAAGCAGCTTAGAAGACACCCACTTGATGTAAATTCAAATATAGTATAATATTAACGTGTGAACTTTATAAATTACTCCTAAATTCTCCAATTACCTGGGTATAATCCATTATTACTTGAGGCGTCAACTTCCTTGACCCGAATGGCTGATTCAAATTTTCCCAGGTATTTCCGTGCATTACTGTGCCATTCAGCCGCAACTGCCCAGTACATTTTTGAACACAGTTTTTTAAGGCCGTCTCTGTAACTCTTGCAATGTCGATTGGAGGTATGCCTGCTCCATTGTGCAGCTTTGTGGGACTGCTATTGGCTTGGTTCCACTTTTAACTATCCACTTGTAGTGAGAGCATCTCCAACAATGGCTTCCACACCCACACACCACTGCCCAAGAAGTCTCCCAGGGATCCATTCTTGGTCCATGCTTCCTCATTACTGCTACATCCATAGATCATGGAGTCAATTCTAACCGCACATCAATGACATCCAGCTCTCTTAACCTCGTCTTTGCTGTTTAGGCTGCGAGTCTGAAGGAGATGTCGAACTGTGTTGGCTCATGTCAATATTGAAAGCTGGTGGGTAGAAGTTTATGTTGTACATTTCTTTCTTTAGACCGTGTTTGGCCTCGTGCACATCTCAATTTTCATCACTCCACTATTGGTAACCATGCCTTCAGCTTCCCAGAGGCCCTAAAAACGGGAATTCCTTCCTTAAACATCTTTGCCTCTCTACCCCTCTCTCCTCCTTTATGATGCTCCTGAAAAGCTACCTAAGATGGCCTTAAGTGGCTCGGTGTCAAGATTTGTTTGATGACATTCCTGCAAAGTGGTTTGAGACATGTTATACGAAAGGCGCCATTTAAATGAAGTTGCTGAGAGTGATAATGCTGCTGCAAGGTGATTCAATTGTACGAGCATGTGCTGTGAGCAACGACAAATCATTCAATCACTGAAAAACAGATTAGGAATGATCTCTTAGTGCACTTTGTTTAGTTAGAGTGAAAGTCCTTGATTCCCATGATGTATTACAGAATACAGTGTGAGAATTTGTTTTTAAAAATGAGTGCAACCAAAAGGTTTAAGGCAAACCAGTAAAGGAATTAATATATATTTTTTTTAAATCACCATCTTTACTTTTCTCCTCTATATTGAAGCTGATACTGCACCTTCAATTATGAAAAACGCCTTTCAAACTTTCACCAAAAACTAACTCGGATTGCGGCAACAAGCTCTCAATCCGGGGTTGCACCAGTATCGTTGCACTCCAGGTTTATGCTAATTTGTGTGGGCTCAAACGAAGTGCTCCATTTGTGGAGCTGTGACAAGTAAGTACAGCTGTGCTCACAAAACTATCATCGTGCATAAGGACAAATTATATGCTAGGGTGCATAATTATGACACATTCAAGCAGTAGTTGTGAAGGCATCAGGCAGTGCGAAAAGTATAATTTATTGCCCTTAATATTAATTGCACTGTATTGAGTTTTTTTTTTAATGGGGGTGGAGGGAATGGTACTGATAAGAAAACAGAAAGGCGATGCATCACGCTTTCACATGATACACTTCTGACAATAAGACTGTCCAACAGAAAGCAATTTCTCACGGCAAGCATTCATCATTAAATTCCTAAATTGCTACCATGACACAGCCGGAAAGCAAATCAGGACCTGCCTCCCCAGATCTAATGTGCGACTGGCCTTTGCAGACACCGGCTAATTTGGAGCGCTCTACTTCTATTCCCCAGGGGCCCAATTCAGGGTTAAACCTGCACTGGGCTGCTACTATGCAACCCTGTGGGATTTGGTCTGTATGCTGAATAGGGCAGTCTCTATCTCTAGCCAACAGGAAGCTGTGACAAATGGGTTCTGTCACTGCTCTGGCACCGGTTGTGCTTCACCAACACCTTCAAGAAAAAAAAGAGCCACCAGATTATTTTGCTGACAGATGAAGCTTCCTGACCCCGTCCTTCGAGTAGCGAGTTAGCCATAATGCAATCCAACTGGAGTTTATTTTGTTTATATTTTTCTGGTTTAAGCCCAGGAGACTGAAATTAACAAAGTGAATCTTCCGAGTTAAATACCAGATAAATTACAACTGAAAGTCTTGTTAAAAGCTGTGTGCCTTTTCAAAAGAGAGCTATTTCAATATTATTATAGCATTACATAAACATAGCCAGTAGGAATAATTACAAATAAAGCACTGTGAAAACTTCATCAATGCCAATTTCTACGCCGTGCATCTGCAATACAGTTTAAATCTCTTAAGGCCATTATCTCAACAAGACAGAGCAGCAACTCTGCAGTGGTTTTATTGAGTTGTCTTTTAAAGCACACAGGAGATTAGGTTTCCTATCTAACCATACGGAACATGTGCAGTGCCCTAATTCTTTTCTTGCCGAAAGATCTGACACACTTGGTTAAAATTTTACAACTGAAATCCCCACTTGAATAATAACAAATGCAGATCAAGATTGTAGATGTTCTACCCAAACTGGAGAGAGAAAAAAACCCGTCTGCCTTATTTCTCTTGAGGGCCAACGAGATATCTTCTCGGTTCAAAATTGACAGGCAGACATTATTTTCCCTTGGTCTTCCTGCCACTTCCTCTCTCCGCCCTCCCCCTCACCGTGCGAAGGTCTGATAAGCAGACATGCAGATAATAATGTTCGTTCCGATCATTTCGAGTCCGATTTAAATACATTTGCCCAATTTTTTTTTAAAATGGGGATGGAAGCCATTATCACTTGCCGTGCTCAACAGATATACCTTCACTCTGCTTGTGGCTCACACAGAAGCATTCAGACACAAGTGGAACCACAATCAATGCTGCTACAGCCGAGCCCCTGACAATACAAAGGGGCAAGAAAAAAAAAGTAAAATATAAATGCTTTAAATTACACTCTACTTTGTGGAGACAGTACATTAATTGTTACAACGCCAGGGAGCCTGCTGATATCTGTTAACTTAGTTGATGCCAATCTGGCCATAGAAAGACTGATTTATCTAATGATCCTTGTACCAACAATTCTGGTACCAACAATTCTTGAATTAATCTTCAGCCGATTCTTCTCCAGCTGCTCTTGAGATAATATTCATTATAGCTTGAAGGCATATGAGAATATGTCCCAGGCCCAACTATCTTCAGCTGCTTCATCAATGGCCTCCATTCCATCATAAGGTCAGAAATGGGGATGTTCGCAGGTGACTGCACAATGTTCAGCACCATTCGCAACTCTTCCGATAATGAAGCAGTACATGTTCAAATGTAGCAAGACCTGGACAATATCCAGGCTTGGGCTGACAAGTGGCAGGTAACATACATGTCACACGAGTGCCAGGCAACGGCCATCTCCTACAAGAGAGGATCAAACCATCACCCCTTGACATTCTATGGCATTACTATCGCTGAATCCCCCACAATCAACATCCTGGGGATTACCATTGATCAGAAGCGCAACTGGACTTGCCATATTAATTCTGTGCCTACCAGACCAGGTGGAAGGATAGGAGTCCTATGGCGCGTAACTCACCTCCTGACCCTCAAATGTCCACCATCTAATCTACAAGGCACAAGTCAGGAGTGCAATGGAATACTCTCGACTTGCTTGGATGAGTGCAACTCCAACAACACCCAAGAAGTCACACCTTCCAGGATAAAGCAGCCCTCTTGATTTTTATCGCTTCCACAAACATTCAATCCCGCCACTACTGAGGAACAGTGGCAGCCGTGTGTACCATCTAAAAGATGCACTGCAGTAACTCACCAAGGTTCTTTAGGCATCACTTTACAACCCCCTGACCACTACCATGTGGAACAGAGTTTTTCAAACTGCGGGTCGCGACCCGAGAGAGGGTTGCGGGCGGATGTCGGGAGGGTCGCAGAGCGATCAGTTGTGGCAATCCCGAAAGGCCGCAATCGACTTTTAAGTTGAGAATGCCGGCCGCGACCGGCCTTTAAGTATGAACGATGGAGCATTCCGACCAGAAGCGACAGCATATAGCAGGTTACATGCACGGCACATACACTGATGTCACGCACCCTGTTTTGGGCCAGAATCACAGAGAGATTCCTCCATTTTGTAGCTGCCAGCAGGCAAACAACAGGACTGTGAAGAACTGAAGATGGATCATTTTGTAATAAGGAAGAAAGGGCCAGAGACATAAATAGGCCAGGATCTCTCAACAGAATCTGCTGGAGAGAGCTGCTCAGGAGAGTCCCTGGCAGGAAAAAGCAGAGCTGGTGTAAGCTGCATCCAAAGCTCCAGGGCCCCTGGTGAACAACCCATCAAGAAGAAACTGAAACTGAAATCGGGAACAAAGCAGTATAAAGATGATTTCTTGAGGTATGGCTTTGTTCATTGAGCCAATGCAAATCAGGCTGCAAGGCGCATGTATGTTATATGCAGGGATGTGCTGGCAAATTAAAGTTCAAATCCCTCAAAATTTCAAAGGCATTTGAAGACTAAGCGTGGCACGTTCAAGCACAAACCTCTTAATTTTTTTCAAAGGATGTTGCGAGAACTTTAATCATCAGCTGAAGTCCTTAGGAGAAAAATGAAAATGAAATGAAATGAAAATCGCTTATTGTCACAAGTAGGCTTCAAATGAAGTTACTGTGAAAAGCCCCTAGTCGCCACATTCCGGCGCCTGTTCAGGGAGGCTGATACGGGAATCGAACCGTGCTGCTGGCCTGCCTTGGTCTGCTTTCAAAGCCAGCGATTTAGCCCTGTGCTAAAAAGCCCCTGCTTGAAATGTTACGTTCAATGACAAAGCAGGGTCTTTGTTACCCTCTGCAGGCGCTGCCCGTCTTTTACCAGGACCTGCTCAATGCCTGGAACATGGTCACCTCGTGCCACAGCTCTCCCCCCTCAGGAGTAGTGGCTGTCGTCAGGGAGCCGCTGCTCAGGAATCCACACCTCCACCAATACAATTGAGTGGCTGGCGGAGGAGCGAGCTGTGACTGCCGGGGTGACCTGGATCGGGGACGTGCTGGGTGGCGGAGGAGTGAGCTGGATGACATCCAATGAGTTAGCACAACGTGCAGCAATGGACGTCCGGCTCGCAGCCAATGCCATCCGAGACCTCAAAATGGTCGTGCTCGGACCCGATGGCACTCGTGGTTTGGAGGACGCGCAGGTATGTGGTGGTATCCCATCTGGGCGAACCCCTGCACGGATGGAATTCCACATTGGTCCCATGTCCCGAAACCTCCCTCAAGGGCGGGTGCCCACAATCCTAGCCGCCTCACGAAAATGCCCTCCGTGCCTTTTCACACTGCGCAGAGGGGTTTCCTGTACGGGCTGCTGCTGCACACCCTTCACCTCCATATCCTCGCCTGTCATCCGGACACGCTATGGCGTGCCTTGTTGCCATCCGGCGGCGGAGGTCCCTACTGGAGATCCCTCTATGGAGGAGTCCTCCCCCTCAATCTTGGGGACCTGGGGTGGAGGGTGTTGCACGCAGCACTGCCATACAATCGCCGATTGCACTGGTTCACGGACTCCCAAGACGCCTTCCATTTTTGCGGCCTTGTGGAGTCTGTGGGCCACGTCTATGTTGCATGTTTTAGGCTGCACTCCCTTTTTAGTTTTCTAACCAATCTTTTGCTGGAGTTTTGTTTGCACCTCAGCCCCACGCTCCTAATCTACGGGCACCCAGTGCGGAGAGGGGCGAGGAAGGCGGAGGACTTCCTTGTGAACCTGCACCTGGGCCATTTACAGGTCCAGGCAGCGGGCAACAGAGGGGGCCGTCCGGCCAGACTGTCTGCCCTTCGTCCGCAGCTACATTCGCGGCCGGGTGTTCCTGGAAAGGGAACACGGGCACCATTGAGGCCTTCTGTGCCCAGTGGGCACCGCAGAGGTTGGGGTGCTTTATTGACCCCTTTAACTGCACTCATATTTGATGTTTTTTAAGTTTCCGGTGATCTTTGTCATGTTTGGGCCGTGCCCCTGCCAGGACCGGCCCTTTTTTGCTTTGCCCCTCAGTTTGTTTTCCTTTCTTCTGTTTTGTTGGTGGACCTCAAAAGAGTGGTCAATCCACCTACCCTGAACGTCTTGAGTTGTGGGGGTGAAACCCACGCAGACTTGGGGAGAATGTCCAGTGACCCAGGGTCGGGATTCAAACCCAGGTCCTCAGCACTGCAGTCCCAGTGCTAGCCACTGCGCCACCATGCTGCCCTCAACATAGGCTTTTTGAGGCCCTGCATTCTGACACGGGGGTCGAGCACACACATTTATTGTTTGTCTGTCAAAGGGTGCTCATCAGAGTTTATGAACTGAGGTACACACTTTCCCCCTCGAGAAATCATTCCCTCTGGCTGATTCGTTTGGTAATGAAACTTGGATACTAACTATGTCTTACCTTGCAGACATCTTTTCAATTCTAAATGAGCTGAACCTCAAATTGCAAGGGAAGGATGATTGCATTCAGCACTGTGAAGAAATAGATGCTTTCCAAAAATCACTAAAAGTTTGGCAAGTGAGAATACAAAGCCAAAACCACTACATGTGCCCCACACTACTACGACACATAGAAGAAAACAGTGTCAGTATCAGTAGACTGGCAAACCTTATTCAGTCACATCTGGTTGCGCTGATCCAACAGTTTTTGTTGCAACTTTCCAGAGCGAGAAGAGGTGGGTGAAAAACCCTTTGAGTTTTGAGATCCCAGAGTCAATTATTAACTTACAGCTGACTCAAAATGAAGAGACTGAATTTCTGCACCTTAAAACACGGCACAAGTCAATGAGGCCGTCAGTTTTTTGGGGTAGCGTTTATGAGGAGTATCCCATGCTGAGTAAAACAAGCATTTTGTTGCTTTTGCCCTTCACAACGACCTACATGTGAGAGGTTGGATTATCCGTCCTCACAAAGGTGAAGACAACACAAAGGAACCACCTGAACTCTGCACCTGATGGGTGGAATTTACCAGCTGTTCACACCGACGGGATATTCCAGTCGCACCGACAACACTGGTTTCCTGGCGATTAGGAGTGCAGTCAACGGGAAATCCAGTTGACAACAGTGAGACCAGAAAGACCCGCTGGCGGTCTGCTTCCGCTGCCCAAAAACAGGCAGTGGGTGGCTCAGTAAATCCCGCCCGATATGCGTATTGTCCTCTCCTCCTCTGAACCTGATTAGAGTGAGATCCTGAGGACCAAGCAGGCTCACCTGTCGCATTAAAGGCAAGCAAAAATGATGTGTTGCGAAGGTCAATCTGCATAGGTCACAAAGGTCGGCCAGTTGATACACGTCGGTCCCGGGAAAAGAAGTTTGAAAAACACTGATTAAGAAAGACAAGGGCAGCAGATACCTGGGAACCCGACCACCTAGAGGTTCCCCTCACCACCCCGACTTTGAAATATAGCGCTGTTCTTTCACTGTCGTTGGGTCAAAATTCTGAAACTCCCTCCCTAACAGCACTTACACCTCAGGGACTGCAGCAGTTCAAGAAGGCAGCTCATCACTACCTTCTGAAGGGCAACTATGGAGAGCCTGGTATAGCACAGTGGGCTAAACAGCTGGTTTGTAATGCAGAACAAGGCCAGCAGCACGGGTTCAATACCTGTACCGTCCTCCCTGAACAAGCGCCGGAATGTGGCGACTAGAGGCTTTGCACAGTAACTTCATTGAAGCCTACTTGTGACAATAAGCGATTATTATTAAGTGGGAGACAGAAGGAGTGAAATTGGGCTCAGTAGCACCCGTGTTTTGTGAATCACGAGGCCTCTTCAAGTGCCAAAATGGCATTCATGTCATGCACACATTGCGACATAAAGTGTGCAGGGTGCTATATTGATAAATGTGGATCTAAATATCTGCCAGAAAGCTAAGAGCGCTGGCAGATTATGTCACGGCATGCAAAGCTGATTTAATGATAATAATAATCTTTTATTATTGTCACAAGTAGGCTTACATTAATGCTGCAATTAAGTTACTGTGAAAAGCCCCTAGTCGCCACATTCCGGCGCCTGTTCGGATACGCAGAGGGAGAATTCACCTAACAAGTCTTTCGGGACTGCTGGGAGGAAACTGGAGCACCCGTAGGAAACCCACACAGACACAGGGAGAACGTGCAGACTCTGCACAGACAGTGACCCCAGCCGGGAATCGAACCTGTGGACCCTGGCACTGTGAAACAAAGTACTAGCCATTGTGCTACAGTGCCACCCACTGATTTGATACTGGCACTGCCATATTGGAGTTCTGTGCTCCAGCCTATTCCCTAACTTCAAACATGGCATTAAGTAGCATACATTCTGTGACCATCCTCTGTGCCAGCTGTATTTAGTCACCACGGTACATCAGTGGGTGACTACTAGGCGATGAGGGCTATCCAATGACAATAGGGCTGGTGATATTTATTCACAACCCATGCACACAGGGCAACCACCATAGGTGTAATGAAGCAACAATTTTGCAACCTGGACAACTCTGGAAGAACTGCAGTACTTCACTGAGCATGTCTCAAGATTTGTGCTGGTATGTTACATGCTGCTCAACCTTTGCTATCATGAGGCAACAGCTCGTGCCATAAGGAAAGAAGCTGAAGAGCACGAGGAAGAGAAAGTAGAGGAGAAAGCAAAACAGGAAGTGAAGCAACAGGAAGAAGAAAATTGGTGATAAGAGTGTGGTCAATTGAGCAGTGGCTGAGGCTAGTGATTAATTTGGTGGGATAAGGTATTTGAAGATGCATTTACTGCCTTGATCACTCATGAGAGATTATTACAATTCTTGCGCCCTTGGGGCCAAACACCTATCACTAATCTCTGTAGTCAACTGTTCACAATGCCTTCTCATTGTCTGTTTGGAGGGGTTCCTGCCAAGAAATCCAGTGCAGCATCCAAAAGCCCAGGTGACCACTCCCTCCCATGGTCACCTATCCTTCACTCTTACCCCAGGTCAAATTCAGTAGCAGAGTAACTCCCAGCACCCACTCCAGTGGCAATGCATTGCATTTCAAGAGGTGCAAGCTAGCTTTATCATAGGCTAACTTTTAAGTAGTGTAAATTATTAATATCAAGATCCCCACTGGTGCATGCAGCCAATTAATCCATGGTTAGCACTAGCTACATACAGAAACCATTATAATTATCAGGCAGCGCCAAGTTGGCATATTGCCTGCATTACACAGAAATGGGCTGGCAAACCAATTGCGGGGGTCATCCAACATAAACCCCCCCACCCTTCCTCTGTGTGGCAGCACCAATCTGCAATTTGACAGTGACATGTCCACTCAATTTGCTCACCACATGGCTTCTGCAGAAGCTATTAGGCTAGGCTCTATCTCTATGATATTAGGATGTTACAGATTGAAGAAAAATCTCAACATTTTGTTTGCCACTCTTGCTTCTACATCTTTATTTTATGTTTTTGGGACAGGAGCAATGCTGGCAAGGTGGTAGTACGCTTTCTCATTAAGCCATAGCAAGTCTTTAAGGTGATGTTGCTCCTGCAATTGACTTTGGTAGGGAATTCTATTGATGAAGGAATGTTGGATGATGAATGTCCACATCAGGGTGATCTATCACTTAATTGGACACACAAGATCTCCCACATTACTGTTCATTCTTCCCAGTGGTGGAGGCAAAGAAAAGGGATGTAGATAGTACACATTTCACAGTTGGGAAGGCAATGGAGATTGAGTCCAGTGACAAGGGCACTGTTCAAGTAACCTAATGTTCCCTGAATGATGGTTCGGTTCCAAGTATTACTATGTCAGCACTTACCCAGACAAGTGATTAGTATTCCATAATTCCTCCCTTAAGCTCTGCAGATGATGGAGAGTACCAAGTCTCTGCCTCTTGTAGCCATAGTATTTATATGGTTGATCCAGTTCAGCTCCCGATCAATGATTCCTAAGGTACTGTATTGTCATTGTGGAACCCAGCAATGGTGGAGTCACTGAAGGTCAAGGGGAAATGGATTGACATTCTCTTGCTTTAGATGGTCATTGCCCAATGTTCGTCTGGCAGGAGCATCGTTTACAGCTTGCCTGCTCATGCTTGGGTGTTAATCCAGATCCTTCTGTAGGCTGGCACGAGTTACATCATTATCGGAGGAGTTGTGAATGAAGCTGAGCACAGTGCAATCATCAGTGCACAGAACATTATTCTGTCTTATGACAGCAGAAAGGGATTTGAATTTGACCGAGGGCGATTTCCTCCACACCCCCAACTCTTGCCTTTGCTCAGTCATTACTTTTTTTGTTTAATTTCTTTGGGTTTTTGTTCTCTTTCCTTCACTTCACATACGATTGTCGTTCTTTGATTTCAAATCCCTTTCCAAATCCTTCTTGCACACTCACAGTCCCAATTTTCATATTCTTGCCCCCCACCGCCCCACCTCTCCCCACCCCCCATGGCCTCCACCACAGAATGTTTCCAGACTACACTACACACGTGAAACTGTTATACACAGATGGGAAGTGAAGTTAAATGCTCCACTTGTAGCATTTAATCAGCTAACCCTTCCTTAGAGAGGTTGGGAATCTCAGAGGAAGAGTTTAACAGCCAAGAAGTGAAAGAGTGGTTGGTTGGCAGTCTTCCATCTGTGAAAAATGATGGGAATGCAGCTCCAGATAAGGGTGAAGTGTCCTCTACAGTTGTTATTAAGGGTGAAGTGTTCTTTCCACTTTTTTTTTGGCTGCATAACCTGGGCAGGATTTGAAGACAGAGGCCCTTCTCTATCACCTGCACCCCTCTCTCTGGGCCTGAAAGGCTGAATTCACAGGAAAGTCGGGATCCCAAGCCCACTTGGTTACTGGAGTTTTCGGAAGACGCTCAGCCGCCAATAGGACGCCACTTTACTGCCTTTGACTCGCCTGAGCCAGATCCACGGCACCATAGGAAATGGCATTTTCAGAGCGTAATGCAATGTTCTTTTGCCGCTCTGCTTCCCATTATGTTGAAACTTCCAAAGGGTCAGGTCAAAATTCCATAGCTATGCAAATGTTGTTGCTCCATCTCCTAATGATTAAACAATAAATGAACAAGAAGGCAGGGATGTTCCCACTCAACATGCCTCACCTACAGCGGTGGCCAATGTGTCAAAGTTCACAAGAATATGTCTCACCAATCCTGGCATCTTCTAAAACTACAGACGGTTCAGATTGAAATGATATAATGAACGTCATCCAAGAGATTCATGGGAGACAAGGACTGCAGGGTGATTGAAGCAATGTGCATTAGATCTCAAGAGAGATCATTACTTAAGATCAATCAGCCCATCTTCAATTCCCCAGTACCGTACATGCAGACATCAATAGAGCTGTAGAATTTATACTTCAGTGGATTGAACCACGAATACTTCAAACTCGTCAATATAGAGGCAATGTGCAGCAAGCGTTAACCTTCACACGATTAACATTCACACTCTAGGTCAAAACATTTTTTGATCATGTTTAAAAAAAAACATAAAGCATCAAAGTCATGTTTTTTAAAAAAGATTCAGAAAAACAACATCTGACATCAGAAAATATCGTTGGTTTTAAATCCTTTTTCCTCCCTGTGGAGAAGGTTTACCACACAGCTGACATCAGCTCCAAAGGAAGCAATGTATATCGGTCTTGGATGCTGATCAGCCAGCATCCAGGAGAGTGAAGTACAGAAGCAGTTGGGTACACAGCATGGAAGCAGCCCATAATGATTTCTTGGCTCACACCCCTTCAGATCAGCATGCAAGATCAGAAAGACTTCAGTTCTACATTTTTCCCTCTGGAGTCATTCGCATATGGCCCGTGTATTGGGGTATTACAAGTATCCCCGGTACATCATGACGCAATAATTCCAAATCCAAGTGTTATGCTCACAACTCTGGAATACAGAACAAGCTTTTATAACAGCACGTTCCACAGCTACCATAATACTACCTATAAATTTCTATATAGATTATATTCTATATAGATTATATAGATTTGGGGCCTCACGGCAGCATGGTGGTTAGCATCAATGCTTCACAGCTCCAGGGTCCCAGGTTCGATTCCCGGCTGGGTCACTGTCTGTGTGGAGTCTGCACGTCCTCCCCGTGTGTGCGTGGGTTTCCTCCGGGTGCTCCGGTTTCCTCCCACAGTCCAAAGATGTGCGGGTTAGGTGGATTGGCCATGCTAAATTGCCCGTAGTGTAAGGTTAATGGGGGGATTGTTGGGTTACGGGTATACGGGTTACGTGGGTTTAAGTAGGGTGATCATTGCTCGGCACAACATCGAGGGCCGAAGGGCCTGTTCTGTGCTGTACTGTTCTATGTTCTATATAGTACGCTTAAGCTTTCTAATTGAGGAGCAATTGACTGAATGTTGCCCTCGCCACTTTGTCCCGTGTTTTACTGATCTTCACCATAACCGCACATACAGCAGACTTGCGACGCACACCTTCCCCATACCTCCAAATTTGGACATTCTTTTGCGTTTATGGATCTCGAAAGGCTTTGGGAATCAAAAATACGTGATGTTGTAACTTGCGGCAGAATCCAGAAGAGGTGCTTATACATGACAGCAACCAAAACCCTCTGTTCCCAATCAATCATTAAGGTAAATCACTTTTGACAGCTTCAAGCTTATTTGCACTTGCCTTGGGAAGAAGTTCAGTTTGCCTATTATGTACCATTTACTTCACGTAAATTTATAGCAACATCATGCAAACCTAGACATTACAAATCCCCAGCCTCCAACATAGAGGAGTTATGTTCCCAATTCATAATGAATTGCACCAGTGAAATCCCTTTGTGCCAAATTTTACAGAATCCATTAAAATTCTTTCAGTATTGGCCTTTGGAACAGCAGTTGGAAAACCTTTTTGTTGTATACAATGGACTACATAGCTGTTGCAAACAATTTTATTTTTCTCAATAACTGAAATAGAACAAATTAAAGCAACTACACCTTTTAAAGGAATTCCTTGAAAAATTTGCATTGTGAGGGCTCGAGGCCTCCAAACCAAATCGTTTATTATTTAAAAGCCAGTTAGGATATCATAATGGCACCTTAACTTACCCAGCTACTTTCAATCTGAACCTGATCTTTTATTGCGTGCCCTTGTTTGGTCAGAATTGATCAACATGTGGCAATGTGCAGGGTGAACCTTTTCTGATCCACTCAGCATCTTACATGCAGAATCCCTACAGTGCAGCAGGCGCCCATTCGGCCCATCGAGTCTGCACCAACCCTCTGAAAGAGTACTCCACCCAGGCCTGTTCCCCCGTCCTATCCCAATAACTCCTTAACCTAACCTACACATCTTTTGAACACTTAAGGGGCAATTTAGCAAGGCCAATCCACCTAACCTGCATATCTTTGGGAGGAAACCGGAGGACCTGAAGGAAACCCATGCAGACACGGGGAGAATATGCAAACTCCACACAGGTTGTAACCCAAGGCCAGAATTGAACCTGCACTCCGGCACTGTGAGGTAGCAGTGCTACCTGGCCGCCCGGTATATCATAAAATATATATCATAAAGTTCTCTCTCATTCACTTCCTTGCGAGGCTGAAAAACCATTAGTTTTTCTAGTCTTTCCTCTTAGTGATCTAAAACAAGGAAGCAGCATCGAGGTTCTTTGCTACACACCATTTCCAGGTCCTGAATGTTTTTCACTGTGATTTAATGACCTGAACTGAATTCCAAATTCAAGGCACAAACTGATCAGTGTGGAATGGCTTCAGACTCAAGACAGCCTCTTCCCTAGTTAGATCAATTCCATTCATTACATAAATGTATTCGCCATCATTTTTCCAACGCTTTCCACTTATGACTATATTAAATTTAACCTGTCATAGACATGCAAATGTGGTCTCAATCCTTCTACAGTCCCTCAGCTGTCTTATCAAGCTCCGCAGTCCGCCTCAGTCCAGTATCATTTGTAAACTTGAACAATTAATCTGCATTTCTGAATCCAGCTGATTTACATAGATCACAAAGAGTGGGGACAACAGAGCTATTCCCTGAGCACTCCACTCAGTCACTGTCAATTCTGCTCTCGCTGAACAATTAGCTGGTTACAGACGAAAGACTAGTTGGACTGTGGTTACTCAGTGTTGTGTTTCATTGCCTTTCTTTAAAGTGTGCACCTTCATGCCTATCATAGTGGATTGCAAGTCCAGAAGAGGGACGCTTGGCTGATGAAAGGGGCCCAGAAGACTGACAGGGACCCCCATTACATAGTGCACATTCTCATCCTGGATAAGAATTTGAGAGCCAGCAGTAATTAAAGTTGCAGCACTAACTGGTTACCTTTGTGTAACAAAGCAAACAATGCTCAATGTAGAGGCGAATGCAAAAAAAAAACTAAATTAAGAACAGAGATGTTGAAAGAGAACAATCAACACCTTTCATACTAATGCAAGTAGAGTTAGGAATTATGGACATATACATAGTTACTAAAAACCTATAAACCATATAAATCTCTCAATTACCTTGCTGCCCTGGGTTATTCAATATTATTACAATCACTCGCAGGCGAGAGTTCCCTAATTTGTTAACCTCCTGAACAAGACCCCGATTTTGTTAGACGCCTGGTGAGGAAGAATCAGCTCCCCCCTCTTTCTTTATTCAACCTGGCCTCAGTTGGTCACAGCAAGGTTAATTTAAAAGGATTGCCTACCCCTGGTCCAACTGTATTTACTTTATTGAAGGAGCCAAATTAGCCAGGTTTTCTCGAGTCCAATAAAGAGTACGTTTATTAGTTACAAAAAAAAAAGAAAAATAATAAACAATGCAACAAACACATTCATACTCTGGTCAGGTGAGAAGTTAGAAGTTCAGGTAAAAGTAGAAGGAGAATATATGAACCAGTCTTTGGTTTGTCTGCGAGTGTAGATGGTGGTACATCGCAGCCGCTGGGTTGGGTGATTTCCACAGCGCTTACTCTGGCAGCAAGCTTGAAATGAAATGAAAATCACTTATTGTCACGAGTAGGCTTCAATGAAGTTACTGTGAAAAGCCCCTAGTCGCCACATTCCGGCGCCTGTCCGGGGAGGCTGGTACGGGAACTCGGCTTGGAGACTCGGGATTCCGCTGGGTGGTCAAAAAGCTGTCTTTACCTTGTGACATTTGCTGAACTTTCTCCATCGAGAGAGTGGAGAGAGGGAGAGAGACATGCTTGGCCTGCTTGTCGTATTAGCCGGGGTTACCGGCTGCAATTCCTTCTTGTTTCTGTTGCACCCACACACTCTTGAGACGTCAATACGCCAGTACACACAGACGTCTGCAGCTGTTTTTTCGTAAATCACAATTCCCTGTTTATTCCGAAAGGGAACAAGCATGCATAAAATAGAATTCCAACAGTGCAAAAGGAGGCCATTCAGCCCGCCGAGTCGGCACCGACCCTCCAAAAGAGCACTCTAGCCAAGCCCTCACTCCCACCCTACCCCCCAATCTCTTGCATTGATCATGGCCAATCCACCCAACCTGCGCATCTTTTGAACTGTGGGAGGAATCCTGAGAACCCAGAGGAAACCCACAAAGACCCTGGGGGAGGGGTGCAAACTCCACACAGTCACCCAAGGCCAGAATTGAACCTGGGTCCCTGGCGCTGTGAAGCATCAGTGCTAACCACTGTGCCACCGTGCAGCCCATGTCACTTGCCCCAGGGTCAGATGTCTTTGAACTCAAGACCATTTTACCCATTGAGATATCGATCAGTAGGAGTTAGGATTTGGATGTCTCTGAGATGCAAAGTTTACACTCCCTTTTGTGTGGTTCTGGTTTGCCTTGGAAAGTGGCCTTGCATTTGAAAGCAATTTGTTCTGTTTCATTTCAAATTCCAGAATTTCAGCTACAAATTGCAAAAAATACTTTGAATAAATGAAAGAGCTGTGACCTCATGACACGATGCTCGCAAATTGATGAGCAGTGGTTCGTTTCCCTGGGTATTACCACATGCTTGCCGCAGACCAATGAGCAAGTTCCCATGGGTCAATGGAAGGTGAAATTTCTCAAGTCAGATAGTTCCCATGACTCAAATCAGCTCACTTGAGAATTAAAACAGTAAATTGTGAGGCATATGAAAAGCTAGGCTATCCTGACATGAAAAAGAACAAGACTTGTACTAAAATTAGCTTTGCTAATTTTAGTACAAGAGTAGACATGAATAAAAACAACCCAAGAGAGATTGAAATGGCTAATCGGATATTATCTTTGATGTGCTACAATGCCACAAAAGAGTAGTTATATTTCTCATTAATGTCACTAATGAGGACGCCGGGTGCTATTCTGCAACATAACCAGCGCTGTGAAAGTTAGGCGTTCCTTTTCAAAACTGCTGCTACCGGCTTCAGCAACAGAAAGATTCCGAAGCACCTCTCAAAGCCCCGGGGCAGTTCGCAACATTTAATCTCTTGGCTGAAAGATTCGGGGAGAAGAGGAGAACACAACAAAAGGTTTCTACTGCACAGCCCACTTGTAATGCCTGACTGTTGAAATGAAATGTTCCAACTTCTCATGAAGACATTGGGCGCGATGTAACAGCCTCGTTGGACCCAGCGAGGATCTGTGCGGGCCGGTTAGGTCGCGGAGAGGCACAAATCGGGAACCGGGAGGGCACCAAGGGGTTTGTGATCTAACCAGGCCACTCCCATTGGCGAGATCCAGATCCCGCCTATACGCGGCGCGAAGCTAATTAAAGCCAATTAACTGCAATCTCCATCTCTTTAGTGGAACGGAAGCTCGATCTAACAAGCTCCCATGCTCAAACCTGCTCCCCGGTGAGGGATCACGCAGGTGCCAATTAGTACTGGTCCACACAAACGTGGGCCAGGCATCACAGCACCGGCGGGGGAGGTTCTCCCAGACCATTGGAAACCCCTGGGTGGTCAGGGACAGGGCAGGGTGGCACCCTGGCTATCGCTTTGCCACTCGGGCACCTTGTCACTGCCACGGCCAAGGTGCCTGCATGGCATTGCCAGGCTGGTAGGGGACTGCCAGGGTGCCAGTGCCCTGGTGCCTGGGTGGCAATGCCAAGGGCCAGGGCCTGAGGGTGATATGCCCAAAGGTGGGATGGGATTATGACAGGTGGAAGGGTGGAGGGCAAGTATAATAATAATAATATTAATCTTTATTGTCACAGGTAGGCTTTCATCAACACTGCAATGAAGTTACTGTGAAAAGTCCCTGGTGACTGGTGTTATCACATGTGATGTGGAACCATGTCGATGAGTACATCGATGATGGTACCACCATCACATGTGAGAACACCACCCACCAGGTACATGGTACATACTCGTGCGACTCGGCCAATGTTGTCTACCACATACACTGCAGGAAAGGACGTCCTGAAGCGTGGTACATTGGCGAGGCCACGCAGACGCTGCGACAACAAATGAACGGACATGGCGCGACAATCGCCAGGCAGGAATGTTCCCTGGAACACTTCTGCAGTCAAGGGCATTCAGCCTCTGATTTTTGGGTAAGCGTTCTCCAAGGCGGCTTTCAGGACGTGCGACAACGCAGATTGCCGAGCAGAAACTTATAGCCAAGTTCAGCACACGAGTACGCCCTCAAGTAGGCTTGCAACAACTGCAATGAAATTACTGTGAAAAGCCCCTAGTCGCCACATTCCGGCGCCTGTTCGGGTACACAATTCAGAATGTCCAATTCACCCAACAGCACATCTTTCGGGACTTGTGGGAGGAAATTGGAGCACCCGGAGGAAACCCACGCAGACACGGGGAAAATGTGCCGACTGCACACAGACAGTGACCCAAGCCAGGAATCGAACCCGAGTCCCTTGAGCGGTGAAGCAACTGTGCTACCGTGCTTCCCCTATGGAGGGGCCTCCGGATGGTTGGGCGGTGGGGCCTTCAGTGACCCCTTAAACAGGGTATACTCAGTTGGATGGGGGTGTGGGTTCATGTCCGTATGTGTGTGGGGTGACATTGACAGTGGGTGTGGCGGTCTGGGGGACCCTCAAGCTCACTTCAAGATCGGGGCATCCTCTCAAAATGGTGGCCCGATCTCGGGAGAACCGGATTGGCCGGTGGGTTCAGCTGCTTGTCGTGTTAGGTGCACTGGTCTAACACTGGATGCAGCTTAGATCAGAAAGATACTCCAGACCTTGAAGTTAGTTCAATCAGGTTTATTGAACTAATAGCACAGTTAGCACAGTTCTCGGTGAGTCCAACTCTCTGCTAACTCAAGTGTGGTTATTCTGTCTGACTTAATCAGACTAGCTCTTAGCCCCATGGTGGAGGTGTGAGATTGTAACAACACCCTTCACTGACTCTCCAGATGTTCATCAGTGGAAAGAGGTGGAGTGTGATTGCCTCGTGTCTTTTATAGTCAGATCCCACCCCTGAGTGTTCTGCCTGCTGATTGGTCATGTCCTGTTCTCTGTATCCATTAGCTGCTTGTCTGTATATCAGTATGTGTGCGCCCGCATATCATGTCACTCCCCAGTGCTGGAAAAAATTCTCAAGTGTGAGCCTGACCGAGGAGGAACTTCCCAGGGTCTGAAAATGCAACTGTGGTTAGATAGCGGTGGGGAACTCACCGACAGAGTGGGGGAGAAAAAGCCAGTAAAACCCACCTGACATTACAGTCTTCTGTTAGATCACGCCCATTAGTTATGCAAATTCTATGCTCAATTCCAGGGCAAGCAACCCTTTTGCTATTTCTACCAACTAAGCGGCTCCCTAGCTGTTTGGGAATGCCGAAAGATTACTATTACAGGTGTGGGTGACTGACTCCCCAGGATGTTGATAGTGGGGGATTCAGCAATACTAACTAGCCACTGACCCCAGTTGACAAGAGCAGAGCCCCCAGGCATACCTTGCCCGACCCAGTGTAAAATCACTGTGTGGTCGGGGGTAACGGGAATCCGGATAGAATCCAGTCCCTTCAATTTCATGCTCCCCACCCACCTCCCAAAAACCCACGGGTGGGATAGTGTAAAATTCTGGCCTATGTTTCCATGAAGCAGTCAGTATGTTAAGTTTTATTCAAGGTCTAAATTTTGAAGAAATACTGGGTCCGATCTAGCAGCCATGTCTCGCTCGACTGGGAGCAGGGCATGGCCAGCAGATGCTGGGTGAGGCCTCTTGCAGGCTTCCCGGCAGCAATGATGCCTCGCGGGATCTACCCAAGTCCCACAAGGTGACGCGACCAGAATCCATCCCACAATGGGAGGGACCAGGCCGCACACGCTTAATTAGATTTTAAACAAACTTAAGGCCTCTTTACCCACGATCGATGAGCCTCCCCAGGGAGGCCTCAGCCAGGCGCCGTTCGGTACTGGTCCACCCAAACATGGACCAGGCAAAATGGCACCCAGGGGGGTCTCCTGAGCCATTGGAGGCCCTGAGGTGGTCACTGCCAAGGTGACTAGGTGGCACCGCAAAGCCAGCAGGAGAACTCCCAGGGTGCCATTGCCAAGGGTCAACGCCTGAGGGGGGACATGCCCATGAAAGGAGGGTGGAGGGGGGTATGAAGGTTGGGGTGTAGGCAGTGGTGGCCTCTGGGAAGTTAGGATGGAGTGTAGGCTGGGGATGGTGGAGGGGGTGGGGGTAGTGTTCATATGTGTGGGGGGGGGGGGTGACATTGCACGTGACTGTGGGGCGTGGGGGGCCCCTCAACTCACTTAGAGATCAGGGAACCCTTTCAAAATGGCAGCCTGATCTCGAAGGATCGGTTTGGCCAGCACGTCCAGCTCCCCAGTGTGGGCTTTACTGGGGAGTAACTCCTCAGGGCTCAAAAAGGTGAGTAAGTATGGTTCCATAAGGTTAGGAAATTCCCAGCGAAACCCGGCACAAATGACTCTGTTATATGCGCTCACTATGAAAGAGCGGAAAAAGTTTAACCTGTCAAATGTTTCACAAATGAATATGTAAGTAAATCACCAAGCCAGGTTGAAACTGGCTTAGGAATTTCAAACACAAGGAAGAAATCAGGAAATCATCTGCTTTGAAAAGATTCAAGGTACTAAAAGATAGAGCATCACATATTAGGTGTGTATAATGATGAATTCAGGTGATCCAAAGGCCCAGAGGATCCTTGTAGGATCATCTCCCCATGGAAATTCCTGATTGGAAAATCCTACAGGGGCTATCAATCTTAATAATCAGGTTCCAGGAATGTGCAGATGTGCCATTCCGTCTGGTCAGGGTGCACCTTGAATTTTGCATTCTCTTCAGGTCACTGAATTACAAACAGAAACAAACATTCAGGACCCAGAAGTGGTGCAAAGAGTCCTGATGCTAATCCCTTGTGTTAAATCACCACGAGGAAAGAAACATGAATGTTCTTCAGCCTTGCAAGGAGGTGCATGAGAGAGGGCTTTGTGATCAAAGAAGAAATTTATGGCATCGACCTTCAAGTGTTGAAGATGCACCTGAATCAAATCAATACTCCCTACAATCATAAGTAATTGGGTGAGGAAATTTGTTGCTTTGTTCAATGGCTTTGCAGGCTTGTTTTACCGTACAAGCATGTCATTGGTGTGAGGTGGTTATGAGGGAATGCAGTCTGGTTCAAGTATTTGTTCGGTCTCCCAAGTTTGACTTCACCCCTTCAGACGAACATTGCAGAAGCGTGGAAAGGCTCCCCTGCAGCTTCTGTGTACTGAATATGGTTCTCATGCTCTCAGAACGAATGAGGCATGAATCAAATAATTCACAGCAATTGTTACAAGGGAAAAAATGCTTGCACACATTTTATCGGACACCATCAATGCCCATTTCGAGAGCTTATTAAAGCTACACCTGATGGTCAACATATTTTAAACAATAGATCCTACTTCACAAATCTAGTTGAATTCTTTCAGATGGTTAATCAAGGCTTACCAGATGACGTTGGGTAATCGGATTTTCCTAAGTCACCTCATCAGACCAACTTAGCAAGAATTCCACAACTGAAAAGCTTTTCAGGAAAACAGAAGTTGTTGGAATTAGCAGGAAATTAAGTCAACTTGGGCCAAAATTGACTCGACATAAAGCTGAAGTGATGATAAACTATAATCAGTTGCAGAAATAACAAGGAATGGACCTGTATATGGCAGGGACTATTTAATGGCAGGGTGGCATGGTAACACAGTGGTTAGCACTGTTGCTTCACAGCGCCAGGGTCCCAGGTTCAATTCCCGGCTTGGGTCATTGTCTGTGTGGAGTCTGCACGTTCTCCCCGTGTCGGTGTGGGTTTCCTCCAGGTGCTCCAGTTTAAGTACAAAGAAAAAAGAAGAAAAGAAAAGTACAGCACAGGAACAGGCCCTTCGGCCCTCCAAGCCTGTGCCGATCATGCTGCCCGTCTAAACTAAAATCTTCTGCACTTCCTTGGTCCGTAACCCTCTATTCCCATCCTATTCATGTGTTTGTCAAGATGCCCCTTAAATGTCACTATCGTCCCTGCTTCCACCACCTCCTCCGGCAGCGAGTTCCAGGCACCCACTATTCTCCGTGTAAAAAACGTGCCTCATACATCTCCTCGAAACCTTGCCCCTTGCACCTTAAACCTATGTCCCCTAGTAATTGACCCCTCCACCCTGGGAAAAAGCCACTGACTCTCCACTCTGTCTGTGCCCTCATAATTTTGTAGACCTATCAGGTTACCCCTGAACCCCCGTTCCAGTGAGAACAAACAGAGTTTATTCAACCGCTCCTCATACCTATTGCCCTCCATACCAGGCAACATCCTGGTGAATCTCTTCTGCACCCTTCTTCCCACAAATCCTGAAAGACGTGTTTGTTAGGTGATTTGGACATTCTGAATTCTCCCTCCGTGTACCCGAATGTGGCGACTACGAGCTTTTCACAGTAACTTCTTTGCAGTGTCAAGGTAAGCCTACTTGTGACAATAAAGAGATTATTATTATGTAGATACAATGGAGTGCTGACATTGAGGTCAGGGATAATGCTATGAATCTTTATGGAGGCAAATCTGCAATGAATTTATTTGGATCCAAGTCAGTTTATTCATTGTTTGGAGGTGAATATTTCTGATGGACATTTCAATTGATGATATTCTTTCTAAACCAGTTTACAATTTTACTACATAAAGCACTCAGGGCAATCTTCACTCACTGTGTGAAGAAGATGTAGCTGCAATTTAGGGTTAAGAAACAATGCTGCAAGCTGTGAATATAGTTTCCTTTATTCAAGGTTTTTAGCAAACATAGACAGGAGCATTTCGGATGAACCATTTCTCTACATTCATCTTCAATTTAGAATCATAAAATGTTTATAGCACAGGAGGCTATTCAAACCATTATATCTGTGCCAGATCTCTGCAAGGACAATCAGCTCGTCCCACTTGCCAGCTTTGACCCCAAAAGTTGAAGGAATTGAATACATACTTAAAATGAAAACTTTGCAGGCTATGGGGAAGAGCGAGACGAGCTGGTACTTTCTTTCAGACATTTGCTTTTTTATTCATATTTTTACAGGATGTGGCTTTACTGGCAAGGCCAGCATTTATTGCCCATCCCTAATTGTCCTGGAGGAGGTGATGGTGAGCTGCCTTCTTGAACCACTGCAGTCCTTGAGGTGTTGGTACACCCACTGTGCTGTTGGGGAGGGAGTTCCAGGATTTTGACCCAGCAACAGTGAAGGAACGGTGATATATTTCCAAGTCATGTTGGTGAGTTGCTTGGAGGGCAACGTCCAGGTGGTGATGTTCCCATGCATCTGCTGCCATTGTCCATCTAGATGGAAGCTATCACAGATTTTGAAGATGCTACCCAAGGAGCTTTTTCCTACAATGCATCGTGTAGATGGGACACACTGTTGCTACTGTACCTCAGGATAGAGGGAGTCAATGTTTGTGGAAGGAGGAGCAATCAAGTGGGCTGCTTTGTCCTGGATGGTATCATGCTTCTAGAGTGTTGTTGGAGCTGCACTCATCCAGGTAAGTGGGGAATATTCCATCACATGCCTAACTTTTGCCTTGTAGATGGTGGACAGGCTTTGGGGAGTCAGGAGGCAAGTTACTCACCACAGGATTCCTAGCCTCTGACCGCCCTTGCAGTTACAGTATTTTTACGGCTAGTCCAGTTCAGTATCTGGTAAATGGTAAACCCCCCAGGATGCTGATAGTGGGGGATTCAGTGATGGTAATGCCATTGAATGTAAAAGGTGGTTGTTAGATCCTCTCTTGTTAGGGATAGTCATTGCCAGGCACTTACGTGGCACAAATGGGGCAGCAGGGTAGCATGGTGGCTAGCATAAATGCTTCACAGCTCCAGGGTCCCAGGTTCGATTCCCGGCTGGGTCACTGTCTGTGTGGAGTCTGCACGTCCTCCCCCTGTGTGCGTGGGTTTCCTCCGGGTGCTCCGGTTTCCTCCCACAGTCCAAAGATGTGCGGGTTAGGTGGATTGGCCATGCTAAATTGCCCGTAGTGTCCTAATAAAAGTAAGGTTAAGGGGGGGGTTGTTGGGTTACGGGTATAGGGTGGATACGTGGGTTTGAGTAGGGTGATCATGGCTCGGCACAACATTGAGGGCCGAAGGGCCTGTTCTGTGCTGTACTGTTCTATGTTAAATGTTACTTGCTACTTGTCAGCCCAACCCTGGATATTGTCCAAGTCTTGCTGCATTTAAACATGGACTGCTTCAAACATGACAGACCAAAGGGCTCCTTCAGTTCTATACTAGTCTGTGTAAACACAATCCCTCAACGCAGGAGTTAATGGTTCAAAACACTAAGTTTAGTCATAAACCAAGTCCTCTACTAACAACTTAACAAAAAGCACCAGATAGAATCACCCTTTACAACATTCGTTTAGATGTATTAAGATATGTAGCATTTTTTAATAGTCCGAAAGTTGGAAAATAGTTAACTACTATTGCCTTCCATGACAAAAGTGCTAATTATTTTGGCAGTTGGAATAGTGAATAGGTTTTCCATGGCAATAGCTTCACAAATTAGAACAGTCAATGCAAATAGATGCCATTGAAGCTCCGATGAGTCATCGGGAGCCATTACCTGGCCAATTCGCCTATAGACATCGCTCTGCTCCCCTGCAGAGATAGAAGGCCTTGCTTTCACACGGCATCCATCCAAGTACAAATCCAGATTACAGCAGTTGACAGTCAGGATCTTACTGCACGCATCGATCAGCAGGATCCTTTGCCTTTTTCATCTTATTCGACAGTTTTTAAAGTTTACTTCTCAACTCCCTCCTCTAGTCTCCAAGATGTTTGTAGTGTTTATATAGATTTACCTATTGAGACCTGGCAATATACCTCGTACTGTTTGCTGATCTGCATTCCATCAGAGGTCTTTATTAAAAAGCAATGCCAGAGTCAGCCTTGCGGTGGACAGTGTTCTCTACCCAAAACCATATTCCCAGCTGTTTTCACTCCAGTACAGCACCGCACACCCAGTCTTGGCCTTTGATTGAAAGCACACCTTGACAACAATACACTGTGCTGACAGTGGCTGCCATCAGTCCTGGCGAATTCTGCAACTCAACTACAAGATCCGAGGCACAAGGACTGCCCCGGTCTTGGCTATACAATGGTCACTTCAAGTACCCGTAGCAATGTAGCAAATAGTAGATATTAACAGAAAAAATGAAAACACAAAATATTGGTTTAAGGAATTAAAGATGAATGTTTAAATCAATCCACAAATTTTCACATAGTTCATCGCCAGAATAACATTCCCAGTGCTGGCAGATGTAGCATTCCCCCCCCCCCCATTATTTGCAACACAGTTCCTCACTGCCATCTGCAGACAAAATCTTGATACTGCATCGGTAAAGGAACCAGGATCTGAATTTTAAAGCACATAAAGCCCGTGCCAGCTACCTAAAAGAACTATTCATTCAGTCAATTTCTCTTGCACATACCGTATATCCTTTTCAATTTTTCATTAAAATATTAACCCTTCTTTGCATGCATTCTACTCTCACTGCTGTTTCAGATAGAAAATTCCATGTTTCCCCTAACTTCACAGATAAATATTTAATGAGAATGCACTTTGAATTGGATAAACAATTGGTTTTGTCCGCACTGGCACAAGATGGTTATTAATGGTAATGGTTCAGCGTGGAAACTAGTTACGCCAGGGATCATGACAAGGGAAGGCAGTGACGTAGGTCACTGGACGAGTGATCCAGAGACCCTGGGCAATGCTCTGGGGACCCAGGTTCCAATCCCACCAGGGCAATTGGTGAAATTTATCTTCAGTAAAAATCTGGAATTAGAAGTCCAATGTCGACCATGAAACTGTTGCCAATTGTCTTAAAAACCCATCTGGTTCACTATGGTCCTTCAGGGAAGGAAATCTGCCATCCTTACCTGGTCTGGCCTACATGTGACTCCAGACCCACAGCAATGTAGTCGACTCTTAAATAGCCTCATAGATGGGCAATAAATGCTGGTCCCAGCCACCGATGCCCACATCCCATAAACAAATGAAAAAAAAAAGCTCCCTAGAACCCTTCAAAAATGTCAGAGATTTCAGTCATTCCTGACTTTCCTACTCAGAATATTTATCCAGGAAATGTTAATCCTAGTCTAACTCCTGCATAACTATACAGCTGACACTCCAAACATCCCCATCAACACCGATTCCCCCTATGACAGTCCCCTGAGCTCTTCTTTGATAAACGTCCGTGGGATATTTTACATCTACCCGAGAGGGCAGTTGGATCCTCGGGTTGACGTTTCATCAGAAAGATGGCGCCTCCAATAGTTGAACACTCCCTCACTACAACTCCCTCATGGGAGTATTAGCCTTGATTAATTTTATCTTGAATTCCAAAGAGTGGGGATAAAATGGAGTGAGAGGAGCAGAAACAGACCTGGTGAAAGTGAGACGGCAAAAAGAGTTGACAAGTGCCTCGCTCTCCCAAACCACTGAAGCTCACGTCACATCTTTGTTCTTTATATTGATTATATAGCCTCAAACACAAATGGGAAGAATGGTGTCAACAAAGCCAAAAAAAAAAATCACTGAGACAAAATACAAAGAATCCCGCAAGAAAACACGAGAATAGTTTGTAGTTTTCAGTAGTTTCACCTTCATTACTGTCCGTGTACACTGAAGTCAGGAATATGATGAATACTCTCCAACAGTACAGAAGAAGGTCAGCACCATCCAGGACAAAGCAGAACATTTTATTAGCACCTTAAATATACACTCCATCCATTACAGGAGTACAGTTGCAGCAGTGTATACCATCTACATGATGCACTGCAACAACTTACCAAGGATCCTTCAATAGCGCCTGCTACACCCACAACCTTTACCACCTTGAAGAATAAGGGCAGCCGGCGCATGGGAATGCCACCAAGTTGTCCTTCAACTCACACACCATGCCACTTTGATCACTGTAGTCCTGCCAGGTCCAGCCGTGAATGGTGGTGGGCAATTTAACAACTCACTGGAGGAGGTGGCTCCATAAATATCCCCATCCTCACTGATGGAGGAGCCCAGCACATCTGTGCAAAAGACAAGGCTGAGGCATTTGCAACAATCTTCAGCCAGAAGTGCCAAGTGGATGAAATATTTTGGTCTCCTCCGGAGGTCCCCAGCCTCACAGATGCTTACTCCAAGTGATATCAAGAAATGGCTCAGGGTACTGGATATTGAAGATTCTATGGGCCTTGACAATATCTTTGCAAAAGTACTGAAGACGTGTGCTCCAGAACTGACCGCACCCCAAGCTCAGCTGTTCCAGTACAGCTACAACACTACCCAGAAATGTGGTAAATTGCACAGGTGTGCGCAGTACACAAGAAACAGGACAAATGCAACCCAGCCAATTACCACCTATCAGTCTACTCTTCATCATCAGCAAAGTGATGGAAGGCACTTACTCAACAAAACCATGCTCACAGACGCTCAGTTTGGGTTCTGCCAGGGTCACTCAGCTCCTGACCTCATTATAGCCTTGGTTCAAACAAGGACAAAGAGGCCCTTGACATCAAGGCAGCATTTGACTGAGTATGGCATTAAGGAGTCTGAGCTAAACTAGAGTCAATGGAAATCAGGGGGAAAGCTATCCGCTGGTTGGAGTCATACCTGGCACAAAGGAAGATGGTTCTGGTGGTTGGAGATCAATCATCTCAGCTCCAGGACATCACTGCAGGAGTTCCTTGGGGTAATGTCCCAGGCCCAACCATATTCAGCTGCTTCATCAATGACCTCCCTTCCACCATAAGGTCGGGGATGTTTGCGGATGACTGCACCATGTTCAGCACCATTCACAACTCCTCAGATAATGAAGCACTCCATGCCCAAATGCAGCAAGACCTGGACAATATCCATGCTTGGGCTGACAAGTGGTACGTTACATTTGTGTCACACAAGTGCCAGGCAATGACCATATCCTACAAGAGAGGATCTAACCACCGCCCCTCGACATTCAATGGCATTTAACTTTATTGGACTAGCCACATTAATACTGTGCGAATACGGTAGGTCAAAGACTAGGAATAATATATAATACAATTCCTCACTGTTGCTGAGTCAACATGCTGGAACTTTCACCCTAACAGCACGGTGGGTGTATCTATCTCAGGTGGAAAGTTACAGCGGGCCGGATTTAACTAAATGGGAACAAAGTCCCGTAGCAAGTGCGCTTATCCGCAGTCCCAGTGCTCGCAGCGCTAAGAAATAAAATGTTATAAAATGGCACTTGGATTAGATAGGGGTCTCCATGGGGAATGCACGGCCGAGTCTGCATATGGCCCCATTTGTGCACCGAGAAGCTCCGCTCGCCAGAAATCCTCAGTGTAGCTAGTGATCAGGACGCTCCATTATCTGGACCCCGCAAAGCGACCCCCAGGCCCCAACACACTATAGGAGGGTCCCCGGGCCCCTCCTCCGTACCGCCGCACCCCACCCAACACCCGCACAGGGCACCCCGACCCGATCGCCACCATGCAGAAAATGCCAGCTTGGCACCTTGGCAGTGCCAACCTAGCACCCTGCCTGTGCCCCTGCCAGCTGGCAGTGCCACATGGGCACCTTGGAAGTATCAGGCTGGCATCCAGGTGGCATTGCCAGAGTACCAGGCTGGCAGTGCCAGGGTGCTCAGGTGGCACCAGCAGTGCCAGGGTACCACCCTGTCCAAAAGGCATGTATCTGGGCATCTCCTATCCCCTGTGACACCCCCACGAGTACCATTCAGTCTGATCCCAGTTTGTGGAGACTAGTACTGAACGGCGCTTGCCCGAGGTTTTAGAGGTGAAGGAGATGGATCCCAATGCCTCGGGTGCCTCAGGAAACTGCAGATTAGAGTGAGACTAGCTGCAGATTTGTCAAAAAGTGATCCCGCCCACAATGGGTAGGATTTATCTCGCAACGTCTCACAAGACCACATTAGCACAGTGGGCTAAACAGCTGGTTTGTAATGCAGAACAATGCCAGCAGCGCGGGTTCAATTCCTGGTACCAGCCTCCCCGAACAGGCGCCGGAATGTGGCGACTTGGGGCTTTTCACAGTAACTTAATTGAAGCCTACTTGTGACAGTAAGCGAGTATTATTATTATTAGATCTCGCAGGCATTACGAGGCAGGTAGATCCTGGAGCAGGGTCACCCAGCTTCTATTGGCCATGCTGTGCCACGGCACACCGCTTTTCGGGTGCAGCATGGCCGATCGATCACACTCCTCATGTTGACTGAGGTTTAACTGGATTTTTAAACGAGCTAACGGTTTATAATGATTGTCAAACAGCCTTACATTCCCTGGAAGGGTACTTTGATATTTGTTGAAAGTCAAATTTCTCCATTATCATAAGAAATTCCACATTAAAATCAATTTTTTAAAGTTAGAAACAATATTTTGGCTTCCACCTTAATCCCATATTCATGTCCCAATCATTTATTTTGCTATCTGTAAAATTAGAAAATTAAAGCAAAGGGATTCAATGTTTTTTTAACTTCCTGCTTTGATGGCTGGGAGTATACTTTAAAGTGATTGGCTGCTTACTCTGCTTGATGACAACAAGCCTGCAGGTCACCTCACTTGGCGTCAGGTTCGAATTGGCAATGAGCAAGGGAAATCCACACTACAGAGATTGGTTGATCTTTGTGGGCATCTATCTTTGTCAATGGTGAGAACCGTTGCTTTATTGCTGAAATCCAGCCCAATGCATGATCAAATAATATATCCCAGGCGGGATGTTTGTAAGTGGAGATAGTTACCCCTGATTGGAGGATGGGACACATTAACTGTGCCAGCTCAATTTGCCCCAAACATACACGTTCTTGCTTTCGTAAGTATGACCGTGCTGGCTTTTAAGAACCTCTAATTTAACCAATTGGTTGGCAGAACGAAATGTCAGGATAATTTTTTTTTTTTTTTAATTTAGATTAGCCAATTATTTTTTCCAATTAAGGGGCAATTTAGCGTGGCCAATCCACCTACTCTGCACATTTTTGGGTTGTGGGGGCGAAACCCACGCAGAGAATGCGCAAACCCACGCAGAGAATGTGCAAACTCCACACGGACAGTGACCCAGGGCCAGGATCGAACCTGGGACCTCAGCGCCGTGAGGCGGTTGTGCTAACCACTAGGCCACCATGCTGCCCATGTCAGGATAAGTTAATACTTGATTCATAGAGGACAATCAAATCATTTTTGGGAAACCTCGGAGAGAAGAGCCACTCTTCAAATGCTGCAACAAAAATCTGCATGCAACTTAACGGAGAACAGTAAAGAACTAACTCACCATTTTCCCGAAGAATCTTTGGGCTGCCAATACTGTTCTTAACGTGCCTTACTTTGACCGCTTTTGCACGGAACACAGATTCTTCGGCAGTTGCAACTTGTTCCTTCTTTTCTTTCCTCTTTGGTGGCTGTGGCGAGGTAAGTAGATATACTTCACTTGTGGTCCCCGTTGAACGGACTTGGCGCTCTCCCTATTAATTCAGTAAATCCCAGTGAGATAATAGTCATTGCACTGAGACCCTGTACTAAATTTTCAACACAAATTTCTACCTATCAAGATGTAAATTATTATTTTTTTTTAAATATTTTTATTCTCCTTTTTCACATTTTCTCCCAAATTTACACCCACCAACAACAAACAATAATCAGTAACAAATATGTCAATCACCATATCAATAACGATCCCATCCTCCCACCAAACCCCAAACATTAGCCCGCATGTTCACACAAACAAATGGCAAAAAGTAATCACCCATAGTCACCATCAATACACACCGCCCCTTCCCCTACCCCTCCCACCCCACAACTAACGTTCAATGTTATCTAGTTCTTGAAAGTGCATAATGAATAATGCCCATTAATTGTAGAACTTCTCCATCCTTCCCCTCAGTTCAAGAATTCCAACAGGTCCCCCTGCCACGCCAAGGCACAGGGTGGACAGGTTGCTCTCCATCCCATCAGGATCCGCCTTCGGGCGAAGGCTACAACATCTGCTTCCACACCAGTTTCCAACCCTGGCTGGTCCGACACCCCGAATATGGCCACCCAGGTCCAGTTTCACGTGCACCACTTTAGAAATTACCCTAAAAGCCTCCTTCCAGTAATCATCTAGCTTTAGACAGGACCAAAACATATGAACGTGATTAGCAGGGGCCTTGCAGGCAGAACAGGAAAATTATTTTGGCTGCTGTGCTGGGTGAATGGAGTGGGGGCCTCCTGGAACCGGATTGTCAAAGACAAGCAGGGGTAAAAAACCAGAGTGCAGGAGACCAGAGGTTGGGATCTTGGAATTGATCCCTCATTTCGTTCCAATCCTACGACAGCTGCAGACTTCAGGATAGAAATCTGTGAAAGCATCCTGCCTGCTGTTTTCGGGCCCGGTACACCCCACTGAATCACAAGCAAAAACAGCAACTGGTGTCAACGCACTGAGATTCGGAAAAGAAGGGAAGAGCGGACCAGAATTCCATTTCCGATTGCTACTGAAGAAAGCCTGCAGGGAACATGTCTCGACAATGGGGATAGGATCAGGCTCAGTCGTGAGCACCGAACCCTCACCCTAAACTCTCACCTTATCCTACTAGGAGCTGGTTTAGCACACTGGGCTAAACCGCTGGCTTTTAAAGCAGACCTAGGCAGGCCGGCAGCACGGTTCAATTCCCGTACCAGCCTCCCCGAACAGGCGCCAGAATGTGGCGACTAGGGACTTTTCACAGTAACTTCATTGAAGCCTACTCGTGGCAATAAGTGATTTTCATTTCATTTCATTCCTTAAATGACCACTGAATAGTTTCCAAATTCACTGCTACCTTTTATTTGGGTGCCCTTCATCTGTGGAACCATTACTCAGTGTCCCTGTTTTATGTAGACAATCTGCAGATCTGTATAACTTAGTCCATCCAATCAGGCACAATTACCTACATGCATATTTCAAAACTTAATTTAATATGTATTTATGACAGGCCTTCATGTACCCAAGCAGCAGCAACCAACAACCATTGCCGTAAGAGAGATTGCCATTAAGTTTGGAGCGCCATACCAATAGACACCCTACTTCCCGAATGGATTCAGCAGATCTCAGTGCAGACCCTCTCTCCTTATATTTTTGATAATCATATCAACATCCGGCGACAGCACCTTTTGCTCCCCGGGTGCATCTAAAGGGTGAGAAAAGGGTGCTGCATTCAAGGGAAAGGTTCACTTTTGCTGAGGTAATGTTTTTAGCATCTGTGTAAGCTAGGTTAGTAAGTGCCAGTTACCCTATCACACAGCACATTCTTCCTGCAGTCAATTGCTTTCCAACACCATGGATTTTTTTTTTTCATTCCTAGAATGCAGGTATTGCTGGTGAGACCAGCATTCATTGGCCCCAGTTGTCCTTGAGAGAGCGCACCACCTTCCTGAACTAATGGAACCCTGGGGTCCATGTGGTGTAGGTCCACCCTCAGCACAATATATTTTCAAGTCAGGCTGGTTGGGAGAGGAAATTGCAAATGGTGACTGCTGCCCACACCGGTGCTAATCACAAGTCTAGTTACTAGTCACTCTTAGGAACCTTCCCCTTCCAAGTCTGCCCACCTCATCCAGCAGTGCAGCAAGTTCGGTTCATTAGGTCGCATTTCCACTTCCTAATTAGAAGGTTGCTGGTTCGTCCTTCTTCACCCCAGACCATATTATAATTAAGAAGATGAACACTCCACTGTGGCACAGAGGGAGGAGCACTGCATGTTGTAAGTGACATTTTTCAGATGAGATGTTAAATCAAAGTGTTGTTGTCGTCACTGTTAAAGACACAGGAACGGCCCCATGATCCCACTCAAAGAGGGCAAGTGGTTATCACTGGAGTGCTGGTCAATATTAATTCCTCAACCACCATCTCGGAGGACACAATCTACTGGGAGCCCGGACGGCAGTGCAAAGCGGCCGGAAGATGTCGAGAGAAGCCACCCACGGACTTCCCAGCAGTTAGTACGATCTACCCAGACCTCGTGAGGCATTGCGATCAGGTTCCCACCAACAAAGGCACGTGACCAAGCCCCGCACACCTTAAATCGGGTTTTAAACCACTTAGGCGTGGTTACCCAGGGTCTACCAGGCTCTTGGCATCGAACGTCCTCTCAGTAAGTCCCCCCACTGGGCAGGGTTCAGTACTGGTCAACACAAACATGCACCAGGCGGAACGGCACACAGGAGGTTTCTGGGGCCAGGGCCTTCCCCCTGGAACATGGGCACCTTGGCACTGCCAGTCTGGCACCTTGACACTCCCGCCTTGGCACTGCCAAAATGTCTGAGTGGCACTGCAAAGCTGGCAGAAGCACTGACAAGATAGCAGTGCCAGGGTGCATGAGTGACACTGCCAAGGGTCAGGGTCTGGGGGAGCCATGCCCATGAAAGGGGCTGGAGGACGGCATGAAGGGTGGGGGGTTGCAGACCAGGTATGAAGGGACCTCTTGAAGGTTGGGGGCTTGAAGGGTGGGGGTCCTGGAAGTGGGGAGACCCGAAAGGGGGCATGGGAAGGCCTGAAAGGGGAGAAGCCCTCAGCGACCCCATAATGGGGTGTCATCACTTGGAGGGGGGGGCGGGGTGATGCCCATGTGAAGGGGGGGCAACATTGCCCATGGAGAGGGGGGGGGGGGGGGGGGGACCACAAGCTCACTCAGAGATCGGGGCACCTTTTCAAAATGGTGGCCCTATCTCCGAGGAGCCGGTCTGGCTGGTGAGTTCAGCTCCCCAGTGATGAAAATAATTCTTAAGTGTGGTCTTGACTGGGGAGAAACTCCCCAGGGCCCAGAGCGATTAGATAGCGGTGGGGAACTCACAGACAGAACCAGTGGGAAACTCCCAGCAAAACCCGCCACAGACGACACTTCGAAACCTGTCCGTTAGATTGTGCCCAGAGTATCTACTCATTATCTCATTTTTACTAATGGGACTTTGCATGCTCATGTTGTCTGCCACGCTTTCCACATTACATTACAATAGTGACTACAGTACAATGACTACAGTACAATGTACTTCATTGGCTGTAAAGCATTTTGGGACATTCTGAACGACACTCCCTAAATGAACGTACTTTCTTTATTTCATTGCAATTACATCTCCCAACTTGTTTTTCCAATCTCAACACAATTATCTTCTAACCGCATTCCATTTCCTTCTTCATTCCTTCAGTCAGACACCATTTGTACAAACCACTTCCTTGCACACAGCTGCCAAATACTAATTAAGCACTGATTAGTTACATAAACACATTGCGGGTTAAGGATCACATTGTCACGTTTGAGAGATACGAAACAAAGCCTTAGCTCAGAGTGGTGGACAGAGCTGGGAGTGATTAATGAAGGAAGTCCAGCAATATTAAACTAGAAAACTCACTCATTAATCAAGGCAGTCACAGGATTTCTGCTGCTGCTCTGGTTAACCCTTACCATGCTGGTCTATTCTTCCATATCCAGTATCAACTTGCCCATGTTTGGAGAATCCAACCTCTTGCCCTGGTGACCATGTCGAGATGATGCCACTCCAATTCAATGTCTGCCAGTCAACACCACTCCTGGCCGCCTCCATTTAACACATCAGCAATTTTAACCTCAGCATGCATTAACGCAAACAAACAAAGAACAAAGAAAAGTACAGCACAGGAACAGGTCCTTCGGCCCTCCAAGCCTGTGCCGACCATGCTGCCCATCTAAACTAAAATCTTCTACACTTCCGGGGTCCGTGTCCCTCTATTCCCATTCTATTCATGTATTTGTTAAGATGCCCCTTAAATGTCACTATCGCCCCTGCTTCCACCACCTCCTCCGGCAGCGAGTTCCAGGCACCCACTACTCTCTGTGTAAAAAAACTTGCCTCGTACATCTCCTCTAAACATTACCCCTCGCAACTTAAAACTATGCCCCCTAGTAATTGATCCCTCTACCCTGGGAAAAAACCTCTGACTATCCACTCTGTCTATGCCCCTCATAATTTTGTAGACCTCTATCAGGTTGCCCCTCAACCTCCATCGTTCCAGTGAGAACAAACCGAGTTTATTCAACCTCTCCTCATAGCTAATGCCCTCCACACCAGGCAACATCCTGGTAAATCTCTTCTGCACCCTCTCTAAAGCCTCCACATCCTTCTGGTAGTATGGTGATCAGAATTGAACACGATACTCCAAGTGTGGCCGAACTAAGGTTCTATACAGTTGCAACATGACTTGCCAATTTTTATACTCAATGCACCGGCCAATGAAGGCAAGCGTCTACCATTGCTGTTCTACGGTCTTCCCTGCTCGTCTCATTTCTAATCAACTCTGGCCAGCTCCTTCCTCATGACTTTGTAGTTACCTTTACTCAATGTTAACACCATTATATCCGGTTCCAGCTTCTCCCCCTCAATCTGCAGGGTGAATTTGATCATATTGTGGTCACTGCCCCCTAAGGGTTCCTTCACCTGAAGTTTCCTAATCAAGTCTGCCTCACTGAGTCTGCACTGACCCTCTGAAAGAGGACCTTACCCAGGCCCACTCTCCCGTAACCCCACCTAACCTGCATGTACCTTTGTACATTAAGGGGCACTTTATCATGGCCAATCCACCTAACCGTTACATCTTTGGACTGTGGGAGGAAACCAGGGAGCACCCGAAGGAAACCCACGCAGACACTGGGAAAATGTGCAAACTCCACACAGGCCGTCACCCAAGGCTGGTATTGAACCGGGGTCCCTGGCACTGTGAGGCAGCAGTACTAACCACTATGCCACCTTGTCGTGCTTGAAGTGAGGAGTAATGAAACTGGGCAGGAAAAAAGACAAATGTTATAATACAAGGCTAAGGCACAGAAGTGGATTTTCCAGTCTATGTACAGGCCATGTGAGTTGGGTACAAAGTTGCAAAGACAAATATGCAAAAATGACAGAAGAGAAAAAAGCTATTGATCCATCTAGACTGCACCCAGAGGGATGTAGGGTGGGATTCTCCGATAATGGGGCTAAGTGTTGACGCCATTGTAAACAGTGGTGCGTTTACAACAGCGTGATCTGGCCCCGATGAGCAGCAATCCTGTGCCGCACAGGGGGCCAGCACGGCACTGGAGCGCTTCACGCAGCTCCAGCTGCCGATACGGGTGCCAGCACAGCCCCACGCAACATGGTGGAGACCTTCAGGGGCCCGGCGCTGAGGAACATCGGTGCCCCCCCCCCCCCCCCCCGGGATTAGCCTGCCCACCAATCGGTAGGCCCCAATCGCAGGCCTGGCCACCGTGGAGCCCCCCCCCCCCCCCCCCCCCCCCGGAGTCAGATGGCCCTCCCCCATACCAGGAAGGTGAGGTCCCACCGGGTAGGACCACATGCGAATGACGCCGGCCGGACTCGGCAGGCATTCGGCCCGTCGAGCGCAGAGAATCGCCGGGGGGGACCGCGTTGAGCGACCCCCGACCAACGCCGCGGCGACCGCGTCGACTGGAGAATCGGCGGCCCTGCATCGGAGCTGCGTCGTATGCTTCGCACCCCCCTCCACCCGGCGATTCTCCGACCCAGCGAGTCTTGGGTGGCGCAAAAAGGCAAAACAAAAACAGGTGAATTTACAATGTTTGCAATGAAATTAGGCTCTTTGTTTCCACTCGCAAGGCAAAGACCTGTGAATATTGAGGAATCTTTTCCTGGAGACCACAGAATTCCCTATATGAAGAATAAATTGAAAAAAAAAGAGCTTTATTATCTAAAAACCATTGCCTGCAGGAACAAGAGCTACTGCCAGAAAAAAACGTGTTTCCTGTAACTCTGTATTAATCATGGTGTATGTACTTCAGGAGGTCACAGAGGTTTTGTTACTTATCCGGCTGTGCTTGTTGGTTCAAACCAGCTCAACATGCACCCAGACAAGCAATCTATCACTAATTTCCACTGAAATCTTTGGGGCTGAACACTTTCACAGGGCTCGTTCTTCTGATCTGAAACTGGCAAAGTAGCCAGGAGCAAATGTATCGGAAACAAGTTCAAAACATAATTTCAGTTCAGCGATGAAATTCAAAATTGCTGCCACCAACATGTTACCATCTTTTTAAAAATCTACTCTTTGATATTCGATTGCTGACTAAATAAAATAGTAAGTAACAAAGGAACTTATCATCACAGTTGTCGAAACAAAACTTCTTTTTAAATCTTCAGGCTAAGGGGATATGTTCCACTGCAGCATGTCCAGCACGGGAGCACGTACTGCCTTTCTGTGTCTGGTTTTCTGTCCTTGTTTCACTCAGCGGACAGGGCTCAGCGGACAGGGCTCAGCTGGAAGGGTAAAAAATCCACCCCAAGAAAGTTCAATCAGCACCGGGTCTCTTCAAATCCAGAATGGTGCCTTTAACAAAAGGAAAATGTTCTTCCTCTCCAGTTTTCTGTTTCATTATTAACTTTGGTTTGATTAAGATGGGAACATACAGTTAGGAGCAGGAGTTGACCACTCGGCCCCTCAGGTCTGCTCCGCCATTCAACAAGGTCATGGCTGATCCAGTTGTAACCCCAACCCCACATTCCGGCTCACTTTGATGGGAGAATCATTGAGCCAGCGGAACAGGCAATTCTCTTCATCGCTCTGGAGCATCAGCAGAAACGCCGACCTGCTGCTGCAGGTGGCCAGGACCAGCGCCCTGCAGAGGAGGGGGCTGCTGATTTGCCAGGTACAAGGCCACAGATGGCAGAGCCTCAAGAGCTCCCGGCCACGGATCGGGCGGCACGGTAGCACAGTGGTTGGCGCTGTTGCTTCACGGCACCAGGGACCCGGGTTCGATTCCCTGCTGGGTGACAGTTTGTGCGGAGACTGCATGTTCTCCCTATGTCTGTGTGGGCTTCCTCCGGGTGCTCCGGTTTCCTCCCACAAGTCCCGAAAGCCGTGCTTGTTGGGGGAATTGTACATTCTGAATTCTCCCTCTGTGTACCCGAACAGGCGCCGGAATGTGGTGACTGGGGCTATTCACAGCAACTTAATTGCAGTGTTAATGTCAGCCCACTTGTGACAATAATAAAAGATTATTATTACCGTAGAACTTCCTACCTCCAGATGTTCAGCACCAGTGATGACTGCATCTGACAGGGGGAAAACGGTGGACTACATTTCCCAGGTGCTGCAAGAGGTGGACCACATGGACTGGGAGGTCACCCACTGCCTGTGGCCCTGAAAGGTACTGGCATAGAAGATCAGAATGCCAGTCGCTCATTTCAGGATTGCACGGGTGATCTGTGCAGCAACTTCCAGGCTGCCACACAGAAGTGCATAAGGTAGGTCACAGATAAGCAATTTCCGAGGGTCCATCTGTACATCAACTTGGACCAGAACCAGGCAAGCCATGGGATTCACCCACATAGCTGGCCTGCCCAAGGTGCAGGGCATCATCAACTGCACCCACGTGACACTGTGTTCCCATGGTGACATGGGGCACATGAACTGCACCATGCAGGTGAAGCCCTGCACCATGGAGCTCATGCTCACAGCCATGAAGGTCATGAGCTGAACCATGAAGCCAACATCTCCCTCCATGGAGCACACGTCCTGCTCCAAGGTCTCTGCTATGGATGCCATCCTCACAGTGTTGGCCTCATTGCGTCATTGCGATGGCACCATCTCCTTGGACAAAAGGCAATGGGACTTCTCCAGTCAGCCTTGCAGTCCGAGGAGGGATGCTGTCATCCCTTCCTGATACTCGTGACTGCCTTTGTAGCTCCAGCAGCTCTGGGACAACTGGACCGAGGGGCACATCATCGGCCTGGTGCTCAGCAGAGTCCTGGGCTCCGGGCAGCACGGTAGCATTGTGGATAGCACAATCGCTTCACAGCTCCAGGGTCCCAGGTTCGATTCCAGCTTGGGTCACTCTCTGTGCAGAGTCTGCACATCCTCCCCGTGCGTGCGTGGGTTTCCTCCGGGTGCTCCGGTTTCCTCCCACAGTCCAAAGAAGTGCAGGTTAGGTGGATTGGCCATGCTAAATTGCCCTTAGTGTCCAAAATTGCCCTTAGTGTTGGGTGGGGTTACTGGGTTATGGGGATAGGGTGGAGGTGTTAACCTTGGGTAGGTTGCTCTTTCCAGGAGCCGGTGCAGACTCGATGGGCCGAATGGCCTCCTTCTGCACTGTAAATTCTATGTATCCCTCTGAGTGCCAGATCCCTGGGACACAGTGTGCCGTCAGTGTAAGTATCCCTCCTCATGTCTCCCTCAGCACCCCTTAACACAGCCTTCAACTCCACCCCACACATGCCAGACTTAAACACCATCTGACATGCACGACCTCCGCCTACATTCTTCCCATCTGTCTCAGTGCAGGACAAACTAATACACAACATGCGTGAGTGGGCACAGCCGGCCGGGGTGATGCCGGAGCTCAAGTTCCAAACCCCATTTGGTGAGGACTCCCTCAGTTAAACGTTGCGCAGTCTCCCTGGCAGCCACCCCCAAGAGACATTTAAATGGTGCGTCTCAATAATTGCAGAGACTACCTTGTAGCGGGGTGAACGAATCAGAGACAGAAATCACAGGCCCAGCAGGAGACTCACAAGATAAAAAAAATCCTTAAAGAGGCTTAATATTCGGTGAGTTTACTTGCCGACAGTGCCAGCGGGATCCTCTCCGGTTTTCTCACCGAAACCGACACTTCAAAAAAACATTGGAAAGTTCTGCCCACGGCCATTACTGCTGCAGCTGTGAAGAAAACCTCTGGTGCACATCAGGCAACCCACAGGGGCAGTGTGTCAAAACTTCAACACGCAAACAATATTTAATCCTGGAATTCCGAGGATTTGCTAAAAGGAGTAGGTGCTTTGCTTGCACCACCTTGTCAGAGTCACTAGGAGGACGGGAATCCCAAGTCCTGGGAATGGTTTCGGGTTTCCCTGGTCTGGCCCGAAAGGGGAGGGGAACACAAGAGCTGGTAGCGCAGCACCAGCTACTCCAGAAGAGAGGAAGGGGAAGGCGAGGAGAGCAAAGTGGAGAACTTCCCCAGATGGAGACCTCCATCCAGAATCTCCGATGTTGCATCTGAGAATCTGTACATCCTTTCCCTCACTCCCTGTAACGTGACAGTGTGACTGCCAGAGCACACCACATTTTCAGTGTAAATGGATGCACGGAATCCAGCTAAACTACCCCACAAAAAAATTGCATCTCACCTGCAGTTAAATGCTAAACCTGCAGGTATTTGTTTTAGCACCTCCAAGCAAGTTCAAATTTCAGCAATCAGCAACTGAGCACCAAATCAGAGTGAAATCCAGTTCCTGGTCTCATTGAATGGTTTGCAGAGCCAGGCACACTTTAGCCATTAGTTGCAATCAAGACATTTCAGAATATGAATGTATGAAATAGCAAAGAATGAGCACCAGAGGGCGATAGAGTTACACAACATAAAGATTGCTGACGAAAGGGAAAATGCTGGAAAATCTCGGCAAGTCTGGCAGCATCTGTAGGGGGAGAAAAGAGCTAACGTTTCGAGTCCGATGACTCTTTGTCAAAGCTTTGTTAAAGACTGCCGTCCAGTGGTTGATGATTCATTCCGCCACTGGATCCACAAGAGCCGCAATGGAAGGAACAGTTCAGAAAAATGCCACAAATTCTCCTACCATCAGCCACTGTTTGATAACGTCTCCTTTTTGCAGATTCTGGGCTTCATGAAACTTTCAGATGTTCAAATGGGATCTATCAGAAAGCTTGGAAATGTCCGAAAGATCATTCTACTGTTAATTAAGTCGAATGAATCAAATCAAGAGATTATACGATTATAAGATTTGGCGAATAAAGTGATAATAATAGTACAAAAGGTGCCCATAGATGCCTGATGTTAAAAAACAACGCTTTTAATATAATTAACCTGCTTACCATGAGAGATTGTGTCAAGCAAGCTACTTTGCTTCCCCAAATACAGGTGATTAGAAACTTGTGGACGCAGGTATTTTAGCACCCAGCAGAAGAATGATGTCCATGGCAACATCTGCAATAGAGGCAGAGTGACACAAGCTTGGGGAGCAGCAGTGAGAAATCAGACTGCGGTCAGAATTGCAGTGGCTCTGGGACAAGTAGGTCCAAACGGGTCAGGTTTTGGATGGAGCTTATGGGGGAAACGGCCTGTAGTCACGGGAATGGGAGCGAGGGTTAGAAGGAACGGCCGTCCCAAGCGGCACGATAGCACAATGGTTAGCCCTGTTCCTTCACAGAGTCAGAGACCCGGGTTCGATTCCTGGCTTGGGTCACTGTCTGTGCGGAGCCTGCGCGTCCTCCCCGTGTCTGTGTGGGTTTCCTCTGGGTGGAGGCGAGACCCGGAAGTATAGACGTTACCATTGTAACAAGGTTGGACATGTTGGTTCAGACTGTTGGAAGTTGCAAGGAAAGCCTGTGAGACTTGTGGGAGTTCCTAAGGAGGATTCTGAAAAGGGAACAAAAGTGGAGACAATTACAGGCCAGACTGTAGCCCAAACTGGACATAGGAGACCCGAGGTAAACATAGTTGTGGGAGCAGGTGTGAGGAATGAGGTAGATGAGAGATATGCAGGATTTGTGCCTCAAGGGAAGGTCATCTCATTTTCCTCAACTGTGGTAGTCAAACCTATAACTATCTTAAGGGACACGGGCTACTCAAACTCTCGTACTGGAAAACTATCCAGAGAGCTCAATGAAAGCAGAGGTATTAGTGAAGGGGATAGGTGGAGATTGTATCTCAGTTCCATTGTATAAGGTGCAATTGGAGTGTGTTTTGGTGTCAGGTCCAGTAGTTGTCAGAGTGGTTAAGGAATTCCCAGTGGAAGGAGTAGACTTGCTTTTGGGGAATGATTTGGCAGGAGCGAAGATTGTGGCTTCACTGATGGTTGCGGAGAGTCCGAGAGAGGTACTGCAGATAGCACACCAGATGCCAACGTAGGGCACGTAGGAGTTAGGAAAACCCATAGGCAGTAAATGACTCAGCAAAAGAAATGTTGAAAGGCACTGATCAAATTAACCCCAATATCAAATGGCAGTGGAATTAACCAGATTATGAGAACTCTAAGACCGAAGGGACCATAAAGAAAGTGGAGTCCGAATTTTAACAGTCGTGACAATGCTGAAGAGTCAGCGAGTTTGGAATTCAATTTTGTTCTGATTATGAAGTAATGATAAATAGCTATTACCGAATAGACCCGTCATTAACTTTTGTAATTGGCAAGCAATTCTTCCAAAGCGAGTAAAGAAGACAGCAAACTGGAAAAAGAAAGCGACTTGGACGTTCCTAAATGCAATTTATTACAGCCTCTTGCAGTAAAACCCATTGCATTACACTGCAGGTGTAATTTCCCAGGGCATGCCTGGTTTGAAGAAGGTATACATGATAGCATGGCATTAGTTACTCAGGACGAGGACAGTAGGGACTGTGAAGTGACACGAGTGAATAGCTGCTTAACCCACAATCTTGTAAAGGTCCACAGTGCCTCTTTCAGGTAAAAGAAGCAAATAGCAAAGGAAATTAACTACTCAGTAATCAATTCCTTTTGAGAATTAAGAGGGAGGTAGATGGAGAGTCATGTGGTGGTTCTTCCATTGTATCTGTTAACAACAGCCAGAAAGTTAATGGCGCCAATAATGTGCCATCCTCCGATTCTGAAAGTAAAGAACAGGTGAAGTCTGGGAAGCACAAATTGTTTCAGGATGTATTACAAAGTGGGAATAAGGGCTGTGATTACAAATGCTCCGATGAGGTAAAAACTGTAACATCAAGAATGGTCATATAAAGTCAACCAACTCATAGGATTGAACCCTCAGCAGCACTTGTTGCTGGAGGTAGCCTTGTGAAGGACAAGAGAGAATGTAAAGCTGGAGGGGTTGAAGAGTGTCTATTGGTTAAAGATGAACCCAATATTTCCCTCAGCATTGACAATACTGCTTGTAGCTTGACTGTAGATGATTCTCGAAATTTGGTTAAATATTCATTGGACAATCAGAAAAGACTGACTGCGTAACACAAGGTACTGAAAGAGTATAGACAGAGTTGTAGAGAAACACCAGGGGGCACTCTGCTAACTAATCATGCTGTAAACATAAGAAACTCTGAACCAATAAAGTCACATCCACCTTCACTAAAACCACAGAGACTGGCTCAGTTAGAGACTGAAATACAATGCATGTTGGACATGTTCAGAAACAAACAAAACCACAGAACAACAAGAGAGGTTAGGAAATTGATGGCCATGTTGGAGGATGAACCAGTTCTGGCCACCCCGGACTTTTCCAGACCATAATCCAATTATTGGCGTTTATAGAGAAGTTTAAAACCCGGAACGCAGAGTTAGGTTTATTATTCCAACAGTTCAATGTTTAAATTGTTCACATTCTTGGAAAGCAAATGATTGTGGATGCATTGTCATGTATTCAAGGGTTAATTAGTTACTAATGTAGAGACTGGGAAGGAAACTTGCATACTGGGGATGGATATGCATTTGTGATTTACATCTTGTGTACCTCATAATGAAACTTCCGTGCCCTGAAGTTTCATTCTTTTAGGGGTGGGGAGGAGGAAGTGTGTAAGGTTCCTTTTGGTTTGTTCCTGTTTATTCTCTTGTTTCCCCCTTTTTATTATTTTTGCTGTTGCATTTTTGATCCATGGATTTAATGGACCTGTGACTTTAGGCCAAGCAGCCTGTAAGCAGATTCCAAAGAGCGGTGCTGACTTAAACTGGTGATTGCCGATTGGTTGGTGTCAGTGATGACTGAGTTTGATGGATGTGGCTGGTGGCCAAAGAATTGGCCCAAAAGGCTGTGCTCCGCCCTTTAACAAAGTCGTGATTTGATATGATCCCACTGGGATGTTTCTCAGAGCCACGAGGTTCCATTTTAGTTTCACTTCTGATTTTGCCATCTGGGTGAAGGATTCTAACTAATTCTCTCCCACAACTCTCTCTCTCTCCAGTATGTCTTGGTGTCTAGGCCATTCTCTCAAAACTGTTAGAGCTGAAGTCAAACCACAAGCTGGAAGCAGGGTTTGATGTGCGATAAAGTGTCTCAATAAATAAATAGGGCTGATGGTGATCCTTGAGTTGAAGGCCCAATTTAAAAGGATCTAGAGTGACTCCCCAGAAGGCCTGCTGTCTGTAAGTACTGTACTGAATGAATGACTCTGCAAAGAAGACCACTACCAGCTTTACACCAAAAGCTTTGATTAACCAGCATGCTGTGAGTAAAGCCTGTTACAGTCCACCATTGGAAGCAAAGACTCTTGACCTTGTGACCTTCATCTTTATCATTTTCACCCTTCCCCCACCCCTCCTGTTGTCTGTCTTGTGTATGTGGGTAGAGGGTGGGACAGTTAAAGGGAGTGGTAAGTTAGTTTGCTGTTATCCAGTTATATTTACTGCATATTTCATCTTTATTCTTGTTGTAAATAAATAGTAATTATGTTCCAACTTACAAACCTGATGACTGTAATTATTAGACAGCCGAGGGCCAAGAATTTGGGAATTTTTATAAGAATTATTGGTTAATTCACTTGCGTTGCGACTCTGGGGCGAGTGGGGCTGGAATTGACCAGGCACTTGCCCAGGGTGTCGTAACAGTGCTAACAGTATCGGAGGACCTTTGTCTTGCATTAATGAAGCTCCTGCCCAAGTCAGACAGGTGCCTTTGCTGCAGTTAAGGTGGTGCGGGGAACACAGTGGTAAGTTTTCAGAGACAATCCCAGGCACCCCAGGCAGGGTGGGTAAAAGTTGCCAAGCCATTTCTTTTGATATTCAATCTTTCATCTAATTGAGTCTCAGCAATTTTACAGTTGCATTGTCTGGTGCTGTCCGTACAATGATTTGCATCAACATAAATTTGCAATACAAAAACACGTTTCCTGTACTTTTCAGAAAGAAAGTTCAATTCTGGGAATCTTTTTTTCATAACTTAAAACTTTTTAAATCTTAGAATTATATCTCATTTTGAAAATAGGGATTCCAAAATTGCACACAACGTTCCAGTCAGGGCCTTAACAATCATTTGTTCAAGGTTATAACAATCGCCTTCCACTTGTAATCAACTGTACCAGAGATGAAAGAATGTCACTAATTGATTAACCCCATTACGTTTATATATAGAAAAAGACTAAATGACGAGACACTTTGTCAAGGTACAGCTTATGGCAATTAGAGGTTTTGTTATTGGTTTATAACTGTCAGCTAGCCCAAATGTGAAGAGACTTCGAGAAGCTGGGATGGTTCTGCTTGGAGTAGAGAAGATAAAGGAGAGATTTAATTAAAGGTGCTTGAAATTATAAAGTGTTTTGATAGACTAAATATAGAGAAATTGTTCCATTTGTTGTCACGACACCCTGGGCTAGTGTGTAGTCGAATCTAGCATCACTTGACCTGGAGTTGCAACACAGGTGAAATTAAATTTTATTTGAAATGCCCGAGTTCCTTGGTTGAGCCACATAAACTACAGTCACTAGGTTTGTAACTTCACAACACAAGTAACCTTTTATTATGTACAGTATGATAAATAAACAGCCAGAAAATGTAACTACCCCTTTTCCAACCCCCCCCCCACCACCACCCTTCCTTGACGCTGGAGATGGCCTTTGCTGGCAAGATTGCCTACTTTCGCTGCAGACTCGGCATCATTTCAGGTTTGCAGCAAAGGGCGTGCCAAGCACTCACTGCTTTCAGAACAGTAGAGCAGTTCTTTCATTACACCAAGAAGAGAAAAAAGGTCTAAACATTTCTGCCAAGTTCTCTCAGAAACCATCATGCAGGAACTAATCACTAGCTGTTGTCAGGCAGACATTGTCCCTGGCCAATCCTCCGGTTGCCATTTAACCATTCAAACCAAGTCCCTCCAAAACTGATCCCTATGACCCACTCGGTACCGAAGAGTCTGGCTTCTCACTTCCAAGATACAAAGCTTGGGAACACAGTGTCCTGGAAAGCAGGTTGTTTCAACTTTGAATCTTCTGCTTAAAGCTTGAAGGCACATCCCGATAATGGGTACACGGCCCAAAGTAATAAAAAGAAAAAGAAACAAAGGAAATATCCAGGAAGGACTCTTATATGGTAAAGAGGGCCAGTAAATAGGGGGCAGACTTAAGATGAAAAGGTCAAAAGAACAAGAGAGCGGATATGAGGGATTCCTCGTCCCCACTGCAAGGGGCCGTTTAGCTCACTGGGCTAAATCGCTGGCTTTGAAAGCAAACCAAGGCAAGCCAGCAGCACGGTTCGATTCCCGTAACAGCCTCCCCGAACAGGCGCCGGAATGTGGCGACAAGGGGTTTTTCACAGTAACTTCATTTGAAGCCTACTCGTGACAATAAGCGATTTTCATTTCATTTTTTCATCTGCACTTCCTGCAAAGCTGATGGAAGCAGATTGGGGTATAACAAATAAAATTACACATAATATACAACACTGAAATAGGCGCAACTGGTCAATGCTGGGGTTTATGCTCCACTTTGATGTGGAGTCTAAGCTGGGTCTACATGGACTGCGTTTGGTGCAATAAAGAGAGAGACAGGCTTCCAACACTTGAAAAGATGCAACACAATTTTATTGAACAACTAAGTATACTACGTGCTTAACTGTGGGTTGACACTATGCTGACTTGACTGGAGACCTGAGGCTAGCCTGACCAGACGAACTGACTACCACATGGTGTTTGTACTAGTCGCTGCTCACGAGCTCTGACTGTCTCAGAGGCTGGATCCCGAGAGAGCGGGAAAACTATGCCCTCTGGCTTTATAGTGGTCGTGTCCTGTCTGGTGATTGGCTGCTGTGTTCTGTGCGCTTACTGGTCATTCTGTGTGTCAATCACTGCCTATCTGCACTCCATCATGGATGTATATTATGACACACATGAGCCTCTTCCCACCCTTCTTCATCTATTAACATAACCTTCTATTCATTTCTCCTTTGCTTCTCCTCTGCCTTTCCCTTAAACCAATCTATTCTACTCATTTCAACAACTTTTAGCTAGCGAGTTCAACATGCTAACCACTCTATAGTTAGAGGTTTCTTCTAACTTCCCTATTGAATTTATTAGTGACCATTTGATACTTATGTCCTTTAAGTCTGGTCTCCTTGGCAATTTCAAACCTCTCTATACCTAGCCTATCAAACCTTTTCATAATCTTAAATAACTTCTAATTAGGTCAACTTTAGCCTTCCCTTTTCCAGAAAAGAGTCCCAGACTTTTCAATCTTTCCGAATAAGTGCAACCTGGCAGTTCTGGTATAAACTCTGTAATTTTTGAATGTCAGAATTGGGAATGTCAGAACGGGCAGCATGGTAGCATGGTGGTTAGCATAAATGCTTCACAGCTCCAGGGTCCCAGGTTCGATTCCCGGCTGGGTCACTGTCTGTGTGGAGTCTGCACGTCCTCCCCGTGTGTGCGTGGGTTTCCTCCGGGTGCTCCGGTTTCCTCCCACAGTCCAAAGATGTGCGGGTTAGGTGGATTGGCCATGCTAAATTGCCCGTAGTGTCCTAAAATGTAAGGTTAAGGCGGGGGTTGTTGGGTTACGGGTACAGGGTGGATACGTGGGTTTGAGTAGGGTGATCATTGCTCGGCACAACATTGAGGGCCGAAGGGCCTGTTCTGTGCTGTACTGTTCTAAGGTTCTAAGGGAACAGGACTCAAACAGGAAGTCAGGCTTTACTCTAAACTGTTGTTGTTGCTGTAAAGTGCCATGGCAGACAGCGCACTCGATAAACCTTCTGCACAAGGGTCGCATTTCAGTGATGGATTAATGATGTAACTGCAAATTTAGCTGCATACCACGAAACAGAGAATAAATTTGAAATACATTTTGCAACTGGGTTTACAGCAGTGGGGTAGAATCTACCCGCGACTACTAAGGCAACCAGTCTTAAAAATAATTTTACGAACTTATGAAGAAGGGTAGCACACTGCCACAGTGGTTAGCACTGCTGCCTCACAGCTTCAAGGGCCCGGGTTCAACTGCCAACTCGGGTGACTGTGTGGAGTTTGTACTTTCTCCCCGTGCCTGCGTGGGTTTCCTCCGGATGCTCCGCTTTCCTCCTACAGTCCAAAGATGTGCAGGTTAGGTGGATTGGCCATGCTAAATTGCCCCCCAGTATCCAACGGTTAGGTGGGGTTATGGGGATAGGGTGGAGGCATGGGCTGAAGTAGGGTTCTCTTTCTAAGGGCCAATGCAGACTCGATTGGCCAAATAGCCTCCTTCTGCACTATAGGGATTCTATGATTCTATTAAGTCCAGATAAGCATGTGTGTAACATAGTCACACCGGAGCAATTCGATCATGTAATAGAAAATGCTGTAGTACATCGTACACATAGTTCCAGACTTCCACTGACCTTTGTGTCAACAAGTGCTTCCTGGCATCAAGCCTGAATGACCTGGCTCTAGGTTTATGGCTATGCCCCTTTGTTCTGAACTCATCCCACCAGAGTAAAATATTTTCTCACCATCAACCTTCCTTTAATCATTTTAAACTCTTTAACACACCTTAATTAGATCTCCCTGAATGTAAGGGAACACAAGCCAAAATGAAGCAACATGCACCATTTCAACTGGGCACACACAGTGTATAAAGTAAGTAGGGATCACACTGATTGGCCTCCTTTCCCTTCATCTCCAAAAGCAAAACAAAAACTTCTACTGATCCATTTCACAACAAAGACAAGTAAGGCAACCAAATGTGCACATAGCAGCGTCCCACAAGCAGCAATCAGGTAAATTATTAGATAATCTGATTCCACTAGTGCTTACTGAAGGTTAAATGTTGGCCAGGACACACAAAGTTCTCCTGTTCAGCCCAGAGTCATTAAACGGTCACCTTATTGGACAAACAGAGCTTTGATCTAATGTCTCATCAAAAGACAGCAACTCAGATAAGTTCAGTCCCAAGGCAAGTGAAGTGAGTGCCAAGATTATGGGCTCAAATACCTGGAAGATGGCATGAACCCTCTACTTCATCACCCAGAGGGGGAGGACATACATAGATACATAGAAGATGGGAGCAGGAGGCGGCCTTTTGGCCCTTCGAGCCATCTCCGCCATTCATCACAATCGTGGCTGATCATCCAACTTATTGCTTAGTCCTACTTTCTCCCCATAGCCTTTGATCCCATTCTCCCCACGTGCTATATCTAGCCGTCTCTTGAATAATTCAATGTTATAGCATCAACTACTTCCTGTGGTAATGAATTGCACAGGCTCATCACTCTTTGGGTGAAGAAATGTCTCCTTATCTCTGTCTGAAATGGTTTACCCTGAATCCTCAGACTGTGACCCCTGGTTTTGGACACCCCCATCATTGGTAACATCTTCCCTGCATCTACCCTGTCTAGTCCTGTTAAAATTTTATAAATCTCTATGAGATCCCCCCTCATTCTTCTGAACTCCAGCGAGAACAATCCTAACCTAGTCAATCTCACCTCATATGATAGTCTCGTCATCCCTGGAATCAGTCTGGTAAACCTTCACTGCACTCCTTCGAGAGCAAAAACATCCTTCCCCGTACCAGCCTCCCCGGACAGGCGCCGGAATGTGGCGACTAGGGGCTTTTCACAGTAACTTCATTGAAGCCTACTCGTGACAATAAGCGATTTTCATTTCATTTCATTTCAACTACACACAATACCCCAGATGTGGCCTCACCAAGGCCCTGTATAATTGCAGCAACACATCCCTGCTTCTATACTCGAAACCTCTCGCAATGAATGCCAACGTGCCATTAGCCATCTTTACCGCCTGCTGCACCTGCATGCTTAACTTCACCCAGGTCCCGCTGCACACTCCCCTCTTTCAATTTACACCCATTCAGGTAGTAATCTACCTTCTTGATTTTGCTTCCAAAAAGTGAATAACCTCTCACTAATCCAAATTATACTGCATCTGCCATTGATGTGCCCATTCACCCAACCTGTCCTGATCATGCTGTAGGATCCCTGCAACTTTGTCACAGTTCACCCTCCCAACCAACTTGGTATCGTCTGCAAACTTTTGAGATGTTACATTTTGTTCCCTCATCCAAATCATTAATATATATTGTGAATAGCTGGGGTCCCAGCACCGATCCCTGTGGTACCCCACTAGTTACTGCGTGCCAATTTGAAAAGGACACATTAATTCCTACTCTTTGTTTCCTCTCTGCCAACCAGTTTTCTATCCACCTCAATACATTTCCCCCAATCCCATGTGCTTTAATTTTTCACAATAATCTCTTATGCGGGGCTTTGTCAAACGCCTTCTGAAAGGCCAAATGTTCCACCTCGACTAGCTCCCCCTTGTCAACTGTACTGGTTATATCTTCAAGCATGATATTCCCTTCATAAATCCATGCTGACTCCGACTGATCCTGCTACTGCTTTCTAAATGTTCCGCTATAAAGTCCTTGATAATGAATTCAAGCATTTTCCCCACTACCGATGTTAGGCTTACTGCTCTATAATTCCCTGCTTTCTCTCCATCTCCCTTTTTGAATATTGGAGTGACGTGAGCTACCCTCCAATCTGCAGGGACAGTTCCAGAGTCTATAGAATCCCAGAAATCAATGCATCCACTATTTCCAGAGCCACCTCCTTGAGCACTCTGGGATGCAGATTCTCAGACCCTGAGGATTTATCTGCCTTCAATCCTATCAATTTTCCCAGCACCATTCCTCTACTAATGTTTATCTCCCTCAGTTCTTCCCCCTCACTAAATCTTTCTTTCTCTAACATTTCTGGTATCTGATTTGTGTCCTCTTTTGTGAAGACAGAACCAAAGTATGTATTCAATTGCTCAGCCATTTCTTTGTCCCTTATTATGCATTCCCCTGTTTCTGTCTGCAGGGGACCTACATTTCTCTTTACCAATCTCTTTCTCTTCACAGATCTATAGAAACTCTTAGTGTCAGTCTTTATGTTCCCTGCAAGCTTCCTTTCGTATTGTACTTTCCCCTTCTTAATCAATCCCTTCGTCCTTCTTTGCCGAATTCTAAACTGCTCCCAATCCTCAGACCTATTATTTTTCTTGGCCAATCTGTGTGCTTTCTTGGATCGGTGCAATTTCTAATTTGCTTTATAAGCCATGGATTGGCCCTCTTACCCCCTTTGCTTTTGTGCCAGACAGGAATGAACAGTTGCTGTAGTTTCCCCCATGAGTTCCTTGAATGTTTGCCATTGTCTATCCACTGTCATCCCTTTAAGTAACCCTCCCCAATCTATCAAGGTCAACTCACGCCTCATATCCTCATAGTTCTCTTTATTAAGATTCAGCACCTAGTCTCCGAATCAACTACTTCACTCTCCATCTTGATAACAAATTCTATGTGTTATGGTCGCTCATCCCCAAGGGGTCTCGTACAGCCAGATTGGCAATGACTCCCTTCTCATTACACAATACCCAGTCTAAGATGGCCTGCTCTCTAGTTGGTTCCTCCACATATTGGTCAAGAAAACCATCCTGTATACATTCCAGGAATTCCTCCTCTACGGCATTGTGGCTAATTTGATTTGCCCAATCTATGTGAAGATTAAAATCACCCATGATCACCGATATTCCCTTATTACATGCATCTTCATGTTTAATGCCATTCCCAACCTGACCAGTGCAGTTTGGGGGTCTATGTATGATACCCACTAATGTTTTTTGCCCCTTGGTATTTCTCAACTCGACCCATACAGATGGTATCACAGTGATGATTTTTGGTTAGTTTAGATGTGCAGTGCAAACCCAAGTTATCAAACTGAACAATTAATGTCAATGAGAACATTCAGTTTAGCATTCTCATCAAACAGAATGGAGCAGACATGAGACACAAATAGATCTATAACACTGTGGGCGGAATCGTTCGGTCTCGGCAGGTGTCTCATTCGCTGCCTGAAACATGCTGACACGGAGAAGCAAAACCATTGCTATGTTTTTGTGTTGGAATTCAATCTTTGATTAATATCGCCATCCTCCCACTTTTATTTCCTACTCTATCCCTGCTCCATGGCCGCCACAGCCTTCTGCAGCAAAGAGTTCCGCAGATTCACCACTCTCTGGCTGAAAATATTTCTCCTCATCTCTGTTTTAAAGGATTGTCCCTTTAGTCTGAGATTTTGCCCTCTAGTTCTAGTTATTCCTACAAGTGGAAGCATCCACTCCACTCTATCCAGGCCTCTCAATATCCTGAAAGTTTCAATAAGACCCCCCCTTCATCTTTCTGAACTCCAACGAGTACAGACCTGGAGTCCTCAACCGTTCCTCGTACATCTGTCATGTGCGAGTACCTTTAAGAAATGGGTGTTCATAAAAAAAGCTGTAGTGGATGTACCTTTAGGAAATGCGTGTTTATCAGTGATGTCAGAGTGTGGGTGGAGCTGTGCTGTCGGTCTGCTTTACATTCGTTTTAGGCTGCTTGCTACAGAGTGTGTTTTAGTTTCATTTTGAGAGCTGGATAGCTGCAAGCAAAACAAGGACCTGTATAAGGATCTCTCTGCAAACTAAAGACAGCCTCCAGATCAATTGGGTGATTTCAAAGTGCTGACTGCTCTCAGTAGTGATTTTAAACCTGATCTCTGTGTTAAAAAGGGTCTTTTGTCTTATGGATGCTAATAAGGAAAGATTAAGGTTTACTTCTAGAATATGTATCTGTGGGAAGGATCAGTGTTGATAGTTGTTAAGATATTTACTGTGGGTTTATAAAGTGTTAACTGGTTTCATAATTAAAAATTGTTTGAATTTAAAAGTACTGTGGATCTCTGGTGCATCACACCTGTAAGGCAGATCCGCGTGCTCCCCATAACCACAATCTATTAAAAGTTGTGGGTCAGGTGAACTCCATGATACACTTTGGGGTTCTCTAAACCCTGGCCCATAACACATCAAACACAACAAGAATGCAAATAAACAAAACAAATAAATATCTAACACCTCAGCATCACACAAACCTGCCTCCCATCCATTGACTCCATCTACACCTCCCGCACATTGGGAAAGTGGGCAGCATGATCAAAGACCCCTCCCACCCATCTTACTCACTCTTCCAACTTCTTCCATCGGGCAGGAGATACAAAAGTCTGAGAACACGCACAAACAGACTCAAAACAACTTCTTCCTCGCTGCTACCAGTCTCCTAAACGACCCTCTTATGGACTGACCTAATTAACACCACATTCCTGTATGCTTCACCCGATGCCGGTGTTTAAGTAGTTACATGGTGTACCTTTTTTTTGCCCCATATATGTATTTTTTTTTATTTTCATGTACTTAATGATATGTTGAGCTGCTCGCAGAAAAATGCTTTTCACTGTACCTCGGTACATGTGACAATAAACCAAACCAATCCAATCCCACTTCCCGCTCCCCAACCTCCTATTTTCCCAACACACTACCCTCACTTTTGACACCACCTTATCCTGTAGCCCCTGGGGTGGCAGGTGGGGAAAGGTTGGTACATGCTGCCTGACACAATCCCTCACCTGTCAGCGGTCCCCCTCTTCTCCCCCCACACAGAACAACAGTCCAAACGCCCAGCAATACACCTGCTCACCCCCACTGCGCTTCCGTGAACTACTCAGCCCAGCTATCCTGGCAGTCCCCGCCCATCATGGGCATCCTACCCCCCCCCCCCCCCCCCCCCCCCCCCCCCCCCCTCCCCACTGACGCACCTCCCCGCCAATCACACACTACCTTGGTGCAAATAACAATATCAACCATGGCTATATTCGTCGCCCAATAATATTTCATCAAGTCTATCCACCGGTGGATTAAACTCTTCCTCCACCACTCCTGCACCTTTTCCCATCAAAACATCCATCCAGTAATAGGGGAAAAGGCCCAAAAACACACCATGGCCACCACCGGAAGTCCCCTGCTACATATTTTTAACCACTTCTCAGTCCTGCTTTAACTTTTTAAATATAAATTTAGAGTACCCAAGTTATTTTTTCCACTTAAGGGGCAATTTAGTGTGGCCAACCCACCTACCCTGCACATCTTTGGGTTGTGGGTGTGAAACCCAGGCAGACCCGGGGAGAATGTGCAAACTCCACACAGACAGTGACCTAGGACCAGGATCAAACCTGGGACCTCGGCGCCGTGAGGCAGCAATACTAACCCACTGCGCCACCATGTTGCCCGTCCTGCTTTAACTTAAGCCGTATCTGTTAATTAAATTCAAACCCATTATTTTTTTGCTGCACTTAAGCAGTGTTCGGTTCATTTGGGTATGGTGCACGTGAGCCACTGAAGAAGATGTAGAATTCCTTGATGTGAACAGGCCTTTCTTTAAAATAACATTTCTTTCAGAGGATTAAATCGAAAGCCACCATTCAGAAGTAACCAAGGTACCTGTTCATTCACTTAAAAATACAGGTTCATTTTTGTTTTGGTGATTTTAGCACAGCCAAATAGCCCCAGTATACATTTATTAGCCAACAGCTCGTGTATTGGGGCCAAATGGATTTGTGACAGTGTCGTTGGAGGGAGTAGTAACATCGCTACGTGGGGTCCAGCACCATAATGCCACTGGTTAGTGCATGCTATCCAGGAACAATTATGATTCCAACAGTAAGAGGTTACTTCAAGTTTGTAATATAGTCTTAAAGTTTAGATAACAGAATATAAGAAAATAATATGCAACTGGAGTATGCAATAAGGCACTTATTGCTGGTTTAGCTCACCAAGCTAAATCGCTGGCTTTTAAAGTAGACCAAGCAGGCCAGCAGCACGGTTCGATTCCTGTACCAACCTTCCCGGACAGGCGCCTGAATGTGGCGACTAGGGGCTTTTCACAGTAACTTCATTGAAGCCTACTCGTGACAATAAGCGATTTTCATTTTTTTTTTCATTTCATTTCATTTTCACTTAGCCCAATCTACCATCCAATACGATCATGTTTAAGCTTCTAGCTCCACTCCACTTTCTCATACTGTACCCTTATTGCTTAATTCCCTTATACTCTACAAAAATACAGCTACGAGTTGTTTAGTTTTAGGTCCCAATCTTCAGGAGTAAATCCCTTAATTCAGTTAGATGCAATGCCACAGATTGGCGAGGTGTAGGATGAAGACCTGAGATGTTCTGTTCAGCAGAAGGCTAAGGCCGGCAATCTGGCAAAAGCCGAGCCCTCTCCCATGAAGGGGAAAAATGTGTCACAACTAAACCGTTCTTATGTTCCCCAGTAATTAGCTTCAAAACCGCATTGATGGACACTTTGGTAGAGATTACCCACCTGACCTCTCAGCCATAGATGCTGTATGGCTTTAGAGAACCAACTGAAGAGACCAAGAAGAATAAATGTGAAAACAGTTAACAGCCTTGCTGTTACTCCCAAATACTCATTAATGAAAATATAATTCTTACAATTTCCATTGATCACATTTCAGTAAAACAGTGGCAAAAAATTGAAATTTCCTGACACAGCAACTCACATGTTCTTTACTCTTCTTAGATCCAGGAATTGGAGGAAGTGATGCCGCCTTCGATCTAACATGGAAACCAAAAATAAACTCTTAGATGATTACACCAATTCAATATGAAAATTGCAACAGAGCCAATTCAGCCCATCACATTCATGTTACTTCTGTCTGTCTAGAGGGTGTGATGCCATTTCACTGCACTTCCATTACCATTTTTAACGTTCTTCCTTTTCAAATATTCATCCAATAAATATTACATAACCCCCTGAAGACAGGAACAGCAGGAGGCCTAAAAGAAAATCGGTGCCATGTGGTAAAATGCCATTTATGAGCCGAATAATTACCCTGGGCACACACACCTCCCATCTTCAAGAATGTAATGCACTCCGAAGATACTTAGGTGGTGTGTATGCTGGAGAGAGCAAGCACTGTGACCTATCCAACAGATTGGTGGTCAGTTTGGCAGAACATATGAAGTCATGGGACCTTTTCTGGCATTGGACCCAGGATCTCACACTTTTCACTTCTGCCATCACAGCATCAGTTGCAATCTCCAGCCAGGCATACTTAGTCTCAGATCTATGCACCACGCTTGCCCACTGGGTGGCCTCTGACAGGCCATTGAGATCAATAAAGCCAAGGGACAATCCTGCTCTAATTGCTAGTCCTCCAGCTCTCCTGCATGATCCCACTTCCCCTCACTAGCTCACTTGTCCTTGGAGGAGTTGAAGACTTTGGCACAGTGCAGTTCCCCCCCCCCCCCCCCCCCCCCAAGAGTAGCCTGTAATTGTTGCCATGGGATGTCAAAATGAGTCATTTAATCTGATCCCCCTCCATTCCCACCCTCACTGGCTCTAATTGGATAGGAAACCTGTCTCCATAGCAATTAAGTACCCCAAGAAAATCTGAATTTTAATCAGCACGTCCATAAACCATCCATGGATCAAAAATGTGACGACAAAAATAAAAGAAATGGGAAATAAGAGAATAAAGAAGGAGGAATAGGGAGGACCTTTATAATTGCAACAAATATAAAATCTAACAATTTCTTCACATATAACAATTTCTTGATGTTGGAAAAACCTTTAACCACCTTACAATTACAATCTCGAGTCCAATGGGGATAATGCAACAATAATACCAAAACCTGGAGAAGACAGAGAAAGGGTCTGATAGTGATCTTTAAAATTATGCAGGGTTTCAACAGCGTAGACATGGAGAGGGTGCTTCTCCTGGTAAGAGAGTCCGAAACTGGGAGCCATAAATACAAGATACTCACAAATAAATCCAACCAGGAATCAAAGAGAAACTTCTTTACTGAAAGTGGTGAGCATGTGGAACTCTATACCACGTGGAGAGTTTTTGAAGCAAATAGAATAGACGAGTTTGACGGAAGTTAGATACGTACAAAAGGGAGAAATGAATAGACGGTCATAGTGAAGCGTTAGATAAAGAAAGATGGAAGGAGGTTTCTGTGGAACATAAAACATCAACATGTACCTGGTGGGCCACATGACTTGTTTCAGTGTTGTAGAATTAACTTTATGTAAACTCCCTTGTAGAATAGAATAGTACAGCTCAGAAGGAGGCCATTCAACCCCTCATTGTCTGCTCGTGTCTTTTCACTTGTTGCCCATTTAGACATGGGAAAATTTGGACATTGGGAACAATGTTTCCACTTATTCCTGTATTTCCCAGTGGTTTTTATATCTTATCTGTATATCATAATGAATGATTGCTTAAGCTCTTGGGTTTGGCTGGGTGTTCCTGGTCGGCTTTTTGGGTGAGCTCCACACTGCTATTCAACCACGCTTAGTCATTTTCTGGGGCCTTGGGGAGTTTCTCCCCGGTCAAGCCCACATTTAGAAGTTTTTTCAACACTGGAGAGCTGAACTCGCCAACCAGACCGGCTCCTCAGAGATTGGGTTGCCATTTTGAAAGGGTGCCCCGATCTGTAAATGAATGAGGGTCCCCCACATCCCTCATCTACGGGAAATCTCCCCACACTTGGGAAAGGGGAGGGTAGTGAGGACACCCTGCTATAGGGTCGCTGGCTGGCCCTCTTTTCAAGCCTCCCTACCCCCCTTTTCTGGGTGCCCTACCTTCAGGACCCCTACCTTTAAGACAACCCCAACCTTTACAAGATCCCTTCATATCTGCCCTTCATCCCACCACCCACCCTTCATATTCCCCTCATCCCCCCCCCTTTCATGGCCTCCCACATGCCCAGACCCTTAACACTGCCACGATGGCAGTGCTTGCCAGCCTGCCAGTGCCAGGGTGGCAATGCCAAGGTGCCAGGCTGACAGTGCCATGACACCCAGGTACCAGAGGAAGAGCCAGGGGGCAACCCTGCCCTGTCCGTGACCAGCCAGGAGTCTGCAATGGCCTTGAAACACCCCACCCCTCCCCAAGTGCCATTATGCTTGGTCCACGTTTGTGTGGACCAGTTCTAAACGGCGCCTAGACCAGGCTTCGCTGGGGAGGCCGTTAATTCCCAGGCTCCAGGAGAATCGAGCACAGGCATATTTAAATGAGCCTAATGTGTATAACTGGATCTCGCCAGCGAGGGCGAAATCACGATCATGACATCTTGCAATATTTGAATGAATCTCACGAGAGGCCTCTCGAGAGACTCAATGGCCTCGTTGCATCACCAAGTCGGGTGTGACGAGATCGTTCAATTTACACAAACCATTATTTTGAATTTCCCACAAGGTCTCTTTGTAATAAGCCTGGAATGAAGTCATTTGTAAGCCAAAAACAATAAAAACAATTATATTCTAGATTGAAGCAGCCCGCTTAATTGCTACCCAATCCACTACCTTAAATAGTCACTCCCTCCACCACCGACACAGAGTGGCAACAGTCTGTACTAAGGGTGGCACGGTAGCACAGTGGTTAGCACAATTGCTTCACAGCACCAGGGTCCCAGGGTCCCAGGGTCGATTCCCGGCTTGGGTCACTGTCTGTGCGGAGTCTGCACGTTCTCCCCGTGTCGGCGTGGGTTTCCTCCGGATGCTCCGGTTTCATCCCACAAATCCCAAAAGATGTGCTTGTTAGGTGGATTGGACATTCTGAATTCTCCCTCAGTGTACCCAAACAAGCGGCGGAATGTGGCAAACTAGGGGATTTTCACATTAACTTCATTGCAGTGTTAATGTAAGCGCATTTGTTACATTAATAATGATTATTATTAGGACGTGATACACGGCAGCAACCCACCAAGGCTCCTTTGACAGTACCTTCCAAACCTCCAACCTCTACTGTTAAGAGGGACAAGGGCAGCAGATACATGAAGATATCACCACCTGCAGGTTCCCCTCAAAGCCACATATCATAAAATCATTGAATCTATACAGTGCACAAGGAAGTCACTCAGCCCATTGGGTCTGCACCGACCCTCCAAAAGGGAACCCCACCTAGGTCCCAACCCCCACCCTATCTCTGTAACCTAGTACGCCCAACTCACCTTTTGGACACTAAGGTGCAATTTAGCCCAGGTAATCCACCTATCCTGCACACCTTTGGACTGAGACACAAAACCAGAGCATCCAGAGGAAACCCATGCTGACACGGGGAGAGCGTACAATTTCCACACAGACAGTGACCCATGTCTGGAATTAAATGGGTCCCTGGTGCTGTGAGGCAGCAGTGCTAACCAGCGTGCCACCCTAGTCATCCTGACTTGAAACAATATCTCCGTTCCTTCAGTGTCACAGGATCAAAATCCTGGAACATCATTCATAACATCACTGTGGGTGTAGCTACACCACATGGGCTGCTGCAGTTCAAGAAGGCAGCTCACCACCTTCTCAAGGGCAATGAAGGATAGACATTAAATGCTGGCCTTGACAATGCGTGAACAAAAATATATTTCTTCAGCTCCTCTCCTGAACATATGAACTCCTTTCTCGGTTTCAGTTGCACCTGAGAATGCTACCTGGGGAGCTGCATCTAAGTTTGAATTTAATACATTTGAGGATGACTAAAGTCATCACACACGAGGCTGTAACACACATGGAAGACAATATATATGCATGCAACCACACAATCATGCACTCACACGTGCACGCACGCATATGCACACAGAACACATGGCAACTCTCTGCCCCATAGCACAGTAGGAGTTGGGCATGTCGAAGAATTACAAGTGCATCCACATAATCCTGTGGCTCAGGATGAATCCAACTCGGTTTTATTTCAATCATATTATATGTGAAAGTTCTTAAAGTGCACCAAGTCTCCCAACTATAGGTTTCAGCCTCATGGAGTATGGGTGTGCACATTAAGCAATATAGATTTGCAAGCGTTTTGTGAGGACTGGAGTTGGGCCAACTGTACACCTGCAACAAACTAACGGGCATCGCTTTTCAGCATTCCTACCTGGGTCATGCAGGTGGCAGCTAATACGATTTGATAATCCTAACCTAGCAGACTCTGTAAATGATGTCGACATCCAGATCTGATGCCAGTTTCTATGGATATTGTATAGAACACCACCTCCATGGAGACATGCTATGTGCAATGTTCTTCTCTGAAGAGGTTCCTGGAGAATCAAACGGGGCAACTTTCCTCAATCACATCCTGCACAACAGCACTCCCACATCACCAGCCATTAAACAGGAAGCCACAGGCTCAGCATCTCGTCGGCACAATCATTCTGAGAGTTACCTTTCCCCAAAACAGGGCGGATTCTCCGATCGCCGAAATTGCATTCGCCGATTGGCCGGAGAATCCATTTTTACGCTGAAACCATTTTGAGAGTTACTTTTCCATTTGGAACTGTTGACGAAAAACTGAAAAACTACAAACACAAAAGAAAATAATTGGCCCGAGCATAGTGTTTCAGAGGCAAAATCATTTTAAATCTAGCTCCTTAACAGCTGATGATGCTCAGGATTTCTATCCTCTCCTTTCTTCAATGAATTCCCAAGGCCCAATCCAGAATAGGAGCTCTTGAATATGAAACCGACCAGTTATAGGCTGTGAGGATCGGCCTGCACAATTTGTGACCAAAAAGCCTGTTGTGGTCTGGAGCCACGGTCACAACGCTGGGGCAAGCCAACATATTCTATTCCCTGTGAGAAATTATTACAAAGTGCAATCACCAAGAAATGTAATAAGCAATAGACTACTTAAAACTTCCAAGGTCATGGGGCTTCTTGTTCCATCTCGTGCTCAAGGCTGGGCAATTAGTCATTCACCAAAACTGCTCAGAATGAGACACCACAGTAGGCGAATCCCCTTTCTATGTTACTTTCCTCCCTGGAATCCCTCTTTTGCATTCCTTTACTTGTCCGCGTAACTTCGTCTGGCAGAGACAGTCCCGAATATTCAGCAGATAATTTGGAAATCTAAGTCGACTCTGACAAATGCAATATCAGAACAATGTTGGTACAATGACAATTACTGTGGAAATAAATTAAGGAAATTCCATTAAAATAGGATCATTTAAAATAGTACATTAACAGGGCTATCCTTACCCATTAGATCTTCTCGGGTATACTTTACTGAAAACCAGTTCACCATACGGCAACTTCTTAAATTTATCTCTGCCCACAGCTACGTAGTACCCTCCATTTTCAAGTTCAGTGCCATCATTGACAAACTTTCCATCCAATGTATGAAGCCTAGAAAACATTGGGAAACATCAAATTATCACGAGGTAGTAACGTGTGTTTTATATTATGATTTTGCACAACATAAAACACTTGTTTGAATCTTGGCTGAAAGCAATAGCGAAAAAATACAATGACTTCAATTTTTTAATGAGCATTTGGGATTATAGATGCAACCTAGAGTGTGCAATAATAGCCTCATCATTCAGCTGCTGTATGATCAGTTAGCTTGTTGTGTTAGTGATGAAAGAATTCTGACGAAGATGGATTAAAATGCATTCACAATCTATACATTAGGCTGTACGGTCAACTTTGAAAAAGTGACAAACCTTCAGAAATCTGGTGCACAATGACATCTTTTTCAAAGTCATTATATATATTATATATATATATATATAATAATAGGAGTATGACTAAAGCATTTATAGAGCATGGTAGAGGGGGTGGTTTAAGACTGTAACAAGTCCCAAAAGGCAATGGCTTCGGTCTTCACAATTTTTAATATCTCACATTGAGGTTGCCATGGGTTGAACAAAGCACATGTTTCAGAAACTGGTAGTGCAGACACCCCACTGATACAAATAAAAAGATGATATTGGCTCCCCACAACTGGGACTATTCATACTTAGTTCCACCTCCGAATTACAAGGTTATGGTTTCAGAAACCACTCCAAGGACTGGAGCACTCCAACGACTAGGGTGCCAGGTGGCACGGCCAAGGTGTCAGGCTGGCAGTGATAAGGTGCCCGTTTCAGGGATCGCTCGTCAGTGCAGGAAGTGAGGCAAGTGCGGCTTCGGCTGGATCGCTCTCGCCGAGGCCAAAAAAAAAAGACTCCCATTTGATAGCGATGCCTTTCTCGGTGCTGAAGGACCCTGATATACGCACCCAAAAGAGGATTCTATTTTCGTTAAATCACGCCATAGCACCTTGCAACTTTCTAAAGACATGAAAGGTGCTAAATAAATGTACCTTTTTTTGTTTACAGTGGCATTAAAGGTGTTCTATGATCAAATTCCTTGGCATATATGCAACTGCAAAATTCTTCAAATGTAACCTCCTCTCTTGTACTGAAATCACTCACAACATTCGCCCTATTTCAACAGAACAGCTTTGTCACGGATTCCTAAGTGAGGTAATGGCAATCGAGCCCATGAATGTCCAATTCCTAATCATGCGCACATGTTTTGGGGGTTGTGAAAAATTGGGAAGATTCTGAGCGGGAGTGTTCGCGGTCTTAGCCAGTATAGTGGAGGAGGAGGTGGACCCAGACCCTTTGGTGGCGATAGCTCATGGAGAGGAGGCAGGCCGATGTCGTGGCCTTCGCCTCTCTGATTGCACGACGGCAAATTTTACTAGAGTGGCAATCAGCATTGCAACCTGGGGTAGCGGTTTGGTTGAGCGACCTGTACTACTACTTCCTGCGGTTGGAGAAGATAAAGTACGAGTTAAGGGGCTCTGCAGGGGTATTTGAGAAAAGGTGGGGGATGTTTGAGGAGCTGTTCGTTGTGGGAGGGGGGGAAAAAAAAGAGAGTGAAAAAATCTGTACAGACTGTATAGTTGATTGCTGGGAAGTATGTTTCCCAGGGTGTTTATTTGCTGTAATCTGTTTTGATACATGTTTGTAATAATATACATTTTTTTTTTAAATGAATGTCCAATTCCTTGGTCAAATAATGCAGTTGAAATTCACTCACAAATTGCACAATCATTCACCTACCAACAGCCTTAACATCAGTGCATTGAATGATTATTCTGTTCAAAGAGCTTACTTTCTTACAGCTCCAGTTCTGAGATTTACTTTCTCGGTGATGCTCGAAAGAACCTGTTCCCACTGGCCCAGTATTCTCTTCGGAATCAGTAGTCGGGTTGCGGGATTTAGGAGGTCTCCATTTGTGAACACACTGTAATGAAGAGAGGAATATGTAACAATGAAAACAGTTGGGACATTTAAACAGAAAGAACACTCAGTACTACATCCTTACCCTACATAATATATTCAGAACAGCAACCACAACACCACAAAACCCTGCCAGGGTAATCTCTGCAGCCTTCAGAACAGCAACCACAACACCACAAAACCCTGCCAGGGTAATCTCTGCATGCCTTCAGAACAGCAACCACAACACCACAAAACCCTGCCAGGGTAATCTCTGCAAGACATGCCAGATCATCGACATGGACACCACCATTACACATGGAAACACCACCCACCAGGTACGCGGCGCATACTCGTGCGACTCGACCAATGTAGTCTACCTCATACGCTGCAGGAAAGGATGTCCCGAAGCGTGGTACATTGGCGAGACCATGCAGACACTGCGACAACGAATAAACGGGCATCGTGCGACTATCACAGGCAGGACTGTTCCCTTCCAGTTGGGGAACACTTCAGCAGTCAAGGACATTCAGCCTCTGATCTCCGGGTCAGCATTCTACAAGGAGGCCTTCAGGAGACGCGACAACGCAAAATTGCTGAGCAAAAACTTATAGCTAAGTTCCGCACGCATGAATGCGGACTCAACCGGGATCTGGGATTCATGTCGCATTACATTCGGCCCCCACCAACAAGCCTGGACTTGCAGAGGCCTACCGACTGAACTGGCTTGGGACAATTCACACCTCTTTAACCTGGAGTTACCTCTCTCTCTGCATCTTTGATGATTTGATTGCCTGCAGGTGCTCGCATTCCGGGGCATCTCTGACTGTGTCTATATAAACATTTCTGGAACAAGCCTTTCCATTCACCTGAAGAAGGAGCCGTGCTCCGAAAGCTCGTGTTTGAAACAAACCTGTTGGACTTTAACCTGGTGTTGTAAGACTTCTTACTGTGCTCACCCCAGTCCAACGCCGGCATCTCCACATCATACATAATATATGGTTGACGTTCATTCTCCACTACCCAAAATTTTATAATGTTCCTTTCTCTGAAGGGTGTCTATTATCTGCTCCAAATACAAACTTTCTTTGCTACATGCTAGAACAGGGGTGGGCAAACTACGGCCCGCGGGCCGCATGCGGCCCGCCAAAGGTATTTCTGCGGCCCACCAAGTCATTAAAATAAAAAAAATAAAAAAAAAATGTTTTAATTTTTTTTTTAAGGTTAATGCGGGGGGGGCTGTTGGGTTACTTACTGGTATAGGGTGGATACGTTGACTTGAGTAGGGTGATCATTGCTCGACACAACGTCGAGGGCCGAAGGGCCTGTTCTGTGCTGTTCTATGTTCTATATGAGGCGCCCAGAATCATAACCGGGTGAAGTAATTATTTTACTTAATATACTATGCGGCCCTTTGTGAATTGTGAATTTCTGAATGTGGCCCTTGCACGGAAAAGTTTGCCCACCCCTGTGCTAGAATATCCAGAAAGGCAACACCTTAAGCTGAACATGGCTTGTAGGCAGAGGAGGCTGTTTTGAGTCATTTTCCCAATCAGTGTTATTTTTCCCCAACAGGTTTCCTGCATACAGCTAGTCTGTCATTCAGCCTGGTTGCCTGCAGGAAGAAATAATACCACTCCATATATACTATATTCTCCTGTCTAGACATCTCTGCAGCATGTAGGACAATGTTATGTAATTGCTTACAGATTCGGCGGAGGGAATTTGCAATGGAAGTGGTGGATTTGTTCATTTTGCAGATGTATGTGGTCACCGGGTTGGACAAACAAAGCCCTATTGAAAAGAGGCAGTGACCTGGTAAACAGAGTGCTCTTGGATCAATGGGTATTGTGCAACCCAAAATAAAGTCCTATTGTTCTAATGTAACATTCATTTTCATTATATTAACGGTACAGCCCAGTAGAAGTTTTTAGTTGATGGAGTCGATGGAAAATACAGAGTAGATGTGAAGGTTTGATTAACAGCAGTGCGATTTTGTTGCATCAGTAGTCATTACGGTATAACAGAAAAAGTAAGAAGGGATAAAAGCAAATATATTCAATTTCAAAGAAGGAAAAGGAGAGGATTTTATTTTCTCATGATGGTTAAAGTTCCAACTTCTAGTGAAACAAACAGAATTATTCAGAATGTAGGTAATTTCACCACATTAGCAAAAATCGTAGAACAGTGCCAAACATAAAAAGTTTGGGATTGGTGGGTCTGTGTACTGTACATATTCAAGCTTTTAAAAAGAAAACAAACTTCTGTGATTTTACCCTCACGAATATGATGGCATGGGGGAGAACTAGGATTGGAAACTTTTCTTTCACTCTACCCCGCCATTTTTATCTTTTGACAAAGTTCTCACCTTCACATATCCTCTCCAATTAGTTTTTTTTAAAAATAGATTTAAGGGTTGTGGGCATCGCTGGTTGGCCAGCATTTATTGCCCATCCCTAGTTGCCCTTCAGAAGGTGGTGGTGAGTTGTCTTCTTAAACCGCTGCATTCCCGGAGGTGTAGGTACACCCACAGTGCTGTTAGGGAGGGAGTTCCAGGATTTTGGCCCAGCAACAGTGAAGGAACGGTGATATATTTCCAAGTCGGGGTGGTGAGTGACTTGGAAGGGAATCTCAGGTGGTGGAGTTCCCTAGTATTTGCTGCTCTCGTCCTTCTAGATGGTAATGGGTTTGGAATGTGCTGCCTAAGGAACCTTGGAGAGTTCTTGCAGTGCATCCTGTAGATGATACACACGGCTGCCAATGTTCATTGGTGGTGGAGGGATTGGATGTTTGTGGAAGGGGAAGCAATCAAGCAGGTTGGATGGTGTTGAGTTCTTGTGTTGCTGGAGCTGCACTCATACAAGCAAGTGAAAGGTATTCCATTACACTCCTGACTTGAACGTTGCAGATGGTGGACAGGCTTTGGGGGGGCCAGGAGGAGAGTTAAACACCGCTGAATTCCTAGGCTTTGACCTGCTCTGGCAGCCACAGTATTAATGTGGCTAGTTCAGTTCAGGTTCTGATCAATGGTAATTCCCAGGTTGTTGATTGTGGTGGATTCAGCAATGGCAATCTCACTGAATGACAATGGGTGATGGTTAGATCCCCTCTTGTGGGAGATGATCATTGCCTCGCCCTTGTGTGGCACAATTGTAACTTGCCACTTGTCAGCCCAAGCCTGAATATTGTCCAGGTCTTGCTGCATTTGGACACTGACTGCTTCATTATCTGAGGAGTCGAGAATGATGCTGAACAGTCATCCGTAAACATCCCCACTTCTGACCTTATGATGGAAGGGAGGTCATTGATGAAGCAGCTGAAGATGGCTGGACATAGGACACTATCCTGAGGAACTCCTGCAGTGACTTCCTGGAGCTGAGATGATTGACCTCAAACCACCACAACCATCTTCCTTTGTGCTCGGTATGACTCCAACCTGGCGGAGAGTTTTCTCCCCAATTCCCATCGACTCCAGTTTTGCTAGTGGCTCCTTGATGCCATATTCGGTCAAATGCTGCATTGGTGTCAAGGGCAGTCACTCACCTCTTGCATTAAACTCTTTGGTCCACATTTGAACCAAGGCTGTAATGAGGTCAGGAGCTGAATGACGCTGACGGAACCCAACCAAGCATCCGTATGGTTATAGATTGTGATAGAGTACAATTCTGCTGCTCATGGATGCCCAGTCTTGTGTTGCGAGATCTGTTCGAAGTCTATCCCATTGAGCACTCTAGTAGTGCCGCACAACATGATAGAGGTTAGCCTCAATGTGAAGATGGGACTTTGTCGGTGCAGTGGTCACTTCTACCGATACTGTTAAGGACAGACGCATCTGCAGCAGGCAGGTCAGTGATGTTAATCAGGAGGACTTTGTAGGGTCAACAGGGCTGATTTTGCCATTGCCACTTCTGGTGCTTGGTCAATGCGGGGTTTCATTCCTTTTTTTTGTGTTTTTATAGCAGTTGAATATAACGGAGTGGCTTGCTAGGCCACCTCAGAGGGCATTTAAAACCCAACCACATTGCGGTGTGTCTGGAATCACATTTCAGGCCAGACGAGGTAAGGATGGCAGTTTTCCTTTGATGGGTTCTTACGACAATCGACAACGGTTCCATGGTCATCATTAGACTTTTAATTCCAGACATTTTATGGAGTTTAAATTCCACTACCTGCCATGGTGGGACTCGAACCCGGGTTTGGATCTCTGGATTATTGTCGAGCAACAATACCACTACGCCACAGCCTGCCTGGCAGGGTTGTTTCTTGAAAACCATTTATGTTTAGGTAGCCAGAGATCGATTGAAACCAAGGTTGCTTTCCCCCCACCCAATCACAGAAGTGCACTCTCCACTTGGAGGTAAGCATGGTACTGAAGTCACCGTAACACTCCAGCTGTTCCCCAGAGTTTGATATTGGGGTTGAATCTTTTGATAATTCAGCCTTCAGGTTTAGGATCATCAAAGAATGTTGGTCTAACCAGGGTGGAGGAATAGGTAGGAAAGGCTCAGCTAGGGCACCCAGGACTCCAAAGCAGCACCATTTTTTTCTCCCAATTAAGGGGCAATTCAGCATAGCCAATCCACCTACCCTGCACATCTTCGGTTGTGGGGACGAGACCCACACAGACCCATGGAGAATATGCAAACTTCACACGGAGTGACCCAGGGCTGGGATTGAACCCCAAAGCAGCATTTAACACAAAAGAGCGCATGCCACTCAAAACACACCATCCAAATCCCAAATAGTTCAAAACTACATAATTAGCAGGATTTCTACGAACAGATCAAACTGGTGCCAATTCAGATCTGGACGTCAACTTTAGAGCTTGTGGGGGTAATTCTTCAGGGCTGTTAGCCATAGCCGGAATTCCCGCTGGCCTGCTGAAATCGGGCAAGAGCCTCAAAACGAGATTCTCACTGGGCATCGAACCCGTCTCAAGTCTCCCGGCCTGCTTCCCCAGTGATGTCAGGTTCTTTCTAAGAAATAGCGAGATCCTGATCAGAACTCATTAGCTATCATTTAAATCTCATTGGCAAGATTGAGGTGGAAGGTGGAATTATATGGCCTCCCGGGATGCTCCCGCTCCCACCGCCAGCTGGAGTCCCATGGGTCCAAATCACTACTAGTCCCTAAAAGCGGGGACCAGACACCACTGAAGGGGATCAAGGGGGTCTACACTAACCTCCAGGGAGACAAGTGGGGTCCTTCAGGGGCGATGGGTTTGGGTTGGGCTGGAGGAGCTCAGATAGGAAGTATTTTCTGGGATGGGGTCATGTGACAGTGATTCCCTCTGTAGCCTTAAAAATCTGGCACTGCATCCTGGGACCATGGCAATGCCAGGTTGCCACTGTCAGGAGGTGGTCAGGTTGGCACTGCCAATGCACAGGGCCTAAAGGCGATCCATGAAGGGGGGGGGGGCCTTTATCGGATCCATAGCAAGGTGACACTCAACTTGGGGTGGGGGCCCTGCCAGCTGAAGTTTTATTTTAAAGGGGAATTCCTTTAGAAATGGCACCAGGATCTCGGAGGATCCAGTCTTGTTGGCTTCTTCAGGTCTCACAACGCTTGGCTCCAAAAAGATTTAAGTGTGGGTGCATCATGATCTGGATCATGCTGATCCTCCTGGTTTCCTGCCGGTGACCACACTTGGAAATCTTTGGGGAGAATTGCGCTACATGTCAACTTAATACCACAAACTTAAATAGAGTGAAAGTTGAGATTTATTTTGGCACATCCACTGTCCATCCACATGGTGTGATAATTTGATGCAGCATCATTCAAACTCAATTTAAACCTCCAAAACAGTCTCTGTTCTGTACTCACCAAATAATACAAGGCTCTTGAGTAGGCTTTCGAAATCTTGCTGATGCTATTATCCGGCTGTGAGCAACTGGTTTGACCTGAATTAAGAAGATATGGGTATCATTTGACACATTGGGAAGACTGGGAAGACTCAAAACTGTAACGGTCTTAAATTTCAGATGAAAGTCCCATCATTCAATTCCTACAGCTACAAACTTGGTGTAAGTGTGTCAAAATGTGATTTAACCTTTAAAACCTTCCACCTTTTAAGCAGCATCTGTTCATTAAACAGATTATATGTTGGCAATACAATTGATGTGTAGCCAAGACCTATATGCTCTATTCTCCATTAATATTCCATGAACATTTCTACCACAATCACAAGGGTGGAAAAGAGCATTTTGATGCCAGAGCATGCAGAATGTGAATTACACAACTAAAGGTAACCAAGCAACAGCTATACATGCATTATTAGAGGGGAAGAATGAATTTGTGTACAATATGTATGAACTGAGGGTTTACAATTCTATTTTTTATAACCAATTCAAAAGGTTCCTCTCATTCTCTCAATACAAACAAACATATGGGCCGGGATTCTCCCTTTTGGGGACTAAGTCCTTACGCCCACCGGAAAACGGGCGAGAATCACTCTGGACTTTTTCCTCGAAAGTCCGGGGTGGTGCTCCGTTTTCCAGAGAGCGTGCATCCCGCAGCTCTGTCTGCCGGCGGGGCCCTGCTGTCCGGACCGCACAACCGCGCATCAGTTCAGCGGCCGCAAAAGGGTCCGCACATGCGCGTGACGGCCCACTTTGGCGCTGGCGCTGCAGACATGGTGGAGCCACACAGCGGGCCCGCACAGAGTAAGGTAGGTTCCCCTCCCAGATCGCGATGGCCTGCCAATCGGTGGCCCCCAGTCGCGGGCTTGGCCACCACCGAGGTCCCCCACCCCCCGGAGTCAGATTCTCCCCGCCCCCCACCGCGGCCTTGGGTCCGAACTCCCGCCGGGTGGTACCAGATGTAAACCATGCCGGCAGGAGTTCGGCCAGTTATCCGCGGAGAATCGCCACAGGGGCCTATGTCAGCGGTCCCCAACCGGCACCGCAGCGACCGTACGGGCGCGATTGGCGCCGATTCTCCGGAGAAATCGGTGGCCCGGCGTGGGCTCAGAGAATCCTGGCCATGGACTTAGAAGTTCCGAAGGAGGCGGGTGTGGAGGATACCACTTCTGCACCATTACAGTGAGGCCCAAGGCACTGCTGACATTGAATCTCGGCCTCATTCTAATTAAACAAGCAAACTGCGAAGAAGTGTCAGCTGGGAAGAGTGGTTCGACAGTGAGGTAAGTGACAAATGGGGCAACCTAAAAGGAAAGATAACAATAAACAGATAACAGCCATTTGTAAACACAAGGCTTTGGAACAAAACCATCTTATAGAGGCCGACCATGTAGGTGGGAGGCCTTTTGCATTTGCAAATATGAGATCACGTGCTTCAAGCATAGGCATTGAACATTGATTTCTTTGCCCTGTATCTCGATGGCAGGTAATGCGCTTCTAATAAATAACGAGCAGGCCCTTTCTATCCGCCTTATTGGACATTTTGGAGGGCATGGAACATATGAATTTCTGGGCAATAATCTTCGAGATAAGAGAAACAAAATAGTGCCATTTGGGGCGGCACAGTAGCACAGTGGTTAGCAGTGTTGCTTCACAGTACCAGGGACCTGGGTTCGATTCCCGGCTTGGGTCACTGTCTGTGCGGAGTCTGCACATTCTCCCCGTGTCTGTGTGGGTTTTCTCCATGTGCTCTGGTTTCCTCCCACAAGTCCCAAAAGAGGTGCCGTTAGGTGAATTGGACATTCTAAATTCTACCTCCGTGTACCCGAACAGGCGTCGTAGTGTGGCGACTGGGGGATTTTCATAGTAACTTCATTGCAGTGTTCATGGAAGCCTACTTGTGACACTAATAAAGATTATTATTAGTTCTGCAATCAAAAGATTGAGAGCTTTCGATGGGTTCTCCAAGATGTCACATGGTTAACATTCATTTGCTGCCATCAATTATTACATTATGACATACAAGCCACTCAGGATTTCCACGTTAAATTACTCCCATACATATAGATTTTTGAAAGCTGAAAACACTTGAATCAAGATGTTTATTTACAGGGCTCCATTTAATGAGCCAATTATATGGAGTGGACACAGTTGAATCAGCTCTTTATATTATCAACATCAAACGGGGCCAATTCATTTGAGGAAAAGTGGCAGCAATCATATTCTGCCAGGTTGAAATATATTAAGTAATGCAGTATAACCTTGTATGTAGATATTTAAAAAAATACATGCTGGTCTGCGAATGTATTGGTATTGGGCCTTGAACACACACTTCGGGGTCAAAGCCTATTCAAGATAACACACACAATTCACCCTTCATTATCTATTATTCTGGATGTATTTCTGCTTCTGTTTGTCACATATACTATTTTAAATAATTTTATGTTAACTACTGTGTCAACTTTGACTTTACTGCAATGTTGTTTCTCAAGAGAGCGGCACAGTAGCACAGTGGTTAGCACTGTAGCTTCATAGCACCAGGGTCCCAAGTTCGATTCCCGGTTTGAGTCATTGTCTATGCGGAGTCTGCACGTTGTCCGTCCCTGTGTTTGCGTGGGTTTCCTCCGGGTGCTCCGGTTTCCTCCCACATGTCCCGAAAGACGTGCTGTTAAATAATTTGGACATTCTGAATTCTCCCTCTGTGCACCCGAACAGGCGCTGGAATGTGGTGACTAGGGGCTTTTCATAATAGCTTCATTGCAGTGTTAATGAAAGCCTACCTGTGACAATAAAGATTATTATTATACAATATAGGAATTTGTAAATGAGAACAATAGATCAGATATTGGAACTTACAAATAACTGATCAGTCGGTAACCAATAGCTATTTTGAAAATTAAAAAAATTCTCCCTTAAATTCTTTGTGCTCCTCAAGGTGGCAGCTCAAAGTAGGAAGCGGTTCCATTAAAACCAGTTAACCTCCATTACCTCTCTCATTTGGTCATTTTGAATCAATGACCCAATGTAGAAAAGTATCTTGGTCAATTAACGAACAAGAGTTAATGCTACACGACATAGGCCAAGTCTTTCTTCTTTCTCCCGAACATAAGCTTTTCTTCCCCTGAATTAAAGGTTTGGGACATAATCATAACAAATGTTTACTATGCTCATGACATGTTCCATCATTTTAACGGAACAATTTGAGACAAGTGCTTTTTTTTCCCGCATTATTCTTTCATGGGATGCAGGTGTCACTGGCAAGGCCAAAATCTGTTGTTTATCCTTAATTGTCCGCGAGAAGATGGTGGCAAGTCACCTTCTTGAACTACTGCAGTCCATGTGGTGTAGATGCACCCACAGTACCATCAGGAAAGCGGGATTTTCGGCAGACACAATTAGAAAATCCCATGGCACTATCTCAAAGAAAAGCAGCAAAATTCTCCCCAGTACAGTCATCCAGCACCTAACAACATTATCATTGTGGTGAATGTATAAACACTATTAATCCACCACTATACTGTGTTGCATTGTACCTTGCTATTAACCCTGTGGGCTCCATCTATGGGCCACTATGTGGCTTCACCCACAGGGGGAGATGTGGAGCATGTACGGGCTCTGCCCTTGGCTCCGCCCCTGACAGAAAGTATAAGAGCAGCAGTCCTGCGGGACCGCCTTCAGTAATGTACCAGTCGCAGGCAGGCAAAGTTGTAAGCTGATTAAAACCACTGTTTACTTCGACTCGAGTCTCCGAGTGAATTGATGGTCGCATCAATCATATGGCTGTTTGTGGGGCCTTGTTGTGTGTAATTTGATCCTGCATTTTCTACAACTACACTTCAAAAATATTTAATTGACTATAAGTCACTATGGAACAACCTGAAGTTGTGAAAATTGCTTTGGGAATGCAAGTTAAATTACAAGAAGTCAGACCTCAAAAACCAGTCAATGCTCATACAAGTGCATTGCAAATTCTGGAAGGATAGTATTGTTATTCAAATTTGACGAAGGTTTTGAAATAAAAGGGCTGAATTTTTGTCAAGGAGACGGGTATTGCGGGTTGGGGCAGTTCCCAGTCCTGCAACATACCTCCGTTAAGAAGGTTCCGCCCACTATATTTTTCTGTTGGAGAGGCCGGCGAGGGTTGGAGTAGATCCTGAGACAGCAACCGAGGCAGGTGGATGGTGAGTGACTGGCTACAAGGCCTGCCTCGATTTATTAGAACATCAGCCCAGTTGTAATCATGACTGGTCAGGCCCTCGAACCCTCACCCCCATGCCTCCTTATCTCTCATGCCCTCTCTCTCATACCCCCATATCTCCCATTAACCTCCACGCATCCGGAAATGAAAATCGCTTATTGTCATGAGTAGGCTTCAATGAAGTTACTGTGAAAAGCCCCTAGTCGCCACATTCCTGCGCATGTTCGGGGAGGCTGATCCTCCATTTCCACTTTCCCAGTGCGCACTATGTACAAAATCAATGAGTCATTGACTTGACAGGTTCAGCAAGTCTTTGAAGTGCTCACAAAACTGACAACATAAGCAGTGATAAAAACAGAAAGTCCTGGAAAAACTCAACAGGTCTGGCAGCATCTGTGGAATGCGAAACAGAGTTAACATTTTGCATTCAATATGATTCTTCTTTGTACCCTTTGTCATACTGGGCTACAGAATACAGAATCCACAGTATTTTGCTTTTAACATGATGTGGAGATGCCGCGTTGGACTGGGGTGAGGACAGGCACCTGAGGAAGGAGCAGTGCTCCAAAAGCTAGTGATTCGAAACAAACCTGTTGGACTTTAAACTGGTGTTGTAAGACATCTAACTGTGCTTTTAACATAAGCAGTGGCTTTCAAAATTCCTTTTGGAAAAAAAAAATCGGCTTAGTTTATAACTTATTAAAAATGTCCATCAAACACAGCCATTCGTGCTATCAATTCCAAAAGGCATTGATCTACTTCAGGCCTCTTAATCCTGTGTAAATAAACACACAGGCATTAAAAAGTCACAAGAGAGGTAAGTTATTGTCAATCAAAAAAAGTTTGCACTCCCTTTGAACCGGTGTAAACATTGCTTGCTGAGCTAAGTGGATTAGTCATTCCTAGAGCTAAGCCAAACATTCATAATGAGGCCATCTGGAAAGAACAGATATCTGCTTCAGGTACCTACTGCAATAAGTATGGGAGAGTTCAATCTTCATGTGGATTGGATAAATCAAATTGGCAAAAGTAGCCTGAAGGATGAGTTCAGAAAGTGTATTCAGGGTGCATTCAGGGCAGTTTTGAGGGCAACAAGTTCTGGAACTAACCAGGGAACAGACTATTTTAGACCTACTAAGTGAAATGAGAAAGTATTAATTAATATTTCAGAGTAAAGCATCCTATAGGTAAGAGGATGATAGAAGTTCACATTCTGCAGGGTAGTAGGGGCAGCAGGGTAGCATGGTGGTTAGCATAAATGCTTCACAGCTCCAGGGTCCCAGGTTCGATTCCCGGCTGGGTCACTGTCTGTGTGGAGTCTGCACGTCCTCCCCCGGTGTGCGTGGGTTTCCTCCGGGTGCTCCGGTTTCCTCCCACAGTCCAAAGATGTGCGGGTTAGGTAGATTGGCCATGCTAAATTGCCCATAGTGTCCTAATAAAAAAGTAAGGTTAAGGGGGGGGGTTGTTGGGTTACGGGTATAGGGTGGATACGTGGGTTTGAGTATGGTGACCATGGCTCGGCACAACATTGAGGGCCGAAGGGCCTGTTCTGTGCTGTACTGTTCTATGTTTCAGGGTGAGAAATTTGGTTCTGAAACTAGTGGTTTGAACTTAAATAAAGACAATTACTGCCTTCACAAATATACAGGCTGGATAGGCCCATGGATCATTTATAATAAAAACAGAAGGTGCTGGGAAAACACAGTAGGTTTGGCAGCACCTGTGGAGAGAGTGAAACAGAGTTACGGTCAAGTCCAAAATTACACTTCTTCAGAACAAGTCTTTTTGTAGCTCTTTTCTGGTCCACAATTTTTCATATATTACCTCTCCCCTACCTCCATGCCTCTCCTTCACATGACCTTTTACCTCACTATGATCAATACCACAGGATAACTACTGGCTATGATAATAACACAAAACAGATTGTAAACTAGAAACAACATTTTTATCCACGACGGGTTATGGGCGGCATCTTCCCCTCAGTGCACAGAGGACAGGCTGAGGCAGGAAAATCAGCGTGCAGCTCTCCAGCTGGACAGCAGTTTTCTCTTCAGATTTAGAGCACTCTGTGCAAAGAAAAATCTGGAGATCTGGATTGCGCTGAAACTGTGGCGGAGCAGGGCGTATTTGAGCTGGCAACAACTAATGAAATGAAATGAAAATAGCTTATTGTCACAAGTAGGCTTCAAATGAAGTTACTGTGGAAAGTCGCTAGTCGCCACATTTCAGAGCCTGTTCGGGGAGGCTGGTACGGGAATTGAACCGTGCTGCTGGCCTGCCTTGGTCTGCTTTCAAAGGCAGCGATTTAGCCCTGTGCTAAAGCAGCCCCTCTACAGAGATCGGGCACCATATTTAAACGGCACCTGACCCGTGATAAAAATTATCTCCCCCCCCCCTCCTCCACCACCTCCCAGTCCTCCTCCACCACCTCCCAGGCCCCCCCCCCCCCCCACAGATATGGGAGAGAAGCCCCCACAACCATCGGGGTGACCACTCCCACCCTGCACAAGGTGAACTCTGCAAAAGGTCCCCCTCCCCAGAGGGCCCGCCCCTGGCAGTGCAAGGGCAGAATTGCCAGAGTGCCAGGGGGCAACACCCAGGAATGCCCCTCTCTCCCCAGGGGCTATACTTATCTTTGCGCCCCAGCGGGTTCCCCTTGACTGCTTCAAGTTTTTCTAAACATTTTGTGAACCTTGCCGACATGACGTCACGTCGGCGATATAGGAGTATTCAATGAAAGAGGAACATATTGCGGGGGTGCCCTGTAATGATATGCAAATTTGTTCAAATTTATTGAAATTGGGGTCCTTCCCTTTTTGGATGAGAACCTCATTAAGTCACAGGCGAGGGACATGGTCATTCGAGAAATGAGATCACGCCAGCAAGAATCTCGTTTCCTAACTCTCGGGATTTTGGGCCCAAGTCTAACACGGGCTTAAAAATCCCCCCCCCCCCCCAATCTGCTGTGATGAGGTTTTTTTTAATTTTCATAGAGCTTGTCAAATCAATCATTTAATTTGCACAGTTGGAGGAATCATGGAGTGTAATTCAGTCTGGGAGAAAATTCTATAATAACAGGAATGTGGTTGAGAGATTACAATTTCTCTTATTAATCTTTAACCATCGATTCAACAAGAAGGATGCTGGTTAGATTTTTCAGCACATTAGGAATCTTTAGAAATGTTTTAGTTTGACAGGTCGATTGTTATTCTTAAAAGCCAGTCTACAGGATTTATGGCAAATAGAGACTCAAAATGCAGTAAGAGCATTCAAAGGACTTCAAAGATGAAACATTAATCCACTTTATGGTACTTCACCATCAGCTGAAAAATGGATAATATAACACAGCCAATTAAGCATTTAATAATGTAATAATTCATACAGGGCAGCAATTTTTGAATCAAAAGTCTCTGCAAATATTTAAAGGGACCAGTAACCTTTATGAAAATCACTTATTGTCACGAATAGGCTTCAATGAAGTTACTGTGAAAAGCCCCTAGTCGCTACATTCCGGCACCTGTTCGGGGAGGCTGTTACGGGAATTGAACCGTGCTGCTGACCTGCCTTGGTCTGCTTTCAAAGCCAGCGATTTAGCCCAGTGTGCTGGAATTGATCATTGTATTAGTGCCAACATTCCAATAGCCAGGCGGTGAAAGATAGGACATCAAGGTCAAATCTTTACTCACTTTTAGCTTTTATTTGCATTTATTTGCAGATATACACATTACGTGCACCTCCAACTATCCCACCCACTTTCAACTTGTGCCTACATCTACAAGTATAGCGGAGTTCCTAATTAACATCTTTCCACTGAATACAATTAACACCCAAGCTATATATAATTAATAATTAATGCTAAATCTATTCTTCAATAAATCAGACATAAACTATTGTTTCAATTTCCAAGTCGCCTGCAGTATAATGGACAAAATTAACATCCTTGTATTTGATCAGCATTTGGCATGGGATAAACTCTTCAAGGCCCAGCACCAACCCCTACAAAATAAAAGCAGCAACCATGCCTTTTTGGGTTCAGAAGGGTTTTGTCATAATTGCAGCACCTAATGAGCAAAATATTTACAATTCTTTTTATTAGAAAATTAGAGTACCCAATTCATTTTTTCCAATTAAGGGGCCAATTTAGTGTGGCCAATCCACCTAGCCTGCACATCTTTGGGTTGTGAGGGAGAAACCCACGCAAACACGGGGAGAATGCACAAACTCCCCACGGACAGTGACCCAGAGCCGGGATTCGAACCTGGGATCTCGGCGCTGTGAGGTATCAGTGCTAACCACTGTGCCACCATGCTGCTCCAAAATATTTACAATTCTGAGAATCTAATTTCATATTAATAAATTAAAAGTACCATTTACTCATATATAATAAGCCTCCTGTAGATGCCTCTGATGGATTGAAGGGTGGGTGGGTGGTGGCTGATGAGGCATGTAGTCGGCCACTAAACCAGATGATATAGGTTCAAACTCCAGGTGATAACAAATTGACCGGCCTCAACAAGTAGAAGAAAGCAGCAGGATCCTGCAATTAGCTTAATCATTGGACCAGGGTGGAGATTTTGCAATAGATCAGTTAGAAATCTTGCTCTTCAAAACGGACTGCATCAGGGAGGTCCAGGTCAGTAAGCCCACAATATATATGTATTAAGAAGTTGTGTTGAACAAGGGGAATAATGCAATATCGAAATGGTGTAGCATACTAAGAAGGAGTCAGCATAGAATTAAGGGAAGAAGGTCTTGATTAGCAAATTTACTGGTGTTCTTCAGGGAAATGACAGCTGGAGCTTCTGTGGAGCTGATGTACTTAGATTTTCAGCACGGCTTTTGCTGTACTGCATGAGGTTTGAGAGCAGGGGATCTGAGCCCAAAGTGGACTAAACAATCAGCTAAATCAGAGAATGCAGAGCAACATATTGATCAGTGCTTAGCACAGTGCCATTTGCAATGTCTATAAATGATTTGCAGCTTTAAAATAATAGCAAATCCAGCCACGTTTCCAAATTATTCCAATCAGGAGTGGTTTAAAATAAAAAGGGAGAGGCAGCCCCAATATAAGGGCCATGATGTGGAGATGCCGGCACTGGACTGGGGTGGGCACAGTAAAAAGTCTCCCAACGCGTTTGATAAGGTTCCCCACGGTAGGCTATTGCAGAAAATACGGAAGTATGGGATTGAAGGTGATTTAGCGGTTTGGATCAGTAATTGGCTAGCTGAAAGAAGACAGAGGGTGGTGGTTGATGGCAAATGTTCATCCTGAAATTCAGTTACTAGTGGTTTACCGCAAGGATCTGTTTTGGGGCCACTGCTGTTTGTCATTTTTATAAATGACCTGGAAGAGGGTGTGGAAGGATGGGTTAGTAAATTTGCAGATGACACGAAGGTCGGTGGAGTTGTGGATAGTGCTGAAGGATGTTATAGGTTACAGAGGGACATAGATAAGCTGCAGAGCTGGGCTGAGAGGTGGCAGATGGAGTTTAATGCGGAAAAGTGTGAGGTGGTTCACTTTGGAAGGAGTAACAGGAATGCAGAGTACTGGGCTAATGGCAAGATTCTTGGTAGTGTAGATGAACAGAGAGATCTCGGCATCCAGGTACATAAATCCCCGAAAGTTGCCGCCCAGGTTAATAGGGCTGTTAAGAAGGCATATGGTGTGTTAGCCTTTATCAGTAGGGGGATTGAGTTTCGGAGCCACGAGGTCATGCTGCAGCTGTACAAAACTCTGGTGCGGCTGCACCTGGAGCACTGCGTGCAGTGCTGGTCACCACATTATAGGAAGGATGTGGAAGCTTTGGAAAGGGTTCAGAGGAGATTTACTAGGATATTGCCTGGTATGGAGGGAAGGTCTTACGAGGAAAGGCTCAGGAACTTGAGGTTGTTTTCGTTAGAGAGGAGAAGGCTGAGAGGTGACTTAATAGAGACATATAAGATAGTCAGAGGGTTAGATAGGGTGGACAGTGAGAGTCTTTTTCCTCGGATGGTGATGACCAACACGAGGGGACATAGCTTTGAATTGAGGGGTGGTAGATATAGGACAGATGTCAGAGGCAGTTTCTTTACTCAGTAGTAGGGGTGTGGAATGCCCTGCCTGCAACAGTAGTAGACTCGCCAAATTTAAGGGCATTTAAGTGGTCACTGATAGACATATGGATGAAAATGGAATAGTGTAGGTCAGATAGGCTTCAGATGGTTTCATGGGTCGGCGCAACATCGAGGGCCAAAGGGCCCGTACTGCGCTGTAATGTTCTATGTTCTAACCAGGTTAAAGTCCAACAGGTTTATTTGAAATCACAAGCTTTCAGAGCACTGCTCCTTCACCTGGTGTTGTGAGACTTCTTACTGTGCCACTATAAGGGGACCGGAATATGTTTGAAGCGCGAGATATTGAACAGCAAATGGCAGTCAATTTGGGAAATTAAAAGACAATCATATTGTGGAAAGAAAATAAACCGTTCAATATGAATGTGGCACGCAACATAGGAGACAGAACCATGAACATGTGGCGAATGATTCACTGGAACCAACAGCACAGTGTGAGCTCTAAATTGAGTATGGCAAAAGGGAGTGACCATTTTAAGGGAATTGAGGGAAAGAACCTTGATTAGCAAATTTTCCTGAGTTCTTTGGGGAAACAAGAGCTGGAAATTCTGTGAATGTTGTACAGGTCCTTCCTGTTTATTCCCCTTTCTTTTAGTTTGCCATTACTATTTTTGATCCATGGATGATTAATGAACATGTATCTTTAAGTCAAGCAGGATTAATGGACATGTCTCTTTAACGCAAGCATCAGGATTCAGAAGTTTCCGGAGAGAGTACTAGTTCCTGCTGGTTGAACAGGAGGCTTCAGGCTTGTTGGCACCAAAAAGAGAGGGAATGGCTGGGACTCAATTTTATAGATTGGCTGGTGGCCAAAGAATGGGCCCAAAAGACCAAGTAACGGTTGGTGATTGGATTCTATCCCAATGGAGTGCTTTTCAGAGTCCCAAGGAGTTTCAGTTTGACTCCTGGTAGCTTAGAATCAATATCCTATTCTCTTTCCTCCATGTTTCTCTCCAGAAAGCATGTGTATGCTGCACTTCTGAACGTACAGAGTACTAGAATGAGTCTAACTACAGGAAAACCAGTGCAGGCTGCAAACAAAGTCCAGGGCCGGGATTCACCGATCCTGCAGCCAAGTTCTGACGCAGGTGTCAAAAGCGGTGTGAGTGACTCCGGTGTCAACGGTCCTCCAGGTCCAGGCATTCACTCCTTCCTAGGGGGCTAGTACGGCACCGGAGTGGTGTCCGCTGCTCCGGCACTCGAAAGCCGGCGCGCCACAGCCGGCACATGCACGTGGGTTGCTGTCTCCGCGCCGTCCCATGGCAATATGGAGAAGCCCTCCAGGGGCCCGGCACAGAGGAACATAGGCTCCCCTACGGAATTAGCCCGCCCAATGATCGATATGCCCCAATCACGGGCCTGGCCACCATGGAGCCACCCGTGATTGGTACCGATTCTCCGGTCCCCCCCCCCTCCCCCCCAACCCACCCACAAGCGATTCTCTGACCCGGCGCGGGATCGGAAAATCCCGGCCCAGAACTTGCTACTCTCTCTCTGGAAAGGCTGTGACTGCTGTACTTCTGAACTTGCAGAGAACCTGGACGAATCACTCTACAGAGAAGACCATTTCAGGCTGTGAACAGAGACTTTAACTTGCAAGCTTGCTGTGCTAAAAAAAACATAATCTGAAACAAAGACTCTTTTCCCCTTTTCCTTATTATTTTTACTCTTTTCCACCCCTCGGTGTTTGTGTGTGTGTGTGTGTGTGTGTGTGTGTGTGTATACGGCGAGATAAAAGTGCAGAATTAGGAATTAGTTAATAGTTAACCAGTTGAATTAGTTCATTGTAGCTCTTATTATAAATAAACAGTAATTGTGTTTAAACATACATCCTGGTGATTATAATTATTGTACAACCAAGGGCCAAAGACTTTGGATATTTTGTAAGAATTATTGGTTAATTCACCAGTGTTGTGACTCTGGGATAAGTGGGGCTGGAACTGACTACTCACTTACTCAGGGTGTCATAACAATGTGCCATATTTAGATTTTTTAAACAAGGTATTTTTAAACAAGTAGTGAGGCACTACTAAAGGTTGGAAAGATAGAATAGGAGTGAGGCAGCAAGGGAAGAATAATGGTATTTTGTGATGTATGTTCAAAGGGATAGGGCACGATTTCCAGAATATTGATTTCTGAAGACGAGACCATACAAGGCACTGTATTGAATTTGAAGATTTAAAAATGGTGCTTCCCGACTGTCCCCAATGGGAAACACACTTATTTGCAGCAACTGGAAAGAGCTTCTCCCTGTCATCCAGGTTTGGGTAGCGCAAGAGAGGCTGGAATTTCCACGGGGTGTACTTCTGGAAAGCAAGTGGCAAGTAGGAGACATCAGTGCTGAGGACAACAGGACTACCGAAAGTGCGTGACTGCTACAAGAGTTTCAATTTCAATAGTACTATTCTTTGTTGCCATTGCTGCTCGTCAGGTGAGCAGTGGTCAAAAGCAGCGATGGTGTAGGTCAGGGTATAGCTGGCACCAGCAGATGACAGGGGATCAGAACAGAGCAGAGTAATGATGAAGAAAAAGTGAGGCACAGCAGAACTTGTATTTAGATAAAATTTTTACCATAGTAAAATGTGCCTCTTCATTGAGCATTACAAGACAAAATTCAACACCAAGCTAAGTATTCGGGAAGGTGACCAAAAGCTTGGCCAAGGAGGTAGATTTTAAAGATTCTCTTAAAGAAGGAAGGAAAGCAAGGTAGGGAAGCATAGCAGTTTAGGAAGGGAATTCCAGAAATTAAGGTCTTTGGCCACAGGAGGCACAGCCATCAATGGTGGGGCAATTAATAATAATAATATAATAATCTTTATTGTCACAAGTAGGTTTACATTAACACTGCAATGAAGTTACTGTGAAAAGCCTCTAGTCGCCACATCCCGGTGCCTGTTTGGGTACAGAGAGGGAGAATTCAGAATTCACCCAACAGCACGTCTTTTGGGACTTGTGGGAGGAAACCAGAGCACCCGGAGAAAACCCACGCAGACACAGGGAGTATGTGCAGACTCCACACAGAGACCCAAGCCGGGAATTGAATCTGGGACCACTGTTGTGAAACAACAGTGCTAATCACTGTACTACCTTGCCACCCAATTGAGATTGGGGATGAGTGAAAGACCAGAAGGGGAGGAATGCAAATACCTCAGAGTTGGAGGACAGGTATGAAAGTTCGAGGTCATGAAGGAATTAGTAAACAAGAATGAAGATTTTATTATTGAGGCACTGATGGATCTGTATGTCAGCGAGCACAAGGGTGGTGAGTGAGTGGTATTTAGTTCAAGTTATGTTATAGGCAGCAGAATTTTAGAATGAGTTGCAGATGATGGACAGTGGGAGGACGATGGAGATAGAAGGCAGGGCAAGAGTGTGTTCAAATAGGTCAAACCCGGTAACAAAGGCATAGATAAAGTCTCAGCATCAGATGAGTTGAGGCAAGAACAGAGACAGACAATGCTACAGTGATGAAAGACGGTGGTCTTACTAATGGCCCAGATACACGGTCAGGAGCTCATGTCTGGATACGGAGGTTGAGAACAATCTGATTCAGCATCAGACAGGGGCTTGGATTGCAGTTTGTGGCAGGGAACCAGCTTTCCTAAAGCTTCCATTTTTTTCAAATTTTGGACACTTGTTTTCTGGCATGATTGAACAGGTAGTAGCTGTCTCAGCACTCATTGTAAATCATAAATCAGTCAGCCAATTAAAACAGTAAACAGTGGTTTCATTGTGCTGCAAGTCCCTGTCCTGCTAGACTATTGACTATTGAATCACAAGTGTCAACATTGTCCTGTTATTCTTCAGCACTCAATAATTCAAGTAGCACTGCACAAGGCCACAGATCCAGCTTAGTTAGGTATTGGTGGTTGGGCTATGGTCACCGTCACTGTTATGCAGACACTACACGAGAGTCTAGATGTGTAGCCTGGGCACTGCCAGGGAATTTCCCAGGCACGACCCTCTCCCCCCTGTGGGGTGTACTTACCTGCACACCCCCAGCGGGTTCTGTTCACCAGGTCCCTGCTTGTCAAGACCTTTTATAAACCCTTGCAAATGTGATGTCACACTAGGGGGCGGGAGGCACGGAGGGCCCACTAATGGCACGCAAATGTAGAATAGTGGGGGTCCTGGCCTTTCTTGGCGGGAAACCACTTATGCCATTAGCAGAGGGCGGGTGTTATGGGCCAGGGTTTAGAGAACCCCAAAGTGTATCATGGAGTTCACCTGACCCACAACATTTAATAGATTATGGTATGGGGAGCACACGGCACACTACAGGTGTGGGGCAGCAGAAATGGAAAAATATTTTTTTAAACAAAACAATGTTTATTCTATGACCTCAAGTTAACCTTTTTAAAAACATACAGTGAACATCTTAGCAACCACTAATTCAAATATGATCCCCAAATAATACAACACTAAGTAATCCTTAAGCTGTCCTTTTAACATCCATTAGACTTTAAAAGAAAATTTTAACAAAAGCACATCAGGTTAAAGTCACTGCTGAGAGCAATTATTAGTTTTAAATCACCAAAGGATCAATTTACAGTTTTTAGATTACAGAGAGAGAGACTAATACCCCTTCTGGCTGTGACTGCAACTATTCAGCTCTGAAAACGAAACTAAGACACACCCTGCAGCAAACAGCCTAAAACGAGAGTAAAAAGCTGACAGACAGCCCAGCTCCACCCACACTCAGACATCACTGATAAACACCCATTTCTTAAAAGGTACTTTTTTTTTTTTAAACACCCATTTCTTAAACGGTACTCTCACATGACACGGGGATATTCTCAACAGGAAATCCCACTGGCGTAAAAGTCATTTTGGTTCGCTTCTCGGCCTTTTGGCTAAGGTGAGCATGAGGTCGGGTGTAATGCCTGGAGGTGGTGTCTCTTATGGGGACCATGAATTGGATTCAAATAGAATTGATTTTTGGAGCTGGATTAGGGGTTTGCCCCTGTCCACACTGAATTGTGGCTTTGTAACTCTGATAAAGGATTTTTTAAAATAAAAAGGTAATTCTGGGCTCCCATTGGATTCTCCGCCCCCACCGGCTTTCCCACCCACTGAAAATGGGTGCGCAAAATTCTTCTCCAACTCTTCCCCCCCCCCTCTCCCATCGCTTTGCCCCAGCCTGGGATTTTCCAGTCCCACCCATGGCCAGAATCGTTATGGGCTTGATAGAAAATTTGACAGACCAGTCAAAGGTCCATTGAGTTGAGGTGGGAATTTCCACTTTCACAACAGGAGGGAAAATCCCTTTTTCTATTATTTTATTCCAGACAAATGAAGGGTTTCTTTTAAACATGTGACAACTACAAACCCAGCTCTCTTATTATGGTAACTTGAGACCACAAAGTAGATAGTCAGATGCCTTGTTGAAAAGGAATTTCTTTATATAAATAAATAACGACGTTTAACATCAACAGTAATAACTCGGGAAACAGGAGCTCTAGTAAAGCAGGTCTTGCTCACAGGTCACTTCTTGCAGGCTGCAAAAGCCCACTGAAAGCCCACACATGCTCAGAACCCTCAACAAATGCCAGTAAAACAATTACACGTTAGAAGGCTTAAACATAGAAAAAACATAGATAGAAAATATAAGCTGGAAGAGGCCATTCAGCCCTTCGAGCCTCCTCCACCATTCATTATGATCATGATGGCTGATCATCAAGTTCGATACCCTGATCTGGCCTTTCCCCTGTAATCCCTTGGTTCCTTTAGCCCCAAGAGCTATATCAAATTCCTTCTTGAAATTACACATTTTCATCTGAACTACTTTTTGTGGCTGAGAATTCCATAGGTTCAGCACTCTCTGGGTGAAGCAATTCATCCTCACCTCAGTCCTAAAAAAGGTTTTCCCCATTTCCTCAAATGATGACCCCTAGTTCTGGGCTCCCCAACCATAAGGAACATTCTTTCTGACTCAATCTTGTTTAATCCCGTTAGAATTTTATAAGTTTCTGTGAGATCCTCTCTCACTCTTCTAAACCCCCATAAATATAATCCTAACCAATTTAGTCCCTCCTCATGTGACAGTCCCGCCATCCCAGGAATCAGCCTGGTAAACCTTCGCAGCACTCCCTCCATAGCAAGAACATCCTTCCTCAGATAAGAACAGTGTTTATAAGAACACTCTTTACTTAAAATGACACTCTGTAACACTCATAAGATGGATTGTTGAACCTAATTTGCTGCCCCACCAGAACTACACCTTCTTTTACTAATGGGTCAGATTCAACAGATAGCATAAATACAACAGATAAAGCAGGAAATGAACAGTGCTTCTTTGCTGTTAGAATATGCAGGTAAGTAACTCTAACTTCATGATTCCAATGTACTTGATTCTGAACTGGTCTTTGGCAAGGTGAATTGTTTTTACGGATTCTTCTTACCCCCGAAAGGGCTTGGTAGTTGGAGGAGAATATGTAAAGAGCAGTTGGAGTTTATGTAAAGCAATAATGACTAAGATATACAAAATATCAAGGCAGGATCATCCAACCTTGTCCCTGTTTAATCATCATCATCCTGGCACCAACAATATTGGAACGATAGGACTGCAAACTTCAATCTCTACCAAGTGCCCTAATGATTCCTTCATACTTTAGTATGAACATCACTGATCCACTCAAAACTATAGATAATTGTGGAGCATTAGGCTGCCATACAGTTAGGTTCGGCACAACATTGAGGGCCGAAGGGCCTGTTGTGTGCTGTACTGTTCTATGTTCTATGTTCTAAGGTAGGCGTGGAACACTCACCATTTTGCATAATTTCCTCTTTAGCTCCAAGTTCAATGGCCAAGAGATGAACTTGCATAGGGTTAATTATTCCTTGCTCCTTTGGGTGAAGCAACCAAATATAAACAGTTGGAATGATCTTCCCCATCTTTATGGGATAAAGTGGAAACAATAAAAATCTTTTGTAATGCTGAGATTAAGTCATCTACTGTCCTGCCAATAAAACCCTCAAGTGTCTTATTTCCTGGAAGAAATTAATGTATAAAAAGAGTTTTTGGAGGTATTGAGGAGAGTGGAACATCTCAATAGATCTAAGGCAGCCTCACAGTTATGACGCATTATAATGACCCTCTGCAGCATAATTTCTTCATTGAGGAAATCTTCATGTTGAGCCAAGCGGGCAACGCACATAGAGGACAACTGCCGACAACAGCAGAAAACAAAGCCACAGGAGTTCAGGGAAATCAGACTGTTCATCAATTTTAGTTAAGGAAATCACCAGTCATCAAGACAACAATTTTAAAAACAGCCATCTGGCACATATCAAGGGTCACCCATATTGACCTGCTTTATTAACATTTGGCCCATAGGAACAACATATCTAATGTATTTCAGGCACATGTGAAGGAGATATGGGTTACAGGGGACAGGCAAGAATGTAGAGTTAAGGACACCATTATTTCAGCCAAAACCTTATTGAATGGAAGAGCAAGTTTGTTGGGCTGAATGGTCACCTCTGCTTCCTATCATTTTATGATCATTCCAGCTGCAGTGTAACTGAATTGCCCTGCATTTTATTTGGCACAGCTATTCTTTAACAGTTGAACATTGACTTTTTATGGAATTTTGCACTGGAAGTTATTGTCATTAGAGAGGGATGTTAGTGCAGTACGCTGTGGATCTCCTGAACCAAAATGAATAATCATTAATGGCCAGTCAAATTGAATATTTAATTCAATATCAAAGCAAGATATGGAAACGAGGAAAAAAAAGAGATTAAGAGAAATAAGGAAAGTTGGCACTGCATGTGCAAATGTTGAGATGTATTAGAGTAATTTATCAATGATCTGAAGATATTTAAATAAATGAATGGGTCTGCAGCTTTCATTTAGAGAAAAAAAAATCTGCTCTTGGACTACTTTGATCAAAGGTCGGCTGGTGTAGCTGAGAAAGGGCCTAGCCATCTCTTTTTCTAGTTTCAATAATCAGTTTATAATTGAGGGTTTGGTATTACAAATAAGCCCACTATGAATGCTCGGCTGAATTTCAAAAGCTACAGGCCCACTTATCTCAATGGGGCTTTAAACTGTCCAGTTTAAAGAGGTTATTAAAGGATTAGTTGTCTCTTGAGGCAATAACTTATTAGATTTTTAAAATAACTAATGGCCCACTTCAGAATTCAACTGTTTTTCAAATGGTTCTGGAGTCGCCCACCCCCACCAGCCCCACCCTCCAAATCCCTAGTATGGATGGGTGTTTTTGAGTGGCTGCACTATTAGTTTGTAAGAGATGTACTTTTTTTCAATGTCCAATTCAAAGATTTCCAATTCCTATTATGTGGCTCCTGAGGACTGCATATAATGAATAGTCGGCGAGTGGCTATGGAGGATACATAGGAAAATGAGAGGACATTAATCCTTCTAACCAGCTGCCTCAGCACCCACACTCCTCCAATGCTACCTCAGAAGTCAGGAAATCCGAACTCTGTCTTCCCACATCTCCAAGAGGCAAAAATATTACAAGTGTGGCAGAGCTAACAGGCTTAGGTTGCCAAAGTTAGGTAAAAGCCCCGCTTGCAGTTCCTGAGGCCATAATGAAATTCCAGCCCCCGGGGGAAAATTAAACTCAGAATTCATATTTTGAAACTGGGCTTGTTTTTCTTCCCCAATTTTCAGATAGAAACTGTATTCACAAAACATGCAAAGAGAAAACTTTTGTTTTATGAAAGTGCCATTTACTGACAAAACTTTTGTTAACTTAAAAAAACATGTGGTTTACTTAATTGAACCAGACACGAGCTATTATTTAAAACACTACTGGGAAATATTTTAGTTATTCCCCATGAAGCATCTCATTACCATTAGTTTATTCCTCAAGTTGCAAAACACAGTGGGAAACCAGGCAACGAACAAACTCAAGTAGCAGAAATTCACTTGTACAGAGCAGCCCGATTCCTTTAACACCAAAGCCTTTCCTGTTATGTCACTCCAGTTTATATATAGAGTTTTTAATTTCATTTGAATCACCACCTAGATGTCAAATGCACAATTGCATTAATATAACCAGAGTTTTTTTGAAGATAAAAAATGATGCAAGTGCAAACACAATGGAGAAATGAAAGGGAACAGTTCAAAGAGATTTTGATGAAAATTATTGAACTAAATTGGCTTAAATCTTTGTGACAAATGGTGTGGCCGTGAAAAGGGAGCAAGCACAGTCAGCCAGATTCAGAGTGCAGCAGTTGGGAAAAAGATATGGAACTGAAGATAATTGCAGAGTAAGACGTTTGTGCAAGGAATCATAAGCAATATTTTTTTTTAATCTTCCCAAAAGCTTCTGAGGCTTGGTCCATTGAAAAATTCAAAACAGGAGACCTCTAGATTTATTATGCAAGGGTGATAAGAAGTATGGAACCATGGTAGATAACGTGCAACTATGAGAGGTCATCCATGATCTAATTGAATGGTGGAACAAGCACAAGCGGCTGAATGGACACCATTATTGCCAGTCTTCCCGTACTAATGAACAGGGTTTTGCCTTAGACTCCAGAAGCTTTAAGAGCAAAAACTTGCAAGAGAAATAATCTGTAAGTGAGAGTGTAAATTGTGTTAAAGTCACAGAATTCCAATATTTGTCACAACAAGTTAAAGAAATACAAAGCAAATACATTTATGGTATTAGCTTAGAAGTTAGAGGTAGAATAAAAGCAAATTACTGCGGATGCAGGAATCTGAAACCAAAAAGAAAATGCTGGAAAATATCAGCAGGTCTGGCAGCATCTATAGAGAGAGAAAAGAGCTAACGTTGACTCCAGATGACCCTTTGCCAAAGCTGACAACGGATCTTTGACAAAGGGTGAACTTTGACAAAGGGTCATCTGGACTCTAAACGTTGGCTCTTTTCTCTCCCTACAGCGGTAGAAGAATGATGATGAATCAGAATTGAAGATTGGAATAGTTCCACACTGTTATGTTGCGTTTAGGCTTTTTACAATTTTTTTTTTTTAAAAAGATACCCCATTCACTGAAAATCTTTAACAAGGAGCAAAACATTAAACTAATAGTTTAGGTGTCATGTAAATAATTTGTTGCACATAACCTGCAGACAAGAACATTTGTATTTATTATTTGCTTTTTGTGTTCAAGATTAAGGATGTTGAGCACTCCTCCACTATACATGATTGGATGGAAAGTAAAGCTCCCTCATTTCTACTCCAACCAGAGTACTTCATACTGCATTTGTTGCCAAATTAGAGCCGGTTCCCGTGTTGAGAATTTAAAACCAGAAGTTTAGGGACATCAGCTGTTGGGAGGCGGAGTTCGGGATGTTGTCCAGTGGAATGGGGGTGGAGGTCAAGACGGACCCTATGGTGACGATCTTTGAAGTTTCTGAGAAGCTGGAGCTGCTGGACAGGAAGGGGGCCTGTGTCGTGGACTTCGCCTCTCTGATTGCCCAAAGGATCCTGCGGAATTGGAGATCCGATACGGCGCCTGGGGTGGCGACCTGGCTGGGGTACTTTTGTGACTTTCTCTGACTGGGAAAGATGAAGTTCGAGTTGAGGGGGTCAGAAAAGGGTTTTGAGGGGTGGTGGAAACGGTTCATGAGCTTATTGAGGAGCTGCTCGTCGTGGGAGGGAGAAAATTGTTGACCATATGGACGGCGTATTCTGTTGATGTTGTGTACGTTTGGAATAAAATATCTTTTTGGGGACATCAAAACTCATTTCGAAAAAAAAAAATCCTCCTTGAGAGTTTCGTTCAAAGGCATTACATACAATCTTGAATAGTATTTTAAAAAATTTTTAATGATTGCTCAGCTCCAGGTCTATTAATATTAAACATTTTAAAAGATGCTCACTATATTTCAATTTATATTAAGTTAATTAAAATGATTCATAATTAATATCCCCCATCAAAGTTTGTTGGAAGTAATTTCATGTTAATCCTTTCCATTTGCAGTGATGGGTCATAACGATGCTGAATCATTAATGTCACAAGCTTTGATCTAATCGGCTCAACATAAATAGTCTTGCTGAGGTTAAATCCTCTCAGTTACCTTAAAGTCCTCACGTTAGTAACATTACTTCGCAATCTATTTCTCCTGCCTCATCTAAATATTTTAAAGTGCATTATATGAAATTTCCAACCAAGATCAAACTTTAATCAAATATTCATGGATTTGACTGCAACTGCTAATGAAGTTTGCTCGTCATATTCCTTGAGGAATAAAATCTTTTAATGTGATCCAAAGTTCAGCATTTCAATGAGTGCCCATAGCTCGATTGCAACCTGGCTTCTGGCTTGGGTGTGCGAGGGAAGAAATGAAGAGAGGTGAGGAAAGAGTTTGGCGGGGGGGGCTCAGAAATCAATTATACGCTGGTGTCTAATTTGTGCTGATGCCCACCATAGTAGATCAGGAAACCCACTGGAGGGCCAGTGTGAAACTGATTTGCACTAATGTGATGCAAATGAAGGCGGCCCAACTCTCCACACCCGATTCACCGCAACACCAGCAGGAAAACACACCAGTGCAAAACACGTCTGAAACAACGTGGCATGCAGATGTCAAGGTTCACCTGAAGAATGCCTGGGGCTGCCTCCTGAGTTTGGGATGGGGGCCACAAGCCAACTTGGGGATACCCAAAACACCAGAGGGCAGATCAACCAGGTGGATCTTCCCGATTCAGCATCCTGGAGGGCCAGACGTGGAATATTCCTGCATATTCGCCTGCTTTCTCAAGACGTCAGTCTTCAATTTCAGGCGGTTCATCTTCAATTTCAGGAAGTCCGTCGTCTTTCCTCGATAATGGGTCAGTAATGTTGGGTGCATTTTTTTTTTTAAATAATTTTTATTGAAAAATTTTGAATTTATACAACAACACACCATAGTAAAATACCAAAAATAACAATAATATTAACAATCATAAACATTCGCCCCACCCCCATGCACAACACAGCATTTTAACAACAACGCAAATTAACACAATATAAAGTTACAGAATAGAAACTACAATAAGGAACCCCCCCCCCCCGGGTTGCTGCTGCTATTGACCAAGTTACCTATCTTTGCGCCAGGAAGTCCAGAAAAGGCTGCCATCGTTTATAGAACCCTTGTATTGATCCTCTCAGGGCAAATTTGACCCTTTCCAGTTTTATAAATCCCGCCATGTCACTGATCCAGGTCTCCACACTTGGGGGTCTTGCATCCTTCCACTGTAGCAGAATTCTTCGTCGGGCTACTAGGGACGCAAAGGCCAGGACACCAGCCTCTTTTGCCTCCTGCACTCCCGGCTCTACCGCAACTCCAAAAATCGCGAGTCCCCACCCTGGTTTGACCCTGGATCCAACCACCCTCGACAGCGTCCCCGCCACCCCCTTCCAGAATTCTTCCAGTGCTGGGCATGCCCAGAACATATGGGCGTGGTTCGCTGGACTCCCCGAACATCTGGTGCACCTATCCTCACACCCAAAGAACCTACTCATCCTAGTCCCAGACATGTGGGCCCGGTGCAGCACCTTAAATTGGATGAGACTAAGCCTCGCACATGAGGAGGAAGAGTTGACTCTCTCCAAGGCATCCACCCAAGTCCCGGTTGGGTGCATTTTTAATATGGCGTTGGATACGACATCAGACTATGCGCCATCATGTGTGCCACACCATGGAATTCGGCATAAAACCCACAGTTGTATAATTAATGAGTCCAGGCCCGAAGATTGGGTGTTTTTTCCCCCGCTAGACTCGGCAGCAGCAAACACTCCCCGTATCCACTCCTGCCACGAGACTTAGTTCCTATAAAAGATAATTTCACCCTTCTTATAATGTTCCTGTGAAGCATCTTAGAATATTTTATTCTGTTAACGGTGCTGTATAAATATAAATTAATGTTGTTGGCATTTCACTTTATAGCTGTTGATTGACCTGTTGTGCACTTCTTGCTTTTTCTGTTTTTAATTTAAAAATAACCCGGAATTGCAAAGCACTTTTGGGTAAAATAAGGCACTAAACAAAAGCAAGCTCTGTATTTAAGCAGAATAGCTAGTACCTTGCCCTCACGCTGCTCGTACTCTGACCTGGGAAGGTTTGATGCCAACACTGAGCAAAGAGCTCTCTGCGTTAGATTTCTCTGGTTTAGTGACAATTAAATCTCAATTAAATTTGGGTTCTTTTGTTCATTTGTGGAATGGAGCCGTGGCTGGCTGGGGCAGCATTTATTTTCCTCTCCTAATTCTTTGAGAAGGTGGTGGTGAGCTGCCTTACTGAACTACTGCAGTCCAAGTGGTGTAGGTACACTCAGAGTGCTGTTAGGGAAAGAATTCCAGGATTTTGACCCAGTGACAGTGAAGGAATGGGGCAATATATTTCCAAGTCAGGGTGGGGAGTAGCTAGGAGGGGAACGTCCAGGTGGTGGTGGTCCCATGTGTCTGCTGCCCTTGTCCTTCTAGATGGTAGTGGTCATGGGTTTCAACGGTGCTGCTTTAGGAGCATTGGCGAGTTCCTACATGGCATCTTATTGCCATTGTGCACCAGTGGTGGAATGGGGTGCCAATCGAGTTTTGTCCTGGATGATGTTGAACTTCTTGAATGTTGTTGGAGCTACATTCAACCAGGCAAGGGGAGATTGTTCCATCACACTCTTAATTTGTACCTTGTAGATAGTGGATCTGCTATGGGGAGTCAGGAGGTGAGCTACTTGCCGCAGGATAGTGATGGTACAAGATACATATGATGTTTTTGCTGCATTGGACTCATAAGGCAAAACTTAGAGATCATAAATCTTTCTATCTGCATAAAATGAGATAATGTGTGATTTAAATTTGGCATTTTGTTACGGCCATTCATTTTTTTGCGATTCCAATTCCAAACTTTAGTCGCAGAAGGTTAGTGACTTCTTAAGAAATACCATCAGGTTAACTGTTTGGCCCAAATCATCTGGATCATGGGCGTCCTCCCTTCCAAACTAATCTATAAAGTGTTTCATTGTACCATTTTGACAGTAATCTCATTAGTATTATAATAAGCTATGATAATCAAGTGGTAGCTCAATTTAAATTTAATTCAATACAACTAACTGTATGTAATGTATTGCAGGATGAACTTAATCTTCAATTCTTATTTTACGTTTCTCTCATCAAATTTTTATGAATAAATGTACAAATCCCACAATTTGCCTATGTAACTTGCAGCTTATCATTAACAGTTTACCTCAATGTAAAATGCTGAGCCATCTTCTGCAGTTGAAAAGTTATAGGATAGGCAGTGATCAGCTGCAGATTCTGTACTTTAAAAAAAATGAAGTGTGTGGATAGAAAGCAGCTTTGAAATACTTGATCTTCAACCTACAGTGCAAACCTCAATACAGGTTAGGTAGGTGTGACGTGGTTCTGTGAATTATACATGATCTACAGAAAGCTAAAGGCAGCGGTATCAGGAATTTATTCATAATTTCTGTTCCGTATCGGAAGTGCCAAGCATAATCACTGCCCTACTACTGCGAGCAGCTGCAGTCTCAACACCACTTTTGTTATATAATTGAGAAATTAATGGTAAATGGTAAGATTTCTCCCAACATATCTGAATTTCAGTGATGTTCAACCAACAGATAACAAATGCAAAATGGATCAGCCATGGTTAATTATAGGTTCCCTTCTTCTGTAGTCACTTAGAAGAATAAGAAGTCTTACAACACCAGGTTAAAGTCCAACAGGTTTGTTTCAAATCACTAGCTTCCGGAGCACAGCTCCTTCCTCAGGAGCAGTGTTCCGGAAGCTAGTGATTTGAAACAAACCTGTTGGACTTTAACCTGGTGTTGCAAGACTTCTTACTGTGCTCACCCCAGTCCAACACCGGCATTTCCACATCGTCGTTATAAGCGTGAGACAATGCTTTGGTTAATCCGTTTCCACAACGACATTTTTGAACAGGAAAGGTTAGGCTAAAAGGCCCACATGATGTTTGGAGCAAAACGGCAGAACTATTTCTTAAAGTTTGCATTAGCACATGAGCAGTGCAACAGCTTTCCACGGCGCATTCTTGGCTACTTCAATTACACTTCATGCATGAACCTTCCTTTCACACTAGATTCCTGTTAGCCGAGGAGGTTGGGACCTAACCAGCAATTCTCCGCTATTGTAAACTGAGATTCCAGACTGGTGTTTCACCAAAAGCAGCGTGGTGGCTGTTTTAGTAGTGATTTAGTGCTGTATTTGTTTCATGTTTACTGTGAATGGCAGTGGTTAAATAGTCATTATGCACTCCATGGTATTTGCTCATTACTGTGTGAAGCCTTTTGCAGCCTGTAATGAAGAACCTTGGATACATGAAGAATAATAAAGAGGAAGGTCGTCGATAGAAGAGACTATCGATTTGAAGGAGCAACCCATGGGGATTGTCACCTGCTGATGGGGTGCACAATTCAACTTTGGTAATTGATGACTTTAAACTGTTTCCCTTCCTGTGTAATCTCCTCTAGCCTCATAACTCAGAGATCTACACTTCTCTAATTCTGCCCTCTTGTACATTCCCAATTATGATACATCGAGGGCCGAAGGGCCTGTACTGCGCTGAAATGTTCTATGTTCTATAATATATATTCACCATTAGTGACAGTGCTTTCAGTTGCCTAGACCCCAAGCTCAGGAATGCCATCCCTACACCTCTCCAACCAACTTTCCTGATTTAAAACACCCCTTAAAACCTGTTTGACCAAGATGAGCATCATCTGACCTAATATCTCCTTACATGGCTCTATATCATGTCTTGTTTTATTACGTTTCCGTGAAGGGTCTTAAGATATTTCATTACTTTAAAGGTATTATATAACTACAAGCTGTTATAGGCTTCGATACATTAAAATGGAAAATTAGTAAGCAAGGTCATCAGTATACCCGCATAACATGTATCATCAGATCAATTTACTCTCGTTAGCCAGAATAGCAATGTTACGTCAAAAGGCCATGGATTTCTTTGCCAGCTTTTTTAAAAAAATAATTTGCCTGAAAATGTAACATATTTTACGGAACAGCATAATGGGGTCTTTGATCTTTTGCCCAATGTATAACAATTCAATTTAAAGAAAAAAGGTCTATCATAAATATTGGATGTTGCCTGATTTCAGAGTCACTGAGCAAGAAAATAAGGAAGCCAAAGAGAAAATACTGGAAAATCTCAGTAGGTCTGGCAGCATCTGTATGGAGAGAAATTAATGTTTTGAGTCCAGATGACCCTTTGTCAAAGCTAACAGAGAGAAAGTGGGAAATATTTATACCGTGGAGTGAGAATAAAAGATGAGTCATAGCCACAGAAACCAAGGGAACAGGGTGCTAATGGCAGTCCCCAGAGAGAACAAAAAGGTGTTCTCAAAAGGTACCCTCTATGGTATTGGCTAATGATGCCTTTCCTGAGGTCCCAGACCAAGTTCCCGACCGAGGTGATGACCCCCCTTAATGACCCCCATGCAGCAACCAGGAGAGTCATTGAGCAGTGCATTGGCATCCTGAAGATTCGGTTTGGATGCCTGGACAGCGCTGGTGGGGCTCTCCAATATAGCCCCAGGGGGGCCACCGACATCGTGGTGGCCTGCTGCAGCCTGCGCAACATCAAGCGGCAGAGGGGGACATGTTGGAGGAGGAGGAAGAAGAATGCCAGGCCTCTCATCTGATGAGCAGCATGCACCCCCCCCCTCCCCACGCGACCGACCTCCCCCTTCCCCCTCTCAACCGACCTCCCCCCTCGCGATCGACCTCCCCCCACACAACCAACTCCCCCCCGCGTGACCAACGTTCCCCTCCCCTCCACACGATAAACCTTACTCTCCCCCACCCCCCTGACACAACCTTACGTCAAGGCTATAATAAGTTTTGTTTCTCTTATCCATATGTATGCAATGGGCTGGATTTTCATCCTAGGTGGCAACCTGCCTCAGGTGAAAGTGCGTGCAAGGACTGGATTTTGCTGCATTTGGACCAAATGACCCTGGAATAGGTTCAGAGGCTGCTGGATGTGGAGGTCAGCTGCTTCAAAGGCCTGCCTTCATGCAGTGGGACTTACCTCAATTATAATATAAACAAAAAGGCCCTCCATCCCTCACCCCTATCCATGCCATCTCATGCCACCACCATCGCCGTGGCCCCTCAAACAAACCCTATAGCCCCTCAACCCCTCACGCCAAAATATAAGCCCTAAATAATCACTTTAGCCCCTTTTGCCGCATCCCACGGTATGCCTCCTATCCACCCCCAATTGCCCCTCATGCATCCTCGAACAACATCGATGTTACCTCAGTCGCCCAATGCTAATCTATAACACTTCCATGCCCATTTACCCATTGAACACCGTATAGAACCAAATGAACCCTATAGTGACAGGAGGATTTTTTTTTCTTCAGTCATTGCTAACATTAGACTTAACAAGAAACTCCTTTTGACTGCAAACCAATAAAATCATAAATCATCCAGACATTTAAAGTGTCAACAGCAGAAACTACAAGCACTTGAAATCTCTTTATCTTGTGCAAATAAACATTGTGAAATAAACACCTCTGGCTCCCTGATTTTTTCCGTCAACATACAATGTATATTTACACTGGATAGAGGTTTCAAATGCTTGCAGTTTCTGTTATTGATAATTTTAAAATTGTCTGGATGATTGATGCTATTATTGACCTGTGGTAAAAATGTTTATTCCAAAAGTGGAAACTTATGAATTAATTACTTTTTTTTTTTAAATAAGCTTCTCCCCCACCTCTGTCAGTATAAGTTTCATTGCTTCTATACAATGTATAGTGGCTGAATAGGCATGGTAGCTTGGCATGAGAAGCACGAGGGGCTATGATCGTTGTTTGGTGGCATACCTTGGCTTAGGTGAACTATCTTTTGAAACCTTTCAAAAAGTTTCCACATGCACACTTTAGCTCATGATAACTACGAGGTGCAACGAACCACAGCTTTTGAAAAAAATGGCCTGATGCCATGGAAATTGCAAAGGACTAGGAGATGTGGGGTAATCTCGCAATGGAGCCGGCCAGGTCAGAGAATGCAGGGTATGGGTTTGCCACCCAAAACAACTGCTACCCTTAAAAGGCATTCCTGAAAATCAGAAAGCGAGAAATGGGATTGGGAACCGTGGAATCCGGTCCTGTCTGCCATTTTTAATCATCCCAACTCTGTGAATATCAGCCTAATTTACATAAAAATCAGTCAAAATGGCAGAATAAAGTACAGGCAAATACATGGAATGAATGAACAATAGAGGGGAACTCGGTCCCTTGAGCCTGTTACATCACTCATAATCAGACTAAGTGAAATGTTCCTCAGTTCCAATTACCTGGCTTTGCTCCATATCCCACATTACCCATGTCTAGTGAAAGTCTATTGATCTCCGTAATGAAAAACTTCAAATTGTCAATCAGACTCTTCATCAATAGCCTTGTGGGGGTGAAAGAGAATTCCAGATTCCCACTACCCTTAATGCGAGAAACAGTCTCCCAGTTTCATTCATGAATGGCCGAGCTCTTATTTTAAGGCCCTGCTGCTTTGTTCTGAATTCTCTCTCTCCACCAGATGACATTTTTCCTTCGTGTTCACTTTTTCAAATCCCCTAAATCATTTTAAACACCCCAATTAGATCATCCCATTACTGTCTGTTCAAACCAGATATCCTAATAAGTTAAACGTTAAGCCATGATATCATTCCAATGAACTTGCACTGTACCATTTACCCAGCCCTTCCTGAGTTGCAGCATGACAAAGGCTGTAGTCAACTAAGCAGAGCTGCTTCCAGCCTTTGTGAGGTAAAGCAATACATTCATTTGCCTTTCTAATCATGTCATATACGTATGGACTAGCTTTTTGTGATTTACATACTAAACCACCAAAAGTCCCGTTGCTCCTCCGCAGTTTCCAATCTCTTGACTAATTGATGCGCGATCAATAACCACAGAAACGAAGGAGTAGTCCGAATCGAAGGCTTTAATCTACAAGAAGTGTGCCCAACAGCTTGAGTACAGAAAGAACAATGGCTGCTGGGAAACACGGGTTCTTATACTCCGCCTCGTGGGCAGAGCTACCTTCGTCATGACCAATGAGAAAGCAACACTTGGGCCAATGGGCAGCGAGCCTTCTCCACCAATAGCAGCTCATACTCCCAGGTACCATAGTACCTCTAGTCATACTACCACACTAATATTTTAAAATTCCAATTTTTTCTTTCTTGGATCCTAATTGGATAACTTCCCTCCATTGAACTGTTATCTGCCAGTTTTCCCCACTCAGACCTGGCTCTCGTTTTTCTTGCTTTGTTTTGACCAGCCAACATTTCTTAAGATTGCACTCTTGGTTGGGGCAAAAAAAAAATAGATTATATTGCAAATAGGTTAATATTTCAGGTAACGGTTCTTCAAAAGAACAGAACTGTTAAGTTCCAGGCGTGAAAGAGTCATCACTTAAAGCTGCAGGCAGTTCTCGGACTTACAACACAAATGATTCGGAAACCATGTGCAAGTTGTAACGTTGGGAGTCAGAAGCAGTTTTCCCAGAGGAACAATGTTATAAATGGGGAATTGCTTCCTGAACCAAGGCACGATAGATATCCTATTTTCACGAAAGAGTGAAATGTTTGTGGGATCTTGGTTCAGCATAATTGGTATCCAGTGCAGCCCATGATACAACAGTGCCTCCACTTTCAAAGACATTTCTATGTTGTATCTGAGACGCAATTTGCCCTTCCTGAGGAAGTGAATGGCAGAAAATAAAGAACATAGCAATTGGTAAAGAGGGGGACTTCCGGTGGAGACATGTAGATGGAGGTGGCTCTCGCTAGAGTCTCTGGTTTTTGGACTTTTATGCTTGGTTTCAGGGGTAGTTAGTGAATGAGTTAATGTGGGAAGTCATAAGGAAGGCGTGAAATGTCGAAGACGCAGAAAGAAGGGTGCTGAGAACAAGGGGGCGAGCGAAAGTCCGCCATCGAGCGAGGCTGTGAGTCCTGCAGGAAGAAAGATGGTGGGGGCTGGGACGATGGGTGGGGCGGCTCCACTCACGGTGGAAGCTCTGACTGAGGTGATGTCGGTGGAGGTTGAGGGGCTGTTTACCAAGAATATGGAGTGCTTTGGAGGGAGATGACTGCGATGAAAGAATAGGTGGAAGAGGTGATTGCCCTGGAAAAGGTGGGAGTGATGAAGATGTTTGTCGAATTGTGGGAGCAAGGAGAGAACAAAGAACAAACGAAAAGTACAGCACAGGAACCGGCCCTTGAAATGAAAATGAAATGAAAATGGCTTATTGTCACGAGTAGGCTTCAAATGAAGTTACAGTGAAAATCCCCTAGTCGCCATATTCCGGCGCCTGTTCGGGGAGGCTGTTACGGGAATCGAACCGTGCTGCTGGCCTGCTTTCAAAGCCAGCGCTTTTTCGGCCCTCCAAGCCTGTGCCGACCATGCGCCCGTCTAAACAAAAATCATCTGCACTACCTTTGACCGTATCCCTCCATTCCCATCCTATTCATGTATTTGTCAAGGTGCCCTTAAATGTCACTATGGTCACAGCTTCCACCCCCTCATCCGGCAGCGAGTTCCAGGCACCCACGACCCTCTGTGTAAAAAAAAAAAAACTTGCCTTGTACATCTACTCTAAACCTTGCCCCTCGCAACCTGAACCTATGCCCCTTAGTAATTGACCCCTCTACCCTGGGAAAAAGCCTCTGACTATCCACTCTGTCTATACCCCTCATAATTTGTAGACCTCTATCAGGTTGCCCCTCAACCACCGTCGTTCCAGTGAGAACAAACCGAGTTTATGCAACCTCTCCTCGTAGCTAATGCCCTCCATACCAGGCGACATCCTGGTAAATCTCTTCTGCACCCTCTCTAAAGCCTCCACATCCTGCTGGTAGTGTGGTGACCAGAATTAAACACTATACTCCAAGTGTGGCCGAACTAAGGTTCTATACAGCTGCAACATGACTTGCCAATTTTTATACTCAATGCCCCAGCCAATGAAGGCAAGCATGCTGTATGCCTTCTTGACTATCTTCTCCACCTGTGTTGTGCCTTTCAGTGGCCTGTGGACCTGCACACCTAGATCTCTCTGAATGTCAATACTCGAGGGTTCTACCATTCACTGTATATTCCCTACCTGCATTAGACCTTCCAAAATGCATTACCTCACATTTGTCCGGATTAAACTCCATCTGCCATCTCTCCGCCCAAGTCTCCAAACGATCTAAATCCTGCTGTATCCTCTGACAGTCCTCATCGTTATCCGCAATTCCACCAACCTTTGTGGTGTCTGAAAACTTACTAATCAGACCAGTTATATTTTCCTCCAAATCATTTATATATACTACAAACAGCAACGGTCCCAGCACTGATCCATGCAGAACACCACTCGTCATAGTCTTCCAATCAGAAAAGCACCTTTCCATTGCTACTATCTGCCTTCTATGACCTAGCCAGTTCTGTATCCATCTTGCCAGCTCACCCCTGATCCCGTGTGACTTCACCTTTTGTACCAGTCTGCCATGAGGGACCTTGTCAAAGGCCTTACTGAAGTCCATATAGACAACATCCACTGCCCTACCTGCATCAATCATCTTTGAGAACTCCTCGAAAAACTCTATCAAGTTAGTGAGACACGACCTCCCCTTCACAAAATCGTGCTGCCTCTCGCTAATACGTCCATTTGCTTCCAAATGGGAGTAGATCACTCAAAGAATTCTCTCCAGTAATTTCCCTACCACTGACGTAAGGCTCACCGGCCTGTAGTTCCCTGGATTATCCTTGCCACCCTTCTTAAACAAAGGAACAACATTGGCTATTTTCCAGTCCTCCGGGACATCACCTGAAGACAGTGAGGATCCAAAGATTTCTGTCAAGGCCTCAGCAATTTCCTCTCTAGCCTCCTTCAATATTCTGGGGGTAGATCCCATCAGGCCCTGGGGACTTATCCACCTTAATATTTTTCAAGATGCCCAACGCCTCGTCTTTTTGGATCTCAATGTGACCCAGGCGATCTAGACACCCTTCTCCAGACTCAACATCCACCAATTCCTTCTATTTGGTGAATACTGATGCAAAGTATTCATTTAGTACCTCACCCATTTCCTCTGACTCCACACATAGATTCCCTCCCCTGTCCTTCAGTGGGCCAACCCTTTCTCTGGCTACCCTATTGCTTTTTATGTACGTGTAAAAAGCCTTGGGATTTTCCTTAACCCTATTTGCCAATGAATTCCCTTTTAGCCCCCCTGACTCCTTGCTTCAGTTCCTTCCTACTTTCCTTATACTCCACATAGGCTTTGTCTGTTCCCAGCCTTCTAGCCCTGACAAATACCTCCTTTTTCTTTTTGACAAGGCCTACAATATCCCTCGTTAGCCAAGGTTCCCAAAATTTGCCATATTTATTCTTCTTCCGCACAGGAACATGCCGGTCCTGAATTCCTTTCAACAGACATTTGAAAGCCTCCCACATGTCAGATGTTGATTTACCCTAAAACATCCACCCCAATCTATGTTCTTCTGTTACCGCCTAATATTGTTAGAATTAACCTTCCCCCAATTTAGCACATTCACCCTAGAACCACTCTTAATCTTGTCCACCAACACTTTAAAACTTACTGAATTGTGGTCACTGTTCCCGAAATGCTCCCCTACTGAAACTTCTGCCACCTGGCCGGGCTCATTCCCCAATACCAGGTCCAGTACAGCCCCTTCCCTATCTACATATTGTTTTAAGAACCCCGCTGGATGCTCCTTGTAAACTCTGCCCCATCCAAGCCCCTAGCATTAAGTGAGTCCCAGTCAATATTGGGGAAGTTGAAGTCTCCCATCACAACAACCCTGTTGCTTTTACTCCTTTCCAAAATCTGTCTACCTATCTGCTCCTCTATCTCCCACTGGCTGTTGGGAGGCCTGTAGTAAACCACCAACATTGTGACTGCACCCTTCTTATTCCTGATCTCTACCCATATAGCCTCATATTCTCCCTACCCAGTAGCGCAACTCCACCGCCCCTTTTACATCCCCCTCTATCCTGCCTGAAACATCTAAATCCTGGAACGTTTAGCTGCCAATCCTGTCCTTCCCTCAACCAGGTCTCTGTAATGGCAACAACATCATAGTTCCAAGTACTAATCCAAGCTCCAAGTTCATCTGCCTTACCCGTTATACTTCTTGCATTAAAACATATGCACTTCAGGCCACCAGACCCGCTGTTTTCAGCAACATCTCCCCATCTGCTCTTCCTCAGAGCCATACTGGCCCTATTTCCTAGTTCTCCCTCAATGTTTTCACCTTCTGACGTATTGCTCCGGTAACCCCCCCCCCCCCCCCCCCCCCAAAATACTAGTTTAAACCCTCTCGTGTAACACGAGCAAACCTCGCGGCCAGGATATTTATGCCTCTCCAGTTTAGATGCAAAACATCCTTCTTATACAGGTCACACCTGCCCCGGAAGAGCTCCCAATGATCCAGATAACGGAAACCCTCCCTCCTACACCAGCTGTTCAGTCACGCGATTAGCTGTTCTATCTTCCTATTTCTAGCCTCACTGGCACGTTGAGCAATCCCGAGATTACAACCCTCAAGGTCCTGGCTTTTAACTTTCTGCCTAGCTCCCTGAACTCCTGCTGCAGGACCTCATGCCCCTTCCTGCCCATGTTGTTAGTACCAATATGTACAACGACCTCTGCCTGTTTGCCCTCCCCCTTCAGGATGCCCGCTAACCGTTCCGAGACATCCTGGACCCTGGCACCAGGGAGGCAACATACCATCCTGGAGTCTCTTTCACATAGAAGTTGAAGAGGGTGGAGGAAGAATTGTCGCAACATAGCGACCAGTTCACCTCGGTGGGTGAGGAGCTGTGGAAGGTGATGGAGGCCAACAAAGGGCTCAGAGCCAAGATGGAGGACCTGGAGAGAAGGCGAAATATGAGAATGGTGGGCTTGCCTGAGGAGGTGGAGGGCCCGAGGCCAACTAAGTATTTTGCAAAGATGTTTGCGGAGTTGATGGGAGAGGGGGAACAATCCTCCAGCTACAAGTTGGAAAGGTCACATCAGTAGCTCAGGCCAAAGCGTAAAGCCAATGCGCCCGCAAGGACAGTTATAGTCTGCTTTCACATGTTCTATGTAAAGGAGAAGGTCTTAAGCTGGGTGAAGCAGAGACGAGATGTGAAGTGGGAAGGCATTGGTATACGAATATACCAAGACCTAACGGCGGAGTTGGTGAGAATGCAGGCAACTTTGGATGGGTGAAGGCGGCGTTATATGACAACCGAGTGAGATTTGGAGTGGTTTACCCTGTGAAGTTGAGAGTGACGCACACTTTGAGGGATTTTTATTTCGAGGCGGCGGAGACGTTCGTTAAGGCTGATGGACTGGGACCGAGATGAGAGTTTTCCTTTTGGGTGGGGTTCTGTATTGTTCCTTGGTTTAAAGGAGGTTGTTTTTTTGGGGCACGTGGGGCCGGGTTACTGAGGATGTGGCCGCGGGCGGGGGGGGGGGGTCGCTATCAGGTTGGCTAGTGAACGGGAGTGTGGTGGAGGGAGGGGCCAAAGTTGTTAGAGCCTGTGTGGTAAACACCACTAGTAACACATTGCATGTATTATTACGGTATTCCACTGTATTACAGGTACCACAGTAAATCCTGACCTGCTGGCTCCTCCCAGCAGGCGGTGTATAAAAGTGTATGCTCTCCTGCGCTGCTCCCATTCTGGTTCCAGCTGCAGGAGGAACAACATCTTGTGCAATAGAGCCTCGATTGTTTCATCATTCTTGTCTCGTGGTAATTAATGGTACATCAATTTATTGCGCAAGATTTTAAAAGATGGACTTCCTAATCAAGCCTGATCACCTGGAGCTGAGCCCTCATGCAGCCAACGCCACGTCTGCCTTCGAGCACTGGCTAGCCTGCTTTGAAGGCTACCTCAGAGCAGCCACTGAAGAACTCTCGGACCCACAGAAGCTCCAAGTCCTCTACTCACAGGTGAGCCATCAAATTCCTCCCTTCATCCAGGATGCTCCCACCTACACAGAAGCGATGACACTACTAAAGGGACAGTACATTAAGTCGATGAATCAAGTGTACGCCAGACACCTCCTGGCCACGAGACAGCATCTCCCCGCGGAGACTCTGGACAATTTATTGCGGGCTCTACAGACTCTCGGTAGGAACTGTGACTGCCAGGCAGTTTTGGCAGTCCAACAAACTGAACTACTAATCAGAGACGCTTATGTCACGGGCATCAAGTCTACGTACGTTCACCAGTGGCTATTGGAAGGGGGTACGCTCGATCTTGCAGAGACTGTGCAGCTTACCAATTCCCTGGAAGTGGCCTCCCGTAATGTGGAGGCCTACACCTCCGACCGCGTGGCACCCTCGTCGCTAGTGGGCCCCACCAGCTGCCGACTCGAGTACACCGCAAGCCTGCGCCACAGCCAGCCAACTCCGGAGGGCCCACATGTTATTTTTGCGGCCAGAGCAAACATCCCAGGCAGCTCTGCCTGGCGCGAAGCGCGACCTGCAACGGGTGCGGGAAGAAGGGCCACTTCGTTTCCGTTATCCACGCCCGGTCGGTCGTCGCTGTTTCCAGGCCCGGCATTGCTACACCCTCCCCCCCATGTGTGATCCAGGGGTGCTGCCATCTTCTGCACCACAAGCCCTGTGGGCGCCACCATCTTCGGCGCCATTTTGGACCGTGCCTCAGGACCCCTGCTCGTCGGACCGTTCGCTGCCCGCTGATACCTCCGCCACCGCTGATTAGCCCGGGACCTCCCAACATCTTCCGCAGCTCGCCTCCATCACCCTGGATCAGTCTCAGCCCCACAACCTCGCGACCGCTACGACAACGGTAAAGATCAACAGGCACAAGACGACCTGCCTCTTTGACTCCAGGAGCACAGCAAGTTTCATCTACCCTGCTACGGTAAGGCGCTACTCCCTCCTGGTACTCCCTGTCACCCAGAAAATCTACCTGGTCTCTGGATCTCATTCCGTGGAAATCCGGGGGTACTGTGTCGCGACCCTTACCGTTCAGGGTGTAGAGTTCAGCAACTTCAGACTCTACGTCGTCCCCCATCTCTGCGCTTCCATGTTAGTCGGTCTTGATTTTCAATGCCACCTCCGAAGCCTTACTTTGAAATTCGGCGGACCCCTGCCCCCCCTCACCGTCTGCGGCCTCACGACCCTTAAGGTTGATCCACCTTCCCTGTTTGCGGACCTCACCCCGGATTACAAACCAGTCATCACTAGGAGCAGACGGTACAGTGCACAGGGCAGGGCCATTATCAAGTCGGAGGTCCAACGGCTTCTACGGGAGGGGATCATTGAGGCCAGCAACAGCCCCTGGAGAGCTCAAGTGGTAGAGAAGCACAGATGGTCATTGACTGCAGTCAGACCATCAACTGGTACACGCAGCTCGATGCGTACCCCCTCCCACGCATATCTGACATGGTCAATCAGATTGCGTAGTATCGAGTCTTCTCCACAGTAGACTTGAAGTTCGCCTACCACCAGCTCCCCATCCGCCCGGAGAACCGCCAATACATTGCCTTCGAAGCAGCTGGCCGCCTCTATCATTTCCTCAGAGTTCCCTTCGGCGTCACCAATGGGATCTCGGTCTTCCAGTGAGAAATGGACCAAATGGTTGACCAATACGGGCTGCGGGCCACCTTCCCGTACCTAGATAGTGTCACCATCTGCGGCCACAAGGACCACGACGCAAACCTCCAAAGATTCCTCCATACCGCCAAACTCTTCAAACTCACCTGCAATAAGGAGAAATGTGTGTAACGCACCAACCACTTAGCCATCCTTGGCAATGTCGTGAAAAATGGAGTCCTAGGGCCCTACCCCGACCGCATGCGCCCCCTCCTGGAGCTCCCTCGCCCCCACTACCCCAAGGCCCTGAAACGGTGCCTGGGGTTTTTCTCCTACTACACCCAGTGGGTCCCTAATTATGCAGACAAGGCCCGCCCACTCATCAAGTCCACAGTTTTTCCCCTGACGGCTGAGGCCCACCAGGTCAAGGCAGACATCGCCACGGCCACGATCCATGCAGTTGATGAGACCCTCCCCTTTCAGGTGGAGAGCGATGCATCGGACTTGGCTCTGGCCACCACCCTCAACCAGGCGGGTAGACACATGGCTTTCTTTTTCCGCACCCTCCATGCCTCTGAAATTCAGCACTCCTCTGTCGAAAAGGAGGCCCAAGCCATTGTGGAAGCTATGCAGCATTGGAGGCATTACCTGGCCGGCAGGAGATTCACTCTCCTTACTGACCAACGGTCGGTTGCCTTCATGTTTAACAATACGCAGCGGGGCAAGATCAACAATGACAAGATCTTGAGGTGGAGGATCGAGCTCTCCACCTATAACTGTGAGATCTTGTATCGCCCGGGGAAGCTCAATGAGCCCCCTGATGCCCTATCCTGCGGTACATGTGCCAGCGCACAAGTAGACTGACTCCAGGCTCTCCACTATGACCACTGCCGGTCACCCAGTTCTTCCATTTTGTCAAGGCCCGCAACCTGCCCTACTCCATTGAGGAGGTCAGGACTGTAACCAGAGACTGCCAAGTCTGCACAGAGTGCAAGCCGCACTTCTCCCGGCCAGATCGAGCGCACCTGGTGAAGGCCTCCCGCCCCTTTGAGCACCTCTGCATGGACTTTAAAGGGCCCCTCCCCTCCACCAACCGCAAAGTGTACTTCCTCAACGTAATTGATGAGTACTTCCGGTTCCCTTTCGCCATCCCATGTCCCGACATTACTTCTGCCACGGTCATCAAAGCCTTGCACAGCATCTTCACGCTGTTCGGTTTCCCCACCTACATTAACAGCAATCGGGGATCCTCCTTCATGAGTGACGAGCTGAGTCAGTTCCTGCGCAGCAAGGGCATTGCCTCGAGCAGGACGACCAGCAACAACCCCCGGGGAAACATGAAGGTGGAGAGGGAGTACGCGACGGTCTGGAAGGCCATCCTGCTGGCCCTTCAGTCTAGAAAGCTACTGGTCTCCCGCTGGCAGGAGGTCCTCCCCAACGCGCTCCACTCCATCCGGTCGCTCCTGTGCACCGCTACTAATGAGACCCCTCACGAACGAGTTTTTGCCTTCCCTCGGAAGTCCACCTTCTGGATCTCACTCCCAACATGGCTGACAGTTCCTGGGCCCGTCCTCCTCCGGATACATGTGCGGAGTCATAAATCAGATCCCTTGGTTGAGAAAGTCCACCTCCTCCATGCAAACCCACAGTACTCCTACGTGGCACACCCTGACGGGCGACAGGACACAGTCTCCCTCCGGGACCTGGCACCCGCTGGGTCCCCACCCACAACCCCTGACCTGATACCGCTCCTTCCTTCCCCCCCCCCCCCCCCCCCAGTTGCCTCATTCACCCCTGCACTACCCACCCTCCCACCAGCAAACCGCACCACAGCTCCCACCCCAGCAGGATCCGCCCCCACACTGGATCCACCAAGGGGTGACGAAGAAGAGGACAACACATTCCCGGAGTCGCTGGTGACCACGTCGGCACCCACATCACCACCAGGACTAAAGGTGATCGCAGCGGAGGATCAGAGCCCCCGACAGACTCAATCTGTAATGTTTTTCCTCACCCCCGCCGGACTCTTTTTTTAAACAGGGGGTGAATGTGGTAAACACCGCTAGACTTTTGATCGGGTGGAGTTATTTGATGGTGGTATTGGGGACATTTGGGATTGGGCCGGAGTTTGTGGCGTGGGTGCAGCTGCTCTATAAGGAGCCAATGACGAGTGTGCGCACAAATAATATGAACTCGGGTATTTTGCATTGCACTGGGGTAGGAGACAGGAATGCCCCATCTCCCCCCTTCTGTTTGTGCTGGCTAGAGAGCCTTGGCTATTGCACTGAGGAGCTCGCGGTTGTGGATGGGGATAGTGAGTGGGGGGGCTGCCATTTCACCTGGCAGGGTCTCAGTTTAGGTAGTTGGGGTGCAGGTGGCCCACAATCAGGCAAAGCCGATGGCCCCGGGGAAGTATACGGTGAGTCCGGTGGTGGTGGCAGATGAGACAGTATTTTAAGTTGGGAGCTGGGTCGGGGGAATCACGGATTCGAGCCAAGGAGGATGGATGGATGGAAGGACTCGGGGATAGTAAGAGAGGGGGAATTAAGGAAACAAAGGATTTGTTTCTGGGAGGGCGATTTGAGAGTTTGGAGGAGTTGGGCGAGAAGTTTGGGCTGGTGTGGGGGCGAAAGCTTTCGGTATATGCAGGTGCAGGCCTCCTCGTTGTTGGAGGCGATGTTGTCGGGAGGGAGGGGTTGTCTCAGCAATTTGCGGGAGGATCTTGGAGGAGGATGGGGTTCAGGTGAAGTGGGAGGAAGAGTTGGTGATGTTGCGGGAGGAGGGTCTGCGATGTGAGGTGCTGCGGAGAGTAAATGCATCGAGTCTCGGTGTGAGGCTGGGGCTGATACAGCTTAAGGTAGTGAATAGGGTACACCTCACAAAGGCTAGGATGAGCCGCTGTTTCGAAGAGGTGGAGGATGTGGGAGGGGCCTTGCGAATCACATGCATATGTTTTGGTCCTGCCCGAAGATGGAAAGGTTTTAGAGAAGTGTTCAGTACCATCTCAGGTGTTCTACATGTGGACGTGGAGCCCAGTCCCCTAGAAGCCATATTCGGGGTGTCGGACCAGCCTGATCTGCAGGGACAAATGTTTTAGCCTTTGTGTCGCTGATTGCTCTTGATGGGATGGAGGTCAGCTTCTCCGCCCTGTGCCTTGGCATGGTGGAGGCGACCTGCTGGAGTTTCTGACCCGAGAAAAGGTGAAGTTTGCTCTGAGGGGGTTGCATGATGGGTTCTACAATTGTTGGGGTTTGTTCATCATGCATTTTCAGGAGTTGGTTACCGTTGACTGTTGGGGGGGGGGGGGGGGGGGGTTGTTTTGTAAAGATGTTGAAAATTTGTTGAATAAAAACGCTTTTTAAAAAAAATTTGGTAAAGACCAACTGTTTGCTGGTGTGACGTCGTAAAGTCAAAACCGACATTGCAAAGTCAAAACAGGGTGTCAATTTATAAAAGCTGTCAGTGCGGCACATCATAACTGGAACATCATTAAGTCAAGGACTGCCTGTAATTAGTTCCATAGGGTAAATTTTATAACCTGCTCTGGAGTAGTCCCAATTTTCCTATCATTAAGATTGCACACTCCTGTTGATGAAGAGTATATGCTGTGTACAGCTACAACAAAACACTGCCTGCAGGTTTATATTTGCTTCTTGTTTACAGTCTACAGCCACTCCTTGGGTTACAGCTTTTATAAGTCATCATGTGTCTGTAACCTTGTAATCTCTGCAATAATATTATAGATTGATCTCCCTTAACAGCAGTCAATGTTTGTATTGTAGATAGTTGCTCTGGTCCCAATTGTTTATCAAATATCAGCAGAATGTCATTAAATGACGATAAAGGGATTTATCAAACAAATGAGTACTTAATTCACAAAAACTGAGCTAATCACACACATTACAGAAAATACACAATTTTTTTTAAAAAAAAGGTAAATCAGCATTCTCTAACGAGAGTTAAAATCCACAGGGATAACTGAAAAGTATCAAAAGTAAACGGCAATATATTGTTGGGACATACCTGGACGTCCTTCGGCAGTGGCTTTTTCTTCTTTATTCCTATCTGAAAATAGCTGAAAAGAACATTTGTGATTACTTGGTTTTCTTCAGATGGATGAGTGAAGTTTAGTTTAAAATAAAATCAAGTACAGTCAATTCGGGAGCAGGGAGGATTGTGATTAAAAATAAGCCGAGCGATGTGCATATATTTATCTTTATTTTTCTTTTATTTTTCAAACGTATGTTCACGCTTATCTTTGTTCTGTATATTACAAAAAAAATGCAATGAAAACATTGAAAAAAAATGAAAAGTAAATTTGTCAACAAAGAGGCACAGAGAGAAAAAAAAGTCAAAGAACCTTCACGGGTACAAGAAAAACAGAGCAAAGAGCCTTAATGAACAAATAACAATATGAAGTGATACTTGCACATTTAAAGTGTATGGACATTTCAAGATATTTCAGAGAATTGACATCAATTAAAATTGGACACCAACTCAATGGTTAAGGTATTTAGGAAGGGTGGCCAAAATGCGTGGTAAGATAATTACCTTAAGCAGAGTTTTAAGGAAGAGAAGCAAGTGGGGAGGCAGAGGGGTTTAGAAGGAGAATTCCATAATATGAGGTTTAGGAGGAGGCAGGCCAAGCCAACAGTGGCATGGCAAAGGAAGCAGAGAAGACTTCAGGCAGAGGAACAGAAAGAGTTCTGGGGAGTTGTCGAGCTGCAGGAGGATAGAGAAGATGGCATAGATGATGAGATTTAAACACAAGGATGACTATTTTAAACTGAAGCAGAGGATGGGAATTGGTGGAGGCAGCTAAATGAATGGTCTTAACCTTAATGGTAGGGAAGTCCACACACCCCTTGCCTTTGATGGTGTCAGGCATTTGCAGTTGGAAGAGCGATTGTAAAAATGACTTGGTGGCAGATGGGAAAGAAATGAGGCTGAAAGGAAATAGGAATACATGGTCAGCAATAAAAAAAGCTGTCAGAGAGATGGTCTTGTCGGTAATCAGGAACATGGTAGGAAACAAGGTTAAAAGAATACCTGTGAGTAGGAGGAGAAGTGGAAAGTCTCACTCAGTGTAGTTGCTGAAGGAGCTATCTCAGGGAGAACTTTGGGATGGAGCTTGCAAGGTGGCAGAGATCGAGGATTCAAAAGGAATGACAAGAGGAGTGGAATATGTCAAGGCACTGGAAGGGGAATTGGGTATCAGAGGCTAACATGTGATTTGCTGTAAAGGACAAACACTGCCAATGGTAGCATGGGCGCGGCAGATAGTGGAATATAGGACCAAGAATGGAGGTTCCAGTAAAAGGAAATATGTTGCAACCTGGTGAGCCAAATGTAAAAGCTGCGATGTAATGCATTGTCACAATATGGCAGTGCATAGGAAGGGTGCTGTTGAAAGTGGAAGTAAATTCTGGGAAGGAAATGTGCGGAAGATAGTGATTGTTGTCCAACTCACAAAGCCAATAGGGCAGTGGTGGTGGTAGGATACCAGAACAGACCTCAACGTTTGTAAGAATACTGGATGAGAATCCCCAAACAATTTTCAATTTGTAAAACTGTGAGAAAAGGTTTTTCACCCCAGGAGTGATGAGTCTGACCAATAGGTATCTTTGATGTTAAAACAAGCTTTAATTTAAATGAAGAATTAACTACATTAATATCAAAGAAATAGCTTTACAATTAGCAGTTATTAAAAAAAAACTTACTATCTATACCTCCACTACATTGCAATGAAGCCACCCAACACATAATAAATAATAATAATAATGAATAAAGTTAACAAACAGGGTTACCTGCTTATCTGTGCAGACTTTGGAGAGACACACTTTCATAGAATTTAGAATCATAGAATTTACAGTGCAGAAGGAGGCCATTCAGCCCATTGAGTCTGCACCGGTTCTTGGAGAGAGCACCCTACCCAAGATCAATAACTCCACCCTATCCCCATAACCCAGTAACCCCACCCAACACTAAGTGAAATTTTAGACACTAAGGGCAATTTATCATGGCCAATCCACCTAACCTGCACATCTTTGGACTGTGGGAGGAAACCGGAGCACCCGGAGGAAACCCACGCACACACGGGGAGGATGTGCAGACTCCGCGCAGACAGTGACCCAAGCCGGAATCGAACCTGGGACCCTGGAGCTGTGAAGCGATTGTGCTATCCACAACCTGAAAATGTTTCTGCCTTGTCAGACTCAAATCCTATGGTAAACTGCAGTTCAACTTAAAATCTTCAAGCAAACTACAAAACTACAGACAGAAATGGCTCCTCCCATTAATTACATTATCTGTATCCCACTAAGGGTCCAGGGTCCCAGGTTCGATTCCTAGCTTGGATCACTGTCTGTGTGGAGTCTTCACATTCTCCCAGTGTCTACAAGGGTTTCCTCCGGGTGCTCCAATTTCCTCCCACAAGTCCCAAAAAGAATTGCTGTTAGGTGAATTAGACATTCTGAATTCTCCCTGTGTACCCGAACAGGCAACGGAATGTGGCAACCAGGGGCTTTTCACAGTAACTTCATTGCAGTGTTAATATAAGCCTACTTGTGGCAATAAAGATTATTATTATTATGTTGTCCCATGGCATACTTAGCTAGGCCTAAACACCACTCCCTCATAAATTATCTACATTTGAGTGAATCTCCAGCAATAAAAACAATATCCCATTAGCCATTTATATGTAAACATGTAAATGGTTAAAGACAATCTAGAAGGTGAGATCACAGGGGATTGGAGATAGAGTACTAGATTGGATTGAGAACTGGCTGATTGACAGAAAGCAGAAGGTCGGGATAAATAGGTCCTTCTCTGGCAGGCAAATTGTAACTAGCAGGGTGCTGCAGGGGTCAGTCCTCAGAGCTCAACAGTTTACAATCTATATAAATTATCTGCAAGCAAAGACAGAGTCTAACATAGCAAAATTTGCAAATGATACTAAAATATGTGGGAAAGCAGGCAGTGAAGAGGAGATAAAAGGCTGGATTCTTCTGCCCCGCCTGCTGCAAGATCGCCACAGGCGAGACGCAGACAATGGAAAAGTCCATTGCTCTCGGGCGGGATTCTCCGGTCGCCAGACGGGCACGGCTGGGAAATCTCATCCTGTACAGGTGGACATAGATAGGCTAGGAGAATGGACCAGAATTTGGCAGATGGAGTTTAATGTGGATAGGTGTGAGGTTATCCATTTTGGCCGAAAAAATATAAAGGCGAATTATCTAACTGGAAAGCAGATTCAAAATGCATCTGGACAATGGGATCTGGTTGTCTTTGTTCATGAATCACAGAAAGTCAGTATGCAGATAATAATAATCTTTATTAGATGTCACAAGTAGGCTTACATTAACACTGCAATTAAGTTACTGTGAAAATCCCACAGTCGTCACACTCTGGCGCCTGTTCAGGTAACTGAGGGAGAATTCAGGATGTCCAATTCATCTAACAATCACGTCTTTCGGAGCTTGTGGGAGGAAACCGGAGCACCCGGAGGAAACCCACGAAGACACGGGTAAAATGTGCAGACTTTGCACAGACAATGACCCAAGCCAGGGATCAAACCAGGGTCCCTGGCACTGTGAAGCAATAGTGCTATGGGCAATACGGTAGCACAGTGGTTAGCACTGTTGCTTCACAGCTCTAGGGTCCCAGGTCCGATTCCCAGCTTGGGCCACTGTCTGTGCGGAGTCTGCTTGGTCTCCCTGTGTCTGTGTGGGATTCCTCTGGGTGCTCCAGTCTCCTCCCACAAATCCTGAAAGACATGTTGTTGGGTAATTTGGACATTCTAAATTCTCTCTGTACCCGAACAGGCACCGGAACGTGATGACTAGGGGCTTTTCACAGTTACTTCATTGCAGTGTTAATGTAAGCCTACTTGTGACAATAAAGATTATTATATAGCCACTGTGCTACCATGCCAGCATGTAATAAAAAAGGAAAATGGAATTTTAGCGATTATTGCAAAAGAATTGGAGCATAAAGTAGAGAAGTGGTGTTGCAATTGTATATGGTGTTGGGGAGAACCCCCATATCTGGAGTATTGTGTCCAGTTTTGGTCTCCTTATTCGAGGAAGGATGTGATGGCATTGGAGGCAGTTCATTATTCGGGGATGAAAGGGTTGACATACAAGGAGAAAACAGTTTGGACTTATATTTGCTGGAGTTTAGAAGAATGAAAGGGGATTTGATCGAGATATATAAAATACTAAAAGGGATTGATAAAGTAAACGTAGATCAAATGTTCCCCTTGTGGGACAATCTAGAATGAGAGGTCACAAGATTTTGGTTGAGAATGGTGGATTTAAAACGGAGATAAGGAACTACTTTGCACAGAGGGTGGTGAACATCTGGAAATTCCTATGTTCTTAATGGTTACCTCACCTTTTCTTACACCTTAATTACAACTTTAGTCGACATACTGCCTGTATGTATTTTAAACCATGGTTTTTATTAACATTACTGCCACAAATATAAACTATAATATATATCAATTTCTACACTCATCACAGTGGGTGCATAGAAACATATGAATTCAGGGCAGGAATAGGCCATTTGCCCCCTTAAGTCTGCTCCACCATTTGATGATGGCTGACCTGATATGGCCTCAAAACTACCTTCCTGCCTAATCCCTGTACCCTTTGACTCACTGGTCAATCAAGAATCATAGAATTGTTACGACACAGAAGAGGCTATTTGGCGTATCCAACTTAGTATTTTATTTAAATTCAATGACCCTGCCTTCATTGTCCTCTGGGTAGAACAGAAGAAGGTTGGCAACGTTAGTTGTTAACAAGTGCACTGTGCAGAAAAGGTCCATGAGAAATGTTTCTGTTCTTCCCTGCAAGGCATTGCCACACTGTAGATACTACTCTGAGACCATAATTATACTGCCAGCTTCACTTTACTTTCAGGTCGTGCATGCACATGCTTACATGAGCCAAGTTGCACACAATGACATTGAAATGCAACTCAATAGGAGCAGAAGGCAGCCAACTATTTATTTACATTGGGCAGGATTCTCCAGTCCCACCAGACAGTGGATCAGAATTTCCCACCCATTGAACTTTCCATCCTGCCCACAATGATTCCCACAGCATGAAGGACCTGAAAAGTTTAGGGCATTATGATTAAGGCCTGATTGCACCAGGTTGGGTGCACAGAGACAGAAGAAATCCTGGCTCTGGGAATGCAACCTTTCGTTTGGATTTGCATGCCAGGGGCGGGATAGATTGGAAGTCGGGCCCACCAACCCCCAGAAGAGGTATGGAGGCTGCCGGGTGCAGGGATGGGCTGGGCAAAAGGCCTGCCTCTGCTCTAGCACAGCATTGAATTAAATTTTTTAAACTAAAACACAAAAAAAATCCCTCAAGACCCCACCCCTTGTTACACTCTTCATGTCCCATCCAGGACAAAGTATGCCATCTCATGATCCCCCATGATACCACCCATGCCAATCTATACGCCCATGACACCTAATGCCCTCCCCAACCTCATAGCCCTTTCTAGCCTCTATGCCAATCTATACCCCCCACCTACCACCCTTTTCCGCTACCTCCTCCATGCCAACTCACCTAGTATCCATTGACTGTTCTTGGACGTTTTGACAGTTCCTTGACAGCATTTTTTACACTGAACCGTGTTTACTTTTAACAATCCCAAAGGGTGCCTTACCTCCCCAAAGGAGCAAATTCAAAGGGGCACCTTATCATTCCTATCCTGACTACTCAAACAAGCCCACAGAGTTCTGACGTCCTCTTACCTGTACACTCTGGGTTCCACACTCCTGGCCTACCAAAATCATACTTCAATGGAGGTAGTTGGTAATTTAAATGGCCAGCTACCTCCTGCAAACTCTGTATGTGCAAACCCTGGTACGACTCCATTTCAGCACCCACAAAAATCAAACATGCCAGGTTTGTGGTTAGGACTTTGAATTCCCAGCTATTTTCGGGAGTTTTGCCACAAAGGACAGGCTCTGCACCATGGCAAAAATCTGAGCCTAAAAATTAATTTGATCAATTTCAAAAGGTAGTTCTTTTCTTTTTCAAAATTGCTTCCCACTTATTGCAGTGTATTTGTGAAGCAAACAGTGCAAGACTACCAACTTTAAAAAGGTTCACACCTAAATTATACTACACAGTTTGCATCAAATCAACGGTCAAACCATTTCACATCAACTAGAATATAACTGGCGTATAAATAAAAACGGGTTCCCAGTCTCAGGAAGTAAATTTACTTCAGGATATTTCATTTAAAGTATTTCCAGGAAAATAAAAATACACCAGTCAGGCAAATTTCACAGTTTTCCAGATTTCATGAAGGGTGTAACTGTGACACAATTGTAGAGATTCACAATTTTAAGAACAGCATTTTTAGAAGAGCTGTTTTTGTACTCAGTTACGCACTTCGGCAGTTTTCAGAAGTACACACTGAATTATGCAAAAGGTCCATGCATTGCAGAAAAGGATCAATTAAACTATAAAACTCACATCAACAATCAATTAAGTGATTCATACAATCTCTTAATGCAACATGGCTATTAGAATTACAAGTAATTTAAGTATTAATTAATCAAAACGAAATGCTGGAAAAAGATACTTTAAGTCCTGATTTTTTTTTTTAAAACAAACTTCCCAAATCCTCATCATGTCCAAATTAGTGTCATTCGTCTCAAAGTTGCTGGATGCAAATTATCTGATCAGTTTAATCCTTAAAACAATTTCCACTTTCTTTATCTTTTATGTTAGGTTATTGAATGCAAAATTAAATTTTAACTACGAAGAACGTATACATTGATGGTCTATCATACTGTTACCGACTCAATTCTCGATTTTTCTGTATGGCGAAGGACAAAGATTTTAATTGCACCCATTTTTTACCATTTCGAACATGTAACATTTTGGGCAATGAATCTGACTCTGTATTTGATCCTATTTCATAGCAACGAATAACTGCTGTTCATAGTAATCCCTCAACAATGCATTTTAAAGGACGTGAGAAATAATGCCTTTCTTGGCATTCCACAAAATGACAACCTTGAGACTGGTCTGGTCCATGCAGAATATTCCCCACACCATTCAAAGCCGGATAGACGGGAAAGAGGGTAGCCAGGGTAGGAAAGAATGACACCAATCATGCTTCGAGTGTAACTTTGAAAAGTTTTTGTAACAATACTGTTTTTATCAGAAGTTTCATAATATGGTGTTATCAGTACCTTCAAGGATAAATCTGAAAGTTCTTTGCAACAATTCATTAACTGGAGATCGAAAATTAATTTTTCACTGAATGAAACAATTCAGGAATTAACTGATCAGATAATTTGATGATTTACAACAGTTTACAAACCCAGTTCATTTTTCAAAACAGTGCAATCATTGAATACTAAGCGTTCTCTGGATGCATAGATACATATATAGGAATCCAAAAAAGATCTGTTAAATATAGTTATGCTGATTTACTGGCATGTTTAAATAGGTGCATATAATTATGAATAATAATATATTGCTACTGTTGCACTCACTCTAGTTTTTTGAACCTCTCCTTGCCGCCTGCCACGTACTGTTTGCCGGTGTCCAGCTCCTGCAGCTCGTAAACCCGGTGGCCCTGCTGGGGGGTGTAGATGTTGCGAACGGCCCCGAAAGGCGCCTCCAGGCCGTTGGTCACCTCCTTCAGGAAGGCTTCAAAGGTCGAGATCTGGCGCTCGTTGATCACGAACTTTCTCCCGGCGTAAAAGGGGTCCCCGTTGCGGTAAACCCGCACGCACTTCACCGTCGGCTGCGCCAGGAAAGTCGGCTTGGTCGTTGCCATGACACGGGGACCGGGAGGGAGGGAAGAGGGGGGGGGGGATTTAAATTAAGAACATTTAAATTAAATGAAGGTTTATTTTTGGAAGGGAGCAAAATAACCCACACAGCGCCTCAAAGTGCTTCGGAGTTGGCTGGAGTCAGCGCACGGTAACTGTAGCCACTGCAGGCAGCTGCTTTGAACTGCAACATGCTGCGGTATCCCGGGAAACTTTGTATTCGTTCCACTGTTTCCATGGCAGCCGGCTGCTGGGTGGGTGAGGAAGACGGAGCACGTGCGTTCGAGAGCCCCGCCCCGCCCCGCCCCCTCTCTCCCGCTGGGCCACGCCCCCTCTCACTGATTTCTGATCCATGATATGGAGGTGCGTTGGACTGGGGTGAGCACAGTAAGAAGTCTCACAACACCAGGTTAAAGTCCAAGAGGTTTGTTTCAAATCACTCTTTCGGAGCGCAGCTGTGCTCCGAAAGTTAGTGATTTGTCCACAGCCCCTTTAAAAATCGCACCCACGTGATTCATTCAGATAAGAGCTCTGTGAAAGTCCGCCCAGGTCCTTACTGCTGCATCTGCATGGCCCCCCAGCGCCCCTAAACTGCACTCAGATTGAAGCTGACAGTCATCCCATCAGGCAGGGCCGCTGCATGGAAAGGAACTGGGCTACCAGGAGTGGCAAGGTAGCACAGTGGTTAGCACTGTTGCTTCACAGCTCCAGGTTCGATTCCTGCCTTGGGTAACTGTGTGGAGTCTGCACGTTCTCCCCCTGTCTGGGTGGGTTTCCTCCGGGTGCTCTGGTTTGCTCCCATAGTCCAAAGATGTGCAGGTTAGGTTAGGTGGGTTGGCCTTGCTAAATTGCCCTTTGTGTCCGAAAGGTTGGGTGGGGTTGCTGGGATGGGGTGGAGGTGTGGGCGTCAGTGGGGTGCTCTTTCCATGGGCTGGTGCAGACTCGATGGACTGAATGGCCTCCTTCCTGTAAATTCTATGATTCTAACCAACACCACAAACCGCTGGATCACATGGCAGTAAACTGCAGAGTGATAATGCATAATAAAACCCTCATGGAGAGCATAGTGAACCAGTTGCTTTGGCAAGGGGTTCATTCCATCACAAGCACATTCCCCTCTCTTAATTTATGGGCACAGTAAGAAGTCTTACAACACCAGGTTAAAGTCCAACAGGTTTGATTCAAACACGAGCTTTCGGAGCGCAGCTCCTTCCTCAGGTGAATGGCGAGGTATGTTCCAGAAACATTTATATAGACAAAGTCAGAGATGCTGGACAATGCTTGGAATGCAGGCATTTGCAGGTAATCAAATCATTACAGATCCAGGGAGAGGGATAATCACAGGTTAAAGAGGTGTAAATTGTCTCAAGCCCGAATAGTTGGTAGGCTTTTGCAAACTCAGGGGTGGGTGGGGGGGTCAGGGGTGTGGGGGGGGGGGGGGTCAGGGGTGTGGGGGGGGGCGGGGTCAGGGGTGTGGGGGGGGGTGGGGTCAGGGGTGTGGGGGGGGTCAGGGGTGTGGGGGGGCGGGTCAGGGGTGTGGGGGGGGGGGGTCCAGGGGGGGGGGGCGGGGTCAGGGGTGGGGGGGCGGGGTCAGGGGTGGGGGGGCGGGGTCAGGGGTGAGGGTGGGGTAGGGGGCGGGGGGGGGGCAGGATCAGGGGGGGGGCGGGGTCAGGGGGGTGGGGGGGGCGAGAGGGGGGCGGGGGCCGAGGTGGGGGGGCGGGCCTGAGGGGGGGGGGGGCACGAGGGGGCCGCCCTGGGGAGGGCGGCCACCGCGCATGCGCTGGTTGGCACCGGCCCAACTGCGCATGCACGGGACCCGAGTCTCTGGCGCCCCCTAGCACATGGCGCCCCGGGCGACTGCCCGAGTTGCCGGTGCCTTGGGCCGGCCTGGGAAGGAGCTGCGCTCAGAAAGCTCGTGTTTGAATCAAACCTGTTGGACTTTAACCTGGTGTTGTAAGACTTCTTACTGTGCTCAACCCCAGTCCAACGCCGGCATCTCCACATCATTAATTTATGGGCATTGGGATAACAGTCTGCCTTCTCGTTTTTGCCATCAGTGGATAACATCCCTTTTCTCCAAATTATGCTGCACCTGCTATTCATTTGCCCACTCACAGCCTGTCCAAATCATACTGAAGGTTCTCTGCATCCTCCTCACAGCTCACCCTCCCACCCAACTTTGGTGTCATCTGAAAATCTGAGATATTACATTTTGTTCCACTCATCTCTGATTTGGTTTACGATGTTAATTGTGTCACACTCCCAAAGTCAGCGCTGCAGAAGCTTTGCCCATTGCCATTGGGGTCTGCAAATGAGATGTTGGCCTTTTGGAACTGGTGAATCATAGAATTTAGAAATAGGCTTATTCAACCCATCATGCCTCTGCTGTTTGAAAGGATTGTCGTATTAGCCCACAAGGCCTGTCCGTCGAGTCAGGCATAGAAGGAGGCCAATCAACCCATCAAGTCCATTCTGGCTCACGGCAGAGGAATTGAACAGGAGATATAAAGCTACTTCTGCATTTGTTCCAGGTCGTCTTGAAGGTAATCAGAGAAGTAGGGTATCCAGCGTCAGGCAGACAAGCTTAGGAATTATTTTAAACCAAATACTCGGAAAGCATAATTATACGTGCAGGCCAATGTCCCATTGCACAGGATAATCACAGTTTGTATGCAATATCCTTACCGAGAGTTCCAAGTTCCAATAATTAGCCGTGAGTGGTTTCCCATGTTCAACAATCTAATTTAGGAATGGGAAATAATTGTTGGCTGTGCTAGCGAGTCCCCATCTCATGAACACATTTTAAAAAATCATTCCTGGTGTCCTCCTGAGTGGAGATTGTGGAATGGATTGCTAGCTGGAGACAAAAACAGCCAAACCCTGTGGGAAAGCGGTCATTTAAGCCCCCAATGACTATGGTTATGAGGCAACGTACATTTCAATATTATGAACTGTGAGGAGAATAGTAATCGACTATTGGCGTAGACAGAGACATGCCAGATTAAATTTAACGCACAGAGGTGTGAAGTGATACAGTTTAGAAGGAAGAATAAGGAGAGTTCATGCAAAATAAAGGACACAATTCTAAAGGGGTACAGGAGTATAAACCTAAGGTTATATGTAAACAAATAATTGACAATGTTAGGGCAGTTTGAGAAAATGATTAAAACACCATAATCCCAGCCAAGCTCATATCAAAACTCCAAAACCTAGGATTTGGCTCCTCACTCTGCAACTGGATCCTCGACTTTCTGACCCACAGACCACAATCAGTAAGAATAAACAACAACACCTCCTCCACAATAGTCCTCAATACCGGGGCTCCGCAAGGCTGCGTGCTTAGCCCCCTGCTATACTCCCTGTATACACACAATTGCGTGGCAACATTTGGTTCCAACTCCATTTACAAGTTTTGCTGACGACACGACCATAGTGGGCCGGATCTCGAATACGACAAGTCAAAATACAAGAGGGAGATAGAGAACCTAGTGGAGTGGTGCAACGACAACCATCTATTCCTCAATGCCAGCAAAACTAAAGAGCTGGTCATTGACTTCAGGAAGCAAAGTACTGTACACACCCCTGTCAGCATCAACGGGGCTGAGGTGGAGATGGTAAACGGCTTCAAATTGCTAGGGGGCGCACATCACCAAAAATCTGTCCTGGTCCACCCACGTCGACGCTACCGCCAAGCAAGCACAACAGCACATACACTTCCTCAGGAAACTAAGGAAATTCGGCATGTCCACATTAACTCTTGCCAACCTTTACAGACGCACTATAGAAAGCATCCTATATGGCTGCATCACAGCCTGCTATGGCAACTGCTCGGCCCAAGACCGAGAGCTGTGAACACAGCCCAGTCCATCACACAAACCTGTCTCCCATCCATTGACTCCATCTACAACTCCTGCTGCCTGGGGAAAGCGGGCAGCATAATCAAAGACCCCTCCACCTGGCTTACTCACTCATCCAACTTCTCCCATCGGGCAGGAGATACAAAAGTCTGAGAACACGCACAAACAGATTCAAAAACAGCTTCTTTCCTGCTGTTACCAGACTCCAAAACGACCTCCTATGGACTGACCTGATTAATACTACACCCCTGTATGCTTCACCGGATGCCGGTGTCTATGTAGTTACATCGTGTACCTTGTGCTTCCCTATAATATATTTTCTTTTTATTTTAGTTTATTTTCAGGTACTTCATGATCTGTTTGCGCTGCTCGCAGAAAAATATTTTTCATTGTACCTTGGTACACATGACATTAAGCAAATCCAATCCAAAAAAGGAAAATGGTTCTGTAAACAGAAGCATAGAGTAAAAAAGCAAGGAAATTAGATCAAAACTTTAGAAAACACTGGTTCAATCTCAATAGAAATACTTTATCCAATTTTGGGCAACACACTTTAGGAAGGGTGTGAAGGCTTTGGAGAGAGTGCAGAAAAGATTTACATGAATTACTCCAGGGAGGAGGGGCTTAAGTTAACTCGATAAATTGGAGAATCAGAGGTTGTTGCCCTGAGAGAAGCTGAGATAGAGATGTTCAAAATCATGAGAGTTCCAGGCACAGTGGATAGAAATAAGTTTCCCCCAGTGGTAGAAGGGTAGCAGAGGACGTATGTTTGATGTGACTGGCAAAAGAACCAGAGGCAACATGAAGAAAAACTTTTTTGCCAAATGAATGGTCCAGTAGAATGCACTTCCCGGAAGAATGGTGCAGCAAGGGTCAAGTATTCCAACAGGTTCCCCCGCCGCACCAGGGCACAGGGTGGAGAGGCTGCTCGGGTCCAACTTCACGTGTACGACCTTGGAAAGTACCCTAAAAACCTCCTTCCAGTAAACCTCCAGCTTTGGACAGGACCAAAACATATGAACGTGATTAGCACACCCCGCACCCCCGGAGGTGGAGGCATTCACTCCCCGGAGCGCCTCACACCAGAACCCCTCCTCCATATCCTCTCCCTACTCTTAGAACATAAACATAAGAACTAGGAGCAGGATAGGCCATCTGGCCCCTCGAGCCTGCTCCGCCATTCAATGAGATCATGGCTGATCTTTTGTGGACTCAGCTCCACTTTCCGGCCCGAACACCATAACCCTTAATCCCTTTATTCTTCAAAAGACTATCTATCCTTACCTTACAAACATGTAATGAAGGAGCCTCAACTGCTTCACTGGGCAAGGAATTCCATAGATTCACAACCCTTTGGGTGAAGAATTTCCTCCTAAACTCAGTCCTAAATCTACTTTCCCCCTTATTTGAGGCTATTCCCCTAGTTCTCTGCTTTCACCACCCGCCAGTGGAAACAACCTGCCCCGCAGCTATCTTATCTATTCCCTTCATAATTTTAAATGGTTCTATAAGATCCCCCCTCATCCTTCTAATTCCAACGAGTACAGTCCCAGTCTACTCAACCTCTCCTCATAAGCCAACCCCTTCAGCTCTGGGATTAACCTAGTGAATCTCCTCTGCACACCCTCCAGTGCCAGTACCGTCCTTTCTCAAGTAAGGAGACCAAAACTGAACACAATACTCCAGGTGTGGCCTCACTAACACCTTATACAATTGCAACATAACCCTCCCTAGTCTTAAACTCCATCCCTCTAGCAATGAAGGACAAAATTCCATTTGCCTTTCTAATCACCTGTTGCACCTGTAAAACCAACCTTCTGTGACTCATGCACTAGCACACCCAAGTCTCTCTGCACAGCAGCAGCTTTAATATTTTATCGTTTAAATAATAATCCCGTTTGCTGTTATTCCTACCAAAATGGATAACCTCACATTTGCAACCTTGTATTCCATCTGCCAGACCCTAGCCCATTCACTTAACCTATCCAAATCCCTCTGCAGACTTCCAGTATCCTCTGCACTTTAGCTTTACCACTCATCTTAGTGTCATCTGCAAACTTGGACACATTGCCCTTGATCCCCAACTCCAAATCATCTATGTAAATTGTGAACATTGTGGGCCCAACACGGATTCCTGAGGGACACCACTAGCTACTGATTGCCAACCAGAGAACACCCATTAATCCGCACTCTTTGCTTTCTATTAATTAACCAATCCTCTATCCATGCTACTACTTTACCTTAATGCCATGCATCTTTATCTTATGCAGCAACCTTTTGTGTGGCACCTTGTCAAAGGCTTTCTGGAACTCCAGATATACCACATCCATTCGGCTCCCCGTTATCTACTGCACTGGTAATGTCCTCAAAAAATTCCACTAAATTAGTTAGGCATGACCTGCCCTTTATGAACCCATGCTGCGTCTGCCCAATGGGACAATTTCTATCCAGATGCCTCGCTATTTCTTCCTTGATGATAGATTCCAGCATCTTCCCTACTACCGAAGTTAGCTCACTGGCCTATAATTTCCTGCTTTCTGCCTACCTCCTTTTTAAACAGTGGTGTCATGTTGCTAATTTCCAATCCACCGGGACCACCCCAGAGTCTAGTGAATTTGGTTAATTATCACTAGTGCATCTGCAATTTCCTCTAGCCATCTCTTTTAGCACTCTGGGATGCATTCCATCAGGGCCAGGAGACTTGTCTACCTTTAGCCCCATTAGCTTGGCCATCACTACCTCCTTAGTGATAACAATCCTCTCAAGGTCCTCACCTGTCATAGCCTCATTTCTATCAGTCGCTGGCATGTTATTTGTGTCTTCCACTGTGAAGACCGACCCAAAAAACCTGTTCAGTTCCTCAGCATTTCCTCATTTCCCATTAGTAAAACTCCCTTCTCATCCTCTAAAGGACCAATATTACCTTAGCCACTCTTTTTTGTTTTATATATTTGTAAAAACTTTTACTGTCTGTTTTTATATTCTGAGCAAGTTTACTCTCATACTCTATCTTACTCTTTATAGCTTTTTTAGTAGCTTTCTGATGCCCCCTAAAGATTTCCCAGTCCTCTAATCTCCCAGCAATCTTTGCCACTTTATATGCTTTTTTCCTTCAATTTGATACTCTCCCTTATTTCCTTAGATATCCACGGTCGATTTTCCCTCTTTCTACCGTCCTTCCTTTTTGTTGGTATAAACCTTGCTGAGCACTGTGAAAAATCGCTTGGAAGGTTCTCCACTGTTCCTCAACTGTTCCACCATAAAGTCTTAGCTCCCAGGCTACCTTAGCTAGTTCTTCTCTCATCCCCTTGTAATCTCCTTTGTTTAACACAAAACACTAGTAATTTGATTTTACTTTCTCGCCCTCCATCTGTATTTAAATTCCACCATATTGTGGATCGCTCCTTCCGAGAGGATCCCTAACTATGAGATCATGAATCAAATCCTAGTCTCATTACACAGACAAAGATCTAGGACCCGCTTGTTCCCTCGTCGGTTCCATTACATACTGTTCTAGGAAACTATAGCGGATACATTCTATAAACTCCTCCTCAAGGTTGCCTTGACCGACCAACTCGACATGTAGTTAAAATCCCCCATGAGAGACTTCCGGTGGCGGGCGATGTTCGAGTGAGCCGCACATTCGGCGGGCTCTCACTCCGGCGGGGCTTAACAGCTGATTCCCCGCGATTGCGGGACCACGGGGGCGGCAAAAAGGCTGCCGTGGAAGGAAGAGGAGAGCGGGCTGCAGCGGATGGAAAGCGTGGGAGGCCAGCAGGTAGAGGGAAGAAAAGAGAGAGAGAGAGACGGAGGCAAGGAGGAAACTGACCTGAAGGGTAAGATGGCGGACCCACGGACCTTCCTTCCTCCAGGACAAAGAAAAAAAGTTTGGAGTTGCTGAGGAGGGACAGCTTGGACCCACTTCAGATGCCCAGGAGGTAAAATTTAAGGAGCTAGGTGAAGGAAGGCGGCAGCGAAGGTGCTGAGGAGCGGGCTGCGGCACATGGAACAGCGGGAGTCCAGAAGGCAGAAGAAGAAGGAGAAAAAGGGACAGAGACAAGGACCTGAAGAAAATTACCTGGGACCTAAGATGGCGGACACACGGACCCCGGACTCAGCAATCCAGCTGGCGCTGGATAACATGCTCCAGGTAATGAAGTCCGTTTTGAAGCGCTGAAGCGGGGACAGCTTGGACCCAATCCAGAAAGCGGTGGATCAGCTGAACCAGAGGCTGGACGCCCAGGGATGTTAAAGTTAAGGAGCTGGGAGAGGCGGTGGAGGAGCAGGCCGGATGCGCAAAACGGTTGCAGCGCTAGAAGTTGACGGCCTGAAAGAGCGTCAGAGAAACTGCTGCAGGACAGAGTGGAGGAGCTGGAGAATAGAGTCCGCAGGGAACAATCTGAGGATGGTCGGCCTCGCCGGAGGGGGCTGAGGGAGCTGATGCTGCAGCGTTTGTAGCAGACCTGCTGAAGCAGCTGATGTGGGCCGAAGCCTTCCGCGACCGCTGGAGCTGGAGGGGGCACACAGAGTACAGGCAAGGCAGGGGCGGCCGGGCGGACCCCCCGCCCGATGGTGATTAGGTTCCACAGGTTCGTGGACAAGGAGCGGTTGCTGCAGTGGGCAAAGAGCGTCAGGAGCAGCACGTGGAACAACAGTGTTCTCCGTATTTATCAGGACCTAAGCCAGGAGGTGCTCGGTGGCGAGCAGCCTTTAACAATGTCAAGGAGGTGCTGTTCAAGAAGCACGTGAAGTTTGGTCTGCTGTTCCCAGCTCGGCTATGGGTCACGCACCAGGGTCCAACACCACTACTTCTCCGAGCCCGAAGAAGCGATGGATTTTGTGAGGGACCTGGGGCTGGTCCCGAAAGGAGGCCCAAGGACGCGAGTTAGGGCCCGAGGATTTCTCTGGGAAGGAACGCGAATGTGCCTGGACTGCTGCTCAACGGTTTGCTGGGCAAAGGGGCCAAGCGGAACATTTGAGACTCTTTCCTTTGTTCATGGACATTTATGTGCTTTTATCTTTTTCTGTGTTTTTTTCCGGTTTGGGCTGGTTTGTGCTTTTTGTGCAGCTCGCGGAAGACACTGGAACCGGCTTGCCCCAGGTGGGTGGGGAGGAGGGCGGGGAAACAATGGGAATGAGACAGGAAGGCGCGGGAGTGTTGAGTCACGGGCTAGCAGATTGGCTAGTCAAGGAAGTCAGATGGGGGGGGAAGTTACAGCCAGTAGATGGCAGGGGTGGGGTTATCGGGGGATGGGGTTAGGGGAGGGGGGGGTTGTTCTGCTGACAGGAGAGGGGACTTGAAATAGGCACTGGAAAGGTCGAGGGTGGAGGCAGCCAAAGGGCGGGCCAGGAATGGCGCGACGTACGGGTCAGGGGCCGGCCCGAGAAAGGCTATGGCTGACCGGCGGGGTGGGGGGGTGGGATGTGCCCCCCGACTAGGCTGATCACCTGGAACGTCAAGGGACTGAATGGGCCGGTTAAGAGAGCGCGGGTGTTCGCGCACTTGCGGGCCCTGAGGGCGGACGTAATTATGTTGCAGGAGACACATCTGAAAGTGTCAGACCAGACCAGGCTAAGGAAGGGCTGGATTAGCCAGGTCTTCCACTCGGACTTGGACTCGAAGTCCAGAGGGGTGGCAATCATGATCAACAAGCGCGTGGAATTTGAGGCAGAGGGCATATCCGCAGACAGGGGGGGCAGATACCTGATGGTACGGGGCAGACTGGAGGGGAGAAGAGTGGTGCTGGTGAATATATGCCCCGAACTGGGATGACGTGGACTTCATTAAAAGAGTGCTGGGGAAGATCCCGGACTTGGATTCTCGCAGGCTAATGATGGGAGGGGACTTTAACATGGTCCTTGACCCGACTTTGGATCGGTCGTGTCCCAGAACGGGTAGACTCTCAGCAATGGCAAGGGAGCTGAAAGGGTTTATGGAGCAAATGGGGGCAGTGGACCCCTGGAGAGATGGACAGCCAACAGGAAGGGGCTACTCGTTTTACTCTCACGTCCATAAAGTATATTCCAGGATAGATTTCTTTGTACTAAGCAGGGACTGTATGGGGGAGGTAAAGAACACGGAATACTCAGCAATTACCATTTCAGACCATGCCCCGCATTGGGTGGACCTGCAGTTCGGGGGAGCGAGCTATCAACGCCCGCAATGGAGGCTAGATGTGGGACTGCTGTCGGAGGAGGGGATCTGCGAGAGGCTTCGGAAATGTATAAAAAATTACCTGCAGGTGAATGACACGGGGGAGGTCTCAGCGGCGACCGTGTGGGAGGCGCTAAAGGCAGTAGTGCGGGGGGAGCTGATTTCATTGGGGCCCACAGAGCCAAGGCAGACCGGGCAGAGATGGATAGATTGGTCAGGGAAATGGGTCGGATAGATGGAGAGCACGCGGAGTCCCCAGGGGAGGTTTTACTCAGGGAGAGGCAGAGACTACAGGCGGAACTGGGGGCACTATCCACGAGCAGGGCCGTGGAACAGCTTAGGAAGGCGAGGGGAGTGGTGTACGAGTATGGGGAAAAGGCTAGCAGACTGTTAGCACAGCAACTCAGGAGGAGGGAGGCGGCCAGGGAAATAGGTAGAGTGAGGGACGAGGGGGGGTGCAAAGTGGAGGATCCGGCAGAATTGAATAGGGTATTCCGGGACTTCTATCGTAAGCTGTATACTTCGGAGCCGCCGGAAGAACCGGAGGGGATGAAAAGGTTTCTGGACGGGTTAACATTCCCAACAGTTGGGGGGGGGCGAGTGGAAGAGCTGGGGGCCCCGATTAGAGTAGAGGAGGTATTGGGGGGCCTAAAGGCCATGCAGTCGGGGAAGTCCCCGGGGCCGGATGGGTACCCAGTAGAGTTTTATAGGAAGTTCTCGGAGCTGGTGGGCCCGGTCTTGGCGAGGGTTTTCAATGAGGCAAGGGACAGAGGGACCCAGCCGCCGACAATGTCACAAGCCACCATATCTCTGATATTGAAGCGGGGTAAGACCCGGAGGTGTGTGGGTCCTACAGGTCAATCTTCCTGATTAATGTAGACGCCAAGCTCCTGGCAAAGGTACTGGCGGGTAGAATGGAGGACTGTGTACCGGAGGTGATTGGGGAGGATCAAACGGGTTCGTGAAAGGTAGGCAGCTGGCGGCCAATCTGAGGAGATTGCTCAATGTGATAATGATGCCCCCGGCAGGTAGAGAGGTGGAGGTAGTGGTGGCAATGGACGCCGAAAAGGCCTTTGAGCGGGGTGGAGTGGGACTATCTATGGGAGGTGCTCGGACGGTATGGGTTCGGGGAGGGATTGGATCAAATTATTATATCAGGCCCCGGGGGCCAGCGTCAGGACCAACAGTGAAGTGTCGGAGTACTTTAGGTTGTACCGAGGGACCAGACAGGGCTGCCCGCTCTCCCCGCTGCTGTTTGCGCTGGCCATAGAACCGCTGGCGATTGCGCTGAGAGCCGCAGAGGGTTGGAAGGGGATGGTGAGGGGCGGGGTTGAACACAGGGTTTCTCTTTATGCTGACGACCTGCTCCTGTACGTGTCGGACCCAGTGGCCGGGATGGGAACTATACTGGGAATGCTGAGGAAGTTCGGCCAGTTCTCAGGATACAAATTAAATACGGTCAAGAGTGAAATGTTTGTGGTCCAGGCAAGGGGCCAGGAGAACAGATTGAGAGGGCTACCGTTTAGGCTAGTTGAGGAAAATTTCCGGTATTTGGGAATCCAGGTGGCACGAGACTGGGGCAGGCTGCATAAGTTAAATTTGGCCAGGGTGGTGGAGCAAATGAAGGGAGAGTTTCGGAGATGGGATGCACTCCCGCTGTCGCTGGCAGGGAGGGTGCAGACTGTAAAGATGATAATCCTCCCTCGATTTTTGTTTATTTTTCAGTGCCTCCCGATCTTTATCCCACAGTCCTTCTTCAAAAGAGTTAACGGGCTGATCATGAGCTTTGTCTGGGCGGGAAAGTCTCCGCGGGTGAAGAAGGCGATGTTGGAGAGGAACCGCAGCGAGGGAGGGCTGGCTTTGCCGAGTCTGGTCAATTATTACTGGGCGGCCAACATCGCTATGATAAGGAAGTGGATGGTGGGTACGGGATCTATTTGGGAGCGGGTGGAGGCGGCTTCGTGCAGGGGCTCCAGTTTGGAAGCCCTGGTCACGGCTCCTCTACCGCTGCCGCCGGCCAAGTACACCACCAGCCCGGTAGTGGTGGCGACCCTGCGGATATGGGGCCAGTGGAGGAGGCATGTGGGGGAGATGGGGGCGTCTGTCTGGGCGCCAATCTGCGACAACCATCGGTTTGCCCCCCGCAGTATGGATGGGGGGTTCCGAGTATGGCGGCGAGCAGGGGCGGGAAGGGTGGGTGATATATTCCTGGAAGGGAGCTTCGCGAGTTTGAGGAGCTTGGAGGAGAAATTTGGGTTGGTAAGGGGAAATGATTTTAGATACCTACAGTTGCGGGACTTTGTTCGTAGACAGGTCCCATCTTTCCCGCGCCTCCCGCCAATGGGGATCCTAGACAGAATAGTCTCTAGGAGGGAAGAAGGGGAGGGCAGAGTTTCGGGTATATATAAGGTGCTCATGAGGGAGGAAGGGTCCCAGACAGAGGAACTGAAACTTAAATGGGAGGAGGTGCTAGGTGGGGAAATGGAGGATGGGCTGTGGGCAGAGGCCCTGAGTAGGGTAAATTCGACCGCGACATGTGCTAGGCTCGGGCTGATCCAATTAAGGTCGTTCACCGGGCCCATATGACGGTGGCTCGGATGAGCAAATTTTTCGGGATAGAGGACAAATGCGCTAGGTGCACGGGAGGACCAGCGAACCATGTTCACATGTTTTGGGCATGCCCTGAGCTGAGGGGGTACTGGGAGGGATTTGCGGGGGTCATGTCCCAGGTGCTAAAAACAAGGGTGGTGATGAGTCCAGGGGTGGCAATTTTTGGGGTTTCGGAAGACCCGGGCGTCCAGGGGGGAGAAAGAGGCCGATGTGCTGGCCTTTGCTTCCCTGATAGCCCGGCGACGAATATTATTGGCGTGGAGGGACTCAAAGCCCCCAAGAGACTGAGTGGTGGCTTGCGGACATGTCGAGTTCCTGGGGATGGGAGAAAATTAAGTTCGCCTTGAGGGGATCTGTGCAGGGGTTCACCCGGAGGTGGCAACCATTTATTGACTTCTTTGCGGGAGAGTGAGCGTCAGCAGGGGGTGGGGGGGAGGGGGGGGGGTAGAATAGAGTAGGAGGGAAAATATGGCGGGTAGTACCGGTGGGAGGGGAGCGGGCGTGTGCAATGTTACGATGGAAGTATTGAAAGTACGTGGATGTTTGCACATTTTTGGCCTTTTTTTGCTTCCTTTCTGATGATGTCTGTAACTGTTTATAAAGCCAAAAACTACCTCAATAAAATTGTTTATTAAAAAAAAAATCCCCCATGATAACTGCTGTACCATTTCTACACTGCATCAGTTATTTCTTTGTTTATTGCCTGCCCCACCATAACGTTACTATTTGGTGGCTGATAGACTACTCCTATCAGTGACCTTTTTCGCCTTACTATTCCTGATTTCCACCCAAATGGATTGAACCTTATCCTCCATAGCACCGATGTCATCCCTTACTATTGCCCGGATGTCATCCTTAAATAACAGAGCAACACCACCTCCCTTACCATCCACTTCTGTCCTTCCGAATAGTTTGATACCCTCGGATATTTAACTCCCAGTCGTGACCATCCTTTAACCATGTTTCAGTAATGGCCACTAAATCATAGTCATTTACGATGATTTGTGCCATCAACTCATTTACTTTATTCCGAATACTACGAGCATTCAGGTAAAGTACACTTATGTTGGTTTTTTTTACCTCTGTTTTGAATCTTAACATCTCCAGTTTTATTCCTTTTGTTATTACTGGGCCTATTCACTGAGCTCCCCTCAGTCACTGTACCTTGTACTATCGCCCTTTTAGATTTTTGACTATGTCTTCTCTGCCTTGCACTTTTCCCCTTGCTTCCTTTTGCTTCTGTCCCTGTTTTACTACCTTCCAACTTCCTGCATCGGTTCCCATCCCCCTGCCACATTAGTTTAAACCCTCCCCAACAGCTCTAGAAAACACGCTCTAGGACATCGGTTCCAGTCATGCCCAGGTGCAGACTGTCCGGTTTGTACTGGTCCCACCTCCCCCAGAACCGGTCCCAATGCCCCAGGAATTTGAATCCCTCCCTCTTGCACCATCTCTCGAGCCACGCATTCATCCTATCTATCCTGACATTCCTACTCTGACTAGCTCGTGGCACTGGTAGCAATCCTGAGATTACTACCTTTGAGGTCCTACTTTTCAGCTTAACTCCTAACTCCCTGAATTCCGCTTGTTGGACCTCATCCCGTTTTTTACCTATATCGTTGGTGCCTATGTGCACCACGACAGCTGGCTGTTCACCCTCCCCCCCCAGAATGTCCTGCAGCCGCTCCGAGACATCCTTGACCCTTGCACCAGGGAGGCAACATACCATCCTGGAGTCTCGATTGCGTCCCAGAACCGCCTATCTATTCCCCTTACGATCGCGTCCCCTATCACTATAGCCCTGCCATTTTTCTTCCTGCCCTGCTGTGCAACAGATCCAGCCACGGTGCCATGAACCTTGCTGCTGCCTTCCCCTGGTGAACCATCTCCCCCAACAGTATCCAAAGCGGTATATCTGTTTTGCAGGTAGATGACCGCAGGGGACACCTGCACTGCCTTCCTACTCTTGCTCTTTCTTTTGGTCACCCATTTTCTATCTCCCTCATTAATTTTCACCTGCGGTGTGACCAACTTGCTAAACATGCTATCCACGACCTCCTCAGCATCGCGGATGCTCCAAAGTGAGTCCATCTGCAGCTCCAGAGCCATCAAGCGGTCTAACAAGAGCTGCAACTGAACACACTTCTTGCATGTGAAAGAGCCAGGGACAGTGAACGTGTCCCTGAGCTCCCACATCACACACGAGGAGCATGACACGGGTCTGGGATCTCCTGACATGTCTTAAACCTTAGGTAAACTTATACAACAACAATTTCAAAATAAAAATAAATAAATTAGACAATGAAAAGAATGAAAAGAAAAACTACTTACCAGTCACTTACCAGGGTTAAAAAGCACCTCTGATAAAGCACCTCCTCACACTCTGCACCGAATTACCTCACTGCACCAAATTACCAACTTGCAATCCCACTCTAGATGAGTCTCACTCCGGATGTGTCTCCTTTCCTGATTTACCTCACTGCACCAAATTACCAAGTTGCAATCCCCACTCTGGATGAGTCTCACTCCGGATGTGTCTCCTTTCCTGATTCACCTCACTGCACCAAATTACCAACTTGCAATCCCACTCTAGATGAGTCTCACTCCAGATGTGTCTCCTTTCCTGATTTACCTCACTGCACCAAATTACCAAGTTGCAATCCCCACTCTGGATGAGTCTCACTCCGGATGTGTCTCCTGGAAAAGCGCTAGCTTACTGAGTGCGCTCTCTGTCTGTCTTTTATACAGACCTCAGCTAATTGATGACTCAAAAAATACCTTAACTTCAAAGAGAAGAATACAATGTGCCCCTAAACAGGCCTCAGGCGATTGACAGATAACTGCCTCTCAGCAATTAGGGTGGGGGCAGTTTCAACCAATCAAACACTAAGCTACACACTGCACTTTTAACTGAAAAACAGCAGAATTAGATTTTCCACTTACCTTCCCTGATTTACCTCACTGCACCAAATTACCAAATTGCAATCCCCACTCTGGATGAGTCTCACTCCGGATGTGTCTCCTGGAAAAGCGCTAGCTTACTGACTGCGCTCTCTGTCTGTCTTTTATACAGACCTCAGCTAATCGATGACTCAAAAAATACCTTAACTTCAAAGAGAAGAATACAATGTGCCCCTAAACAGGCCTCAGGTGATTGACAGATAACTGCCTCTCAGCAATTAGGGTGGGGACAGCTTCAACCAATCAGACACTAAGCTACACACTGCACTTTTAACTGAAAAACAGCAGAATTAGATTTTCCACTTACCTTCCCTGATTTACCTCACTGCACCAAATTACCAAGTTCCAATCCCCACTCTGGATGAGTCTCACTCCGGATGTGTCTCCTGGAAAAGCGCTAGCTTTTCCTCCCACTTTGCTTTGATCTCTTCCAGTGGTGCCTTCTCCTCTTCCAAAATAGCTCCATACACTGCTGACACTACCCCCTTCTCCAGTCCCCTTGTCGTCAGCACCTCTTCCAGCAATGTGGAGGCCGGTTCCTCCAGGAAGCTCTGTATCTCCTTCCTGGCAAAATCTTGAACCTGCATGTATCTAAACACTTCTCCCTGCTCCAGCCCGTACTTCGCTTCCAGCTCCCTCAATCCTGCAAACCGACCCCGAAGAAACAAATCTTTTAGCATCTTAATCTCCTTCTCTTCCCATTTCCGAAAACTTCCATCCCACCTCCCTGGCTCCAATCTGTGGTTCCCCTGAATCGGACATTTTCCTTGACCCTGCCCCCAACCCAAAGTGTTGGCGAAACTGCCTCCAGATTTTCAATGAAGCTATTATTACCGGACTCCCCGAGTATTTCCCCGGGGCCATCGGGAGCGGCGCTATTGCTAGTGCTTTCAGTCCCGACCCCCTGCACAAATTCTCCTCCATTCTGACCCACTGGGAATCAACCCCTCTGACTCAGCTCCGCACCTTCTCCACATTCGGCGCCCAGGTACATCAGGTTCGGGCGACCCAAACCCCCTGCCTGCCTTCCCCTCTGTAATAGCACCTTTCTAACTCTGGCCACCTTCCCTCCCCATATGAACGAGGTAATCCTTCCCTCAATCTCCCTGAAAAATGCCTTTGGCAAGAAAATCAGTAGGCATTGAAAAATAAATAGAAATCGCGGCAACACATTCATTTTAACCGCCTGCACCCAACCCGCCAGTGAGAGAGGAAGACCATCCCACCTTGCCAGATCGGCTTTCACTCTCCCCACCAAACTAGTGATATTGTACCTGCGTAGCCTCCCCCACTCCCGGGCAACCTGCACCCCCAAATACCTAAAGCGAGTCCCTGCCCTACGGAATGGCAACCCCCCCAACCCCTGCCCACACCCCCGGCCGAGACAACACAAAATAATCACCCTTGCCCAGGTTCAGCTTGTACTCCGAGTAAGACCCAAATACTTGCAGTAGCTCCAATATTCCCCCTATCGACACACTCGGTTCCGACACAGACAGAAGCAAATCATCGGCATATGAGGACAACCTACGCTTTACCCCCACCGCACTATTCCTTTCCATGCTCCCGAACTTCTTAATGCGATGACCAACGGCTCAATCGCAAGTGCAAACAGCAGGGGGGACATAGGACATCCCTGCCTTGACCCACGGTGGAGAGAAAAGTATCTCAAGCTGATGTTGTTTGTGTGGACACTCTCCTTCGGCTCCTTATATAATAGCTTTACCCAGTTCACAAATCTTGGTCCAATCTCAAACCGCTCCAGAACTGCCATCAAGTACCCCCATTCCACCCGGTCAAACGCCTTCTTGGCGTCCAATGTCACAACCACCTCTGTTTCCTTCCCTTCGCTGGTGCCATAATGATGTTCAAAACCCTCCTAATGTTCAAAAAAAAGGTGCTTCCCTCTCACGAACCCCATCTGATCCTCACCTAATACCTTCGCCAGCCTACCCGCCAGTACCTTCGCCAATACTTTTACGTCCACATTCAGAAGTGATATGGGCCTATATGCCCCAATCGATGCCTGCCCCAAGGTTTGTGGCAACACCCCCTTCCCTATCGCCTCTTCAAACATCCCCACCATCAGGAGTGCCAGCTTATCCTTGAATTTTTTATAATATTCCACCGGAAACCCATCCGGCCCTGCCACCTTCCCCGACTGCATCCTCCCAATCGCATCCTTTATCTCCTGCTCCACTATTGCTCCTTCTAATGTAGCCCTGTCCCCCTCTCCTAGCCTCGGGTACTCCAACCCATCTAGAAATTCCTGCATCTAACGGTCTCCCCTGGGTGGCTCTGACCTGTACAACCTCTCATAAAACCCCTCAAAAAACTTGTTAATCAGCTCTGGGGCCACCACCAACTTCCCTTCCCTATCCCTCACCTGAACAATTTCCTTTGCCGCTGCTTCCCTCAGGAGCTGACCTGCCTTATCTCCATGTTCATAAACTGCACCCCTTGCTCGTCTCAGTTGGCACACTGCCTTCCTGGTGGACAGTCGGTCGAAGCTCGCCTGTAGTTACTTCCTCTTTTCCAGCTTCGCTGGGTCCCCATCTTCTGCATAACTCCTATCTACCTCCAACATCTCGTCTATTACCCTCTGCCGCTCCAACCTCTCCTCTTTGTCCACCCTGGCCTTAAACAAAATTACCTCACCCCTCACCACTGCCTTTAGAGCCTCCCAGACAACTGCCTTCGACACCTCACACGTACAATTGAAACCTACATATTCCTTAATTACCTTTTCAATTTTCTCACAGAACAATTGGTTCCCCAAAAGTCCCACATCCAGTTTCCACCCCAGCCTCTGCACGACCCCCTTCTCCAGTACCATATACACCCAATGCGGAGCATGATCCGACACTGCAATTGCCGATTATTCTGATCCCAAAACCTCAGCCAACAAAGCCTTCCCCGCCACGAAAATATCGATCCGCGAGTATACCCTATGGACTGCTGAGAAAAACGAGTACTCCCATTCCCTCAAGTGCAGAATCCTCCAAGGGTCCACCCCTCCCATTTCCACCATTAGCCCAACCAGCGCCTTCGGCCCCCCTGATGAGACCAGTGAGCGCAGCCGTGACCTGTCCAACCTTGGCTCCAGCCCCCCCCCCCACTATCAGTTTGTGTGTGTCCAAGTCGGGGATGGCCCCAAACACCTTCTTTGCGAATCCCACATTGTCCCAATTGGGACCGTATAACAGCGCCACTAACCTCCCCTCCAGCGCCCCTGTCACATCACATATCTACCCCCCTGATCTGCCACCACCTTCTCCATCTGGAAGCTTACCCTTTTGCCACCATTACCGCTACCCCTCGAGCCTAAAAATCCCTCTTCATTTCCTCTCAAAAAATCATCTCCCAGCATCAATCCCTTCCCCTCCCCTCGCTCGCCTCGTAGGCCCATTGAAACCTGCTAACCAGGCTCCAATGTCCGCAGACCTCCTCTCACCTCACCTCCGTTCACTAGCCGACTTTAGTTAGCTAGCGCGGGTGACTCCCTCCGCCAAGATATACCGTCCCCTCCCACCCAGTCCCAGAGCAAGAAAAAACAAAAACAACAATCCAACCATACAATTCACTAAAATAAGATATAACCGTTGCGACACAGAACGCCAATCAACCCAACCATTAACTTGAACTCTATAACAATTTAAAGTCAATACATATCAGTAAACAGAAAGCTGTAGCATTTATACATTTTCCAGCTCCCCAATCACAGTCCACAGTCTCTCTTCCAGCTCCGCTCCTCACGTCTGTCCCAAGCCTTCCGCCCTCACGAACGCCTCAGCCGCCTCGGCTGTCTCGAAATAAAAGTCTTTGGCATCATACGTCACCCTCAGCTTTGCCAGGTATACCATACCAAATCGCACCCCTTTTTGTACAGTGCCACCTTCACTCGCCCGAACGCCGCTCGTCTTTTTGCCAACTCCACTGTCAAGTCCTGGTAGATCCGAACTACCGCACCATCCCACTGCTCCTTGCGCTTCTGCTTCGCCCAGCTTCACACCTTCTCCTTCATGCAGTACTTATGGAAGCAGATAATTACTGCTCTTGGCGGCTCATTCACTTTGGGCTTCGGCCTTAGTGACCGATGAGCTTGGTCTAGCTCATAGTGGGAGGGGTTCTCACCCTCCCCCATCAGCTCCGCCAACTTCTTAGCGAAGTACTCTGTTGGCCGTCTTGAGCGGTTCTCCAAGTCCTCGAGCTTTGCTCGGAGTCCTCTGTTGACCTCCAGCACCCTCCGCAGTTCGTCTCCCATTGAGGTGAACTGGTCTCTGTGCTGCGACACGGCCTCCTCCATTTCCATCATCTTCTCGCCCTGCTCTCCCACTTCGGCCGATGTCTTTGCCACAGCAACCACGGCAGCACGGTAGCATTGTGGATAGCACAATTGCTTCACAGCTCCAGGGCCCCAGGTTCGAATCCCGGCTTGGGTCACTGTCTGTGCGTAGTCTGCACATCCTCCCCGTGTGTGCGTGGGTTTCCTCCGGGTGCTCCGGTTTCCTCCCACAGTCCAAAGATGTGCAGGTTAGGTGGATTGGCCGTGATAAATTGCCCTTAGGGTCCAAATTGCCCTTAGTGTTAGGTGGGGTTACTGGGTTATTGGGATAGGGTGGGGGTGTGGGCTTGGGTAGGGTGCTCTTTCCAAGAGCCGGTGCAGAGTCGATGGGCCGAATGGCCTCCTTCTGCACTGTAAATTCTATGAACTATGAACAACCCTCACTGGGCCGATTGCCTCCTCCACCATTGGTTTCAATGCGACCGCCGTCTCCTTCCTCAAAGCCTCCAAGTGCCTCGCAAACTGTTTTTCCAGCTCTACCGCCATCACCTCGGTCATCTTCTCCACCGTAAGTAGTGCGGCCCCACCATGCGGTTCGGCATCCGCCATCCTGTCAGCACTTTTGCTCGTCTTCTCATTCTCACTTCTTCGACACTGCTTTTCGCCTCCTTTAACGGCGTATTTTTTTCCTTTTTTTTTCCCCTTTTCCCCCCTTCACCCTCCTGTCCTTCTTCAATCCGTTTTTTCCTTTGAAAAACAGTCAATTTGTCAAGGTGGGGGGGGTGGAGAAAAAAAAACTTTCACCAAACTTCTTCTTTCTCTTCTTTTTTGCATCCCTCCAGACTTCCCCTGGGACTGGACTTCAACCTTCTTAGCACGCTCTAGGTGGGAGCCATCCGCCGTGGGACATCTCTTCGACATCGCGCCCTGCTGCCTCGGCCCCCGCTTGGCTCCACCCCCGCTGTACTGCCCTTCGAGCGCGTGCTGGGCCCGGCGCCTCGGCACCCGCCGCCCGACACCCACGTGGGGTTCTTCGCCGGTTTTCAAACCGGCCCCGCTAGCTGCCCAAAGGCCGTCAATAGTTGGGGGGGGGGCGATCGAAAAGTCGGGGGAACCCCCGAAAGTGCCGCAAATTGTGGCCACCGACGGGAGCTCTTCCCGATGCGGCCTTCCCGCTCTCAAGCGCCACCGGAAGTCCATGGGTGGCCTTTTGTATACACAGACCCTCCCTTTAACGGTGTGGAGCCTCCATCTCAGGTGCTTCACCCTCTCCCAGCCTGCCACAGGGAGACTATCTCCATTAGTTGGCAAACTCTGCCTCTGACAAAATGACAGAAAGGCCACAAAACCACCATGATGTGGGGCTTAACATCATGAATTGGCTGCTCGCCTCAGTTCCCTGGAAGTGGAAATGGGTTGGGGAACCATAGAATCCCTACAATGCAGGAGGAGGCCATTATAACCATCGTGTTTGCACCAATCCACAGAAAGAGCACTCCAGCCAGGCCCACTCCCCACCCCTTCCCTGCAATCCTGTAACCTAACCTGCACATCTTTGGACACTAAGGGCCACGCCAACTAACCTACACATCTTTGGACTGTGGGAATAAACCAGAGCTCCCAGATGAACCCACACAGACATGGGAAGAAAGTGCAAACGCCACACCGACTGTCACCCAAGGATGGAATCGAACCTGGGTCCCTTGCGCTATGGGTCAGCAGTGCTAACCACTGTGCCTCCGTGCACTCACAGCCATGTCAACATAACCTGCCCCTCCCCCACTCCCAGCTCACCATCACAGGGTTAGGAGAATGCATCTCTCTCAATGTTGACTCCCGGCGGGAAGCCACTACATTTTCTCCTCTTTCTGAGCTATCACGGATGCAGAGATTAGGGAAGATAGTAGAACACACACACAATTTTTCCAAAGAGAAATGCTGGGTGAAACACATAAGTACCTTGTCATGACAGAGAATAAAACACTTTTTTTCCACTTTAGCTCTATCTTGAGAATTTATTGGTAGAGGGATTGAGTTCCGGAGCCATGAGGTCATGTTTCAGCTGTACAAAACTCTTGAAGTTAAAACTCACCACTATTCTTAGAATTCCCCCTATACCAAAAAAAGGTTGATATTCTAAATGGTGAACAGGGATTCTCACTCCCTGACTCCAGTGCAGGCTTCTGTGAGTGCTATTCAGGTCAAACTATCTTTTCAAGTTATCCCCCGGTATAACCCATACCTTCACCGAAGAATTTTACCTACTTACCCCTTAATAGCATCGATGTCCTGGGTCCTGCGTTATTAAGGAAGTGAAGTAAGCTAATAACCACTTTTTCAGGTTAAGTTATTTTTATTATTATATTTTTTCTTTTAAAAGCTGCAAACACTTTCTTTACAGAAAGGAAAAAAGATCTTGCTTCTGGCTGCTTCAGGCCCACCTTGGCAATCGATCTTCTTAAAATCTGGTCTTCTTGAGTTGTATTCGCTGGTGAACTCGGTTGCTGTGTCCTGTTCTTCCCATGCACCGAGCTGTGAGAGCTGGCTCTGCTAGCTATCTCTAAGCTGACTCTGACTCCTGTTTAAATTCTAGCCTTCCTTAGATGTATAACTGTTTAAACTCGGCTGCTTGCCTTGTCTTTCCCATGACCGAGCTCTCTCTCTCTCTCTCTCTGAGTTCTCCTCCCCTTCTCTCCTGTTGCTGTTGCTGTCCTGTCCTCTGTGTTTGTTGCTGCTGCTCCCTGGGTTTATATTATCTTTCTGAGAGTTATTAAGTTTTAACGACTTTTGTAAATGGGCTTGTTTCACTTTGATAGTTTAAAAGTATCTTTGATGTAAACATCTTACTACAACTAATTATTCATTTTGGGCATATCGTCTCCTCTCAGATCTGATTAAAAAATGCTTTGGTTTCAATAGTTAACTTTTATTTCTGTGATTTTGAATCGTTTAATTTTCCAATTGTCCCCAGCTCATAACTTTGCCTTTGATTTTGACTTACATGATGTTTCTCGTAGACAGGTCATCTCCAATTTTCTTTTAATTGTTTGATGTTCATAGAATTTTACACTTTGAATTTGACACCAAATTTGACTGAGTATCTTCCATCCTTTCCAGCTGTTTACTAAGAGAGTTTATTTCAATTAAGGTGTGAAACTTTGCTTTTAGCGGTATGCTAAAATTTAACTTGGTTATGACTTGAAAGACTTGCCTGTTTTAAACATTCGTCACTTAATGCAATTGAAACTCTCATCCATGCTTTTTCAGATGCTTCCTGAGATAGTTACATTCCATGAAGGTGTGAGCCATTGTTTTAGCTTACCACATGAGACTGGTGTGTTTGATTAGCCTGCTTGTGAGCAAGAATCTGCATTTTACAACCCTGCTCTTTGAAGCTGCTATGAAACTTTTGTGGGATCTTTCCCTGTACCCTCTCAAACCAGATATTGCCAGACTTCCATGTTTCAAATGACACATTTTTCTGTATTTTCAAGAACACTCTGGTACGGCCGCATTTGGAGTATTGCGTACAGTTCTGGTCACCTCATTATAGGAAGGACGTGGAAGCTTTGGAGCGGGTGCAGAGGAGATTTACCAGGATGTTGCCTGGTATGGAGGGAAAATCTTATGAGGAAAGGCTGATGGACTTGAGGTTGTTCTCGTTAGAGAGAAGAAGGTTAAGAGGTGACTTAATAGAGGCATACAAAATGAAGGGTTAGATAGGGTGGACAGTGAGAGCCTTCTCCCACGGATGGAGGTGGCTAGCACGAGGGGACATAGCCTTAAATTGAGGGGTAATAGATATAGGACAGACGTCAGAGGTAGGTTTTTTACGCAAAGAGTGGTGAGGCCGTGGAATGCCCTACCTGCAACAGTAGTGACCTCGCCAACATTGAGGGCATTTAAAAGTTTATTGGATAAGCATATGGATGATAATGGCATAGTGTAGGTTAGATGGCCTTTAGTTTTTGACTTCCCATGTCGGTGCAACATCGTGGGCCGAAGGGCCTGTACTGCGCTGTATCGTTCTATGTTCTATGTTCTATGTTCTAATTAATTTGTAATGGCACTGAGTTAGACAGCATCAATTGGCATCCACAAAAGTTGTGGGAATGGTGGAGACAGAGTACTAATCCATGCTGCTGCATATCTAAGCTTACGTTTTGGGATGATCTTGTCAATTGTAGTCTGCCTTGAACCCTCCTGACTATGACTGAAGTTAAGCAGGCACGTTGTCCGACTTGTGCCTTGTGTGGTGAAGGTGTGTATTTTGCATCAGATTGCAATGAGATTTTGAGACACTGTTGAGACAATCCACTCACATTCTTTTTTTAAGCACTGGCATTTCTTAAAATATATCCCAATGGTAAATCCAATTATGAGATTCAGCACTAAGAAAATGTTCCTATATCACTTTTCAACTCTTGCCTTTGGTAACCAGGCCATTGACATTTACTTTCGGTGCAAACAAAATGATATTTTAATATTTTTAACTGTCAGATGTGCAGCCCATTTAAGATCTTGACAGACAGAACACGAAAGCATAAACCAAAGCTGGTATACTTACATTATGCTAACGTAGTTGTGATATTGCATCAGTGGCAGTGTGCATAATCCTGTACACAAAGCTCTCTGCTCCCAATATAACACTCTTAATCCCTTAACTGTTTTTGTCAGCAAATCTCAACAAATGTCAGCAGATTATTGGCTGTGACATAATTATTTCAAGCAGAAAAATTAAACTTGGTTCATTCATTTAAAGTGTACATAATACTAAAACAAAATCAAGTAACAACTAATTAGAACTAAAGTCATTTATAATTTTTCAAAACATAATTTATACAACTGATGTTTTTATATGTTTACGTTCTCAGAACTTCCGTTGGCACACTTTAGGGGGACGACATGCACAAGGTGGCTCCTGCTAGAGAATGGTACTTTGTGCCCCCTTTTTCTTAATACCATGGGTTGTTTTCTCTAGAAACCCCACATAGTTAATGTAATTAGAATCTTGAATGACTGAAATGTCAAAGAACCCAGGGGGAAGGAGGTAGAAAGCAGAAGTTCGTCAAAGGAGTCTGAGGCCTCTCAGAGTTCATCGGCAGGTAAAATGGCGGAGTCAGTCTCTGGTGCTCCGGCCATTCCGCTAACGGCAGAAGTGCTTTCTAGTACCTTGGTGAAGGAATTCAAAAAGCACCGACGAATTGTGGTCAGAAGACCTCTGGAAATCAATGGAAGAGGTCTTGGCTCACATCCGAGCTACTCTGGAGAAACCAATGAAAGAGTAGAAGGCCATAGAAGCACAATGATTGGAGCCACAGTGATTGGATTGCCTCACTGGAATCAGAGTTACTTTCGGTGGTCGAAGAGAACAAATTGTTGAAGGCCGAGGTGAATGACCTGGGGAATAGGTCCAGGAGGCAAAATATTCGAACTGTGGGGCTGCCGGAGGGGATTAGAGGCCCAATGCCCACGGAGTACTTTGCAGATATGTTCGATAAGATCAGGGTGGATTCACCCTGATTTGGCTTAAGCCCATTGTACACTCAGGCTGAGGCCTCAACCTAAGGATCCACCGCGTGTGGTGATAGTGAGTTTTCACAACTTCAATGAGAAAGAGAGGGTTCTAAAATGGGCAAAGTACTGCCATGCTTTTAGGTGGGAAGGCCACACAGTCAGGTTCTATCAAGACATGGGTGCAGAGTTGGTGAAGGAGTGGGCTGCATTTAATAGACCCAAGGCTACCTTGTATAATAATGGAATCCATGTCGATGTGGTCTACTTTGCTCGGCTTAGAGTTATTTTCAGAGGAAAAGACTATTCCTTTGACCCGCTGGGAGAGGACGACTTTTTCATTAAAAAACACAGGTTGGACACGGTGTAATTGAAGTTTGGTTTTAATGAAGGTCATGTTGAATTGTTGCATCGTTGGAGTTTCATGGTTGTTCTTGGTAGTTTCTTGTTCTTGTTGGGGTTGAATTTTTATAATTCTTGTTTAGATTTGGGGCTTAGCTCTGATAGATTACAGATTTATTGATTTACTGATTGCTTCATTGATTTATTTGGGAACCTGAAGAATTGATGAGGTATAATTTTTAAATTCTGTACTTTGACAGAAAATGGAAATCCACAAAGCCAAAGTCATGGTTTCAGATTTAAAAATATGAGAATTGCTGCACAAAGCTAATATTATTTCAAAAGAAAACGTGCATAAAGGCCTTCGTAATGAAGAGACCATTGTTCCACAATACATTTAGTAATAAGAAAGTATCACAACCTAGCAACAGCCTAGCAACCGAAACATTTCATAATAAAAATGTATCAAAAGCAAGGTTATTGCAAGCAACTTCTCTTTGTAGGAATGGCATATGTGACGGGTGCACGTAGGCATTTAATTAATTTAATGGACATTAGTGAATTTTAAGTAATGACCAATGCTTAGATAACAAATCATGTTCTATGGGGCAAACAGTTGTTTGAATAAATCAGAAAGCCTCAGCTGAGAATTAGAACCTTCAGTAAATAAGGGGCTAAACCATAGATAAGAATTTCCTTAAGAATGTGATCCATGTGATTGATTATTAGAAGAATTTTAGCCTTCCGAGATTCTTGAAGCATCCGTGAAAATTACTTTAAAAGCCTTTGTTGAAATTACTTTTATTTTTTAGCCTTTTCTGGAATTACTTTTATGTTGAAGGCTTTTCTTTCACTCTCCCGTATCTCAAGGACTTTTCAATGTACTCTCAAAAGTTTTTTGGTTTAATTTTGTGCAAATATGTTTAGTGAATTCTTGAAAAATAAAGAATGCTTGGATACTTATTCAACCAGACTAACTACCTTATCCTTAGTAGAGATAAGAGGATCTTTCAAGCTCTATGTGAGATTCTGTTTGTTATGATAATATATAGCTCCATTTTGAACCCTCCACCATCCCAGAGACTCACCTCGTTTGGGCATTTTAGTGAAGAGGCTCCTGGGACACTATCTGGTGCGCACCACACACATGCAGTGATACATCAGGTGGACGTGGGAACCCCTGAGGGCCCTATTGATGTTGGAGATGCAGGCGCAGAGCCAGGGACTATATGAGGGGGTGTCAGCAACCATCCAGCGCCTGCATGTGCAATTAAGGAAGTCCAATCACCTGCAGGAGCAGGAGGGTGTTCCGACCATGCGTGCCACCCAGGTCAATACCACACGGGTGGCATCTGCGATAGGGACCTTGGATGCGAAGGTATCATCCATGGGTCAGGATGTACAAGATCTGGGGCACACTGTGCTGGCAGTGGCTAAGGCACAGGACAGGGAAACCATGGCACAGGCAGCCATGTACCAGGGCCACATGAACATTGCTGTAGCGCTCCAGAGCGTGGCACAGTCACAACGAGCCATGGCTGCAGGCATTGAGAGCATTGGCTTGGTGCTGACTGACTTGAGCCAGTTCCAGAGGGGCCTGACATGGTCGCTGAGTGACATGGCACAGTCCCAGAGGGATGTGGCACAGACCGTGCTCCACGGCCGCAAGCATGGAAATCCTGGTCAAGACATGAGAGGGCCTCTGGGACTGGCAGCGGCAGGCATTGGCAGGGCCCCCGGAATTCGCTCCAGCCGCACCCCCGTCCCAAGCAGTAGCCCAGAGGCCAATGAACACACCGTGAGAGCAGGAGGTGATGGCACCTGTGCCGGGGCCTCCCACAGGCGAGGTGCTGGAACACATTAGCTCCTCTGAATCCCCCCACTTGTCCCAAGTGCATCTGATGGGCAGTGGGCAGAACAGGGTGGAACCACACCACCTGTGACATCGAGCCGGGCCGATCTGGGCCTGGTTGTTCCTGAGGACGGCTGTCAAAGGGGATCCAGGTTACAGGCAGGATACGCAGCAGGCCATCTGAACTGCGCCTTCTGCATGCCAATGTACCACTCGATTATTGCGCCTGATCACTACATAATCATCTTTATTGCCACAAGTAGGCTTACATTAACACTGAAATGAAGTAACTGTGAAAAGCCCCTAGTCACCACATTCCGGCACCTGTTCGGGTACACAGAGGGAGAATTCAGAATGTCCAATTAACCTAACAGCACACCTTTCAGGACTTGTGGGAGGAAACCGGAGCACCCAGAGGAAACTCACTCAGAGAATGTGCAGACTCTGCACAGACAATGACCCAAGCCAGGAATCGATCCTGGAACCCTGCCGCTGTGAAGCAACCGTGCTAACCATTGTGCTACATAGATGTCATTATACCGGTTCTCCGCATTGATCCAAGGCCTCCGGATAGGTGTTATCAGCCACGACCGCTGCAGATAACCCCTGTCGTACAGGAGCCTTACCCGGGGGAGTGCCTCGAGGTGTCGGACACCATCAAGTATGTCAGGACAAAGGCATCGTGTCTGCTGCTCGGATACCGGACGCAGACATGCACAGTGTGTAGCCAGTGGTCACACATCAGCTGTACATTCAGGGAATGGAATCCCTTCTGATTGAGGGAACCCCCTCATGCACCGGTGCCCGGAGGAGGACATGCACCCCGTCGAACACCCCCTGGACCTGGGGCATGCCGGAAATGGCGGCGAATCCCACTGCCCGAGCAACCTGATGGGCTCAGTCCACGTCGAAGGTCCCAGACATGTCCCCATTCGCAGCCTGGAATGAGCCCGTCGCGTTAAGGTTCAGGGTGACCATCACCTTGATGGCCACTGGGAGCAGGTGTCCTGCCCCACACTCCCATGATGCGCCATCATACGGCAGAGATATCGCACGGTCTCTCTGCTCAGCTGCAGTCATCGGCGGCATGCCCGGCCCAGCAGGTCCTTGTATGACAAACGATGCCGGAATAGACGAGGCCTGATGTGACACCTCCTTCCCACCTCCTCCTCAGCCTGCTGGGTGCCCAGTTCTCCATCATCACCGGCTGGCTCCTGCTCCTCTATGGCAGACTCCTGTTCTTCAGGGTCTCCTCGAGCAGCTCCTGCTCATGCAGCCTCAGTGCATCCGTCAGGGCTGCAGCCATCCAGGCAGATGCCTACCACATCCGGCTGTACACTGAAATCCATTTTCTGCAGGGGGTAAAGGGACAGTCATGTTAGCATGGTGAGTATTCCTGTGCTCAACCAGGTCCAACGGGCTATGCGGTGGCCCTGGCCTGCACTACAGCCTGTCCCCACATGTTCCCCCCCTCCCGATCCTAGCCCCACTCCCCGGCCGTTCCCTCTGACACCCTCTGCACCCTGCCGCTAGACCCTCCGGTGCCTTTCACCAGGGGGCCTCCTGCCCCGCCACCCATCTTGTCAGCGTTACGCTCTGCGGCCTCTATCCCGCGCCGCCCTTGTGGGGTCTACCATGGGTGCCCTCCTTCGATGGGCCACGTACTACCCCACCAGCAGGGTGCCATCTAGTTGCAGGGGGGCACCGTGTGCCACCGACTGGCATCATGCCTGGTGGCACGCATGAGGCAGGGTCCATTGGCAGAGCTGGGAGAGGGGGTTGTGCACCCATTTGGACCGTAGATGTAGTGCGCCGTGAGTCCTCTGTACGAAGCACAGGGGGCAGGATGGATGGGAGTAGAGGCGCAGTGGGCAGGTGGGGTTTGGTGATGGCCTGTGTTCCTGCAGAGTGGGCTAGCTGATGGTGCCACTCATGGGGCATCCACCCTAGGAGGGCAGTGTGCCAGGGTCACAGTGCACGCTTCCACTGTTCGGGGAGCGCTCTATTCTCCCCCTGCTCCCCCTGCCTTGGATTGGTACACTAAGGAGTGCCAACACCTGGTCAGTCACTGGCTGCACTGGGCCACGCACGTCCCGTTGATGGGTCAGTTGGGTCGGGAGGTTCCTTGGTAGTGGGCTGGGGGGGGGGCACCCATAAGGCCATTGGTGCACCGCACATTTAGGGGAAACGGCAGGCTGTCAGTGGTGTGCAGGAGGAACACCCCAAACCCATGGACCATTTCCTGGTTGCCCCCACCCACTACTCCCCCAGGCCCTGGCAGGCGCCGCCCCCCCCCCCCCCCCCCCCCCCCCCCCAGCCAGCGGCACAACTGGCAGCCCACGGTTGCGCCTTTGGGAACATGTCTTACCTCCTCTTTCACCCTCGGCAGCCACAGAGCCCGGTTCACATTTTTAAATACCACAAGTGAAGCGCGCCAACGTCACTTCCGCCTGGCAGAGACGAAGCATCGCAGGAGGCCAGAGACTGGAATACCAGGCTGGGCTTGTTAACGATATGCTGATGGCTGTTACTGCATGCCCACACAGGCACGGGATGTGGAATGCTTCCACGCCGCCATCGAGTCACCGGAACATGGCTTTCCATTGGGCGTCTGGTGCAGACCTCAATTTACGCTTGACGCCTGATCGCGATTCCAGCATCGCTGAATGGAGAATCAGACCCATAAAATCCTGACAGGGTTGGACAGACTGGATACAGGGATGTTGTTTCCCCTGGTTGGGGGAGGGGTTCTAGAACTCGTGGTCACAGTCTCAGGATAATGGGGTGACCCATTTCGGACTGAGATAGGGAGAAACTTCTTAACTCAGAAGATGGTTAGGCTATTAATTTCTCTACCACAGGAGACTGAATACATTTAAGAAGGAAATAGATAAAGTTCTAGATTCTAATGGTGTCAAGGGGTTTGGGGAGAGTGCAGGAGTATATTGTTGAGGAACAGCCATGATTGTACTGAATGGCGGAGCAAGCTTTAAGGGCCAAATGGCCTACTCCTGCTCCTATTTTCTATGTTTCTAACTGGAACATGGCCAGTGGGTCCTCAAGTATACTGACTTAAATTCATTTAATCTAATAATTTATTGAAAGAATTATTTCAGCTAAAGATGCTGGTCAATTAGTGGTTTCAAATGACTGCTAGTCGCAGTTCTTCTGTATCAATGACAGATCAACTGAGTGAATTTGAAGTAATCTAAACTGAATTTAATGTCATTATTGCATCAGTATGAGACAGACCTGAATGAAGCTTCAATTGAATATTAGTCACTGAGGCTGCAGATTAATAAGGACGTTTTAATGTACCACAAATGCCTGTGTACCTAAAATTCTGGGTGCAATGTGGCAATCTTGGATGGGCATAGTCCGCAAAAGTCTGCCCATCTGACTTGTAGGCATGGCCAGTTTTGTGGATGAGAAAAGATTTGGGCACGTTGACCTTCAAATCAACATAAAATAAACGTGAGTGTAAATAGTTATGGCGTAATTCACTTCCAGGGAAATATATTGATGTTGTTTCCCCTGGCCGGGGGATCTGGAACAAGACCGCACAGTTTCAGGATAAGGGCCAACTATTGAGGACTGAGGTGAGGAGAAATTTCTTCAAAAGAGTTGTGCATCACTGAATATATTTAAGGCTGAAGATAAGCAGATTTTTGTTCCCTCCGGGAATTAGGGGATATGGAGAGAGTGTGGAGTTGGAGCCCAAAATCAGCCATGGTCATATTGAACAGTCGGGCAGCCTCAATGGGATGCATGATCTTCCTCTGCTCCAACTTCTTATGTTACGCATTCCACAGTCCTTTGAGAAATTTCAACCATTTCCATCTCGATTACGCTGATATCAGGATGGAAACCAAGTCGAAACTCCAGGTTTCTGTTTTCTGCTCACTTCCGTCTTCATAAGGTAATTATTTCAGCTCAGAAATGAATGCCGGTGACATTGGAGGACAAGCACATCATACGCATCATATATCTATCCAGTTTTTAGTACAGGTATTTTGAAGGGGTTAAGGATTATCAGGAAAAATGTTGCGAGCTAACAGATCAGATAATCAGGCACAATGGTTATCCTTGCCTTATTCATGGCATTGCTAACTTTAGGAGTTAATAATGGGAAATTAGAAACATTGTAAATTGGGTACACTACTGCTGCCCTCCATTGAACAAATTGGTCACCCCTTAAACACCAACTATAATTTCTAGGCTTTAATTACTATTTTCCAAACAGCCACTGGTAGAACAATGTTCTATCTGCTGCCAATAACAGATTTTTGGGTGAGTTAGCCTCTCAAAGAAATATAGAATTTGCACTGCCTTTTATGACATCGGGACATCTAAATGTGTTTTTTATACTGGATTCTGCTACAGTGCAGTCCAGTCAAGATTAAACTTTGGTGCAACCCCAGTTCTGTCTTGAACCTCAAACCTACATTGACAGATGATTAAATGCACTTTATATTTGCATTAAAGGATGAGGTCTGTTCATTCAATATCAAGGTGATGACAACCAATTGGTGAATTTTATATCTGTGCGCAGCAATGTCTGGTATGAACATTCATAATTATTTCTAAATATGTAGCTAAACTTGTGGATAGATACTTTGCAGAACTGAAAATAAATTTGTGCACTTGACACTTTGTTCAGTGGCATTCAATATAAAGTTTCTTGAGGATGTGAAAGAAAAATTGCAGTTGTTAAACTACCAACTGAATTAAATTACTGAAGTATAGTTTACAAATGGCCTCATTTGCATAAATAATGGAAGTTTGAGGCTGGACCCCTTAGACCTCTGTTAAATATCCTCTGTGGGATTCTCCGTCGGCGGGATCCTCCATTTCACCGGCGGAATGCCCACGTCCGCAGGTCTCCACGGTGTGGGATGGCCACAATGGGAAAACCCATTGGCCGGGTGTCGGGACAGAGGATCCCACAGCGGGACAAGAATCCCATCCTCTATTTTCAAATTTAAAGTGCCCAATCATTTTTTTTCCAATTAAGGGGCAATTTAGCGTGGCCAAACCACCTACCCTGGACATCTTTGGGTTGTGGGGGTGAGACCCACGCAGACACAGGGAAAATGTGCAAAGTTCACATGGATAGTGACCCTGGTCCTCGGCGCCGTGAGATAGCAGTGCTAACCACTTTGCCGTCCTACCTGTTAAATATCCTAAGAGAGCAGCATTAGTTTGGAAATTCACTTAACAACTGCCAGTTCATTGAACTGCACTTATGCAATATCCTGGTTACTGACTTGTTGCTTTTTTGAAAGGCGAGGGGCAAGGTAGAGAAGGCGAGACTTTCACAAATAACCTCAGCTGGTACGGGAATTGAAGCCACGCTGCTGGCCTCGCTCTGCATCCTGAACCCGCTGTCCAGCCAACTGAGCTAAACAGGCCGCCGGTTGGGATGCAGTCACCATTGTAATTTTGGAAAGACAGCAACTGTACTCAGTCCACAAACAACAATCCGTTTTCTACTGATGTTGATTGAGGCATACACTGTGGCCAGCACATGGAGGAGAATACCCTTGTTCTTCTTCAAAATAGTGCTCTACAATCTTTTACATACACCTGTGAGGGCAAAGTAGGCCTCATATTAATTTCTCATGCAAAAGATGACACCTCCAACTATGCAACAGTCCGTCACTGTTGCACTAAAATGCAGACTAAATTGTGAGCTCAAGTGATTAAAATCTGCATCCATTATTCACTTCCTTAACTATTATAAATCATGTTGAAATATCGATTAATTATTAACTACCATTATCTCACTTTGCATCAAATATGCGTATAAAATGGTTTTATGCCCTATGAACTAATCGCTATAACCAAGTGCACAGAGATAATCTTGTCTTTGCCTCTTGCTGTATTTTAATGGGAGTCGGTTAGCTCAGTTGGCTGGACGGCTGGTTTGTGATGTGGAGCAACATCAGCGTGGATTCAATTCCTGTATTGACTGAGGTCATCCATGAAGGCCCTGCCTTCTCAACCTTGCCCTTGCTTGAGGTGTGGTGACCCTCAGGTTAAATTGCCACCAATTCCAAGAGGGGTTGGAATTGACAATTTTGTTCAGATTTTTCATGCATCTTTCCCCTCTCAAAAAGGGAGAGCAGCCTCTGGTCCTCGGGGACTATGGCCATTTTCACTTTAGTTTTAGTGTTAGTCATTCTTGCTGGAACAAATATTAGAAGCCCACCAAAACAATTGTGCTCAATGATGCTTCCAAGTCGGAATTTTGTAAGAGCTCTTCCTGTTTATTTCCTTTGTCCCCATTTATTTTATTTTCTCTTATTATTTTTGGTCCATGGACCCATATTCGAATATGCCTTTAAGCAGAAGAGTGCTAGCCAGGACAGTGTGTTCCTAGGTTTGTATTTCGGAGAGCAGAAGCCAGACTTGTCAGTGTTGAGTAAATCCTAGGAACCAGTTATGGAGGAAGTTGGTTCAATTGGTCAACTAGAGTTGGCCAGGAACAGTATTCTACCTGACAATATTCAGTGATTGGTTCCTGCCAGGTGTTTATTTTTTGGAGAGTAAGTGCCAGGAGCCTCTGTACCCTTTAAGGAAGTGGAACTGTTTTTCCCTCTCTCTGCTGCTGGTTGCCTATTGCCTTTGAGTCTGCAGTGAGGATCATTACAAGCTGAAGGAAAAGAAAGTACCCAACTGAAGGCCTAACCTTGAGAAATAAATTAACTGGAAGACATCCATCTGAATCAAAGATCCTTATCCTTTTATTTTATTGTTATTTCTCTGCCCTTTTCACCATCCTTTCCATTTTGTGGTATTTGTCTATGTGTGTGTGTGTAGAGAGTTAGAAAGAGTTGGTGGTGGGGGGGGGGGGGGGGGGGGGGGAATCAGATAGAAGATATCCAGTTATCATTTTTTGCTTATTTAATTATAATTACTGCTAATAATATAAGATTACCTGTGTTTAAATTTTACACATCTGGTGACTGTAGTCAATTTACCTCAACCAAAGCCATGGACATTAATATAGGATCTATTTTCACCTGGGTCAAGAGGGGTTGGAATTGACAATTTTGTTCAGATTTTTCATGCATCTTGTGTTGCAAATGAATATTAAAGCGAAAAAACGTTCATCACATTGTATGCATATTGTTCAAGTTCTGAATAAAAAGTACATTACAAACCTGTTTGGGTGACAAATATGCATATCGTTAATCACCATTTGCTCTGTATAGAACTAATATAAAACACCTGTGAGATTAGAGTAATTTGAGAACATAATTAGCAGTTCAATGTTAAAAAGTACACTCATTTCAATTTTCAGCCTCAAATGGCAACTTGTGTTAGCTTTCTAAGACTTAATGGCAGACACACAGCCTTTATTCTGATTACTTGAGGTGGATCTGAAACACTATAGCGATATGATAGCTGCAGTTCCCAAGGAGATAGCTTCATGCTGCTCAGGAATACAATTATCAGGAGTGTAGTTTCAATCCATAAATGGGAATCGGAAGGCTTTCCAATCTAATCTGGAGTCAGACAGGACCGTCCTCACTCCTGTCTTGTTCGCGTGTTTTAGTGAACCTTTTGTCAAGTCTTCAGGAAGGATGCAAACAGAAGAGAGTTGACAATCCAAAGGAGCAGAGACACTCAGGTCAAAGCCTCCCTGAGCATAAATAACATACACATTTTCTGCTCAAATCCATTGTCAGTTCGCAGACTAGTTTGAACTGGCTACAGGAATCAAACAAATTGAGGCAAGAATGTGGTAATGTTCCTTGGGAACTATGTTATAACTGGACGGGAAGATCCCAGAATGGAACATTGGTTCAAAAGACTGTGGGCGAGATTCTCCGCACTCCCGACGGTGCGGAGAATAGCGTGGCTCGTAAAATTTTACGGCCACGCTGTTCCGACGCCCTCCCGCTAATCTCCCCCCCCCCCCCCCACGCCCAACTCCCGACACGAATCGCTGCCGCCGTTTTTTTACGGCCGGCAGCGATTCACAGCTGATAGATGGGCCGAGTTCCCAGCCCTTTACGGCTGTTTTTACGAACGGCAAACACACCTGGTCTGGCCGTTCGTAAAAACGGCCGTAAACACTCGCATTTTATAACCATGGCACCGATTGGCACGGCAGTACCACGGCCGTGCCAAGGGTGCCATGGGCCCGCGATCGGTGGCCACCGATCGCGGGCAGCGGGCCCGATGCCCGCGCACTATTTGTCCTTCCGCCGCCCTGCAGTATCCATTCGCGGGGCGGCTGAGGGGCATCCCAGCCCGCGCATGCGCGGGTTTCGCGCAACTACGCGATGACGTCATCCGCGCATGAGCGGGTTGGAGTCTTCCAATCCGCGCATGCGCGGCTGACGTCATATGACGCGTCAGCCGGCGCTAACTCGGGCAAGCGGGCTTAACGAAATTCGTTAAGCCCGTGATGCCGGAGCTTATGGCGTCGGGCTGCTAGCCCCGACCGGGGACCAGAATCGGTTCCCGGTCGGGAAGGGGGGGGGCTGGCGTCAAACCCGGGCGGGTTTGACGCCAGCCTTACGATTTCTCCCGGTTTGGGAGAATCGCGCCCTGTAACTTTTACTTATTTTTATAAAACATGGAGAAACAGGCTCACAGGACCACTAATTAGTTTTAACAACAAAAATAAATTATGAAGCATGAAAAAATTGGATTATAATTCAGTACCCCTCATTTAGTTTAACAATTGCACGCTAGTTTTACTTAATTAATGATAATTACTGTTAATAATATAAGATTACCTGTGTTTAACTTTTACACATCTGGTGACTAGTCAATTTAACTCAACCAGTGCCCTGGGCATTAATATAGGATCTATTTTCACCTGGGTCAAGAGGCGCTGGAATGGGAATCTTTGTTCAGATTTTTCATGCATCTTGTGTTGCAAATGTACAGTGGTATCCTTTCCATCACAGCACAGTGTACAGATATCATGTGACTTTGGGTATTCAGGAAATTTCTATTTCACCATGCCGAAACTCTCCTTCCAGTCTGTGGTGCATTCCCTGACCCCTCTGAACCCTAAACTCAGTGACTTAAAGTAGCCTGATCTGATGGTGAAGGGGTAAAAGGACATTGTGTGAGGAAAACAAAGGTCATTCTTAGGGATTTATATTTGTATTGATAAACATTAGAAATAAGGTACAGTTTTAAGTGGCTTTTGTCATAATATACATCTATGTATATAATGGAGTGCAGACAGGCAGTGATTGACACACAGGATGACCAGTAAGCACACAGAACAGAGCAGCCAATCACCAGACAGGACACGACCACTATAAAGCCAGAGGGCACCAGGTTTCACGCTCTCTCGGGACCCAGCCTCTGGGTCAGAACTCGTGAGCTAGCCAGTGCAAACACCATGTGGTAGCTAGTCAGTCTGGTCAGGCTAGCATCTGGTCTCCAGTCAAGTCAGCATAGTGTCAACCCACAGTTGAACATGTATAATAGTTTAGATGTTAAATAAAATCGTGTTGGATCTCATCAAGTGTTGGAAGTCTGTCTCTCACTATACTGCATCAAGCGTAGTCCACATCGACCCAGCCTGCCCAACACATCATGGTACCAGGTAGTGATGTTGAAAATTGACGGACCTACCTTGAGTGAATCAGCGTTGACCAGCAAACAGCCATCCGGTGACATGGAAAACGTCCGCCCTCCTCCGCAGCTCCGCATCGCCGGCAACTTCGGTGCAAATTGGAAGATCTTCAAACAAAAGTTCCAACTCTATCTCGAAGCCACCGACCTCGAGGCTGCATCAGATGCCAGGAAATCGCACTATTCCTCTCCACAGCCAGGGACCACCCCATCCACATCTACAACTCCCTTACATTCGCTGAAGGCGAAGACAAGACGAAATTTAAAACAATGCTGCTGAAGTTCGACAGCCACTGCGACATTGAGGTGAATGACAGCTTTGAACGGTACGCTTTCCAGCAGAGGTTTCAGGGTAAGGATGAACCTTTTCAATCCTTTTTGACCCATCTCCGCATCCTCGCGCAGTTATGTCACGATGAACCGACAACTAATTCCACGATCCGAAATCAGATCGTTTTCGGGGTCCACTCCGATTCCCTTCGCCAGCAGCTCCTGAAAGTCAAGCAGCTCACCCTCGCCATCGCCATCGAAACGTGCGTTCTCCACGAACATGCTAACAATCGGTACTCCCACATCAGGGCAGTAGAAACGACAAAGCTAACCTCCCACAAGGTGGAACGGGTGCAGGCCATCGCACAAATGCAGGGCCTGAGTATCGATGAGAGTGGCCATTTCACAAGGTTTTCCCGGGCTCCATCGCATGCGCGCCACAACCGAGGGGACGGCGAGACCGACGACCAGCCGGTGCAGGTGCATACGATGTTCGACCGCACTGTGCATGCGCGTTGGCACAGAACACGCGATGTTGGTGTCATGACGTGTCCGAATTGTGGCTCCGCCCATTTTAAGCAGCAATGTCCCGCAAAATCACGACGGTGTCTACAGTGTGGCAAGCTTGGCCACTACACTGCCCTTTGCAGGTCTGCTCCACTGCCCAGCATCCAGCAATCCCAGCCACAGCGCAGAAGTGTCCATTCAATACAGCAGGCCATGCCAGACTCCGACCCCGACAGCCCAGCAGATGCTGATGCTGAGTGCCTCAAATCCCCATAATGGGTGGGCATCATTACAAAGCTTGCGCTGCCTTTCTCCAAGATAGTGAAACACCTCCCGATCCTCAGCGTGGATCCCGACGACGAGTGATGTGCTGTCCTCACAGTTAACAAGGCTCGCATCCGGTTCAAATTGGACACCGGCGCATCGGTGAACCTCATCTCGAAATCCGATCTTGGCACCATCCGCGTCAGACCAAGCATTCTTCCACAGGCCTGCCAGCTCCTTGACTACAATGGCAATGCCATAGCTGCCAGTGGCTCATGCAAATTCGGAGTTTCCAATAAGTCATTTAGAGCAACACTGCGATTTGAGATCTTAGGACCTGACAGCATCGCTGCTCTGTGCTCGAGCCTGCAAACTCCTGAACCTGGTTCAGCGAGTCCACACCATGTCATCCGCACAGACAACGGCCTCACCTGATGAAAACTTCCAGGCTCAAATTGATGACATCATCACGCAGTACCACAGCATGTTCGACGGAATGGGCACACTCCCATACCGATACAAAATCCTGCTCAAACCAAACACCACCCCTGTGGTTTATGCACCATGTCGGGTGCTGGCACCCCTCAAGGACTGCCTCAAGCAGCAGTTGCACGACCTCCAGGACCAGGGCATCATATCAAAGGTCATAGAACCCACGGACTGGGTCAGCTCCATGGTCTGCGTCAAGAAACTGTCAGGGTAGCTTCGAATCTGCATCGACCCCAAGGATCTAAACCGCAACATCATGAGGGAACATTACCTAATACCAAAACGAGAAGAGTTGACCAGTGAAATGGCTCATGCCAAATTCTTTACGAAGCTGAACGCCTCCAAGGGGTTCTGGCAAATACAGCTGGACGCATCCAGTCGCAAGCTGTGCACATTCAATACCCCGTTCGGTCGCTACTGCTACAACCGAATGCCCTTTGGCATCATCTCTGCCTCAGAGATATTTCACCCTATCATGGAACAGATGATGGAGGGTATCGCGGGGGTGCGCGTGTATGTTGACAATGTCATAATCTGGTCCACAACTCCTTAAGAACACATCGATCGCCTCAAGCAGGTATTCCACAGAATCTACGAGCATGGCCTCCGACTCAACAGGGCCAAGTGCTCGTTCGGTCAATCAGAAATAAAATTCCTTGGTGACCACATCTCGCAGCAAGGCGTGCGGCCAGATGCTGACAAGATTTCGGCAATCAATGCCATGAAGACCCCAGAGGACAAGAAGGCGGTCCTCCGCTTTCTAGGGATGGGCAAAACTCACCACAGCCCCGGTTCTGGCATTCTTCGATCCTACCAAGGAGACCAAAATATCCACTGACGCGAGCCAGGACGGTATTGGGGCGGCGCTCCTCCAACGGGATGACTCCTCCTCCTGGCACCAGTTGCGTATGCCTCCAGAGCCATGACGCCCACTGAGCAACGGTACGCTCAGATTGAGAAGGAATGCCTGGGCCTCCTAATGGGAATCAACAAGTTCCACGACTATGTGTATGGCCTCCCAAAATTCACAGTTGAGGCGGACCACAGGCCATTAGTCCACATAATCCAGAAGGACTTAAATGACATGACGACCCGGTTACAACGAATCCTTCTCAAACTACGCCGCTATGACTTTGATGAACTTGTCTACACGCCAGGCAAAGAACTCATTGTTGCAGATGCCCTTTCCAGGTCTATCACCACACCGTGTGAGCAAACTGACTTTGTCTGCCAAATTGACGCGCAGGTGCAATTCTGTGCCTCCAACTTTCCGGCCTCTTATCATTCAAATTCGTGAAGAAACGGCCAAGTATCCTCTGCTACCGCGTATTATGCAGCACCACACGAATGGCTGGCAGAAGGGACAGTGTCCCCAGTTTTACAACGTCAAGGATGACCTGACGGTGGTGGACGGCATCCTCATGAAGCTCGATGGAATCATGATTCTGCAGAGTATGCGAGCTATGGTGCTCGGCCAACTCCACGAGGGTCACCTGGGGGTCAGGAAATGTCGACGCAGAGCTCGGGATGCAGTCTATTGGCCGGGCATCAGCCAGGACGTTGCCAACACGGTCCTCAACTACCCTACATGTCAGAAATTTCAGCCAGCTCAACCTAAAGAAACTCTGCAGCAACATGAGATAGTGACCACCCCATGGTCCAAAGTCGGTGTCGACCTTTTCCACGCCAAGGGGCGAGACTATGTCCTCCTGGTCGACCACTTTTCCAATTACCCCGAAGTGGTGAAACTGTCCGACCTCACGTCGACGGCGGTGATTAAAGCATGTAAAGAAACATTTGGCAGGCATGGGATCCCACTCATGGTGATGAGTGACAACGGCCCCTGTTTTTACAGCCAGGAGTGGTCTGATTTTGCCCGGCTATACAACTTTTGTCACGTCACCTCCAGCCCCCACTACCCGCAGTCAAACGGGAAGGCCGAAAAAGGGGTCCATATTGTCAAGAGATTACTATGCAAGGCTGCAGACTCAGGCTCCGTCTTCAACCTGGTGCTGCTGGTATACAGAGCAACCCCGCTGTCCACTGGGTTGTCTCCAGTGCAGATGTTCATGAATCGCACTCTGCGAACCACGGTCCCAGCCTTCCATGTTCCAGACCTTGACCACCTCACGGTCATACGAAAGATGCAGCAGTCTCGGGCCCTACAGAAATCAGTATACGACGCTCATGCCACGGATCTCCCTGAGCTGGTCCCGACTAATCGTGTTCGTGTACAATTGCCTGACGGCGGCTGATCCGCCACAGTTGTGGTGGTCAAGCAACTGGCCCCGAGATTGTTCCTCGTCCGCATGGCTGATTGCTCCTTCCTACGACTCAACAGAAGGGCACTACGCAGAGTTCCACGCCCGCCACCAACCGTGATGTCCCACCTCACACAATGCTTCCTCCGGATGTGCCCTACTACGAGGCCACCGATCTACCGGAAATCCTGCTGACCTCTGCGGCCACCGCATTGGCGGCAGTCCCGCCTGTCCAAGTGCAGGCGGCCCCTGATCCACCCTTGAGGCGGTCAACCAGAACTCGTCGCCCACCACAAAGACTAAACTTATAGACTGAACGTTTGCACAATTTTGTTACCTCATCATTTCGACCTCTGTAAATATCGTTTTTTACCATTTCATCTGCCCTATCTCTGCACTGGTGACACCTTCCTATGTATATAAGTTCATTTTAGCACATTCTGTATATAGTCGCGCACATAAACACATCCACAAGCACATGCACCTTAATATTTATTATCTGAACACAAACAAAAAAAAGGGGGAGATGTCATAATATACATCTATATATATAATGGAGTGCAGACAGGCAGTGATTGACACACAGGATGACCAGTAAGCACACAGCACAGAGCAGCCAATTAGCAGACAGGACACGACCACTATAAAGTCAGAGGGCACCAGTTTTCCCACGCTCTCAGGACCCAGCCTCTGGGTCAGAACTCGTGAGCTAGCCAGTGAAAACACCATGTGGTAGCTAGTCAGTCTGGTCAGGCGAGCATCAGGTCTCCAGTCAAGTCAGCATAGTGTCAACCCACAGTTGAACATGTATAATAGTTTAGATGTTAAATAAAATCGTGTTGGATCTCATCAAGTGTTGGAAGTCTGTCTCTCACTATACTGCATCAAGTGCAGTCCACATCGACCCAGCCTGCCCAACACATCAGCTTTATTTATTTTTTTAATTTAGAGCACCCAATTATTTTATTTGTTTCCAATTAAGGGGCAATTTAACGTGGTCAATCCACCTAACCTGCACACCTTTCGGCTGTGGGGGTGAAACCCACACAGGCATGGGGAGAATGTGTTTGTAACATAGGTTACAAAGTACATGTTAATCGACGATGGTTTCATTAATCCGCAATGTCCCTTTACGCAGACAAGATAATTGTGGTAACACACACTCCATCTGAACCCAAGTGAATGTCTGTGGGTTTCTCCTCAAAATTCCCCCAGCTATTGTCACAACGAGAGTTTCCAAATTCCACTCACAAAAACACACTTTAAAATCTTCTCACATAATTATACTTTCCCTTATCAGTTTGCATTCCAAAATCCAGATCAAGTTTTACAAACCACTCTTTTAATCCAAACTTCCATTCCACTTTTAACACTGAATCCAGTCCAGGATTTCGCACCATCTCTTTTAGGTTTTCTTTGTCTTGACTGCTGTGCGAACTGCTCACAATTACTTAAACTCTAGATTCCCAGACTGTATTAAAATGGTAGCAGACATTTGTTTTACCTTTGAAGGGTTTTGTCCCATTTTAAATCTGGTTACTGCAATTGTCTCTTTAACTCAGAACACTTGGTTTACGCTTCCTTGAATTCTTCTGAACAATACCTTGGTCTCTGTTCACTTAACTCCAGATTTCTTGGACACTTTTCTTTATTTCTCTAGTTTCCTTAACCATCAGCTCTTCAGATCTCTGCACTTATTTCATTAACTGTTGCAACGTGGTATGTCTTTTCTTCTAGCAAAGCTGAGGGTGATGTTCCCTTCTAAACCAACTGTTTCTAGAACAGCTGTGAGAGCTACCTTCTCTCTCACTACATATCGCCAAATGCACTCAAATTAACTAGACTTAGCTTACAAGGCCCCAGTTGTTCAGCAATGATTTATCTTTCTCTAGGCTTTTATTTACTCTTCATGCTGCAACCCTCCACAAGTACAATAGAATCACAGTTGGAAATTAATCAACACCCACACATACAAACATCTTTGTCCAGCATTGATCTAACTATAGGTTTTACCCTTCCAGGCACAGAAACATTAAATTAAAGCCACTTGGGGCAGCATGGGGTGCAGTGGTTAGCACTGGGACTGTGCGCTGAGGACCCGGGTTCGAATCCCGGCCCTGGGTCACTGTCCAAATGGAGTTTGCACAATCTCCCCATGTCTGCGTGGGTTTCACCCCCACAGCCCAAAGATGTGCAGGTTTGGTGGATTGGCCATGTTAAATTGGCCCTTAATTGGAAACAAATAAAATAATTGGGTACCCTAAATTTAAAAAAAAATTAAAGCCACTTAAAATTATACCGTATTTCTAATGATTATCAATACAAATATAAGTCCCTTAGAATGACCCTTGTTTGCCTCACACTAAGTCCTTTTACCCCTTCACCATCAGACCAGGCTACTTTCAGTCGCTACGTTTAAGGTTCAGAGGGGTCAGGGAATGCACCAAAGATTGGAAGGAGAGTTTCGGCATGGTGAAATAGAAATTTCCTGAATACCGAAAGTCACATGATCTCTGTATACTGTGCTGTGATGGAAAGGATATCCCACACATCTCCTTCTGCCACGTGCCTTTGCAAGACAGATCTGGAAAGTGATGCAGTGGTTTTAGTTAATGTTCTTTCCAAGCAGCTCTATAATGCAGGATGCAATAATCTATATGCTGTACACCAGGGATGCACACTGAGATAAACATCAACTACTGCTGCCGGATGATCAACTTGGTGAAAAGACCTTCAGTCATTCCATTAACCTCCAGTTCGTGGGCTAACTGGTTGTAGTGGAAAAGACCAGAATGGATTTCCCCAGGGGTCAGTATTGAGAGCTTTGCTCTTCCTATATACAGTATATATATATTGTTATGACACCCTGGGCGAGTGCGCAGTCAATTCCAGCCCCAGAGGCCCAACACACGTGAATTAACCAATAATTTGTATAAAAGGCAGCACCATCACCTGCAGGTTCCCCTCAAAGTCTCTCACCTTACTGACTTAGAAATATATCGCTGTCCTTCAATGCCAAAGGGTCAAAACCCTGGGACTCCTTACCTACCAGCACCGAGGGTGTACCTACAACACATGGGTTGCCATGCTTCAAGAAGCCAGCTCACAGCTACCTTCTCAGGGGCAATGCGATGCGGTCAACAAATGCTGACAAATGTGAGCCCACATCCCATGAAAGAACAAAATAATGCAACAGCCACCAAAACCTCAGAACTGCACTTTTTTTTTGCTGAAGATACATTTGTATTTATTCGGTGTGTCTTTGCTGAAACCAAAATGCAACAGCTGGTGAAACCTGACAGTTCAGTCAATGCTCAGAGGACCAGACCCCGGCAGCCGCACCGTCCGGCAGCCCAGACGGCACTACGCATGCGGGTACGTGCCTCTCCGCTCCAACGCGCTTGCGCACATTGTTACGTGTGAGATTTCCGTGCAACGGAGTTGCTATTCTGTTGCTAAAGGATACGTTCTATTTTAGAATCCTGCCCGGATGGTTCTAAAGCTCGCGCGCTCCTTGTTGCCTTGCAAAGCCTTCTGACAGCCGGTCTTTATTCGTATGCATAGAAGTTACTTTAAGAGCTCAGTTAGTTTAGTTGTTTGACTCCGCTGCTGCTGATGTTTTCTTCCGGGAGATAATTATCCAGATATCTGCCCTGGGCTGTCGAAGAGGTCGTTTATTTTATTGGGTCTCAGTGCCTTGGCTTTGAGGGATCCTCAAACAAGAATTGGGTGAATGGAGATCTGCGGGCTAACCGGGTCTTTGCTGCGATCTCTAAAAGAGCAAGTCAGATTCGCTCTTAAAGCCAGCCCTCATAAACTATTATGTTTAAAATACAGCTCCATGTGTAAGATTGCAAAGCACTGTGCACATGGGAGAAGTACTTCTGCACTTCATACGTGTGGGGTGGAACTCCAGGCCCAACAAATCCTTCAGCTCAGATCAAGCAGACAGTGTGAGTATGTATTTCAGATACACACATTTAATAGAGCACTGCTCGCAAGCTGTATTTTTGCACTATAATTTCCCATGGTACTAAATACAGGAAAATGAAATGATGTTTGACTAGATACCATAATAATTGGTTGTTCCTTGAAACAAGCATCAAAGACAGTTGCCACAAAGCATGAACAGTAAGAAGTCATACAACACCAGGTTAAAGTGCAACAGGTTTGTTTCAAACACGAGCTTTCGGAGCACAGCTCCTTCCTCAGGTGAATAGAGAGGTATGTTCCAGAAACATCTATATAGATAAAGTCAGAGATGCAGGACAATGCTTGGAATGTGAGCATTTGCAGATAATCAAATCATTACAGATCCAGAGAGAGGGATAATCACAGGTTAAAGAGGTGTGAATTGTCTCAAGGCACATGAGACGCATGAGTGTGGCCTCAACAGGGATCTTGGATTCATGTCGCATTACATCCACCCCCCACCATCAGGCCTGGACTTGCAAAATCCTACCAACTGTTCGGGCTTGAGACAATTTACACCTCTTCAACCTGTGATTATCCCTCTCCCTGCATCTGTAATGATTTGATTACCTGCAAATGTCTGCATTCCAAGCATTGTCCAGCATCTCTGACTTTGTCTCTATAAATGTTTCTGGAACATACCTCACCATTCACCTGAGGGAGGAGCCGCACTCCGAAAGCTCGTGTTTGAATCAAACCTGTTGCACTTTAACCTGGTGTTGTAAGACTTCTTACTGGGGCAGTAGGGTAGCATGGTGGTTAGCATAAATGCTTCACTGCTCCAGGGTCCCAGGTTCGATTCCCGGCTGGGTCACTGTCTGTGTGGAGTCTGCACGTCCTCCCCCTGTGTGCGTGGGTTTCCTCCGGGTGCTCCGGTTTCCTCCCACAGTCCAAAGATGTGCGGGTTAGGTGGATTGGCCATGCTAAATTGCCCGTAGTGTCCTAATAAAAAGTAAGGTTAAGGGGGGGGTTGTTGGGTTACGGGTATAGGGTGGATACGTGGGTTTGAGTAGGGTGATCATGGCTCGGCACAACATTGAGGGCCGAAGGGCCTGTTCTGTGCTGTACTGTTCTATGTTCTATGTACTGTACTCAAGGCAGAACAGTTGGTAGGATTTTGCAAGTCTAGGCCAGATGGTGGGGGGTGGATTTCTGGATCTGGATCTCTCTGGATCTGTAATGATTTGATTATCTGCAAATGCTCGCATTCCAAGCATTGTCCTGCATCTCTGACTTTGTCTATATAAATGTTTCTGGAACATACCTCTCCATTCACCTGAGGAAGGAGCTGTGTTCCGAAAGCTCGTGTTTGAAACAAACCTGTTGCACTTTAACCTGGTGTTGTAAGACTTCTTACTGTGCTCACCCCAGTCCAACGCCGGCATTTCCACAACAAAGCATGAAAAAAGGGGAGAGAGAAAGAGAGAGGGCTAGATTCTCCGATCCCCCATTTGTGTGTTTCTTGGTGGCACACCATTCGCTGGCGGTGGGATTCTCTACTCCGGCCGCTTGTCAATGGGATTTCCCATTGATGCCATGCCACGTCGCCATGAAACCCGCTAGCGGGGGTGCCCTGCTGGTGGGAACAGAGAATTCAGGCGGTCGGAGAATTCCAGCTAGAGTATGTAAGATATAGGGGTGAAGTTAATAAAAAGTTAAAGAGGTAGAAATGGAAGGGTAAAAGACTAAGGGAACTTCAGCATTAACAGGGACAGAAATAGAGGCCATTCATCAGTCTGAGGTCAATGGGGGATGACACACCTTCTTGAACTTTCTTCCTGCTCTCACATTTTACACCTTCAAAGCCATCTACACCTTATTGAAGTAAGGCTTGCCATTGTGTTGAGATCAAAGTCAATTTTATTCAAGTAGGCTTTCAGAGGATCTTTGAAACATTTTCACAGACCGCCCTTTGATCTTTGACCAGTTGGAAGTAGAGAGCAACTTCGGAAGGCAAGTATTTATCAGTCTAGTTACCACATCATAATGGTATTCCTGAGCTGTTTGTAGAAACATATAGAATCCTGAGGCTGCATGTGAATGCCAATAACATTCAGCCAAAATGGGAACTTGCACCAAATCCCACTCCTTGCAAAGTCAGTTGATCACATCTGCTATCTCGTAGCCAGGTGTCCCAGGACCATAATCTCAGAGATCCTGCACAGGATCCACTACACAATCTCCTCCTTTGGGAAGCTGTTCAGACAAGTGAGCCTTCATTAATCATCATCTGAGATGGACACAGGTCACAGTCTATGGCTGCCAAACCTGGGTGAAATATCAGCGTTACTTGAGAAAGTTTGACACATCCCATCAGCGCAGCCAATGGCAGATCCTACACGTCACCAGCTAGAGAGATCCCTGCACGAACATGAGGATCCTTCAGGAACCAAGCACCCTGGGCATTAGGCCGATATCATGTTTGCATGTTTTGGTGTGGCTGCTACATTGAAACCAAATGTGGTATACTGATAATCAACTGTAAACCTGACAAACCTGAAATACAATGGACACAGAATGAAGCCATTCAGCACAGTGTGAATAAACTGATTCTTTCAAAATGCAACACCATTCGGCCTCTGTTTTTCCCCTTCCAGCCTTGCAATGTTTTTTTCCATTTTCAAACTGATGCCCAATTTCCTCATGAATGTTACTCTTGAAGCCACTGTATCCATTCTTGGATTTTGGATTTTGGATTTGTTTATTGTCACGTGTACCGAGGTACAGTGAAAAGTATTTTTCTGCAAGCAGCTCAACAGATCATTCAGTACATGGGAAGAAAAGGGAATTAAACAGAAAGTTAAAAGTGGATCTGTTGGGGAGAGCTTGCAGAGAGTCGCCTCGCTCCGGCGCCATCCTCTTTCAGACAATGCCTTCCATTATGCATCATGCTCAAGGATATGCCACAGCCAATAGCAACAACTTGCTTGTCAGCATCCTTCAAGATACCTTCTGCAAGAAAGCCTCTTTAAACATAAGGAACCAAACGTCTATTTTGTAAACGTAAAACTGCATTTTTTTTAAAGAAAAGGAAATGGGAGTTATTGAAGAGCCGATGCTGACTTTATACAACAGTGATATTTGTGTAGAGCTTTCAAAAAAGTAAATGGGCCAGGTTGCTTCATGTAAAGAGTAGACCAAGTAGCATAGAAATTAGGAGAGGTTTGAAGAGGATGGCTTTGAATGCTGGTGGGGATGTGTGTTGGCTGAAGCAGCAGATTTAAAGAGGGAATTTGAGGGCGGTATCTGGATGACATACAGTGACAGTTCTGAGGTGAAACAGTAACTTGCATTTCATTATGTTACTATTAAAAATAAGAATGGCTGCATACAGGAACTGGAATAAACATTTAGCCCCCAATACCATTCGGTTAGATCATGACTGACCTGCAACTCCACTCCATTTGCCCATCTTTGTTCCATATTCCTAGATCCCCTTGCCAAAAAAAATCACTCCATTTTCAAAACTGCACTTGGCAGAATCCACAGCCTTTTGAGGCAGAGAATGTTGACAGTGTGTCCATTTCATTAACGAAATGTGACAGCGCCATGATCAGTACTGAGCAATTCTGAAGCCATCTCATTGATTGAGTTATTTTATCCTGTGTGCTATTCTCTACACAGGATTCGTGCACCATGTGAAGCATAGTGATTGTAATACAATGCAGGTCACATTGTGAATCATCTGACATGCTACTGCAAGATGGGTCGAAATATATAACTTGTATTCATATGCTTTCGTGACCTGAAGGTTTCGAACACTTCACAGCCAATGAAGCACTTAAAAAAAAAAAATAAGGCACGATTCTCTCAAAAGGGAACCAGGCCCCCCAGCGAACACATTTAGCTGCATGTTTCCCGGCGCTTGCAGTCCAGAGAAATACGTGGCTGTTCAGCACGACTCACGTTGAATAAGGGGCTGAACTAGGAATGTACAGCCAAGGCCGCACATAGCCCCGTTTTGTACAGTGAGGAGCTCCGCTAGCCGGAACTCCCCATTGTAGCAAGAAATCTCAGAGGCCCACAGAGCGATCCCTGACCTCCCTCCCCATACCGTACAGCTGGAAGGGGTGAGGTGTGGGGGGGGGGGGGGGGGGGGGGGGCTCAGATCCCTTGAAGATCCCCATGGGTGGTGTTCCATCAATTTGTGGGGACCAGTGTTGAATGGCGCTCGCCCAAGGTTTCTGAGGCGAAGGGATTGAATCCCAAAGCCTCAGGTACCTCAGGAATTTGCACATTAGAGTGAGACTTACTGTCTCTAATATGCAGATTGGCTAAAAAGCGATCCACGTCGCAACGTCTTGCAAGATCACGTTGAATCTCATGAGGCGTTGTGAGCCGGGTAGATCCCGAAGAGTGGGGTCTCCCGGCTTTCACTGGCCATGCTGCACTGCAGCGAGCTGCTTTTTGGAAGCAGCGTGGCCGTTGGATCGTGCACATAGTCACTTTCACAGCTCTAGGGACCCGTGTTCGATTCCTGGCTTGGGTCACTGCTGTGTGGAGTCTGCACGTTCTCCCCGTGTCTGCGTGGGTTTCTCCGGGTGCTCTGGTTTCTTCCCACATGTCCTGAAAGACATGCTTGTTAGGTGAATTGGACATTCTGAATTCTCCCTCTGTGTACCTAAACAGGCGCCATATCTCATCTGAAAGAAAATACACTTTTAATGTGGTGCTTGCACATTTTGTGCAAATGTGGCTACTAGGGGATTTTCACAGTAACTTCATTGCAGTGTTAAAGTAGGCCTACAACCTAGACTTATAACCTGACAGCCAATTTGCACGCTGTAAGCTCCCACAAACAGTAACCTGATTAAGTGAAAAGGTGAACTGTTTTTTGGTGAAGTTGAAAACCAATGTGGTTAGATGAGAAAGTCTAAACCTTAGTTCCAGTACTGAGCATCTTGAGGTCACACAGCATAGTCCAAGAATCTACCTTAATCCTTCACTTTAGTAAGACACCATGACTAATGGGCAGTTCTGTGCTAAGAACATGGTGTCATCAATAGCCTTACATGTGCTGTATAACTTTTTTATGCTATGGTAAAAATCCCACTGTTCACATGAAAAGCAAATCATTATTATTTCCACCTTTCATATTTCTTCAGCAATTGTTCGGCGATACCACAGCACAGACCCCTCACAAACTACCCTCGTCAGTGTGGTTCCAGTGTTTTCCGTAGTAAGTACAGCCTGTATATTTTAAATTTAATTTACGCAAAATGTGCAAGGACCACATTAAAAGTGTATTTTCTTTCAGATGAGGTATGACAAAGCTGGGAACGTAAGCTTCTTTGGTAAGTTTGTTTTCAGTAATTTTCTCTTTTCTGAATATCATTTTGCTGATCAGAAAGACCTTTTGCATCAAATTTTTCAATCGGTTTTAACGTCAATCCCATTGAAATGCCAGTCGATCATTGCACAGTCGAAGAATAACATTCTCCCAAATTGCCCATCTTGCCATGCTTTCAGTGGCCCACTGAAAGAAACATGCAGATAGTTCTTATTTATTTTCAATGCTTGCCATCAGTTTGGCCATGCAGTCTGGTCCCTTTCAATGGTAAATTCTGCATTTATACAGCATCTTTAATGTAGAATTGTCCCTTGGTATTCCACGGATGTATAATAGGACAAAAATGGGCAGTAAACCTGAAGAAGAAAATATTGGGGATGAGTGGGATGGGGTGGGAAAGCAAATCCTTGGTCAAGAGGTGGACGACCTGGAGGAGAGAGGGAAGGGATTTAGAGGGCACTCCAAAAAGAGCACATTTCTCCCACAGAAGCTGGTTGCTTCTTGCTGAGCATTCAGCTATGCTGTGAATACATTTAAAGTCTGTCGATCTTAATCTTCAGCAATGGCAGCGATCTGTCGTTCCACCCCTGTCGATGCTCTTTGCAAGCGAACCAAGCCATTTTAGTGATTGTTCTCTACTCCCATCTGATTCGACGTGCGTATTCTGGTGGCTTTACAGAGCTGAGCCAGTAGTCATCACTGAAAAAAGAGAGGCAATCAGGGACTAAACCCCTGAAAAGGCATTCCTGCCAAGGGAGTGAACATACAGCTGTTGTGTTAACTATCCTGGGTGTTCAGTTTGACGAGGAGTTTAGGTGGCAAAATGTATCTGGTTATGATCAAATTCAGCGGCAACACCTCTAGCAGAAGAGGAGAGAAATATAATTGTTTATCTTATAAGTTACCATATGTTACATAAACTGGTTCAATGGTTTCATCACTATTTTCATTATAGAACGAAAGAAGACTGAACTGTATCAGGAACTTGGTCTTCAAGCTCGCGATTTACGATTTCAACATTTAGCGAGCATTAGTACGAGGAATAATTGCATCATCCTCCGAATGGAGGTAAGAGTCAAGCTTTCAGGAGATTCAGTATCAAAAACCTCTGGTCACTTTCTTTTACTGCATTCTTGGGATAAGGAAGTTGCAAACATGGCTGGCATTTATTTCCCATCCCTGGTTTTCTTTGATGCAAAACATTTTTACATTGTCGTTAGGAAGGGCGTTCCATGACTTTGGTACCCTGACAATGAAGGAATGGTGATGGATGTATAAGTGAAACTTTGAGGTAATGGCGTTGCCATTCGCTTTGTTCTTCTATGAGGTGGAGGTCAAAGGTTTCAGAAGTTCAGTTGTTACATCTAACATGATATCAGCTGCATCCATGAGCTCCAATCAGATTGCTGCCACTAATTATGAGTGTTGCCGTGACATTCCGTGTATCATATTTGTCAAAACAGAAATTGTGTTTTGCAGTAAAATCGAACAAGAGATTCACGATGCGTACAAATCGCTTGCTTTTGCAATTTTCTTTACTGTAAATTATAAAATAATAAAATGGCGCTCGGTCACTTTATGAAAAAGTGTTCCCGTTTATTTTGCAATACATACCTCATTGGTTGCCAGGTTGCCAAACTTGATGGTTTCTGGAAGACCCACGTTCTGAACAGGCACTTGAAAGCATCACCATGTTGCTCCAGACAGGTGGCAGCACACATTGGGGTGTATTCATTTTTTTTAAAAAAAGGAAAAACCTCAATTTCAACATGGCCTTATTACTTCCTCAGGGCATCGCAGTTTGCTCCACAGCCAATTAATTGCTTTGATCATGAGGGAAAAATATGGCAGCCAGTTTGCATAGTTCCCACAACAAACGAATGAGATGATCTGTTTTGGGGGTAGTTATTGAGTGAGAAGTGTTGACCAGGACAGTTGTAGTGCAGCGGAGGAAATATAGGAGAGCGAAGGGAGCATCGGTCTGGGCCCCGATCTACAACAACCATCGGTTTGTGTCGGGAAGGCTGGATGGAGGATTTCGGAGATGGCAAAGAGTAGGAACTGAGAGGATGGGAGATCTATTTATAGGTGGAGCTTCCCTAGCTTAATGGCTTTGGAGGAGAAATTTGAACTGTACTTTCTTCACTTGCAGGAATTTACCTGCCCACACGAAGCCCAAAATCACCCTATTCACTTGTTTTAAAAAGGCCCTCATGATAAAGATGGGGAGACACTGAAAGACAAATAGAAATTTGGGGAGGACTGTCATTTTCACACTCTGTACCCTCCCTGCCAGTGACAGCGGGAGCATGTCCCATCTCCTAAAGTCCTCCTTCATTTGTTCTACCAGCCGGGACAGGTTTAACCTGTACAATGTCTCCCATTCCCGAGCCACCTGGATTCCCAGATAGTGAAAGCTCTTTCCTACCATTCTAAGCGGCAGCTCTCCCAGTCTCTTCTCCTGCCCTCTTGCCTGGATCGCAAACATGTCGCTTTTCCCCATGTTCAATTTTATAGAATCATAGAATTTACAGTGCAGAAGGAGACCATTCGGCCCATCGAGTCTGCACCGGCTCTTTGAAAGAGCACCCTACCCAAGCCCACACCTCCACCCTATCCCCATAACCTAGTAACCCCACCCAACACTAAGGGCAATTTTGGACACTAAGGGGCAATTTAACATGGCCAATCCACCTAACGTGCACATCTTTAGACTGTGGGAGGAAACCGGAGCACCCGGAGGAAACCCACGCGCACACGGGGAGAATGTGCAGACTCCAATTTATACCCCAAAAACCAGCCAAATTGCCCTAAAATGCGCATAATTTCCCCCATCCCCTCTAACGGGTCCGAAATGTACAGGAGCAGGTAATCCGTGTAAAGCGAGACCCGGTGTTCCACCACCGCTCCCCCGAACCAGCCCTTTCCAGTTCCTGGAAGCTGTTAACGCCATAGCCAATGGCTCTATGGCCAGAGCAAACAGCAGCGGGGAGAGGGAACACCCTTGCCTTGTCCCTCGGTGCAGTTAAAAATAGCTCGACATCAACCGATTTGTGCGCACACTTGCTACTGGCACCTGATACAGCAACCGCACCCAATCAATGAAGCCCTGTCCAAACCCGAACCTTCCTAACACCTCCCACAAATAATTCCACTCCACCCGATCAAAGGCCTTCTCCGCAGAATTTAACTTACTAATTTAACTTACAGAACTGAGCAACAGCCCAAGAATCAATATAAAAAAACATTTCACATACAGTGTAAAAGCAAGAGTAACTTAAACAAACGCGATACAGCATTACCCATCTCGAAAGTTCAGAAATCTCAATCACTTGCCAGCCCTTCACTTTTAACAAAGTCCAACGCCTCCGCTGGCGTCTCAAAATAAAGTTGCTGCTCTTCGTAGGTGACCCATAAACGAGCTGGGTAAAGGAGCCCAAACTTCACTTTCTTCTTGAAAAGGGACGATTTTATTCGGTTGAATCCCGCTCTTCTCTTGGCCAGATCCGCACCCAGGTCCAGATCGATGTGCAGCATGCTGTTCTCCCACTTGCAGCTCCGTTGAATCCCGCTCTTCTCTTGGCCAGATCCGCACCCAGGTCCAGATCGATGTGCAGCACGCTGTTCTCCCACTTGCAGCTCCGTTGAATCCCGCTCTTCTCTTGGCCAGATCCGCACCCAGGTCCAGATCGATGTGCAGCATGCTGTTCTCCCACTTGCAGCTCCGTTGAATCCCGCTCTTCTCTTGGCCAGATCCGCACCCAGGTCCTGGTAGATGTGCAGCATGCTGTTCTCCCACTTGCAGCTCCGTATCTGTTTGGCCCACCGCAAAATCTGTTCCTTATCCAGGAACCGGTGCATTCGCACCACCATCGCCCTCGGCGGCTCATTCACACGTGGCCTCCTCGCAAGCGTTCTGTGCGCTCTATCCACTTCTACAGGTTGCGTAAGTGCCCCATCACCCATAAACGTCTTGAGCATATTCGCTACATATGCCCTTGTATCTGTTCCCTCGCAGCCCTCAGGGAGGGTGACAATCCTCACGTTCTGTCAACAGGACCTGTTCTCCAGGTCCTCCACCTTCTCCTGCATCCTTTCCTGCTGATCCCTCACCAGTCGCACCTGTAACTCCAGCGCAGTTAAGTTTTCCTTGTGCTTGACCATCTTCTCCTCAATCCTTTGGATCGCCGACCTTGGCCTTCTATCCCCTGCTCCACCCATTTGATCGATGCCTTGATTGGGTCTCGACCTTCCACCTTTTGCTTGCTGAAACCCTCCTGAATAAATTTCACCAGCTGCCCCATTGGCCACTGGGCCACTGAGCCAGTACCCTGCACCCCCGCCATATTTTCCTGTGCTGTGGGTTTTACATGTGCCTTCACTACTCGGTTTTTCCTTCTTATACCACCACTTCTGGTCCATGTCTCCATATACTGGTGTGGGATTCCTCCTCACTGTCCCATCCACTCCCGATTTTTCAAATAAAATTCGAAAAAAGGCGGGGGATAAAAGGTCCGTCACGAGCGGGAACTACCAAATACACGACCTCCTACTCCATGGCCGCCACCGGAACTACCCCCACAGTCCAAAGATGAACAGGTTAGGTGGATTGACCATAATCAGTGTTACAGGGATTGGGATGGGGAGTGGGCCTAGGTAGAGTGCTCTTTCGGAGGGTCGGTGTAGACCCGATGGGCCAAATGTCTTTCTTCTACACTGTATGGATTCTAGGTTAATAGTTCACACTGAGATAGCTCTGGAACATCATTGAAAAGGAAAGTTTTGGAAAGATCTGCATTTATGTAAGTGCCTTTACGACCCCAGAGCATCCCAATGCAGTTTTTCAGCCATTTAGCAGTTTTGCAATTATTGTAGGAAATGCTGCAGTCAATATATGTCCAGCAAAGTCACACAGCCAGTAATGTGATCATGACTGTGCTGTTGATTGATGTATAAATATTGGCCTGGATACTGTGGAGAACTCCTCTTATCTTTGAAAAGTTCCAAGGGATCTTTTACCTCCACCTGAGTGGACAGTTGGAGAGTTAGTTTAATGTCTCATCCAGAGCTGGAATAAATTCTGTAATGGTATTTTACACACTGCCCGGAGATAGTGCTTCAGCTAACTTGCAGCTCCGCAGTGCATCTCTTGCACAGATCCATCAAGTATCCTGAATAAACTTTAGAATTTGGAGCTTTATGGTTACCTTCATCTATATACATAGCCAGTATTATCCTTGCTGGTAATCCCACAAGAGGAGTTGCCATTTGGTAGTATGTGGAGTATTGCTGAAATGGCCCATCACATGTAAAGTATACTGATGAGTACAAGATGAAAAGCTTCGACAGGTCTCTCTTTTCAGCAAAGGAGTTCTGTGTTTTGTTTTCCTCTCTCTTTGACAGATTATAAAGGCTGTAATTACTCAGGAATATCTTCTTATCCTGGATTATCGGCAATTAAACCTGGAGCAGTGGCTTTTGAAGTACCTGACATTGCAATTAGCTGGAGATGGTCAATTGGTCACGTACTCTTTGCCTTTTGAATTTCGAGCCATAGAGGCAATACTTCAGCACAGGGTTCGTAAAATTAAAATTATTTATACTGCAAAATTTTTTTTTTTAATTTAGAGTACCTAATTATTTTTTTCCAATTAAGGGGCAATTTAGCGTGGCCAATCCATGTACCCTACACATCTTTGGGTTGTGAGGGCGAAACCCACGCAAACACGGGGAGAATGTGCAAACTCCACACTGAACAGTGACCCAGAGCCGGGATCGAACCTGGGACCTCGGCGCAGTGAGACAGCAATGCTAACCACTGCACCTCTGTTCTACCCTTTATACTGCAAAAATAAACAGATTAATGCTGTCGGTTTTGTTAGGGAAATTAGTGTCCCAAAATCTGAAAAGCCATGTAGATGGGTGAATAAAAATGTTTAGAAAGCAGGTTTTTAACTTAAAGTATTTGCCTTGATGCAAAGCCAGTACATTTGATTAACCACATGACTACATTTGCTTGAATGAGTAATTTGGCTCCCTCAGCTCTGCAATAAAGTTTTGTGGTTGATGGGTGAACTATGTTTAATCATGGTAATGTATCGACAACTAAAGTTGCAGATCCAATTTCACCCTGTAGGTAAGTAGTGAAATTTTGAATGATTGTTTTCCGCGATTAAGTAATTGATGATTAGATAATACTAGGAATCCTGCAGCGAGTAACTCACCTCCTGACTCCCCAAAACCTGTCCACCATCTAAAAGGGACAAGCCAGGAGTGTAATGGAATACTCTTCACTTGCCTGGGAGAATGCAGCTCCAACAACACTCAATAGGCTTGACACCATCCAGGACAAAGCAGCCCACTTGATTGGCACCCCTTCCACAAACATTTACTCCCTCCACCACTGACGCACAGTAGCAGCAGTGTGTACCATCTACAACAGTGTTCTTCAAAGTCGGGGGCGCGACCCGCGGGTGGGTGTCAGGAGGGTCGCGGAGCTGTTGTCCGCGGTACTCCCGATCGCGCAAATCCCCGGGCTTTCAATAACGGCGGCTGCAGGCGGCCGTGAACATGTAAAAAAAAAGTGGCCGCATTGCGCATGTGCGCCGATAATCGGGCACGCATGCGCAGTGCGGCCACTATTTTTTTAAATGGGTGCAGCTTTTTGTTTTACAAGTTCTGTAGTGGTTTTTATTCATTTATTTTATTAATTTTTTTTTTACAAGTTCGGGGGGGGGGTTTATTCATTTTTTTCATTTATTTTATTCATTTTATTTTTATTTACAATTTTGGGGGGGTTTTATTCATTTTTTTCATTTATTTTTTATTTTTTTTACAAGGTCGGAGGGGGGATTATTAGATAAAATTTTACAGGAAAAAATTCAGAACTTTGGACAGATGGAGGCTCCATACTTTCCGACACCAGAAGGCTTCACCTTCATCCAACAGGTTTCATTGGAGGAGTGTGTAGGAGGGCCAAAGGGACCCAAAACCATTTCCTCCATTTTTGTCAGCAGCAAACAAGGTAAGAGAAAATGGTGGGTCGCGCAGGTCGGCCGGCGTGGGTCGCGAAGGTCGGCCGGCGTGGGTCGCGAATGTCGGTCGGCATGGGTCGCGAAGGTCAGCCGGTTGGTAAAAATGGGTCCCCAGAAAAAAGTTTGAAGAACACTGATCTACAAGGTGCACTACAGGAACTCACCAAGGCTCTTTTGGCTGCACTTTCCAAACCCACGACCACTACTGGAAGGATAAGGGCAGCAGATACATGGGAACACCACCACATGGAAGTTCCCTCCAAGGCACTCATCATTCTAACTTGGGAATATATCACCGTTACTTCACTATTGCTGGGTCTGGAATTCTGGAATTCCCACTCCAACAGCATTGTGTGTGTATCTACACCGACTGCAGTGGTTCAAGAAGGCAGCTCACCACCACCTTCTTAAGGGCAATTAGGGATGGGCAAGAAATGCTGGCCTTGTCAGCGACACCCTCATCCCGTAAAAACAAACTTAAAAACTATATAAACATAGGTGATTTCCTATTGCACTTCATTATCGCACTTTTTGTGTCAAACTATAAGCTTTGATGCACCAGGCAAATCCGTGGGAGGTTTGCTCTTGGAGTTATGAAAACTGTGCAGCTCGTCTGGTTATTTTCCACACATTGTTTAATGCAATCTCTGTCACTCTTGAAAATTTGTCCCACCTCACATCAAATTACTTCCACTTGATTATCTGATTTGTGAATCTGTGCAATTTGCTACACAAGAGTGCGGTGGATGCTGGGACATTGAGTAAATTTAAGGATGAGTTAGACAGATTTTTAATTGGTAATGGGTTGAAAGGTTAGAGTTAAGGCCAGGATGAGATCAACCATGACTCAATGGGCCAAATGGCTAATTCTGCTCTTCTATCTCATGAATATATGACACTGGAAATCCTGATTCCAGTTGAGATGGTCGTACTGGAGAGAACTGTATTTCATTATTCTGTAGTCTACTTCAGTGTCTTCTGCTGCAACTCAACCTTAACTCCTATTACTTATTTGAGGCCTATGTATTCTAAAAATGATTTTGAGTGTTGTTTCAAATCTACATTCAGCACAAATTTAACAAAAAGACTTTGTCCATTTTTCTTAAAGATAGCTTCTTTTATATTGTCTCCAGATCAGCTTTCTGCAATCAAGACTAAATGAGTTACAGCCTCAGGTACTCAAGATGTTAGAAGCCCTGGTGGACCCCAAACAGTTGTCAATTGATCGAAGCAAGCTACATGTTTTACTTCAAGCCAGTAAAAAGTAAGATTCAACCAGTATCAAACTAAACACTTAACTAATGCATTACAATTTGGGTTTTCTCCGAATACTTTCTTTAGTTTCACAATTACAGGGCCATTTTCATTGGTGTACCTGTATTTCCTATGACCAAAAGCTTATAAATGTAATCAGCATTTTAAAGGATTAATAATTTATTCTCTACTGAATTATTCTGCGCTGAAAGGTATACTGGGCACCAGCCATATTCTTCATATCATCTGAAAAACAAAACCCTCGTTACACTGTTGACTTCCAGCTCCAACTCACCAGCCCCGTCTCTCTCAACACCCCGATTGCCTTTGAGTTGTTGCACTGCTTATTCAACATCTAGGATTGAATGAACAGAAAATCCAAAACTATTGTCTTCGGTCCCTCCCACAACCTCCAGACCCGAGCTATCTACTCCATCCCTCTCCCTGGTAACTCTCCTGAGGGTGAAACAGGCCATTTGCAGCCTTTATGTAGCAGTAGATCCTGAGATCAGCTTCCACCCTGTCACCAAGATTGGCAATTTCTACCTCCTTGATTTTGCCCATCTCTAACCTGCCTCAACTCATTGCTTGCTGATGCCCTCATCTGTCCTTTTCTTGACACTTCCAATGCTTCCCTGACTTGCCTCCCATCTTCCACTCTACAACTCTGGTACCATGTCCTAGCTTGTATCAGGTCTCGTTTATACATCACTGCTGTGCTGGCTCACCCACCTCCCAATCTGGTAAATTTGATTTTTAAATTCTCAACATTGTTTTCAAACTCCTCCTTTGCCTCACCTCTCCCTGTACAACACTTCAAGACCTCTGAGGTTCTCCAATTCTGGTCTCTTGCACATTCACGATATTAATCACTTCACTATTTGTGATCATGCCTTCAACTGCCTGGGCCCTCTCTACCTCTCACTTTTCCACCAAGACACACCTCAAAACCTACCTCTTTGACCCGGCTTTTGGCTATCTGTTCTAATACTTCCATATTTGATTCAGTGATAAAATTTGTTTGAAACCGCTCCTGTGAGGAACCATCTTGGCATGCTCAGCTACATAAATGTTTCAAAGCATTTTCTGAGTCCAAGAAATCATGGTTTAGGCTTTGGAGACCTTTTTACATGCATCCAAGATTCAGTCATATGGCAATTTATGTATCTGGAGATCCCCTTCTTGGCTGCGATGGAGAAATACAGTCGACCAAATGAATGAATAGGTGGCTAAGAATATTTAAATATCTCGAATTGAAAGGCCCTTCAATCAAATAAGATTAGAGACACAATCCCACACCTTAAGCATGGCATCATTGGATTACCAAGAGCACCTTGAACAAGCCTAGCAAACCCAACTAATCATAGTGAGGCATAATTCAAGCAGTTTTACCAACTGCTCTCTGAGTGGCTTGCAGATCTGTGGTCTGTCAAACCAGGTCACCGTGTCGAAACATCAACTCTGGTCTCTCTCTTTTTCTCTCAGAGGCAAATGCTGCCTAAACTGTTGAATTTTCTCAGCATTTTTCTTTTCTTTTGGCTTTCCAGTGTCCGCCGTTATTTTGCTTTTGTTTCAGTGTTTATTCTCTGATGGCTCCTGAGCAAGTTTACATTGTCAGTAAACCATAATTAAAATTACCATTGACCAGCATAGGATTTGTAATTTGGTTACCAAAGTTCAAAATAATAATCTTTTTATTGTCAGAAGTAGGCTTACATTAACACTGCAATGAAGTTACTATGAAAAGCCCCTAGTCGCCACATTCCGGCGCATGTTCGGGTACACAGAGGGAGAATTCAGAATTTTCAGCTGGTACAGGAATTGAACCCACGCTGCTGGCCTTGTTCTGCATCACAATCCAGTTGTCTAGCCCACTGAGCTAAACCAGTCCTACTGGAGGTTTCAAGTAGAAAATCTAGCTGCATATTTCAGACGACAAAAATTGGCCACGTAATTAATAATGATTATTATTGATGGACTGCACTGGTAGATGGAACAGAGGCATCTGGAGTTCAATCCGGAGAAATATGAGCTATTTTATTTGAGAAATGTGAACAAGACAAGAGAACACACAATAAATGGTAGGTTACTTTGACACGTAGAGGGACATTGAGAGCAATGTGGAGGGGCATTGGGAGCGTAACTCCACAAACCCCTGATTGTGGCTGGACAGGTAAATAAGATAGTCAAGAAGGCATATTGGATATTTGCCTTTATTAGCCAAAGTAAAAAAATAATTTCAGGGCAGCACAGTGGATAGCACTGCTGCCTCATCAAGCCAGGGGGCCGGGTTCAATTACGACCTTGGGTGACTGTGTGGAATTTGCACGTTCTCCCCGTGTCTGGGTGAGTTTCCTCCGTGTGCTCCGGTTTCCTTCCACAGTCCAAAGATGTGCAGGTTATGTGGATTGGCCATGATAAATTGCCCTTTAGTGTCCAGGAATGTGCAGGTTAGGCACGGTTATGGGGATACAGTGGGGGAGTGGGCCTAAGTATGGTGCTCTTTCAGAGGGTCGGTGCAGACTCAATGGGTTGAATGATCTCCTTCTGCACTGTGGGGATTCTATGGATATCAGGGAAATTATTTTCCATGCAGAGGGTGGTGGGGATCTGGAATTCACTGCCTGGAAAGGTAGTAAAGGCAAAAACCCTCACAACATATAAAAGGTACTTGGATTGTCCATGAACTGTCAACCTACAGGACTATAGACCAAGAACTGGAAAGGAGGATTAGACTGTCCAGCCCCTTTCAGCTGGCGGGGCCAAATTATGATTTTTATAATTCTACCCTGAGGAACTTGTCCAGCAACGTCCCGGGGCTGAGATGATTTGCCTTCAACAACCGCAACTATCTCCCGTTGTGCCAATTATGACTCCAATCAGTGGAAGGTTTTCTCCTTGATTTCCTATGACTTAAATTTGACCTAGGTTTCCTGATGCCATGTTCCGTTAACTGCTGCCTTGATGTCGAGGGCAGTCGCTCTCACCTCATCTCTTGAATTTGGCTCTTTTTGCCCGTGTTTAGGCCAACGTTTTATTGCGGTCTGGAGCCGAATGGCCCTGGTGGAACATTTGGAGTGGTTGGAATTATTTTGTTGTAATTGTGGAATATTCCAATCCAGGTAACTTCAGGGAGAAAATCAAAGGTGGGGCTTTGGATGTGGGATGGGGGAGGGCAGGAATTATCTTTACATCTTGAATATAGATTGCACAAATACTTTCCTTTCTATCTGTTAATTACTATGCTCGAAGAGTTGAATGGCCTGCTCCTATTTCTTTTGTTCTTGTACCTCCATGCAACCTGTTAAGTCACGCTGCAGTTGCTCTGCTACAGCAGGTCCAACTACAATACAGAATTATGTCCCTTCATGAATTCATCAATTCCTATGTCAACATTTATAATGGTTGTTTGCCAGGAGGTATGTGCAGAGTTGCACGTGTTGAATTATTATTTAGTGTGTAGCTTGTGTTGCGTTTATATCAGAATATTTCCATCTGCTTTATTTCATAGCCTATCTGAGTTGGAGACGGACATAAAGGTCTTCAAGGAGACACTACTGGCGATTCTAGATGAAGACAAACAGATCGAAGAGCTTTGTCTCACCAAATGGAGTGAGCAACATGTTTTGTATGTGTACAGCTTTACTTATTTTTACTTGTGTTAAAAAAGTCTCGAGCAGGTTCACTTTCGACTTCATTATAACACAGTTAAGATGGTGCAGCCAACAGTTATATCTTGTTATGTACTTAGCATTTCAATTCAGCTCAAAAAAAGTCAATTTATAGTTTGTTATTTTCAGGGTGTGGAATCTGCTGCTGAAGTTATATATTATAAATAGATAACTTTTTATTTTTTAATCAAGCCTGGAAATGTTTGTGTGTGTGTACAGGATGGATTCTGCTGTGTTTATCCTCAGTATTGAGTAGTTATCTGGCATTCATCATCTAGCTTCACACATGATGTGAGAGAAGATTGTGACCAGCTTATTGCACCTGATTAATAGTGCTGGTGGTCTTGAGCCATATGTTTGCTGTTCCATATTTCAGTTTAAATTTCCACGTGTTTTTCAAATTTGGATTTTGGAATGTGCGTGTCACTGGTTAGGCCAGCATTTATTGCCCACCCCTTATTGCCCTTCAGAAGGTGGTGGTGAGCTGACTCTTGAACCGCTGCTGGCCCTGAGGGATAGATACACCCCCGGTGCTATTAGAGAGTAAATTAAGGATTTTTCCCCAGCGACATTCCCCAGGGGCAGCACGGTAGCATGGTGGTTAGCATAAATGCTTCACAGCTCCAGGGTCCCAGGTTCGGTTCCCGGCTGGGTCACTGTCTGTGCGGAGTCTGCACGTCCTCCCCGTGTGTGCGTGGGTTTCCTCCGGGCGCTCCGGTTTCCTCCCACAGTCCAAAGATGTGCGGGTTAGGTGGATTGGCCATGCTAAATTGCCTGTGGTGTCCTTTAAAGTAAGGTTAAGGGGGGGGGGTTGTTGGGTTACGGGTATAGGGTGGATACGGGGTTTGAGTAGGGTGATCATTGCTCGGCACAACATCGAGGGCCGAAGGGCCTGTTCTGTGCTGTACAGTTCTATGTTCTATGACAGCGAAGGAATGGTATTTCTAAGTCAGAGTGTTGAGTGACTTGGAGTGGAGACTCCAGGTGGTGGCGTTTCCAGGTATCTGCTGCCCTTGTCCCTCTAGATGGTATTGGTCGTGGATTTGGAAGGTGCTGCCTAAGGAATCTTGCTGAGTTCCTGCAGTGCATCTTGTAGATGGTACACACGGCTGTCACTGTCCGTCAGTGGTGGAGGGAGTGAATGTTTTTGGAAGGGGAAGGACTCAAGCGGGCTGCTTTGTCATGGATGGTATTGAGCTTCTTGAGTGTTGTTGGAGCTGCAGTCATCCAGGCAAGTGGAGAGTATTCCATTACACTCCTGATTTGCGCCGTATAGGTGGGGGACATGTTCTGGGAAGTTCAGGAGGTGAGTTCCTTTCCGCAGGATTCCTAGCCTTTGACCTGCTCTCCCAGCCACATTATTTATAATGACTAGTCAATGGTAACCCCCAGGACTTCGATAGTGAGGGATTCAGCGATGGTAATGCCATTAAACGTCAAGGGGCGTTAGTTCGATCCTCTCTTGTTGGAGATGGTCATTGCCTGACACTTAGGTGGTGCGAATGTTGATGAAATTAGATATGAATTCCATACTTGATGTATGGTTCTCCTGCCTTGCCATAATGGTACATTTCACCCTTTCTCCAAGATAAACTCTACTAAACAAGTGTTTTATTTTCCATATCATGAGTCACTATGGCATCCAATAAGAACGGAGCTGTAGCTCATGCAACACCTGAAGATAATTTGACGTTAGAAATTCCTTGGTTGTCGGAATTGGATTTTGGATAAGCGAATTCAGTTGAAGGCTTAACCCCACTTAGGCTGAAGTCATCATCACACTTAGGCTGAATTCAATATCCAGGACTCGGAGATGAAAAGCCAGCTCATGATGCAAATATCAGACAATGTTGGCGATAGCATTATCACATAGAACCATCCTCCCCTACTTTGGGGTAAATCAGGGGGGCAATAAATAATCTGCAGCTGCTCATGTTGAGAAAGGTAGCATGAAATGAAAAAATTATGAATCAACATATTTGAAAAGAATTCTGTTTATTGAACTGTCTGTAAATTGCAGTTGTTTGAGATCTGTCTCAAAAGAGAAGTGACTGTAGAAATCTTGTGATATTTAAATTTACGCACTTTTGCTGTGTCGGTGGGGATTACCATTACTTCCATTGTTTGCAGTGACCAGAATAATACAGGAATGGATCATGCCGAAGAGATGGAACTGCTCCTAGAAAGCTATTACCGACAGGCTGAAGACTTGGCCAATTCGTTGCGAGAGTTGAAGGTGTTAATAGATGACTCCGAGAGCACCATTTTTATCAACTTGGACAGGTTGGTTAATGTCAGCAACTTCCCCTTGCTTATGAATGAGGAGAGTGCACACAGACTTTTATTTATTCAATTGTATTGTCCTCATTATTAATTGTTTAATCAGTGAGGTAGAATTTTTATCAAACCGCATTTTCTTACAGATTTTATCTCAAAACTGCCATGCTAATTAAATTGTTGCAGACCACAATAAGAACTGATCCACACTGAAAATGTGCTGATAGGAAATTAAAATGAAAACACCCACTCTCTTGACAGGATGACATTTTTTGCCAATTTTTAAAAAAACATTGAAGACTTTTTGAAAGAAAATACAATGGACGGGATTCTCTGAGCCTCCGTGCCCAAATCACGCTTGGCGTGGGAGCGGAGAATGGGGTGTCAGACCCGCGATCGGGTCCAATGCCTTCCCGCAATTCTCCGGAATTCCCGCCAGATGCGTGCACTCGGCCGACGCAGCGCTGGTTGGGTCATTTAAAAGAGGCCCCTGCGGCGATTCACCGCTGACAATTGGCTGAGTTCCGCCGGCGTAGTTCCATCCGGCGGAGTTCCATCCGGCGGGAGCTTGGAGTGGCGGCTGCGGACCCAGTCCGCTCTGGTGGGGGCGGGGGGATCCGTCACGGGGGGCCTCCAGGATGGCCAGGCTTGCGATCGGGGGCTACCGATTGGCAGGCGCATGCGATCTTGGAGGGGCCTATATTACAGGGCCGGCCCGCTGTGTGGGTCTGCCATGTTGCACGGACCCGCGGCCGGAAGTTCAGGGCCCCATATTGTCAGCCGGAGCTGGGAGGAGCACTCCAGGGCCCTGCTAACTCCCTTCAAAATGGAGACTCACTCTGGACTTTCTCCAAGAAAGTCTAGAGTGATTCGTGCCCGTTTTCTCGCGGGCGTGGGGACATAGCCCCATTATCAGAGAATTCCGCCCTATGTTTTGAATTATTAGTATTTCAGCCAGAGAGTTGCAACTTGTTTGTGTGTGCACAGTTAGGAAATGGCTGGCTAACAATGTGTTTGCCTACCTAAATGTAATGGGGTAAAAGTACTAGGAGATGGCACCTATTTCTTCAGATAGAACTTCAGTAACTATTATGTATAGAAATGATACATGTATCAAAAGGTAATGAAAACTGTCATTTGTTACCACTATTTGGGGTTTTAATAGTTCATAGTTTTAATAGATAATGGTTGATAATGTGCTTGGAGTTTTCATATACAAACAGTATTCAAAATACACTTAAAAGAGAAACATTTGCAGATCAATGAAGAAAGCACGGGTGGGAGGTTAGCACTTTCAAAGAGCCAGTTTATCTGCCTCGAGTAGGTGGTGGTATTTCCATTGGACTAGACCCAGCGTATTCCTCTGGGGACACCAATTTGAATCCTATGACAGCAGATGGTGAAATTTGAATGTAAGAACAATTTGCAATCAAAACTCTAATTATGACCATGAAACCATTGTCAATTATTGTAAAAACCCATCTGGTTCACTTCTGCGATCCTTACATGTGACCCCCCAGACCCACAGCAGTCTGGTTGATTCTTAAATGCCCTAGCTCGCCAGTTCAGGGGCAATTAGGAATGGGCAATAAATGTTGGTCCAGCCAGCGACGCCAACATCTCATGAATGAATAGAAAAAAAGCACAGCTATGATGGACCAAATGGGTAACCTCTGTTCTGCAATGATTCTATGAAACTATTCCTTTCAACACTATATTCCATAAGAAGCAGAATTTCATTACTACTAAACATCTTTGAAAACAAAAGCAATCCTGTGCAATTGGTCCCTTGGATTTCTGGCAATTTTGTCGAAAGGTTTCAATTGGAAATGTTGGACAGGATTCACCGTCGGCTGACGCTGAAATCACGAAACGCGATTGAGCGGAGAATAGCCTCCGATGCCAAAATTGCGGTCAGAGCCGGTTTGACGCCAAATTGGGAACCTCCAGCACTCCGAAAATGCGTCGCTTGCCACGTGTTGTTTAAGCACCGTTGGCATATCATTAGCGAGCCTGACCCTCTATTCTCCGGGGCCTCCCCGATACTCCATTGCCGATGGGCCGAGTTCCCGACAGTGCGGTCGGGAACCTGGCATGGCGGCTGCGGGCTGTGCCCAGCACTGCCACAGTCGGCCGAGGGCCCTGCCACTGGCCGGGAGGTGCTTCCGCGAGGACTGGTGGATGGTGGCCGGGGGGCAGTATTTGGCAGGTCGGGTCTGCACACGGCCGGTGCCATGTTTTATGGCACGACCGCCGTAGGTCGTCGCCATACGAATGTGTGGCCACGGACCCGGCTATTCTCCAGCTGTTTTTGTCGTGGGAGCCACGAGTTTTACTCAGCGCGGCTGCCAGCCCCTCACCGGTCGTAAGATCGGTGACGGTTCAACGCTGATTTTTCTATCTTCAAATGTCACAGTTCCCACGCAGGCATTGGCACTTAGCCTCAAAATCGGTGAATCCAGCCCGTTGCTCTTTTTGATGAAAGAAAGATCTTTGCCTTCTTGAAATGTTGTGAAAATAACCCCCCGCTTCCTAATGATGTGGTTGTAAAGATGACAGCTGAGGGAAACCAATAAACCTGAGATTTGATGAGATGTATATTTAGCTCTTTTTTGTTTTATGCATATGAAACAACTTTTTTTCAACAAAGCATGTCTTGAGAAAGTAATGCAGTGCATCATTATTAATAACTATTGTCAGTACAAAGACAATGCGCTATGTGGACTATTTCTGTGCTCCATTATTGCTATTAGAACTGACTACAATTGCCTCTTTCTGTCCAATGCTTTTGTGGTCTTTTTTATTTGTAACTTGGTTCCTTACCCCAGTTGTTGATATTCTCCGTAGACCCAGAGAGACAGACAATCTTCGCATCTGTTTCTTCACTAACATTCGCCCACACCTGCTTTCCAGGAAAGGGTCACATAATATTGGTCGGAATCATTTTCACTACCTGTATGATTACCTCTCAGGCTTATTGTAATCTGCTTGTGCGCTCCCTTTCTACATTGTAGAGAGCATTTGCTCATGCTATCGGCTATTATCTGCCTACCTCCATTATTAAATCTGGGATGGTGCTAGCTCTGCACTCCCTTATTTGCTTTTGAAATATTGCACTTCACACCATTCTGGGATTTTAAATCTCATCTTTGGTGTTTAAATATATCTATTCCTTTATCTCTTCCTACCCACCATTGCAAACTCCATTGAACTCTGCATTCCTTTAACTCTGGCCTCTTTAGCATTGCCCCCTCTTTTCCTCACCAATGGTGACTGTATCTTCAAACAGGTTCCATGGTCTCCAATTTTCTCCCTACTTTTCCCTTAAGACTGTGGTGATATGCATCACTGTAAATACACAAGGAGTCAATGTAAATATACTACAACTAAGTAAACACTAGAGGGAGCACCAGAGACGTCATGATACGCAGACATACAGCTAATGAACACATTGAATAGGACACAACCAATGGGCAGTCAGGACACCCAGAGGTGACACTACCACATGGGGGCATTACACAACCCATATATAAGGACAGGGCACACATGTTCTGTCTCTTTCCACAGGCAACACTTAGAGAGTAGGACAGGTGCAGATCAGAAGCATCACACCCACCACGTGGCTGAGAGCAGACTGGTTAGTTAGATTGAGTTACAATAGCAAGATCAGCAGGAGAGTTGAACTCATAGAGAACTGTGCTAATGGTTCAAAAAATCATATTGAACTTACTTAAAGTCTGGAGTATCTTTTGGTCAAAGCTGCATTGAGTTGCAGCCTGTGTTATCCCAGAGTACATAACACAACAAAGATCTTCCTCTTTAACCAAACATTTGGACACTTGTACCCTCCGAAACTCTCCTCCTCGTATCTTTTCCTCTGCCCTCTTCTGTGAATGTTCTGTGGGATGCTTTTCCTATATTGAAGGTGCTGTGTGCATACAAGTTTTTTTAAGATGCCCTATGAGGGCAGCACTCTTAGAAATTGGGCTGAAAAGATCAGTTGGGGCTCCCAATGTTGTAAGCCTAGAAACTAGTTATTTCCTAGATGTTAAAATTGTGTCTAACCTGATAACAGGGGAGAAAAAAAATTGCTTTCTATTGGAATAGAACCAGAAAATGTTGGATAAACTCAGCCGGTCTGGCAGCACCTCAGGAGAGAAACAAAGGTAATGTTTAGGGTCCAAATCACCCTTCTACTTTCAAATTATTGCATGGATATTTAGAATCATAGAATCCCTACAGTGCAGAAGGAGACTATTCAGCCCATCGGGTCTGCACCAACCCTCTGAAAGAGCTCCCTACCTAGCCCAGCCCCTTCCCTATCCCCGTAACCTGCTCATCCCTGGACACTAAGGGCCAATTAGCATGGTCAATCCACCTAACCTGCACATCTTTGGACTGTGGGAGGAAACTGGAGCACCTGGAGGAGTCCCATGAAGACAAGGGGAGAATATGCAAACTCCACGCAGACAGTCACCTGGAATCGAACCCGGGTCCCTGGCACGGTAAGGCAGCAGTGCTAACGACTGTGCCATCGTGCCACCCCTAAAAGTGAAATTTAAAGGGGCTCATGTAGACTTGATGCCCATTGTGTTGTTTTACTGTGGAACATGCACCTATGGGAACTGATGAGTGTGCACTAATTAGTTTTGGTTTTCTGCAGCCACCGTAATGTGATGATGCGTCTGAGCCTCCAATTGACAATGGGAACGTTTTCAATTTCCCTCTTTGGAATACTAGGAGTTGCCTTTGGTATGAATTTAGATTCTTCCTTTCAAGAGGTGAGAACTATTTAATGTGCAGTGTTGCTTGCCGACATCACCAATGAACTGGGGCCAGACTGCAGACCTCGGGTTGCAGAAATAGTAATCAGCTGACTTGAGTGTGAGTCACCTGTGCTTGAGATGTGCCTGTTGCTTCAATGGCTCTTGGCTGCTAGTGAGGAACTGCAAGTAGCTTAGCTTGGAAAAAATGAAGCTGCAGGTTGACGTAGGTTTATGTTATGTTACTGCAATGTAAAGTCACATACATTACACTGTCACCTATTAGCATGATGGATGCTACGCTGAATGTTTTGACCCATTGGCTTTAATGTACCAATAGACAAAGCACCTCTGCAAGTTGCTGTTTTCGATTTCCCTCTTTGAAATTCTCACAGTGGTTTTTGCGAAGAAAAAGAACATAATTTAAAAAGGTTCTTCCAGTGCCAGAGTGGAAAGAGGTCAGTCACAGAAAAAATAAGGGGCTGGATTCTCGGTCGCTTGCCACCGATAGCGGTGTTCCCAATGAGGCGGAGAATCCAGCAACGGGGAAAAATTAGGCGGTAATACATTTCTAATGCTCCAGTCGCCTGCAGGTGGCAGCTTCGAGGTTCGCGCCCCGCACCAGTGGAGGATGCAAATAGGTCAAAATAACCCATTTCCATCCAATGAATGGGCTGGAAATTGGATTCTCCATGCTGCCATGAATCTCCGGACCTCTAGGCCGGGATTCACATGGATGTAAATGGGTGCAAGTATTTCCCAGTGTGGCCCTGATGTGGTGGACCGCTCGGTGAGCTAAGGGGGTAAATATTCAAGGTCGGTACCCCAAAAGTTCATCGGAGCCTCCCCCCCCCCCCCCCCTCCTGCACACCACAATGTAAATCCTGCCCACCCCACCCACCAGACCCATCTTCAACAGCTCCCCCTCCCAAACAACCAGATCCCCACCCCCCCATCACTGGAGCCCCCAACCCTTCCGCCCATAACAGGGAACCCTCATCAGTCACCCCTGCCTGGAAGCTAAAGAACAGTCCAGGCAGAAACAGTGAAACATCACTGCTTTTTCACTCACCTGTACCTTACACCCGCTGCCTCGGCCAGATGTCCACAATGCGGCAGCTGTGACTTAATAGAAAGGCAAAACCACTTCACAAGGCTTTAAAACCCCTCAGATACTTTGATCTGCAAGGCTTCTATTCACTTCAAAGAGAAAAGCTTTTAGTAGCTGTAAATGTCAGTTTTCAGACTGGCAGATGTCTGGATTGATTACTTTCATTTCCCTTCACGATTGAATGGATTTAAAGTATTTTGCTGTGAAACTAACCACAAAATCTATAAACACCTAGGAGTTGAGTCCTTTCTCTTCCTCTTTCTCAGCAGAAAGCAGTAAACTGCTTTTGATATGGCCATGAGCTGGAAATCATAACTAGATTTTCAGTATGGAGGTGTTCTCTGATATGGGGGTGTTCCCTGTTATGGGGGATTCCTTGTTATGGGGAGTCTCTGGGGATCTCTGGTGGGGGGAGGTGGAGTTTGATGGGGGTCTTTGTTGGCAGGGTCTAATGAAGGTCTCTGATGGGGTCTCTAGAGGGGGTCACCCTCATATGCATGTTCTGTGTGGGGGAGGGGGGGAGATGGCCCAACAATTCCTGTGGTGATGCGGGGGGACGGTGGATGCCACCACCTGTCGGGGGGGGGGGCAGGATTTACGTTGTTTGGAGGGGGGGAGCAGCTGCCGGACCTCCGTATCGGACTGTCCATTCAAAATGGCAGCGGGATTTGTGATTGAATGCAATCCCTGTCATGCATGACTGGCGAGAGTGAATCGCTTCTGGGTGCCAGTGCAAACCACAAGCGATTCAGCTCCACCGGGAGAACATAGGGCTGGATTCTCCAATTTTGAGGCTATGTCGGGGAGAAATATCTATTTTTATGATGGACACATCGCCCCGCCGAGTTCACAAAAACTGAGAGCACATGTGCCCCACGCCATCGGGAACCCGGCCCATCGGGGGCGGAACATTGGGGGAGGGCCTTGAGGGAACGTCCTGAGGCTGTCCCAAAGGCGTGCGGCGTACTCATCGATGACGCCGTTTTGGAGGGGGCGGAGCATCTGAAAACAGGCGCCACCCCAATTCAGTCGTAAACAGGATTCTCCGCCCGATCGCCGATTACGATATCGGCATTGGGCAACGGAGAATCCTGCCCAGAGTCTCCGGGCGGAGAATCCTGCCCAATATCCATTGAAGACTAAAACACTCAGCTAAAGATGAACATCAAATAGTTCATACGTATAAATGATTTGTGCCTCATGTATTTGGAAATGAAGATTCCCAACTAGAGTTAACCAACGCAAATCTAAAGGCTCATAAAACACAAAATAAAACTATTTGGCCTATTGTGCCATCAGCTTACCCTTCCGCCCTTCCTTTCTTCTATTTTCTCTTTCCTTTTGGGCTAGATGAGGGGTGGATGCATAAAGATGTGGCCCACAATCCTCAGCAACTCGCTTCACAGGCCCATGACCAATCTTGCATTATCTGCCTTGCTTCCAGATCCCTTCAGCCTTCCTACCAGCTCGTTACTCCTATTACTGCCCCTTTGAACTATATATGTAGACCTTGATTCCTCCTCTCCCATGCTTGCTTTTTTCTTCCTGTTTCATTTACTCTAACAGTGCACCACAGCCCACAGTTTCACCATTACCTGTCCCCACAGCTTCTTTCCCTTTCCAACCCGTACCATCTCCCCTCTTCCATAGCTAGATCCAGTTCTGCTATACCAGGCCCCTTCCCTCACCCATGCCGCTAATGCCTTTCGCAACCTAAAAGGACAAACTCCTTGCTCTTTCCCACTCCCTTAATTGTGTTTCTTATAAATGCATCGGGAGTAAATTCTATTCCTCATCTACTAGTGCTTAGTCCCATTCCAATACAAGTGTAATCAAACAGTGGCAGCTCAAGTTTCCTTCTGCCATGGGTGCACCCACTCTGATTAATGGGAACTGAAATGGGGTATAAACCTAGTTGTTCAATGACTTGCTCTGACCGTATCTATTCTGATATGGTTGTCATGTAATCTATGTGTTATATGTTAATATAGCAGTAGATGGCAATGTTGGGACGACATGCACTCCAACTACTGGAGTTCGGACAATGTTTATTGTTTATCCGCAAAAGAAAAGGCAATTTTGTATTGCAATAAATATGATATCTCACAATAATAGCAATCAAAGCAGTGATATATTTTCTCCAAAGAAGCTTGTTTTTTTTACACAGGCCCTTTGATATTTCTTCAGTTGCACTAACCTGACACCGATGCTTATTTCGGATTCCAATGAATCATAGAATGATGATAGCACAGAAGAGGGCCATTCAGCCCAGCATGATCCTGCTGGTTCTCTGCAATAGCTAATCAGCTAGCCCCACTCCCCAATGTTTTCCATGCACACCTAGAGTTTGTTTTCTCTTCAGGTGCCTATCCAGTTCCCTTCTGAAAGCCATGATTGAATCTGCCTCCACCACACTTTCAGACAGTGCTTCCAGATCCTAACCACTCGCTATGTAAAGGAAAATTTTTCCTCACATTGTAGTTCACCTGGTCAATCAGCAGCGACCATGATACCATTTTCTTTCATTTGTCTTCAGGACCCTCGGCTCTTCTGGTTGATAACTGGAATAATGTTTCTTGGCAGTGGACTAATGTGGCGACGTTTACTATCCTTCCTGGGTCGACATCTCGAGCCTCCAGCACCTCCGCCGGTATGTTTCACTTCCAGCTTATAATCGAACATCATAGAAAGGGTCCATTTAGCCTGTTATGTCTGTGTCAGTTCTATGAAAGAGCTCGGCAATTAGATGCACATACCCCTACTCTTTCCTCATTGCCCTGCAAATTCATCCTTTTCAGTTGCAGTATATATCCAATTCCCTTTTGGCAGCTTATTCAGTTGAAATTAACACCTCTTTGCAAGGTTTCCTTGTAGGACATTCTTGAGATTTACGCATCACTAGCAAGAAGATCCTTAGTAGCCCTTGAGAGTGTGGCGATGACCTGTTGCCTTAAACTACTGCAGTTCCTGCAGTGTATTGAAATTTGCATTTATAGTTTTGAGTTTTAAGCAATGCTGCTTTTATTTAAATGTTTCAGATTGAAAGTTTAAAAAATTTATTCTTTTGATTAGATTCATGGGTGTGAGTGCTATGTTATAGAAGATTTGCACTCGTGGTCAATATCGCGCATTTCTAGTCATTTGCAGCACAGATCAAATTCAGCTTCAAGTTTCCTTTACAAGTTCAATATGATGTGGCTGAATCCCTACCTGAGCTGGAGGCATTACAATGCATTAATGTTGATTTTAACTACTCCCAGTGGCGACTCCAAAACCTGGTGCTGAATTATGAGTTTTTTGGGCTGATACTTCTTTGACCTAGATTAAGGACTTGTCAAATGTGCAATAGTCCACTGGACCACACACTGAAGAGTTTTAATTAATTAACTGCATCATGGCAATCTAGGTGATGGTCAGCACAAATTTGCAGCATTGTAAGGAAATTAATTTGAATAAGGTTGACTTAAACCATCTGATTGGGAATTAAACAGGAACGTCTTTGTCTTGTTTTTGGCTGCTCTAGATGCCATCTATCCTGAAAGGATCACAGCTGACTGGTGGAAGATAGACCTGAGACATGGTTCCAAATGATGAACGTGCAGTTTTGTCAGGACATTTTCATAACTGTCTGTGCAGCGGCACAGCACTGGAAATATATTTTATGCACAATACTTACAAAGCCTTCCACAAGCAGCAATTTGATTTAGAAAACCTAACTTTTGTACTGTGGATCAAAGGGTCAATGCTATGATGACTCTTTCAAATCTACAGTAAGTGCAGTTTTCATGTTGCATCAGAGCGTAAACATCTATGATAGCAGAACGCCTGAGGCAATGGAAGAAAACAAATTTCACAGGGCTGAACTAGTGTGATGTCCACCTTGGAGTTAGTTGTCTGGGAGGTTATTACTTTTTGTCATCTATTCCTTGTGTTTAAAAACAACATGGTGACCTCACATGATTACCTCACCTTAGTTATTGCTGCATAATTAATTAGCCAACACAGAAGTGCCTTGGTGGAATGTATGGTCCTTGCCACCTTCTGTCCTGCCATATTTTAGCTGAATATTGTAGTCAGATGTACACTTCAAACCCCCCCTCCAGTGAGTCTCATTCCCCTGCTCTTTCCCCATAGCCGATTTTATCCTCTTCAAGTATCCATCCAGTTCTCATCTGAAGTTACGATTGAATCTGTTTCTGCGACCGTTTTTGCAGATTAAAGTAACTTGCAGCAAAAAAAAAAGTTCTCCTCATCTCACCTCTGGCTCTTAAATCTATGTCCTCTGGTTAGTGATTTTTAGCAAATGGAAATAATTTCTCCATACTTACTCTTATCAAAACCCTTCATGAATTTAAATATCTCAGCTAAATTTCCCCTCAACCTTCTCTGCTATAAGAAGAACAATCCAGCTTCTCTAGTCTAGTCACATAATTGAAAACCCTCACCTCTGATACGATTCTAGTAAATTGCATCTGCACTCTCTAAAAGCCTTCACATTCTTCCTAAAGTTTGTTGACCCGAATCGGTAACAATACTCCTGAAACCTAACCCGTGAATTCTAAAGGTTTGGCATAACTTCCCTGTTCTTGTACTTGTTATCATGCCAGCTGATGTTACTACTAGACAAGTCAGATCCAAAGGTGGAACCCGGCTTGATAGATCCTAACTTTTTGGGGGGGATTAGTCACAGGGGTCAGATGATGAACGTTTTAACCAAACAATAACACATTTATTAAACAAGTAAAGATTGGACCAGTTTACATTACTCCTTCACATCAACTAGGATGTTGCCTGGTATGGAGGGTGCTAGCTATGAAGAAAGGTTGAGTAGATTAGGATTGTTTTTGTTGGAAAGACGGAGGTTGAGGGGGGTCCTGATTGAGGTCTACAAAATTATGAGAGGTATGGACAGGGTGGATAGCAACAAGCTTTTTCCAAGAATGGGGGGGTCAATTACAAGGGGTCACGATTTCAAGCTGAGAGGGGGAAAGTTTAAGGGAGATGTGCTTGGAAAGTTTTTTACGCAGAGGGTGGTGGGTGCCTGGAATGCTTTGCCAGCAGAGGTGGGAGAGGCGGGCACGATAACATCATTTAAGATGCATCTGGACAGATATATGAACGGGCGGGGAACAGAGGGAAGTAGATCCTTGGAAAATAGGCGACAGGTTTAGATAAAGGATCTGGATCGGCGCAGGCTGGGAGGGCTGAAGGGCCTGTTCCTGTGCTGTCATTTTCTTTGTTCTTAACTATACCTTTACAGATTCGTAAGGATAACACAAGTTACAAAATCGATCTTATACTCTCATGTTCACGATAAGTACACAGCCCATGTAAACTAACCTATGATCAGACACACCACCCTCCAAAACCAAGTAACAGATGCTTTGGATTTCTCTCATCAACTCCCCCAGATGCTTGTCACACTGTAACCCAGCTGCATTCACAGATGCTCTGTCTTTTAATTTGGGTTTCCACTCTCCATTCTCAAAGAACTCGCGTTAGAATTTCCTCCCAAACTATGCGTTCATTTGGACACCTTCAACATGGACCCACCTCCAAGGTTTCCATTTCCTTGTCACCACATGCATTCAAGCTTTGCCTTCCACACACACGCTGTAACAAACAGAACACCCGTCCTTCACAGGGTCAAAGTAAAAAGTTGCAGTTCGACTGTCGTAGTGGATCTTCTGGCTTCTTGCAAGCCTCTTTTGCTTTCAGTCTTCTACCTGGACCCTTGCTCTGCTCCTCACTCTTGACTTCACTTGACAGGACTTCTTCCAGATTCCTGTTCTTTTCCTATGGCTAGAAAGTCTTTTTGGGACCGTTCTCCTGTTCCACTCCCGAGCTTTGGCTTTTGTTTTAGTTTGGGACTTACTGTCTGTCCCGTTCCATGTCCTGTCTGTTCTGGCACTTTCTACAAAATGCTGCTTCCTTCTGGTTCACCCTATCTGCGAATTGCTCGCTCCAATCTCCTGTTGCAAAGCAACTGTATTGTTTATTTTTCTACTTTGTTTTTCTTTTAACTTCCCTTTAAGAGTTGTAAAGTCTCATTAGAATGCAGACATATTTTACAGTCAAATTAAACCTCAAGTTCTCCCTTAACACACACATACAGGAATGCAAGTTAAATTGAAAGCTATATCTTGTTCCTAACACCCACAAAATGCAAATAAAGCATACTTAAAACTATCTCTATTTCCTAACGTGATCTATGCCTCTATTAAGAAATCCAAGGATACCGAACGTCTTTTTAAACTGCCAACTTTTCGCTACTTTTCTCTGCGTAAACCCACATTCTCTGTTTCTGCACCCATTTTAAAATGGTAGGATTTATATTTTTCTTATTTCCTTCCAAAATATATAATTTCACACTTCTCTGCAGTAAATCTTATCTACCATGGAGTTGTCCATTTCACTAGTTAATCTAAGGGCTGAATTCTCTCGCCTCCCCATGCCGGGATTTCCCGTGGCAGAGTCGAGTCGCCATCGGCCGGTGGCGGGATTTTCCATACCCAACGGTGGTTTACATTCCTCATCCGTGATACCATCGGGAATCCCGGGGGGGGGGGCAGAAGTTCCTGCTGGCAGGAAGGCCAGGAGAATTCTGCCCAATGTCTCCTGAAATCTGCTGTCCAACTCACTCTTTTGTGCTTTTCCAAGTTTCAAGCCGTCTGCAAACTTTTAAATTATAGCTTGTGGACGCAAACCAGAATTATTGATAAATATCGACACCTAATCAACATCACTGTTTGCTCCCCTCAGTCTGAAAAACAACCATTCACTACTGCTCTGCTTTTGGCCCTTAGCCAAGTTTGTATCCACACTGCCACTGTCCCTTTTACTTTTAACCAATTTTAACCTATTAGGCCTTTTGAAAAATCCACTAAAAACAACACCAATTGCACAACCCTCAGCAAATTGATCTGTGACTCTGCTAATGTGGTAGTCAAATCCTTCTGGGTTAATGACACTTTTTTAAAAAAACAATTATGCATTTTAGCAATGATCCAAAGATTCTAACAAGTGTATCCTTATTTATGAAATTATTTATCATAAAAGATATACAAGAATGACACGCAGGAAAAGATCAACCTAGCTATCCAAAAGAGATAATGCTGGAAAATCTCAGCAGGTCTGGCAGCATCTGGAGGGAGAGAAAAGAGCTAACAAGTTTTGAGTCCAGATGACCCTTTGTCAAAGCTAAAAGGCATAAAAAGTGGGAGATAGTTTAGGGTGGGAGGGAGGGAGGGAAGGGGGCGAGGGTAGTGGCGGGGGTGATGGGCTGCTCTCTGTTGAGGTCCCTGTCAGCAACTGTAGGTGGGAAATCCCAGTTGAGGAAGAAGGAACACATTTTCGAAGCAGCACTTTGGAAAGGGGCATCATTGGAACAAATGCGATGGAGGCGAAGGAGCTGAGAGAAAGGGATGGAGTCCTTACAAGGGTGTTGGGTGCAAAGAGCTGTAGTCCAGATAGCTGTGGGAGTCAGTGGGCTTGTAATGGATATCAGTAGATACTCAGTTGCTGGAAATTGAGACAGCAAGGTCAAGGAAGGGAAGGGAGGTGAATGTGATGAAGGGGTGGAAACTGGAAGCGAAGTTGATGAATTTCTCCAGGTCCAGACAAGAGCATGAAGCGGCACCAAAATAGTCATTGATGTATCGGTAAAGGAGTTGTGGGAGGGGGCCCAAGTAGGCCTGGAACAAGGAGTATTCCACATACCCCATAGAGAGGCAAGCATAGCTAGAACCCATGTGGGTATCCATTGCTGCACCTTTGATTTGGAGAAAGTGGGATGAGTTAAAGGAGTTGTTGTTGAGAGATAGAACGAGTTCAGCCAGGCGGAGGAGAGTGGCAGCAGATGGGAATTATCCAGGCCTCTTTTCGAGAAAGAAGCAAAGAGCTCTCAGACCATCCTGGTGTGGGATGGCGGTGTAGAGAGATTGCACATCCATAGGAGGCGGTTGGGGCCTGCAAACTTGAAGCTGTCAATATGACGCAGGCCATCAGAGGAGCCCGTATGTAGGTGGGGGAGGGAATAGACCAGGGGAAGGAGGATGGATTCAAGATAAGAGGAAATAAGTTTGGTGGGGCAGGAGCATGCTGACACAATGGGCCTGCCGAGACAGTCTTTTTTGAGGATTTTGTGAAGTAGGTAAAAGCGGGCTGTTGGGGGACTATGAGGTTGGAAGCCTCTGGAGGAAATTAGGTCACTAACGATGTTGGAGATAATGGCTTGATGTTCAGTGGTCTAGTCATGGTCCAGGGGAAGGTAGGAGGGAGTATCTGAGAGTTGACGCTCAGACTCTGAGAGGTTGAGGTCATCACGCCAGACGACATCAGCACCCCCTTTGCTGTTTGGCTGTTCATACCTTTTATTCTCTCTGGGGACTGCCATTAGCACTCTTTTCCCTTGGTTTCTGTGGCCATTAGCACTCTTTTCCTTTGGTTCTATGGCTATGACTCATCTTTCATTTCCCCCACCCCTCAGTACAAAGAACAAAGAAGAACAAAGAAAAGTACAGCACAGGAACAGGCCCTTTGGCCCTCCAAGCCTGTGCCGACCATGCTGCCCGCCTGAACTAAAACCTTCTACACTTCCTGGGTCTGTATCCCTCTATTCCCATCCTATTCATGTATTTGTCAAGTTGCCCCTTAAATGTCTCTATCTTCCCTGCTTCCACCACCTCCTCCGGTAGTGAGTTCCAGGCACCCACTACCCCCTGTGTAAAAAAACCAGCCTCGTACATCTCCTCTAAACCTTGCCCCTCGCACCTTAAACCTATGCCCCCTAGTAATTGACCCCTCTACCCTGGGAAAAAGCCTCTGACTATCCACTCTGTCTATGCCCCATATAATTTTGTAGACCTCTATCAGGTTGCCCCTCAACCTCCGTCATTCCAGTGAGAACAAACCGAGTTTATTCAACCTCTCCTCATAGCTAATGCCCTCCATACCAGGCAACATCCTGGTAAATCTCTTCTGCACCCTCTCTAAAGCCTCCACATCCTTCTGGTAGTGTGGCGACCAGAATTGAACACTATACTCCAAGTGTGGCCTAACTAAGGTTCTATACAGCTGCAACATGACTTGCCAATTCTTATACTCATTGCCCCGGCCAATGAAGGAATGAAGGCAAGCATGCCGTATGCCTTCTTGACTACCTTTTCCACCTGGTGTTGCCCCTTTCAGTGACCTGTGGACCTGTACCTCTAGATCTCTCTGACTGTCAATACTCTTGAGGGTTCTACCATTCACTGTATATTCCCTACCTGCATTAGACCTTCCAAAAGGCATTACCGCACATTTGTTATGAATATATCCCACTTTCTATGCCTTTTAGCTTTGACAAAGGGTCATCTCGACTCAAAAGGTTAGCTTGTTTCTCTCCCTACAGATGCTGCCAGACCTGCTGAGATTTTCCAGCATTTTCTCTTTGGTTTGAGATTCCAGCATCCGCAGTATTGAAGCTTTTAGCCAAGCTTCAAATTAGGGAGGACCAGGGGGCATGTTTCTCAACTCTGATATGCATTTATCTAGCTACTTTCAGGGCGTCAAAATATTCTAAAGGGCTTTACAGCTATTAAAGCTGTTTGATGTAGGAAATTCAGCAACCATTTTGCACTCACGATCCTAACAAACTGCAATTTAATCATGGCCAGATAATGTGATTTTAATGAATTTGATTGAGGGATAAATAAAAGTTGGAATAGAATTAATGTTAGGAGGGTCTTCTTTTCCCAGAGACTAGTGAGTCGCTGGAATACATTTCTGGCTCCTGAGCTCAGTTGACACTGTATGCCTTGAAGAGAGAGCTGAGCCAGGTCTTGACTGGGGCAGTGATCACATCATATAGAAGGTAAGTGTTTTCACAGATAACACGTGCTTCATGTGATCTCTTGGACCTGGTTTTCCTTGCCTGAGGGGGTCAGAGAGGAAATTCACCAGAGTTTCTTTTTCACCATTGAACCAGAGTTTTCCACTTGTTGGTCTCCGACAGGAGATTTCATGGCCATGCAACAATTTGGGGTGCTGGGGTAGAACATGTCTGGTCATAATGCTTCATCTGTTTGACCAAATAATTGCAGTGATTAGACCAGTCTCTCTGCATCTGCAATCCTAATTCACAACATTTTCAGTGCAGAAGGAGGCCATTCAGTCCATTGAGTCTGCTCCGACCCTCCAAATGAGAATCCTACCTAGCCACAATCCCCTACCCTATCCCTGTAACCCCACCTAACCTTTAGACGCTAAGGTGCAATTTAGCGTAGCCAATCCACCAGTTTGCACATCTTTTGGACACAAAAGGACAATTCAGCATGGACACCTAACTTGCACATCTTTGGACAGTGGAAGGAAACTGGAGGAAACCCACCCAGAAAAGGGAAGAATGTACAAACTCCACAGTCGCCCAAGGCTGGAATTGAACCTAGGTCCCTGGCGCTGTGTGTGAGGCAGCAGTGCTGACCACTGTGCCACCGTGCTGCCCTATCAGGTGCAGTATAGCTTGACAGAGTGCTCACTTCAGATTTCAGTAAATTATGATAGTGGGGATTGTGAAATTTTCATGGTTTCCATCGAACTCTGACATTCAAACAACTGTCCTTTTCTGATCCAAACTTGGGTTGTGGCTGAAGGAGCTCGAAGGACCGAATGGCCTGATCCCGCTCCAAAGCTCTATGTTCCAATGAGAGCATTTGCATTGTTTGGCAATACAGCGTGCAGTACAATGTACTGGTGTCACAGTGGGAAGAACAATTTTGAAACTGTACAATAAACATAGGAATAGTGTGACAGTGGATTCCACCCCATGTACATAAATCCTTATAAGCTAGTGAACGGGTTGAAAAAGCAATCTAAATCACAAATTGATTATTAACTTTATATTCCAGCCTCCTTGAGCCAAAGGGGACAATCATGCTCCAGTAGTTAGAACTTTGATCAGACCGTTATGTGGAACACTGTGTTCAGTACCGGGCATGACACCTCAGGTGAGACATTGGAAAGGGGACAGTGCAGAGTCACCAGAATGACCTTGGGGTTTATGAGGTTAAATTGTGAGGACAAATTGTCTAAATGGCATGTATTGCCTCAAATATAAGATTTAGGTGTGATCTAATCAAGGAGTATCAAACAAGAAAACAATCTGATGAGGTAGATAAGGAGAAACAACTTCCTCTGCTGACTGAATCAAGAACAAGGAGGCATATCTTAAAATTAGAGCTAGAATGTTTTGGAAATTAAATCGGAAAATGTGTTAGATAGAATCCCTACAGAATCATATAATCCCTACAGTGCAGAAGGAGGCCATTTGGCCCATCAAGTCTGCACCAACCCTCTGAAAGAGCACTCCACCCTATCCCAACAATCCCTTAACCTAACCTGCACATCTTTGTACACCAAGGGGTAATTGAATATGTCCAATCCACCAAACCTGTACATCTTTGGACTGTGGGAGGAATCCAGAGCACCCGGAGGAAACACGTGCAGACAAGTCACCCAAGGCTGGAATCAAACCTGTATCCCTGGCACTGTGATGCAGCAGTGCTAACCACTGTGCCGTTTTCACAGGAAGTGTCGAAAACTGGAACCACTTCCCAAAGAAGTTATGCCTCCTAGCCCAATAGGACCTTGCAGGGCATAAAACTACAGCCTCGGGATTAATAAAAATGTTGAATGTGAGCATTTTGAGAAGCACTTCAAGAATAAAAGAGTTTGATATCCACCTTCATAATGCCTGTGCCGCCTATTTCATAATCTGATTAAAGTCTCCATTACAATGGTCTAACTCTACGGTAATAATTGGATCTGAAACACTTTCAGGGATTTAAAAAAGGAACTAAAGTTCAATAGTCAAAAAATACTTTCTATCGTTAACTGCCCACTTTTAATTTAATACTCTGGCCATTGTGAATAAATAATGCCTGTTTGAGCTTTGTTGTTTTTTGCAAAAAGTCCACACAGTACAGCGTTGTTTGATTTTTGAGGAGACAGCAATATTATTCTTTAAAAAGCTGATTGGTAGTTAACAGGTATGTGTACTTCAGTCAGTTGTTGTGAATTGATAGAACATTGAGGAAACATTTACAGTAATGATTTATCTGCCAATATGTCGTGGTGGAAGATTTACTTGGTTACCAGTATTTAGTTACCACTCAATGTGGTTTGGAACTTGAACCAAATTTCCATGCAACATGTATAGTGTAACACTATAAATCCAAAGAGATTTGTGCTTTTGCCCAACATATATTCCTTACACCCACAGTGCCAAGTAGCACAGTGGTTAGTACTGTTGCTTCACAACGCCAGGGATCCGGTTTCGATTCCCGGAATGGGACACTGTCTGTGCGGAGTCTGCACGTTCTCCGGGTGCACCGGTTTCCTCCCACAAGTCCCGAAAGACGTGCTTGTTAGATGAATTGGACATTCTGAATTCTCCTTCAGTGTATCCGAACAGGCGCCAGAGTGGCGACGAGATGGCAGCATTGCCAATGGCTCCGAGTAGGTATTCAGGGAGCACAGTGGTGCAGTCCTCGGTGAAGATATAGAATCAGCTGAGGAGGCATTTTAGAGTGGAAATGATGTCGTTGCTAACGTCGCTGTGCGAGAATCATGGGTTTGAGCCTGGGGGGAATGGATAGTGTATACAGGAGGTGGAGGGAAGTGGGGCTGGTCAAGGTGAGGGATTTGTATTTGGAGGAAGGGTTCGCAAGTCTGGAGGAGCTAAGGGAGAGAGTAGATCTGCCGAGGGGTAGAGAGTTCAGGTATCTACAGGTTAGGGACTTTGCACAAAAGGTCTGGAAAGGGTTCCCTAGATTTCCGGGATACACCCTGCTGGAGCTACTGCTGCTTCCGGATGTGGGAGGAGAGGGAAGAATTGGGAATATATTTAAGTGGCTGGGAGAGCAGGGAGGCGAGTGGGTGGTGAACATCAAGGAGAAATGGGAAGCGGACTTAGGAATGGAGATCAATTGGGGAGTATGGAGTGAGGCACTGCGAAGGGTAAACGGGACCTCCTCTTGTGCAAGGATGAGCCTGAAACAGTTCAAGGTGGTGCACAGGGTGCATATAACTCGGGTGAGAATGAGTGGGTTCTTTCAGGGGGTGGCAGATGAGTGTGAGAGGTGTGGGCGGGAGCCAGCGGATCATGCGCACATGTTTTGGGGTTGTGAAAAATTGGGAAGATTCTGGGTGGGAGTGTTCACTGTCTTAGCCAGGATTGTGGAGGAGGTAGTGGACCCGGACCCTTTGGTGGCAATATTTGGGGTTTCAGAGAAGCCGGAGCTCATGGAGAGGAGGAAGGCTGATGACATGGCCTTCGTCTCTCTGATTGCACGGTGACAAATTTTGCTGGAGTGGCGGTCGGCATCGCCACCGGGGGTAGCAGCATGGTTGGGTGACCTGTACGTCTTCCTGAGGTTAGAGAAGATTAAGTATGAGTTAAGGGGCTCAGCAAGGGAGTTTGAGAAAAGTGGGGGATGTTTGTGACCGTGTTTGAGGAGCTGTTCGTCGCGGGGGGGGGGGGGGGGGGGGGGGGGGGGGGGGGGGCGGGTGGGGGGGAATCTGTACAAGCTATATACTTGATTGTTGGGAAGAATGTTTCCTGGGGTGTTTATTTGCTGTAACCTACTTTGATACAGGTTTGAGTAGAATGCGTTTAAAAGAAAAAAAGAGTGTGGCGACGAGGGGATTTTCACAGTAACTTCATTGCAGTGTAAATGTAAGCCTACTTGTGACACTAATAAGGATTATTATTATGAATACTGTTTGCTAGTTTCATTATTTTTTGCTACTGATATCATGTTTCTGATTGACACAACAACCCCATTATTGTAATGTAGGAAACACATTTGGAGGTCCTGTAAACAGCAATGAGATAATGAGCTGGCAATTTATTTTTCACAATATTGGTTAAGGGAAGAACATCATTTCAGGACAGCAGTGAGCATTCCCTGGGTTCTTTCTGTACTAGTACAGTGGGATTTTTAGCATCCATAAAATGCTGGCAGTTCTAGTGGCCTTGGCAGCTCCAAACTCTGCAGTTGCTGAAATGTTGGGCGGGTGGGGGAGGTGTAGACGGCAAGAAAGGAAGGAGGTAACATTTTGGAGGAGTGCCTCCAATGCACACAGGACATCCCTGAATGAGGTTCCACTCGTCCTGCTGTTTTTTATCTAGGTCACAGAAAACAACCTGCCCACTGGTGCCCGTCTTCCCATGCCAACTGTATTATAGTAAGAAGTCTTACAACACCAGGTTAAAGTCCAACAGGTTTGTTTCGAATCACTAACTTTTGGAGCGTAGCTCCTTCATCAGGTGAATGAAGAGGTGGGTTCCACAAACACACGTAGACAAATTCAATGATGCAAGATGATAGTTTGAATGAGAGTCTTTGCAGGTAATTATGTCTTTACAGGTCTGGACGGTGCAACTGGAGAGAGGGATAATCATAGGTTAAAGAGGTGTGAATTGTCTCAAGCCAGGACAGTTGGTAGGATTTAGCAAGCCCAGGCCAGATGGTGGGAGGTGAATGCAATGAGACATGAATCCAAGGCCCCGGTTGAGGGCGTACTCATGCATGCGGATCTTGGCTATCAGTTTCTGCTTGGCGATTCTGCATTGTGCGTCCTGAAGGCCGCCTTGGAGAATGCGTACCCGAAGATCAGAGGCTGAATGCCCTTGACTTCTGAAGTGTTCCCCGGCTGGAAGGGAACATGCCTGCCTGGCGATTGTCGCGCGATGTCCATTCATGCGTTATCACAGTGTCTGCATGGTCTCACCAATGTACCACGCCTCGAGACATCGTTTCCTGCAGCGTATGAGGAAGACAACGTTGGCTGAGTCGCACGAGAATGTACTGCGTTCCTGGTGGGTGGTGTTCTCATGTGTAATGGTGGTACCCATGTTGATGATCTGGCACGTCTTGCAGAGGTTGCCATGGCAGGGTTGTGTGGTGTCATGGTCACTGTTCTGAAGGCTGGGACCTTCAGGAGAACAGTTTGCTGATCAACCATTTTATGATGTGGAGATGCCGGTGTTGGACTGCGGTGAGCACTGTAAGAAGTCTTACAACACCGGGTTTAAGTCCAACCGGTTTGTTTCGAATCACTAGCATTCGGAACACTGCCCCTTCCTCAGGTGAATGAAGAGGTAGGTTCCAGAAACATACATATAGACAAAGTCAAAGATGCAAGGTCTATATATATATGTTTCTGGAACCTACCTCTTGATTCACCTGAGGAAGGAGCAGTGCTCCAAAGTTAGTGTTTGAAACAAACCTGTTGGAGTTTAACCTGGTGTTGTAAGACTTATTACTGTGCTCACGCCAGTCCAACACCGGCATCTCCACATCATGGCAACGGTTTTATGACATGGCCAGCATATTATCCTGGTCGATAAGCTTGCTTACTAGCCTAACTATTCATTAATTATCCATTTGAGAGGTAGGCTGTCAATTTAGGCACCACTCACCGACTATATTATGGAGGTTGGCTTGAGGGTGCGCTTCAAAGTTGCCTGCTAGCCACCTGACACATTTTAGCCCACCCTGCCCCGTCCTCAACACGTGCCAGGCAAGCGCCATAAAATGCCGTCCATTGCTGGGGGTGTAACCGTAGTTCAACTCCTGTCCTGCAGGAGGCGGTGTTGTCCCATTGCCAGATTGGCTGGAGCCCGTTGAGAGGCGGGGTTACTCTTGCTTCCAACTCGCTGTCTCCTCGATCTGGGCAGTTTAGGGACGATGCTGCGGGGGTTGCGGAGTGGAGTTTGGGCGCTGGAAGCGGCAGCGGGTCCCCGCTCCGCCCCACGGCTGTATTCCAACCGGGCGGAGTCCGGGCTGCTGCGTTCGCAGGCCTACATCGGGGGCCGCTGGCTGGACGCTGATGGCGCGGACTCTGTTCCCGGTCACTGACCCGGCAAGCGGGCAGCAGTTGATGGAAGTGGCGGATTGCGGTCCGCGGGAGGCCAGAGAGGCAGTGACGGCGGCTCACAGCAGTTTAGCCAGCTGGAAAGCGGCCACCAGCAAGGTGAGGCTGGGGTGACAGTGGGTCCCTTCTTGCTCCATCCATCTCCCCTCTTGCTCCCCTCTCCCTGTCCCCCCCCCCCTCTTTGCCTCCCTGCCCCCCCCTCTTTGCCTCCCTGTCCCCCCCCCCTTTGCCTCCCTGTCCCCCCCCCTTTGCCTCCCTGTCCCCCCCCCCTTTGCCTCCCTGTCCCCCCCCCCTTTGCCTCCCTGTCCCCCCCCCTCTTTGCCTCCCTGTCCCCCCCCCTCTTTGCCTCCCTGTCCCCCCCCCTCTCTCCCTGTCCCCCCCCCTCTCTCCCTGTCCCCCCCCCTCTCTCCCTGTCCCCCCCCCTCTTTGCCTCCCTGTCCCCCCCCCCTCTTTGCCTCCCTGTCCCCCCCCCTCTTTGCCTCCCTGTCCCCCCCCTCTTTGCCTCCCTGTCCCCCCCCCTCTTTGCCTCCCTGTCCCCCCCCCCTTTGCCTCCCTGTCCCCCCCCCCCCCTCTTTGCCTCCCTGTCCCCCCCCCCTCTTTGCCTCCCTGTCCCCCCCCTCTTTGCCTCCCTGTCCCCCCCCCTCTTTGCCTCCCTGTCCCCCCCCCCTCTTTGCCTCCCTGTCCCCCCCCCCCCTTTGCCTCCCTGTCCCCCCCCCTTTGCCTCCCTGTCCCCCCCCTTTGCCTCCCTGTCCCCCCCCCCTTTGCCTCCCTGTCCCCCCCCTCTTTGCCTCCCTGTCCCCCCCCTCTTTGCCTCCCTGTCCCCCCCCTCTTTGCCTCCCTGTCCCCCCCCTCTTTGCCTCCCTGTCCCCCCCTCTTTGCCTCCCTGTCCCCCCCCCCCTTTGCCTCCCTGTCCCCCCCCTTTGCCTCCCTGTTCCCCCCCCCCCCTTTGCCTCCCTGTCCCCCCCCCCTTTGCCTCCCTGTCCCCCCCCCCCTTTGCCTCCCTGTCCCCCCCCCCTTTGCCTCCCTGTCCCCCCCCCCCCTTTGCCTCCCTGTCCCCCCCCCTCTTTGCCTCCCTGTCTCCCCCCCCCTCTTTGCCTCCCTGTCTCCCCCCCCCCTCTTTGCCTCCCTGTCTCCCCCCCCCTCTTTGCCTCCCTGTCTCCCCCCCCCTCTTTGCCTCCCTGTCTCCCCCCCCCCCCCCTCTGCCTCCCTGGTCCCCCTCCTTTTGCCTCCCTGTCCCCCCCCCCCTCTTTGCCTCCCTGTCCCCCCCCCTCTTTGCCTCCCTGTCCCCCCCCTCTTTGCCTCCCTGTCCCCCCCCTCTTTGCCTCCCTGTCCCCCCCCTCTTTGCCTCCCTGTCCCCCCCCCCTCTTTGCCTCCCTCTCCCCCCCCCCCTCTTTGCCTCCCTGTCCCCCCCCCCCCCCTCTTTGCCTCCCTGGTCCCCCTCCTCTTTGCCACCCCGTCCCCCCCCCTCTTTGCCCCCCCGTCCCCCCCCCTCTTTGCCCCCCGTCCCCCCTCTTTGTCCCCCCTCTTTGCCCCCCCGTCCCCCCTCTTTGCCCCCCCGTCCCCCCTCTTTGCCCCCCCGTCCCCCCTCTTTGCCCCCCTGTCCCCCCTCTTTGCCCCCCCGTCCCCCTCTTTGCCCCCCCGTCCTCCCTCTTTGCCCCCCCGTCCTCCCTCTTTGCCCCCCCGTCCCCCCTCTTTGCCCCCCCGTCCCCCCTCTTCCCCCCCCCGTCCCCCCTCTTTGCCCCCCCGTCCTCCCTCTTTGCCCCCCCCGTCCCCCCTCTTTGCCCCCCCGTCCTCCCTCTTTGCCCCCCCGTCCCCCCTCTTTGCCCCCCCGTCCCCCCTCTTTGCCCCCCCGTCCCCCCTCTTTGCCCCCCGTCCCCCTCTTTGCCCCCCCGTCCTCCCTCTTTGCCCCCCCGTCCTCCCTCTTTGCCCCCCCGTCCTCCCTCTTTGCCCCCCCGTCCTCCCTCTTTGCCCCCCCGTCCCCCCTCTTTGCCCCCCCGTCCCCCCTCTTTGCCCCCCCGCCCCCCCTCTTTGCCCCCCCGTCCCCCCTCTTTGCCCCCCCGTCCCCCCTCTTTGCCCCCCCCGTCCCCCCTCTTTGCCCCCCCGTCCCCCCTCTTTGCCCCCCCGTCCCCCCTCTTTGCCCCCCCGTCCCCCCTCTTTGCCCCCCCGTCCCCCCTCTTTGCCCCCCCGTCCCCCCTCTTTGCCCCCTTGCCCCCCCGTCCCCCCTCTTTGCCCCCCCCGTCCCCCCTCTTTGCCCCCCCCCATCCCCCCTCTTTGCCCCCCCCGTCCCCCCTCTTTGCCCCCCCCCCCGTCCCCCCTCTTTGCCCCCCCGTCCCCCCTCTTTGCCCCCCCCCGTCCTCCCTCTTTGCCCCCCCCGCCCTCCCTCTTTGCCCCCCCCCGCCCTCCCTCTTTGCCCCCCCCGTCCTCCCTCTTTGCCCCCCCCCGTCCTCCCTCTTTGCCCCCCCCCGTCTTCCCTCTTTGCCCCCCTCCCAACCCCACTTCAAGGCATAAAACTGCTAGCCGCAGGGCTAATGAAAATGTTGAATGTGAGCATTTTGAGAAGCACTTCAAGAATAAAAGATTTTGACATCCACCTTCATTCTTCATAATGCCTGTGCCGCCTTTTTAGTAATCTGATTAAAGTCTCCATTACAATGGTCTAACTCTACGGTAATAATTATATCCGAAACACTTTCGGGCATTTAAAAAAGGAAGTAAAGTTCAATTGTCAAATAATCCTTTCTATCGTTAACTGCTCACATTTAATTTAATACTCAGGCCATTGTGAATAAATAATGCCTGTTTGAGCTTTGTTGTTTTTTTACAAAAAGCCCACAAAGTACAGCGTTGTTTGCGTTTTGAGGAGCCAGCAACTATTCCTCACTGAAAAGCTGATTGCTGGTTAACAGTATGTGTGCTTCAGTCAGCTGGTATGAATTGACAGAACATTGAGAAAACATTTACAGTAATGATTTATCTGCCAGTATGTCGTGGTGGAAGATTTACTTGGTTACCATTATTTAGTTACCACTCAATGTGGTTTGGAACTTGAACCAAATTTCCATGCAACATGTATAGTGCAACACTATAAATCCAAAGTGATTTGGGCTTTTGCCCAACATATATTCCTTACACCCTCAGTGCCAGGTAGCACAGTGGTTAGCACTGTTGCTTCACAACACCAGGGACCCGGGTTCGATTCCCGGCTTGGGTCACTGGGGTCTATGCGAAGTCTGCACGTTCTCCGGGTGCTCCAGTTTCCTCCCACAAGTCCCGAAAGACGTGCTTGTTAGATGAATTGGACATTCTGAATTCTCCCTCAGTGTACCCGAACAGGCGCCAGAGTGGCGACGAGGGGATTTTCACAGTAACTTCATTGCAGTGTAAATGTAAGCCTATTTGAGACACTAATAAAGATTATTATTATGAATACTGTTTTCTAGTTAATTATTTTTTGCTGCTGATATTATGTTTCTGATTGACACAACAACCCCATTATTGTAATGTAGGAAACCCATTTGCAGGCCCTGTAAACAGCAATGAGATAATGAGCTGGCAGTTTATTTTTCATGATATTGGTTAAGGGAAGAACATCATTTCAGGACAGCAGTGAGCATTCCCTCGGCTCTGTAATAGGACAGTGGGATTTTTAGCACCCATAAAATGCTGGCAGTTCTAGTGGCCTTGGCAGCTCCAAACTCTGCAGATGCTGAAATGCGGGTTTGGCGGGGGGGTTTAGGTGGCAAGAAAGGAAGGAGGTAACATTTTGGAGGAGTGCCTCCAATGCACACAGGACATCCCTGAATGAGGTTCCATTCGTCCTGCTGTTTTTTTATCTCGGCCACAGATAGCTCCTGCCCACTGGTGCCCGTCTTCCCACGCCAATTGAATTATAGTAAAATGTCTTACAACACCAGGTTAAAGTCCAACAGGTTTGTTTCGAATCACTAGATTTCGAAGCGCAGCTCCTTCATCAGGTGAATGAACAGGTGGGTTCCACAAACACATATATAGACAAATTCAATGTTGCAAGATGATACTTTCATAGCATCATAGAATTACAGTGCAGAAGGAGGCCATTCAGCCCATCGAGTTTGTACCGGCCCTTGGAAAGAGCGCCCTACTATCCCTAAGCCCACATATCTACCCCATCCGCGTAACCCAGTAGCCCCCACTTAACATTTTTTGAACACTACGGGCAATTTAGCGTGGCCAATCCACCTAATCCGCACATCTTTGGACAGTGGGAGGAAACCGGAGCACCCGGAGGAAACCCACAAAGAAACGGGGAGATCGTGCAGACTCCGCACAGTGACCCAGACGGGAATCGAACCTGGGACCCTGGAGTTGTGAAGCAACTGTGGTAACCACTATGTTACCGTGCTGCCCTTTGAATGTGAGTCTTTGCAGGTAATTAAGTCTTTACAGGTCCAGACGGTGCAACTGGAGAGAGGGATAATCACAGGTTAAAAAGGTGTGAATTGTCTCAAGACGGGACAGTTGGTAGGATTTCGCCAGCCCAGGCCAGATGGGGCAAGATGAATGTAATGAGACGTGAATCCCGGTTGAGGCCGTACTCATGCGTGCGGAACTTGGCTATCGGTTTCTGCTCGACGATTCTGCATTGTCGCGCGTCCTGAGGGCCGCCTTGGAAAATGCTTACCCGAAGATCAGGCTGAACGCCCTTGACTGCTGAAGTGTTCCCCGACAGGAAGGGAACCTGTCTGGTGATTGTCACGCGATGTCCGCTCATCCATTATCGCAACGTCTACACGGTCTTGCCATTGTACTACACCTACTTTCCTGCGGCGTATGAGGCAGACAATATTGGCCGAGTCGCACGAGTATGTACTGCATACCTGGTGGGCGGTGTTCTCACGTGTAATGGTGGTATCATGTGGATTATCTGGCACATCTTGCAGAAGTTGCGATGGCAGGGTTGTGTGGTGTTGTGGTCGCTATTCTGAAGGCTGGTTGCTGATCAACCATATTACGACATGGGCAGCATATTATCCTGGTCGATAAGCTTGCTTACTAGTCTAACTATTCTTTAATTATCCATTTGAGAGGTGGGCTGTCAATTTCAGCACCCACTCAGCTACTATATTACGGAGGTTGGCTTGAGGGCACGCTTGAAGGTGGCCCGCTAGTCACCTGACACATTATAGCCCACCCTGCCCCGTCCTCAACACGTGCCAGGCGAGTGCCATAAAATGCTGTCCATTGCTGGGGCTGTAAATGTAGTTCTACTCCTGTCCTGCAGGAGGCGGTGTTGTCACATTGCCAGATTGGCTGGAGCCCTTTGTCGGCGGGGTTACTCTTGCCTCCAACTCGCTGTCTCCTCGATCTGGGCAGTTTAGGGACGATGCTGCGGGGGTTGCAGAGAGGACTTTGGGTGCTGGAAGCGGCAGCGGGGCCCCGCTCCGCTCCATGGCTGTATTCAAGCTGGGCTGAGTCCGGCTGCTGCGTTCGCAGGCATAATCGGGGGCCGATGGCGCAGCTCTGTTCCTGGTCATGGACCCGGCAAGCGGGCAGCAGTTGTTGGAAGTGGCGCATTGCGGTCTGCGGGAGGCCAGAGAGGCGGTGAGGGTGGCTCTCAGCAGCTTAGCGAGCTGGAAAGTGGCTACCAGCAAGGTGGGGACGGCTGGGGTGACAGTGGGTCGCTTTTGCCCCTTCCTTCTCCCCTCTTGTCTCCTCTCCCCAACCCCCTCTTTGCCCCCCTGCTCCCCCTCTTTGCCCTGCTCCCCTCTTTGCCCCCCCCCCCCCCCCCCATCCCCCTCTTTGGGAATAGGAATGCATACTTGTTAATGTTATGTATTCTGCTGTGCCATTATTGTCTTCCGATCACTGAATCTTTTTCAATATTCTCTGATCACTCAACATATGAAGCGTGTCGGGATCAGGATTGCCTTATGTACATGAAGCGTCATGTGCACTTTCTTTTTGGGAGAATGAAAATCGTATAATAGATTTGGAGGGGTTGGGGGAGTAATCCTGTTGCTAACTGGGATGGTTTCAATATACCTTATTCTGATGGGAGGCTATGATTTTGAGTCCGAACATGAAAGGATTTGCTCAAACTAGCTCTGAGTTGAAATATGCAAAATGAGTAAATAATGTAATGAGGGTGGGAAATGTAATGAGGGTGGGAAGACGAATATGGATGTAAAAATGGGTCCAAATAAAGATCAGGAGGATTTGGTGTGCTGATTGAGAGGGATGTCAATCCAGTGTTGAGAGAGATCCAGGTATCTGTCAGATCCAGGCATTATGTCAGACTCTGGTAAACACTGGTCAAAGTAATTTGTCCCATAAGGGTTGAAGAGTAGATTTTGGGACCAAAGTTGGGAATTGCTTATCCCATGCTAAGGTTTTATTGGTGTTCCACTCTCCTGTATATCGTTCAACTTGCCGTTTTTTATCTTTCTGTTTTCAGGAGCGAAGTAATTTATTAAGAAACTGGTATGACTTGATGCTAAAAAACAAAGATGAGCTCGCAAGGCTAATTACTGCAGAAAATGTAAGTAAAACACCAGTGTGATTAACTAACTGAAAAGACATTGACATGGTATCAGTTATATTAAAGAAAATTCATCAGAAAAAGTAGCGTATCTATTTAGCTAACAGTAAAAACTAGCAAAAGATTAAAGCGATAAGTCAAATCTGAGGGTATGATATGGAGGAAGAGAGTGTATGTGTGAGGACCTGCAAAATAATTAACCTTTTACTGTGCTGAGTAATTCTGGAATTCAATAGTAACTGAGTAACTCCTGAATTGTGCAAGGTATCCATAAGGTGAAAACCTGAAGTCAGTCATAAATCTGAGCTCTTAAAATATCTTTTGTCACCTTAAAAGACTAGTTGTTGATGTTCTGAAATCATGCTGGTGATTTCAGTAAGTGGCTACTGACATGTGATCTGTGCTGTGCGTTAAATCCTTGATGAAACAAAAGATTGGTTATGTGGGCCTATTGTGCCTTCACATATGCAATGTAACATTATGAATGAAGGTTTATATAAATTACAGGTTAAATCTTGTTCCTTTATTGCAGGAGTGCCAATGTATAATCAAGCCAGTATAAAAGAAAATTACTTTCAAAAATAAAGTATGCTTTTGTTTCACTTGTCCCAAAACTGTCAGATTGCTTGTCCTACATCCAGCATTGGCTTGGCAAAGATTTCCCACCCAACTAAATATTGAGAACACTGAAGCCATTGTCTTCAGTTCATGTCGCAAACTCCATTCCCCAGCCACTGATTCCATTCAAACCCCCCCCCCCCGGCAACTAACTGAGGCTAAACCAAATTATTCTCGGCCGTGATATCATGCTTTGCATTGACGTGAGTTTCTTTTTAAAAAAATTCTAGAGCACCCAATTCATTTATTCCAATTAAGGGGCAATTTAATGTGGCCAATCCACCTAACTTGCACACAGGGAGAATGTGCAAACCACACAGACAGTGACCCGGAGCCGGGATCGAACCGGAGACCTCGGCGCCGTGAGGCTGCAGTGCTAACCACTGCGCCACCATGCTGCCCTTTGACGTGAGTTTCTGACCGTATATCTACACCATTGTCAAGATTGCATATTGCTGTAATATCGTTCGACTCCACCCTCAGTTCATTTGCTGCTGAAACTCCTATCCATGCCTTTGTGACTTTAGTATTCTAACTCCTGGTCACCCTCTGGGCGGCAAGGGGGCACAGTGGTTAGCACTGCTGTCTCACAGCTCCAGGGACCCGGGTTCAATTCTGGCCTTGGATGACTGCGGAGTTTGCACTTCCACAGTCCAAAGATATGCAGGTTAGGTGGATTGGCCGTGCTAAATTACCCCTCGGTGTTCAAAAGGTTAGGTGTGATTATGGGGACCAGGTGGAGGCTTAGACTTAAGTAAGGTGCTCTTTCCCATGACTGGTGCAGACTCGATGGGCTGAATGGCCACCTTCTGAACTCTAAATTCCATGATTCTATGACATTCGACCATCTGTTAACTTGAGGTCATCCAAAGTTGCTGTCCATGTCCTAACTCTCACCGAGCATATGATATTGTCCTTGTTGTAAACAAGTAAGTTAACAGGAAATTACCAGCTTAAATTCCTGGTCCTATTTCGGAAGACTCCGCTCTAAATATTGCATTGCCATTAGTACCAGAATTTGATGTATGGAGTTAACATCCATGCATGCAAGACAAAAATATTCTTGGAGATACTTTATTAGTCAGTCTCCTGTAATATTGCACGTGGGAGTTTGTAGTCTTCCAACGGTTTGCTTTACCTGCTGTCCATCATCACGTGCTTTGCTGTGCGCACTATTGCTATTACATTTCTTTGTCCTCTTCCACCATATCCTTACTCCCATCAGTTGTCCTGCGACCTTTCCTTTGAGTTTCATGCTCGACCACTATATCTTCAGTCTACTTTATTGTGCAGTCACTAACATTGCCTGTGACTATTTATCCCTCACTTATTTTGACTTTCCCCAAAGGGCAGATGACAAGTAGTTAGAAACCCTCTTGCCCTCAATTTGTTTCTCTCCTCCGCCACTCCCCAAACATACTGTCAAATTCTGTCCCCAAAGAATCTTTGTTTCTTTTCAAAATCCAACTTGTTACATTTTTTATCAAGAATATTAGAATGACAAAAAGCCTTCTGTCTGCCTCCTTCTATCTGTATGTCTCACAGGTGTCAGGAATTGGAATAGTTACATCTTCAGTCAGCGAATCAGGTGAGGGAACTGAAAACTTTGCACTTGCTTTACAATTGAAATTGCGATTTTGTTCAATATTGGGGAAAATATTTTTTCGGCATCATACACCTTCTGAAATTTTTAGAAGGTTAAATAAAAGCAATAGCAGGTACATAATTAGTTGTCTCTCTTCCGCACACACACATCGGTCACAATTTTTTAAATGTGGAGGTAAAATGTCAAAAAATCTATTTCATTTGGTGACTAAAATGTTTAAAGTATGTTGCATTAAAGTGTAAAATGGATTGCTGAACTGCTTGAAATTTAGCCAAAGTTATGCTCCAGTTTTCTTCTTAAAGCCTGTTATTTAGGAAAAGCAAGTTTAACAATAATAATCTCTATTGTTGTCACAAGTAGGCTGACATTAACACCACAATGAAGTTACTGTGAAAATCCCCTAGTCGTCAGTCACTCAACTCAGTTTAATTTGCATTTTTACGAGGGAACTCTTCAGATTTGATTGTACTAGTTAGCTTCAACTTACAACTCAGAAATACAGAATAACTAGTAACCCTTTTATGTTAGTATCAGTGAGGTGTATGTGCCTCCAGTTCACACAGCGAAGATGTCACTCACCTTATTGTTCATTCATTTAAGGAATATGGGCTTTGTTAGCTAAGCCAGAATTTATTGCCCATCCCTAGTTCACCTTGAGAAGGTGGTGCTGAACCACCGCCTTGATTTGCTGGTCCATGTGGTGTGAAACGAAATGAAAGTCACCACAGTTCCAGAGGACCATAGGCTGCTTTCCCCTTTTGGAGAGCGAGCTGATTGGTGGTGATTTAACCCGAAGGCCACCACACCTCTGGCGAGGGGCAGGGTTGAGAAAGCAGGACCACCATGGATAACTTCAGCTGGTACAGGAATTGAGCCCGTGCTGTTGTCGACGCTCCGAAACACAAACCACTTTTCAACAGGTCACTGCAGCTGGGAATGACAAATCTCATCAAATTTATATTTGATTAGCTGTCAGCTGAGTGCAACTTGTACATCCTTGGTCCAAACATAGCCAACCATGCTGAACTCCAGAGATGAGTGTGATTGCCCTTGACAGCAAGGCAGCATTTGACAGTGTGTGACATTAAAGAGACCCAATAAAATGTGAATAGGAGGAAATCTCTTCAGTGGTTGGAGTCATTCCCAGTGTGACAGCTCATTGGTCTAGGGCAATGAATCTCACCCTGGGTGTTGCAGTTCGAAAGCTTGAGAGAGGTCCTGGGTTCAAATCCAGATCAGACCTTTGCAGTTGTTTCCTGTTGGCCAAGGCGCATATTTTGTGCCCTATTGCGTATTGGTGGTTATCGTGTCTGCTTTACATCTGCGTTCAAGATCATGTTTGCTTTACAGACAAAAGGTCCTATGTTCGAAACATCACTGAAACATTGTCGAAATCCATTTGTTTTAAATGTGAGGAAAAGTTACAAAGGAAAATAGTTGTGTTCGTTGGGTAATCACCTCTGCCCAGAATATCTCTACAGGAGTTCCTTATGGCGGTGTCCTAGGCCTTGCCGTTTCGGTTGCTCATCTTCTTTCCACCAAAATAATAATGCAGTTTATATCTGCATACATCAAGACCTGGATGGCATCCATACTTTGGTTGCTAAGTGACAAGTAGCATTTCAGCCACACATTACAGCCAGGAAATAACCATCTCTTTTTTTTTTAAATGATTTTTATTGAAATTTTTTTTTACATGAAAGTATTTACCCCAACTAACTATAGAATATTACAAAATATTCCCTCTTAACAAATATCCCCCCCCGCCCGAACTCGCGCGCGCGTTGTCCCTCCCCCCCTCCCCCCTCCCCAAAAACAAACAAAGCAACAATCAAGATCAAACATGAACTGCGAACAAATTTGCCCTCATTACAACCGTAAATAACCCACCACACCCGTTGTTGCCTCCCCCCCCCCCCCCCCCCCCCCCGGGTTGCTGCTGCTGCGACCTCTGTACCCTATCTTTGAGCCAAAAAGTCGAGGAAAGGCTGCCACCGCCTGAAGAACCCTTGTACCGACCCTCTCAGGGCGAATTTGACCCTTTCCAACTGAATAAAGCTTGCCATGTCATTAATCCAAGTTTCCACGCTTGGAGGCCTCGCGTCCTTCCACTGTATTAGTATCCTTCTTCGCGCAACTAGGGACGCAAAGGCCAGTACTCCGGCCTCTCTCGCCTCCTGTACCCCCGGCTCCACCCCAACCCCAAAGATCGCTAGTCCCCATCCTGGTTTGACCCTGGATCCCACCACCCTCGACACCGTTCTTGCCACCCCCTTCCAGAACTCCTCCAGTGCCGGACATGCCCAAAACATATGGACATGGTTCGCTGGACTTCCCGAACACCTGACGCATCTGTCCTCACCCCCAAAGAACCGACTCATCCTTGTCCCCGTCATATGGGCTCTATGTAGCACCTTAAATTGAATGAGGCTAAGCCTCGCACACGAGGAGGAAGAATTAACCCTCTCCAGGGCATCAGCCCATGTCCCATCCTCTATCTGCTCTCCCAGCTCCCCCTCCCACTTGGCTTTCAGCTCCTCTACTGATGCCTCCTCCGCCTCCTGCATTACTTTGTATATGTCCGATATCCTCCCCCCTCCGACCCAGACCCACGAGAGCACCCTATCGCTCGCCCCCCTACTGGGGAGCAAGGGAAACCCTTCCACCTGGCGTCTAGCAAATGCCTTCACCTGCAAATGTCTAAACATGTTTCCCGGGGGGAGCCCGAATTTCTCCTCCAGCTCTCTCAGGCTCGCAAACCTCCCATCTACAAACAGATCCTTCAGCTGCCTGATGCCCACCCTGTGCCAGCTCTGGAATCCCCCGTCCATGTTCCCCGGGATGAATCTATGGTTCCCTCTTAACGGTGCCTCCATCAGACCTCCCACTTCCCCCCTGTGTCGCCTCCCACTGCCCCCAGATCTTGAGGGTGGCCGCCACCACCGGGCTCGTGGTGTACCTCGTGGGAGGGAGCGGCCATGGCGCCGTTACTAGGGCCCCCAGGCTTATGTTGCCACAGGACGCCCTCTCCATTCGTTTCCAAGCTGCCCCCTCCCCTTCCATCATCCACTTGCGCACCATCGATACATTAGCCGCCCAGTAATACCCCGAAAGGTTGGGTAATGCCAGCCCTCCACTCTCCCTACTCCGCTCCAAGAAGACCCTCCTCACCCTTGGGGTGCCGTGCGCCCACACGTAGCTCATGATGCTGCTCGTCACCTTTTTGAAGAAGGCCCTAGGGAGGAAGATGGGCAAGCACTGAAATAAAAACAAAAACCTCGGGAGGACCGTCATTTTAACGGACTGCACTCTGCCCGCCAGCGACAGCGGCACCATGTCCCACCTTTTAAATTCCTCCTCCATCTGTTCCACCAGCCTGGAGAAGTTCAACTTGTGGAGAGTCCCCCAGTTCCTTGCCACCTGCACCCCTAAATATCTAAAACTCTTTCCTGCTCTCTTCACGGGAGTCTCCCGATTCCCTCTTCCTGGTCCCCTGGGTGTATCACAAATACCTCACTCTTACCCAAGTTTAGCTTGTACCCCGAAAAGTCCCCGAATTCTGCTAGCAGTTCCATCACCTCCGGCATTCCCCCTTCTGGGTCTGCCACGTATAGCAGCAGGTCGTCCGCGTATAGCGATACCCGGTGCTCCTCCCCGCCCCTTGTCAGCCCTCTCCACCCCCCTGAGCCCCTCAGTGCCATCGCCAACGGTTCATTGCCAGTGCGAAGAGCAGGGGGGACAAGGGGCACCCCTGTCTGGTCCCCCGGTGGAGCCCAAAATACTCCGATCTCCTACCATTCGTCACTACACTTGCCGTCGGGGCCGAATAGAGCAGCTTCACCCATTTAATAAATCCCTCCCCAAATCCAAACCGTTCCAGCGTCTCCCACAGGTACTTCCACTCCACCCTATCAAATGCTTTCTCCGCGTCCAATGCCACCACTATCTCCGCCTCCCCCTCCACTGCCGGCATCATGATGACGTTTAGCAGTCTCCGCACGTTCGTATTAAGCTGCCGCCCTTTCACAAAACCCGTCTGGTCCTCGTGTATCACCCCTGGCACACAATCCTCTATCCTGGTAGCCAGGATCTTTGCCAGCAGCTTGGCGTCCACATTCAGGAGCGAGATAGGCCTATATGACCCACACTGCACGGGGTCCTTGTCCCGCTTCAAGATCAGAGAGATCAGTGCCTGCGACATTGTCGGGGGCAGAGCCCCCTCCCTCCCATGCCTCGTTGAAGGCTCGCACCAGCACAGGGCCCACCAAATCCGCATATTTTTTGTAAAATTCCACCGGGAACCCGTCTGGCCCCGGCGCCTTCCCCGACTGCATATGCCCAATCCCCTTGACTAGCTCCTCTAACCCTATCTGCGCCCCCAGCCCCTCTACCAGCTCCTCTTGGACCTTGGGGAACCTCAGTTTGTTCAAGAAGCCCTCCATCCCCCCTCCCCTCGTCGGCGGCTCTGACCGATACAGCTCCTTATAGAAGTCTCTGAAAACCCCATTTACTTCTGGCCCCTTCTGCACTACGTTCCCACCCCTCTCCCTCACTCCCCCAATTTCTCTAGCCGCATCCCGCTTGCGGAGCTGATGCGCCAACATCCTACTCGCCTTCTCCCCATACTCATAAATCGCGCCCTGCGCCCTTCTCCACTGTGTCTCCGCCTTTCTGGTGGTCAACAGGTCAAACTTAACCTGCAAACTGCGCCGTTCCCCCAACAGCCCCTCCTCTGGTGCCTCCGCATATTTCCTATCCACGTCCAGAAGCTCCCCCACCAGCCTCTCCCTCTCCTGTCTCTCCCTCCTTTCCCTATGTGCCCGTATGGAGATCAGCTCCCCCCCGGATCACCGCCTTCAGGGCCTTCCATACCATCCCCACCTGCACCTCCCCCGTGTCATTAATGTCCAGATATCTTTCAATGCTCTTCCGGACCCTCTTACACACCTCCTCATCCGCCAGCAACCCCACATCCAGGCGCCACAGCGGACGCTGGTCTCGCGCCTCCCCCATTTCCAAATCTACCCAGTGTGGCGCGTGGTCTGAGACCGCTATGGCCGAGTACTCCACTTCCCGTACTTTCGGGATCAGTCCCCTGCTCAATACAAAAAAGTCAATTCTAGAATAGACTCTGTGGACATGGGAGAAAAAGGAATACTCCCTCGCCCTCGGCCTCCCAAACCTCCAGGGGTCCACCCCTCCCATCTGCTCCATAAACCCCTTTAACACTTCTGCCGCTGCCGGCCTCCTACTCGTCCTTGAACTCGATCTGTCCAGCACGGGGTCCAGCACTGTGTTGAAGTCCCCCCCCATGATCAGGCCCCCTGCCTCCAGGTCCGGAATGAGGCCCAGTAGGCGCCTCATGAAGCCAGCGTCGTCCCAATTCGGGGCATACACGTTAACCATCACCACTTTCTCCCCCTGCAGCCTACCCTTCACCATGACATATCTACCCTCTTTATCCGCCACCACCTCCGCCGCCACGAACGACACCCTCTTCCCTACCAGGATCGCCACCCCCCGGTTCTTTACGTCCAGTCCTGAGTGGAACACCTGTCCCACCCACCCCCTTCTCAGGCGGACCTGGTCCGCCACTTTCAAATGGGTCTCTTGTAGCATTGCTACATCCGCCTTCAGTCCCTTCAAATGCGAGATTACTCTCGTTCTCTTGACCGGCCCATTCAGCCCCCTCACATTCCAAGTGATCAGCCGGGTCGAAGGGCAGCCCGCCCCTTTCCCCTGCCGACTAGCCATATCCTGTCACCTGCTCGCCCCGAGTCAGCCCTCCCTTTCTGACCCGCTCCCCATGGCGATGGCGCCCCCCCCCCCCCCCCCCCCCCCACCCCTCCGGTCCTCAACTTCTCCTCCCTGGCCTTTTCAGCAGCAACCCGGTTTCCCCCCTCCCCCCCCCAGGCTAGGACCCTTCCTAGCCGCGATGCACCCTCCATAGTACTTCCGTAAGTCAGCTGGTTTACGCTGACCCGGCTGCCCCTGCCACACTCCGACTCCTCCCGGCATGGGGGATGTCCCCCCCCCCTTACCACCCCTCCTTGACCCCGCTCCAGCGCGGGAAAGGGAGCCATTGCTGACCACGCCCCTTACTCCCACCCCCCTCCCTCCTCTGCCCCGTGCGCGGGAAACCAGAGGAAAGCCCGCGCTTTCGCCCTGCCCCTCCCCGCCCCTCCATCCTCAGTTCCACCCCCGTCCCCGATCTCACACCGATAAATACAAAACAACCAAAAACCCCACAAGAAACACATACCCCCGCACTCCCCCCCCCCCCCCCCCCCCCCCCCACCCCCGCCCCCCCAACATAACATTATAAATAACAGAAAAAAGAGAGAAAAAACTGGTAGAGAGAAAAAAAAAGGGTCCAAAAATACGGCCAAGTGAAAATCCAACCAAAAGAAAGCCACGTGTCCAGCTTAAAGTACCAGAGCGGCAACGACCGCCAAGTATCCCCTGGTTCTAGTTCGAGTCCAGCTTTTCTTCCTGGACAAAGGCCCACGCCTCCTCCGGGGACTCGAAATAGTGGTGCTGGTCCTTATAGGTCACCCACAAGCGCGCTGGCTGCAGCATCCCGAATCTGATTCTCTTGGCATGCAGCACCGCCTTCGTCCGGTTGAAACCGGGCCCGCCGCTTTGCCACCTCCGCACTCCAGTCCTGAAAGATCCTCACCGTCGAGTTCTCCCATTTGCTGCTCCTCTCTCTCTTGGCCCACCTCAGCACCCTCTCCCGGTCACTGAATCGCTGGAACCGAACCAGCACCCGCCCTCGGGGGTTCGTTTGCTCTTGGCTTCCTGGCCATTACTCTGTAGGCCTCCTCCAGTTCCAGGGGCGAAGGGACGGCCCCTGCCCCATCAGTGAGCCCAGCATTTCTGCCACATACCTCGGGAGGTCCGACCCCTCCAGCCCTTCTGCCAGGCCCAGGATCCTCAGGTTTTTCCGCCTCATGCGGGTATCCATCTCCTCCAGTCGGTTTTGCCATCTCAGGTGGAGTGCCTCGTGCACCTCCACCTTTCCCACGAGGACCGTGGCCTCCTCCTCCCTCACAGCCATCTCCTGCTGCAGCTCCCGAATTGACGCCTCTTGGGTCGTCTGTGCCCCCATCAGCCTGGTGGTCGTCGCGTTCATCGACTCCAGCAGCTCCACTTTCAGCTCCGTGAAGAAGCGCAGGAGAACGGCCTGCTGCTCCTCCGCCCATTTCCTCCAGTCCTCGGGTGCGCCGCCAGCCGCCATTTTGGATTTCTTCCCCCGCTTTTTTCGGGGAGCTGCTGCCGCTTTTTTTCCTGCCCCACTTCGGGTAACGACCATAAATTTTTCAGGGTTCTCCTCTGGGAACCTTCCCCCACCGGGAATTGCCGTTCCAGCGCCGTTAGGGGCCCTCCAATCGGCCCAAAAACACCTTCCTCACAGGAGCAGCCAAACGTGCGACTTAGCTGGTCATAGCCGCAACCGGAAGTCCCGGAAATAACCATCTCTAATGAGAGAGAATTTAACCTGTTCTAAATCTTTCATCCATCATTGAAGTGCACAACATCAACATCATGGAGGTTAGCATTGGCAGGTAGCGTAACTGGAATAATGACATAAATAATGTGGCTGCAAGAGCAGGTCAGAGGCTGGATACTGTGCAGCAATTAACTCCCCTCCTGATTCCCAAAAGCCATTCCACCATCTAAAATACAGGAGTCAGTTGTGCGATGGATTAAGAATGCAGCTTCAACGTTCAAGAAACTCCACACCATCCAGGACAAAGCGGCCCGATTGATTAGTGATGCATTGACCAGATTTATTCCCTCCACCACAGTGCCTGCAGTACCATCTGCAAGATACAATGCAGCAACTCACCAAAGCTTCTCTGACAGCACCGTCTAAACCCGTGGGCCCTACCATCGAGAAGAACATTGGCAGCAAATACATGGAAACACAGCCACCTGCAAAATGTTCTTCCAAATCACACCTCCTCCTGACTTAGAAATAATCACAATTCCTTGATCGCTGGGTCAAAATCCTGAAATCCTTCTGGCACTGCGTGTGCCTACACTGCGTGAACTGCAGTGGTTCAGGCAAATGGCTCACCCATCACCTCCTTGAAGGCAATTAGGGATGAGTAATAAATAATCGGCCTTGCCAGTGTCACTCATATCCTCTAAAGAAAGGGAAAAAGGCACCAGTAGCACAAGTATTTCATAGGCCATAATATGAAACGCACAGACTGTAAGGCTATCGACACAGTACCAGAAGAACTGCATTTACATTAATTGGCGTTTTGGGTGAGGATGGGAAAACTGAGGTTAAGTGGATTTACAAAATGCCCAGGGGTCCCAATGGACTTGCACTCCATGTGGTATCTAATGTGAACAATGAGATTAACCCCTCACGATTGACCGTCTCTTTCTCATGTTTAAACCCTGAATTTAGATTTGTACTCCTGTTTATCATTCATATGAAGTCCAAATTACTTTGATAGTAAACAGGACTACTCCGTTATTACTTTGCATCGTTGGTGAAGTACAATGTCTGGAGTATTGATGCATCATTCTTGAAAAATATTATATAGTTTGAGACTTGTAGAGCTTTAACTTCAATGGACTTTGTGTTGATATCTGATCCCTGAACCTTTTATAATGCTGAATTTAGTAATGTTCTGCATCCAATATCAATGTGAATACTTTTATCATTGTTTTTTCATCCTTTCAGTAGCAATCCTATCTTTTGGTAAATTGTTCTCTTTAGGGAAAACCACTGAAAGAAGCCTTGGGTGAAACACTGTACGCTGCATCATTCTTGGAATGGTTTTCAGAAGAAGCTCGTCGAGTGTATGGAGATGTTGTTTCTACTAATTCCCCGGACCGGAGGATCCTAATCCTGAAGCAGCCAATAGGAGTAGCAGCTATTATAACTCCTGTGAGTACTATGCATCGTAGAATTCCTACAGTGCTGAGGGGGCCATTTGGCCCATTGAGTCATAGATTTCATAGAATTTACAGTGCAGAAGGAGGCCATTCAGCCCATCGAGTCTGCACCGGCTCTTGGCAAGAGCACCCTACCCAAAGTCAACAACTCCACCCTATCCCCATAACCCAGTAACCCCACCCAACACTAAGGGCAATTTTGGACACTAAGGGCAATTTATCATGGCCAATCCACCTAACCTGCACATCTTTGGACTGTGGGAGGAAACCGGAGCACCCGGAGGAAACCCACACACACACGGGGAGGATGTGCAGACTCCACACAGACAGTGACCCAAGCCGGAATCGAACCTGGGACCCTGGAGCTGTGAAGCGATTGTGCTATCCACAATGCTACCGTGCTGCCCGTCTACACCGACTCTCTGAAAGAGTACCCCACCTAGGCTCACCTCCCTCCCCTTCTATGTTTAGATGAATGCTTTGAAGAGGAGCAGGCAGCGTTAAGTCAAACACAATCATTTTATAAATGTTTTGAAATGTAAGAGGTCAGCTAGAGAAAATATTGGGTCTGTAATTATATACAGTAAAGGGAAGGTTTCATGCAGAGGGCATGGCTAAAGTATTAAGTAAACATGTTGCATTTGTCATTACAAAGGAGGTGGATAATATCAAGATTAAACCGTAGAAAAAAAAAGTTATAGACATAGTCGTATTGGTAAGTTTGTACTAAAAAGGTTAGCATTACTGAAAGTTGGTAATTCACCTGGTCCAAATGGAATGCATTCTAGCTTGTTGGGAGAACTGCAAGTAGAAATACCAGTTACACCTGCCACATCATTTCAGTTCTGAATGGATGCAGCAGTAGTGCTGAAGGACTAGAGAGTTTGTAATCTTGTGTCACCATTCCAGAAGGGGAGAAGAGGAATTATTCAGGAAACAACAGGCCAGTCAATCTAACATTGGTGACGTGGGGCTTATTAGGAACGAGTACCACGGCCGAACTAAACTTTAATTTGGAAGGATATGGGCTACTCCAGGAGAGTCAGCATGGACTTGTTCCAGCCAAAATCACACCTAACTAACTTGAATGAATCCTTTGTTAACACTACTTTAAATAACCTTCAATGTATAAATGGATTTTCAGAAGAATTTCTGCATTGTGACACACAGGAAGTCTGTTAAGGCCTGTGAAATTAAGGGGACAGTGTTGGTGTGGAACTGGAAATAGTTCAGTAACCAAAGTAGTGTGTGTGGGTGAATAGATATTTTCCAGATTGGGAGATGGCTTGCAGAGGTCAGTTTTGATCCATTACTTTTCTCAATTTTTTTTAATAAAACATTTTATTGAGGTATTTATAGTTTAGTAACAGGAACAGCACAGTGTAAATACAATTATAAATATAGTGTAAAAGCCGTCTTCCTCTCTCACAGGTCCCACCTTTTCTAGCTTCCTACTCTACACTAAACTGCTCTTCTTCCCCCCCCCCCCCAATTTCTGCTGACAGTTAATTTGCCCTAAAGAAGTCGACAAACGGCTGCCACCTCCGGGTGAACCCTAACATTGGCCCTCTCAAAGCAAACTTGATTTTCTCCAGACAGAGAAAGCTAGCCATGTCAGTTAGCCAGGTCTCCAACTTCGGGGGTTTTGAGTCCCTCCAAGCTAATAATATCCGTCTACGGGCTACCAGGGAAGCAAAGGCCAGAACGTCTGCCTCTTTCTCCTCCTGGAATCCCGCATCTTCCAACACCCTGAAAATCGCCACCTCTGGACTCAGCGTCACCCTTGTTTGCGATACTTTGGACATGACATCCGCAAACCCCTGCCAGAATCCCCGAAGCTTCGGGCATGTCCAGAACATGTGAACATGGTTTGCTGGTCTTCCCGCACACTTTGCGCACCTGCCTTCCACCCCAAAGAACCTGCTCATCCGGGCCACTGTCATGTGAGCCCGGTGAACGACCTTGAACTGTATCAGGCTGAGCCTGGCACATGTTGTGGACGCGTTGACCCTACTCAACGCATCCGCCCAGAGACCATCTTCTAACTCTCCACCAAAATCCTCTTCCCATTTGTGTCTCAGCTCCTCGGTCTGTGTTTCCTCTGACCCCATAAGCTTCTTATAAATGTCTGAAACCCTCCTTTCACCCACCCACACCTTGTAAACTACCCTATCCTATATCCCCCTTGGTGGTAGGGGCGGGAAGGTTGAGACCTGCCTCCGTAGGAAGTCTCGCGCCTGAAGGTAGCTAAATTCATCCCTCCCGTCAATTCAAATTTCACCTCCAGTTCCCTCAAGCTGGGAAAGCTCCCTTCTATAAACATATCGCCTATCCTCTCGATCCCTGCTCTCTGTCACCTCCGGAACCCTCCATTTAACCTCCCTGGGGCAAACCGGTGATTATTGCAAATTGGGGGCCAGACCAATGCTCCCTCTGCTCCCACATGTCACCTCCTTTGTCCCCAGACTCTCAGGGCCGTGACCACCACGGGGCTGGTGGAGTAGCGTGCTGGCGGGAACGGCAGAGGCGCTGTTACCAATGCTCCCAAACTAGTGCCCTTACAAGATGCTGCCTCCACTCGCTCCCACATCGCCCCCCTCCAACTAATCATCCACTTCCTAATCATGGCTATATTCGCCGCCCAGTAATAATTACCAAATTTCGGGAGTGCCAACCCGCCCTCCCCCCGGCTGTGATAAAATCCCCTTTTTAACTCGCGGGGTCTTACCCGCTCATACTAAGCCCGAGATCACCTTGTTGACCCATTTTAAAAAGGACCGAGGAATGAAGATGGGGAGACACTGAAACACAAACAGGAATCTCGGGAGAACTGTCATTTTCACTGTCTGTACCCTCCCAGCCAGTGACAACGGGAGCATGTCCCACCTTCGAAAATCCTCCTTCATTTGGTCTACTAGTCAGGCCAGATTAAGCTTGTGCAGCCGTTCCCATTCCTGTGCCACCTGGATGCCTAGGTACCGAAAGCTTCCCCCTACCACTCTAAACGGCAGCTCCCCCAGTCGCTCTCCTGCCCCCTTGCCTGGATCGCGAACATGTCGCTTTTCCCAATGTTCAATTTATAACCCGAAAACCGGCCAGAATCCCCATAATTTCTTCCATCCCTTCCAATGGATCAGACACATATAAGAGCAGATCGTGCGCGTCCAGCAAGACTCTGTGTTCCAACCCACCCCCCGGACCAGTCCCTTGCAGCCCTTTGAGGCTCTCAACGCAATTGCTAGCGGTTCTATGGCCAGTGCGAACAACAGCAGGGAGAGGGGGCATCCCTGCCTCGTCCCCCAGTGCAGCCTAAAATAGGCCGATGTCAGCCTGTTCGGCCGAACACTTGCCATGGGCGCCTGATATAGCAGTCTGACCCAGTCAATGAAGCCCCGCCCAAATCCAAACCGCCCCAGTACCTCCCACCGATAATCCCATTCTACCCGGTCAAATGCCTTCTCTGCGTCCATTGCGACTACCACCTCTATGTCCCTATCTCCTGGGGGCATCATGATAACATTCAACAGTCGTCTTGCATTGGCTGCCAACTGCCTCCCCTTAACAATTCCCGTCTGGTCCTCCCCAATCACGTCCAGGACACAGTCCTCAACCTTTGACGACAAGATCTTAGCCAACAATTTGGCGTCTACATTTTGTTGGGAGATTGGCCTGTAGGATCCGCATAACTCTGTCCTTATCCCGCTTCAGGATCAATAAGATAATGGCCTGTAACATCGTCGCCCCCCCCCCCCCCCCCCCCCCCACTCTCCCTTGCCTCATCAAATGTCCTCATCAACAGTGACCCAACATCCCAGAGAACTTTTTGTAAAACTCCACGGGGTACCCATCTGGTCCCGGGGCTTTATCCGACTGCATGGCCGTCAGCCCATCTGCTATCTCTTCCAACCTTATTGGGGCCCTCAGCCCTTCTACCAACTCTTCATCCACCTTCGGGAACTTCAGCCCCCTGAGGAATTGCCTCATCCCCTCCAGCTCAGCTGGGGGTTCCGACTCATACAGCCTGCTGTAAAATTCCTCGAACGCCTTATTGACCCCAGCTGGATCTCCGACCAGGTTCCCATCTCTGTCCCTTACTTTCCCAATCTCCCTGGCTGCCTCCCGCTTTCTAAGCTGCTGTGCAAGCATTCTGCTGGCCTTCTCCCCCTATTCATAGATCGCCCCCCTCGTCTTCCTCAGCTGCTCTACCGCCTTCCCTGTAGTTAACAAGCCGAACTCCACCTGTAGTCTCTGTCGTTCCCTTAGAAGCCCTGCCTCTGGGTTCTCCGCATACCTCCTGTCGACCTGTAGTATTTCCTTTATCAGTTGGTCCGTCTCTGCTCTGTCTGCCTTCTCCCTGTGGGCCCGTATCGAGATCAGCTCCCCTCTAACCACCACCTTTAGCGCCTCCCAGACCACCACAGCCAAAACTTCCCCCGTGTCGTTGACTTCCAGATAGTTCTGGATACATTTCGTCAGCCGCCCACACATGTCCTCATCAGCTCAAAGTCCCACGTCCAGCCTCCAGTGCGGGCATGGCTACTCTCCTTGCTCACCTGTAGGTCAACCCATTGCGGGACATGATCCGAGATCGCGATCGCTGAGTATTCAGTGTCCACCACCCCTGTCAGTAAAGCCCTGTTCAGGATAAAAAAAAGTCAATCCGGGAGTACACTTTATGCACGTGCAAGTAGAAGGAAACCTCCGTCACACTCTCTCTCTCTCTCTCTCTCTCTCTTCTCCCCCCCCCCCCCCCCCCCCCCCCCCCAATATGCTTTAGCTCCTTTGCCATTGCTGGCACCATGCTTGTCCTTGAGCTAGATTGGTCTCGCCCTGGGTCAATGACTGTGTTGAAGTCTCCTCCTCCCCCGTCCCCCCTCCCATGACCAGCTTATGTGAATGCAGGTCCGGGATCTTCCCCAACTCCACATCATCCCAATTCGGCGTGTACACATTCACGAGTACCACCGGCAGCCACTCCAGCTTTCCACCGACCATTATGTACCAACGATCCACCACCCCCCCCCCCCCCCCCCGTCCGTCCGTCCGCCCGCCCGCCCGCAACTATTCTTCCCGCTTTGAATGACACTCGCTTATTAATCAGAATTGCGACCCCTCTAGCCTTGGAGTCCAGCCCCAGGTGGAAAACCTGTCCGACATATCCCTTCCTTAGTCTGACCTGGTCAGTTACTCTATAAGGTGCGTCTCCTGTAACACTGCCATGTCCGCCTTCAGTCCCCTCAAATGCGCGGACACGCATGCTCTCTTAACCGGCCCATTTAGCCCTCTTACATTCCATGTAATCAGTCTGGTTGGGGGGGCTTCTGCCCCCCCCCCCCCCCCCCCCCCCCCCCCCCTCCGCCGATCAGCCATCACGTTTCTAACCTTAATCTTCTATTTACTTTACTCCTTTTTTTTGTGTCTGTTGAAATCCACCCAGCTCCCACATTTTGTCAATCGGGTTGCAATACTTCTGGGTGAGGAAAAGGGACGTTGTACCTTCCCCTCCCCATTCCTCAATGAACCCGAGGTCTTTTTGGATTTAACTTTATTTGATTGTTCTTTTTCTTTTTGACATGTCTATTTAATCTAAATGGTGATTGAAGATCAAAACTGTGTGAAATCGGGGCGTCCTCTTCGCAGGAAACCTCACTGCTCAATAAAGTTCAAATCCGATTTAATCATCTTATTATTTTAGCTGTCAAATGGCACAAAGGGGACCACTCCTGTCCCTACTCGAGCTCTATCTTTTTACTTGCCATGACTGGGTGGGGCTAGCACCGTCAGGAATCTACTCTGAAGTCTGCTTTTAGTCGGGCGCAACTTGTAGTAGGCAGGTCGCTTGGCTTGTTGTTGGATCACAAGCCAGTCACTTATTTTTCACACACCCATAAGCACTTTCAGACAATATCCAACAACGCCTACGTCCCTTAACAGACTAACCACCACCGTTTGACTGCTAGCCAGACCCTGTTCAGAGGTTCGGAATTCGTCAGCCACCGAATACCGTCCCGTTTCCGGGATACATTTATACTTGTAATGAATAAGTGTACTCACCCGGGACTTCCAGTGGAGGTGATGTGCTGAGCTGACACACATCAGGTGGCTCTCCCCCCAGTTGGACCCAACACAGTGAATTTACCGAGTTTTTGGCCCAAAAAGCCACCTAAAACCACCGGAATACAAAAGGCATCAACAGCGCGAGAAGGAAAGAGGATGCCTGCAAACAACAGATCGAGGGGACGGCAAGAAGTCAGAAGGGCAGGAAAAGGGCAGTAACCAACGGGCGGCAAAACGTCCGCATCGTGGGTCTGCCAGAGGGGATTGAGGAAAGAGACCCAACGAGCTGTATCACCCAAATGCTGGGCAGTCTAGTTCGGATGGGCCGAAAACAAAAACTGTAATATGGACTATGTTTTCGTGCGGGACTGTGCTGCCTCGTTTTAGTGTTCGTCTCTTTTCTCAGTTTGAAGATGGGAAACGGGGAAAGGGGAGCGTGAATAGGGGAAGGAAGGAGGCAAGGGGGTGTAGATGGGTAGGTAAAACAGAGCCAAGGCTAGACCACCCTGGGAGGGGAGCCACTGTACTAGGTAGCACGGAAAGACAGGCAGTAAGTGAGGCCACGGCGCACCTCTCGGGAGAGGGAGCGTCTGGCCAAAAAGGGGGGGGGGGGACTGGGCAGAGGGGGGGAGGAGAACACTGGGGCAGGGGACAGAAGGATGGGAGGGGGGGGCGGGATGACAAGGTAGATGATGAGAAAATGGTTCCTCTGGTTGGGGAATCTAGAACATGCAGTCGCCGTCTTGAAAAAGGTGCCAGCCATTTTGGACTGAGTTGAGGAGACATTTCTTCATTCAGAGGATTGTATATCTTTAGAATTCTCTACCCGTGGCAGCTGTTGATGCTCAGTCATTGAGTACATTCAAGTCCGGTTGATAGATTTTGGATACTATGGAATTTAAGGGATATGGAGATTGTGAGTGAAGGTGGAATTGAAGTAGATGATCAGCCATGAGACCTTATTGAATGGCATAGCTGGTTTAGAAGACCAAATGACATAATCCTGCTCATATTTCTTATTATATGTTCCAAGTTGATGAGGTGCTTAAAAAGCAAATGGGGCACCAAACCCGCCTCCTGAAGTCGATTGAAGAACTCCATCAGATGCTTCAAATGTTCTTTCCATGTCTGACTAAAATTACCAGATCGTCGATGTATACCGCACAATTGGGAAATCCTGAAATTACTTTGTTGGTTAATCGTTGAAATCTGACTGGGGCGTTTTTCATGCCAAATGGCATAACTTTGAATTGGTATATACCATTTGGAGTCACAAAAGGTGAAATCGCCTTTGCCCTTTTGGATAAAGGTACCTGCCGGTAACCTTTAAGTAAATCCAGTTTGGAGATAAAAGCTGATTGATTGTCCCACCTTCTCAGTGCAATCCTCCAACCGTGGGATAGGATAAGAGCTTGTTCTTGTAATTGCATTAACCTTTCTAAAGTCCACACACAATTGTTGACTACCATCCAGATTCATGGGTGAGCTCCACTGGCTGCAGCCCACTTCAATTATGCCATTTTAAGCATATTTTCAATTTCTTTTTGAACCTGTGCCAATTTTAGAGGGTTAAGTCTATATGGCTGTTTAATTGGGACAGCATTTCCCACATCTACATATATAACCATTTTAGTACTTCCCAACGTATTTCCACAAACTTACCCATGTGATATTAACACTTTCAGGTCAGTTTGTTTTTCTTCTGGAAGGTAACTGAACGATTTATCCCAATTTTAAGAACATCCTCATTATCCAATTTAATTTGAAAAATGTCAAATTCAGAGTTCTTCACCTTGAATTAGAATCACGAAAACCTCCTTTTCCTGTCCTTCCCTTTCAAAATACCTTTTAAGCATATTCACATGACACACTCGGTGAGTTTGCCTTCTATCTGGTGTTCTTACCAAATAATTCACCTCATTCAATTTCCTTTCAATCTGATAAGGTCCACAAAACCTTAAAGGTTCACCTACCACTGGTAACAATACTAAAACTTTATCTCCACTGGCAAAACTACAAACTTTTGCTTTCTTGTCTGCTACCTGTTTCATCACATGCTGTGCAACTTTTAAATGTTGTCTAGCCGATTCACCTATTCTATTTAATCGTTCCCTAAAATTTGACACGTGATCCAAATATGTAGTTTCAGACTGCTCACTCATCAATTTCTCCTTAATTAATTTAAGTGGTCCTCTTACCTCATGATCAAAAGTTAGTTCAAAAGGACTGAATTTAGTTGAGTCATTTGGTGCATCCCTAATTGCAAACAATACAAATGGAATTCCTTTATCCCAATCCTCTGGATAATCTTGACAATAAACACACTGCACACTCCCCTCTCCCAATTTACACCCGTTCATAGTAATCTGCCTTCCTGTCTTTAATGCCTGATGCCACTGTTGTAACGCCCTCTGCGATTCTGGATGGTAAACAGTTGATTGAAATTGTTTTACTCCTAAGCGATCCATAACCACCTCGAATAACCTCGAGATAAAATTTGATCTTTGATCCGATTGTATTTCTGTGGGTAATCCATATCTAGTAAAAAATTGAAGTAACTCCTCCACAATCGTTTTAGTTGTAATATTGCGTACTGGAAAGGCCTCTGGAAACCTGGTAAACACATTCATTGTAGTCAAAACATATTGATTCCCACTTTTTCTTTTGGGAAGCAGTCCTACGCAATCAATTAAAACCCATGTAAAAGGTTCCTCAAATGCTGGAATGGGTATTAAGGGCGCTGGTTTTATCACCGCTTAAGGTTTTCCTATCACTTGACATGTGTGACATGATCGACAAAATTTAACTACATCTTTATGTAGTCCAGACCAATAAAAATGTTTTTGTACTTTAGCTTGAGTTTTCCTTACTCCCAAATGACCTCTTACTGGTACCTCGTGCTACTCGCAACACCTCTTTCTATACCATACTGGCAATACCACTTGATGAACTTCTGCCTGCATATGTAAAGGTCTATATTTTCTCAGTAAGACATCATTAAGGTAATAACATTCTGGTATACACTCAGATTCCTCGTCTATGTATGCTTTCTGATACATCCATTTTTATTTCTGTATCTTTCTGTTGTAACTCCGACAATTTTCCTGAACTAAAAATATCCACCTCATCCTCCACCTGTTATATAGATACGTAGAAGATAGGAGCAGTAGGAGACCTTTTGGCCCTTCGAGCCTGCTCCGCCATTCATCACGATCATGGCTGATCATCCAACTCGATAGCCTAATCCTGCTTTCTCCCCATAGCCTTTGATCCCATTCTCCCCAAGTGCTATATCCAGCCACCTCTTGAATATATTCAAAGTTTTAGCATCAACTACTTCCTGTGGTAATGAATTCCACAGGCTCACCACTCTTTGGCTGAAAAAATGTCTCCTTATCTCTGTCCGAAATGGTTTACCCTGAATCCTCAGACTGTGACCCCTGCTTCTGGACACACCCATCATTGATAACGTCTTCCCTGCATCTACCCTGTCTAGTCCTGTTAGAATTTCATAAGTCTCTATGAGATCCCCCCCCCCCCTCATTCTTCTGAACTCCAGCGAGAACAATCCCAACCTAGTCAATTTCTCCTCATTGACAGTGCCGCCATCCCTGGAATCGGTCTGGTAAACCTTTGCTGCACTCCCTCGAGAGCAAGAACATCCTTCCTCAGAGAAGTAGACCAAAACTGCACACAATACTCCCAAGTGTGGCCTCACCAAGGCCCTGTACAATTGCAGCAACACATCCCTGCTTCTATACTTGAAACCTTTCGCAATGAAGGCCAACATACCATTAGCCTTCTTTATCGCCTGCTGCACCTGCATGCTTAGCTTCAGCGACTGGTGCACAAGGACACCCAGGTCCCTCTGCGCACTCCCCTCTCCCAATTTACACCCATTCAGGTAGTAATCTACCTTCTTGATTTTGCTTCCAAAAAGTGAATAACCTCTCACTAATCCAAATTATACTGCATCTGCCATTGATTTGCCCATTCACCCAACCTGTCATGATCATGCTGTAGGATCCCTGCAACTTCGTCACAGTTCACCCTCCCAACCAACTTGGTATCGTCTGCAAACTTTTGAGATGTTACATTTTGTTCCCTGATCCAAATCATTAATATATATTGTGAATAGCTGGGGTCCCAGCACTGATACCTGTGGTACCCCACTATTTACTGCCTGCCAATTTGAAAAGGACCATTAATCCCTACTCTTTGTTTCCTCTCTGCTAACCAGTTTTCTATCCACCTCAATACATTTCCCCCAATCCTATGCGCTTTAATTTTGCACAATAATCTCTTATGCAGGACTTTGTCAAACGCCTTCTGAAAGTCCAAATATACCACATCAAATGGCTCCCCCTTGACGACTGTACTGGTTACCTCTTCAAAGAATTCCAACAGATTTGCCAAACAGGATTTTCCCTTCATAAATCCATGCTGACTCTGACTGATCCTGCCACTGCTTTCTCAATGTTCCGCTATAAAGTCCTTGATTCCACCTGACCTACAACCTCTGTGTTGAATTTGGCTAGGATGAGCACAAGAGCCTTACCTTCAGATGTGATTCAGCAGACTTCCTAGACACTTTAATCAAAACATGCTTTATGCTAAGAATTTAGTTAACATATATATAAACATACAGCAAGAATTTTTATCAGTTACAAACATAAAGACACCACACATCTACAGGATTTCCCTGAGATTCTGAACCTGCCTCACCAGCATATTTAACTCTCCCAGAAAGCAAACTATATATTTTAAGTTACCAATGCAGGTAGCTATAATCAATGTTTTTTTTTACTGGAACAACTCTTTAAAATGAAACCAGAGAAAGAGAGGGAAAAAACACTTCTTTCTCCCTGAGTCCACAGCAGTCAAACTGAAAATGAAACTAAAACAAACCTCACATCCACAGCTCAGCTCCACCCACAAAATTATATAATTGAAGCCATGTGATAAGACACAAACCTTTCTTAAAGGGACACTCCCATGACACGCCCTATAAGACTGCGTGTAGGATTAAGCTGGCAATACGGGCCATGTTGCCAAGAAGATTTGTGGCATTTGAAACACGCTGACACGGACTGCATATGGTGACTAATGAACAGAAGTGGGTCCTTCTGGAAAATGAAACACAAAGTTAGTTTCAAGCTTAAAGTATTAACATTTGCTAACTCGTCAAATAATTGTGCTGCAGCGAGGGAATTTGGTTTTGGTGGAAAAACCGGTGCAAGAATGGAAGAAGGAATCAGCCATGAAGAAGATGCCCCAAAACCAAATGCGCTGTGACAACAGTCCAGCCACTGGCCTGGTCTTGAGAAGCACATATAGGATACGTCCTCAAAAATCGGAATGGTTTAATCATCACAAGAAATGCAAAACGCATAAATGCACTTAAGTGGGTTAAATTAAACGTGGAATCCAACAAAGATTTCTGAACAACAGCCAGTTGGTATAGACGCTTTATGGAATGAAAATATCTAAGTGTTGAGGCAAAAGACAAGATCACTCCGCGACTATCAAAAGACTGAAATGTGGAGTGGAAAGGCTCTCAAACAGCACTAATGAAAACCACAGGGCATGAGAAGACAAGCTTCAGGGTTGTACTAGCCTGCATGGCTGGAGGAACAACATTAAAGCATCTGGTCATTTTCAAATGTAAAACCATGCCAAAAATGTAGTTTCCTTCAAGAGGTTTTGTGCATGTGCATTACAACAACATAATGGATGAGTGTGGAGTGAAGTTGCGGATCAATAATTTGTGAAGCAGGCATCTTGGGTGGCCCACGTAAAGAGTGCAACTTATTTGTTTGGGACATGTTCATATCCCATATAACTGATGAGATCCAGAAGACCCTGCAAAGAAATAACACCCAAATTGCAGTTCTGAATAGGGGTCCAATGTCTGTGGTTCAATCTTTGCATGTGTGCCTCAAAAATGTCCAAAGATGTGCAGGTTAGGTGGATTGGCCATGATAAATTGCCCTTAGTGTCCAAAATTGCCCTTAGTGTTGGGTGGGGTTACTGGGTTACGGGGATAGGGTGGAGGTGTTGACTTTGGGGAGGGTGCTCTTTCCAAGAGTCGGTGCAGACTCGATGGGCCGAATGGCCTCCTGCACTGTAAATTCTATGATACAATGAAAAACACGATCATGTCTACACTGAATGGAGTGGGTGGATAGTTACTCCAGAAAAAAATCTTTACCAATGGCGTAAATATATGTGCTGCCCTACTTGATGTTTTGTGCAGTTTCATCATCAAATCATGGGATACTGTTGATGCACAGTGTCATCAATCACTCAAAAAATGTGGGACATCCTGTTCTAGTGGGTGGAGAGGAAGATGATTTTTTATGGAGGGATGAATCTGAAATGCCAAATCTGATCCGCAAGTGACTCGAGGTTAATTCAGTGGCCTTTTTGTATCAGATGTAAACATTGATTGTGTTTCAAACTATCCTTGTAGAATTATTTCATTAAATCAAATTTGGCACATTATAATTTGAATTACCAGTGCTGTGTTTCTGTCACCTTTCAAAATGGCGAGCACCTCCACCAACACCAGCAGTTCACATTTTATATTCGGCATATAACCCGGCTCCTATTATTCACACAAGTGAGAGTCCAATAGCTTAATTTGTCTGAAACTTGAACTTCAATTTCTGGATTTGTCACTAGCGTCGTAGGTTCTACCATTAGAATTGTTGAACTCCCACTCTGAAGTTTTACTCGTTTTCTCAGCAACTTTTACTGGGTAGCATTTAGAAGCTATTCATAAACTCCTGTTTATTCTGGTTACCGTTGTTCTACTTTATTCGTGACCTCCTGGACATTTGGTGGGATGACAGATCATGGGCTGGATTCTCCGTTCCTGGCTCGAAAGGAGAATCTGCGGGAGGTTTATGTGAAAACAATCGGCATGAACCACTCACCAATTCGGGTACCGGTGAGAGGCTAGCACTGGCGCCGACTGAAACTCACGCCTCCCGCAGCGAAAACAGCAGGAGCATGGCCAGGTCCCGGGCCCCGCATGCGGCGCACGGGCTGATGACCTGTAGCGGTTGTGCCGTACAACATGGCACCGGCCGTGCACAGACACAATCCACGACCGCACAGCCCACCCCCAAGCAGAAGCCCCTCCACTCCCACCTCCAAGTGGCACGATCCCGGCCAAGTGTGGCGGTGCTGGACACAGTCCGCAGCCACCACGCCGGGTTCACGATTTATGTGACCACACATGTCTCGAGCTGTCGGAAACTCAGCCCATCGGGCAGAGCATCGTGGGTGGGCTGGCCGATGAGGCGCCAACGGCATTGCGACTGCGCGTGCAGCATGTCACAACACCATTTCGGAGGTGGCAGAGCATGGCTAACCGGCATCAAACCGGTGCCGGCCCCGATTTCTACTTTGGAGCCCATTCTCCGCCCGATCTCTGAACACGATTTTGGCGTCAGGCAGTGAAGAATCCCAGCCCATGTACTTGTATGTTGATTACTATCTATTCTGAGAGGATTGAAGATGCTTCAGAATTAAACATAAGGCTGGTTTAAGTAACAGCCAACGTTGGCAAGGTTAGAGTTCAATGTTCATTCTTGGAACAACCACAATTTCCAGTTAATTTCAGTGCTTGTATTTGAGATTTAGTTGCTTTTCATTGATGCTTGTTGTAGTAATCCACGGGAGGCAGGAGTTCCGTCACCACACCAATATTTATTTACAATAACGATATTACAGGAGCAGCTACAAACAGTGCTGCTAGAAGTCCAGTCGACTTAAGACTGCTCACAAAGCCTACACAGGTGATTATATTGGCCCCCTCAATGAGCTATCATTGAGGGAGCTCATACTCCAATTGGCCAACCAATAAAGCCAATTGGAGTTCATTACACTTGTACTGATTAATGTACAACTAGCAAAGGCACATTGAAGAGCTTGCTTTTATATAGTACCTTTCACACTTCAATGAACTCCCATTGCACTTAACAACCAATGATGTACTTTTGAATTGCAGTCACTGTTTTAATCTAGGATATACAGCAGGCATCTTGCATGCAGTAAGGTCCCACAATCAGCAATTAGATTAATAACCTGATGATCTGTTTTAGTGTTCTGGTTTCGGGATAAATATTGGCCAAGATATCTGCAAGCACTTTGTTGAAATAGTCAGTGGGATATTTTGTATCTATCTGAGAGGGCAGATGGGGTACGCTTTAATGTTTCATCCAAAGGAGCAATGCCTCAACGCTCCCTCGGTAATGTCCACCTACATTCTTTTTGCTCATGTCCGGGGTTGGTCATTTTATCCACAGCCCAATGACTCCGACTGCAACTGACACCTAAAAGGTGCAATATAACACCCCTCAGTTTAGTATGAGAAATTCCATTCAGGAAATGGGGCAAATGTTCAAACCATTACGCTGTGTTCCTATGATACACTTGTTCATGTTTTCAATTAAATCAATTAACATTCGAAGGAATATGCAATCTTAAAAGAGTAAATTTATTTACTCTGAAGCTGTCTAACTCGTGTTATTTTATTTGTAGTGGAATTTTCCCAGTGCTATGCTCACAAGGAAGGCTGGGGCAGCGTTGGCAGTCGGCTGCACAGTGGTGGTGAAACCAGCCGAAGACACTCCACTATCTGCATTGGCACTGGCAGAGGTGAGTTGGACCAGATACAAAGAGCACTTATTGCCAGAACCAAAATTGGGACCTTGGATTTTATCTGTCACAGAAGAGAGGACAAAATAAAATACACTGATATATGTTTCAATTAATCTCATTTCCATGTAATAATCCTCCCATCACCTATCTTCTGGGCGATACAGAACGCAAGAGACCTTCAACCAATTTAGGAAAATTCTAGTCAAAAACCCCTCTGATTGTGAATAGTATATATATTACTGTTAAGATCCCAGTTGCTGTTATAACTGGACAGGAAGATCCCAGGATGAAACCCTGGCTCAAAAGATTGTAACGTTTTATTTTTTTTAAGAAAACGTGGAGGAATATTGTCACAGGACTGCTAATTTGTTTTTCACAAGCAAAAAATTATTAAACGTGGAAAGATCGATTATCATGCATACTCTTTTACTACCCCCTTAGCTTCACAAATATACACAGATTTTAAGGTAACACAATTGCAAAGTATATCTTGGGTTCTAATATCATAGGATCCCTGCAGTGCAGAAGGAGGCCATTCGACCCATCAAGTCTGCACCGACCCTCTGAAAGAGCACCCCATCTAGCCCATTCCCCCGCCCCATGCGTGTAACCCCACCTATCTTGGACACTAAAGGGCAATTTAGCATGGCCAATCCATCTAACCTGCACATCCTTGGACTGTGGGAGCACCTGGAGGAAACCCACGCAGACACAGGGATAATGTACAAACTCCACACAGTCACCCAAGGCCGGAATTGAGTCCAGGTCCCTGGCACTGTGAAGCAGCACAGTGCTAACCACTGTGCCACCCATAACAGTTTCGGTGACACACAGTCCCTTTCATCACACAGGCTGAAACCGAATGATTTTTTTTGTCAATTTCTCTTCAAAAACCCCCCAGATAATTATTAAACCATTAGCCACCTTGTCTTACTGAACTCTGACTTCCACATGAGTGATTTCAAATTCCACTCAGCTGCTGCCATCAAAATGTTTCGCTTTCAGGGTTTTCATCTCCTTCTTCAAGGTTCCTTTGTTTCGACTGTTGCACAAACTGTTCACAATACTTTGACTATGATGCATTAAGATAGCCCCAAACCTTGGATTTAACTCTGAAGTCTGCTTTCTCACTTTAAATCTGGTTACTGTAGCTATCTCTTCAATTCAAACACTTTATTCTGATCGTCCCTTGAATTCTCCTGGACAGTACATTGTTCAACTTGCTCTCTGTTCCCTTAACTTCAGTCTTCCTAAGATATTCTTTCAGTCCCAATTCCCTTGTTGTCTGGACTTTACCTGGTTCTTTGGGAAAGCTGCCTTTTTTTGCAGTCCTCTTTTGTCCAGTTTCTCTTTTGGTCGAGTTGAGAGATGTTCACTCCCTAGTGTCCTATCTCCTACTGCCAATATATCCAGCTAAAAACTAAACTCAAAAAGCGTTCCTTCCTTAAAGGTGCCCCCGGTTGCTAAGCGACAACTGCATGCTTCTGCCAGATTTTATTTACTTTTCACACCGTAACGTCTCTATGCACAATAAAAGCACAATTTGAAATTAAACCAATACCCCCACACATACAAATTCCTTTGTCTACCATGAATCTAACTATAGGGTTGCCCTTCCTTGCCCAGAAACACTAAATTAAACCCGCTGAAAGCAATACCTTGGGCGAGATTCTCCGCAAATGCGGAGAATCGTAAAGGCTGCCATGGGACAGGCCGTGACCTATGGCAGCCTTCACGCCCACTTCCGGGGCCGATTCTCCCCCCCAGGCGGGGCTAGGAGCACGGTCACGGCGGCGCGGCCTTGATGATGGTCGTCAAGGCCGCACGTCAAGCATCACGCCAGCTGACGCGGCCGATGACGTCAGCCGCGCATGCGCAGGTTGGACAACGCCAACCCGCGCATGCGCAGTTGGCGTCTTTTCCCTCAGCCGCCCGGCAAGACGTGGCGGCTTGATCTTGTGGGGCGGCGGAGGGAAAAGAGTGCGTCCGTTACGGACGCACGGCCCGCGATCGGTGGGCACCGATCACGGGCCTATGCCCCCCTTGGCACGGCCGTGGTACTGCCGTGCCAATCGGGCCCCCAGATGCCCCAAACGGGCTTTTGCCGCCCGTTTCACGACGGCAGCGAGCAGGTGTGTTTGCTGCCGTGTTGAAACGGGCATAAAGGCCCGGCCGCTCGGCCCATCGGCCTCGGAGAATCGCCGCTCGCTGTAAAAAACGGCGAGCGGCAATTCGTGGCGTTTGGGGGGGGGGGGGGGGAGAATAGCGGGAGGGCATTGAAAATGTCGGGAGGCCCTCCCGCTATTCTCCCACCCGGCGTGGGGGGCGAAGAATTGCACCCCTTATTTTTAATATTTACAAATATAAATCCCTTAAAACTGCCTTTGATTTTCTGACATTACTGCTAAAATGAGATTACATGGGCGTTAAGTAACTTGGCAAACCAAGTGCTATGCTAGTACTGGGTTGGGGGTGATTTTCGGTGGTTAAGCTATTCTCTTCTGCTCAGTGGGAGAAGGGAACAGCTAAGAAGGCACTTGCGTTCTAAAGCTAGCGCCAGAAGCTTTAGCAGTGCTGACTTTGAAAGTAAGGTCTTCTGATAAACCAATTTTTTTGGTTTTCAGTTGGTCCTCGCCTCAATAGATTATCATTCCACTTTCTGTAAGTGGAAAAATGTCATTTCACTTTCTGTAAGTGGAAATGTGTTAATTCAAGTACATGTAATGTGGGTGTTATCTTACCATCCCTGAGTTATTGATTTCAGGTAGCAAAGCTAATCTGCTGTACGGAACTCCAGGGTCACTTATGAGACTGACTGGTTATTTAGACCCAAGAGCACATCTAGTGCAGGCACAAAATTTGTACATCGGTTTCTGCTAAATGCTTAACTACTTTTTTTTTAAATTATTTTTTTAAATTAAGGGGCAATTTAGCATGGCCAACCAACCTAATCTAGTTTAGCTCAGTGGGCTAGACAGCTGGTTTGTGATATGCCAGAACAATGCCAGAAGCACGGGTTCAATTCCCGTACCAGCTTACCCGAACAGGCGCCAGAATGTGGCGACTAGGGGCTTTTCACAGTAACTTCATACTTGTGACAATAAATTGTTATTATTTTATTATTATTATCTGCACATTTTTGGGTTGTGGGGGTGAAACCCATGCAGACACGGGGAGAATGTGCAAACTCCACACGGATAGTAGCCCAGGGATTTGAACCCGGGTCCTCAGCGCCGTAGGCAGCAGTGCTAACCACTGTGCCACCGTGCTGCCCGAAATGCTTATCTACTTTTTCCTTAAAAAACACAATAGTGTCTGCCCCAGCTATCTCCTTCACAGAGCACTGCTTGCTCTCTAACAAAATTATGTAAGAAAACTTTTCCAAACTAATTTCCCTTTGAATCAACACTGATCATCCTTTTCTCCAATGCATCCTATCAAACCACCTTCATGATTTTTTAAAATTGCCGTCATCACAGGATTAGCAAGGTTTATTGTATGTCCTGAGTATTGTACCCAGAAATAATATCACTATTGAGAATCCATCTCAAAGTTTGCTCAGAAAAACTATGCGTAAAACCAGTTTTATTTTGAATTGTGCGAAAAGATATGACCCTGGAGTTAAATCATTCAAGATTTATGGACTATGTATAAGGCATGGACAAAATAAATCCAATGTATTAAATACAGCTTTTTTAAAAAATGCTGACTGTTTGAGTAGACTTCACTTAATTCCAGAGCTAAAGGTTTCAATTCATTGCACTAATGCTTCTTGTTTTTGTAGCTCGCTGATCAGGCTGGAATTCCTGCGGGGGTTTTCAATGTAATCCCCGCTTCCAAGTCCAAAACGCCAGCTGTAGGAGAGGTACTTTGTACAGACCCTCGTGTTGCTGCAATCTCTTTTACTGGTTCCACAGCTACTGGAAAGGTGGGTATTTGGGTGTGTGATGGTAAGCTGACTTTTACTGATGCATCTTGTTGCATTGCTGATAACTTGTCTGCAAGGCTTTTGATGCAAGATCTTTTGGAAATATTCAGTTATGTCACATGAGAACCCACATGGGATGGTAGTGTTTCCTTTTAGTACTGGAACCAGTTGGCAAGACTTGTAGAATTAACTTGCTGAGATTTGTCAATATATCCTTGGATAATATATGAGCAGACTGGATTGGATTTGCTAATTTTGGAATATGCTTCATTAATCATGTAAGAAATGGGATTTAATGGTGTGACTCATTGGACAAACCTATATAATGCATGCATGTAAAGTTTGTCGATGATTTTGTTCCTGATAAGTCAGTATATACTATGCCAATTATTGTAATATGGCCTACAATTAATAGCATAAACACTGACAGATAAATAGGAAGGGTGTCCTGTAGGTGCTACTGAATAATCTGGCCAATTAAATAGGTGGTTTAGTACTCCAGTGATATATTATCCGGTACTTTGTTATCTCTATTTAACCTGGCTGGCTATCCCAAATTGGGTATTTGAATTCTGGAAAGAATGTTGCAAGACAGCTATCCTAAGATTGATCTCAGTGTAGTATTCTTGATCTGCATAATTATAATTGGTTTCCATTGTGAAGCAGTTAAAAGTATATTCTTTACAGAATTCACCAATTGTTCAAGCTGGGTGTGTGCGTGTTTGAATGTGCATGCATAAAATATACTGTTGTTGTCCAGACTACTTGCTCACCTTCATCCACTCAAGTTCAGGTTTTTCCAGCTTATGATTTACCAACAACTTTAAGACTGAGTCAACGTCACCATCAGCAGCCTCTATGACTGTGACTGATGACTCCTTCCTTTTCTATTGCTTTCAACACCTAACGATTTCATTCTTGTCCGCAAGCTCCCTCCTGTGGATTCACTCCTGCCTGATGTAACACAGCCACTTATAGGTTATCTGGTTATTTCTCCTCCCCTCTCCCCACCTGCAGTTATTTCAGAAAAATCCCCAAGGTACCCATCTTAACCATCATCATCATTCATGTTCTGTCACTTATGCAGCACGGTAGCATAGTGGTTAGCAGAGTTGCTTCACAGCTCCAGGGTCCCAGGTTTGATTCCTGGCTTGGGTCACTGTCTGCACGTTCTCCGTGTCTGCGTGGGTTTCCTCCGGGTGCTCCGGTTTCCTCCCACAGTCCAAAGATGTGCAGGTTAGGTGGATTGGCCATGCTAAATTGCCCTTAGTGTCCAAAAGGTGGTGTGGGGTTATTGGATTACGGGAATAGGGTGGCGGTGTGGGCTTGGGTAGGGTGCTCTTTCCAAGGGCCGGTGCAGACTCGATGGGCTGAATGGCCTCCTTCTGCGCTATAAATTCTATGTAATTTCTATGAAATTCATCCGCAAGCACACTAACACTAGAATCTCCTACCGCTACCTGACTGATGCTAGTTCCTCTAAATTGTCATTGGGATTAACTTTATTTTGTAAGCTTTAAGTAAGGAGAGTTTTATAATGCAGGCTATTGTAAGTGAGGGGAGTTTGTTTAAATGTTATTGTGAGGGGAGGTTTAAAACGGTCAGTGTAAGTGAGGGGTGATTTATAAACAGAAACTTCTAAATTAGTGTACAGATTGTTGTTGCTATAAGGAGAGAATGTTGATTTGATTTGCCAGTGTCAACGTGAAAACTGGCTATTTCATGACTAGAATTACTATTTTAGTGAATGATTAGAGAGTCACATATTCCCTGTGCATTACAAAATCGGAACCTGTTCTTCCTAATTTTATTAACACATTGTGCACAGAGAAAACTCCTGCCTCCGCCGTTCCTAAGGGGAGGTGGTGGCATAGTGGTACTGTCACCGGACTACTTAACCAGAGACTCAGAGTAATGCTCTGGGGACCCAGGTTCAAATCCCGCCATGGCAGATGGTGAAATTTGAATTCGATAAAATTCTGGAATTTTAAGTCTTTAATGAATTTAATGATGACCATGAAACCATTGTCAATTGTCGTTAAAAGTCTGCTGTCTTTACTTGGTCTGGTGACTCTAGACCCACAGTGATGTAGTTGACTCTTAACTGCCCCCTTCGACAATTGGGGGTGGGCAATAAATGCTGGCACAGCCTGTGGTGTCCATGTCCCATGAACAAATAAATTTTAATAGATTTAAATTAGAAAACACATTTTGACAAGCTACAGTTGCCCCTTTCAGATCCTCCTGCGCCAATCATCTGACACTGTGAAGAAGGCTTCTATGGAACTGGGTGGACTGGCTCCATTCATTGTTTTTGACAGTGCCGATCTGGATCGAGCTGTTGTTGGTGCCATGGCGTCCAAGTTCCGCAACTCCGGACAGGTGAGTGGCTTGAGGCAGAAATCGGATTGAGAGTCTCTGATTAAATGGACCCTTTGAAAGTTGCCTTTTATTTTAACCTCTGATGTACTGAGCATTTTTTACTGGTTAAGAAATGGAAGTGTATTCCCAAATTAAAACTGGAAAGGGCTCCGCCGTTGTTTCCTCATTCTACTTCCAGAAACTTTGTTTAAAGTCACAGATCAGAATATTTTGTGCACCACTCCCTGACGTGGCACTCTGGAAAAAGTCCAAGTTGCTCAGTGACTCCAGTTAACAAATACTACAGTACAATTTTGCGGATTTGAAATGCTCGTTTTTACATTTTCTGCAACTTGTATTTCGAAAGCATAAATGTGAAAGTTAAGGGTGACTTGGGGGCAGAGAAAGGTTTGCAGCAATTTGCATGAAATTACATAAGAATTCACAGCACTGAAACAGGCCATTTGGCTCAACTAGTCCATTCTATTGTTTTATATTCCACAGAAACCTCCTCCCATCATTCTTGTCTAACCCTATAAACATGACCTTCCATTCCTTTCTCTGTTATATGTTTAATACATCAATGTTCTTTGCCTCAGTTACTCCTTATAATCATAAGTATTCCCCCACCCATTCTAACCATTCTCCAGGTAAAGAGGTTCTTCTAAATACATTATTAGATTAATTAGTGACTATCTTATATTTATGATCCCTAGTTTGGGTCTCCTCAATAACTAGAAACGTCAGTGCAGGAGGCGAGAGAGGCCGGTATTCTGGCCTTTGCGTCTCTAGTAGCCCGGCATAGGATTCTTTTTCAGTGGAGGGACGCAAAGCCCCCAACAACCCCTCCCCCCCCCCTCCCTCTGAAAACTCTCTGAAAACATCTAAACCCCGGAACATCTAACAACCATTCCTGCCCCTGTGAAATCCATGTCTCCGTAATGGCCACAACATTGTAGTTCCAAGTACTGATCCATGCTCTAAGTTCATCTCCCTTATCCCTGACACTCCTTGCATTGAAGCAGACACACTTTAACCCATTCCACTGAGTACAACTTTGCCCTATCAACTGTCTATCCTTCCTCACAGACGTGATGCGTACTATTTCTGCCTGTTCAACATCTACCCTATCCTCTGATCCATAGCTCTGGTTCCCATCCCCCTACCAAACTAGTTTAAACCCTCCCGAAGAGCTCTAGCAAACCTCCCACCCAGGATATTGGTGCAATCCAAAAGTTAAAGGAGAAGGTAGAAATGCAGGTTAATGGCGAGGACTTTAAACTAGTTAAAGAGCGAGGTTAGTAAAGTTTCCAGGACACGTTAATAGAACCGAGAGTATAGATTATGGCAGGAGTCTAACTTCAGGTAGAGCAAAAAAGGGGTCAAAAATGAGATGGGAGGTGGTCAATGCAGGATGGAGTATGTTGTACCTAAATGCGCGCAGTACACGGAACAAGGTAAAAGAGCTCGTTACGCACATTGAAATTGGCCGGTATGATGTGGGCATCAGAGAGACATTGCTGCAAGGGGATCAGGGCTGGTATTTAAATATCCAAGGATATATGCCCTATCGAAAGGACTGACTGATGTGGGGGAGAAAATAGATCAGGAGATAGAAAAGGCATATAAGAAAGACAATATTACAGTAATCAAGGGAGACTTCAATATGCAAGTGGACTGGGAAATCAGGTTGGTAGTGGATCCCAAGAAATGGAATTTGTGGATGTCTAAGATTTTTGGGGAGCAGCTTGTGACATAGCCCACTAGGGAACAGGCAATTCTGGACTTGGTGATGTGAATGAGGCAGATTTGATTAGGGAACTGATGGATCTCTGTGTCTATTCGGAACCCTGGATATGCGTTATCCTTTTTTAGTTCCCAAATAACAGAGATTCCAGACTGTACTTTTTGGCAAAGTTATTTGAAATTTTATTCATCAGCTTTTTAGTGCCTACTGGTGATTCAATTTCAAATAACTTTCAAATTAAGAGAAAGTTCCAACTAGCCCTGCAGCAAGCTAGTCAGATTGATTGTCTTTAGCAAATACAGTAATTGGATTCAAAATACAATTATAGAACATAAGGTGAAGGAACCCTTAGGGGGCAGTGACCGCAATATGATAGAATTTACCCCGCAGTTTGAGAGGGAAAAGTTGGAAGAATTGAATAAAAGTAACTGCAAAGACATGAGGGAGGAGTTGGCCAGAGTTGATTGGAAGGGGAGTCTAGCAGGGAAGACAGTGGAAAAGCAATGGCATGAATATTTTTGGGATTATTTGGGAGGCACAACAAAAATTAATCCCAAGGAGAAGGAAAAGTGCTAAGGAGAGGACGAGGCACTCATGGCAGACGAGAGAAGTTGAGGACAGCATAAAAGCAAAAGTAAAATCATACAAGGTGGCGAGGACTAGTGGGAAGCCAGAGGATTGGGAAGGCTCTGGGAGGGGTCGCCGTAGGGATGCTCCGTTTTGCAGGCAGCCTGGGGGTTTCAAAATCACTGAAGACGGAGAGTCCCAGAGAACTGGAAAATGGCTAATGTAACATCCCTGTTAAAGGAAGGAGGAAGGCATAAGATGGGAAATTATAGGCCAATTACCCTGATTTTGGTCATTGGTAAGATTTTAGAGTCCATTATTTAAGATGAAATTGCAGAGTACTTGGAAGTACATGATAAAATAGCACCGAGTCAGCAAGGCTACGTCAAGGGAAGGTCATGTTTGACAAATCTGTTAAGAGTTCCAAGAAGAGGTAACAAGGACGTTAGACAAAGGGAACCAGTGAATATGATCTGTTTAGATTTCCAGAAGGCCTTTGGCAAGGTGCCGTATAGGAGGCTGTTAAATAAGTTAAGAGCCTATGGTGTTAAGGGTAAGATGCAGGCATGGATAGAGGATTGGCTGACTGGCAGAAGACAAAAAGTGGGAATAAAGGGGCCTTTTTCAGGATGGCAGCCGGTGACTAGAGCTGTGCCTCAGGGGTTGGTATTGGGCCCACAACTTTTCACAATGTACATTAACGATCTGGAAGTAGGAACTGAGGGCTCTGTTGCTATATTTGCGGATGATACAAAGATATGCAGAGGGATGGGTAGTATTGAGGAAGCAGGGGGGCTGCAGAAGGATTTGGATAGGCTAGGAGAGTGAGCTCAGAAGTGGCAGATGGAATGCGATGTGGAAAAGTGTGAGGATATGCACTTTGGTAGGAAGAATGGAGGCATAGACTATTTTGTAAATGGGAAAAGGCTTAAGAAATCACAAGCACAAATGGACTTAGGAGTCCTAGGTCAAGATTCTCTTAAGGTTAGTGTGCAGGTTCACTCAGCAGTTAGGAAGACAAATGTAATGTTAGTATTCATGTCGAAAGGACTACAATACAAAAGCAAGGATGTACTTCTGAGGCTGTATAAGGTTCTGGTCAGACCACATTTGGAGTAGTTGTGGGCCCCATATCTAAGGAAGGATATGCTGGCCTTGGAAAGGGTCCAGAGGAGGTTCGCGAGAATGATCCCTGGAATGAACAGCTTGTCATATGAGGAGTGGTTGAGGACTCTGGGTCTGTGTACTCGTTGGAGTTTAGAAAGACGAGGGGGGATCTTTTTGAAACTTAGAGGATACTGAGAGGCCTGGATAGAATGGACGTGGAGAGGATGTTTCCACTATTAGGAAAAACTAGAACTCGAGGGCACAGCTTCAGACTGAAGGGACAATCCTTTAAAACCTAGATGCAGAGGAACCTCTTCAGCCAGAGGGTGGTGAATCTGTGGAACTCTTTGCTGCAGAAGGCTATAGAGGCCAAATCACTGAGTGTCTTTCAGAGATAATCTTTTATTGTCACAAGTTGGCTTACATTAACACTGCAGTGAAGTTGCTGTGAACTAGATAGGTTCTTGATTAATAAGGGGATCAGGAGTTATGGGAAAAAGGCAAGAGAATGGTGATGAGAAACACATCAGCCATGATTGAATGGCGGAGCAGATATTGCTGTTCGTATGTCTTACGCGGTGGCTAGTTTTGCGTTGTTAGAGGTTAGAGACTACATTAATGTATCAGGCTCCCACAATGCAATGACTGCCGTTAGTCTTCAAAATCCCAATGCTGAGATTTCTTGGAACTGGGGCAGTTATTTATTGCTTATGCAAATAGGTTTACAAATACTATTTAGCACTGGGGAATCTGTTCAAGAGCATCACAGGAACACTTAAAGGGAAAATAAGAGTTTTATGATTATGAAATGATGCACACTGTCTGAATTTTAACATCTTAACAAATTCATTGCTGCATGTACCTACAAATGGTTATTGGGATGATGTTAGGCAATCTTGGAATCTGATTAATGCTGTTTATCTGTGTGGTATTATCATAACTGTAAGCACTGCGGCAGCACAGTGGATAGCACTGTTGTTTCACAGCTCCAGGGTCCCAGATTTGATTCCCGGTTTGGGTCACTGTCTGTGTGGAGTCTGCATGTTCTCCCCGTGTCTGCGTGGGTTTCCTCCGGTTTCCTCCCACAAGTCCCGAAAGATGTGCTTGTTAGGTAAATTGGACACTCTGAATTCTCCGTCTGTGTACCCGAACAGGTGCTGGAATGTGGCGACTAGGGGCTTTTCACAGTAACTTCATTGCAGTGTTAATGTAAGCTTACTTGTGACAATAAAGATAAAGCAAGGGTTAATGAAATGTCTAGAGTAGCCACTAGAGTAGCTACAGTTACAAGTATATAAGGCTTTGATGCTAAGCCTTGTGGGAGTTAGAAGGTATTAGAAGATGGCGAGGCATAGGAGCAGTTGTGTATTTTAGAGTTCTGGAGATAGAGATAGCATAGTTTAATATAGTAACATTGTACTTTAGGAATGTGTACGAATCTTAGTAGTGTTAATAAATTAGTTTTGTTTGTTAACAAAGCTTGGAGTTCTTTATTCAACACTATGCATCCAACCCATCCAGGTAAAGTAGAGAACAACACAATCTGAACATTGACATTTTGTTTCTTTTGATTCCACTGGAATGTAGACTTGTGTCTGTGCGAATCGGTTCCTTGTGCAGGAGGGAATCCACGATTCTTTTGTCGAGAAGTTGGTGACGGCTATGCAGAGAGAATTGTGTGTTGGAAATGGATTTGATGAACAGACTACACAGGGTCCACTAATCAACGAAAGAGCTGTAAAAAAGGTAAAAAAAACCTATCTGTATTCATTCAATGCAATCATGCTAACAACTGTAAAAGAAAGTCCACAACATTATCTCAGATTTCCAGCAGTTTCTTTTCATTATTTCTTCAGAAATTTGTCAGAATTAAGAAATCCTGCAGTAATTTTTTTCAAATTAACTAACAAATTGAATTTATATAGCACATTGAAATGTTCAACGGTAATTTACAGGAAGTTCCCAAACAGAATTAGACATTGAGCTACGTCAAGAGCTATCGGAACAGGGCGCCATGAACTTGGTTTTAAAAAAGTTTTAAGGGGCGAGGAGGAGTCTAGACAACTGAAAGCATGGCTGGTAATGATGGGCCAAAGTAGATAGATACTGGGGCTAAAAAAAGTCTTGAGAGTTGGAAGAAAGCAGTCTTTTTGGAGGGTTGAAGGGTGAGAGGTTATAGACAGAAGAAATGGGCACGGTCATGGAGGGATTTGAATTGGAGGCCGAGAATTTTTAATTTTCTCTCTATCTCCTTCTCTGTCCCAGGTCGAAGATCAGATAAGTGATGCAGTGTCTCGCGGTGCCTCTATTGTGACCGGTGGAAAGCGACACAGTTCTGGAAGAACATTCTTTGAACCGACTCTTCTTTCTAATGTCACAACAGACATGCTTTGTGCACAGGAGGAAACGTTTGGGCCTTTGGCACCTGTTCTCAAGTAAGGAAATTGTCAATATTTTGGGGACATTTATTAAAAGTGCAAGGTATCCTAAAAAACAGAAACAAAAGTTATTATGGCTCACACTCATTGTGATCTGCCTGAAAGAGTAGTGGAAGCGAATTCAATTGTAGCTTTCCAAAAGGGATTGCACATATATGTAATGGCAAATTTGGAGGATTCTGGAGAAAGAGCATAACTAAATTGAATGGTTATAAGAGCTGTCATGTAAGGCTTTATCATTCTTTGCATTTTTGTGCTTGCAGATTTCGGACTGAGGAAGAAGCTATAACCATAGCTAATGCTTCCAATGTGGGTTTGGCTGGTGAGTAAATTTGTGAGCATGATACAAAGTGCTGTTTAAAGTAATGCAGACCAAAATTGTAATTGTCTGCTGTCAGTTCTGACTGAGCGTAGAAATTGTTTCTTGTATGGCAGTGTAATAAAATTCCGTCTATCTTTATCCCGTCATTGTAAACTTTATAATCTACTATTATTCTAGGTTACTTTTACTCCAGAGATCATGCTCAGATTTGGCGGGTTGCTGAACAGCTCGAAGTTGGAATTGTTGGTGTTAATGAAGGCCTGCTATCAACCCCGGAGGCACCTTTCGGCGGAGTTAAACAGTCTGGCCTCGGGAGAGAAGGTTCAAAATATGGCATTGATGATTATTTGGAAATCAAGTATGTATGTTTTGGAGGTTTATAAGATTTGTGGGATAAATGTTAAAACCCTGTCATCATTCACTGCCATTATCTGTGCACTTACTTAGAAGAAATGTTTTATATTACCTAATGAAATATATTGACAACATGCCACTTTAACACTCACTGACGTATCATGTTCCTGATTAGAGGAGAAAAAAATCCCATCTCTGATTTAACTGTAGCTTGGTTCCTCACCTATTCTGGACAAAATCATAAAATGTTTAAACATTTAGGATGTTTCAGGAGTGTTTGTAAACACTTGCACCCGTTTTGGATCATTTGGTGTAAAGTGGCTATGAAGGAAATGTTTCTGAATTTTAATTTCCATTATCTAATTGTTAAACTTGCTGAATGTATTAGCTACGTGCAATATTGTGACTATTTCGAAGCATTGTTTTTTTCTTGAACTCATCTCGTAATTGCCAAATGTCTCCGTGTCAAACCGGGAAATTGTTTGTTCTGTAACTGTGAATTATGTTTTTTAATAATCCAAGTTAGTTAATGTGAAACAAAGATCACTGACCTAATTGTGCAATGGATATAAACAATTAATACCTTGTTATAGTTATATTAAGCTACATGTTTTGAGGCAATAAATTTTAAGGAAATGTAACTGATGTTGAATACTTTGTTTTTTACCCGAAGGTAATTTTGTTTAGTTATAATCCATTTTCTGTTGGACAAGGGCAAATCCAAATCACAGGGAAGCAATGTTAAAGAAACAAAACTCTACAAGCGCACTGTAGCTACAAACTAGTTGGTAAAATGTACTGGTGTCGCTTTGGTAGATTGCTTCTCGAGTTTTTATAGTAAGTGACACATTTTGACAAAATCAATGTTTTCTGTGGTGTAATCCTTTTCAGATAGGAGGAAGACTTGAGGTTAGATCAGCATGAATCAAATACTTGACAAAATGGGAGAGGCGGTGGACAAGTATACTTTCGAAAAATAAATTGAGGTAAAATGTTAGCTACCTGCCATTCCTCAGTTACTTGATCCTGTATGTAAACAACCTAGGATAATATACTGCTAGCCATTGGCTTATCCATGTGCAACATACAGTCCTAGCAATAGTGCAAAATAAATACAACAGTTCAAGTTAAACTACACACTCAAATTTTATTGTCACTTAAATTATACAGAAACAAGAATAAGTTAGGTTAGATAGCAGTACATTTAGCTTTCACTGGTACATTGAATTGTTTTGTGTTCACTGCACATTGCTTTGAGACTTTTTTTTCGCCTTGGGACCCTTTTTAATAAATGTTATATAGTGAACAGCTGGGCACCTGGCTCACTGCTGCAGCAAACATTTCAACCACGTGAGCTGCTGAAATGGCTAAAGCTATCTGGGATTTCTCACTTTTTTGGATGTCTTCAAGCTATCAAATAGATTCAGGACAAGAGCATCTCTCATTCCTGTAGATTGTTATTCCCAGCTGAGATATAATCAAATTATTCCTCAAGGTAATTATTGATCTGCGGAGCAAAGCATTTGGGCTGACTTCTTCAGCACAAACACTCATCCACATTTCACAAGTAGCTAGGAAAACATGATGCACCACGTGATAGCTATGCTTGAAGGTTCTGCTCAGGATTCAATATCCTCGTGAGCATTTTTAGTGACATCCATTTTTAAATTAGCACAGTATTAGACTAACACGTTCATAAAAACGATACAACATGGAATTTCTGGAGGATTGAAGCTGACTAGAGTCTGGATCTGGTGCTAGAAAGTCAGCAGTGAAATTTCAGGGTCAAAGTATATAAAACTAAGCAGCTTTATCTATTGTGGCCCTAAAATTCCAGAGAAACAGTTTGCCCCAATATTGTCTGCCATGGAGTCTGGTCTATCTAATTTATTTTGGTGCACTGGCTCTCCCATCGGTCAGGACCCCATTGAACATCAGGAGCTATCTCAAACCCGTTCCAACTCAAAAGATTTATCCATCAAATAGAGAAATCAAACTGATAGCAAGCTGAACAGGCATCTTTGCAGTACTGATTAATGGCTACTTCATACAAAGCCACCTCTCAAAGTGTTGACTGATCTTTTGTCTACTGCATAAATCCAAAAGGTGTATTTACTTATGATCAAAAACACTCACTCAACCTGATTGGGTTTGAGTATTGAGGATGCAGGAACACCTGATAGCACTGATTGGACATTTCCAATTAAAAAAAAACTCAGGAACATAAAGATAACTGTATTGTTTAACTGCAGTAATTCCCAAAGAGAAATATCAAGTTTCGCAGCAGTGTAAACAAACCACCTCCTCTTCAGAAATTCTGCATGATCTTTCAGACACCATTGTAATTCTGAAAAGGGCACACACTACTAGCACTGGCACTTACTGGTGGAAGGCAGTGAAGGGGATACCAAGAAAACTGTTGATTCAAAGGTTGAGGGCCCCATTACAGCCAAACGGTGGCACAGTGGTTAGCACCGCTGCCTCACAGCTCCAGGGTCCTGGGTTCAATTCCGGCTTCAGGTGATCTTTCTCCCTGTGTCTGTGTGGGTTTCCTCCGGATGCTTTGGTTAGGTGGATTGGCTATGCTAAATTGCCCCTTAGTGTCCAAAAATGTTAGGTGAGGTTACCGTTATAGGGTGAAGGCGTGGGCTTAACTAGGGTGCTCTTTCCAAGGGCTAGTGCAGACTCGATGGGCCGCCTTCTGCACTGTAAATTCTATGATCTATGATCATACTCACAAAATACAAATGAGCTGTATAATGGTGGAATCGCAATCAGAGTGGCTGCAACACAAAAGAAGGCCACTCAATATTGTCGTGCTGGCTCTGTTAGAGCAACTCAATTCAAGATCATAGACTTCAGCCACGCTGTCTTTACCCAAAACACTTTCCAGACTAGGCAAAAGGTAGCCTGGTTAAAAAAGGTTGCGTTGCACTTGAGCTCCAACATGTTGGAAGAATGGGAACAGCTAGTCTTTTCCTGAAGTCCTGCAAATATTCTCTCTTCACAATTATCCAATTCCCCTTTTGAAAGCCATGATTTATCTTTGGCAGTGCATTCCATACTGACCACTCACTGTGTAAAAACATATGTGCCCATGCTGCCTTTGGTTCTTTTGCTACGTTAAATCAGTGTATGCTGGTTCTCAATCATTCATCAATGGTAACAATTTATCGGCACGGTGGCATAGTGGTTAGCACCATGGACCCGGGTTCAATTCCGACTTGGGTGACTAGAGTTCGCATGGTCTTCCCATGTCTGCATCAGTTTGCTGTGTGCTCCGGTTTCCTCCCACAGTCCAAAGGTGTGCAGGTTAGAGGCAATTTAGCGTAGCTAATCCACCCTAGTGTTCAAAGATGTACCATGATCAATGTGTGAATGGAACAGGGGAGTGGGCCAAGGTAGAATGCTCTTTCGGAGGGTTGGTGCAGACGCGGCCCGAATGTAGGGATTCTATGGATCTTTGTGATCTGTCCAGAACCTTGGTCATTATGAACACCTTTCAATTCTCCACTAAATCCTAAGGAGAATAACCCCAGCTACTCCAATCAATCCTGACACGATGTCCCACATCCCTCCAACCATCTCGTAATAAAGCACTACTCGCAATTCTGCCAGTCCGAATTCTTGTATCATCAACAAAACGCTGGGGTGGGGGCAGGGAGTTGCATATATCCATATATCCCCAGGGACTGAAACTAATATAGTAAGGGAATGATGAGCAAACATCTCTATGTGGTATAGGACATGAGTAGCAGAATTTTTGATGAACTGAAGTCCTAGAGATGGTAGAAAGGCACCAGGAAAACAACTGGTATAATGAAGTCTTGGGAAACGACAGAGGGTTTCAGAGGGGAAAATGGGCTGAAAAGGGTGTGTTATAGAGGAAGAAATAGGCAGTCTTTGAGATGGAGGTGGGTTGGGGTGGGAAGCTCAGTTTGGTTAATCATGAGGCAGAGAGTATGAAATTTGTGTTGGCAGCTGAAGGTTTTAGGGCAGGTATTAGGAGTCCGTAACAAAATTTAACAAAAATCCATTGATGACATGTTGACAGCATTCTATACAATCAGGAGGTAAAGCAATCCTAGTCAGCCATTTGCAATATTTCCTTCAGCCGGTGCTTGTGATAAATGAAAATAGGAGTAATGGAAGAGTTTACAATCATTTCAGATGTGGTTTAGGTTTTCATTCATGATTAAATAGCTAATATCCCATTAATTACACTCAATCCAACAAGTACGAGTGATGGTTGAATGTTACAAAAACCAGGGAACAATCAGACATGCTAGACTAGTAACAAAATGGTGAACAGAAATAACTATTGAGAAACGTTCATACTGATAGCAGGGCTAACCATACAGGCCATTAAATAATGCATATTCAGATATAGATAACAAGTGCTACAAAACACAGTACACCTAAAATAGGATAATACCAGCCCTGTGTGCAGTCTTCCACTCTTAACACTCTTCCCCAGAAGCTTCAAGTAAGTTCAAACAAAATATGTTTTTGTAAATGCTCATTACAACATTCCAATGCCCAAATTATCTGACTGGAAAACCTATCCTTTCTCAATCAGAGAAGAAAATTACAGCAAGGCCAACAGTATATTTGCTGGCAATCCAAAATAGCCAGTCTTAAACAGTGTTATCTTTCACCGGCAAATGCTTTATTGTTTTGATTTTTAAAAAATTCTATATTTTGCCCTCGTAAGATCCTCTGGTTATGTTTGAAGAGGAGCAGGAGACTTCTCTCAGCGTCCTGGCCAATATTTATCCCTGAACCCACATCTCCAAACATGTTCATTCATCTCATTGTTGGCTGCCTGGTCTCCCTACATTACAAGTGACTATACTTCAAAAGTAGTTAATTGGTTTGGCTGGGATGTGAGCACTATGTTCAAACTTGTCAATAGATTATGGATAGTAACTCAAGAGGGAAAACTATTTGAACTGAAGATGAAGGACATCATCAATTTATTGCTCCGACCTGTTGAGTAACAGTCAACAAAAGTCTCCCATTTGCATTACTGATTCTACCTAAAGTTTGGTCTTTAGTTTATGTGTGTTTGCCTAACCGATTAGACAGTAATAAAGAAAAATTGTTTCTTATTAATGAAACTCTGAATCAATGTAAACGGAAAAAGATGTTTTTGCACAGCTTATGGTACAAGTCGCCATATTGCTGCACAAAGATACACATGGAATGATTTTACATTGACAGAAAGAGAAGAATTTTAATATCTAGATCCATTTCTCTCACGCCGTGTGTGTGAATGAACCCAAACTATTTTATGTTTAGCATCAGGATTTCTTTTCAAACTTCCATGTGAAAGGAGAAACTGTTTCAGGAAAGCAATTCCTCTGTCCTTACTCTCTCACCTTACAATTTGCACGCGCTGTGTTAATGCAGACTTAATAGAAGTTCCTAGAATCATAAATCTACAGAAAGCTGAAATTACGAAGTACCTCAACAGCACCAGTTCCTCTCTGACAAACCTTTCTGCTTGTAAGGGTGTCGGCATCCAAGATAAACGGTCAAGAGCTGAAAAAAGTCCTCCTTCGGTAACTTCTGGAAAAGTCTCATCCAGAGTACGCCAACATTTTGACAACATATTTTAAAATGTCTATTAATAATCCCAGGTGGGCGATTGTACCCAGTTTTCCACTCCCAATATAGGTGCATCGCAAGTAGGCCACATTCTCATACGTGGCAAATTTATCTGTTTTGGGGGTGATAATTGAAGGAGACTCCATTCTTAAGTGAACCATTCATACAAACTTTACGGTTCTCCTCGCCGGTTTCTCTGCTAAACAGCGTGTTCTGATCGCTGTCAAATTCCGATTCAGACACCATTAGACTCGAGTTATGTTCCGTGCTTTTGTGTTTCACACCTGGAGCAGAAAATCACAATTCAAGTCAACAGAAATATAATTCATCATCATGATCCAGTATTTTGCATCTTGATCAAACACATCTTCCCTCTGAACAAAAGCAAAAATAACTTGAAATGAAAAAGCACCTTTCACAACCTCAGGATGTTTGACAGCCAATGGAAAAGTAGGCAGTTGTAGGAAATACAGCAATGAATTTACGACTGATATGATTATAAAAATTAATGATCTGATCATTAAGTGTTGTTGGTTGAGGGAATTACTATGTGCCAAGACACTAAGGAGAACTCCCCTGCCCTACTTCGAAATGGTGCCATGGGATATTTAGCCAACTGAAAGGGCGCCGGGGCCTTGATTTAACATCTTAGCCAAAGAACAGCACCACCAACAATGCATAGGCCTCGGTATTGCATTGTGATGCAAGTCCGAATTATGTGTCAAGTCCTTGGGGTGGGATTCTTCGGCCGCACCCTCCCGGTGACCAGAAATTCCCGTTCGAGGTCAATGGGCCTTTATGTGGTCCCCGTCCCGTTTGTGGAGATCTTGTGGCAGACGCGGCGAAAGAATCTAGCCCCCAGAGTGGGACTTGAACCCACCAACCTCTGACTCGGAGCCAAGAATGTCACAACTGTTACAGAAGGGCTCCCATATAAAAAGAGAAAAGCTGGACTCTTGTTTAGCACAAAAGAATACAGCAAGACTTTGTACACAGTGGTTAGCACTGTTACCTCAGAGCGTCAGGAACTCGGCTTTGATACTGGCTTTGGGTGATTGTGTAGAGTTTGGCACTTTCCCCCAGTGTCTGCGTGGGTTCGAGTGCTCTGGTTGCCTTCTACAACCCAAAGATGTGCAGGTTAGGCCGTGATCAATGCGTGGGGTTACAGGGGCGGGGGAGTGGGCCTAGGAAGAGTACTCTGAGGGTCGGAGCAGACTCAATGGGCCAAATGGTCCCCTCCGGCACGGTAGAGATTCTATTGCGACCTGCACTAGCAACATGGCATGAATACTATTCCAGCTCCTGGAGGCCACTTTAACATTATTCAGATTTCTATTCATAGAACTTACCTAAGCCCACACCTCCACCCTAGCCCGGTACCCCACTTAACCTTTTTGGACACTAAGGGCAGTTTATCATGGCCAATCCACCTAACCTGCACATCTTTGAACTGTGGGAGGTGACCCAAACCAGGAATCGAACCAGGGACCCTGGAATTATGAAGCAACAGTGCTAACCACTGTGCTACCGTGCTGCCCCTTTAAAGACAAAACAGCCACCAAAAACAGGCCGAGTATGTGTTTTAAAAACCTCACTGCATTTAAGAAAATCAGTTGAGTTAATCCTCGGTGAATGCATCCTGGCATTGTTATATATGCAGCACTAACCATATTTTGGCCTCAATGCCATTCGTTCCTGATCATCCATATTGTCCAAGATGGTGTATTTGTTTTTCTTCCTTACTTTGGTTCTCTTTCTATTGAAAAAGAAATGTGTGAGAGTGATGAGTGTAAAGGATTTAAATATGTTCCAGTAATGCATTATTTTTATTTTATGGTTTCCAATTAATGATGTGGAGGCTCTTTACTGCCACCGACAATACACATACCTCTGACAACAACAGATACAAATCCAGCATATCCCTCCAATGGCGATGATTGTTAGAAACACTGATAAAATCACATATAATACACTCCAGTCTGTGAACAGAAGAATAAACAAGGCTATAACAGCAGCTGAACCATTCCTGAATATTTGCATTTTTTTGCATCACCCTTCACAACCCCAGGACACCCTAAAGTGCGTCATACGAACATATGAAACAGGAGCAGAATTAGGCCAGTGAAGTATATTTTAAATGGAGTCACTTTGTAATTTAGGAATCAGTCAATTTTCACACAGCAAGATCCCACCAAAGTCAATGTAATGACTACCAGATAATCCTGTTTTTGTGATGTTGGTCAGGAGATGAATATTGTTAGGACACGGGAGAACTATGCCACTCTTTCAAAATAGTGCTGTGGGATCCTTTAGGTCCCAGTAGACATCTCATTCAAAAAGATAGCACTTTCAGAAATGCAGGACTCCCCTCAGTTCTGCAATGGAATGTCAACCTGGATCATGTGCTCACTTCTCTGGAATGGGACATAACCCAACATAGAGGCAAGAATGCTACATTGAAGTAGAAGCTAAGCAACGTGAACCCTCTGGGCTAGGTTCTATTTACGGGCTGTCTAGGACAGCACCGAGGCAAAGAGAGACCACAAATAGCTTCTGTGTCTTTCATCTAGAAAGGCGAAAACAATTGAGTTTCCAGACCTGATGATTGGTATCGCGTGCCCTCTACTGGAAAATGCACACATGTAGGAACATAGGGACAGGAATAGACCATTCGGCCTGTTCCTACATTCAATTAGAACATGTTTGATCTGTATCTTAACTCAATTTATCCACCTTCGTTCCATATTCCAGATACTGTTACTCTTGCAGTTGACCGGAAAGGTGTCAGGAAAGGTTGTGCATGCTCATTCAGCCCACAATGCAGCCGTTGGCACAGGCGCAACTGTTCCTGACACCTTCCGGGTGGATAGCAGCAGGAGCATCAGTAAAGAAGGTTGTTTTAATGCTTTGAAGACCAAAAAGAACGGCCAAAATAACCTTGTACAAAGGGTTCTTGCTCAAACTGGGGGGGGGGGGGGGGAGAAAGAGTTGAAATGTTCCAGGCAGTAAGTTGTGGAGTTTAACATAGAACATAGAGTGCAGAAGGAGGCCATTTGTCCCATCGAGTCTGCCCCAACCTATTTAAGCCCTCACTTCCAACCTATCCCCGTAACCCAATAACCTCTCTTATCCTTTTTGGACACTAAGGGCATATTAACATGGCCAATTCACCTAACCTGCACGTCTTTGGATTGTGGGAGGAAACCGGAGCACCAGGAGGAAACCCACACTGACACAGGGAGAACGTGCAGACTCCGCACAGACAGTGACTCAGCGGGGAATCGAACCTGGGATCCTGGCGCTATGAAGCCACAGTGTTAACCACTGTGCTACCGTGCCACCCAAAAGTTGTCACGGCTTCATCCTGGCACAGCCTGACTAGCCCATCTGATAGTTAATCCCAGTGTCATTCATTATCTTGAGTCACGCATTGGGTGATAATGTTTTTATTCAATGATTTGTTTAAGGTGATGAATGGTATTACATTCACTGAGCAAGGAACTTCTGGACAAAGTAGATTGTAGCCAGTGTTTTGGTGGATGTGGTGTGTTCAATTACAAAATGTTAAAATGACTTTAATACGGTCCTGTATCCGATTGGACCATTCGAGCTTGAGGTTGGGGAGGGTGTCGGCTACAGCTAAGGAGCTTTGTGGGTACATGGAGCACATGGGGGGGGGGGGGGCATGGATCTGTGAAGATTTGGAAGGCCGAGGGGGAAAGAATTTTCGTTTTACTCCCATGTGCGTAAGGTGTACTCCTGAATAGATTTCTTCGTGTTGGGATAAGACATTGTTGGCAGGGGTGGTGGATGTCGAGTATTCAGCAATAGTGGTGTCAGACCATGCACCCGCGCTGGGTGGATTTACTAGTGAACAAAGGGGTGGGAGGGTCCAGCACCCACAATGGAGGGTGGATCTGGGACTGTTAGTTGAGGAAGAGATGTGTGAGGGGGTGAGGAAGGTCATCTGGGGGTATGCAGAGATTAATGATACGGGGGAGGTGCCGGCAGGTACGGTTTGGGAGGCACTGAAGGAAGTGGTCAGGGGGGAGTTTATTTTGATTTGTGCATACGTGGAGCAGGTGGAGATAGAAAGGCTAGTGGAAGAAATCCTGCAGGTGGACAGGAGATATGCAGAGGCCCCCGGAGGAAGGGCTGTGAAAGGAACACCAGAGGTTGCAAATGGGATTTGGGCTGTTATCCATGGGTAAGGCAGTTGGGAAGGGTGAGAGGGGCGGTATACGAGTATAGGGAGAAAGCTAGCAGGATGTTAGCGCACCAGTTGAGGAAGAAAGGCAGCGAGAGAGATTGGGAGAGTGAAGGACACAGGTGGGAATATGGTCTTCGACCCGGCGTGGGTGAATGGGTTGTTTAGGGAGTTTTATAGCAAATTGTATGAGTCGGAATCCCCAGCAGGGGAAGAGGAGATGAGGCGGTTTCTGGGAGGGTTGGAGTTCCCGCAGGTTGATGAGGAGCTGGTGGAGGGCCTGTGGGCTCCAATTGGATATGTTGAAGTAGTAGAGGAGCTGGAGGCGATGCAATCGGGCAAGGCCTCAGGACCGATGGGTACCCGGTCGAATTTTACAAAACGTTCCCGGGGTGTTGGGACCGCTGTTGGTAAGAGCCTTCAATGAAGCAAAGGAGTTGCGAGTGCTCCCCCCGACGTTGTCACAGGTGCCGATCTCCCTCATTTTAAAGTGGGATAAGGACCCAGAAAACTGCGGGTCTTACAGACCGATCTCCCTGTTAAATGTGGATGCAAAACTACTGGCGAAGATCCAGGCCACAAGGATTGAAGACTATGTCCCAGGGGTAATATGAGAGGACCAGACGGGTTCGTTAAGGGGTGCCATTTGCCGACCAACATTAGGAGGTTATTTAATGTAATTATGATGCCTCCAGAGGGGCACGAAGGTGAGGTGGTGGTGGGCATGGACACAGAGAAAGCCTTTGATCGGATCAATACATATGGGAGGTCCTGGCGGTTTGGGTATGGGCAGGGATTTGTAGACTGGGACCGGTTGCTGTATCTGGCACCGGTGGCGAGTGTGCGGATGAATCGGGTGAGATCAGATTATTTCAGGTTACATCAGGCGACGATGCAGTGATGTCCACTTTCCCCACTGTTGTTTGTCCTGGCTACAGAGCCATTGGCAATGGCATTAATAACATTGACGGTCTAGCGGTGGAGGTGAGGGGGGTGGGGGAGGATGGAACTCAGGGTCTCGCTCTACGCGGACAATCTAGTTCTGTACATATCAGACCCGCTGGGGGAATTGGAGGGATACGAGAGGAATTTGGCCGGTTTTCGGGATACAAATTGAATATGGGTAAGAATGAGGTCTTTGTGATCCAGGAGAGGGGGCAGGAGAAGAGATTTGATGAGATGCCGTTCAAAGTGGGAGGGAGCTTTCGATATTTGGGTATCCAGGTGGTGCGAGAGTGGAAGAAGCTGCATAAACTGAATTTGGGGCAGTTGGTAGAACAGATGAGGGGGGGGACTTTCAGAGGTGGGACGCACTCCAGTTGTCATTGGCGGGGTGAGTACAGACAGTTAAAATGACGATCCTCCTGAGGTGAGTCTCCCAATTTTTATCCCCAAGGCGTTCTTTAAAAATGTGAATGTAGTGATCTCGGGATTTGTTTGGGTGGGTAAAGCCCTGCGGGTGAAGAAGGTGCTGCTGGAGTCGGGGTGGGTCGGTTGGGGGGGGGGGGGGGGGGGGGGGGGGGGGAGGTGCTGGCTCTTCCGAATTTCATTAATTACTACTGGGCGGCGGATATCGTGATGGTCAGGAAGTGGGTAATGGGGGAGGGATGGGAGCGGGTGGAGTCTGCCTCTTGTAAGGACGCTGGTTTGGGGGGCGCATTGTTAACGGCACCTCTGCCGTTCTCGCCGGCTCGGTACTCCACAAGCCCGGTGGTAGTGGCAGCCCTGAGGATGTGGGGGCAGTGGAGGCAGCACATGGGGTTGGAGGGGGCGTGTGTGGTCACCGATACGTGATAACCACCAGTTTACCGGGGGGGGGGGGGGGGGGCTGGATGGGAGGTTTCGGAGCTGGCAGCAGTGGGGATCGATTTGGGGATCTGCTTATTGATGACGGCTTCCCAAGCTTGGAGGAGTTGGAGGAGGAATCTGAGTTGCCAGGTGGGGATGGGTATCTTGAGGGATTTTGTGTGGAGGCAGTTTTCGGCCTTCCCGCACCTGCTGCCATAGGGGCTACAAGATAAGGTGGTGTCAAGAACAGGAGTAGGAGAGGGGACGTTCTCAGAGATCTATAAGGAACTGATGGAGTGGGAGGGAGCCCCAATAGGTAAGGTGAAGAGAAAGTGGGAAGAAGAGCGGGGGGGGGGGGGGGGGGGGGGGAGGAGAGAGAGAGAGAGAAGAGTTGGAGGCCGGATTATGGGAGGAGGCCCTGAGGAGAGTTGAGGCCCTGGAGCGTCCTCTGGGGCTTATTCCCCATTTTCTGAATAGGACATGGGTTTTGCACAATATTTCCAAGATAATGTATTGAAGTTTGAGTGGGAGTGACCTCCCCCTGCAGAATGGAATGACCCCCTGTGCCACATGATGGGTTGGAACACTCCAGCCTTGGGCACGCGCTCTGGGACTGGCGCAATGCCGCTTGTCCTCTGGGATCTGTCACTCACATACACAGAAAGGGAGCCGTGTTACCGCGCAGCCACTCTGCTGAAACATAGCCCAACAGCCTTTACTCCACAGCGTTTGTGTTCCATCTTACGATGCACTGGCTCATTTAAGGAAGATGCCACCGGTTTTAAAGACTGTGGCAGAGCTCTGCGCCCGAGTGGAAAGTAAGAGAGGCCGACAGGTTTGAGAGAAATATGTTTCTCCCCCAATATTGATTTTATTTCACCTGTCTGTACGGCCTCCTGGACACTTTTACACTGCTATTGCTTGCATTGAAATATTGGAAAGATTTCATGGATATCGTGATGGTCAGGAAGTGGGTAATGGGGGAGGGATGGGAGCGGGTGGAGTCTGCCTCTTGTAAGGACGCTGGTTTGGGGGGCGCATTGTTAACGGCACCTCTGCCGTTCTCGCCGGCTCGGTACTCCACAAGCCCGGTGGTAGTGGCTCCCAGAATATATCCAGCCAGAGTACAACCCTAACGTTGCTAGTAACCTGGCAGACTGATACATTGTTACTCAGCACATGACTGTAATGTGACAGTGAATTTGGGATATATAGTCACGTAACAATTAGCTCCGAACTCTTTACGAATTGCAATACAATATACCTCACCTGTCTCTTCAAGTGAAACCACTCACCGCAATTGCTTTCTCCATCATCAAAGTAACGCTGTATCAGGTTCTCCATCCAGAATGGGTAGCAGACACAACGCTTGGTGAATGGGTCACAGTGCCCGTGGCCTGAGCACTTCAGAAAGCAGACTGCAAAAAGAACAATGCGAGTAAAACAACTCTCCATATTTAACAAAATCCATGCTTAAAAATCACAAGTTTACACATTCCAGTAATTCCACGAGGACCCCTGCTAACGCAGACCTTACCAGTGGGGAATGAAATAGAACAGGAGTACAATGTTACAACGATATGGTGGGTTGACTATTACTCACAGAGCTCTACCAGCAAAAGCCATGTAAAAAGCTACCAGGATGTGCATTGGGTAATTATGTAGTTTTGTTCTCTATTATCTTTAAAGTCTCCTCCGTCCAAAATGGAGAAAACCCAAAGGGCATAACCCCCCCTCCCTCCCCTCTCCCCTCCCTACTCTCTCCCTCCCCCTTCTCTCTCCCCCCCCCTCCTCTCTCCCCCCCTCCTCTCTCCCCCCTTCCTCTCTCCCCTCCCCCCCCCTTCCTCTCTCCCCTCCCCCCCTCCTCTCTCTCCCCCCCCTCCTCTCTCCCCTCCCCCCCTCCTCTCTCCCCTCCCCCCCTCCTCTCTCCCCTCCCCTCCTCTCTGCCCTCCCCTCCTCTCTGCCCTCCCCTCCTCTCTGCCCTCCCCCCCCCTCTCTCTTCTTCCCCCCCCCCCCCCATCATCAATCACTCGCCTCTGTCCTGGGATCAGCGGCAATCCTGTATGTTATACCAATAGCTGCCACTGTTTTCCCAGTGGCGCCGCCGCTGTTCAATAGAGCTGCGTGCCTCTAATTGGCCAGCAGCTCTGGGTAGGTGGATTCCCACTCCCCTGGGTCCTTGATCCATACCAGGGGGCTGGCCCGTGTCTGGGGGGTGGGGGTATGTTGGGGAGAAGGGAACATCTCTGTACAGACATTAATCTGGAACAAATTTAGCTGACACAGTATTGGTAAAAATGAAGTCAGAATTTTTTTTTAAAAATGGAAAATCAATAATTTGATCTTAATTATGTTTCTTTCTCCACAGATGCTGCCCAATCTGCATATTTTCAGCATCTTCTGTTTTTATTTCAGATTTTCAGCATCTGTGGGGCTGGTTTAGCTCAGTGGACTAGACAGCTGGTTTGTAATGCAGAACAATGCCAGCAACACGGGTTCAATTCCCATACCGGCTGAGAATTCTGAATTCTTCCTCTGTGTACACGAACATGCGCCGGAATGTGGCAACTAGGGGCTTTTCACAGTAACTTCATACTTGTGACAATAAAAAGATTACAGTAAGAAGTCTTACACCGGGTTAAAGTCCAACATGTTTGTTTCAAACACTAGGAGTGGAATTCTCCGCAAGGCCCAATGCCGTCGTGAAAGCCAGAGAGGTTCACGACGGCGTCGGAAGCCTCTCCCGGTCCCCTATTCTCCCCTCCCCGGGGGGATAGGAGGGCCGTACCGGGAAACACGGCCGCCGGGCCTTGTCCCTGGCTTCAAGAATGACGCCGCGGCGGCGCCTAATGACGTCAGCCGCGCATGCGCGGGTTGGGCAGTTCAAAGCCGCGCATGCGCGGTTGCCGTCTTTCCCCTCAGCCGCCCCGCAAGACGTGACGGCTTGATCTTGCTGGGCGGCGGAGGGGAAAGAGTGCATCCCCTTGAGATGCCGGCCCGACGATCGGTGGGCACCGATCGCGGGCCCGTCCCCTACCGAGCACGGTCGTGGTGCTCGATCCCCGATCCGCTCCCCACAGGCCCCACACTTACCTGGCGCGCCATGTTCACGACGGCAGTGACCAGGTGTGGTTGCCGCCGTCGTGAACAGGTCGGGAACGGCAGGCCGCTCGGCCCATCCGGGCCAGAGAATGGCAGGCGCCATGAAAAACGGCGGCCTGCGTTTCTCAGAGCGGCATGTCGCAAAACCGGACACGCCATTTTGGGGGGGGTGGGAGAATAGCGGGAGGTGCGGGAGCGGACCTCCCGCTATGCTCCCACCCATCGTGGTTGCAGAGAATCGCGCCCTAGCTTTCGGAGCACTGCTCCTTCCTCAGGTGAATTCACTCCAGTGCTCACCCCAGTCCAACGCCGGCATCTCCACATCAGAAAAAGATTATTATTACAGTATTTGCTTTTGTATAAAAAATATGGCTTTGTACAAACTAATAAGCGGACTTGTGCAATCTGAAGGTGCTTGTAAAAATGAAAAAATATGTTTATACAGGACAGACCCCTTGGGCCTTTCAAAGTGCACATGCAAAAAAACTTTAAAATAGAGTTTGAATTATATCCTTATTCTAACAATTCCATCATAAATTTGTACATTAACATTTGCAATGGAAACTTGCCACAATGGAGTTCTGCCCTCTACCAATAGCAGTGATTCAGTGCCTCCAATGACAAAAGGGCATAATCATTGAATTTAATGTCTCCAAAAAAACAACATTATCAAGTAGTTGCAATTGTGGGTTTGAACGTAAGAATTTATAATCGGACAAGTTGACAGGATCAAAGACGCTTATTATAGATATAAATATGCTTACAAAAATACTAACTACGACACTAGAATCTGGGCAGGCACCAGTTTGATGCTGGCTCACAATGCTCCGCCCCTTCCAAATTGGTGTCATCTGGCCACACGGCGCGCACGGTCACAGCGCTGTTGGCTCGTTATCAGTCGGCCCATCCGATGTAGATTCAATGTTCTCCATGACATTCTCATGCTCGGGGACTGCTGAACTATCTGACACTGCCTCTGATGTTGATTCATCATCCATCACAGTGTTGTGAAAGTCTTCTCTGGTTTTCAAGAGCACACAACGATTTCTTATTAAAACCAACCCTTCCTCTTTCTGTACATTGTAGGAAATAGCTGCTATGTCTTCAAGTACAATGGCTTTTCTCGACCAATTGCCTGAATCTTCTATTCTCACAGTGTCATCACAACTCAGAGGTGGTAAAGTTCTAGACACTCTATCATAGAACTGCTTTTGTTTTGCTTTAATGTTTTGCATTTCCTGTAGTACCACTGCATTCTCCTCCTTCATTTCCAAATATGAAAGTGTGGTACACAACCTTCTATTCATGAGTAACTCAGCTGGCAATCTACCATGTGACAATGGTAACACTTTGTAACGTGATTTCACGAGATATGGATCAGATTGGCTGTCCAATGCTTTCTGTAATGATTGTTTTACAATATGTACACTTTTTTTGTTAAGGTCTTTGGGATCCATGCCTATACGAGCATCATAGCTTTTTGTTTCATAGCTTTTACAGTAGATGAGGCCATTCAGCCCATTGAAAGCACCCTACCCAAGCCCACATCTCCACCCTATCCCCATAACCCCACCCAACACTAAGGGCAATTTTGGACACTAAGGGCAATTTAGCGCGGCCAATCCACCTAACCTGCACACCTTTGGACTGTGGGAGGAAACCGGAGCACCCGGAGGAAACCCATGCAGACACGGGGAGGACGTGCAGACTCCGCACAGACAGTGACCCAGCCAGGAATCGAACCTGGGACCCTGGAGCTGTGAAGCAATTGTGCTAACCACTATGCTACCGTGCTGCCCTAACATATACTATGGAATTTACTGGTAGGTTCTTCGATCTTCTTGATAACTTGTGGTTTCGTATCTGATACAGGTGCTAAGGTAGAAATGAGATTTATACGGGTGGTAAGGTAGAAATGAGATTGACCTGCAGATCTACATCTCCAGCAATTTCACGACGAATACTTTATATCGGTGCTTTAGTTAATTAATCTTCTTTAAATTGTATCTTGTTGCCGAATGGTAGTGCACTAAAATCAGTGAACACATCACTGAATTTGCGGATAATGTTCTCAGAATCATTGGAGTGTTGACCCAATCCTTTGTGGATGCTATATACCAACTGCACTAGACCTAATTCTTCACAGGACCTATCACCTAATAATGAATCCAAGCCCTCAGGTACAATACAGAATGGGACAGAATAAACTGTGTTCTTCACCAACGTATTGAGGTCACAAGCACCATGACATTTAATACTCGAACCATTATAATCTCCCAGAGATATATTGTGATTTCTTCTAATCGGCTGAATTTTTAGATTAAAAAAAAATCAGTCATGCTGATTAAATTGGCTTTGGCACCAGTGTCATTAAAATTATTAAAAATAACTGTGGGTCAAATATATACAAACAACAGATGAATACTAGTATGACCATGCACACTCATCCTCTCTCCCAGCTCCCTAGTCAGTCTGAGGTCACCTCACTCTAACATTCACTTATATACTAATGAGACTCCTAGTGGCCAATCAGTGAATTACAACACAACCATGAGATCACTGCACCGGCTGCATCCCAGAAGGACACGGTGGCTATATTGCGCAATATGTTTCTAATTAAATACTGCACAGGGAACCCGCTTAATCCAAACAAAATTCATTATCCCAACCTTTTATGATGCTTTAATTTTACCTTTGGCTCCCAAAAAGCCACGCTATCTTGCAAACCAGGATTTTCAAAAACACTACAGCAGCAGTCATACACACACTAACACAGGCTTTTAACCCTTACTGCACTAAATACATGCAATACAATATATCTGAAATTCCTACATTCATCATGCAGTCTTCAAGGAATCTCACAATATATCATGTATGTTGTAGATATGAAATTTATAAAGACATTGTCCTGATAATGTGACAAGTAGAACCATTCAACAAGGTAAAACATGAAGATAATGCAACTCAGCAACTCACCAACTGTATCTATCCTCAGTGTTTTGAAAAGCAGGAAGTCTACTTTCTCTCTCATGAGCTGTTTCTGCAAACTCCGAGCGACATCCACGCCTTTATATACCCTGTATGGCTGCCCACTTTGGACATAGAACGTCAACACTGTACTGAAGGGGCACAGGATACAAAACCATCAATCAGTGGCATAATATAGGCTGCCCAATATTGGTCCAACATTCCTTACCTTTTATTGCAAAAGGGCAACTTAAAAGGCAAAACATCCTGTTCATAAACCCTATGCTCTGCTGTATTTAAAACAAATAAAGGCAACAAGGATATAAGTTATAGAATCATAGAATGTACAATGCAGAAGGAGGCCGTTTGGCCCATCAAGTCTGCACCGGACCTTGGAAAGAGCACCCCATTTAAGTCCATACTTCCAACCTATCCACGTACTCCAGAGAATTTTTGTATGCTTGTCTCAAATGAGTCATATCGGTTCTGAGGAATGAAATATTTCTCTACCTCCCACACCTATAAAACATATTGGCATAGAATTGCCAAATCGTCATTGAAAAGGCAGCAGAAATGTTAACTACAGATCAATACCTGAGGTAATCAAATTTAAATGACTGGGGCACACATTTCCAACATGAAAAGGAGTAGGTGAAAACCAGCATGATAATGGGATGGAGACAGGAAATGGGGAGAAGCGTCCAGGTCTTCTGTGGCACTGGATGGTAATCTCAGTGGGTACTGGGCAAGGGATGATCCATCCAATCCACTGTCAGCCTTTCACTGGGGAGGAAGCAAGGCTGTAAAATGGCATCTCAATAACTCTCACTGCTGAGTTTTCCCTTGGATGGAGAAACCTGGATCAGTCCAGCTAATTGTACATACATTGTGTTTAATTATGTGCAAGTAGAGGGCATTAATTGGGGTTTTGTTTGAGATAGACAGTTACACCCACTGAAACTGGGGTTGTAATTGAGTTAGGAGTGCATGTTTGTATTGCTTCACTTTGCAAATATATGTTAGACTGAGTAATGTTTGGCTCCAGAACTATCCTTCATCAACTCGCTTTCTTGGAATACGAGTTAGTGGAGCAGAATCGGTGGAGCTTTCAAGGCTTTTAAATGACTTGCCAGGTCAAGACCCAAGTGAAATCACCATCAGTGTGGCAGCGTGTCCCGTGCCCCCAAAATGAGCCGAGGATATCATTCCGAACAGCCAAAAGGGATTATGGCACCCCAAAAAAGGGAAGAATATCCCAACCTCCCTGATGATTGCAAATAATGATTTAAAAAATAATATTCAGCATAGCTTGATTAGGTGGCATTAAGCCCTTTTCTGAAAGATGTGTGAAGGTGTCTTGCACGACACATACACTCAACCCAAAACCATGATAGTTGCAAAAATGAAGAGCTGTGCTCATTGGTGACACAGCTTGCTTCAGAAATAGGGTGTATTTGATGAAATTGGGTCCAGCTACAGTAGAATGGTGATCAAGTTACGGAAGTGATCCAGTGTTCAAATCGAACATGGGAATTTGAATTCAGTGTAAAAAAAAAATTAGGAAGGATTTTCTGCAGATTCCTACCAACTGGTGTAATTGTACAGTAGCTACGAATACAAGTAACAAAAATAAAGGTTTCAGGGAGCCTGCTATCCTTATTCAGTCTGCCTTGGATGTCACTCCAGTCAGCGCCGGCCCTAGGGTTGCTGGCGCCCCGGGCAAGCTGAACTTCGGCGCCCTTGGGGGGGGGGGGGGGGGGGGGGGGGGGGCGAGAGGGGGGGAGGGGCCGAGAGGGGGGGAGGGGCCGAGAGGGGGGAGGGGCCGAGGGGGGGGCGGACCCGAGGGGGGGGGGGGGGAGCGGACCCGAGGGGGGGGGGGGAGCGGACCGAGCGGGGGGGCGGACCGAGGGAGCGGACCGGGGGGGGGGGCCGCCCTGGGGGAGTGCGGCCACCGCGCATGCGCTGGTTGGCACCGGCCCAACTGCGCATGCGCGGGACCCGAGTCTCTGGCGCCCCTAGCACATGGCGCCCCGGCCGACTGCCCGAGTTGCCGGTGCCTTGAGCCGGCCCTGACTCCAGTCCTCCACCATTTTGCAACTAAAGTGGCCAAGCAAATCACTCAGCTGCACCAGAGCAAATAGAAATAAATGCCAGCCTCACCAGCAATGATGATGCATCAGAGGAGCTGATGGTGCAAATGGTATTGACACTGGACTAGTAATCCAGAGACCCAGAGTAATGCTCTGGGGATCTGGATTTGAATCCCTCCTCGGCAGATAATGACATTTAAATTCAATAAAAATCTGGATTAAAAGTCTAATGATGACCATTGTCAATTGTTGTAAAAACTGATCGGGTTCCCTATGGAAATCTGCCGTCCTTACCTGGTCTGGCCTAAATGTGGCTCTAGACCTGCAGCAATGTCATTGACACGTAACTGCCCCCTGAAATGGCCTAGCAAGCCACTCACAGTTCTAAAGGCAATTTGGGATGAGCAATGAATGCTGGTCCGGCCCGCGACACCACACCCATGAATGGATAAAAACAAAAGAAATACTTGTTAGCAATTACAGAAGATTTTAGGTCTGGCTCCCAAAGCTCCAGTCCAACTACCTGGAATCAGAATGTGGCTGAATCTTCTGTACGTTGATGTCTGTATCAAGCACTCCTAGCAGCACAGCCAGCTGTCGCACGAGGGTGTCCTTCTGCTGCTCTGTGAGACTGCTCACACCAACCTGAAGCACCAGCTCCACCAGGTCATTCTTCCTAAGATCTGCAGGCCGTGTACAAACAAGCATTAGGTTAGGCACCGGAGGAAAAGGCACAACGTTGTTTACCATCAAACCAGACTGTGTATATCTGCAGCTTACATTCAGCTCTCTACCTTCTGCACCTCTGTGCTTATCTCAGACCTCGGTGCAATTTCATTTCTACCCGAGGTCCTTCTATGCCACAAAATACATTATATTCAATATTGGGCTTTACTCAATACAGGAGCTGTGCCAACCTCCCAAAAATGGCAAAATATTTCAGGATATTAGCAAATTATTGGACAATCACTTAGATGAGGATGACTGAGGTAAAGTAGACTAAGTGGCGGAACACACTGGACTACACCACATGTAGATTGTCGAAGGCCTATCAATGCAGCAAAACATTAAATTAATGCCTGGATTTGGCCGATTCCATTGACTGTTCGTGCCTTTAAATTTAGAAGCATAGTTTGTGGATTGAAGGAAAGAAAAATACGTTGGGCAAATCTGTGTAACAATTCTATCCAACATGAAGAACATGGAAATGATTTTATGAACTTTAAGTACAGTCAGAATTCACCATATCGGACCATCTTGATGTTTTCCAAGGTTTTTCAAAAACATATTTCCTGTAGGATGAAGTTCTACAATATTTGTTCATGCCCCAGTCCTACACGGCAAATCTTCAGTAAGAGTAGACTGAGAGGCATCTTGACTGGAACCGAATCCTACTCATCACCTAAAGTCCTTTACAGTTTCTAGCTGTCATTGGATAGTAATAAAGGCCCTGGTAAGTTATTTTGAAGGCCTAATGTGGAGTGGTTCTGGGGGTGAAATTTAAATAGATTTGAGATACAGCGCACAGTCTATATTGCTGTCCACAAATTCTCCATCATCTTACCAGGCCGCACTTCAACAGTGGTACTGTCTGTGTCCGACTCCCCATTCATATCGGTGACTTTCAGATGAAAAATGTACTTCCCTTCCACAAGGTTGGTTAGCTGCAGTTTTGCTTCATGGTCTGAATGATGTATTGCTTCCTGCGAGAGAGACAGAAAGAAAGAAAAAAAAGAAAGATCATCATTGCTCACTTTTAATTTCTTGGAAAAAGGAACATAAAAAACTTGGACTGAAGAGACTTCACGAATCTCATTGGTTCCAATATGCCGAATCAATCGAGCCCAGGCGGTCAACTACCTAGGCACTAGTGGGTGGGGGTAGGGGGGGATGGCTTGGCCGACTTAGGCAGCCCCAATCCCCCTCGACCGACAACAGGAACAGGACCAGGACGACAAAGAACCAGGGGCTGGAAGGCCAACCAATCCCAGGCCTCGGGAGACACGATGAAATGTGCTCCATCGAATCCAAGCTGCCCGTTTTCCAGATCAAGATTCCCAAGACATGGCAGCCACTTCTCAAACTCAGCTGGGAATATCTCTATCACCTCACCGGAGACACCAGACATGGCCAGGCTCATCACCGGTTCCCCCTTCAGTCTAACCCAATTTCCTCAAGGTAGACGACAAGCCAAGCAGCAGGAACTCAGCCGTGTGGAGTTGGGCTACCACCAGAGTGCTCTCTCTGCAACCAGAACCATCTCATGCTCCGCCACCGTCCATAAAGATGCCTTCACTGCAGAGCCTGCTGGGCTGCTGGGATTATAAATACCCTGGCCCAGGTGAGGGCTGGGGGTGGGAGACCCTTCTGGGAGTAGGAGGAGTGTATAGTAACCCGAATGAAACCAAATGTTTGCTACAGACATCGCTTCCGAGTGGTTGCTTGCCTGAGAATTTACAGTATTGAATGGTGGAGAAGATTTGAGGAATAGAATGGTCTACTATCTTATCTTAAAAGCATACGGGTTTGTAGGTGGATGGTGTCATGGTCACCTAGATACTCCATGGATATGGGATATATAAAGAACTGCCTCGAGGGGGTATCTCAGAACAAGAGTAAGGAACAAAGGATGAGACAGCTTTAATACATGGTTACCAGTTCATCAAAGGATTAGGACCACAGCCATCTTCTGTACTTATTGCCTGGTCACTGTTAATCAATGCCATTATTTTAGTTGGCTTGTTTAGATGACCAGAAGCTTTGACAAGAGTGTTTTATATGAACGTTACTGATAAGTGGCGAATAAAATTTGCAATACACAATTTCCAGGTACTGACCATCTCTAACAAGAGAGAATCTAACAATCTCCCCTTCACATTACCATCACTGAATCCCCCCTATCACCATCATGGGGGTTACCAATGACCAGAAACTGGACCAGCCATATAAATACGGTGGCGATAAGAGCAGGTAAGAGGTTAAGAATTCTGCAGCAAGTAATGCCACTGCTGACTCCCCAAACCCTGAACGCCATCTACAAGGCACAAGTCAGGAGATGACGAAATATTCTCTATTTGCCTGGATGAGTGCAGCTCTAACAACACAAGAAGCTCAACATCATCCAGCACAAAGCAGTTTGCTTGATTAGCACCCCATCCATCACCATAAACACTGACTCCCTCCACCTGACACAAGTGACAGCAGTTTGTACAGTTAGAATATAGAGAAAGATAACATGGCTGTAGAATTCATGATTGAGGCAGAGATAGATCAACATTCAAAATTTGTTTGAATGGGTGAAGCCAGGACAGTTGGAACAATTAACACCTCTCTAACCTGTGATTATCCCTCTCCAGGCGCACTGTCTGGACCTGAAAAGACTCGCATTCAAAGTTTCATCTTGCATCATTGAATTTGTCTATATATGTGTTTGTGGAACCCCCCTCTTCATTCACCTGAGGAAGGAGCTGTACTCCGAAAGCTAGTGATTCGAAACAAACCTGTTGGACGTTAAGCTGGTGTTAAAGACTTCTTACTGTGCTCACCCCTGTCCAACACTGGCATCTCCACATCTTTGCTCCACCACTGGAGACCATGCCTTCAGTCATCTGGGCTCTGGAATTCCCTCCATAAACTCTTCTACTATTCTTTTCACTTTTAACAGGCTCCTTAACACCCACATCTTTGGCCAAAACTTGGGGTCACCTGCCCTCAGATCTCATGTAGCGAAATGAATGTTCAGTCTTTCAGTGTTTGATTGTGCGTACCTGTGAATGCTCTCTGAGCTGTGTGCCATTAGTCAAGCCTGCGGGTGTGATGACAGAAAAAGAAACTGGAAGTCAGCTGGTAGCTGCAGACCTTTTAAAGCATTGAATAAAACTCTTGCTCCACACAGAACCTGGTGTGCGTCATCTGTGCACACCTTCGAGGCACAAAACACAAGAGGATGGAGAATAATTTAAGTTTACTGGCACACGCACCTTTCATTTCTGCACCAGAGAGATCCAGCCATGCCATACGATCAATAGGTTTCGGGGTTCAAGCCCTACTTGGTCACGATGGGTATGAACAATCCGTAGCAACAGCAACTCATTCACTGGGCCTTCTCTCCCGAGGCAGTGAGTATTTGAGCAGCTCAGAGAAAACAACGTCTACAGTTGACAAGGCGATAAGTGCTCTTGAAAAATACTTTGGGCCAAAGTATGATGATTGAATGATGTATATTTCACAAGAGAAATAAGCCCATAAAACAAAAGCAGCAGTTCGCTTCCCCCTGTAGATTTGGCACACTAACCAACAAGTTAATTTTGTAACTAACTCTTTGAAAGACTTCAATCCCTTGAATTAGGTAACACCTACTCATTAAGGAGGGGGATTGAACCGTGGGGAAAAAGTCACAACCTTAGCAGTTCAAATGGTATTTGCCCCGCTTGATCCGGAGAGGCGAAACAGAAATGCATCCTCAGACTTCAGGTCACAGACACAACTTACCCAACCAGTTCAAGTGCAAGGGGTACGGAAAAAAAGACCTCAGCAGGCTCATCAATACTTTCCCCATCACAGTAAGGCACCCTCATAAAATGTGACCAAACCGCAGTGGTACTCAGTGATTCACAGCACCATGCCCAGCTTGAGGACAGAAGTGTAACTCGTGCTCAAAAATGAATCACTTCGCAAAGATGCGTAGGTCATTGAAGAAGACGCCATCATGAATTTGACACATGGAGTTACTCCAAAGAGTGAAATGCAGCATGTGCATAGCATCATTCACAGTAAAGCACCAGGTCATTTAAAATATTGCACAGTAGGGCATGTCGGTGTCACCTGTCATGATGTTGCTGCAAAAGCACCTGTATTGAGTAACAAATTCTGCTATCATTATTTTTCAAAATGGTTTCTCATTCCTGCAACAGACACTTTTCAAGCTTACGACAACTTGATTTTTCCAGGTTCAGGAATGATCACAGTTCCAGTGCACTACAAAAATACCAACCTATACAGGTTCCTGTTCTACATAGCCATAGGCCGCAGCCTCATCAGGGGAAACCTTTTGGATAAGCTTGGTTCAAACTTTTACAGGAGGATACATTAATCTGATCAATGACACTGACGATGTACAACGCTATTCTTCCTTATTTACCGGACTTGGGGAGATTATTACCACCATGGTCTTCGAATTAACATATCAATTCCAGCAGTTTAGCTAAATTTGAGACGGTTGCCGTTTGCAATGCATGCTGAGGTATCGCAGGAGCTGAAATGACCTGAAGCAGATGGTATAATTGAGCCAACAACTCATCCTCATGGATATTAAACTTAGTCATTGCACAAGGCAAACATGGTAACCTTAGACAATACACTGACCCGTGGGTGGTTAATAAAGCTATAATTTCAGACAAGTATCCATTTCCTACAATCCGAGAAATATCGGTATTATTTCATGACTCCAATGTCTTCACAATGCTCAACATGCAACAAAGCTATCTTCAGATACCACTGGCAGAGCAAAGTCAATATCTTACAGCTTTTGAACTCATAAAGGTGTGCTTCATTGCCATAAAATGCCCCATGGATGAAGTTCAGCATTCCAGAATATTGTCTCTTCAGTCTAGTCAGATGGTGAGGGGACACTCAGTTTGCTCAATGATATTATTGTCCTAGGAAGGGACAAAGCTGAACACAATCAGCAAACGTAAGTGGTGTTCACTCGATTTGCACCACACAATTTGACGCTCAAAAAGGACAAATACACATTTGCCAGATAGGTTTTCCAGGGTACAGAAGTAACAGAACTTGACTGAAGCCTGCACACAGCATCAAAGCTTGCCAACATGGAAGAGTTAGCATTGTTCCTTGGTACGGCTAGCTTTTAATCGCAAATGACTTCCTACCTACGCAGAGATCCACTCTTTGAAAGCTACTGTGCAAAGATATACGATGGAAATGGACAATCTCACAGCAAACTGCATTTAACATGTTAATGGTAAAGGTGGTATCTCATGCATTGCAACCCACATGTAGAAATCTATGTCACAACAGACGAGTCAGGAAATGCAACAGGAGCTGTACTTTCACAGTACATTAAAGGAAGCAAACAACCAATCATTTACACGTCAAGCCCATTTCTGGAAACTAAATCTAAATACTCTGATGGGGAACAGGAAGCACTAGCCTATATCTACACCCGTGAACATTGGCACATATATCTCCAGAGTAGAGTTCATTCTCCATACCAAACACCATGCACGGATTACATTGTTATGGACTCTACGCATCTACAGATAGTCAGATTATCTTATCTTCAGCAGTACAACCTTGAAGGCGAGTATCTTGAGGGTTCAGGCAACAAAGTAGCTGGGATGCTTAGCCATACTAATATCTCAGACAGCGGTAGCAATAGCAAAGTGACTTGTGACATTGAAGACTGTGTAATCACGGATTCCACACACAAACGTAAATTTTGTTATGCAAGAGGATTTAAAAGCAGAATCAACAACAGACAGGATACTGCAGAAAGTAAAGCAGTGCCCAAAAACCACATGGCCTTGCAAAATAGAGGAAAAACTGGTCCCACACTGCGCATCACACAATGAGCTTGTAATGCTGACAATGCATTGTATGCAGAACTAAAACAGTTCTCTGGAAAGTGCGACGGAAACCTATATTGTATTTTGCCCATGAAGGACATCCGGGTGTTGAGATGAAACAATGATCCTGTGAAAAAGTCTGATGGCCAGTAATAGATCGCTGTATAGAAGAGTTCATTAGAAACTGTGTAGCTTGTACACTCAATGACAAATATGTTGAACTGTGTCTTACACCTCTACAACTAACTCAGTGGTCAACAAACCCATGGCTGGAGGCAGCACGGTTTCAGTGGTTAGCACTGCTGCCTCTCAGCGCTGAGGACGTGGGTTCAACCCCAGCCCCGGGTCACTGTCCGTGTGGACTTTGCACATTCTCCCCGTGTCTGTGTGAATCTCACCCTCACAACCCAAAAAAATGTGCCGGGTAAGTGAATTGGCCATATCTTTTTATTAAAACATGCCAAATTGCCCCTTAATTGGAAAAAGAAAGAATTGGGTACTCTAGATTTATTTTAAAAATTAAAACAAAAACATGGAAAGAACTCCAAGTAGATATTTTTGGAGAGGTGCATCCAGCCTCTAGGAATCAATGTTTTGTTTGTTGTTCATGATCTACTTAGCAAATGGCTGGAAATCCCTACAATATATTTTCGACAAGTTGTTTACAGAATGGAGTTTTCCACAGACTATCAAACAATGGAGCGCAGTTTGTTTCCAGTCAGTTCATAGAGTTTCTAGCAAGCCCTGGGATTCACCACCATCTGGTATCGCAATACAGCACAAATTGAATGGTGGTTTCGAACAATTCAACGGAACGATCAAGAACCTTTTGAGAGCTGGCACGTCTGATGGGAAAACTTTTGAACAGTTTGTTCCTATCCGATTTTCTCGATCCATCACAAACTCTCTACCCAGAAAGACACCGGATGATCTTGATACATTGTAAATTTTGCCTGCCTCTGACCACTCTTAAGCCATCACCGCCATCCAGCGAGAATGTCAGAGCCAAAGTAGAGGGAATGGAAAAGAAACAAGCTAAAACAAAAGCATACTTCAACAAGTGAACCTGTGCAAGGACACCACGGTTTGATGTTGGATATTGGGTTTGCATCAAATAGACAAACCACAACCACAAACTTGAATCAGCTCGATCGGGATCAAAGCAGACCAAGCAGTTGCTCGGTATCAATCCTTATCTATTGAAATTATGACAGTATGAGTGCGAGATGCTTGATGGTGAGCAGACCAGGATATATCAAGGACAGTGATTATAAGGATGCATTTCCTTCTCTAATGAGCAACTGTGATATTGATCACCCGCCTCTTCGAGCTGATCAGGTAGAACCACAGCCTCAAATTCGTAGATCTCAGCGCTGTCATCAGCAACTTTCGTATCCTATGGGCGCAATTGAATAGCCTCGTCACGCCCACCTCGGTATATGCGGCAAGGTTGTTAAATCTCATGGAGGCCTCTCAGGAGATTTGCAAAGCTTAGAATGCCTCGCGAGATCTAATTATATCTCACGAGAGGTCACGATCTGGGTCTCTCCCAGCGAGGGTGAGATCTAGATTTACATATTTAAGTGAGCAGTTAGGCTCACTTTCAATATGTTGGTGCCTGATGCTTCTGAGGCCTGGGAACAAATGCCGGCGCCTGGGAGACTTCACCATGGTGCCATTTAACACTGAACCACACAAATGGGGGGGCGGGGGTCTCCCAGGCCATCGGAGGCCCCCAGGTGGTCAGGCTCTGGGCAGGGTGTTACCCTCGCAGTCCCGCCACCGGGTACTTTGGCACTGCCAATATTTTTAATAACTTAACATTATTTTCTTCAGTTCAAAATTTTAACTACAGAGAGCAGTCCAAGGGTAAAAGAAAAAGTTGAAGACTGGGTGAAGGTACACAGCTGTTCACAGTGACTGAAGAAGTGAAAATGTGGTACTCACACCTGCAGCAGGACTCTGTCCATCTTTCGTCCAAAGGTAAGATACAATGCCTTGGTCGTCAGTCGAGTTGGAGCCATCAAGGGTGATGGCGTTATTGGGCAATGTCAGAAAATGGTTACCTCCGGCACTGGCCACGGGACGATTATTGGTTTCTTAAAAACATATTCAAAAATCATCAGTCTTCACCATCATTAGGAGATCATTTAAGTGAACAGTTACGAATTTAAGAATTGCTTGATTCATAAATTAAGCTTTTGAGAACAAAACTGGTATAAAAAGACTTCTAAACACTGTGGGTGAAGGCACTCAATCGAGGTGATCCGAGAGTCTGATACCACAGGCATCCGAAACTCATTCCCCGGCACTCCGTGCTTACTATACCACCAGAGAATCAACCTCAGGGAATTAAATAATAGCCAAGTAAAATGGCATTGAGTCTTCCGTTGATCATCAAGAAGTTAGTTATGTGGATGTGGGGCATGGCAGCAGAGAAATAGGGTGAGAGTTATTACCAAACAGTGACAGACAGCAGCAGGGATGAGAGTCTCATTTAGAAACACAGATTTGCAGAATGCATCCTTGTGCAACACATACATGGAAAGCTATGATTTCAAATACCCTTACATACTGTGTATAATGTCCAATATGTGGCAGTTCATTTAACCTTATAAAGCACAAAATATGGAATACTTAGGAGCTGATAAGAGAATGAAGTTCAAGCTGCTTTTAACAATTATGTGAATGCATTCTTTAAATGACTTAAGTGTGGTGAATGTAGAGCACTAGTAATTAACCAGTGTATTAGTATCATGTTCTGTCATTGTGTTCCAGCTATGTTATGTTGTTGACCTTGTGGGCTCCACCTATGGGCCATTGTGTAGCTTCACCCAAAGGGGAATATGTTGGGGCATGTACGGGCTCCGCCCATGGCTCCTCCCCATGAATGGAAGTATAAAGAGCAGTTGACCTGCAGGCGGTCCACAGTATTGTACTAGTCGCAGGCAAGCACTGTTCTAAGCTGATTAAAACCTCAGTTTGCTTCTACTCAAGTCTTTGAGTGAATTGATGGTCACATCATTAAGTTAAATGTTATTTCCATTTAACATGACTCATCCCAATGGGTGGTTTTATCAGTTTAGATTCTCTCCTGTTGTTCTTTACAGTGAGTTAAGCGAGCACGCTTGCTACAACAGTACACGGCTTCGGTGAGACCACTGCTAGAATAGTGTGTGTAGATTTGGCATCCTTAAGATTGGGGGAGGGACATGTATTGGGGCAGCTCTGGGAAGGTACACAAGGTTGATTCTCGAGATTTGGGTAGCACAAGTGGATAGCACTGTGGCCTCACAGCGCGAGGGTCCCACTTTCTATGCCCCACTGGGTCACTGTCTGTGCAGAGTCTGCACGTTCTCCCTGTGTGTGCGTGGGTTTCCTCCGGGGCCTCTGGTTTCCTCCCACTGTCCTAAGACGTGCAGGTTAGGTGGATTGGCCATTCTAAATTGCTCTTAGTGTTCCAAAAGGTTAGGAGGGGTTATTGATTTACGGGGATAGGGTGGAAGTGAGGGCTTAATATGGGTCGATGCAGACTCGATGGGCCGAATGGCCTCCTTCTGCACTGTATGTTCTATGTTCTATGAAAGGGTTGTGTTAGGAGGAAAGGGTGAGCAAATCGGGCCTGTACTCACTCATTGGAGTTCAGAAGAATGAGAGGTGAACAGATTCTGAGGCAGCTTGGCAGAGTGGACGCTGAGAGTTTGTTTCCCTTTGTGGGGGAATCTAAAACTAGGGAATATGATTTCAGAATAAAGGGGTCGGCCATTTCAGACCTAGATGAGAATGAATTCCTTCCCTCAGAGGGCCAGAAATCTTTGGAATTCTCTACCCGAGAGAGCAGTGGATTTTGACTCATTAAATATATTCAAGGCTGAGATGGGCAAATTCTTGAACTATAGGGAAGTCAAGGGTTATTGGGGAACAGGCAGCAAAGTGGATTGAGTTCCAAGTTCACGTCAGCCATGATCTTATTAAATGGCGGAGCAGGCTCCAGGGAGCTGAATATCATTCTGCTGCTTCTATTAATTACGTTCTTAGGACACATCACAGCAGCAACATTGATGAGCACCAGGACGTCATAATGGCAATCCTGTTCAGAAATCACCTGCAGCTCATTGCAAGATAACTCTGGCCTGGATATTCCTCAGCTGCTGATATACTGGTGTTATTTTCTCCTGTGTGTGAAACATTTACCTGGCAGCTACCTTAAAAACACCCACAGCAGAAGAGGAATGAGAGTTAAACAAAAAGATCCACACTTGGTGAGAACACTGGAATAGTGCAATGGATACGCGGTTTGTTACAGCTGGAATGTTGATACATTTTACTGACCTTCTTTGATGGTAACTGCTACGGTCTTCGAGTTGCTTAGACCCTGCTGGTCAGTGACAGTCAGCCTGAATTGATACGTCCCAACCTGAAGCCCCATCACTGTGGCCACTGCCTTATCATTATCCTCAACTTTCACATCAGGTCCACTGAAAGCAAGAATTTACATTTATATAGTACCTGTCACAACCACAGGACATGCCAAAGCAGTTTGCAGCCAAAGGTGCAGTTATCTGTAGTATTGAAGGAAAGGTGGCAACCGATTTGAGCACAGCAAGCTCACACAAACAGCAATGTGATACCGATCAGATCATTTGTTTTCCAGTAGTGTGAGGGATAAATGGTGACAAGGAAACCAGAGGGAACTCCCTGTCTCTTTGCAGAGCAGTTGGTCAGGACTGTTTACATCCACCAGAGACGGGGTAAGCAGGGCTTTGGTTTAATATCACATCTCAAAGATGGCACCTCCAACAGTGCAGCAATAGGCACTCAGTGCTTCACTTGGGGTGTGCTCAAATCTCGGAAGTGGGAATTCAAAAATTGGAATTTTCCGACTAGGATTCTACCATTGAGCTGTAGCTGTGACAGTAACCAAACAGACAGACTCCAAGGAAATCTGCTTAGCTCTGCTAAACTGTGCAATTGTTGTGATGGGCCGTGTGTGTATGCTACGATTGCAATTTTAATACACAGTCATTAGTATTGAAAATTTGACTATTGATTTAAAATGCAGTTAAAATTATATTAAGTTCTGAAAATAATGTGGAGCCTTGGAGGTATACCCACACCAGAATTGTAACAGGGTTGAGGTACTTCAGTGTTGTGTAGAGGCGAGAGAAACTGGAATTGGTCTTATTAGCAGAAAAGGGTAAAGGGACAACCACAGGACATTCCGCAGCAAAAGGTGTTCGAAATTATAAAGGGTGAAATAATTCAGGAGGAATAAGGAGGTTTGGTAATCGAAAAACAAAAGGTTTAAGTTCATTGGCAAGGAACCCGGGCAAGAGGATTTTTTTTTCAAAATCCAGCAAGTGATCCGGAATGCACAGTCTGAAAAGGCGATGAATACAGATTCAATAGAAACTTTTCAAAATAAAATTAGAGCATAATTGTAAGGGGAAAATTTGTAGTGCCACAACAAAAGAGCAGGGCAATGCGGCTTATTGGAGAGCTGCTTCAAAGAGGCAGTGCAGGTCCAAAGGCCTGAATGGGAACGCGTGGCTTCAGTGCTGCAAGACACTATCTCTGAGTGCTTCACGTTTAAGAGAGTTCCAATTGGCAGCTTGTGGTAGTCACCACTGTTGTATTATATTGTATATATTGGTAAATACGGTAAGGCCCCTGTACTGCAGGTACGGGGGTAGATCCTTGTCTGCTGGCTCCGCCCAGTAGGCGGAGTATAAATGTGTGTGCTCTCCGAACAGCAGCTATTTCGCCAGCTGCTGTAGGAGGCCACACATCTTTGTGTAATAAAGCTTCGATTATTCTCTACTCTCGTCTCGTCGTAATTGATAGTGCATCAATTTATTACACAGAAATTTTTCAGAGGTGGACCTCCGCATCAAGCCGGATCGCCTGCAGCTGCATCCTCAAGCAGATAACGCCAGAAAGAACTTCGGCCATTGGCTAGCTTGCTTTGAAACGTACATCGGGTCTGCACCAGACCCAATCTCAGAAGCACAGAAGCTCCAGATTCTGTACACATGGCTGAGCTCCAACGTCTTCCCCCTCGTCCGGGACATGCCTACCTACGCGGAGGCCATGCGCTACTGAAGGAGAATTACGCTCAGCAGACCAACAGGATCTACGCCAGGCACCTCCTGTCCACGCGGCACCAACTTCCCGGTGAGTCTGTGGAAGATTTCTGGCGTCTGTGATTGCCAGGCTGTTTCGGCCGCTGAACATTCAAACTTGCCAATGAGAGACGCGTTAGTTACGGGCATCGGGTCTGACAACATCTGCCAGCGCCTCTTAGAAGGGGCCACGCTTGACCTCGCGGCGACCAAGAAACTAGCGTTCTCGCTCACGGTCGCCTCACTCAACGCGCAGGCTTATGCCCCCGACCGCACGGCCCACCCCCCTGTGCATCGTGGACCCCGCCAGCGGCCACCCCACCGTGGACCCCATCAGCGGCCGCCCCCAGCCAACCTCACGCCTGCGCCGCGCGGCAGCCAACCAACCCCGGGGGACCCAAGTGCTACTTCTGCGGACAGACAAAACACCACCGGCAAGGCTACCCGGCGCGGAGCGTGCTCTGCAAGGCCAGTGACAAGAAGGGTCATTTCGCTGCAGTGTGCCAGGCCCGCTCAATCCTATTGTCCCTGCACCCCCCACATGCGGCCCATGGGCGCTGCCATCTTGCTCCACCCACGACACGTGCGGCCCGTGGGTGCCGCCATTTTGCTTGCCTCAGAACCAATGGGCGCCGCCATCTTGCCTGCCCCAGGCCACGTGCGGCCTGTGGGCGCCGCCATCTTGCCTGCCCCAGGCCACGTGCGACCTGTGGGCGCCGCCATCTTGCATGTCCCAGGACCCCTGCCCATCGGGCACCTCATTGGGCCGCTCATCGCCTGCAACTGCCAACGACCAGCTGCGTCTCGCCTCAGTCACAATCGCCCAGTCTCGTCCGCACAATCTCGCGACCGCGTCAACAAAGGTGAAGGTCGACGGGCACGAGATATCTCGCCTTCTGGATTCCGGGATAAGGGGCTGCTCCCTCTAGGTACACCCTGCTAACCAAAGAATCTCCCTGGCCTCCGGATCCCACTCCGTGGGGGATCCGGGGGTACTGCATCCCCACCCTCACCATCCAGGGCGTAGAGTTCAGCGGCTTCCGCCTCTACGTCCTCCCCAACCTCTGCGCTGCCTTGCTACTCGCCCTGGACTTCCAGTGCAACCTCCAGAGCCTAACCCTGAAATTTGGCGGGCCCCTACCACCCCTTACTGTTTGCAGCCTCACGACTCTTAAAGTCGACCCGCCTTCCCTGTTTGCAAACCTCACCCCAGATTGCAAACCCGTCGCCACCAGGAGCAGACGGTACTGTGCCCAAGACAGAACGTTCATCAGGTCTGAGGTCCAGCGGCTGCTGCGGGAAGGGGTCATTGAGGCCAGCAACAGCCCCTGGAGAGCCCAAGTGGTAGTGGTGAAAACGGGGGGAGAAACACAGGATAGTCGTTGACTACAGTCAGACCATCAATCAGTACACGCAGCTCAACACGTACCCCCTCCCATGCATATCTGATATGGTCAATCAGATTGCACAGTACCGGGTCTTCTCAACAGTGGACCTGAAATCTGCCTACCACCAGCTCCCCATCCGTAAGGCGGACCGCCCATACACTGCGTTTGAAGCAGACGGTCGCCTTTACCATTTCCTGAGGGTTCCCTTCGGCGTCACCAACGGGATCTCGGTCTTCCAACGGGAGATGGACCGAATGGTTGACTGCTACGGACTGCGGGCCACTTTCCCGTACCTGTACAATGTCACCATCTGCGGCCACGACCAGCAGGAACACGACATTAACCTTTCCAAATTTTCCACACCACCACACTCCTCAACCTAACTTATAACAAGGAGAAGTGTGTGTTCAGCACGAACCGCTTAGCCATCCTCGACTATGTGGCTCAGAACAGAGTTCTAAGGCCCGACCCTGACCGCATGCGCCCCCTCATGGAACTCCCTCTCCCCCACTGCCCCAAGGCCGCCAAACGATGCCTAGGGTTCTTTTCATATTAAGCCCAGCGAGTCCCAAACTATGCGGACAAGGCCCGCCCACTCATTCAATCCAACGCTTTCCCACTGACGGCCGAGGCTCACCAGGCCTTCAACCGTATCAAGGCTGACATCGCCAAGGCCGCGATGTACGCAGTCGACGAGACGCTCCCCTTCCAAGTCGAGAGTGATGCATCAGACGTCGCTCTGGCCGCCACCTTCAACCAGGCAGACAGGCCCGTGGCATTCTTTTACCGCACCCTCCACGCCTCCGAAATTCAGCACTCCTCCGTCGAGGAGGCCCAAGCCATCGTAGAAGCTGTGCGGCATTGGAGGCATTACCTGGCCGGCAGGAGATTCACTCTCCTCACTGACCAACGGTCGGTTGCCTTCATATTTAATAACACACAGCGGGGCAAGACCAAAAATGCTAAAATCTTGAGGTGGGGAATTGAGCTCTCCACCTACAATTGTGAGATTCTGTATCGCCCCGGTAAGCTCAACGAGCCCCCTGATGCCCTATCCCGAGGTACATGTGCCAGCGCACAAATGGACCGACTCCAGACCCTGCATGATGATCTCTGTCTCCCAGGAGTCACCAGCTTTTACCATTTCATTAAGGCCCGCAATCTGCCCTACTCCATCGAGGAAGTCAGGGCTATCACCAGATACTGCCAGTTCTGCACGGAGTGTAAACCGCACTTCTACCGGCCAGACCGTGCGCGCCTGGTGAAGGCCTCCCGTCCCTTTAAACGCCTCAGCGTGGACTTCAAAGGGCCCCTCCCCTCCACCAACCGCAACACATACTTTCTTAATATGGTCGACGAGTTTTCACGATTTCCATTCACCGTCCCATGCCCCGACATGACATCTGCCACCATCATCAAAGCCCTTAACACCATCTTCGCTCTGTTCGGGTTCCCCACCTACGTCTACAGCGACCGGGGATCCTCATTTATCAATGAAGAGCTGCGCCAGTACCTGCTGAACAGGGGCATTGCCTCGAGCAGGACAACCAGCTACAACCCCAGGGGAAACGGGCAGGTGGAGCGGGAGAATGGGTTGGTCTGGAAAGACGTCCAGCTGGCCCTACGGTCCCGAAATCTCCCGGCCTCCTGCTGGCAGGAGTTCCGCCCCAACGCACTTCACTCCATTCGGTCGCTCCTGTGCACCGCGACTAACGAAACCCCCCATGAACGTCTCTTGGCCTTCCCCAGGATGTCCACCTCCGAGGTGTCGCTCCCGACATGGCTGGCAACTCCAGGACTCGATCTCCTCCGCAAGCACATGCGGCTCCACAAGGCGGACCCGTTGGTTAAGAGGGTACAGCTACTCCAAGCAAACCTGCAGTATGCCTACGTAGCGTACCCCGACGGCTGCCAAGACACAGTCTCCCTTAGGGACCTGGCACCAGCTGTGTCCCCACACCCCCCCCCCCCCCCCCCTCCAAGCACCACCATCCCTCTCCCCCCCCCCAGTGCACCCCACCGCAGCCCCCACTCCAGGACAATCCGTCCTCCCCACGCTCCCACCCGGGGATGAAAAAGATTTCAACACGCTCCCGGAGTCACTGAAGGCCAAGCCGACGCCTGAGTCGCCACCAGCACTGCGGCGCTCTCAACGACAGATCAAGGCACCCAATCGTCTAAATTTGTAACCTTTTCTGTAATTTTAAAACCAACCTGTATGTATATAGTTTTCTACCACCTCCGCTGGACTAATTTTTAACAGGGAGTGAATGTGTTAGTCACCACTGTTATTACGGTAAGGCCCCTTTACTCCAGGTACGGGGATAGATCCCTGCCTGCTGGCTCCGCCCAGTAGGTGGGGTATAAATGTGTGTGCTCCCCGTACAGCAGCCATTTCGTCAGCTGCTGTAGGAGGCCATACATCTCTGTGTAACAAAGCCTTGATTACATCCTACTCTTGTCTCATCGTAATTGATAGTGCATCACAGCTATTCCAAGATATGGGGCTCCCGTGTACTAGGCCTCAACTGTAACAGAGTGAGGAAAGGCTACAACTGAAGAGGGTGGAGGAAGCAGAGAAAGTTTTTTTTTTTTTAAATTTAGATTAGCCAATTATTTTTTCCAATTAAGGGGCAATTTAGCGTGGCCAATCCACCTACTCTGCACATCTTTTGGGTTGTGGGGGCGAAACCCACGCAGACACGGGGAGAATGTGCAAACTCCACACGGACAGTGCCCCAGAGCCGGGATCGAACCTGGGACCTCAGCGCCGTGAGGCGGTTGTGCTAACCACTAGGCCACCGTGCTGCCCCGGAAGCAGAGAAAGTTAATGATTTCTGTGGTAGTGCGGCCTCTTTAAGGCTACATGGTTCACGTGACCAGCTCAGGACTAATCACACTGGGAGCATGCGAACTCCAGCCAATAGAGAGAAAATGTGGGGCCCTGGGAGCAGGGGCTTGAGCAGTGTGGACCCCGGGGCAGGAGAGCTAAGGCCCGACTGTCATTACTCTGTGCCTTTGTCTGATGTTGATAAACCCCCTTTTGTTGTTATTGGAAGTTCCCAGTGAGCCATCACAATTTCATAAGTAAATTTGATGAGAATTTGAGGGTAATAAACTTGTGGGGCTAGACTGAGGAAATGGGACTGATGGCTTTGCTCTACAGAAGCTGGTGTGGACTGAAGGGGCTGAGTGGCCTTCTCCTGTGCCATAGAGGCTCTGTGGGCTGGATTCTCCGGTCGTCGAATCACAGTTCCCGACCAAATCAGGGGCGGCGCCGCTTTAGTGATGCTCCGCCCCCTCCAAAGCAGCGTACCGGGGAGATTACACTGTGCGAAGTATCGACGGTCTCAGGACATTGCCTGAGGCCCGCCCACCGATACTCCGCCCCCGACCAGCCGAGATCCCGACGATGTCGGTCACGTGTCGTCTCATCTGTCGGGAACCCGGCGTGGCGGCTGCAGACTCAGTCTAACAGTCGGGGGAGGGCGGCCTGGGGCACGCAAGCCGGCCAAAGGGGAGCACAGCCTGGCCGTTGTAGGCTGCCACCATGTGCATGCGTGGCCACGGACCCGGCTATTCTCCGGGCTGTATTGGCAGCTAGAGCCGGGTGCTCTACGCTGCCGGCCTGCTAGCCCCCATCCAAACGGAGGATAGGTGGCTGTTTTACGCCATTTATTCTGTTGTAAAACGCCACCATTCCCACGCCGGCGTAGGGACATAGTCTCAAAATCGGAGAATCCAGCCCTGTATCTTTAGTTAAATAAAAATGTTTTAAAAACAATAAATAAACAAGGAAGTAATGTGAGGAACTCGAGCAGTATTTATGTTTCCAGATCTCTGCAGTTTCAGTATCAATTCAAGCATTTGGTAGTTCCCAAACCAATGTGTCTCAATCTGTCGATTGGCCTAATTTTCAGTTTGTATATGGATCTGGATTCTAAAAATGATGGTTTTTGTCACAACTATGAAAGCCAGGATAGAAACACCATCGCACGAAACAGCACAGACACCAGTTACCTGATCTTCTCCCAGCGATATGACACAATACCCTGGTCATCAGTACTCCCTTCTCCATCCAAAGTAGTGCTTTCTACTGGGCTGATTAATTCTTTGTCAGGACCCACGATTGCTACTGGGGGGCTGTTTTTCTCTGGAGAAAAAAAGAGTAGCAATGCAATCAATTCCAAAGGACCCATTATTGTACTTACTGTACAAAATAGGGGAAAAGGTCTTACAAAGAGCGAAAACTATCCCGCACACAGCATGCACAGTTATCTGAAAGTGGGTAGAATTCACCCGTGCGATTAAAAACATTGTTCATGAATTGAATATGCTTTCTGCTCAATGGGTTTTAACATTACAGTGTGAAGTAATACAGTGGATTGTAGTTTTTTTTTTCAAAGTATGTTTATTACGGTTTTACATTTTGACAATGCAACAAAACCAGAATGATACAGCACAGCAGGCCAAAAAAAGAGCTCAGGAAACATGAATACAGAGTGGGACAGGAAAACAGCAGTATAACCAGCTCGATACAATCATTAGACATAACTTGATGCTTCTATAAGCCCTACCAGAGAACAAGGAAGCAACAGGATAAGGCCATGAAAACATGGTGTAATGGTGCACACCTTCCCACGTAGCAATCGCTTGCAATTGCCACAAGAGTTCAGCATAGATTTTTCACATTATGTTCAGGCTCTCACCAATATTTATCTCCCTCAACGCCAGCAGTGCCAGAGACACCAATGACATACTGATAGAGTATTGATTTATTGATTCATTGATTTATTCATAGCTTAGCTGCTAATTGAATGCATAGCTAAAGATTGAAATTATTTAAAATGCCTCGTCTGTTAAAATACAGTCATTGTTTCAGATAATGGACGGCATGGTGGTTAGCACTGTTGCTTCACAGAGCCAGGGTCCCAAGTTCAATTCCCAGCTTTGGTCACTATCTGTGGAGAGCCTGCATGTTCTCCCTGTGTCTGTGTGGGTTTCCTCCGGGTGCTCCGGTTTCCTGGCACAAGACCGAAAGACGTGCTGTTAGGTAATTTGGACATTCTGAATTCTCCCTCCGTGTACCCGAACAGGCCGGTGGCAATGAGGGGCTTTTCACAGTAACTTCTTTGCAGTGTTAATGTAAGCCGACTTGTGGCATTAAAGATTATTATTACTAATGAATCAACTGGTGAACTCTACTGTCTTGTCTGTGGAAACTTAGACATTGTTTCAGCGAATGTTTCATATAATGAATAGACTATTGTATTTCAATGCATTTAGCAATAAGAATGTATCAACTAATTAGTTACAGCAAGGTCTATGGCCAGCAGTGGCATGAGAAACCTATTCTCATGAGGTTGCGCACAAAGACACTGCATTAGCTTTGCTGGACCCCAGTCAATCTTAAGTAATGCTCAATGTCCGATTAATAAATCATCCCCTAAGTAACAGACATCTATTTGATCAAATCAGGTCTCAGCTGAGAATTAGAGACCAATCAGAGTAAATGAGTGATTAGACCATAAATAAGGATTCCCTGAAAGACCTTGTGGCCGAGATCTTGATCTTGAAATTCTGCCTACCTGAATTCTTGAATCATCCTATTTGTTTATTTTAAAGTGATTTATTTTTATTTTTATGTTTGTGGTGAATGTGATTCACACCGGATGATAACCTGTATATATATATACATACATGTGCCTATTGTAAGTGCAGTTGCACTACCTGTCCTCCTGGGGGAGTAGCTCTGGGAATGCTCGAGAGTTGTACGGGACTTATCCCTTGGCTCCGCCCAGGACTCCTCCCCCGGGAGCTGCTGTATAAAGATCAGTGCCACAGGGTCAGCTGGCCAGTTCACCGAAAGTTCAACGGCTAACAGGCTGGCTCTGTTGTAAGTATATTAAAACCGCTATTCTAATCCTACAAGCACGTGTCCGTAGAATTGTTGGTTCCAACAATGTTTGATGCTTTTATTGCCATGTATTTGACCCCCTCATGTATTAATTGATGTTTTGTTTCTAAGTTTTTATTTAGTTTGTATGCGAGTGCATTAAGGTGAATAATTAGCAATAAAGTTGCATTTTTGACACCTCCAATCAACCGGGCAATCGAGCGTTATTAGAAGAAGGTAAAACAAGAGCTCCTATATACAACAAAACCTCCTCTCCTCGGATACCAGACCTACCTGCACCCATGCAGGGACCAATCATGGATTTTTCATGTCCACCCTTAAACAAAATAGGAAACATACAACAAAAATACACAAGAACCGAAGTTCTAAAAGGGTTTTCCATATATACATATCGGACGACAAGTCTGAATACAGGAGGGAGATAGAGAACCTAGTGGAGTGGTGTAATGACAACAATCTCTCCCTCAATGCCAGAAAACTAAAGAGCTGGTCATCGACTTCAGGAAGCAAAGTACTGTACACACCCCTGTCAGCATCAACGGAGCCGAGGTGGAGATGGTTAGCAGTTTCAAATTCCTAGGGGTGCACATCACCAAAAATCTATCCTGGTCCACTCACGTCGACGCTATCACCAAGAAAGCACAACGCGCCTATACTTCCTCAGGAAACTAAGGAAATTTGGCATGTCCACATTAACCCTTACCAACTTTTACAGATGCACTATAGAAAGCATCCTATCGGGCTGCATCACAGCCTGGTATGGCAACTGCTCGGCCCAGGACCGCAAGGAACTTCAGAGAGTCGTGAATACCGCCCAGTCCATCACACGAACCTGCCTCCCATCCATTGATTCCATCTACACCTCCCGCTGCCGGGGGAAAGCGGGCAGCAGAATCAAGGATCCCTCCCACCCGGCTTACTCACTTTTCCAGCTTCTTCCATCGGGCAGGAGATTCAGAAGTCTGAGAACACGCACGAACAGACTCAAAAACAGTTTCTTCCCCACTGTCACCAGACTCCTAAATGACCCTCTTATGGACTGACCTCATTAACACTACACCCTGTATGCTTCAACCGATGCCAATCTTATGTAGTTACATTGTATATCTTGTGTTGCCCTATTATGTATTCTCATGTATTTTCTTGAATTTTGTTTAATTCCCTTTTCTTCCATGTACTGAATGATCTGTTGAGCTGCTTGCAGAAAAATACTTTTCACTGTACCTCGGTACACGTGACAATAAACAAATCCAATCCAATCCAATCCAATCCAATCTAACAACACAACATAACCCCAGTTTCAGGCCCAGCACAGAACCAACATTATTCCATACATTTATACAGAGGGGACCAGCAGCAACATGTTCGGATTATGATCAGTGTCATCGAAACCTCCCAAGAAAACTAGAATTACCAGGAGTGGATTACAGAACAGCAAAGGATCAGGACCCAATCATGGGTCCGTATTCCCCCAGCACACGTCCATCAGACATTAATGAAAAAGAGAAGAAGCTGCTCATTCAAACAAGAAAACAGCCCGACCATTAGGAGAGCAACAGGATATCAACCATAATACAGGGCACGGCTCAACCGCAGGTCCCGTGAAAAGAAGATGCAAAACCCCAGCCTCTCAAGTTGTCCATAATTCATTCCTTTGACAAGGGATATCCTAAGTTCCAAGGGGCAGCAGGATACCAACCACAACACCGGATCTGGCCGAGCCCAGCACATTCTGACACACAATAATAATAATAATAATCGCTTATTGTCACAAGTAGGCTTCAATGAAGTTACTGTGAAAAGCCCCTAGTCGCCACATTCCGGCTCCTGTTCGGGAGGCCGGTACGCAAATTGAACCCGTGCTGCTGGCTTTGTTCTGCATTACAAGCCAGCTGTTTAGCCCACTGTGCTAAACCAGCCCCGAATTACAGTATCCCCAGAACACCCCAAACCCTATACACGAGTCGATCCTGCACCCCACCCAACCACATCCAGGGCAGTGCATCACTCCCACTTACACTGAAAAAGAATTACACCAGGCCTGGCTGGGGAGACCTCATCACCGAAGAAAGAATCATAAAGGCACCCAATAATAGGATGGCACGGTGGCACACTGGTTAGTATTGCTGCTTCATAGCACCAGGGACATGGGTTCAATTCCTGCCTTCGCTGATTGTGTGGAGTTTACATGTTCTCCTCATGTCTGTGTGGGTTTCCTCCGGGTGCCCTGGTTTCTTCCCACAGTCCAAAGATGTGCAGGTCAGATGGGGTTGCAGAATAGGGTGGGGAAGTGGGCCGAGGTAGCGTGATCTTTCAGAGCATTTGCTGCAGACTCAATGGGACAAATGGCCTCCTCCTGCACTGTCGGGATTCTATGATTCTAGGGATTCTATCCTATGATTTGTGCGCCGTTGGTGGGGGGGGGTTCGGGTTCCTCCTCCCAGTACAGTGAGGGGAATCTGCCACAGACCACTGGACCAGAATTTATAACAGGGCACTGCTCATCTAGATAAAGAGAAGGGAAGAACACACGAACCCACCGCCCCGCACTGCACACTATCACAAGACGGATATTGAGGGAAGCAACAGTGCTGCCTCAACAGCGACACAAACATTATTTCCACATGGAAAATCCAACCACAATGTGCAGGACACTCAGGAAACCACCATAAAAGACCACCTGGACAAGGGGGCCATCAAACCTACCCCCACGCAAGGGAAGGGTTCCAACAATGCAGAGGCATGGCAAATAGTCTCTTTTCAACGAATCTGTCAAGGATTAACCAAGCCCACCTCATCATGCACCACCATTCCATTCCTCCTAGTCTCAGAACCCCAAAAAAACATTCCAACTTTAAGGAAAAGTCAGAAGGAACCCAGACCTCCCCAGGATTCATTATCTGTCGAAGGGGACAAGCACGGATTCTTAAATTCAAAATAACGAAAAACGAAATGAAGACCCAATACGATTAGCTCTAACTGGGGGTGCTATCCTCAATCGCAGTGAGGACTTACTAACCCTACCACTCAACTCCAATTCTTTAAAATTCTTTAAAGACATCTGGTACCTTCTTATCAATCACCTCTTTCGCTTCCCTTGGGCTTTCCTTTACCACTCTAACAAACCCCACTGTCTTATCCTGTTTTACCACATCAGCCTTCAACCACCAACACTGTGACTTCACATGGCCTAGTTTATTGCAGTGAAAACATTTGAAACTTTTCATTTCTTTTCCACCCTCCTTTGATTTCCTTTTTAATCTGAGGTACACCCTCCTTATTATCTCCCATCAGATCACCTTTACCTCTACCACTTGCGTATTTCTCATGTCCCCAGTTTCTATCCCTCACAGGCTGAAACTGATTTCGGAAAGCAAGCTTTGATTTCTGAACTAATTCATAATCATCTGCCATTTCTGCTGCTAACCTCAGTTTTAACCCTCTGCTCTTCCACGTGAATTCTCACTACATCGGGAATTGAATTTTTAAACTCCTCCAAAAGTATAATTTCTCTCAGAGGTTCATACGTTTGGTCTAGTTTCAAAGCCCATATCCATCGATCAGAATTACTGTTTGATCCTTTCAAACTCCATGTATGTTTGACCAAATTATTTCCTTAAATTTCTAAACCTTAGTCTGTAGGCTTCAGGCACTAGTTCATATGCACCTAAGATTGATTTTTTTTCACCTCCTCATACGTCCCAGATACCTCCTCCGGTAGTGATGTAAACACTTCACTAGCCCTACCTACCAGCTTTGTTTGAATCAGTAATAACCATATGTCCAGTGGCCATTTCATTTGTTTAGCCACCTTCTCAAATGAAATGAAAAAGGCTTCTACCTCCTTCTCGTCAAACTTTGGCAATGCTTGGACATATTTAAATAGATCCCCCCCACGCCTTTGACTTAGATGCTCTTTCTCACTATCCTCATCACTATCATCCAACTTTACGTTTCCCTTTATACCTACCAATTTTAACTGAGTGTCATGTTTCATGGCCATTTTCTGAAGTTCAAACTCTCTCTCTTTATCTTTTTCCCTGATCTGTATCTCCCTTTCTCTTTCTTTTTCCTCTCTATCTCTTTTGTATTCAAGCTGCTTTAATTCTTTCTCATGTTCCATTTGTTTAATTTGCAACTGAATTTTTTGCCATTTCCAATGAGTCAAAGTGTATCTCGGGCAACTTTAAATGCTTAGCCACCGCCATAATTATCTCAACTTTTCGCATTTCATCAGGTAATGTTAACTGCAACGTTTTTGCCAAATCTAACAGTCTGCTTTTAGTCTCTGTCCGTAAGGTACTGCGTGTGACCGTCTCCACCCCCAAAAACCTCTGAGCATCTAAAAGAGCCATTGTCCACAACACACACCCTACTTAAACTGGAAAACCACACCTGAAAGGCAACCACAATATGCTCACCCCTCACGGTCTTTAAGTTCACTAAGCCAATCCAATAGATAGACTTTATCCCCCTCGAGCCCCCAATTGTTATGGGCCAGGGTTTAGAAAACCCCAAAGTGTATCATGGAGTTCACCTGACCCACAACTATTAATAGATTGTGGTATGGGGAGCACACGGCTCACTTTACAGGTGTGGTACAGCAGAAATGAAAAATATGTTTTAAAGCAAAACAATGTTTATTCTATGAACTCAAGTTAACCTTTTTTAAAACAAACAGTGAATATCTTAGCAACCATTAATTCAAAGATAACCCCCAAAGAATAAAACATTAAGTAACCTGTATGCTGTCCTTTTACACCCAAGAGACTGAACAAACCTCTAAACAGAAGCACATCAGAGTTTACACTCACTACTGAAGACATTTATAATTCTTCTGAATTCATCAAATGATCCAGAGATAGTCTTTGGATGGCAGAGATCAACAGTACAGCCATTTTGTTTTAACTCCAGATGCAGCTCACTGAAAAACAGACACACCCAAGCTTTTTCTCAAACTGAAACTAAAATGCAGTAGAGCTCAGCTCCACCCAGACTCTGACATCACTCCAGTAACATGAGCAGCTCCGTTTCTTGAAGGTACATTTCTAAAACACCCATTTCTTAAAGGTACTCTCACATGACACTGGGGTAAGGCTGCCTTTCAATGAGCACCATCAGCCAGCAGTCAGGTAGTTTTCTGTTCGCTACTCACCAGGTTGTACAATGACTATAACCTCAGTTGATGACTGCTGCCCAGCAGAGTCCGTCACCGTCAGCTGGAATGTGTAATCCCCTTCCTGCATCGCAGACAACTGGAGGTGAGGTGTCCGCACACCCTGGACAAAAGAATTGCAATTTACAATCCCAGTTTAATAAGGCAACAAGTACAGCAGCTCTGCTAAACTAATACTGAAAGTGAAGTCACAAGAGTAACGATAAATTTGTGCACAGCTTTAGTTAGATCACAATTAAATGCAGTTTTATGGACCCCATTGTGGTAAATGTGCAAGTAGATTCAGCAGGACACTGGGAAATTATATACAATAGCACTGAATTTCTATAGCACAATAACATGATATTCAACCTTTATGCTCCATACAAGTCATCTCCCACTTTATTTTATCAAAATATCCTTCTTTTCTCTTCTCCCTCAAGTACATGACGAGCTTACCTTAATGCACATTTTCTATTTGACTCAACCAATCCATGCGGGCGACGTTTTGCATTCAAACCACTATGAATTAAGAACTTTCTTCTAGGTTCTTTATTGATTTATTAGTGACCATTTTATACTAATGGCACGTAGCTTTGGACTTCCCCACAAACACAAACATCTTTCCTATGTCTATCCTATCGAACCTTCCATAATTACAAACACATCAATCAGGTCACTTCTCAGTCTTTTCTTGATAGATGTACCCTCTCTGTTCTGGTAACATCCAAGCGGATCTTTTTTTGCACTTTCTCCTGTTTCTCAATGTCCTTTTCACAACATAGAGGCCGATATTGAGAATTAGGAGGAAAGACTGGAGGTGCTGGGACTACTGGGCCAAGAAGACCATGTGGAGGGTTAATAGAGGTTTGTAAAACTATAAAGGGTTTTGATATGGTGATTAGTGAAGGACTACTGCCTCTAATTGAGGGATCAGTGGCAAGGAATCACCAATTTAAAATTGTCACAAGAGGGTGAGAAAAGGAGGTTGGGATAAATTTGAACACAAAATTCTTTGCCGCAGGGAGTAACTGGAGCAGAGACCATTTAATATTTTACGGTAAATGAGGTAAACATTTGAAAAGGATGAAGCAGAGCCAGGCGGTAAAAGCAAGGCAGCAGGGTTAGACGTGGATTCTTAATAAAATCACAAATGGCATTCAACTTCTATTCTTCTGCATCTATGTAAAGAGCAAGGCAATATTAAGCAAAATGCTTCCAATGAAAAATTGGTGGGGTGGTAGATAGAGGATTGGATTAGATTTGTTTATTGTCACGTGTACCGAGGTACAGTGAAAAGTATTTTTCTGCGAGCAGCTCAACAGATCATTAAGTACATGGGAAGAAAAGGGAATAAAAGAAAATACATAATAGGGCAACACAAGGTACACAATGTAACTACATAAACACCGGCATCGGATGAAGCATACAGGGTGTAGTGTTAATGAGGTCAGTCCATAAGAGGGTAATTTAGGAGCCTGGTAACAGCGGGGAAGAAGCTGTTTTTGAGTCTGCTCATGCGTGTTCTCAGACTTCTGTATCTCCTGCCCGATGGAAGAAGTTGGAAGAGTGAGTAAGCCGAGTGGGAGGGGTCTTTGATTATGCTTCCCACTTTCCCCAGGCAGCAGGAGGTGTAGATGAAGTCAATGGATGGGAGGCAGGTTTGTGTGATGGACTGGGCGGTATTCACGACTCTCTGAGGTTTCTTGCGGTCCTGGGCCGAGCAGTTGCCATGATGCAGCCAGATACGATGTTTTCTATGGTGCACCTGGACATGCCAAATTTCCTTAGTTTCCTGAGGAAGTATAGGTGCTGTTGTGCTTTCTTGGTGGTAGCGTCGATGTGGGTGGGCCAGGACAGATTTTTGGAGATCTGCACCCCTAGGAATTTGAAACTGCTAACCGTCTCCACCTCGGCCCCATTGATGCTGACAGGGGTGTGTACAGTACTTTGCTTCCTGAAGTCAATGACCAGCTCTTTAGTTTTGCTGGCATTGAGGGAGTGATTGTTGTCGCTGCACCACTCCACTAGGTTCTCTATCTCCCTCCTGTATTCTGGCTCGTCGTTATTCGAGATCCGGCCCACTATGGTTGTATCGTCAGCAAACTTGTAGATGGAGTTGGAACCAAGTTTTGCCACGTAGTCGTGTGTGTACAGGGAGTAGAGTAGGGGGCTAAGTATGCAGCCTTGCGGGGCCCCAATATTGAGGACTATTGTGGAGGACGTGTTGTTGTTCATTCTTAATGATTCAGGTCTGTTGGTCAGAAAATCGAGGATCCAGTTGCAGAGTGGGGAGCCAAGTCCTAGGTTTTGGAGATTTGAGATGAGCTTGGCTGGGATTATGGTGTTGAAGGCGGAGCTGTAGTCAATAAATAGGAGTCTGATGTAGGAGTCCTTGCTGTCGAGATGCTCTAGGGATGGGTGTAGTGCCAGAGAAATGGCATCTGCTGTGGACCGGTTGCGACGGTATGCGAATTGCAGTGGATCAAGGCTTTCTGGGAATATGGAGGTGATGCGCTTCATGATTAACCTCTCGAAGTACTTCATTATGACTGAAGTCAGGGCTACCAGATGGTAGTTATTGAGGCACGTTGCCTGGTTCTTCTTTGGTACCGGTATGATGGTGGTCTTCTTGAAACAGGTGGGGACCTCGGAGTGGAGTAGAGACAGGTTAAAGATGTCTGCGAACACCTCTGCCAGCTGGTCCGCGCAGGCTCTGAGCGCACGACCAGGGATCACGTCCGGGTTCGTCGCCTTCCGAGGGTTCACTTTCAGGAAGGCTGATCTGACTTCGGAAGCTGTGATGGTGGGTATGGGTGAGTTATGGGCTGCTGGGGCACTCGACAGCGGATTGTTGGTCACCTGCTTGAACCGAGCATAGGATGCATTGAGTTCATTGGGGAGGGTTGCGCTGCTGCTGCTGGAGATACTGCTCGGCTTTGCTTTGTAGCCCGTTATGTTGTTTAGTCCTTGCCACAATCGCCGAGAGTCTGTCTGTGACTCTAGCTTGGCTTGATATTCTGTTTTGGCATCTCGGATGGCTTTGCAGAGGTCGTACCTGGATTTCTTGTATAGGGCAGGGTCGTCTGACTTAAACGGCTCAGATCTGTCCTTCAGTAGGGAGTCAATCTTCAATTGACCCATGGTTTCCGATTGGGGAACGTACGTCCTGCTTTCTTTGGCATGCAGTCGTCCACACATTTGCTGATGAAGTCTGTGACGGTGGTGGCATACTCATTTAAGTTGGTCGCTGAGTTCTTAAATCAGGGGAGGGTATCCTTAGATTACAAGAGGATACAGACGGGCTGGTTAGATCGGTTGGTCAGTGGCAAATGGAATTCAATCCGGATAAGTGTGAGGTGATGCACCTGGACAGGACAAACAAGGCAAGGGAATACATGATGAATAGTAGGACCCTAAGAAGCACCAAGGATCAGAGGGATCGTAAGGTAACATGCCAGGTAGATACAGTGGTTACGGCATAAGTATACTTACCTTTATTAGCCAAGGCTTGGAGTTTAAGAGCAGGGAGGTTATGCTGGAACTGTACAAAATGTTGGTTAGGCCACAGCTAGAGTATTGTGTGCAGTTCTGGTATGCACATTGTGGTAAATGTACTTCATGTAATTCACACTGTATAGTATTGTGTCCTTGTGGGCTCTGTCTGTGAGCCGTTGCGCGGCTCTGCCCACAGGGGGAGATGAGGATCTTGTACAGGGCTCCACCCTCGGCTCCGCCCATGGCCCCTCCCACTACCGGAAGTATAAAGTGCTGCAGCCTTGTGAGCCTGCCCTCAGTTCTTCTGGTCACAGGCAGGCTCAGTTGTAAGTCTATTAAAACCACTGGAGCAGTGGGGCTGGGTTTTCTGATTAGGCATGTTACAGCCTTCCAGACTCAACCTCGAGTTCAACAACTTCAGACTATGAGCTCTCTCCTCCATCTTCATTTCTATCAATTTATTTTCATTTCTTGCATTGATCTGTTTTTCCGTCATCGTTGCCCCCCTCCCCCCACCCTATCTGTTCCGTTTCTAGTTGCCCTTATGTGCCTCTATCAGCACCCTTCTTAGCCTTAATCACTCCCATTTACGTTCCTTTTGTCTTTCTGTTCACGACATCTTGTCAATCTCCACCTATCACTCGCCCTCCATCCAGCCTCACCGCTCCACGGCCGCCTACAACGGTATAAATCTGGCCCTATTTCCAGTTCTCTCTCCAGCTTTGACAAGGAATCATCCAGACTCAAAACGTTAGCCCCGTTCTCACATCACAGATACTCTCAGACCTGCTGAAATTGTCCAGTATTTCCTGCTTTTGTTTCAGATTCCAGCATCCGCAGTAATTTGCTTTTATCTTGGATATATTGGGCTGTTTTCCTTGGGGCAGGGGACACTAAGGGGAACAGGTTTGAGTTGTATAAAATTACTGTTTTTTTTAATGCAAAGTACCCAATTCTTTTTTTCCCAATTAAGGGGCAATTTAGCATGGCCAATTCACCTCCCCTGCAAATCTTTTTGGGTTGTGGAGGTGAGACCCACGCAGGCACGGGGAGAATGTGCAAACTCCACATGGACAGTGACCCGGGGCCGGGATCGAACCCGGGTCCTCAGCGCCATGAGGCAGCAGTGCCAGCCACTGCGCCACGGTGCTGCCCCAAAATGTATACATTTATGAGGCACGTAATTAGAGTAAACAGGAAGAAACTTTTCCCCTTGGTGGAGGGATCAATGACAGGGGGCGAAGGTTTTAAGGTAAGGGGCAAGAGGTTTAGAGAGGATGTGAGGGGAAACCTTTTCAACAGAGGGTGATGTGAGTCTGGAACTCACTGCCGCAAGGGTGGTGGAGGCAGAGACCCTCAAAACATTTTAGATGGTATTGAGTTGTGCACTTGCGATTCAAAGGCGTACAAGGCTAAGTGTAGGAAAATGGGATTCAAATAGTTGGGGTGGTTGCTTTTGACTGGTGCAGAAGGGCGATGGACCGAAGGGCCTTTGTGCTGTAGAGCTCTATGACTCTGAGATTATGTATAGAACATAGAACAGTACAGGCCCTTCAGCCCACGATGTTGTGCCGACCATTTATGCTAATCTCAGACCAACCTAACCTACACCCCTTCAATTTACTGCTGTCCATGTGCCTGTCTAAGAGTCGCTTAAATGTCCCTAATGATTCAGACTCCACCACTTCTGCTGGCAGTGCATTCCACGCACCCACCACTCTCTGTGTAAAGCACCTATATCTCCCCTATACCTTCCTCCAATCATCTTAAATTATGTCCCCTCGTGACAGCCATTTCCACCCTGGGGAAAAGTCTCTGGCTATCCACTCTATCCATGCCTCTCATCACCTTGTACACCTCTATCAAGCCACCTCTCTGCCTTCTTCGCTCCAGTGAGAAAAGCTCTAGCTTCCTCAACCTTTCTTCATAAGACATGCCGTCCAGTCCCAATGAATTAAAACACCCCAGTCAGCCGGGGTGGTAATTAGATGTAGGACTGGGTTGGGGGACCGAGGGTTCTGTGGCAAAATTGAAAAAGTAATTGAGGAATATGTAGGTTTCAACTGTGCGGGTGAGGTGTTGAAGGCAGTTGTCTGGGAGGCTCTAAAGGTGGTGGTGAGGGATGAGGTGATCTCATTTAAGGCCAGGGTAGACAAAGAGGAGAGGTTGGAGTGGCAGAGGGTAAAAGATGAGATGTTGGAGGTAGACAGAAGGTATGCAGAAGTTGGGGACCCAACCCAGTTGGAAAAGAAGAAGGAACTACAGGCGAGCTTTGACCGACTATCTACCAGGAATGCGGTGCACCAACTGAGGTGAGCAAGGGATGCAGTTTACGAGCATGGAGTGAAGGCGGGGTGTATGTTAGCAGGTCAGCTTCGGAGGGAGGCGGCGGCGGCAAGGGAAATTGTTCAGGTGAGGGACAGGGCAGGGAAGTTGGTGGTGGCCCCAGATCAGATTAACAAGGTCTTTGAGAAATTTTATGAGAGGTTGTACAGGTCAGAGCCACCTGGGGGAGACCGGGAGATGCAGGAATTTCTAGATGGGCTGGAGTACCCGAGGTGAGGGGAGGGGGGCAGGGCTACATTAGAAGGAGCGATAGTGGAGCAGGAGATAAAAGATACGATTGGGAGGATGCAGTCGGGGAAGTTGGCAGAGTTTCGGTGGAATATTATTTTTAAAAAATCAAGGATAAACGGGCACCCCTTATGGTGGGGATGTTTGAGGAGGTGATAGGGAAGGGGGTGTTGCCACAACCTTTGGGAAGGCATCGATTTCCCTATTGCTCAAAAAAGATAAGGATTTAACAGTGTGGGGGTCATTGATGAACCATCAATTGAACGCGAGACGAGTTGCTGTACAAAAGTAGGCTTTAATAAGCTATATGTTAGCCCTGCGGTTGACTGCAGTAAATGGCCGACCGCCGGGCGTGCTGGGTATTTATACCTCGCCCTAGAGGCGGGGTTAACTCAGCCTCTCAACCAATTGGGGAGCCGTCACATGACTGGTCTCAACCAATCAGTCGAGAGGCACATAACCGACCAGGGCCAATGGTAAGCCGGTGTTCTGCACCAATGGCAGGCAGCTATGTTAATCACACCACCACAGTCGTACAGGCCCAGATCACTTTTAAACGTGGATGCAAAAGTATTGGCGAAGGTACTGGCAGGTAGGCTAGAGGAGTGCCACCCAAAGGTGATAGGTGAAGATCAGACGGGGTTTGTGAGAGGGAGGCAGATCGTTTCGAACATTAGAAGGGTATCGAACGTCGTTATGGCACCGGCGGAGGGGAAGGAAACAGAGGTGGTTGTGGCATTGGACGCCGAGAAAGTGTTTGACTGGGTACAATGGGGGTACTTGATGGAGCTGTTCTGGAGCGGTTTGGGATTGGCCAAAGATTTGTGAATTGGGTAAAGCTACTAGATAAGGAGCCGAGGACGAGCTTATGCACAAACAACATCAGCTCGAGATACTTTTCTCTCCACCATGGGACTAGGCAGGGAAGTCCTATGTCCCCCCCTACTGTTTGCACTCGTGATTGAGCCATTGGCCGTCGCGTTAAGAAGTTTGGGGGTATGGAAAGGGATAGTGCGGGGGGGTGGGGGGGATAGAGCACAGGGTGTACATGTCGAAACCGAGTGTGTCAATAGGGGAATATTGGAGCTGCTTCGGGTGTTTGAGTCTTTCTCGGGGTACAGATTAAATCTAGACAAGAGTGAGTGTTTTGTGATGTCTCGACCGTGGGTGGGGGCAGGGGTGGGGGGCTGCCATTCTGTGGGGCATGGACTCACTTTAGATATCTGGGAGTGCAGGTTGCAGGGATTGTGGGGGGGGGGGGGGGGGGGGGGGGGGGCTCCGTAGGTACAATATTTCTAGTTTGTTGGGGAGAGTGAAAGCTGATCTGGCAAGATGGGATGGTCTCCCTCTGTCACTGGCAGGTCGGCTACAGGCGGTTAAAATGAATGTGTTGCCACGATTTCTGTTTATTTTCCAATGCCTGCCGAGTTTCCTACCAAAGGCATTTTTCAGAGAGATTGAAGGGACGATTACCTCGTTCATATGGGGAGGGAAGGTGGCCAGAGTTAGAAAGGTGCTGCTACAGAGGGGAAGGCAGGCAGGGGGTTTGAGTCGTCCGAACCTGGGGCGGGATTCTGCGGGAATCAGCAGGGCGGGCAACTCCGAAGCGAAGGAGTGGCGTGAACCTCCGCACCTTCAGAGGCTAGGCCGGCACCGGAGTGGTTTGGGTCGTGCCGACCGGTGCGAAAGGGGCTTGGCACCATACCAACTGGCGCTGAAGGGCCTTCGCCGGCCGGTGCAAGTTGGCGTATGCGCAGAAGCAACAGCGTGCGCTGGCGTCATCCCAGCACATGCGCAGGGGAGGTTCAGCTCCGTGTCGGCCATCGCGGAGGACCACAGCAGCCGATGCGGAGGAATCGAGTGCCCGTCCGCGGATTGGTGGGCCCTGAGCGCGGGCCAGGCCACCGTGGGGGCAGCTCCTGGGGCCAGATCATCCTGCCCCCCCCCCCCGCCGAGTACCCCGGAGGCTGCCCGTGCAGCCAGGTCCCGCCGGTAAGTACCTGTTGTAATTTATGCCGGCGGGACCGGCCTAAAACGGGCGGCCACTCGGCCCATCGCGGGCTGCAGAGTCGACCGGGGGGGGGGGGGGGGGGCGGCGCTGCCAACGGCCCCCGATCGGCGCGGTGCAATTCCCGCCCCCGCTAAATCCCCTGCGCTGGAGAATTCAGCAGCTGGCGAGAGCTGGATGGATTCACGGCGCCCCCCCCCCCCACCGATTATTACTGGGCGGCGAATGTGGAGAAGGTGCGGAGCTGGGTCAGAGGGGTTGATTCCCAGTGGGTCAGAATGGAGGAGAGTTTGTGCAGGGGTTCAGGATTGAAAGCACTAGCAACAGCGCCGCTCCCAACGGCCCCGGGGAAATACTCAGGGAGTCTGGTAATAATAGCTTCATTGAGAATTTGGAGGCAGTTTCGCCGACATTTTGGCTTGGGGGCAGGGTCAAGGGAAATGCCGATTCGGGGGAAGCACAGATTTGAGCCAGGGAAGTGAGATGGAAATTTTCAGAAATGGGAGGAGAAGGGGATTAAGACACTAAAAGATTTGTTTCTTGGGGGTCGATTTGCAGGATTGAAGGAGTTGGGAGCGAAGTATGAGCTGGAGCAGGGGGATATGTTTAGATACATGCAGGTTCGAGGTTTTTTTTTTTTTTAAATAATTTTTATTGAAATTTTTCGATACAAACATTTCCCCCTATTACATTTTAAATTATAACACCACAAATCCCCCCTGGAAAATCCTCCCCACGCCCTCCCCCGCGCGCACCCCCCCCCCCTCCCTTCCCCCCCCCCCCCGCGCTATCAGTCTAGCAACCAAACCGTTTTTCCCTTTCTGCCGATGGCCTCGGGCAGTCATTGCCCGCGACCCCCCGCTTACGTGCTCCCTTCGTTGCTATCCCCCCCCCCCCCCCTCCCTCCCCCCCCCCCCCCCCCCCCCTTTTCTCCCCGGGTTGCTGCTGTTTCGGCCTCCAGTTCCTATCTCTGATCCAGAAAGTCAAGGAAGGGCTGCCACCGCCGGAAGAACCCCTGTACCGACCCTCTCAGGGCGAATTTGATTCTTTCCAATTGGATGAAGCTTGCCATGTCGTTTAACCAGGTGTTAACACTTGGTGGCCTTGTGTCCCTCCACTGAATCAAGATCCTTCTCCGAGCTACCAAGGACGCAAAGGCCAATATTCCGGCCTCCCTTGCCCCCTGTACTCCTGGCTCCACCCCAACCCCAAAAATCGCTAGCCCCCACCCTGGTTTGACCCTGGTTCCCACCACTCTCGATACCGTCCCCGCCACCCCCTCCCAGAACTCTTCCAGTGCCGGACACATCCAGAACATATGTACATAGTTCGCAGGGCTTCCCGAACACCTAACACACCTGTCCTCCCCCCCGAAGAACCGACTCATCCTAGTCCCCGTCATATGGGCTCTGTGCAGCACCTTAAATTGGATGAGGCCCAACCTTGCGCACGACGACGACGAATTGACCCTCTCTAGGGCATCCGCCCATGTCCCATCTTCTATCTGCTCTCCCAGCTCCGCTTCCCACTTGTCTTTCAGCTCCTCTATCGGTACCTCCTCCACCTCCTGCATTATTTTGTAGATGTCCGAGACCTTCCCTTCTCCGACCCAGACCCCTGACAGCACCCTATCACTCGCCCCTCCATCGGGAAGCAAGGGAAATCCTTCCACCTGTCGTCTGGCAAATGCCTTCACCTGCAGGTATCTAAACGTGTTCCCCGGGGGGAGCTCAAATTTCTCCTCCAGCTCTCCCAGGCTCGCAAACCTCCCCTCTATGAACATGTCCCTCAGTTGCCTGATGCCCGCCCTGTGCCAGCTCTGGAATCCCCCGCCAGTGTTCCCCGGGACAAATCTGTGGTTCCCTCTCAGTGGCGCCGCCATCAGACCCCCCACTTCCCCCCTGTGTCGCCTCCACTGCCCCCAGATTTTAAGGGTGGCCGCCACTACCGGACTCGTGGTATACCTTGTGGGGGGGAGCGGCCATGGTGCCGTTACTAGCGCCCCCAGGCTTGTATTGCCGCAGGACGCCCTCTCCATACGTTTCCAAGCTGCCCCCTCCCCCTCCATCACCCACTTGCGCACCATCGATGCGTTCGCCGCCCAGTAGTATCCGGAAAGATTGGGTAGCGCTAATCCTCCACTGTCCCTACTCCGTTCCAAGAAAATCCTTCTCACTCTAGGGGTGCCATGTGCCCACACATAGCCCATAATGCTGCTAGTTACCTTCTTGAAGAAGGCCCTGGGGAGGAAGATGGGCAAGCACTGGAACAGAAACAAGAACCTCGGGAGGACCGTCATTTTGACTGACTGCACCCTCCCTGCTAGCGACAGCGGTACCATGTCCCACCTCTTGAACTCCTCCTCCATCTGCTCCACCAGCCTTGAAAAGTTCAGCTTGTGGAGGGTCCCCCAGTTCCTTGCCACCTGCACCCCCAAGTACCTGAAGCTCTTTACTGCTCTCTTAAAGGGGAGCCGCCCAATTCCCTCCCCCTGATCTCCCGGGTGTATCACAAAGACCTCACTTTTACCCACATTTAATTTATATCCCGAAAAGTCCCCAAACTCCGCTAGTATTTCCATTACCTCCGGCATTCCCCCTTCCGGATCCGCCACATACAACAACAAATCATCCGCATAGAGTGATACCCGATGCTCCTCCCCTCCCCTTGTCAGTCCTCTCCACCCCCCTGAACCCCTCAGTGCCATCGCCAACGGTTCGATCGCTAATGCAAATAGTAAGGGGGATAGGGGGCATCCCTGCCTGGTACCTCGATGGAGCCCAAAATACTCCGACCTCCTCCCGTTTGTAACCACACTCGCCATCGGGGCCGAATACAGCAGCTTCACCCACTTGATAAATCCCTCCCCAAACCCAAACCGTTCCAGCGTCTCCCACAGGTATTCCCACTCCACCCTATCGAATGCCTTCTCCGCATCCAGTGCTACCACTATCTCAGCCTCCCCCTCCACTGCTGGCATCATAATTACATTCAACAGTCTCCGGACATTTGTGTTAAGTTGTCGTCCCTTTACGAAACCCGTCTGGTCCTCATGGATTACCCCTGGCACACAATCCTCTATTCTGGTTGCCAGGACCTTTGCCAACAGTTTGGCATCTACATTCAAGAGGGAGATAGGCCTGTAGGACCCGCACTGTACAGGGTCTTTGTCCCGCTTCAGGATCAAGGAGATCAGGGCCTGTGACATTGTCGGGGGCAGAGCCCCCCCCTCTCGCGCCTCATTGAAGGCTCGCACCAGCACTGGACCCACCAAGTCCACATACTTCTTATAAAATTCCACCGGGAACCCATCCGGCCCCGGCGCCTTCCCCGCCTGCATCTGGCCTATCCCTTTAACTAGTTCCTGCAGCTCTATCGGCGCCCCCAGCCCCTCCACCCGTTCCTCCTGGACCTTTGGGAACCTCAATCTATCGAGGAAGTTCTCCATTCCCCCCCTCCTCCTGGGCGGCTCAGACCGGTACAATTCCCTGTAGAAATCCCTGAAGACCCCGTTCACCTCTTGCCCCTTCTGCACTACGTTCCCTCCCTTCTCTCTCACTCCCCCAATCTCTCTGGCTGCATCTCGCTTGCGCAGCTGGTGTGCTAGCATCCTGCTCGCCTTTTCCCCGTACTCATAGACCGCACCCTGTGCCCTTCTCCATTGCGTCTCCGCCTTCCTAGTGGTCAGTAGGTCAAACTGGGCCTGTAAACTGCGCCGCTCCCTCAACAGCCCCTCCTCTGGTGTCTCCGCATATCTCCTGTCCACTTCTATAAGTTCCCCCACCAGTCTCTCCCTCTCCTGCCTCTCCTTCCTTTCTCTGTGTGCCCTTATGGAGATCAGCTCTCCTCTGATCACTGCTTTCAGGGCCTCCCAGACTACCCCCACCTTCACCTCGCCCGTGTCCAGATATCTCTCAATGCCCTTCCGGACCCTTCCGCACACCTCATCGTCCGCCAGCAGCCCCACATCCAGGCGCCACAATGGGCGCTGGTCCCGTGCTTCCCCCAGTTCTACCTCTACCCAGTGTGGTGCATGGTCCGAAATCACAATGGCCGAGTACTCCGTGTCCTGCACTCTCGAAATCAGCCCCCTGCTCAGTACAAAAAAGTCTATTCTGGAGTACACCCTGTGGACGTGGGAGAAAAAAGAATACTCCCTCGCCCTTGGCCTGCCAAATCTCCAAGGGTCTACCCCCCCCATCTGCTCCATGAACCCCCTTAGCACCTCCGCCGCTGCCGGCCTCCTATTCGTCCTGGAACTCGATCTGTCCAGCCCAGGGTCGAGCACTGTGTTGAAGTCCCCCCCCATGATCAGGCCTCCTGCCTCCAGACCCGGAATGAGGCCCAACAGGCGCCTCATAAAACCCGCGTCATCCCAATTCGGGGCATATACATTTACCAGCACCACATTCTCTCCCTGCAGCCTACCCTTCACCATCACGTACCTACCCTCCTTATCTGCTACCACCTGCGCCGCCACGAACGACACCCTCTTTCCCACCAAAATCGCCACCCCCCGGTTCTTTGCGTCCAAGCCTGAGTGGAACACCTGTCCCACCCACCCCCTTCTCAGGCGCACCTGGTCTACTACTCTCAAGTGAGTCTCCTGCAACATTGCCACATCCGCCTGCAGTCCCTTTAGGTGTGAAAAAACCCTTGATCTCTTGACCGGTCCGTTCAGCCCCCTCACATTCCAAGTAATCAACCGGGTCGCGGAGCGACCCGTCCCTTTCCCCTGTCTATTAGCCATGTCCTGTCCCCTGTTCGCCCCGGGTCGACCCTCCCCTTCTGACCCGTTCCCCATGGCGATGGCCCCCCCCCCCTCTCTCCTCCCGTTCTTCCCTTCCCGTCCTCAGCCTTTCCAGCAGCAACCCGGTATCCCCCCCTAACCCCCCTTCCCTCCCCCCCCCCTGGCTAGGACCCCTCCTAGCCGCAGTGTATCCACCATCGTACTCCCGAGAGTCAGCTGGTTTTCGCTGACCCGGCTGCCCCTGCCACACTCCGACTCCTCCCGATGTGGGGGGGGAGGGGCCTCCCCCCCCCTTGCCATCCCTCTCTGACCCCGCTTCAGCGCGGGAAAAGCCGCCATTGCTGGCCACACCCCACTCTTCTCTCCTCCCCCTTCCTCCGTCCCGCGCGCGGGAAACAGGGGAGAGCCCGCGCTTTCGCCCGGCCACACCCTACCCCGCCATCTTCAATTCCACCCCCGTCCCCATCCACGCCGATAACAAAGCCCCCTTAAAACGAGAGGAAGAAAAAAGAGAAAAAGAAAACACGCATAACCAACTTGCTCCCCCCCCCGTCCCGCCTCCCCAACTTAACAATATAACAATATAAATAACAAATCGCAAATAAATACATAAATACATAACTATGCCTGCATAACTAAATAACTACCCAATAATAACGTACTTAACCATCACCCTCCATCGAACAGAACAGTAACCATAACCCTTAAAGAACAGATCAAAAAACAGTAAAAAAGCCCCCCCTACAACAACAATAATTAAGGGAAGTTGGCAACGGGAAGAGACACACAAAAAGGAACAAAGAAACCCCCAATAACACAAGTTTCAAAGAAACCAAACGATCCATCAACTTTAACCAAGTTCCGACCTGGCCTAAGAAAGACATGGGCCACTTGATCAGTCAAGGGTACTCGGGCGGCCTCGACCGCCGGCGTTCCCAAGTTCTAGTTCAGGTCCAGCTTTTCCTCCCGAACAAAAGTCCATGCCTCCTCTGGGGTCTCAAAGTAATGGTGCTGGTCCTTGTAGGTGACCCACAAGCGCGCTGGCTGCAGCATTCCAAACTTGATCCTTTTTGCGTGCAGCACCGCCTTCGTTCGGTTAAACCGGGCCCGCCGCTTTGCCACCTCCGCACTCCAGTCCTGATATATCCGCACCGTCGAATTCTCCCATTTGCTGCTTTTCTCCCTCTTGGCCCACCTCAGCACTTTCTCCCGATCGCAGAGACGCTGGAACCGCACCAGCACCGCCCTCGGGGGCTCGTTTGCCCTAGGCCGCCTAGCCATGACCCGATATGCTTCTTCCAGCTCCAGGGGCGATGGACCGGCCCCCTCTCCCATCAGGGAGCTCAGCATCTCCGCTACATATTTCGGGAGATCAGGCCCCTCCAGGCCTTCTGCTAGGCCCAGGATCCTCAAGTTCTTCCGCCTCATTCGCGTGTCCAGCTCCTCAAAGCGGCTCTGCCATTTCAGGTGGAGTGCCTCGTGCACCTCCACCTTTCCCACGAGGACCGTGGCTTCCTCCTCCCTCACCGCCATCTCCTGCTGCAGCTCTCTTATCGACGCCTCTTGGGTCGCCTGGGCCCCCATCAGCCTTGTGGTCGTCGCGTTCATGGACTCTAAGAGTTCCACTTTCAGCTCCGTAAAACACCGGAGGAGAGCGGCCTGCTGCTCCTCCGCCCATTTTCTCCAATCTTCTAGTGCGCCACCGGCCGCCATTTTGGTCCTCTTCCCCCGCTTTTTTTGGGGAGCTGCTGCCGCTTTTTTTGTCGCCCCACTCCGAGTACCGACCATAAAGTTGGTCTCACTCTCCTCAGGGAGCCTTCCCCCACCGGGATTCGTCTTTACAGTACCGTCGGGGCCCTCCAATCGGCCCTTAAACACCTTTGTCGCAGGAGCTGCCAAATGTGCGACTTAGCTGGTCATAGCCGCAACCGGAAGCCGGTTCGAGGTTTTGCCAGGAAGGGGGGAGGGGGGCACAAATCACGTTCATATGTTTTGGTACTGTCCAAAACTGGAGGATTACTGGAAGGAGATTTCTAGGCTAATCTCTAAAGTGGCGCACGTGAAACTGGACCCGGGCCCTCGGGAGGCCATATTCGGGGTGTTGGACCAGCCGGGATTGGAAACTGGTGGCAGATGTTGTAGCCTTCGCCTCGTTGGGGGTCGGGAGGGTTGCGGGGAGGGTGACAGTATGTGTTAATGGTGACTATGGGTGATTACTTATTCCTTTTTGTTATTTGTTTATGTTAACATGCGGGCAGTTTGGGGGTTGGTGGGAGAATGGGATTGTTGTTGATATGGGGATTGACATTATACTCGTTACTGCTTATTGTTTATTGTTGGTGGGTGTAAAGTTGGGAGAAAATGTGAAAAAAAGAGGAGAATAAAAATATATTTTTTTAAAAATCCAGTCAGAGCAAGTGTTGGGACTTTCTCCAGATGCCAGCAATTTTTTCCTCCTTCCAAGTATTTATCCAACTTTCTTTTCAAGGCTATTGCTTCTTTTGTCAATTACTTTAAATCTATGCCCTCTAAATTATTGCACTTCCATCTATAAGAAACAGTGTCTCTTTATTTACTCTATCTGAATCTTGCGTAGTTGAATTGATCTAATCTCTTCCCAGCCTCCTCTGCTCCAAGGAAAGGAATTGAAGTGTCTCAAGCCAATCCATGTACTTGTAATCCCTCATCCCTGGAAATATTCCGGTACATCTTTTCTGTACCCTGCCCTTCCTTAAAATGTGTTCCCCAGAGCTGAACGCACATTGAGCTAGCGTTTTATCCAGGTTTAGCATAATTTGCTTTTTGCATTACATGCCTCTATTTATAAAGCCCAGGATCTCAATGTTAAATGTTTTATTAACCTGTCCTGCCATGCTCAAAAACGAGTGCACAATGACCCCCCCCTCCCAGGTATCTCTCTTGCCTGGCTACTGTTTTAAAATTGTACCATTTAGGTTGTATTGCTTTTACCCATTCTTCCTATCAGAATGCATCGTCTCCCACTATTCTGCAGTGAGTTTCCTCTGCCATGTGTCCACCCATTCCACCAGCCTTTGCCCTCTTGACCTCTATTCACAGCATCACAGAATTGTTGCAACACAGGAGGCCATTCAGCCCATTGTGTCAGCACGGCTCTCCAAATGAGCATCTCATTTAGTGTCATTCTCCTGCCTTAACCCCATAGCGCTGCACATTTTTCCTTTTCAGACAGCCCTCTCATTCCTTTTGAGCGCCTCACCTGGACCCTCCTCCACCACACCCCCAGATGGCAGATTCCAGACCCTAACCACCCACTATGTGAAAAGCTTTTCCTCATATCAATTTTGCGTCTTTTTTAAAAAAAAAATTCAGAGTACCCAATTCATTTTTTCCAATTAAGGGGTAATTTAGCTTGGCCAATTGACCTAACCCGCACATCTTTGGGTTGTGGGGGCGAAACCCACCCAAACACGGGGAGAATGTGCAAACTCCACCAGGCAGTGACCCAGAGCCGGGATCGAACCTGGGACCTCGGTGCTGTGAGGCAGCAATGCTAACCACTGTGCCACCATGCTGCCCACTTTTGCGCCTTTTACCAGTCACTTTAAATCTGTGCCCCCTCATTCTCGATCCTTTCAAGAGGGGGAAACAGTTTCTCCCCATGTACTCTGTTTAGACCCTTTAATGATTTTGAATACTTCAAGCAGATCTCTTCTCAACGTTCCCCAATTTCCTCACTGTTTACTACACTTCCAAGTTCATGTCTTCTGCAAATTTCGAAAGTGTGCCCTTTACCCCCAAGTCCAGTCATTAATGTGAAACAAAAATAGCAGTGATCCTGTAGTACTAAACATTGGGGAACAGGACTGGGGTTCCTCTCCCTCCATTTGGACAAACAGCTATTTACCACAACCCTCTTTTCCCATTCCGTACCAATTTTGTACCCAAGCTGCTACTGCCCTTTTATCTCATGGCTTCAATTTTGTTAAAAAGCCTATAAAGTATTTTTAGAACATGCAAAGGTTGTGAAAGATATAATATAAATAGTTCACTTTTAATTTTATCTGATTATGTAGTGCTCAGAGATTATGAGCACTCATATGTTATTTGTTAAAAAAGTGGTAATTTTTCATCCATTATTCACCATCAGCGACAAGTGCTCAAGATCAGGTCAGGCATCCGTGTGCAGAATGAGCAGTGGAGAAAGTTGTGCAACATCAGAAACAGGTGCAAAATAGGCATTGAACTTAGAATATGCACCAGATATTTTCCACAAAATTGGGAGTGGAATTCTCCCATCTGGGGTTCCCCATTGCAGAGACCATCAGGAAAACATGCCAATTCTTCAGACCCCAACCTCATTAATTATGTAACCGGGTGTGTTTTGAGCTGTATTCAGTGGTGGGACAGGCCTGGTGGTGATAGGCCGCCCCCTATCCAGGCAGCAAATGGTGCCCAACATCACTGACCCACCACTGAAGAAGATGGACTTCCTGAATTGGAGGATAGATCTCTGGGAGCACTGTGAGGCCAGAAGGTGGATCTTCTGGAACATTCTGAGGCTAGAAGAAGGTCCTCCTCTAGGACACCTGTAGATGCTTCCTACCCACTGCTGTGGTGTCCCAGGGTCCAGAGTTGCTGGCGGCCTCCACCCCAAACTCTGAGGCAGCCCTAGGCATTATTCAGGTGAGACCCGACATTTGAACACCACATTATTCCAGATGCATTTTTCACGGCATGTTTTCCCATTGGTGTCGTGAATAATTGGGCTTAGGTGGTCTGGCTTTTAGCAGGATGCATATAGATTTCACACTGGCCTCCAATGGGTTTTCCAATCCACCATGGTGAGCAGCAGCAGTAAATTCACAATGGCTCAAAATCGATTTTTGGACCTCCCGCCGAATTGTCTCTCTCCCCCCCCCCCCCCTAAATTTAGGAGAATGTTGCCCTGGGTTTGGACTCCAAAAATAAAATGATCTGCTTACTCCAGCAGCAGCCCACTGTATTATTGTGAATCCAAGGGCAAAAGTCTGCTTTCCGGTTCCACATTAATTTAACCATAAATGTTTTATTTATAAATGTAGAGTACCCAATTCATTTGTCCAATTAAGGGCCAATTTAGCGTGGTCAATGCACTTACCCTGGACGTCTTTGGGTTATGGGGGCAAAACCCACGCAAACACGGGGAGAATATGCAAACTCCACACAGACAGTGACTCAGAGCTGGGATCAAACCTGGGACCTCGGCGCCGTGAGGCAGCAGTGCTACCACTGCGCCACTATGCTGCCCTATTTAACCATAAATGTGGACAATCCTTCATCACTGGGCTCAGGCAGTTCCTTCAAGGACTGCAGTAGATCCAGAAAAAAATGAGGGGAACACGAGTAGGGCGCACCTTCTGCCCAGTTTACAGCTAAAGGCTTGGGCTGAAACAGGTATTAGAATCCTGATTTGCATATTCATTGAATTTCAGACTCTAGGAAGTTGCTGGCTTGTAGTTTGTCAGCGAGGGGGATTGGATGTGACCTGAAATTATCTCTCTCTCAGATTGTATTTCAATGTGACAAAGTGGGCTGCAATTTGCTGTCACCTGTTTTACCCATTGAAACCCACCCCATTCACACCATGTTCTACATTGTATAATTGTTAGAATGATTATTTCCTATTGGGGGAAGTATGGGATACAATGCATCTTTGCTTTTCCTAACTCTTAAATTGTCCTTCTCTGCTTTCAGTTCATGCAAAAATGTTCCTGACAAAATATGTGAAGTCAGGTTGCAGAAACACCAATAGGACTGACCTGCATTGCAACCACCTTTCCCTTGCTGTTCGGGCTGAGTGACCACTCGTAATTTACAATCTGATAATCATCGCTGCTCTGGTTTCCATTCAGGGTGATGTTATTACAGGGCAGGGTAATTGCCTGATTCGGACCAGCATTTGCTATCGGTGGATAATCCACCGGTCTGCTGACAATCACCATAGCAGTTGCCGAGTTCTCAGCACCATCCGAGTCCAGTACTGTGAGTCTAGAAAACAAATTTGACAGAGTTTACATCTTACACTAGCTATTAGTCCACAATTAAAAATGTTCAGGCATTCTCTCCAAAGCATCCGATCATTCATTTTATTGCTGTCTGTGGAATCTGCACAGATTGGCTCTAGTGTCTTCAGTGGATTATAACTACACTTCAAAAAGAATTCGCTGCTGTGAAAAAATATAAATACAAGTTCTTTCTTAAATGGTCATATGTTTGCTCCTTCATGTCATGATACATTTTAATGAGTTTTCCCATTTTTCACATGCACAATTTCCGGAAGAAACAAATCAAATTGGTTTCAGAATCATTACATCTCCTAGTTGTGGAATCCAATTTGTTCTCATTAAACATGTTATTGATAGTACCATGAGGCTAACCTATGAAAGAGGCAACAGGAATTCCAGATTTCTTCAGGTACAGATAGTTCATCTCCTGGGGCAATGGGCACAGTCTACAGTATCTATCTGATCTTACACGCTGTTCGTCACTAATACTTCAGGTCTTTGCCTTCTCTTTTGTTCTTGTTCTTGCACTCTGCGTCTCTCACTTTCCTCAAATTAGGTTCATCTATAATTCCTTTCCTCACTCCCTTTCTGCAAACCTTTCCTCTTCTGCACCTCTTTACTCCTGTATGTTCCTTGTTCTTTCTGCATGTAGTTATTAACTATTCCTTCATATGGGCAGCACGGTGGCGCAGTGGGTTAGCCCTGCTGCCTCACGGCACTGAGGTCCCAGGTTCGATCCCGGCTCTGGGTCACTGTCCGTGTGGAGTTTGTACATTCTCCCTGTGTTTGCGTGGGTTTCGCTCCCACAACCCAAAGATGTGCAGACTAGGTAGATTGGCCACGCTAAATTGCCCCTTAATTGGAAACAATTAATTTGGTACTCTAAATTTTTTTTTTAAATTAAAAAAAAAACTATTCCTTCGTGTGTTTATGTGTGGTAAACCACTGTGTGGCATTGTGTTGTGTTGTACATGCCTGGGCTTGTCCCGGCTGGCTCAGCCTGTGGCTCCTCCCCTCGGGCTCATGTATAAAGGTGTCTAGTCTCCACCTCCGCTCCAGTTCGGGACCAGAGGCCAGGAGGCTAGCTGTAATAAAGCCTCAGTTACATTCATCACTCGTCGTGTGCTTATTGATGGCATATCATTATATCTCTCGGTTTCCTATGTGTTTTACTATTTTTACTTTTTCTCTTAAAAAGACCATGAGGCAAATCAGAACAATAGCTCAACTCTCTCTGTAAGTGGAGGGCTGGGACATACGTCATCCTGTTGTGTTCATATAAAGAAGTTGGGAGCCAGGGCTTAGGTTGGAGGGTACTGAGCTGGGAGGCAACTTATGTGCTCTAATCAATGCCTCTCTGTATAGTGTGTCACATGATTACGTGGTGACATAATCGGAGGCACTTGGGAGGTTTCCCACTCCTCCATCTTAGACTGTGAGCAAACAACACTTCTGTAAATAAAATCTGAAAACTGGTTCAGCAACCCATGGTGTGGAAACCTGGTTATACTTTGTCTCTCCTGTGAATTAAAAACAAAACCACTTAAAAACGTAACAGCAACAAAGTGCTACAGCCTGCTGCTTGAAGAATTTGGGACCTGGGATTCAAGCTTCAAGGGAACCAAGGAGCTTTGTTGCAGATTAATAATAGAGTTGGAGATGGTGCATTCATCTCTAGTATGTGCATTGAGTGTGTGAAGATAAATACTTGCATTAGTAATAGGGAGATTCTATGAATTTGCACTCCCACGGCAAGAGTTTTATGCACTGCAAGTGCACATTAGGACTTGAGGGCCTGGAGGTCAGTGGCTTCTGAGAGATTTTATATTCATTCAATGTTTGCCAAAAAATGAGAAGTGGAGTTGATCAGCCACATTGACCGTGACATCTGATTTATAATTTCACACTCTGACTCGCACTTTGGAGCTTAAGGAACACCTGCTAGAGAGGGACTTGAATAGAAGCAGTGGCACAGACTCCCACCTGGAATAGAATTTGGAACATACTTTATTCGGGAAAGTGCCGAAGAATTCAACAGTTCTGCAGTGTTGCTTGATGATTCTGTTATCAACCTGACCAAGTAGACCTTTCTGCACATTAATCAACACAACAAGACAGCAGCAGTCTCATTGAGCAATAGGCCATATTACCTAAAGGTGTAGTTACCAGTCACTAGGTTGGACAAATGAAGGATGGCAGTATTTGCTGATGCCTTCTGCTCTCGTAGGGGGCCCTTAATCTCCTCCCAGTGGTAGCTTACGATCCTATCATCATCGGTGCTTTCTGAAGGAAAAAAATGTCACAGCATCAATCCTGATGACCGACTTTGTAAGCGCAGCACAAGTTAAAATGGTAAACTCTTGACTAAATGAAGAATCGCCTGAACACGTGACCATTTTTACATGTACTGTGGTCGATTGAGGCTTTAGTAGGAAATAGGTGATATCCTTCCGTGGCGAATGTATAGTACTAGTAATTAACCAGTGTATTAGTATCATGTTCTGCCATTGTGTTACAGCTATGTTGTGTTGTTGACCTTGTGGGCTCCACCTATGGGCCATTGTGTGGCTTCACCCACAGGGGGATATGTTGGGGCATGTACGGGCTCCACCCATGGCTCCTCCCCTTGAAAGGAAGTATAAAGAGCAGTTGACCTGTAGGTGGTCCACAGTATTGTACTAGTCGCAGGCAGGCTCTGTTCTAAGCTGATTAAAACCTTGGTTTCCTTCTACTCGTGTCTTTGAGTGAATTGATGGTCGCATCACCTTCAAGACAACCAGCCACTCAATGGCCCAGTGTTTGAAGATCGAAAAAGTAAAGGCATATCTTATTTTATCCGGAAAGATTTTCTTTTGCAATAGCAATAGTCTCCATGAAAAAGACTTTGATAAACCTTTTGTGATTTGTGTCAGATATGGCTCAGTTAGTAGTACTCTCACCTCACAGTCAGAGACTCTAATCCATTAAATGGGCAAACATTTTTGTAGAATACCAAAGGAGTGCTGCATTATCACAGGAGTTGTCTTTTGGATAGAGGCGCTGTCTGCTCTCTCAGTAGGATGTAAACAATGACATGGAGCAGTTCAAAGAGCACGAGACTTTTGCCTGCTATCCTGACCAACTATTGCCTCTCAATGGCAGTGGCGTAGTGGTATTTACGCTGGACTAGTAATCCAGAGAACCAGAGTCATGCTCTGGGGACCCGGGTTCAAATCTCGCAATGGCAGAGGTGAAATTTGAATTCAATAAAAAAATCTGGTTAAAAGTCTAAAAGGTCACCATGAAACCATTGCCAACTGTCATAAAAACCCACTTGGTTCATTAATGTCCTTTAGGGAAGGAAATTTGTCGTCCTTACCTGGTCTGGCCTACATGTAACTTCAGATCCTCAGCAATGTGGTTGACTCTTAAGTGCCCTCAGGGATGGGCAATAAATGCCGGCCCAGCCGGGGACGCCCACATCCCATGAACAAATAAACAATAAAATCAACACACAAAAAAAGGTCTAAGTATTTATTTCACTGCTATTATAGGACCTTGCTGTGTGCAGATTAGGTGGCATTTAACTACACTTCACAAAAATATTTTATGTGTTGCAATGCGTTTTGGGCCATCCTAAAGTGATGAACGGCTCTATTAAATCCAAATTCTCTTTCAGTGGTAAAATGAGATAATATTACACTGAGACACATAGCTTGTGAGATGTCAACATAATGACCGTGATACGCCAGCCTTTTGGCTGTTCCTTATCCAGGACAATAGGTTACGCAACAATTTTCCACGAGGTAACGGTCCTAATAGGTATTTATTTATTTTGATGGTAGTGTTACTTACGACTGCCGTCAATAAATGTTGAGGTTGTAGGCAGAGAAACTTCTTGTACCCATGGTGAGGCGATGGCTACTGGAGCTTGATTGACACGCGGAGCTTTGGGGAAGACATATAACACATCAGCGGGAGTCTCACGTTACCTGCATTTTTCTTATGTTGAAATAAAAAGGCACAGTGGGACAATTTTTTGCCAGCAGAATTAATGGTTTTAGTGTGGTGCAATATTTTCCTGTATAATGATACACATTAGCTCTGTGACGTAATGTTTGATGAAGTGCCAGATATAACTCAGTTTGTAGCATTCTTGCCTTGGAGTCAGAATATTCTGGGTTCAAGGCCCACCTAAGAAACAGGAGTCTCTAGGTTGACACTTAGTGCAGTTCCTATGCTGTGCACTTGAGAGCCCCACTGTGCCTCATTTTGAGATAGCACACCGCACACTGTTCTACTCAGGATAGAGGCAGCCGGCAGCTCTACTGGACGATTGCTAGAATCATTGCTAGAACTATGCCAGAAATGATTGAGGGCGGGAGGTGTTTGCGGGTGGGGACCACAGAGGAGAGGGCAGGGAAAAATGAACACAAGGGCAGGGACATATCTCTCAACAGGTGCTACTGTCCCCCACCACCACCCCACTCCCACCACAGCTTCCCTATGCCTGGTCCTTAGGTCAGGCACCTAGTGCCTTTAAACAAGGACCCCTCTGGGAGTCCACAGGCAATTCCCCATATATTGGCTTCTCTCCTTCCCACACGCATGTCAAACCCTATTTACACTACTGGGTTCATACCGAAAATACCCCTCCACAGCTATATTTTGTTCTTTAAGCGGACACATCATTCTCCAAGCACCAATACAAAGCCATTCTCAACTCCCAATGGATTGCTTCCTTTTTCCCCCCTTTTCCAACTAGGTAACATCTAATTGCTGAACGGACGTTCTCAGTGAAGGTTACCCTAGAGGTTCCCCCTTCTAGCTAAAACTTGGCATCTCTTCCAGCCATGTTTAAATCCTTATGACCTTGGTCTCTTCAGATTGAGCATGAGCTCTCACACACAATCTGCATGGTGAGCAATAGAGATTGGCTGCCTCTATCTCTCTGCTGTCTCTCAGGTTCTTAGAGACTGATCAATGTCTGTCAGTTCAGTGATAACTTCGAAAGCTCTGAACTAATAACTACAATGCTGGCTAGGGACAATTCCCCTTTGAAAGCCTATCTCCATGGCAACACGAATCACATAGATGTCGCATTCAGGTATAGCTATCCTGCAGACCTCCAAATCCATCCTATGTTGAAATTAATTAGACCGTGTAATGTATAACAATTTACAGTCAAATGTCAAAGTCTGACATTTCTAACGTCTCCCAGTGTGACGGTCAGCACAGCTGCTCTGCTCATTGTTTACAGGTCTGAACAGCAGGCACCTTCTACCCAGTAAATCAAATCTGGCCTCACTGTCGACAGAGCAACAAAGCCACCCAGGCTTGTTGTCATGCAGGATTTGGAGCAGGTCACATGACCCCTTTCACACTATTTTGCTTCAAATTAAACACAGTCCCAAAACATAACTATAATTTTCATATCTGTAACATATCACATGAGTGACTCCATTTCAAAATTACTGCAACGCACCTTGGGACATTGTGAAATCATGAATGCTGCTATATAAATGAAAACTCTTTAATTCGTCTTCTGCCACATTTTCAAATTGAAACTGCCAAGAACATCAAGGCATCATTGCTGAGGCTACTTCAAAATGACAAATTAAACATTTTGAATAAAACTTGGGCCATTTTATATGTATAAGTGCAACTAAATAAAAGACAGGGAACGACCCCATTTCGAAAACAAAATTGTATTTAGTCCTATAAAAGAAACTTTTCTGAGTTGGGGACAATAATAATCATCTAAAAAGTCACCACCACCCCCCCCCCACCCACCCCACACACACACACACACAGAACATCAATTATATGGGGAGAAAATGTCTTCCTTGCAATATTTATTGATTGTGTGTTCCATAATTAGTCCCACTGATTATGTGTTACTAGAAATGTTGGAATGCATTCAAAGTTCAGTGCTGACAATATTAAACTTCCTCCTTCAAACTCACCTGCAGCTATTATTTCTAACAACAAAACTGATGAGGCAAGCCAATTTAGCATTTCAGTTATAACCCATAGGTCATAAACTATAATAGTTCATAAGCTGTGTGACGAATGCAAGATTTTAGATATATTGGATTATAAACATTTGGCATTTTAAGGGTTAAAAGCCTGGGGTTAGAGTGTGGTTGACAACAGTAGTCACGTTTTCAAAATAACCTTGTTTTGCAAAACCAGAAAGCTTTCAGGAGCCAGAGGTGACATTGACCAGACTAAAAACAGTCAGGGCTAATGCAATGTTGTTTGACTGGGGGGAACTGGCTATCCTTTTCGGTCACAAGTAAAGTATTTTGCTCTCACAGTAGGGTAGTTAAAAAAGAGTAATAGTATTTAAGGCAAAGCAGACTTGTCTGAGGATAAGGAGAAAGGTGAAACAAACCAGTTGAAACTGCTTTTTGAAAACATCCAGCCAGAATCTGCAGGGGTTCTAACAGGAGCCAAATCTGTTCTGGAAATCAAGTGTTAATCTGTACCATTGGGATGTGGGATGATTTGAGAGCTATATGTTTTTTCCTTTTTTGCTGTTTAATTGGGAATAGAGATAGTAATTAAGGGCATTGTATTTACTGTATTGAGTAGTATTGCTCACGGTGTAATTGTAGGCTATTTTTGCGTGTGATGTTAAAGAGTTTAATAGTTTATTAATAAGAATGTTTTGTTTTAAAATACTAAATCCCTATTTCTTCATGCATACACCCCTGGAGTGAAGTATTTTTTCCATACAGTCCTACAAAATAAAATATTGGGGTTTTGGTCCAGTATCTCAGCCACTGTTGGGGTCTGGTCTGGGATTGTAATAGCTAATATATTTTAAAATATAATGAAACATTTTAGAGTGCACTGTTCCCTTGGGAACCAACAATCCATAATACGGCTTCACCATAAACACTTCCACGAGATGATGCTGGTTGGTTTAATTATTTGAAGCATTCACAAAATTTGTAGAAGAAAATATAAAGGGTGTTTACATTCATTGTCACGACTTTCTTGATATGGACTGACAGGCCAATAATGGATCATGTCAGCACCATTAAATCAAGGGTGATTGGTTAAAACTGAAGAGGAAAAGGATCTGACAAAATGGTTTTTCATTTGATGCTGCCTAAACAGTGTTGTCAGTTATTACCAGGCTTCACTGTGACATTGATAAAGCTTTCTCCATAGGCGCCATCTCCAGATACACAGACTCTGAAAACATACAGGCCATCTGACAACTGAAAGTGAAAAAGAGGATTACATAATGTTACAGCATAGAAACAAGCGATTCAGTCCCAATACGTCTGTGCTGGTATTTATGCACCATGTGAACTTCGTTTTGCCTTATTCTATCTCGTCCCACCTTTGTATCTTTCAATACCTTCTTCCCTCACGTAGCTGTCAAGCTTCCCCTTAAATACATCCATACTATTATATCAAACACTCAAAATTCTCACCACACTGAAGAAAGAATAGCAAACTTTTAGACTTTATCATACAGTTTATTGGGTTTAATTAGTCCTCCTTTCCATTTTATGGCAGTTCATAATTCATTCAAGGACATTCATATAATGTGAACACAATATTACTCATATCTTGAAAAATCAGAACAGTGCACAATACAACAGAAACGCTGTACTGAATAAAAGCTCGAAGAAGAGCTCTAATTGCATGCATATAATTGCTGTGTGACATTTATTATGGGGGATCAAAGGTTAGTCACTGGTTTCCCACCTCTTTTGAATTGATGGCCAGGCTGATGGGATTCTAAATTGATTTTATTCACTTGTGATGAGGCTCCTGTGTGAAGTTAATTTAGGCACTGTGTGGTATTCAATTTGGTATCACTGGACAGCAGTTACAATCACTTCCTCAGACTCTCAAATAAATAAGATTTTTTTTCCCTTGATAGGGGAAAAGTTGACATAAAATCCAAATCGTAGAATGGGTTACAGAATAGGAGGAGGATTTGACCCATTGTGTTCATGCTGGCAGCCTGCAAGAACAATTCAGCCAATCCCACTTCTCCACCTTTTCCCTGTTGCCTGGCAATTTTTCCTCCTTGGATAATGATCCAACTCTCTTTGAAAGTAATGAATGCCTCTGCATCCTCCACATATTCAGGCAGTGCACGCCAGATCCAAACTGTGTAAAGAAGCTCTTGGTGTCGCCATTGCTTCTTTTGCCAATCAAGTTAAATCGGAATCCTCTGGTTTCAATCCTCTCACCAGTGGGAACAGTTTCTCCCTATCTACCAATGCAGATCCCTCATGATTTTGAATACGACTACAAATTTCTTCTCAACCTTCACCAATCTTTCCACATAACCAAAGTTCCTCTTCCCTGGATCCATTCTTGTGAATCTTTTTTTTTTCAAATTTAGAGTACCCAATTCATTTTTTCCAAGTGAGGGGCAATTTAGCATAGCCAATCCACTACCCTGCACATCTTTGGGTTGTGGGGGTGAAACCCACGCAAACACGGGGAGAAATATGCAAACTCCACACAGACAGTGACCCAGAGCCTGGATTGAACCTGCAACCTCGGCGCCGTGAGGCAGCAATGCTAACCACTGCGCCGCCATGCTGCCCTTTGTGAATCTTTTCTGCACCCTCCCTAATGCCTTCACCTCTTTCCGAAAGCGTAGTGCCCAGAACAGGACTCAATACTCCAGTTCAGGGTGAACCAGAGTTTTATACAGGTTTAACGTAACTTCCTGGCTTTTGTACTCTACTCCCTGATGCATAAAATCCAGGATCCTGCGAGCTTTTTTTCAACCGTACTCTCAACGTGTCACCTTCAATGATTTGTGTACATATGCCCCAGGTTCATTTGTTCCAGCACCACCTTTAGAATTGTATCCTTTGGTTTATATTGCCTTTCCTCATTTCTAGTGCCTCTTCTCATTTCTCTTCCCAAACTGAATCACTTCGCACTTTTCTACATTAAATATAATCTGTCACTCTCCATCCATTTCACCAACCTGTCAATGTCCTTTTGAAATGTTACACTATGCTCCTCACAGTTCACTATACTTCAAGTTTTGTGCCATCTGCAAATTTTTGAATTGTGCTCTGTACGCCCAAATTTAGGTTATTAATATACATTAAAAAAAAGCAGGAGTCCTAACTCCAATTTAAAACCTTCCTCCAAGCTGAAAACAACTGTTCATCTGCCTGCCTTTCTTTATATTAAATGGTTGGAAGAGAAGTTACATATTCACAAATTGAGGGCATTTAAAAATTTATTGGATAAGCATATGGATGATAAGGGCATAGTGTAGGTTAGATGGCCTTTAGTTTTTTTTCCATGTCGGTGCAACATCGAGGGCCGAAGGGCCTGTACTGCGCTGTATCGTTCTATGTTCTAAATCAACAAAAGGATATCTGCCTGGAATAAATTTGCCTATATCTATATCTTATTTTGAGATACATTTTAAAAATACAGCACATCATGGAGATATGGTTTTGCAGTTGTCATACTTTGTTACTGATGCAAAATTATTTTAATATGTTAGGTACTTCTAAGCTACGAAACTCAAAAAGACTAATGTGAATAGTTACCCTAACAAAACAATTAAACTCTTGAACGATCTAAACTCTTACTATGTAAATTGAAGAGATCACAGGTTCACCTTAGAAGAATAACCAATTGCATATTTCAAGTGGTGTTTAATAGGTTTAAAGATCTTCCTCCGTTTTTAACGTACTGTCCTAAACACTCACTTTGGAAACAGTGAGCATCTCAGCAAATACAAGTGACTTGATAATCAAATGATGTTTAACAAATGACAAGGTGGCGACTATGCACAATTTCTTACACACTCAAAAGGTTGTCCATTTGCTCAGGGTTGAAATTCCTACTTTTCTACCTTTAATTTCAAAGAAATTGAAGCTGAAGATTAAAATGAAAAGTCATTGGATATGATTAATAATCACTTTACTTTCTTATTAAATTCTGGTTTCCTAATTTTCAGCATTTAACCTGCCCCATATGTGTCACATGACTACCAGCAATGTTCCTTCACTGTAGTAACCATTTCCGGGATGTCTAGGATATAGTCACCTCTCTGCAGAGGTACTCTCAATAAAAGTGAACAAAAAGCAAAACAGTAAGAAAGAAAATTGCTCAGCATAATTTTGATGGCATTTTGGATCTTTTTCAAATCTACTTACAGTGCTCCTCACCCAGCCAAAATTAACAGGTGTACAGAGTTCAGCAGTTACTCAATTGAATGTCAACATATCTGCCAACAAATCCCACGTACCATCAACATTATTAGCTGCAATCATAGATGATGGGAAATAATTAGGCTTGGTTTTAAAACATTCATGCCCCTGATACAGGTTCACATGCAACCGGAGAGGAGGGATCTGAAATTTTAGAACTCATGGGATAGAGCTTTCAAAGGCCTGAATTCCAGACTCTTAAAACTGGCTCATGGTATAGTTGCCACTCGTGTCATAAAAGGGAGGCTTCATCGTGTTGTGGACTTCAGGAAGTTGCAGTGACTTCACCTCGGACCAATGTTCCTGCAAGGTCCCATCGGAAACACAAATGTAGCTTTCAGTTTCAGCTGATCAATTGGTTACCCATCTCCCATATATAATATGCCCATTTGCCATGTTTTATTTGAATTGATTTTTGCCCTTTACCTGAGATAGTTTCAGTGTCGGGGAGTCCTTGCCTTCCATTACACCCTCAAAGTCCACAGGGTGGCTCACTAAATTCCACTGATAACTGTAAGGTGTTTCTGAAGAGAGGAAAAAAAACATCAATAACCAAGTATTGTGAATGCAAATAAGCAAACTAGCCAAATCCTAAAGAAGTTATGCTCATAATCCAAATTCTTTGTGCGCCCCTCGGCCCCTGGCAGTGCCACCCTGGCACCTGGGCATTCTTGCACTACCACCCTGGCATACAGACAGTGCTCCTGCCAACTTGGAAGTGCCATCCGGGCACATGGGCAGTGCCAGGGTGGCAGTACCAAGGTGCCAGCTGGGCAGTGCCAAGGTGCCCGCTTTCCAGGGCGATGGCCACCCTGCACTGACCCTGACCACCCAGGGGTCTCCGAGGACCCACATTTGTGTGGACCAGAGATGAACGGCGCCCGGTTGCAGCTTCACTGGGGAGGCCAGAAAAGTGAGGGAGACCAATAGATGCTGGGTAAGTTCGCCGGAGCCAGTTTAAAACTGGCTTCGGGACGCAGCGTTTGGTCTTGCCCTTTATGGAAAAGATTCGGACTCCGACGCCTCGTGAGAATTGGCTTAATGCCACGAGGCGTGAAGACTGTCAGGAAGCCCTTAAGAAGGTTCCCCCGGCTGCACCGTGCTCAAGGGAGAGTGCAACGTGGCCGGTAGATCACGGCCTAGGACCTATCACACTTCATGCACTGAGCTTGTCAGTGCAGGAAAGGACATCAGGCCGCCATTTTTAAATGCTGCTCCGATCTTTCAACCCAGTCAGATACCCCACTGTGGACCCCCCCCCCCCCCCCCCCCCCCACCCCCAGTGCCCGAACCTACCTGTTAGGGGGCCCTCCAGTTCCCAGCAACCCCCCCCCCCAACTTCTTAAGGGCAAGGCACCCCTGAGCTCGATCCCGCCACAGGACGTGAACAACGGAAAAGTCCATTGACCTCGGGCAGGATTCTCCGGTCACCAGGCGGGCGTGGCCAGAGAATCCTGCCCTTAGCTCCCAGTCTGCACTGGCATTCAATCAGATATGGTTGATCGATTAGCTAACTCCACAAACTTGCCTTATTCCCCACATTCGTCACTGCCTTTTGTTAACAAAACATCTATCAATCTCAGATTCAAAATTAGTACCTGACCTAGCAGCCACTGTCATTTGTAGAAGAGAGTTGCAAATTTCCTAATTTCACTACTGAGAGACCTGGGGCGAAATTCTCCGACCCCCCGCAGGGTTGGAGAATCGCCCGGGGCCGGCGATAATCCCGCCCCCACCGTGGCAAGAAATTCTCCGCCACCCAGGAATTGGCAGGTGCAGGAATCACGCCCCGCCGATCGGCGTGCTCTCCGCACCGATCGGCGAGCCCCCCGCGGCGATTCTCCGGCCCGCAATGGGCCGAAGTCCCGCCGCTGAGAGGCCAATCCCGCCGCTGTGGTTTCAACCACCTCTGGTGGCGGCGGGATTGGCGGCGCGAGCGAGCCCCCGGGGGGTGCCCCCACGGTGGCCTGGCCCGCGATCGGGGCCACCGATCGGCGGGCGGGCCTGTGCTGTAGGGGCGCTCTTTTTCTTCCGCTGCCGCCACGTCCTCCACCATGGCGGAGACGGAAGAGAACCCCCTACCGCGCATGCGCCGGTGGTGACGTCAGCGGTAGCTGACGCACCGGCGCATGCGCGAACCGGCGAAGGCCTTTCGGCCAGCCCCGATGCCGGCCGGCGGGTGTCGAAGGCCGTTGGTGCCGGTTTTGACGCTAGCCGGCATGGCGCCAACCACTCCGGCGCAGGCCTAGCCCCCAAAGGTGCAAAGAATTCCGCATCTTTGGGGAGGCCCGATGCCAGAGTGGTTGGCGTCACTCCGCTACGCCGGAACCCCCCGCCCCGCCGGGTAGGGGAGAATCACGGCTCTGGTTCTAATTTTTAGGGCATGTCCATCAATCCTAAACATCTCAACCAGTTCCTCTCTATCTATCCTAACCAGGACCGGGATTCTCCCCTACTCGGCGGGGCGGGGGGTCCCGGTGTGTCGGAGTGGCGTGACTCCTCCGGCTGGCATGAACGGCCTTTGGCACCATGCCAGCCGGGCCCGAAAGGACTTGGCCAGCGTAAATCCGCGCATGCGCCGGAGCGTCAGCGGCTGCTGACGTCATACCGGCGCATGCACAGGGGAGGGGGTCTCTTCGGCCCCCGCCATGGTGAAGGCCATGGCGGGAGCGGAAGAAAAAGAATGCACCCACGGCACAGGCCCGCCCGCTGATCGTAGGGGCACCCCCGGGGTCAGATCGCCCCGCGCCTCCCTCAAGGACCCCGGAGCCCGCCCCGCCGCCTATCCTGCCGGTACCAGAGGTGGTTTAAACCACGCCAGCGGGAAAGGCCTGTCAGCGGCGGGACTTCGGCCCATCGTGGGCTGGAGAATCGCCGCGGGGGGGCCCGTCGACTGGCGCAGCGCAATTCCCGCCCCCGCCGAATCTCGTGGGGCGGAGAATTCGGGTCACGGCAGGGGTGGGATTGACGCCGGCCCCGGGCGGCCCCGACCCCTGGGGGGTCAGAGAATTCCGCTCCAGGATCTTCAAAACTTGGATCAACACATCCATAACCTTCTAAATTCCAGAAAATACAACCCTCACGGCTGCAATCGTGCTTCGCAATTTAACCCTTGGATTCTAGATACTGGAACTGGAAGGTGCTAGAATCGATCATAAAGGAGATTATTTCTTGTAATTCGAGACATTCAAAATAATTGGGAAGAGTCAGCATGATTTTGTGAAAGGGAAATCACGTTTAACAAATTGAGTTCTTTGAATGAGGAACATGCGCAGTGGATGAAGGGGAGCCTGCAGACAGATTTCCACAAGGCATTTTAATAAGATGCCACACCAAAGTTTTTGCAGAAAATAAACACTCATGATGTAGAGGATAAGATATTAGCAAGGACAGTAGATTGGCAGAAAACAGATTATACATAATTTACTTTTTCTGATTAGCAGGATGTGACGAGTGAAGCAAGGAAGGAGTCTGTGCTGGGGCCTCAACTTTTTACAATTTATATTGATGACTTAAAGAGGGGGAGCAAAGGCATGGTAACTAAATTTGTCAATTACACAAAGATACCGGCGGCACAGTCGTTAGCATTGCTGCCTCACAGCGCCCAGGACCCAGGCCCTGGATCACTGTCCATTCCCCCCGTGTCTGTGTGGGTCTCACCCCCACAACCCAAAGATGTGCAGGGTCGGTGGATTGGCCACGCTAAACTGCCCCTTAATTGGAAAAAAATAATTGGGGACTCTAAATTTATTTTAAAAATCTAAAATTACAGAAAGATAAGAGGAAAATATGTTAAGAGGACGCAAAGAGATTGCAGACAGATTGGTTGAGCAAGTGGGCAAAAATCTAGCAATGTGGCACAGTTGGTACATTCTCACCTCCACGTTACAAGGTTGTGTATTCTGTTCCCGCTGCAGAGACGTGAGCACATAATCTATGATGAGTCTCCCATGCAGTACTGAAGGAGCCCTGCACGGTAGGAGCTATGGTCTTTTGGATGAGAAGTTAAACCAAGGTCCCATCTGCCCTTTCCGGTGGGTGCAAGATCCCATGGCACTATTCACAGAAGATCAGAGGAGCTATCATTTATCCTTCAACCACCACCTTTGGCAGGAAGAATAAAGAGGCATAATAATAGTGCTAAATGGAGAACAGCTTGAGAATTTGAGGTGCAGAGGGATCTAGGTGTTCTTGACCCGGAGTTGCAAAACAAGTGAAAGTAGATGTTTTTTTTTAAATACTCAAGGTCTTCAGCTGCCCAATAACCATAGTCAACAGGTTTGCAAATTTAAACACAATTCTTTTAGTTACTATAATTAAATAGGCAATAAACACAACCAGTTAACTATCTAATCTCTAACTCCACATACAGAGGAAAGAGAGGTCTATAGTAATGAAGAAAGTAAAAGGATAAGTCTTTATTTGAGAGAGAGAGAAACATGGACAAAACTTTATAACATGTACCATTTTGACACTTTGAGTTCCTCACTTCCTCTGCTCGACTTAAAGGTATGCCTTCATTAAAGATCCATGGGCCAAAACGATAAAGGCAAAATAAAAGAAATAGATGCCAAGGAAATCAATTGGAAAGACCCTAACATAGTCCATGAATCACAATAGGTTCAGTAGGTAATTAGGAAGGCTAATGGAATGCTGTCATGAGGGAATTGAACATAAAAGTAGGGATAAAAGCAAATTACTGCGGATGCTGGAATCTGAAACAAAAGCAGAAAATGCTGGATGATCTTAGCCAGTCTGACACCATCTGTGGAGAGAAAAGGGAGCTAACGTTTTGAGTCTGCATGACTCTTTGACAAAGTACTGCATACTTAGGAGATAAACTGCCCGTTCTAATTGAGTTATTCAACATTTCCATATCAACATTCTAGCTGAAGATGTCACAGCAGTAAAAGTGAATTATTTGTATTTAAAAAGCAGTTTTATGAACTCTCGGCTAGTGGAAAGGCAAGGGCAGTTAGAAGAAAGGCTGATTTAAAGTTATACCTTTCACAACCAAAGTGCTTTACAACTAATTGTAATGCGGGAAACATGGCAGCCAGAAATGTCCCAGAAACAAATGAAATAAATAACTAGATCATCTGTTTTAGGTGGTGGTTGAAGGATAAATGATAGCTCCCCTGATCTTCTGTGAATAGTGCCATGGGATCTTGCACCCACCAGAAAGGGCAGATGGGACCTTGGTTTAACTTCTCATCCAAAAGACCATAGCTCCCACCGTGCAGGGCTCCTTCAGTACTGCATGGGAGACTCATCATAGAATATGTGCTCAAGTCACTGCAGCGGGAACTGAACTCACAACCTTGTAACGTAGAGGTGAGAATGTGCCAACTGTGCCACAGCTGACAGACAAGGGTTTCGGAGCCTTAAGCAGCCAAACTAATTTCTTATCACTCTCTGATCACCTAAAGAGGAGATATGTAGCCTTATCCTGGTTACACATCCCTGATTGTGGAGGGAGAGGTAATGGAACTCTTCATTATCGTCCAGTTCCTGGCAGAAAGGAAATCATGGCTTGCACCAGCCCCTACCCATGTTTCTTAACCTCATACAATGGTTTCCTGGCTCAGCTGTCATTTCTGCATTTGTACGCAGCACCATTCATACTTCAGGGACCTGAAATTTCTGACTCTGAAAAGTGACCCACCCATTCCATGTTCAATGCAGATTTTGCAGTGCTGGCATTTGCAGCATCAAAAACTTAAGATTAAATATTAATTTGGAATTAAAATGTTATAACCTGCCTGGATCCTTTTGGTTGGGGACAATGGTTACCCCATGGTTCTTGGGGAATATGAGCTCCCCCAATGAGGGGGAGGGGGCAATCACTAGTAGTTTCAGCTGTATAAATGGAGCTGGACAGTATGGTGCGGGCAAGAGTAGGAGGCAGTCGGGAACTACTGCTACTGTGTATATATTGTTTTAAATAAAGTTACTTTCTGTTTGACTCTATAAACTCTTTGTGGATTCTTCGTGGCCCTCAAAATAAAATGTCATTAATTTTGTCATATTATATATGGTATTAATTTTTACGGGGAAATTACTTGAATAGCCCTATTCAAGGTGATCCGGTTTTAAGGTACTGAAAGCGCTTGGAGAGAAAGTTGGAGCTATCTGACTGGTTACGCTTGTGTTAATGAGCCACACTGCAGAAACCTCAGCAGAAAATCTATCCAGGCCGACATTTCAAAGCTGTCGAGTGCAACCTTACAACAGTGGGCGGCAGGGTGGCACAGTGGTTACCACTGCTGCCTCAAAGCTCCAGGGACCCGGGTTCGATTCCGACCTCGGGTGACTGCCTGTGTGGAGTTTGCACGTTCTCCCCGTGTCTGCATGGGTTTCCTCTGGACGCTCCGGTTTCCTCCCACAGTCCAAAGATGTGCAGATTAGGTGGATTGGTCATGCTAAAGTTCCCCTTACCGTGCAAAAGGTTAGGAGGGTTTATGGGGTTGTGAGGGTAGAGTCCTCTTTCAGAGGGTTGGTGCAGATGCGATGGGCTGCATGGCCTCCTTCTGCACTGGAGGGATTTTATGATTTTTTTTTTACAGCCTTTCGGGTGGTATTAAAAGATGTCAGAAACATACAGGAGAGCACAAGAAAGCTTCCACTAATTATATATCTCCTGCACATCTTTCATAGATCTAGTGTATGTATGAAAAACATGTGGCTACTGCCCCATCAAACAAATCTGCATCCATCATCTTTATCACCAAACATATGGGGCTGAATTCTCCGCAGGGGGCGGAGAATCAAATTTCATGCCGAAATTGGGCCCGGCGATTCCCCGAGACCAAGAATCAGCGTGATCGCGGAGTACGCCACGCGGGCTGGGGGCCCATTGACAGGGGCCCGCCCAGCGATCCTCCGCTCCCGACCGGCCGAGTTCCCGATGGCGCGGAACTAACCTGGTATTGCCGGTCGGGTTGCTGGCGTGGTGGCTGCGGACTCAGTCCGCGGCTGCCCTGGTTGTGGGGCAGCTGCGTTATATGCCTTATATGCAGCCGGGGTTTAGATCCGCATGGTCAGATGCTCGTGGGGCACGGCCGATCGGGGGGGTTATAATTTTTGTATCTGCCTCCGCGGTCCGAGTCTGCCATGGTGCTCTGCGCAGTCGCTGGAGGCCACCACCGTGCACATGTGTGGACTCAAAACCAGAAGTGCGGGGGCCCGTATCCGCAGCTACAGCTGCGTGAATTACTCTGGGTCCCTGCTAGTCCCCTGCAGGGCTGTTAATTAGCTGTACTTGTTCCCAGGAATCTCCAGAGTAAAACTCCAGTGTTTTTACGCCGGCGTGGGGACGTAGTCCCATTCCTTCATTCACAATACACAGATAGGAAGGGGCACACAATATATGCATGAGCCATCAAATGCCTGAAATAGGTGAAATATTGACTGTTCCAAGTACACAATGAGTAATCGCGTTCCAATGCAGACCTCACCTGCAGACGGTGTGGGCACCACAAAAGTATTCAGCTCCACAGAATTTTTGGGTTGAGTGATAATTATATTACTTCCAGCTGATACAACCAGTTCCTTTACTGTGGGGGAAAAAAGAGAGAAAGAAAGAATAGAAACTTGTTCAGCAAACGTAACTAATAAAAGTGCCAGCTACCACCATTTCATCCATTTAACACTGTCAACTACAGTATTCACGACGATATTTGTGAATCAGTGAATAGTAAATTCGGTAATTGGGAAAGTCCCTAACTACCTAAATTTGGCCAAATTTTATACACAGCACTGAAAGATAATCAGTATACATCAAGATAAGAGTCAAATTTATATAGCGTCTTTCAAGACTGCGCAACGTGCAAAGTGCTTTAACAGGAAAAGTACTTCTGAAGTGCGGTCTTCAAAGTAATATCATGAGCTTTGTGCGAAACATTATTTGTAACCAAAGCCTGAGGAGTGGAGTCTGCACTCGTGTCTATAAATATATGTTAACATATCAAAAACTGATCTAAAACAGTGTTTGGGTTGAGGCATCTTTCAATTTTAAGCTTTCTAAAAGTAGAAACTGTATTGCAAACTTTAGGAATACAAAATGTATTGTAATGGGCATATTCCATTGATTCCAAGGCTAGCACAGAAGTTAATAAATATTCCATATTTTTGAAAGATTTGGAAATCTTTCCATTGCTCCACAATACAATTAAATGCTCTCAATACCTTATAGCCCTAACTCTGGTTTTATTCAGCTAGTATGATGCTTTCAACAATTTCACCAGTCTGCAAAATGTCAGTCTCTGGATTTTCTGTTTCTGTGCTGGAACTGAAGGGATTATGCATGCTGTACACCACTACTCAACATCTTCATATCCAATTAGCTTTGTAAACACTTTGATGAGGTTGGACATGCGGCTGGATTCTCCGTTCGTCGACACCAAAATCCCATTCAGCGGCGGGCTGGAGAATCTAAGTTCCCGACAGAATCGGGGGTGGTGCCGCCTTTGCATTGCTCCGCCCCCTCCAAAGCGGCGTGCTCGGAGAGTACGCCGCGGCACGTATCGACGGCCCCCTGATATTCTTCCCCAGACCGGCCGAGTTCCCAACGGCGTGTGTCTCTCATGGTCTCACCCCTCGGGAACTCAGCGTGGCAGCTGCGGACTCAGTCCAGCATCGCCACAGTCGGGCAAGGGCGATCCGCGGGTGGGGGGGGGGGGACATTATTCGGGGCTGGGGACACTGTGGTGGTGCGGTCCGGGGCTGGCGAGCCGACCAAAGGGGGGGGATTATTTTGTGGGCCGGGTCCGCGAGCGGCATCCGCCATGACACACAGCATGGCCGCTGCAGGCCGCCACCATGCGCATGCACAGCCACGGAGCAGGCAATTCACCAGGCCGTATCGGCAGCTAGAGTCAGGTGCTCTGTGCTGCCTTCCTGCTAGACCCCAGCAAAACAGGGAATCGGTGGCCGGTTTGCGCCAGTTTTCCTGGCATAAAATGTCACCATTCCCACGCCGGCGTGGGGACACTCTCCAAATCAGAGAATCCAGGCCATGGTTTCTTTAAGCCAGACAACCTTTGCAGTCATTCAGATAATAATTGGTAAAACGAGGGGATACAATTCCTCTTTCACCTCCATTATTAGCAACCCTTCAACAAAACTCCAAAAATGCCACCTTTGAAATAACCAATTTCTGAGAAAACGATTTGATTAACAAGCTGTTAGCAACATATAAAAGGAGTCCATCTTCAGTTATTCATCAAAAGAAGCATTTCACCCGACTGTCTGAAATATTGGTTATATTTCATTCAAGGATAATCTTGCATCCATCGTAGGTGGTATAATCTTCCTGGTCCAGGTTTGAATGCAATATTCTCCTCCCTTGCGTTGGGCTTTCTTGAAAACTGTACCTTCTACAAATTTTGCAAACAGTTTTTTTTTAAATCCCCACAGTGCTGTTATATGCACTTGGCAAACACATGCAGAGAGTTCTAATTTTTCCTACACATGGGAACGACCTCTCCTCTCCACACCAACTCTATCCAGGGCTCTCAGTATCCTGTAAGTTCCAATAAGATCCCACCTCATTCTTCTAAACTCCAATGAGTACAGACCCAGATGCTCAAACGTTCCTCGTACGACAAGCTCTTCATTCCAGCGATCATTCTTGTGAACCTCCTCTGGACCCTTTCCAAGGCCAGCACATCCTTCCTTGGATACGGGGCCCAAAACTGCTCACACTACTCCAAATGGGGTCTGACCAGAGCCTCGTGCAGCCTCAGAAGTACATCCCTGCTCTTGTATTCCATCCCTCTCGACATGAATGCTAACATTGCATTTGCCTTTCTAACTGCCGACTTAACCTTTACGTTAATATAAAGAGAATCTTGAACATGGACTCCCAAGTCCCTTTGTGTTTCTGATTTCCTAAGCATTTCCCCATTTAGAAAATAGTCTATGCCTCCATTCCTCCTTCCAAAGTACATAACCTCACACTTTTCCACATTGTATTCCATCTGCACTTTTTTGCCCACTCTCCCAGCCTGTCCACATCCTTCTGCAGCCCACCCATTTCCTCAATACGACCTGTCCCTCTACAGAGGACACAATCTCAGACTAAAGGGACAATCTTTTAAAATAGAGATGAGGAGGGATTTCTTCAGCCAGAGTGTGGTGAATCTGTGGAACCCTTTGCCGCAAAAGGCTATGGAGGCCAAATCACTGAGTGTCTTTAAGACAGAGATAGAGAGGTTCTTGATTAATAAGGGGATCAGGGGTTATTGGGAGAAAGCAGGAGAATGGAGATGAGAAACATATCAGCCATGATTGAATGGTAGAGCAGACCCGATGGGCCTAATTCTGCTCCTATGTCTTATGGTCTTATGGATGAGTCAGCCCTCTGCAAACACAGATACATTTAGTCCATCTATAACGATTACCACCTATCATTCAAAAGTATGGCATCGCTAAATGTTCTGATAACTCAGCTGTGTGAGTGGAGATGAATATATAGACAAGGAGAGATTAAGAGGGAAGGATAAAGAGGTCAAAGCACACGTTCCATTAATAGGCATTCTCTAATTACAAAACATGCACAGTGTGTCATGTGAGAGTACCTTTAAGAAATGGGTGTTTAAGAAATGGGTGTTTAAGAAATGTACCTTTAAGAAATAGAGCTGCTCATGTTACTGCAGTGATGTCAGAGCGTGGGTGGAGCTGAGCTCTACTTCTGCTTTTTGAGTTTGAGAAAGCATGGGTGTGTCTGTGAGCTGCACTGCTGTAACAACCACAGGTTTACGCCAGCAACAATGGACGACACCTTTAAAAGGTGGAGTCAGGATGAGGGGCCATTGACCGTTAGCGACTTATGCATAAATAATGGACTAGCAATACTGGAAGAACTTACGGAGAGGTTTCAACTGCCCAAAGGAAATGAATTAAGACATATACAACTTAAAAAGTTTCTTCATAGGGAAACAAAGACAAACCTACGGATGCCGAGACACTCACTGGTAGAGGAACGGTGACTTAGGGATTGAGAATGACGGTGACCTGTATGAGCAACACGCTCCACCCTTGAATTCAGATTGAATTAACAGCATGACTTGCTGCATATTTTTCATGACAGTGCATCAAATAAGTGTGAAATTATTTTGATCTAATATTAACATTAAGTACCTTGAGAGCAATGCTATTGTTGACAGTGAAGTTACCATGAATGCTTGAAATTACCATCTGATATTTTTGACTTTGTATTATTTTGAGTAGTATTACTTTGATCTGTATTATCGCGAGAGTTTGGCTTTGTTTTTCTTTATACTGACTTTGGTTGGCATCTGTTTCTTAAAGTGGGTGGTTTTCAGGGCTGGGTTGAGGAGGGCGATGGTTTCGAAAGGCGGGTGGAGGGCAGGTAGGCAACAATAGGTGGGAGACATGCTGGCGCCGGAGCCGTGGGCCACCAGGCTAGCTGGGTGAGCTAGTCTGCGGGAGCACAGTGGGGGGGGGGGGGGGGGTATACAATCAGATGGGGTTAGGTTACAGAGTGTTGTTGTTAGGGGTGAGGTTGTTCGGCTGACGAGGGAGGGATTTGATTTTAGAAGCGAAGAGGTCGGGGATGGGCACTGCCAGGAGGCGGGGCTACGGAGGAGCGGGGCAGGGGCTGGGGGCAGGCCAAGGAAAGGGGATGGCTGACCGGCGGGGGTGGGGCACGGTGCCCCCCAACTAGGCTGGTCGCATGGAACGTTAGAGGGCTAAATGGGCCGGTGAAGAGGGCTAAAGTGTTTGCGCATCTTAGGGCTCTAAAGGCAGACGTGATAATGTTGCAGGAGACGCACCTGAAGGTAGCGGACCAGATTAGGTTGAGGAAGAGCTGGGTTAGTCAGATATTCCACTCAGGGCTAGATACTAAGACCAGGGGAGTCGCGATTCTGGTGAACAAGCGGGTGCAGTTTAAGGTGGGGCGTATTGTTTTGGACGGGGGAGGTCGCTAGGTTATGGTTAGCGGTAAGCTGGAAGGGAGGAAGGTGGTCTTGGTCAACATATATGCGCCAAACTGGGATGAGGCGGATTTCATAAAGAGGGTGCTGGGGAAGATACCCGACCTGGATTCCCACAAGCTGGTTATGGGAGTGGGGATCTATTGACAAGGGTGGTGGATGCGCAGTATTCGGCAATCACCATTTCTGACCATGCCCCGCATTGGGTCGAGCTACAGGTGAGTGAAGAGAGTTTCCAGCGCCCACAGTGGAGGCTGGATGAGGGATTGCTGGCGGATGAAGGGGTGTGCGAGAGGGTGAGGAAGTGTACACAAAACTACCTGCAGGTCAACGATACTCAGTAGCGGTGGTGTGGGAGGCGCTCAAGGCAGTAGTGCTGATTTGAATCCGGGCTCACAGGGACAAGACGGACAGAGCAGAGACGGACCGACTGTTAGCAGAGATCCTGCAGATTGACAGGAGGTATACGGGGACCCTGAGTGCGGAGCTCTTGAGGGAATGGAGGAGGCTGCAGGCGGAGTTTGGGGTGGTGTCCACGGGCAAGCCAGTGGAGCAGCACAGAAAGGCGAGGGGTGCGGTATATGAACATGGAGAGAAAGCCAGCAGGATGCTGGCTCAGCAGCTCAGAAAGAGGGAAGTGGCTAGGGCAATAGGTAAAGTGGGGGATGGAGGCGGTAACTTGGTAGGGGATTCTGCGGGTGTGAACAGGGCTTTCAAGGACTTTTATAGCAAACGCTATAGAACATAGAACATTACAGCGCAGTACAGGCCCTTCGGCCCACGATGTTGCACCGTCCTGTGAAACCCTTCTAAAGTCCCTCTACACTATTCCCTTATCGTCCTATTCCTATTATTATTATTATTCCTATATATATATTATTATTATTCCTATATAGCTCGGATCCCCCCCGGGGCCGGAGGGGATGAGATGCTTCTTAGATGGCCTGACATTCCCAAAAGTGGGCAGGGAGCTAGTAGAAGGGCTGGGCTCCCCAAACGGAGCTGAGGAGATATTTGAGGGCTTACAGGCCATGCAGTCAGGTAAAGCCCCGGGGCCGGATGGGTACCCGGTAGAATTTTATAAAAAGTTCTCCGGGATATTGGGGCTGCTGCTGGTCAAGGTTTTTAATGAGGTGAAGGACAGAGGGGTGCTGTCCCAGACGATGTTGCAGGCTACCATCTCCTTGATTTTAAAACGGGACAAGAACCCTGAGTCGTGTGGGTCTTGTAGGCTGATCTCCCTTCTTAACGTGGATGCTAAACTGCTGGCAAAGCTTTTGGCCACTAGGATTGAGGATTGTGTGCTGAGTGATATTAGGAAGGACCAAACAGGGTTTGTTAAAGGTAGGCAACTGGTGGCAAATATAAGAAGATTGCTCAATGTGATCATGATGCCCCCAGAGGGAAAGGAGGTGGAGATAGTGATGGCAACGGATGTGGAGAAGGCGTTTGACCGGGTAGAGTGGGACTACTTATGGGAGGTGCTGGGACAGTTTGGATTTGGGGTGGGTTTCATCGACTGGGTCAGGCTGCTATATCAGGCCCCTGAGGCGAGTGGGAGGACAAACAGGATGACTTCCGACTATTTCAGACTGCACCGCGGAGACGAGACCCCCTCTCCCCACTGCTGTTTGCTCTAGCTATAGAGCCGCTGGCAATTGCTCGGAGGGCTTCAGAGGGTTGGAAGGGGCTGGTTCGGGGGGGGGAGGGGGGGAATAGAGTTTCATTGTACGCAGATGACCTGCTCTTGTACGTTTCGGACCCGATGACGGGGATGGACGGAATCATGGCGACCCTGGGGGAATTCGGCCGGTTTATCGGAATACAAATTGAATATGACAAAAAGTGAAATGTTTCTAGTTCAGGAGAGGAGCCAAGGGGACCGGTTGAGGGAGCTGCTGTTCCGGTTAGTTGGGGACAGTTTCAGATACCTGGGAATACAAGTGGCGCGGGATTGGGGTCGACTACACAAGGTTGGTAGATCAGATGTGAGGGGAGTTCCGGAGGTGGGATGCGCTCCCACTGTCATTAGCTGGGAGAGTACAGACAGTTAAAATGACGATCCTCCTGAGATTCTTATTCGTGTTCCAGTGTCTCCCCATTTTCATTCCACTTTCCTTTTTTAGGAGGGTAAGCAAGATCATTTTGGGTTTTGTATGGGCTGGCACGTCCCCACGAATGAAGAGGGTGATGCTCGAGCGGAACCGGTGGGAAGGGGAGGCTTGCACTGCCGAATTTTAGCAACTATTAATGGGCGGCCAACATAGCCATGATAAGGAAGTGGGTGGTGGGGGGAGGGTTGGCTAGGGAGGCTTAGTTGAGGCAGCCTCATGTAAGGGTACCAGTCTGGGGGCGTTGGTGACGTTGCCTCTGCCCTTCCCGCCAGCGAACCTCTCCACCAGTCCTGTAATGCTGGCGGCCCTTCGGATCTGGGGACAGTGGAGGAGGCACGTGGGAGCAACGGGAGATTCGGTCTGGTCCCCGATATGTGACAACCATCAGTTTGCCCCGGGGAGGTTGGACGGGAGTTTCGGGTATGGCGGAGGGTGGGGATTGAGCGGATGGGAGATTTGTTTTTGGAAGGGAGCTTCCCTGGCTTGAGGGCGCTGGAGGCCAAGTTTGATGAGGGGGAATGCATTCTGGTATATTCAGGTGCGGGGATTTTTGCGCAGGCAAATGCCACCTTTTCCACTCTTGCCACTAAGAGGTATCCAAGATAGGGTAGTGTCCAGAGGATGGGTGGGGGAGGGAAGTGTCTCGGATATTTACAAGGAGCTCATGGGGGCAGAGTAGACGCAGACTGAGGAGCTAAGGCATAAATGGGAGGAGGTGAGAGGGGAGATTGAGGAAGGCCTGTGGGCAGACGCGCTGAGCAGGGTTAATGGGACTGCAACATGTGCCAGGCTCAGCCTGATTCAATTTAAGGTCGTCCACCGGGCCCACATGACAGTGTCCCGGATGAGCAGATTCTTCGTCGTAGAGGACAGGTGGGTAAAGTATCTGAGAGGACCGGCAGACCATGTCTACATGTTTTGGACGAGTCCAAAACTTAGGAGATACTGGCAGGGGTTCGAGGACGTCATGTCCAGAGTATTGAACACAAGGGTGGCAATGGGTCCGGAGGTGGCGATTAGTGGGGTTTCAGAGGCCCCGGAAGTCCAGGGGGAGAAACAGGCCGACGTTTTGGCCTTTGCTTCCCTGGTAGCCCGGAGACGGATATAGAACATAGAACACTACAGCGCAGTACGGGCCCTTCGGCCCTCGATGTTGCGCCGACCTGTGAAACCATCTGAAGCCTATCTGACCTACACTATTCCATTTTCATCCATATGTCTATCCAGTGACCACTTAAATGCCCTTAAAGTTGGCGAGTCTACTACTGTTGCAGGCAGGGCGTTCCACACCCCTACTACTCTCTGAGTAAAGAAACTGCCTCTGACATCTGTCCTATATCTCTCACCCCTCAATTTAAAGCTATGTCCCCTCGTGTTGGTCATCACCATCCGAGGAAAAAGACTCCCCTCTCACCTCCTCCCATTTATGCCTTAGCTCCTCAGTCTGCGTCTACTCTGCCCCCATGAGCTCCTTGTAAATATCCGAGACACTTCCCTCCCCCACCCATCCTCTGGACACTACCCTATCTTGGATACCTCTTAGTGGCAAGCTAGAAGGATACTTCTAGCTTGGAGAGACTCAAAGCCCCCAAAGTCGGAAGCCTGGCTGTCAGACATGGCGAGCATCCTGGGCTTGGAGAAAATCAAGTTCGCCTTGAGAGGGTCGTTGTTAGGGTTCGCCCGGAGGTGGCAGCCATTCATTGACTTCTTTGCGGTGAATTAATCGTCAGCAGGGGGGGTGGAGGGCTTAGGGGAATGTAGTATAGGGGATCAATTAGGCAGTTCTGGGTGGGACGGGTTACGGCAATTGAACTATGTACTTTGTTTACTGTACAGTCCTTTCGTTTTCTTGTTCTGTAATTCTACTGTTTACAACGCCAAAAAATACCTCATTAAAATTGTTTATTAAAAATAAAAGAAATTACCATCTGATTAGAGCTCTGAGCCTAAGGCACTTATACCATACAGATTGTCAATGTGACAACAGCTTGAATGGTCCAGTTTCTATGTGACGCAGCATCAATACACTGCTGTCGGACCAAAGTGTGCAGGGACTTGTTTTGATTGGCAAAATTAAAAACGTCATCTAAATTCTACAGATTGAAGTGAGACCAGAAGCTGTACTAATCAACCTCAATTAGGAGATTTATCACCGTGGCAATTTCTCCTCAAGTTATAGGTTGCTGATCCATGTTTTAGTTTTACTTTTAAAACTTAACATCCAAGCTTCTATAAACAGTGCTGCTACAGTATTACATGTGCTGCATTTATTTATGTCATTTTCACTCTGACAAGAGTGCTAATGCCACTGTTTGCAGTCAATTACCTTCGACAATGTGGTCCTTTAAAATTGGAATCCTTCACCCTGGCCCATCGTGAAATTGTCACCCTTTCCCCTGACTCCACCCCTTTACCACTCTGCAACATTGCACACGAGGAACTCTTAACATGATTGACACAGTGAAATGTCCATGTACGGATAGTCCCTGAAAATTGATTGATGCCAACTCTTGCTTTGCATGTTGGCTTTGGGGGTGATGCGGAGAAGCCTGATGGCATAGGGATCATTTGTGACACCCCGTAATAAACACTATCTCTACCACCATCCAAAGACTTTGCCTCCCGTCCAGTTGATACATCCTTTGCGCAGGGCAAATGATGAAGATATTACCGCCTTGCAAACCTAGTGGGGGAAATTTTCAAACGTTGGTTCCCATTTCTCAGCCTAAAAAACAAGGAGCATCAACTGAAAATCCAGGAGGTGTAGGGGCAGGGAAAGTAGGTACCTCAGTTGTCCATTGATATACAGGATCCCCCTGATACATTTGCAGGTGGACCTGAGATCTTGTGAGCCACCAGTCCACCTTTAAATATGCAACTTGGGTCAGAGGGTCAACACCAGGGCTGTGGCGAAAGGAGTAGGGTGAATGAGATAGTTCCTTAAAAGTAAGCAGCCAAATACAATGGGCCAAATGGCCTCCTTCTCTGTGGTGTGATTTTACGTGGACCCCAATTTCAAATTTCAGACAGAAACTACCAGAAGATTTTACGTGGACCCCAATTTCAAATTTCAGACAGAAACTACCAGAAGATTTACCGGAAATGTTCTGCTTTTTTGTATCTGAATTTGAGCGTCATTAAATAAGCACTCAAGGAACAGTCCAGTGAACATTTAACCTTTCTGAGTGCTCAAAAATGTCAGTTATTTTGGGGCTTCTTTATGCTGTTCGTTTTTGAGATGGGGGTTCTCCATAAATTAGTATTTAATCCAGTGGAGCTAGGAATCCCAGCCCTTTAAGAAAATTGCCAATTCTGATCACTCTGGTCGACAATGAATCTTCCAATATTTCAGCTACATTTCTGCTGCCGTTTGAGAACTATCCAAAGCACTTTGCCCGAACCAACAGTTCAGCATAAGACAATGATTTAATATAAAACAAACTTTATGGTCACCAAGCTACAACACTGACTGTGATGTATTGATTTGCTGGGTCTATTAAAAACAAACATTAATGGAAAAGTGATGTCTTCTGTGAAACGATCAGCAAATAATTAATTAGTCTGTGGCTTCTGCTGTGAATGACGACCATTAAACACATTTTGCATAAAATAACTATCCTCATATATGCCTCGCCACTGCTGAATAGCAAATTATTAACAATTATTTTCATATTCACACTTGCTTCCAGTCACACTTTAGCCTACAATCTGACCCACTTGGCCATTATCCCTTCAAGTCAGGGAAGATTTTACATTTTTGATCAAGCATTTTGGTAAATTAAATTCTAGACAGGAGTTGGAGAAAGACACCTGCCACACAGAATGTCACCATGGAAAAATCTGTGACTGAGTGAGAACTATCTACAGCTTCAGCAGCTACCACAGACAAAGTTAACTAATTAAAGATGACCCGTTTTTTACAATACAAGAAGACACTGATCAAAAATAGTTGCAATGAGTCACCTGATGGGTGATATTGTAAAGTTGACCACTTTGGTAGAAAGTCTATGAATTGAACAGCAGACCTGTTATATGGAATGTCACACCTGGGGGTGGGGTATAAAGGTCCACTTCAAACAGGGACACTCTTGAAAGGAAAGCGTTAAAAATACAAAGTGCTGGGTTTTGATCAGATACTCATCAGACTTTCAAAACCCCTGTAGAGGATGAAATAACACCCGTCTCCTGTTGATTTATATCTTGAAATGTGTCAAAGGGTTTGGAGATGAAAAGATCAGAAAATGGGATTGCATGGTACACAACAACGAATGCAAGATATGCTAATCAAATTCTCTTCTGGGAATATACAGAGAGGAGTTTTGAAAATCATCTAAACACTGCTGGAAAAGTGCAAGAAAGATCTCTCCCTCTCAAAGCAAAAAGGATACATTCAATAGAGTGCACACCTGAACAAAGTCAACTCCAGAATTGTACAGGAAACCACCTAATTTCAAACAGCCAGAAAATTCAACAAAGAGCAAAGGACTTAATCATATATTCTTTTTTTTCTTTTATTGTCCTTTAACTTTCTTACTTCTGATAGCTGCGTCCGTGTGTTGTCTCACCTTTATTATTTTTTCTCGGGTATAATAGCTGATAAATGTACTGACAGAAGTTCTGATGAAGAGACAAAGGACGCAAAGCTTTAAATCTGTTTCCCTCTCCTTACTGATGCTCCCAGACCGACTGAGTCGTTGTAGAATCCTCTGTTCTTGTACTACTTCCAAAGGTTAGTTTTCAAAATGTTCCCCTTTCAATGCCATATTGCAATGTTTGGTCACACTGCCGCATTTTATTGGTTCAACACAGCTTGACAATAGGTTCAAAGGGGTGCTCTAGGGTGGGATTCTCCAGTCTGCCAGCCATGTTTTCTGGCGCGGCATGCCCCACGCCGGCAGCAGGATTCCCCATTCCCACAGCCGGCCAATGGGGTTCCCCATTGTGGCCACCCCATGCTGTCGGGAAACCTGCGGGCGTGGGTGGCACTGCCGTTGGACTGGAGGATCCCGCCAATGGAGAATTCCACGGCTAGACTTATATCTTTCACCTTCTCCCGTCAGGTGACACTTTTAATATGTCATTTTTTAAGCACTGTAACAACACTATTATCTCCAACCACTCCAAGAGTATAATGAACATTTTGCACAAGCAAGCCAAGCAGTGACATACTTTACCTTATTTCTGTTTTTAGCAGTCTCATTTTGGTATATGAAGTGGCAGGGCAGCCAATGATGTAAAAATAACAAATGTGGCAGTGTTCAGATCTGTTTCTAGTCCACCTTGTTGCAAGTAACAAAATGATTTGTGTTTCTATAGCACCCGTCATGGTCTCAGGGCATGCCAAAGCCCTTTACAGTGAATGAAATATTTTTGAAATGTAGCCACTGATGTAAAGTAGGAATCGCAGCAGACAACAATCATAGAATTTACAGTGCAGAAGGAGGCCATTCGGCCCTTCGAGTCTGCACCGGCTCTTGGAAAGAGCACCCTACCCAAGTTCAACACCTCCACCCTATCCCAATAACCCAGTAACCCCACCCAACACTAAGGGCAATTTTGGACACTAAGGGCAATTTATCATGGCCAATCCACCAAACCCGCACATCTTTGTGACTGTGGGAGGAAACCGGAGCACCCGGAGGAAACCCACGCACACACGGGGAGGATGTGCAGACTCCGCACAGACAGTGACCCAAGCCAGAATCGAACCTGGGACCCTGGAGCTGTGAAGCCATTGTGCTATCCACAATGCTACAATGCTTGAACAAACAGCAGTGCGATAATGACTGGATGATTTGTTTCCCCCAATGCTGGTTGAAAGTTAAATATTGGCCAGGATAGCAGGAGGAAATCACCTGCTCTTCTTCTGAATAGTGCTGTGGGATCCTTGACATCTGCCCAGGAGGACAGGCGGGATCTTTCTTTAGCATCTCATTCAAATTATGGCATTTCTGACCGTGTGGCACACCCTCAGTACTGCACTGGAAGATCAACTGAGATTTCAGGCGGAGTTCTCCCATTTGGCGTCTAATTGTCCAGCAGCACACGTCCCACGACCAGAATAGCTGGAGCCCCAGCCAGATTCTTCACTTGGAACCTCATTAATTATGCACAGGCAAGTTCCCCTCTGGCCCTCCTGGAAGGTTAGCAGCTAATTCGGCCAGCCACCCTCAGCTGACGGATTCGAAGGTCTCAACGCCATATTTAAATGCCAGTCCAGCACAATCATATAATTCTCTCCAGCCCATCTGTCTTCACTGGTCTGGGCAAAATGTCAGCAAGCCAGAGAAAAGGCTAGCAGCCTCAAAAAGAAATCTGTTCCTCGATTCAACAACCCTTCCCCGAGCCCATCAGCTGCGAGGCACTCATGCCCAACTTGGACCTCTACACATCGCTTCTGGAGTCTTCCATCCCCTTTCAGTGAAGGGTGTGGTATTTCTTTGACCCCCTTATTTGTGAGCTTTTCACGCAGCCTTGTCAGGGCCCAGCTTCCCTTCCCTCGGTGTTCCCTCTGCCTTCAATTCTTCATCATCCACCCCCTTGTCCCTCTACGTGCCATCATGAGCCTTCACAACCACCCACCCCCTCTCCTCCAACTCCTTACACAGCCAGCCTTCCAAATTGCCCCTCTTATCTTCATTAGGTCACACCTTGCTCATACCTTGGTCTCACCTTGCACTCCACCCCGGCCAAACCTCAGACCTTTGCACGAGTCCCGCAGTGCTGTCCTGTTCAGATAGACACTGCTACGTGGTACCGGGGGCACGGAGACCTCTGTACTCCCCAGCCCCAGTCACAGTCCTGATCTGACTTGGTGACTCAGGAGGGTCCCTAGGTCCAGCAGCACAGCACTGTCCATGAGGACCGACTCAGCATGGCAATGGAGGCAGGAACTGGTCTTCCCCAGCAGACAGAACAGCCCATCAGGAGGAGGGCAGCACTATGGTACAAAGTAGTTTGACTCAACCCCATTGGTGAATTGAGGACCGCCTTGTGCAGGCCACTCATTAGCAAACAGGTTTAACATTTAGTAAATTTCCTCTGGCGGGACGCAAGGTTGGAAGGCTTGACAGGATGGTGGCAGGCAGCTGTTTTTATGAGCTTTCATGAAATTCAAATGGCTGCCAGCAGGAAGAGCGACCGGAGAATTGCAACGTGTATTTACGCCAACCTTTGAACTCCCACCAGACTCACTGCACCCACCCGCCACGGATTGATTGAGAAAATTCCTCCCTATGCATCCAAAAATACACACATAAGCAGACTTTGGAATAGAACTTGAAACCACAATGCTCTCTGCTACCACTAAGGCATTGCTGCCGTGGTTCACAACTCATAGAATTTAGAGTGCAGAAGGAGGCCATTCGGCCCACTGTGTCTGCACTGGCCCTTAGAAAGAGCACCCCACCTAAGCCCACACTTCCACCCTATCCCCGTAACCTCACCTAACCTTTTTTGGACACTAAGGGCAAGTTAGCATGGCCAATCCGCCTAACCCGCACATCTTTGCACTGTGGGAGCAAAGTGGAGCACCCGCAGGAAACCCACGCAGACACGAGGGGAACATGCAAACCCCAAGCCGGGAATTGAGCCTGTGACCCTGGAGCCGTGAAGCGACAGTGCTAACCACTCTCCTACCGTGCCGTCACAACCAATACAGGCTGACAATTACTCTTACACCATTCCTCCAAACTGAGACCAACCCCCACTCTACTGAAAAGATGAAAGGTTACAATCTTAATAAAGTTGGACAAAATTTGGATTTGCCTTCATTCCAGGGTCCAGCACATTGCTACACCATATGTGGCTTTGCTCTTCCCTAGCTCTGTAACTTCCTCCAGCCCTAAAACTCTCTCCAGGTTTCTGTATTCATCCAATTCTGCTCTCTTGTGCATCCCCCTGTTACTCCACTACTGTACTTTCAACTGCCTGGGTCCTAAACTCTGGAATTCCCTCTGTAACCTCTCTCTCTACCTCTCCTCTAAGATGTTCTTTAAAACCTCTTTGACCAAGCTTTTGGTTACCTGTCTGAACATTTGTAGCTCAGTATCAAATTTTATTTAGCACTCTTGCGAAGCTGCTTCAGATGTTGTATTATGTTAAAGGCACTATATATGAACACAAGTTGTTGCTATTCTTCTTGCATGAAACAAAATCTGGTACTCTCCATTATTGGCCAACTGGGCCCTCTTTGATACAGTGGACAATGGAGATTTTACCGCAGTTACTATTTACTGCATCAGCAGATCCCAGTCTCATTGAGACTAAGTAATAAGGAAACACAGTACTCTTAGTGCAGCATAATTACACCACCAACTCAATAGGCCATTTATATTCATTAAACATCAGCATTTATGAAGAATAAACATTTCCTGAAACAAAAAAATAATTAAGTAATTGTCTTTCATAGTACCCACTGCAGTGCGAAATTTAAAAAAAAGAGGGCAATTTGTTAATGTTTACAAAACCCTTAATTGATACAAGACACAAAATAAATAAATGCATCACCATTTGCTGTTACAATCAATGCATTCATCTCTTCCTTGAATTGTTTTTAGGCTCTCTTCTAAAATGGGACCAACATAAAGCACGTTCGAAGAAAAGTCTTTTCTGTCATTTGGAGCATCTGTCTTGTACGATTCAATTGCCTACATAATGAACTGCACTCTCAGACAATTATCGCTCACCATATGGTTCTAGTCTCATTCTCGGGGGAAATACTTCTCTGACCAGGTTACTCATTGTACCAGCGGCCTCAATGTCCATCATTAAGCACAAATTGGAGGAATATACAGTATACTTTTGATGCCTTTTACTCTGTTATAATAATGGCATCCATTACTGAACATGCACTCTGCACAACAGACGGCAATCAGGTGGTCATAAAGTAAAGGACAACAAGAGGTAATAGTAGGTCTACGAGCAGGGAACTTTGTTGCATTATAGGAACAAAGGAGCAGGTGTTGGTCATATAGCCACTGGAGACTGCTTGGCCAGTCAATTAGATCATAGCTGACCTGTAACCCAACCCCATAATCCATTGGTCCTTTCACCCAACAGATATTTACCAATCTCCACCCTGAAAGCTTTCGAGATCAAAATTTCTATTGTTCTTAGAAGAAATGTTTCTGGATTTCACTCCTAAAAGTCCTGGCTCTAATTTTAAGATTGCACTCCTTTTTATTGAATTCCTCCACTCGAGGAAATAATTTCTCTACTTGCCCTATCAAATGCTTGGATCATTTCAAACATCCTGATTTATTCACCCTTTCAATCTTCTAAACTGGAGGAATTATGAGCGAAGCTTATGCAACCTTTCCTGGTAATTTAATACTGAGCATCATTACCGTGATATCTGTACTGCCTCTGCCTCTCCCCCCCCCCCCGCCCGCTTCCAGGGGCAATGTATCCTTACTGATGCCCAAAACTCAATGCAGTACTCCAGATGTGGTTTGACCAATTCAATCATAACTTCCTCCCCCCCCCCTTTTTCATTGCAGCCGCCTTGTGATGAAGGCTAATATTCCATTAGCTATTTGACCGATTTAGGTCCACTTTTTAGGGAGTCTCCTTGCTTCTCCTTGGCTCCTAGCCTCTTTTCATGTCTTGGGCGGCACGGTAGCACTGTGGCTAGAACTGTTGATTCACAGCGCCAGTGTCCCAGGTTCGATTCCCGACTTGGGTTAGTGTCTGTGCAGAGTCTGCATGTTCCCTCTCCGTCTATCCGAACAGGCGTCGGAATGTGACGACTAGGGGCTTTTCACATTAACTTCATTGCAGTGTTAATGTAAGCCTACTTGTGGTAATAAAGATTATTATTATAAGATATGGAAACACCCCAAAGTTATAAAATTATCCAAAAGGTCAGCAAAACTCTGGCTGGCAAATACAAAAGAACAAATCTCTTGCTTTCAGACTTCAGAAGCATCACCCAGCTTCTGTAAACAAGAGCTGATTGCAGAAGAAACAAATTGTCACACTGATATTAAATATTAGGGTATTCATGAAACATTTAATACTTTGATGCTCTTATGTGCCCAACAGCTATCCCCAAGCTGCTGAATTTGGCATCTTGTTGCTAATATGGATTTTAATTCTAATACTGATGTAATTTATGTAATTGTGGGGTAACTCCGTTCTATAAAATATGCACCATCCAAATAATGAAAATAGCTTAATTACCAGTAATGAATTTCTAAATATTTCCAGTGGGAGTAGACTCTTGTTTACGAACAATCCCAGTAAAATATAACATTAAGCAATCTTAAATGAGTGCAATTTTAAAATGAATAGTTATTCTCCTGAAGTAGCTTCACCAACACAAATGAATTTCAAAAGAAGTCCTGATACAGCATCAGAGTCCAGAGATATTGGAGTTGGCCTCAGCTCAGCTCTACCTCCCTCTGGTCTGAAGTTTCCTCTGCTTTGCTTTATATTCTGCTCTCTCTCAGCTTCTTCTCCTCCTCCTCATTTTACAAACATAGGAAATAGGAGCAGGTGGAGGCCATTTGGCCCTTCAAACCTACTCCACCATTCATTATGATCATGGCTGATCATCCAACTCAATAGTCTAATCCGGCTTTCCCCCCATATCCTTTGATCCCCTTCGCTTTGTGCTATGTCTAACTGCTTCGTTGAAACATGCAATGTTTTGGCCTCAGCTACTTCCTGTGGTAATGAATTCCACAGCCTCACCACTCTCTGGGTGAAGACATTTCACCTCCTCTCTGTCATAAATGGTCAAACCAGTATCCTCAGACTGTGACCTCTGGTTCTGGGCACACCCACCATCGGAAACATCCTTCCTGCACTTCCCTTGTCCAGTCCTGTTAGAATTTATAGGTTTCTAGCAGATCCCTCCTCATTCTTCTGAACTCCAGCGAATACAATCCAAACCGATTTAACCTCTCCTCCTACGTCAGTCCCGCCATCCCAGGAATCAGTCTGGTAAACTTCCTCTGCACTCTAGAGCAAGAACATCCTTCCTCAGATAAGGAGACCAAAACTACACACAATATTCCAGATGTGGCCTAACCAAGGCCCTGTATACGAAAGAGAAAATGCTGTAAATTCTCAGCAGGTCTGGCAGCATCTGTAGGGAGAGAGAAGAGCTAACGTTTCGAGTCCGATGGCTCTTTGTCAAAGCTAACAGACAGAGAAAGTGGGAAATATTTATACTGTGGAGTGAGAATGAAAGATGAGTCATAGCCACAGAAACCCAGGGAAACTGGGTGCTAATGGCCACAGAAACTAAGGGGAAAGAGTGCTAATGGCAGTCCCCAGAGAGAACAAAAGGTGTGAAAGGCCAAACAGCAGAGAAACTAACACATCTTTTGGCTTTTCACATCTTTTGTCAACTCCTCACAGTTAACCCTTCCACCCAACTTGGTGTCATCTACAAATTTGGAGATATTATATTTTGTTCCCTCATCTAAATCATTACTATATATCGTGAATAGCTGGGGTCCTAACACCGATACCCCACTAGAAGCTACCTCCCTATTTGAAAAAAGACATGTTAATTCCTATGCTTTGTTTCCTGTCTGCCAACCAGTGTTCTATCCGTCGCAATCCATCCTAATTCCATGCACTTTAATCTTACACATTGGTTCGCACTGTTGCTTCACAACACCAGGGTCCCAGGTTCGAGTCCCAGCTTGGCCCACTGTCTGTGTGGAATCTGCACGTTCCCCCCATGTCTGCGTGGGTTTCCTCCGGGTGCTCCGGTTTCCTCCCACAAGTCCCGAAAGACGTGCGGTTAGGTAATTTGGACATTCTGAATGCTCCCTCCATGTACCTGAACAGGCGCCGGAATGTGGCAACTAGGGGCTTTTCACGGTAACTTCATTGCAGTGTTAATGTAAGCCTACTTGTGACAATAAAGATTATTATTGTATTAATCTCTTATGCGGGACTTTATAATATCACAAATTGAGGCCCAGACCGATGCTCCCTCTGCTCCCACATGCCTCCTCCACTGGCCCGAGACTCTCAGGGCCGCCACCACCACGGGGCTGGTGGAGTACCATGCCAGCAGGAGCGGCAGAGGCGCAGTTACCAATGCCCCCAGACTGGTGCCCTTACAAGAAGCCGCCTCATACGCACGCATGCCGACCCCTCCCCCACCACCCACTTCCCAATCATGGCTATGTTAGCCGCCCAGTAATAGTTGGTAAAATATGGCAGCGCCAGCCCGCCTTCTCCCCGGCTCCGCTCGAGCATTACCTTCCTTACCCGCGGGGTCTTGCCCGCCCAGACAAAGCCAGCGATCACCCTGTTGACCCACTTAAAAAAAGACCACGGAATAAAAATGGGGAGACATTGAAATACAAATAGGAACTTCAGGAGGACCGTTTTTTTTCGCCGTTTGCACCCTCTCAGCCAGCGACAAAGGGAGCGCGTCCCATCTCCGGAAATCGTCCTTAATTTGGTCCACCAGCTGGGCCAGATTCAATTGATGCAGCCGGTCCCATTCCCGCGCCACTTGGATGCCTAGGTACCTAAAACCAACCACTACTGACCTAAACGGCAGCTCCCCCAGTCGCCCCTCCTGTCGCCTCGCCTGAACCACAAACATCTCACTCTTATCCATGTTTAGCTTATACCCCAAAACCGGTCAAATTCCCCTAAAATCTTCATGATTTCCTCCATCCCCTCTACTGGGTCCGAAACGTACGGAAGCAGATCATCCGTATAGAGCAAAACCCTGTGCTCCAAAAACATTGGCGTCCAACTGCCTACCCTTAACAAACCCCATCTGGTCCTCCCCAATAATGTCCGAAACACAGTCCTCACTCCCGGGGGACAAGATTTTTGCCAGCAACTTGGCATCCACATTCAACAGGGAGATCGGCCTGGGGTTCTCCTCCCGCTTAAGAATCAGCAAAATCATTGCCTGTGACATCGTCGGGGACAGCACCCCTCTTTCCCTTGTGTCATTGAACATCCTCAACAACACTGGCCCCAGTATCCCCGAGAACTTTTTATAAAACTCCACTGGGTACCCGTCTGGACCAGGGGCCTTACCCGCCTACATGGCCTTCAAGCCCCTCCGCTATCTCTTCCAGCCCAATTGGGGGCCCCAGCCCTTCCACCCAATCTCCGTCCACCGTTGGGAAATTCAGCCCCTCCAAGAAGTGCCTCATTCCCTCCGGCCCCGTAGGGGGTTCCGACCTATACAGCCTGCAGTAAAAATCTCCAAACGGCTTATTCAGCCCTGCTGAATCTCCAACCAGTTTCTCATCTCCGTCATTTACTTTCCCTATCTCCCTAGCTGCTTCCCTTTTTCTAAGCTGCTGTGCAAGCATTCTGCTGGCCTTCTCTCCTTGCTCATAAATCACCCCCCTCGCCTTTCTCAGCTGCTCCACCGCGCTCCCCGTGGTCAGCAAGCTAAACTTCGCCTGTAGCCTCCGCTGTTCCCTCAAGAGCCCTGCCTCTGGGGTCTCCGCATACTTCCTATTGATCTGTAATATCTCCTTTACCAGTCTGTCCGTCACTGCCCTGTCTATCTTCTCCCTGTGGGCACGGATCAAGATCAGCTCCCCCCTTACCACTGCCTTCAGAGCTTCCCAAACCACCACTGCCGAAGTTTCCCCCTTGTCATTGACCTGCAGGTAGCTCTGAATTTCCTCAGCCGCTCGCACACCTTTCATCCACCAAAAGTCCCACATCCAACCTCCAGAGCGGACGCCGGTTACTGTCTTTCCTAACCTGCAGGTCAACCCAGTGCGGAGCATGGTCTGAGATTGTGATCGCCGAGTACCCCGTGTCCATTCCCCCAGCCAGAAAGACCCTGCTCAAAATAAAGAAATCAATCCGGGAATACACTTTATGCACGTGTGAGGAGAAATCCTTCACCCTCGGCTGCCCAAATCTCCATGGATCCAGCCCCCCCATCAGCTCCATGAACCCTCTTAGTTCCTTTGCCATTGCTGGCACCCTGCCTGTTTTCGAGCTTGACCGGTCTAAGCCAGGGTCCATAACTGTGTTGAAGTCCCCTCCCATGACCAACCTGTGCGGGTCCAAGTCCGGTATCTTGCCCAGCATCCTCTTTATAAACTCCACATCATCCCAATTTGGTGCTTATACATTCACTAATCCCACCTGCACCTCCTCCAATTTCCCACTGACCATAATAGACCGACCTCCCACGTCCGAGACTATTCATTCAGCCTCAAACACCACCCGCTTATTGATCAGGATCGCGACCCCTCTAGTCTTTGAATCTAGTCCCGAATGAAACACTTGACTGACCCTGCCTTTCCTCAGTCTAACCTGGTCCGTTACCTTAAAGTGAGTCTCCTTCAACGCTACCACGTCTGCCTTCAATCCCTAAGATGTGCGAACACAAGTGCCCCTTTGATCGGCCCATTTAACCCTCGAACATTCCAGGTGATCAGCCTAATTGGGGGGCTCATTTCCACCCCCCCCCCCCCCCCCCCCCCCCCACCGCCGATCAGTCACCCCATTTTTTTAGGCCCACTACAAGCCCGTGAGCCGGGCCTCCACCGGTCCATTCCCAGACATCCCCCGCCCCCGACCTCCTCCTCTGTCCCTCAGCCCAAGTCCCTCCCTCGCCAGCAGAACATTCCAAGTGGCATTTTCTCACAAATAACCTGCTCACTGATGCCATCAGTTTAGATGTCATCAGGACCTCTCGGCTCCTGACCTTGTTACAGACTCCATCCAAACATAGAGAAAAAGATTTGAAATCCAGAGCGATGGGGGTGGTGATTCTCCGAGCCGAGCTGGAGAATCGTTGCATTCATCCACGATGCTGGCACGCGATTCTCTGAGGTGCGGAGAATCGCCGCCATTTGCGCCGGCGCATTTGGCGTGGCACCGGCCTCGAGCCTCTGGGATAGGCGGGGCCGCCGATTCTCCGGCCCGGATGGGCTGAGCGGCTGCGCCAATATGACAGAGTCCCGCCGGCGCTGTTCACCCCTGGTCGCTGCCGGCGGGAACGGCCTGTGGGGGTGGAGGTGGGGGGTAGGGGGGCTCCTTCATCGGGGGGGCCTCCGATGGGGTCTGGCCGGCGATCGAGGCCCACCAATCGGCGGGCCAGCCTCTCCCTCTCGGGCCTACTTTCTGGCGTGCCGGCCCCTGAACACCGGCGCCATGTTGAGTCGGGGCCGGTGCGTTAAAAGAAGTCCCCTGCGCATGCACGTGTTGGCGCGTGGCGGAAAGGAGGCTGGAGCGGTGTGAACCGCTCCAGCGCCGTGCTGGCCCCCTGTGGGCGCCAGAATCGGTCATACCAGGGCCCAGATCGCGCCGTCGTGAAACGTGATGGCGTTCATGACGGCGTGAACACTTGGGCTCCATGTCGGAGAATCCCCCCTATGGTGAGAGTACATCCCCTTGATATCAAGGCAGCATTTGACCTGGTGTGGTATCAAAGGTCCTAGAAAAATTAAAGTCCGTGGGATCATGAGGAGATACTTGCACTGGTTGGAGTTATGCCCAGCACTAAAGAAAATGGTTGTGATTGTTGGATGACTGCAAAGGAAACAGAGAAATGATGAAGAAGGAGGGGGGAAATAGAGTTGGTAAATTAATAACAATAATCTTTATTAGTGTCACAAGTAGGTCTACATGAAATTAAATGAAATGAAAATTGCTTATTGTCACGAGTAGGCTTCAATGAAATTACTGTGAAAAGCCCCTAGTCGCCACATTCTGGCGCCTGTCCGGGGAGGCTAGTACGGGAATCGAACCGTGCTGCTGGCCTGCCTTGGTCTGCTTTAAAAGCCAGCGATTTAGCCTGGTGAGCAAAACCATCCCCTGCTGGCTAACGTTAACACTGTAATGAAGTTGCTGTGAAAATTCCTAGTCCCCACACTATGGCACCTGTTCGAGTAAACTGAGAGACAATTCAGAATGTCCAATTCACCTAACAAGCACATCTTTCAAGACTTTTGGGTGGAAACTGGAGCACCCGGAGAAAACCCACGCAGACACGGAGAAAATGTGCAGACTCCGCACAGACAGTGACCCATGCCGGGAATCGAACCCGGGCCCTTGGTGCTGTGAAGCAACAGTGCTAACTACTATGCTAGATCACTCATGAAAAGAGAATTAAAAATAGGGAAAGAAAGATTGGATTAAATTGAAAGAGAAGAAAGCCAAAGAAAAAAAAGTTAAACATTGAATTTTTAAAAACCTCGAGCAATAATTTACTATGTACAGGAATTAGATTGGTATTGCATTAAGAATTCTCATTTAATCTAAGTGCACTTGCGCTCTTAATTATTAGCTCCAACTTTCTGTGACGCTTTTAATAAGTTATTAATGTGAAAATCCAGCAAGTTCAAAGAAAACAGGCTCTGATGCCTGTGACTCCTTTTGTGCAAAGCAAACAGAGAAGTGTGAAGTGATTGTGGTGATATAACCACTGTAGTTATGTGTACTTGCAGTAGGGGGATGTATGGCCGTACCTGTAATACAGGTTCCTCCGGTAAGCCTCTGCCGGCTAGCTCCGCCCACAGGGAGCTTGTGTATAAATATGCGTGAGTTACTCAGACCTTAGTCTACAGTTGCAGATGGAGGAATAGCATCGCACAGCAATAAAGCCTCTATTGTACTAGTCTCTCGTCTTTGAATATAATTGTTAGCGTTACAATTTATTGCTGTGTGATTTTCCGTTCACCATGGACATCAGAATCAAGCCCGACCGTCTGCAGCTGGATCCGCAGTCACCTCACGCCAGAAAAGACTTCGTTCACTGGCTGGCAGCCTTTGAGGCCTACATCTCTTCAGCGGACCCTCCCCCGACGGAGGCTCAGAAAAAGCAACTCCTGTACTCCAGATTTAGCTCCAGTGTCTTTCCGCTAATTCGAGATGCGACTGACTACACCACAGCTATGGAACTGCTCAAGGAGAACTATGCACAGTCGGCGAACACCCTGTTTGCGAGGCATCAACTCTCTACTCGCGTCCAGCAGCCGGGTGAATCGATTGAGGACTTCTGGAGGGCCCTTATACCTCTGGTACGAGACTGCGACTGCCGGCCCCTCACAGCCACGGAACACTCTGATTTACTCATGCGCGATGCCTTTGTTACAGGCATTGCATCGGACCCCATCCGGCAACGACTGCTGGAAGGGGCCGCCCCCGACCTCGCGGCCGCGAAGGCTCTGGCGCTTTCCATGACGGCCACATCCCGTAGTGCGCGATCTTACTCCACTAGCCGCTCGGCCCACCCATCCTACCCCTCATGGACCCCGCAAACGGCCCCCCAGGCCCACCCGTCCTACCTCTCGTGGACCCCGCAAACGGCACCCCCAGCAGCCACCCCCACGCACTATGCCTGCGCTGCCTGCCGCACCGCGCTCCCTGGGGGTCCCCGCTGTTACTTCTGCGGTCAGCAGAAGCACCTCCGCCAGCGCTGCCCGGCCCGCACCGCGACCTGCAAAGCTTGTGGAAAGAAAGGCCACTTTGCAGCAATGTGTCAGTACCGGACGGTGCCGCTATCGAGCCCCCGGTCCCCTCGCCTCAGCCATTCACTCAATGGGCCCCGCCGCCCGCTTCCCCCGACCCCACGAGCGATTAGTGGGCGCCGCCATCTTTCGCCGCCCCCGCCACGTGCGCTCCATGGGCACCGCCATCTTCATCCACCACCGCCATGTGCGTTCCATGGACGCCGCCATTTTACCCACAGGTACTCCAGATGCTGCCATTTTGTCCTCCCCCCATGGACGGGGCCACGGGACACAGATCGCTACCGCTCCTCACCGGACTCATCTGACACGACCGCCGATCGGCCGCTACTCGCCTCCGTTGCGCCCGACCAGTCCCGTCCTCGCAACCTGGCACCCTCTTCCACATCGGTGCTGGTCAACGGCCACATGACCTCCTGCCTCATCGACTCCGGGAGCACCGAGAGCTTTGTCCACCCGGACAATGTAAGGCGCTATTCCCTTGTGGTCCAACCCGCAGATCTCTCGCCTCCGGGTCCCACTCTCTCCCGATCCGGGGTTTCTGCCTGGTTAAACTTACTGTACAGGGCGTGGAATTCGACCGTTTACGTCTGTACATTCTCCCCAACCTCTGCGCGTCACTCTTACTAGGCCTGGATTTCCAGTGCAATCTCCAGAGCCTCACCCTCAAATTCGGCGGACCCCTACCTCCCCTCACCGTTTGCGGCCTCGCGACCCTCAAGGTCAAGCCTCCTTCACTCTTTGCCAATCTGACCGCAGATTGCAAGCCCGTCGCCACCAGGAGCAGACGGTACAGCACCCAGGACAAGGCCTTCATCAGGTCCGAAGTCCAGCGGCTGCTTCGGGAGGGTATTATCGAGGCCAGCAACAGCCCTTGGAGAGCCCAGGTGGTAGTGGTTAAGACCGGGGAGAAGCACAGGATGGTCGTGGACTACAGCCAGACCATCAACCGGTACACGCAGCTCAACGCGTACCTCCTCTCCCGCATTTCTGATATGGGCAATCAGATTGCACAGTACCGGGTCTTCTCTACTATTGATCTGAAATCCGCCTACCACCAGCTCCCCATCCGTAAATCGGACCATCCCTACACTGCCTTCGAGGCAGACGGTCGTCTGTACCAATTTCTTAGGGTTCCCTTTGGCGTCACGAATGGAGTCTCGGTATTTCAACAAGAAATGGACCGAATGGTTGACCGGTACGGACTGCAGGCCACCTTCCCATACCTCGGCAATGTCACCATCTGCGGCCATGAGCAGCAGGACCATGATGCCAACCTTTCTAAATTCCTCCACACCGCATCTCTCCTTAATCTCACATACAACAAGGAGAAGTGCGTGTTCCGCAAGGACCGCTTAGCCATCCTTGGCTACGTAGTCCAAAACGGACTACTGGGGCCCGATCCCGACCGCATGCGCCCCCTCATGGAGCTCCCAATCTCCCACTGCCCAAGGCCCTCAAACGCTGCCTTGGGTTCTTTTCTTATTACGCCCAGTGGGTCCCACAATACGCGGACAAGGCCCACCCACTTATCCAGTCCACACATTTTCCCCTCTCGGCCGAGGCCCAACAGGCCTTTGCCCGCATTCAATCTGACCTAGCCAGGGCGGGGATGCATGCAGTAGACGAGACACTGCCTTTCCAAGTAGAAAGCGACGCTTCAGATGTCGCACTTGCTGCCACGCTGAATCAGGCAGGCAGACCCGTGGCATTCTTTTCACGCACCCTCCACGCGTCCGAAATTCGGCATTCCTCTGTTGAAAAGGAGGTCCAGGCAATCGTTGAAGTGGTGCGGCACTGGAGGCATTACCTGGCCGGCAGGAGATTCACTCTCCTCACTGACCAACGGTCAGTAGCCTTCATGTTCAACAACACGCAGCGGGGCAAGAATGACAAAATCTTGCGGTGGAGAATCGAGCTCTCCACCTTTAACTACGAGATCTTGTATCGCCCAGGCAAGCTCAACGAGCCCCCAGACGCCCTCTCCCGAGGTACATGTGCCAGCGCACAAGTGAACCAACTCCGTGCCCTGCACGAGAGCCTTTGCCATCCGGGGGTCACTCGCTTGTACCATCTAATCAAAGCCCGCAATCTGCCTTACTCCGTCGAGGAAGTACGAACAGTCACCAGAGACTGCCAGATCTGTGCCGAGTGCAAGCCGCACTTCTACCAGCCAGATCGCGTGCATCTGGTGAAAGCGTCCCGTCCATCTGAACGCCTCAGCGTGGACTTCAAAGGGCCCCTTTCCACCACCGACCGCAACACCTACATCCTTAGTGTGGTCGATGAATTTTCTAGGTTCCCCTTCGCCATCCCATGCCCGGATATGACGTCTGCCACCGTCATCAAGGCCCTGGATTCCATTTTCGCCCTGTTCGGTTTCCCCGACTACATCCACAGTGACAGGGGATCCTCGTTCATGAGCGATGAGCTGCGTCATTTCCTGCTCAACAGAGGTATCGCCTCCAGCAGGACGACCAGCTACAACCCCCGGGGAAACGGGCAGGTAGAGAGGGAGAACGGGACGGTATGGAGGGCCGTCCAGCTGGCCCTACGGTCCAGGAACCTCCCAGCCGCTCGCTGGCAGCAGGTCCTCCCTGACGCGCTCCATTCCATTCGGTCGCTACTGTGCACCGCAACTAACAGAACACCCCATGAACGTGTTTTTGCCTTCCCTCGGAAGTCTACATCCGGGGTGTCGCTCCCGACGTGGCTCACGACTCCTGGCCCAGTCCTTCTCCGTAGGCATGTCCGGCGCCACAAGGCGGAACCCCTGGTGGACAAAGTACGCCTTCTCCACGCCAACCCTCAGTATGCCTACGTGGAGTTCCCCGATGGCCGCCAGGACACAGTCACGCTCCGGGACCTGGCGCCAACCTCCATTTCCCTAGCGCCCCCCTATTCGTCCCCACCAGGTCCACACTGGAGGACACGCAAGATTTCGGCTCGCTCTCGGAGTCATCCCACCAGCAGCCAGCACCAGCATCGCCAACACCTGCACCATCGTTGCCATCACCGCCTGTGCCGACGTCGCCACCACAGTTACGCCGATCACAGCGGAACGTTCGACCGCCGATTCGGCTCAACCTGTAACCTGCTAACCGGATGGACTCTTGATTTTTTTTGTTTGGACCCTCTTGTAAATAGCTCATCCTTTGTATTATAGTTACACGTCACCCCACCGGACTAATTTTTTACAGGGGGTGAATGTGGTGATATAACCACTGTAGTTATGTGTACTTGCAGTAGGGGGATGTATGCCTGTACCTGTAATACAGGTTCCTCCGGTAAGCCCCTGCCGGCTAGCTCCGCCCACAGGGAGCTTGTGTATAAATACGCATGCGAGTCACTCAGACCTTACTCTACAGTTGCAGATGGAGGAATAGCATCGCACAGCAATAAAGCCTCTATTGTACTAGTCTCTCGTCTTTGAGTATAATTGTTAGCGCTGCAGTGATCCATTGTGGTAAGAAGAAAATGGAGAGACAATATAAAATGAAATGAAATGAAATGAAAATCGCTTATTGTCACGAGTAGGCTTCAATGAAGTTACTGTGAAAAGCCCCTAGTCGCCACATTCCGGCGTGCTGCTAGCCTGCTTGGTCTGCTTTAAAAGCCAGCGATTTAGCCTTGTGAGCTAAACCATCCCCTGTGAGCTAAACCAAAGGGTACAGCTCTATAGATGGTGCAGGAGTTGAGGGAACTGGGAGCATACGGACATAAATCATTCAAGGTGGCAGGACAGATTGAGGGAGTGGTTATTAAAACATGCAGTGTCCTCGGCTTTATTAATAGGGGCATATAATACAAGAGCAAGGAGGGTATGTTGACCTTGGATAAGTTCTGGGTGCCACACATTGGAAAAATGTGAAGGCATTGGAGAGAGTGCAGGAAATAGTTCCAGTGATAAGGAACTTCAGTTATGAAGACTGACTGGGGAAGTGTGGATGGGCAGGGTTACGCAGAGAAGGTGGGAGGGGTGGCACTAGAATCATAGAATTTACAGTGCCATTCGGCCCATCAAATCTGCACTGACCCTTGGAAAAAGCCCCCCACTTAAACCCACACCTCCACCCTATCCTCATAACCCAGTAACCCCACCTAACCTTTTTGGACATTAAGGGCAATTTATCATGGCCAATCCATCTAACCTGCACATCTTTGGACTGTGGGAGGAAACCGGAGCACCCGGAGGAAACCCACGCAGACACTGGGGGGCAACGTGCAGACTCTGCACTGAGTGACCGAAGACGGGAATCGAACCTGGGACCCTGGAGCTGTGAAGCAACTGTGCTAACCATTGTGCTACCGTGCAGCCCTACGTAAACTGCTCATTCAGAGCTAGTGCAGATTTGATGGTTTGAATGTCCTCCTTCTGTGATGTAACAATTGTGATTCTGCGATTTTTAAAAAATATTTTATTCAAGGCATTTTCATTTAAAACAAACAAAAGAAGAAAAATCATACAACATTATAAATAACCAACACCCACTCCCCACCTGCTCCCCCAATATTGCCCGCTGCCCCATTTCAACCCCCTTACCGCCCCCCCCCCCCCCCTGTTGACTCCTCAATCCTCCTAAAAGAAATCAATAAATGGCTTCCACCTCCAAGTGAACACATCAACCGACCGCCACAGGACCAAATTGACCTTCTCCAGCCTCAGGAATTCGACCAGGTTGCTCACCCACACCCCCTCTTTTGGCAGCTCCAAGTCCCTTTACCCGAGCAAGATCCGTCGACAGGCTATCAGGGAGGCAAAGTCCTAAACAGTGCCCTCTCTCGCCCCCAGGAGTCCCGGGTCTTCCAACATCCCGAATATCGCTACCTCTGGATTCAAGGAAACCTTCAACCCCAGCACCTCGGACATTATGTCTGCAAACCCCTTCCAGAACCCTTTCAGCTTTGGACATGCCCAAAAAATGTGGACGTGATTCTCTGACCTCGGCTATTCTCTACCCCATCAAAAAACCTACTCATCTGTGTTACCATCATTTGTGCCCGATGAATTACTTTAAACTGAATGAGGCTTAGCCTCACACGCGACAAGGACGCATTCACCCACCGCAGGGCCTCAGCCCAAGTCTCGGCCTCCATCTCCCCTCCCAGCTCCTCCTCCCACTTACACTTTATGTCTCCCACCATGGTCCCCTCCCAGTACAACAACTCCTTGTAGACCTCAGGCACCTTCCCCCACCCCATCTCCTCCTTCAACAGTATCTTATCCTGCAACCACAGGGGCGGCAGCCCAGGAAAGGACGGCATCTCAAAATACCTTCTGTCCACCCTCAGGATCTCATCTCGCCCTAGTGAGATTCAGCTCGAAGACTCAGCACGTTCCAATTAATTAGCTCCCAGATCCCAGTTCTCAAATCTTTTTCTCGTGTTTCCTCGCTGCTCCAGGTTCCAAAGGTACTAAAATCTATCTCCTAATTATTAATTCCTGGCCTTGTGGTTTCCGACACCAGAATAAAAATAAATAAAATCAGCCATTTTACCTCATTTGGTTCACTGAGGAAAATGTGTGAGGAACGATCAACTATAAAATGGTGAGGTTGTGGTTTCCTTTTGTAAAATAAGAATTCATTCAGTCTGCAGTACTTCATAAATACCAGCTTGACTCAGTGTTGTCACTCTCACCTCTGACTCAGAAGATCATGAGTTCAAGCCCGAGTACAAAAACATCAGTACCTAATCTGGGAGGTGAGTCAGTAATCAGAGGACACGGTTTGAAAGATAATTGGCAAATGAACCAGGGAAAAAATGAGGATAATGTTTTTTTATATAAACAAAACGGCTTATAACGTTCTGGAATGCATGGTCCGAAAAAGGTGACAGAAGCAAACTCAAAAATATCTTTCAAAAGGAAATTTGGGGAAAAATTCTTGGGAGACTAATCAGAAAATCAAGCTATAGGCACCATCAACAATCAACGGCAACAACCATTGACATTAGCCAATCATAAAAACTGTCGATGTGGTTTTGGGCAGGTAGAGAGGAGAAATAAGCATTGAACTTTTGCATCTTTCATTTACTGTATTTTTATCAGAATTTTCACTTCAATGTGTCAGAAGTGTTAAGAATAGAGAAAGGAAGTCAAATATCTTTTATTGGGTGCTGATAATTTGGTCTTTCCCCGGGACAGGGGTTGAGGATTTACAGCTGTTGTCAAATCTACAGAAACCTTCTTCACTTGACCTCGGAACTTGATAATATTTTCCCCAGGGAGCAACAACCAGAAACAAATGGACCAATTATACAGAACTCCAGCTGAGCAACAAAACACCTTTATTCTCTGTAGATCATGACAATTTGTGAGGTACAGTGTGATAATCAGCTCGTATTAAAAATCGTGAGGGGCACTTTCCGTGCCCTCCCACAGCGTGTACGTGTCGTCGTACTCGCCCCCCCCCCCCCTTCCCCCCCACACAGTCGGTTCACCACCTGAGGGATTGGAAGATACCACTGGTGATAATGACTGGAACCGCGCCCCCCCCCCCCCCCATATCTGGAAGTTAGTTATTATGATTAGGGGCCAGGAGAAGGTGGAGGCAGGGAACGAACAAGAGGCAGGCAAAGGCCAGTGATACTGCAGCAGTAGCCAAATGGATGATGGTGTAAGGCAAATGGGGAGACTTGTGTTTACCAATCAATTAATTTTTAAAATTTGGGCAAAATTCAATAATCACATCAGCATCACTCTCGTGATTCATGCCACCTGATCCCTTAAAATCAATTGCAATCTTAGGAGAGAGAAGGTTAACAGGAAATTTAATTGGTGTGCTCAAAATTGTGAAGAATTACAGTAGTCTAGATAGTGAGGAACTGTTTCTACTGGCAGAAGGATCAGTGACCAGACAGCACAGATGTGGGCAGCACGGTAGCATTGTGGATTGCACAATTGCTTCACAGCTCCAGGGTCCCAGGTTCGATTCCGGCTTGGGTCACTATCTGTGCGCAGTCTGCACATCCTCCCCGTGTGTGCGTGGGTTTCCTCCGGGTGCTCCGGTTTCCTCCCACAGTCCAAAGGTGTGCAGGTTAGGTGGATTGGCTATGATAAATTGCCCTTAGTGTCCAAAATTGCCCTTAGTGTTGGGTGGGGTTACTGGGTTATGGGGATAGGGTGGAGGTGTTGACCTTGGGTAGGGTGCTCTTTCCAAGAGTCGGTGCAGACTCGATGGGCCGAATGGCCTCCTTCTGCACTGTAAATTCTATGATAATGCAAGGTAATTGGCAACAAAAAAAAAAACCCAAAATGCATTATCTGGAAATAGCAGCCCAAAACCGTTCCCCTGGGCAACCCGAAAGCAACTCGGAAGCAAAGTCAGGAGCAACTTTAAAATGGAATTGGATATATACCCGAAAGGAAAAAAAATAGCAGGGCTATGAAGAAACAGCAGGAGATTGGACTAATTTGATAACTCTCTCAGAAAGCAGGTGCAGGCACCATCATCAGAATAACCTTCTTTGCTGTAAGATTGTACAAATTTTGCAATTTATTGCTGGATATCCACCATTATGTGTTCCACTGAGTGCGTGCCCAAACCAAGGGTATAATTTGTATTGCTCTTTGCCCAAACTCAAAATCCACATGACAACAGCACTTCATCTTTTCAGCTGAATTAAGAAAACGGCACACTACCTCGTTGCTTAGCGACTGCAGCCACTGTTGATGCTTCTGTGGCACTGGGCCATGATGCGAGTGAACTCTCACTACTGGGAGTTACAATGTGGACACCTTCCCCTGACTTCTCTTGGTGTTCAGATGCAAAACTGCTGGTTTCTGGGTTCAATGTTGCAGTCACAGTTTCAGCAAGTGATGAATTTGAGGTGAATTTGTATTCCTGGCAAAGGGAAGGAAAATGCAAATTCCTTGTGGAGAAACATAGCATTATTTTGATGAGCATTCTCAAAAACAAAATTAGATTGTAGAAAACAACCTTTGTAAATGATTACCCCAGTGAAATATTTTTCCATTTCCTTTCAGCATTGACATACCAATGAAAGGCATGCAACTTTATATGTGAGCTGTTCTATAGCAAGAACATTTTGAGGGGCAACACGGTGGCCTAGTGGTTAGCACAGCTGCCTCACGGCGCTGAGGTCCCAGGTTCGATCCCGGCTCTGGGTCACTGTCCGTGTGGAGTTTGCACATTCTCCCCGTGTCTGCGTGGGTTTCGCCCCCACAATCCAAAAATGTGCAGAGTAGGTGGATTGGCCACACTAAATTGACCCTTATTTGGAAAAAATAATTGGGCAATCTAAATTTATATTTTAAAAAAAGAAAAAAAAAAGAACATTTTGAGATAAAATGTTCTCATTTGTATGGGTGGATGTTACCCTGCTGCTCCCCCAATCGATGTGGCATTGACAAAGGTGCCTTGCAATAGAACAATCTGAAATTACATTTGCGCTCAGTATTGCCACTAAAATGCTCTGGGTCCATCTCTTCCTCTTTGAATTCTTTCAATCTGCCCTTCTCCACTCCACAGTAGAGAATAAATCTTCAGCAACATCACAAAAGTGTAGTATCCACCATGTCTATGCTGTTTCATGCCTCTCCATTCTTCCTGGTTGCCCTGCAGTGGTCAATATGGTTAACTATGTCAACCTCCCTCAGCGTCGGTGCTGGCATTCAGCTTCAAATAGAAAAGCTCTTACATGCTTCTATTCCCAGCTATCTGAACCCAGCAAGCACACCTTCAGCACTGACGCCCTTCCCCTGTCCTTTAACGTAGCCATTGATATACCACCAACTCCCCAATTTTCTTCAAGAATCTGCCTTTGGCCTCATCCGCTTGTTACATGTTGCTCTTTCATTCTTTTTCGGAGTTGGATCAACTTTCACATAGTGCTGCTCACTCAATGACAAATTCTGGCACCTTGTTTCCAAGTGAATCAAATTCTCTGGTCTACAAATCCTACCACAGCCTTGTCCCTTCCCAACTACTCCTTTCGCCAACCCACCCCACCCACTCACTCCTGTCCATTTCCTCCTCTTCCTACATTTTTTCCTGGAAGGATCAGATGAGGTTTGACTTGTTGCTGCATGTAGGAGCACTGGTCCCTCTTGAGTGAGCTATAATTAAATGGCTGACTCTCATAACCATATGGTAGCAGTCAAATCTCTCAGGAGTGAAGGGAAGGAAAAACAATAGGTAAAAGTTGCTTCTTCTTCTGAAGCTATCAACATTCAGGACAAAAATCTTTAAATGTTGAAAATAATATTGAACAGAGTGTACTTCTGGCTCTTAAAATTTCATTTGAGAAAATGTTTTCCTTTATGTATCACAAGTAAAAGTGTCTGAATGCAGACTTAGCATGGCTTTATTAATGAATTGGGCGTTACAATGTGCAGTATCCTATAGTGTGAAAAATAAAATTACAGATGAAATCAACATTGGGAAAAATTGAGAACTGTTCTTTAAAAATAATGGACACATTCTGTCTTTTGCCCTTTCCTCAAGCTCTGATTCTGCCTCAGTTCCATGTCTTTGCTTTGGCTCAGTGGTCGCACTCTCACCTTCAATGCAATGGGTTTTCGGTTCAAGCCCCAGTCCAGTACAAAACTCCAGACTGACTTTCGAGTGCAATATTGAGGGAAAGGTGCACTGCTCGAGGGACAACCTTTTGGATGAGATGTGCTTAATATAAAGTCCACCTGTCTTCTCAGGTGGACGAGAAAGATCCCATGACACTAACAGCCTCCCCGAACAGGCGCCGGAATGTGGCAACTAGGGGCTTTTCACAGTAACTTCGTTTGAAGCCTACTTGTGACAATAAGCGATTTTCATTTCATTTCACTATTTTGAAGAAGAGCAGGAGAGTTCTCTCAGGATCCTAGCCAAAATATATCCCTCAATCCAAAGGAGATGATCTGGTGATAATTGTCACATTCTGTTGTTGTTTGTGGGGCTTTGCTATCTGAAAACTGTGTGCCTTATTTCCCTACATTTCAACAGGTATTAGCCTTCAGATGTACTTCATTGGCTGTACAGTAATTTGGAGTGTCAAAAGGTTAGGAAGGGAGCTAATATACTTGCTCCCAAGCCACTGGACAATGTCATCCTTGGTTAACCACCAGGAGGCCCAATATCTAACATAATTGGACCTTCCCTTTCAGTTTTACCGCCACTCTGTAGGGAACAGTTAGCGGTTCCCTGGGCACTTACCTAAACAATGTGGCGGAGGTCAGAAGATCAGTTCAGTAGAGGCTTGAGCCTGTGATCTGCTTTCTGAAATGCAATGCGAGCCAATCCTCCAATGGGTTATATTGAGGTTTTTCCATAATATAATCGGTCTACCGTTAAACTGCAACTGAAGTATCATTGCGATCCAGTTTCACAAAGGTGATTTGAAACATGGAGCCCCAATTGTAAAAACTCTTTAATACTTCTAATTCAATACATTGTTATTTAAAAGCCATCTATGATTAGCTATTGCTAATAGTATGGACCATAATAAATATGTTGTTCAGGTTCCTTAAATCTCCAAACCAGAACTCTCTAGTTTCAATAGTGCTGAGGAACTTGCTTTAAAGGAAGGCAGAAATGGGAAGAACCAATATTCTTCCCTAACCTCCTGCCCGCTACCTTCTGCCCCCAAACCCCTTCTCAAACCCTCTCCTTCCACCACCCCTAACCACAAACCCCATCACGTATCCTGGCAGTTTTGGTTAAGACCTTGGGGGGGTTTATCCATTGGTTAACTCTGCAATGACTAATTCACAACACTGAAATCCAAAAAAAGGAGAATGGGGAGAGGTTGCCTTCAAAGAAGAATTAAAGAAAACCTGTAACAACAGCAAAATATTTTTAAAGTACCTCTTGGACGTTGGTGCTGTTTTCATTTGAATTTTGCAATAGATTTGCCACCGACTCCAAAGAGACAAACTTGAGCATATTGTTTGCCTCTTGCTTTGTTTCATCACTCCATAATTCCTGCTGAGATTCATTAATCGCGAAGCTCGCATCTGAATGGGCTCCACTTTGAGTTCCAGCAGATCTATCCTCCTCCGCATCACTGACTCCACTAGACTTCACTGAAGACATATCCAGATCATATTTAGAGTCCCACTGTGGCCAGTCCTGTGAGCCATGCATCTGCTCTTGATCCTTGCTGGAACCTTCTGAATTCCCAACAACTGCAGATATTTCTTTGTAATCCGTTATGGAGTCCTCTGCTATAGAACTATCAAGATTCAGGTCCTTGGTGTACAAACCTTGCAGCTTACCATTCCTCTCAGTTGGTGCCAACTCTCTTTGCTTCTCCATGGAATGCCCTCTGCCTTTATAATAGGTTTCTTGTAAGTTTGACCTTGGAGCTGGTGTCCTCTGCACAAAGGTTAAGTAAGATTCCACAGCGTTGGTCTTCTTTGGCTCACACTCAATCCTGCTCTGGCAGTTTATAATATAACAGTGGCCCTCAAACATCCATGCCAAGTCACAGCCAGAAAAGTCACAACACGCTGATATACATTCGGACATCGAAACTGCTGGAGGAACACGTAGGATTTTGGTTGTCTTTAGATTGGGAGAAACTATAGCATCTAAATACTGAGCTGTTTCACTGCAGTAATCCGATAAAGCACCTGTGAAAACATTACAAACAAGTTAAAATCTACATGCATGTGATGTGATGAATGGAGGATTTTAGGAATACTGGATTCTAAATATTGGGCATTTGAGGGTTAAACGCCTGGGGTTACATTGTGTTTGACTGCAGTGGTCATGTTTTTAAAAATTTGTTTTGCAGGGCCTGAGAGCTTTTAGGAGCCAGAAAGCAAAATTGATCAGAGGAATGTGTTTTTCAGTCTGGGCTAATGCACTGTGGTTTGACTGGGGAATGTCCCTGGGGAGTTGGTGTGCGGTCAGCCTGTAGAGTTAATTTGTTTTGCCGCTTGGGGAGATGATGTCATTTCTGGGTGGAGCCGAGAGATTTTGAGAAAGCTTTGGAGGGGAGTTGAAGTCTGATCTGGCTGACACGGAGTCCACAATTCTCTCCCAGTAGGATAGTTATAAAACGCGTAATAATATTTAAAGCAGAGCAGTCTTACCTGAGGACAAGGAAGAAGCTGAAACACACCAAGTGTACCAGATTTCTGAAGATATTCAGCCAGAGTCAGAATGGGTTCTAACAAGAGCCAAATCTCTTCTGTAAAGCAGGTATTACTCTATGCCATGCTGATTTAAGGATGGATTTACAGCTGTATGTTTTTTCTCTGGTTGTGTAATGGGGAATTGAATAGTAGCGTTTAAGTGGTAATTGTAAGCTATTCTTTTCAGGTGTGAAGTTAAAGAATTTAATAGTGTATTCATAATAAAGTTTTCTTTTTAAAATACCAAATTCCTATTTCTTCATGCACTCCTGGAGCGAATCATTCTTTCCTCACAGTCTTACAACTAAAGTAAAATATTGTTTTTTCAGTCCAGTATCCTAGCCACTGTTGGGGGTCTGGTCTGGGATTGTAATAGTGAGCTCCTTTACTGCAGTGGTCTAATAGAGAATGTTCGAACAGATCAGCCATGATCTTATTGAATGGCACAGCACCGGTACAAGAGGCTCCATTTCTCCAAGGGGCATGACACGGGCATTTGACATTGGTTGCCCCCAGGAAATTCCTTTTAACCTTAGGCTGTGGTGCTACTGTGACGACTTCCTCTTCTTCCGCAAGGCCCAGCTTCGGGACAAACATCATGGGTTTCCAGCTTGGCACATTGCATAGCCACACCCAATCACCCGTGAATTCAGTCTTCAGCTCAAAGACAGGAGAGTTTTATTTTAATTGATTCTTACTATTTTAAAATAGTTTTGACCCTTTTTTGACCTGTTATGAGCTTGTAAACACCTATAACTGTTTTTAAACTGGCCAGGGTCTGTCCATTGGCCATTAACAGCATTTTGCTCTGACCCCTCCCCTGCCCCTCTCCACCTATCCTCCCCCACACCTGGCTCTTCTCCACTCAATCATTATGTTCGTCTCTGCTTTCATAGCTGCTATGAATTAGCATTTCTGTTTTACTTTGAGAGCAAAAGGATAGCTGTACGAGGCAGTCTTCAGGTAGGAACAATAACGGCCAGCCGTCTGCAAATAAAATGCAGGCGGAGATCCATCAGAACAACTATACAGTCATTTCGAAGCAAACCAGAAGCAGTTTTACTTCTGGCATTCTTTGAGCATACAAATTTGTAATGCTGAAGGTGATGAGGGCATTATCATTGAGCATGACCTTATGGTCACTTATTCACGCCCACAACAGGCCCTTGCAGCAATTTATTGTTATTTCTATCATTTCTGATTTACAATCATGAAGTGACTTAGTGTGCAAGGGAGTCAGGTAAATAAGAAAAGTCAACAGTTGTTGAAATGTCGACAACAACAGAAAAGATCTCAGTGCTCCCGGAAATTAAAACTCCTACTTGTAACAGGATTAGCAGAGGTAGTGATGTTTCTACATAATAATCTGTGGACAGAGACAATCCCTTCCTACTATGGTTGGTTGCAAGACCGTATTCCTTTAATAAACATGTGGTTGCCCATATGTTATTGTTTGCGAACAAACTTAAGAGCTACCAGTCTTTATTGGATTAATAAAAGCAAATTACTGATGCTGGAATCTGAAACCAAAAGGGAATGCTGGGAAATCTCAGTCGGTCTGGCAGCATCTGTAGGGAGAGAAAAGAGCTAACATTTCGAGTCCAGAGGCGGGATTCTCCGACCCCCCGCCGGGTCGGAGAATCGCTGGGGGCCGGCGTGAATCCCACCCCCGCCGTCTCCCGAAATCTCCGGCACCAGAGATTCGGCGGGGGCGGGAATCGCGCTGCGATGCGCCGGTCCCCCCCCACAGGGCGATTTGCCGGCCCGCGATGGGCCAAGTCCCGCTGCTGTCATGCCGGTCCCGCCGACGGGAATCAAACCACCTACCTTACCGGCGGGACTGGCAGCGCGGGCAGGCTCCGGGCTCCTGGGGGCGGGGAGATCTGGTCCTGGGGGGAGCCCTCACGGTGGCCTAGCCCGCGATCGGGGCCCACTGATCGGCAGCCGGGCGTGTGCCATGGGGGCATTCTTTTCCTTCCGCGTTCGCCATAGTCTTCACGATGGTGGACACGGAAGTGACCCCCTCCCCTGCGCATGCGTGGGGATGACGTCAGCAGCCGCTGCTGCTCCGGCGCATGTGCGGACTTCCGCCGGCCGGCGAAGTCCCTTCGGCCCCAGCTGCCGTGGCGCCAAAGGCCTTTACCGCCGGCCGGCAGGGCGCCAACCACTCCGGCACGGGCCATCCCCTCAAGGTTAGGGCTTGACCCCGAAAAAAAATCCGCACCTTTGAGCTGCCCAACGCCGGAGTGGTTCACGCCACTCCATCCCGCCGGGACCCCCCGCCCCACCGGGTAGGGAAGAATCCCGGCCCAGATAACCCTTTGTCAAAGCTAAAATACATTGTATAGGAATCTACAGATGCTGCCAGACCTGCTGAGATTTTCAAGCATTTTCTCTTCTGGTTTATTGGATTAATAATATATGTATGTATATATAATATATATGGGCAACAACCTTGTGCAGAAGAGGCTGTTCTGTGCTAACATTAATTATTTTTTTTAAACACAAGGATGGGTATAATTATATGTATGGCAGTGCAGTGGTTGCTATTCAACTACTAATGGAGAAACCTGGTTGAAAACTCCAGGGAATAGGAGCTCAAAACTGAGCAGGAAAGTCAGTTTTTAAAATCTGAAAGTAAGAAGCTGGCATCAATAACAGCAACAATAGTCCTACACCCAACTGTTTCACCTCCTTTAGGAAATCGGTTATCTTGCCCACTCTGGCACATATGGGTCTCCAGTTCCACACTAATGCAGTTGATTCCTGACAGTTCTCTGAGGTTTGCCTTGCAAGGCACTCAGTGGTATAACCACCATCTCTAAAGCAATTAAGATTGAGCAGGAAATGCCAACCTTGCCAGTGACCCACATCCCAAGAATGAAAGTAGCAAGTATCCAATAATCTATTTGTTGCAATTCCTCATATTTGTAACCCTTCAAAATCTTGTGCAACCTGTCTGTTTGGGACTTCAAACTGGAAATACTTGGTGCATCAAATACTGCTGTCAGACAGCACTGTCCCTCAATTGCGTACTTTCATAGTGTATATCTAGTTGGGAATGAAAAATAGCATTTTATCTAGCCTGTGGGAGTTCATGGGTGAAATTCTCTGTTTGGGAGACTCCTGACAGAGCTGAATTCCACCTGATTTGTGATCCCAGCAGGAAGCTATTCCCAATCCTTTGCCATGCCAATTTATGCATGGTGAAGATTGAGAAGAATTCCCTAGGGAATCCTATCGAACCGCCTTTTTGAGTGGGCGGTCCGATAGTCGCGGGACGCGGCTGACCTGTGCATCACAATACAGCCCCTCCCCACCCCCCACCTCCAGCACAGTGGTGACCCAACCCACACACCCTCACAGAGACCGCTTAGATAAAAGGACCCCCCCAAAAGAGAGACATCAAACAGAATTAGGTGTTTTCCAATCACATCCCTTCACGCTCGAGTGATTTTGAAGTGGTCAGCTGGAAATTGAAAGCACATAATTCTGTTTGAAGTGGTCCAGGACCCGTCAATCGAAGCTTGATGTGTATAAACGTTGCCTTTATAGCACTTCAGAGTTACTCAACCATGAAGGAAGATAAATAGAGCAATGCTGGCATCTGTGTATGTGGAAGCTGTCCATCACAGCCCAGTAAAATCAACATCAAGAAGAACATGAATGAATGGCTTGCAGCTCAAGATCAGAGGGAGTTTAAACACAGCTGACTGGTATTCTCTTTCCAGGAATTGGCAGGTGCTGCTTCCTGTGTCTGGCCAACAGGTGTAGTGCCCAGGTGAGTGTTAAAGCAGTAATTGTTTTCACTGCCTCTGTCTGGACTGCTCTCTAGCTTCCAGACAGTGGCCTCTCTACTGGTGGGCTTCCTGACAAGGGTCTCTTTTGAAGGGGGGGGCTTCAAGACAGGATTCTCTCTTCCAGGGGTCTACGGGGGAGTGTCTTTATTTAGGGGGTCTTTGCGGGGGGTCCCTTTGTGATATAATGGCTAATGGCCTAAAATCTTAGGCCCAATAATATAATAATAATCTTTATTGTCACACGTAGGCTTACACTGCAATTAAGTTACTGTGAAAAGCCCCTGGTCGCCACATTCCGGCGCCTGTTCGGGTACACGGAGAGAGAATTCAGAATGTCCGATTCACCTAACAGCACGTCTTTCGGGACTTGTGGGAGGAAACCGGAAGGCCCGGAGTAAACCCACGCAGACAGGGGGAGAACATGCAGACCGTCCGCACAGACAGTGATCCAAGCCAGGAATCGAACCTGGAACCCTGGCGCTGTGAAGCAACAGTGCTAACCACTCTGCTACCTTGCCGCCTGTACAGAATTGGACACTTTAAATTAAGCCACAGACAGTCCGGATGGGATGTCAAAGGGCAAGTCTGGGCTTGTCCTGTAAACAGGAGATCGGAAGATAATCGGGCCCATTCAAATGGATTGCTGGTTGTGAATTGTCCAGATGAAGCTAGACTTTCTGGCAACTCGATTTCCCTCCGTTACCTTCTAAGGTGTAAGGTTACGTGCAGACAATGCACCTGGGGATGGATCCGGGGGGGGGGGGGGTGTTAGTTCCTGGCGTGCTGCAGAGTTGCAATCGGCAACTCCATTGGGTGTTGCCACCCACGTCCAGTGACCTCTTTGGCTGAGGGTCAGAGAAACCTCTGGAAGAGCTCAAGGAGGAGGATAAGAAGGCGACATCGGGGGACCCTCCCCAGCAAAGACTTAACGCAGAGGCAACAGAGAAGACTCAACGGTGACCAAAGAACGGACAGAAGACGCTTGCAAGACCCACCTTCACAGAAGAGGGCCCTGAGATGACTGAGGCTCAGAACATTGGACCCGCAGCTCGATCATGTTCATCAGCATGGGTGGTATTAGAACTTTGTCTTGATAATATTTCAGAGATGATTTATTGTGTTTGTGAATAAATTTGGGTTGAGTCGTGAACCTTTGTTTGTCTTTTGTTCATCTCGCAAATAAGGGAATATAAGGGAAAACATTTTAACAATAAACTGGTCGAAGTGTCTGATAATTTACAGACAACACCTTTGTTTAAGGGGTCTGTGTGTGGGGGTCCCTTTATTTAGGTGGTCTCTGTGAGGGAGGCAGTGGGAGAGGCTGTGGTGGGGTGGGGTAGGTAGGTCTTACCTTGTGAGTGGGAGCGTGGCCTTTGGATGGACTTTGGGGGCAATTTCCTGAACGAGTTACCCTCTTTGTCCACAGCGTCAGGGCCACGCTTGTCAATAGCAGTAATAATATTCGCCCACGTGATTCCCGGCCCAGAGAATATGGTGCTCGGCCAGCTAAGTGGATGCAAAGTGCATCCTCCCGCTGGCTCGGGGAACAAACATTGATTCCAAAGGCTCCAATCCCGTTTTCTTCACTAACACAGGATAATCCACCTCACCGGGAACTCCGCTACTGGCACCGAGGGGCAGAGAAATTTGCCCCATATTTCCTTATCCAAGAGCTGTCCACAGAAAAATAGTAAGCTCATCACTCACATCACGCAAAAAATTTGAATGATGGTCAGCCTTATCAATGAAGGCTCAGAGCTATTGGACAAATGTCTCTTGGCAGTCGAAACCCTGAATTAAGTCATCTCTCTTATGAAATGCTGGGGGTCTGAGAAAGCATTGTGAGAGAAACACTGTAGGATCTAAAGCTATTGAGATATCAAAAAGTTCCAAAGGTTTATCCCAAACACAATGGGACAAATAGCTTCCTTCTGTGCTGTTTAATTCAGAACACCAGATTGAGCCAGTGCTACATCTGACCATCTTCTTTATCCAAATTGACCTAGTCAACTAAATATGTGTAGTGGCAGGTTGGCTGTCCATTCCCATATTCCAGTTAATTTGTATGAACTGTCGCAGGAAGATGCCTTTTAATAGAATCAGAGACGTATTAACAGCCAATTACGAGCCTGATGATCAGTTTCTGCTCAGAAAATAAATTCCACAAAGCCAATACAATGAAAAAGGGCAGGATTCTCCGTCCCAGCATGCAACACGCCCTCGCCGGCAGTGGGATCTTCCGTCCCGCCAGCTGGCCAATGGGATTTCCTATCGTGGGCACCCCCAGGCCGTCGGGAAATCCGTGGGCGTAACTGCGCTGCCAGCGAAACGGAGGATCTCGCTGACGGAGAATCCAGCCCAAAGTGTTTCATCATTGTTTCATAGTAGAATTTGTTGTGATAGTGGGAATGTGATTGTACAACCGGCGTGAAATTAGATCATAATATTGCACAGAAAACTATTCCTCAAGGTGTGAAATAAGGACAAGCTATCATTTCACCAAAATACTGAAATAGGCTCCTTTCTTTCGCATTCAAGCAACTTCCTTGATATCATTCTACATATGCTTAAATGACATGGACGATTCAGATTTGTATTACTATTTAAAAAGCAGCAACCACATCCTCCAATAGCTAAGTGCGTCTCTGACGTGTGATTATATATGACTGCAAACTGATTTACAAGGGTATACCAGTTAGACTTTGTGGGCCGATTTCTCCGCTGCCCGACGCCAGCACTGATTTACGATCAAGAGGAGAATGTTGTGTTGACTAAAAAATAGGATTGGCGCCCGCCGCCGATTCCGTTGCGATGCTCCAGTTCCCCACTGGCAGCGGCATCAAGGTTCACGCCCTGCGCCAACAGTCTCATGCAAATTCACGATTTGCTTCAATTTATCTACAATTAATGAGCTGGACACCGAATGCTTCACCCCATGCGATCCTCCACCCCTCTCAGGCAGAGGTCAGTGGGCTTGAGGAAGGAGCTGCGCTCCAAAAGCTAGTGTTTGAAACAAACCTGTTGGACTTTAACCTGATGTTACAACACTTCTTACCCAGCAGAGGAAGCAGGGGGGAATAGCAGAGCTCACACCAAACAACCCTCCCTGACACACAGCCCCTCTTAGAGTAGAAGCCTCACCATTGATAATATCAGCTGGTTCATCCCCAAGGATCATGAGCTGTCTCCAAGCCCTGCCTGTCCACTGCACTCCTGATCCCATTCACCCTGCCCCCAGCCAGGAAATCGACCATCTCTAGTTGACCATCTCTACCACACAGTTGCCACCTGCTGGCGAGATAGCACAATACCCACCCAGTCAAAGAGACCCACAGTAGGCCACAATGGGAGAAATAGGACAGGGCTACAGAACCTCTCGCTGACACGGGTTGTGGCAGCCATTGGTAGTCCTGTTGGGAGGGACAGGTGGTGAGGATAGAGGCCCCCTACATCACAGGCCTGGTGCTGTTCACTAATGGGGACAGAGGTGCAGAGCAAACATCATCTCAAAGAGGCGAGTGAGGGGGTCAGGGTGGTGGGATAAGTTAACGGTGACACAGCTATACAACTCACGATGACAATGTAACCTAGTGGCATTGGATGGTCATGGGAATCCTCGATCTTGCTAACATTCCCTGTCTCTCCTTCCTCCGCCCACAGTTACATCGAATTTGGACTATAATTAGCTATGCGCGCAATCTACCTGACCACTGCAGCCGTTGTAGATACACAGAGGCTAAAGGGCCAGTGCAGGGAGGACCTTGCACAAGAGGAGCATGCTCCAGAAGAACTGGGGCCAGTGGTGAGGCTCAAGTGCCAGCTGTCCATCAGGGTTCGGAAAAGGGACTGTTTGGGATCTCGCAATCATCTTGCACAAAGGTGCATCCACCCTGTAACAGATGCCCTATGTGCCCGGGCATTGGACTATATCACCTTCAACCTGAACCAGGCCCAACAAGATGCCTGGACAGCAGGATTTGCTGCCCTTGCTGGATGCCCCAGGTCCAGGGAGTGATTGATGGCATGCAGATACCCCTACGAGCACCAGTTCAACAAGAGATGCCCTTCATCAACAGGAAGGAATGTAAAGTTGGTGCAACCACCAACTGCACATCATGCATGTCTGCACTAATATCCAGGCAGCATTCATGACTCATACACCCTAACGCACTCGTTCGTTCCCAGCACCTTCAAGGGGCTGCCTCGAGTGCGGGCTTGGCTACTGGATGTCAAGGGTTACCTGCTGAGGTCATGGCTAATCTTGCCTGTGCTGAGGTCCCAAAGCGAGGTAGAGAATCGTTATACCAACGGTCACACAGCAACCTGGAGCGTGATTGAGCAATGCATCAGCTTGCTCAAGATGTACTTCCGATGCCTGGAGTGCTCTGGTGGTGCGCTCCAATGTGGCCCCCCCAGAGGATCCAACACAACATCATACAGCAGTGGGGAGACATGCTGGAGGAGAAGGAAGACGGCAGGCCTCATCTGATGAGGAGGAGAAGGATGGTATCCAGGAGGATCTGGACGTGGAGCCTGAGCTGGCACGGCGGGCTGCCCAACATGTGACCGAGGGCCGCCGCACACGGGACAACCACATCACCACCCGATTTACCATCGAGGAAGCCTGGCCCCCGGCAGCTCTGTCACCCTGTCCCACCCGTTTCCCCCGCCCTCCCCACCCGAAATTCAACATCACATAGAATCCCCCTTCCCATGAATCTCTCACCACTTCCCTAGCCCTCAGCCCTTCCCACTACCACGGTTTCATCCGCCCACCCCCTCCCGAGGGTCATACCAGTGTCACCACAGGGTGTTTGGCCTGGGTTGGCTGTCAGTGGGTCTTGTCCACAGGACGGAGGATGATGCCGATCAGCTGTGAGGTGAGCTCTGCTGCCCCTCATTGTTTGACAAAGTCTGATTCCTGCCTGTGGATAGCGTACCACTGTCTAAGCTGGCAAAACCTTCTCACGGACCCATGTAGCGTGAGGGCTCACTCTGAGGATGCTGTCATACAAGGCGGGTTCATATTGCTTCCCCGTGCCCGACTACTTCTTAGTGAGGACGTCATGAGTTCTTCCCGCACCCCCACCCCCCACTTCCCATCTGGCAGACGCAAAACACCCAGCCCAGCCCATTTTCACACCCGTCAGATAGAGATTAGAGGCAGTTCGGACTGGTGGTGCAAAAGTGTTTAATGGTGACAATGTACAATAGTATTTGTTCCCTTACCCCTAACCAATGTCTATTTACTATACCCGTGCCAACTTCCTTATCGTATGTGGCCTACTGCTCCTTTCTGAGTGTTACCTGTCATAATATACACACAAGTATATGATGGTGCACAGACAGACATTGATTGACACACAAAACACAGCAGCCAATCACCAGACAGGACACGGCCACTATAAAGCCAGAGGGCACTAGTTTTCCCGCTCTCTTGGGATGCAGCCTCTGGGACAGCCAGAGCCCGTGAGCAGCAACTCGAACATCCACCATGTGGTAGCAAGATAGTCTGGTCGGGTTAGCCTCAGGTCTCCAGTCAACTCAGCATAGTGTCAACCCACAGTTCAAGTATGTTTAACAGTTGGTAGTTCAATAAAATAGAGTTGCATTTCTCCAAGTGTTGGAAGCCTGTCTCTCTCACTGCTATGGTAAATGCAATCCTCGCAGACCCAGCATACCCAACACATCATTACCCAGGAAAGTACATCAGAAGTGGAGGCAGCCGGCTGCGTGTCTCTCCCTCTGCCCTGTGATGCCCTTGGCAGCCATCCTCTGGAGGGCCTGGCCGACTTCGCATGTCAAAGGAGATGACGTGCCACCCTGTTCTGCCCGCTGGCGATGAGATGCGCCAGAGTCAGGTGAGAGATTCGGAAGGGCTCACGTGTTCCAGTACCTCCCCTGTAGGAGGCGCCAGCATGGGCCCCATCACCTCCTCCGGGGTGCTCGCTGGCCCCCAGGCCATGGGATGGAGCGGAGGTCAGACTGAGCTCCAGAGGCTCACCCTCGTCTGAGCCATGTACCTCGATGGCCTGGCCAAGGTCAGTTAGCACCTGGTCAATGCTCTCGATGACCTGAGCCACGACCCTTTGTGAAAGGGCAAAGTTCTGAAGTGTCACAGCAATGTCAATCTGTGCCCGGGACATGTCCCAACTGTGACTGGGCTCTCCTGACCTGTGCCTCAGTCATCAACAGCACAATGTGCCCCAAGCCTTGGCTGGCCTGACACATGGGTCTGACGTCTTGCGTAGATGCCACCCTTTCAGTGTTGGCCTGGGTGCCATGCATTTGCAGCAACATCTCCAGCACCTGAAGGCAGCTGGACTCTCCAGCTTCACTTGCAGGTGCAAGAATGTTGCTGGCATCTCTTCCTGTAAATCGTGGCTCTGTGTCTGCAACTGCGCCATTGATGGTATCATACTTTCCAGAAGAAGGACACCTGTCTGGATGGGCAGCTGTTCGGGAAACTCTCAGACTGTCCGTTCCCTCGGGACTCCCTGCCTCCACTGATGTGCTGCAGAATGTGTGTGATACTCACCAGAGGGTGACCCAGGAGCCTGATCACTAACATTACTCACCAAAGTGATAGTCTCTGTGATAGTGGAGGGTGATAGTGCAGGATGATGGTGAAAGCAGTGTTTAAAAGTCGTTGTTCTCCCCAGTGCTCCAGGGTGTGCTGGGCATCTGGCTGGGGTCAGCGACCCCGGACTGTCCAGCCTCATCTGGTGATGAGCCTGCAAGACAAAAGTCATGGGGTGAGATCTTGGAAAGACTGGTCTGTGGGAGGGGAGAGACTCACTTGCTTTGGGACATCTGTGTTGAGTTGGGCTCAAGCTTTTTTGGCTCATGCCGACCTCCGTCGCAGCCACTGCCCTCTCCTCAGCCTCCCCCGCAAGTTGCAGGGCTCTTTCCTCAGAAGGGGCCTGGACTCAACGTCTGCAACTCCTCCTCCTGTCTTCTGGTGCTCGCATCGATTAGGGGCCGCCTTATCCTTGGGACACAGAAAGGATACAAGTGAGACGCTGGGAGGAGAATTCTATGGGGGGGGTCTGCAGCTGGTGGCATGTGTGTGTCCTGGCCAAAGAGAACAATACATGTGTTAGGGGTTGTTGGTTGTAAGGCAGACGCACGCAGGTGGTGTGTTGTTGGCCTCGTGAGGATTGAGGAGAGGAGAGAGGGATGGGAGTGATGCCAGGGACACAGTCTCGCCTGAGCTGACCTAAGGAGGTCATTAAAGCTTCTTACGACATTGCGTGCCTGTCCCCCTGGTGATGCTGGCAGCACGGACAGCCTCGGCCACCTCTTCCCAGGCACTGTTCTGTAGGACAGGCTGGAGTCTCCGTCCCACACTGGGGAAGAGGGTGCCCCTCCTCTCCTCAACGGCATCCAGCATTTGGTCAATCCCGGACTCCTAGAATTGAATGGGCATGTCTCCGTGCAGCCATCTTATTGGCTGGAATGACGGTCTGTAGCGAGTGGAGCATTTATAAGCATCTCCAGCTTGTCAGGCACTTTAACCCGAATCCTGGCCCCAACGAATCAAATGCCAGCGGGGCCAGGAATGGCTCGGGCTGCACGTGGGCAGAGTGCTGGCCCATTAGAATGACCGGAATTTTGACTGATCGGCGTTCCCAGCCAAGCACGAATTCCACGCGACTCACTTCCGGTGGGAGAGTATAGTCTCCCAAAAGGAAAATCCAGCCCTATGTCACACTACAACAATTCAACTCATTGCAGTTTAGCATCAGTAATCAGACCTCTGGTACTGCACTGGCATTGTACCAGTCAATATGGGGTAGAACTTAAACGCAACATTGTTCTTTTAATAACAGGTTTAGGGAGCTTATGCGGTAAGTGACTTTGCCACACGCCAGCAAGGATCCAGTTTCAATTCCCCTTTGTTTTGAATTAATTGATCTCATTGTCGCGGCAACATTAACGATGCTACAATTTGCCTAGCACCCCTGGGCTAGGAAGATGGAAAAACAGGCATGGTTGTTTACCTATGTCCCTTGCTGGGGTTGTATGCATGTGGATGGTTGACAAGGACTAGTTTAGGCACAGCGATAATGGCCTCTGCAATCAAGGCAGATATCCTGCTGACACTGCTAAGATTCACATTTAAAGACAGGCGCTTAAATCAGCTATCAGAAGATGACCAATAACCAAAGTATTAGATAGCAACCAGGCCCACAAATCCCAAAGCCAAGTTAGTGTTTTTGTGAATGGAGGTGGAAGAGCCATTAGCCAAAAGACACGTATAATTGACAGAAGAGCCAGTGGAGAGATCAGGTTTTCTCTTTAAACTGCAGCAAGTTACAATCTGGAATGGTTTTTCTGTAAAGGCAGCGGAGACAGTTACCATAGTAACATTCAGCGAGAGAGAGAGAGAGAGAGAACTGAAAAGGAAACATTTTCAGGGTTATAGGGAAAGAGTAGGGGAGTGGGTCTGATCGGGTACTCTTTCAAAAACTTGCACAATGGGCTGAATGGCCTCATTCTGCACAGTATGATTCCATGATTTTAGGAAGGGGGAAAAAAAACTGACGAGATTATAAGAACAAGTCAGTCATCAGAAGTTGGAGAGCAGTGCTCCGTCTCTATTTGAATGTGTCCATATGCAGCTGTGCTTTGTGGAGAACTAAGAACTACATTGAATCTTAGAAACAGATCGAATTCTATTGTATTGTATTGGTTTGATAAAACCAACATAAACCTTCAACAAAAATGAATTCTACTGCATTATATTGGTTTGATGAAAGCGACATAAACCTGCAACAAAAATAAATCCCAAATCTCATTTACAAAAAATTACAATGGCAACATCACAATGAAGATATAACTTCCAGGACAGAAAACAAAGGCAGAAAATAAACCAACCTGGGGACTTCTGGTGGCATAATGTAGGGAGAACATAGAACATACAGTGCAGAAGGAGGCCATTCGGCCCATCGAGTCTGCACCAACCCACTTAAGCCCTCACTTCCACCCTATTCCCGTAACCCAATAACCCCTCCTAACCTTTTTGGTCACTAAGGGCAATTTAGCATGGCCAATCCACCTAACCTACACGTCTTTGGACTGTGGGAGGAAACCTTAACACCCAGAGGAAACCCACGCAGACACAGGGAGAACGTGCAGACTCCGCACAGACAGTGACCCAGTGGGGAATCGAACCTGGGAAGCCACAGTGTTATCCACTTGTGCGCTGCCCAGGATGCACAGGAGGTGGCTCCCACTGGAGTACTGTACCTTTTTTTGGTCCTATAGACAGTTTACTCTCAGAAACCAACAGTTATTGTAATAAAGGTCGTGTATGACTAATATGCCTAAAGAAATGCCCCTCCAAATAAAAATCAGGGAAAAGAAGGCTGGGAGCAGAAACCTGCCAACGGAGTCTGAGGCTTCTCGGAGTTCATCGGCAAGCAAAATGGCGGAGTCAGTTTTTGGTGTTCTATCCCTCCACTCACGCTCGAGGTGCTTTCTAGTACCTTGGTGAAGGAATTCGACACGCACCAACGAATATGTCGGAAGACTTCAAGAAATCAATTGAAGAGGCCTTGGCCCCCATTCGTTGTGGCTCTGGGGAAAACTAATCAGACCGTTGAAGCCCTGGGCACCCCAATCAAAGATATGGAGGTGGCCTTTTCAGGCCACAGCGAGCGGATTGCCTCGCTGGAATTGGAATGGTCTTCAGTGATAGAAACAAATAGATCGTTGAGAACCAAAATAAATGACGCAGAAAATAGGTCCAGGAGGCAAAATATTTGGATTGTGGGGTTGCCAGAGGGGATGGAGGGCCCAACACCCACTGAGTACTTCTCGGGCATGTTCAGCAGGATGATGAAGGTGGATTCATATTCCCTCCTGAGTTGGACCAAGCCAATCGTACACTTCCACCGAGTCCTCATCCTGAAGATCCATCACCTGCGGTGATAGTGAGGTTCCACAGCTTCAAGGAGAAGGTTTTGTAATGGGAAAGGAGAACCGCAGCTTTAAGTGGGATGACTATTCCTTCAGGTTCTATCTGGACTTGGGTGCAGAGCCAGTAAATTAGAGGGCAACGTTCTATGGGGTCAGGTATATGGGCACTGTATAAGAGCGAATCCAGTTTGATGTGGTCTACCCAGTTTGGTTCAGAATTACTTTTGAGGGAAAAGACTATTTGATCAACGCTTCGAGAGAGGCGGACTCTTTCGTTAAAAGACACACGTTGGGCATGGTGTAATTGGGTTTTTCGATTCTGTCGACGGGCGTGTTGAATTATTACATTGTTGGGGTTTCATGTTTGTTCCGGTTCTTGTTGGAATTGAGTTCTTATAGTTCGTGTTTAGAATTTGTGGGTTTGCATTGTGGAGCACAAGGGTATATGGGGTTTAGGTATTTGTGGTTTGGTATTTTGTTGATTACTTCTATTTTTCTTTTTCTCCAGCGAGGGAGGCTCCCTCCCTGCTGACTAAAGAGTTAGTCAATGGAAATGGGGGTTTGAAGGGCTCGCTGCAGCTCATTATAGTAGTTTTTCAGACAATGAAATTAGAGTTTTTGTTGTGTTTGGGTTTGTTAGACGTAGGTCTTGTTTGCCTCGCTTCTATTTGGATTTGTACTTAGATGTATTTGTATTCATGGATGACGGCATTGAGGGGGGAGGGGGGGGAAGGTTGGGGGAGATTTTTTTTTTTTAAAAGAGTATCCAATTGGGGCCGCACGGTGGCCTAGTGGTTAGCATAACCGCCTCACGGCGCTGAGGTCCCAGGTTCGATCCCGGCTCTGGGTCACTGTCCGTGTGGAGTTTGCACATTCTCCCCGTGTCTGCATGGGTTTCGCCCCCACAACCCAAAAATGTGCAGAGTAGGTGGATTGGCCACGCTAAATTGCCCCTTAATTGGAAAAAATAATTGGGTACTCTAAATTTAAAAAAAAAAAAGAGTATCCAATTACTTTTTTCCAATTAAGGGGCAATTTACCATGGCCAATCCAGCTAACATGCCCATTTTTGGGTTGTGGGGGTGAGACCCATGCGGACAACGGGAGAATGTGCCAACTCCACACGGACAGTGACCCAGGGCCGGGATCGAATCTGCAACCTCGGCGCCGTGAGGCAGCAGTGCTAACCACTGCTCAACCGTGCCGCCCCTGGGTTGGGATAGATTTTTCCTCGTCCAGTCCTTTGACCTGACCATCTTGGGTGGACCTGTTTGCTGTGCCTTTCAATAATAATCTTTATTGTCACAAGTAGCCCTACATTAACACTGCAATGAAGTTACTGTGAAAATCCCCCAGTCGCTACATTCCGGCGTCTGTTCGGGTACACTGAGGGAGAATTCAGAATATGCAATTCACCTAACAGCTCGTCTTTCGGGACTTGTGGGAAGAAACTGGAGCACCCGTGCAGGAAACCCACGCAGACACAGGGAGAACATGCAGACGCCACATAGACAGTGGCCCAAGCTGGGATCGAACCTGGGACCCTGGAGCTGTAAAGCAACACGGTAATCTTGCTCGTTGGAAATGGCTGACTCCGGATTGAAGGGGGGTCTCCAATTTGTTTGGTCGCCTGGAACATTAGGGGTTTGACTGGCCTAGTGAAAAGATCAAGGGCATTTTCTCAATTAAAAGTTTAAACTCCAACGTGGTGTTTTTGCAAGAGACCAAACTAGGCTGCGCAGGAGGTGGGGCGATTTTAATTAATAAAAGGTTTCAGTTTTCAGCCTCTAAGATTATAGCTGACCCCAATGGTCGATACATTATAGTCTGTAGCTCCCTGGTGGGTACCCCGGTGGTCACAGTTAATAGTTAAGCCACAATTTGGACCATACGAATTGTATTAATATCTTGCTGGACAGTCTCCCCTATATAGATTTGCATCATCTTATTTTAGGTGGGGACTTGAATTGTGGCTTGGACCCGAGATTTGATCGCTCGAAGCCTAAATCTTTTGTACCATCGTAGGTGGCCAGGGCTTTGATATCTTTCCTGATGCAGATGGGGGAGGTAAATTATTGGTGCTTCTTGCACCCAAGCTATAAAGATTTTTTGCTTTTTTTCCCATGTCCATTAAGTATGTGCATGGATTTATTTTTGTTTGTTCTAGATAGGTCTCTCCTCCCTTCAGTGGTGGTAACTGAGTATTCAGCAATTGTCATTTTGGACCATGACCCGCAATTCATTGATTTGTTGCTAGAGTCTAGCCCCACCAAACGTCCATCACGGAGGGGAGACACAACATAAAAGATTTTGTGAGTGCATGTCCACTGCCACAGAGGGCAATACAAAATTTAACAAAACCGAGTCAGTCTCACCTTCCATGGTGTGGGAAGCCCATAAGGTGGCTTATCACACAGATACGCAATTAGAGCAGTAACCTCGTTTCTGCCCCTCCTCAGGTTAATGCAGCTTTTGAATCTTTTTACCATAATCCCTATAGATCAAGGCGTCCTGCGGATGGATCAGCCTGACATTTTGGACAGCCTATCCAACCCAACTATTAAGGTGGAGAAGAGTGGCGAGTTCGAATCCCCGTTATACTTGGATGAAATTTTAAAATGCATTGGATTGATGCAATCTGGCAGATCCCCTGGTCCAGATGGTTTTCCAATTAAATTCTATAAGATATTCTCGGAGTAGCTTGTACCTTTAAATCTGGACATGTTTGATGATTCCCTATCCTGGGGATCGCTGTCCTCTACCTAGACTCAGGCTTCTATCTCTTTGCTTCGTAAGGGGGACAAGGATACGACAGAGTGTGGTTCGTACCATCCTATTTCACTTTTGAACGTGGCTGTCAAACTATTTGCCATCATGCTGGCGCTTCGGCTCGATCCTTGCCTCCCAATATAATCTTGGAGGATCAGACTGGTTTCATAAAGGGTCAACAATTGTCCGCCAATATACATCCCATGCTAAATGTTCCTTTTCCCCTCCTCGGTGCCTGAACCGGAGGTGATTGTATCTCTGGATGCCGAAAAGGCAGTGGGAGTATTTGTTGGAGATTTTCAGGAGGTTTGGTTTTGGCCGCAAATTTATTTATTGGATTTGTCTATTGTATAAGGCCCCCACTGCCAGTGTTCGTATAAATACCCTGACCTCCGATTATTTCGTTTTGAATAGGGGCACGGTTGCTCTGGCAATAGTGCTGCTTGCTAGAGTACTGAGGTCTCTATTAAGTGGAGGAAGATTAATCAGGGAAGGGTGAAGCATCACGTGTCCCTTTACACAGATGACCTACTTCTCTATATTATGGACCAATGTCCAGGGCCGGCTCAAGGCACCGGCAACTCAGGCAGTCGCCCGGGGCGCCATGTGCTAGGGGGCGCCAGAGACTTGGGTCCCGCGCATGCGGTTAGGCAGGTGCCAACTAGCGCATGCGCGGTGGCCGACCTCCCTCAGGGCAGCCCCCCCCTCGGTCCGCCCCCCCGCCCCCCGCCCCCCCTCGGGTCCGCCCCCCCCTCGGGTCCGCCCCCCGCCCCCCCCCCCCCCCCGCCCCGCCCCCCCGCCCCCCCCCCCCCCCCCCCCCCCGGAAATTGGGTCAGATTTATACCGCTGTGTGTTGCGGGGGAAGGGGGGAACGTGGAGCAGTGGGGTTGGATTAGGGCCAGCGATAGGTGGAGATTAACAAAGATGTTGTCAACAGAAAGACAATGGGAATGTAAATGGGGGTGATCATGGCCAAGAAGGGGCTGATAGTGCCGCATTAAGAGATTAGAATGAGGTGACGGCAGAATAAAGGTGAGCAGTGCGTCACGGAAAATTAGGAATGGGGAACAGATGGGGTGGGGTAGAGGGAGGGCAGACAATGGTCCACAGATGCTGTCAGATCTGCCGAGATTGTTCAGAAGATATTGTTGCGGTTTAACGATCTCTGGTCCATATGGGGACAAATGGAAGTGCGCTCCTGCATTCCCTCTTGTTTTTGTGCAATAGTTACTGCACTGGTGTCTTTTTCCCCTGTAACATTTTCCACGAATCCAACGGTGGTCTCCTCCCTGAGAATTTGGAAGCCATTTATGCAGTATTTCAAACTCCTTTCCCTGTCTTCACTCACCCCAATATGTAATAATCATCCTTTCCCATCAGCTGGTTTAGACTCGGCATTTAAATTTTGAGACGGGAAGGGTCTGGAGCGGTTTGGAGATTCCAGCTGCCCACTTTTAGTCTATTTAGGCATTTCCAAACTTGTGATTTTTCACATAAGTCTTTTCCCTCCTTTTCTTTGGTGCCTCCCTCTTCCCTGATGAATTTTGTTTGGGTGGAGATCTCCCACGCTGCCTAGTGCCTCGGCTTGGCTGGGTGAGCTAATGTCATTTCTGCATTTGGAGAAGGTCAAGTTTACCATCATGGGGTCGGTGGAGAGATTCTACCCAAGGTGGCAACCGTTCATTTCCTTTTATAAGGAGTTAGTCACCGTCAGCTTTTGGGAAGGGACAGGGGTTAGGTTACTTTGCTTTTAAGTTAATGAGGCGTTTTATGTGTTTTTATCTTCTCGTTGGATTGTTTTGATTATGAAAAATTTCTTAATAATGATTTTTTTTTAAATAACCCAATTCATTGCAAAACCAAAATACTGCCAATATTGTCAATTTTGAAATCAAAACAGAAGTTCTGATAAAAAATAATTTACCTGAAACATTAACTGCTGTTTCTCTCTCCACATATACATCTGCTGAACATTTCCATCATTTTCTATTTTTAAACCAATCCATTACTTCAGTGACATACCTGTTATGGTGCAAAGTAGTACAACATGGAGGGAAAATGGTAAGTGGGTCATTTTCACAAGCAGCAAGCTCCAAAGCGACATGTCTCTGCGCTGCTTTTCCAAAAGTCAACTTTGCTTTATCTTCCTTCAGTGGCAGTTTGGGAAACACTGGAATAAAGAACAGGTGATCAGCCCAACAATGCAAAGCACATGTCAAGAAGGTCAGCATTGCCAGTACTTGTTCAGTAATTTCTATGTAGTTATGATAGCATCACTGTGCCGAAGGTGCGTGTCTGCCATGCAACAGAAAATGTAGAAAGGCCCAACGTGAATGGCATTCGATCCTGTGCCTCAGAACACAGGTCTTTTATATTCGTACATGGGATCTGGGCATCACCAGCAAGCAAGTATTTATTGCCATCCCTAATTGCCATTGAGAAAGCAGTGGTGAGCCATGTTCTGGTACCACCGCAGTACCTGTTAGGGAAGGAGTTCCAGTGACAGTGAAGGAATGGTGATATATTTCCAAGTCAGAATGGTGTGTGACTTGGAGGGGAACTTGCAGGCAATGGTGTTCCCATTCCCCTGTTACTCTTAGTCTTTCAGTTCCTATTGTCACAACCCCCTCAGCTAGTCTGTGGTCAATTCCAGCCCCAGTTGACAATTGAAAGTAATGAATAATTCTTAGACAAACACCCAAAGTCTTTGGCCCTTAGCTGTCAATAACTACAGTCACCCCAAGTTTGTAAATTTAAACACAAATAATTTTACAAATAACAATAACTATAATTAAATATGCCACAAATGCAACAGGTTAACTACTATCTAATTCCACCACTTAAACTCACCCACCCTCGACACACACGAGACAGACAAACACAGAGGGGAGAAGAGGGGTGTAAAATAATAAATAAAGTAAAAAGATAAGGGTCTTTATTTCAGATGGTTGTTTCTAGCACAGCTTCCTTCAAGGCTTTCAGTTCAAGATTTCTGTTTCCAGTCTGTAGTGGTTTCCACTGTAGATTCATTCAGGTCTCTGCAGTTTCAGAAATACTGCCGCTTTTCTGGAGGAAAAACACGAGGGAGAGCGAGAGCAGGTCCTTTTTTCTGAGTGTCGAGGTCTCCAACTGCCTTTCCTTGGCTCTCTGATAATCACCCCACTCAGTTAGGATCCAATCACCACCGCCTGTTACCAGGCAGAATATGGCCCTTTGGCCAATTCATTGGCCACCAGCCAATCAAACAAACCCGATCCCACCGATCCCTTGGGTGCCGGAAAGTCTGAGTTCTGCTTGACTTTTATATCTTTACGTCCAATCAGCATCCATGGATCAAAATGTTAACAGCAAAAATAAAGAAAAGGGTAAAGGGAATCACCAGGACGGGCCCTTACACTATAAATCATAGAATAGAATTTACAGTGCAGACGGAGGCCATTCGGCCCATCGAGTCTGCACCAGCCCTTGGAAAGAGCACCCCACTTAAGCCCACACCTCCACCCTATCCCCGTAACCCAGTAACCCCACCAAACCATTTATGGACACTAAAAGCAATGTAGCATGGCCAATCTACCTAACCTGCACATTTTTGGACTGTGGGAGGAAAGCGGAGCGCCCGGAGGAAACCCACGCACACACAGGGAGAGAGTGCAAACTCCGCACAGACAGTGACCCAAGCCGGGAATCGAACCTGGGACCATGGCGTTGTGAAGCAACTGTGCTAACCACTGTACTACTGTGCTGCCTGTGTTGTTCCTCTGACACAAGAGCATCAGCAGAGTTTCTCTTTATGATGGCAACATTGATGCAAACATCTTGCCAATTAGAATCTATCAAATCTGTTCAAATAATGCTGCTGCATATAAATGAAAAATGGAGAGTTATAGTTGTGCAGTTTCACGCCAATTCTTAAAAGGGAGCGGGTCTGTAGCACAAAACTACCAGACAGTAGAAAATTTAGAGCAATGTTTTTCAGAGACACGACTGATTGGCCATTGTTGGAGTGGAAAAATCTACTCTTCAGATTAAAGTGTAAATTGAACCTGATTGAGGAGTGATCAATACCAACTGGATGCCTGAAATGCAAAATGCTCCACTCCTCAAGTCTAGTGTTCCTCACCACATGATGAGCACAGAAATAGCAAGTAGGTGTGATATTTTAGTGATGAAAACTTCCTGCATGCACAACCAATGTCTAGTTTAAAATAAAAATCAGCCTAGCAGCAACCTTCCTTCATCATCATCCACACCACACAAAGGTCACACAACATGAAAATCACTCTTTTGAAATTCTTAGCAGTTGATTGATTGATTGATATTTATTGTCGCATGTACCGAAATACAGTGAAAAGTATTTTTCTGCGGCCAAGGGAACGTACACAGTATGTACATAGTCGACAAAAGAATAATCGACAGAGCACATTAACAGTGGTGCATCAACAAATAGTGATTGGTTACAGTGTGGAACAAGGCCAAATAAGAGCAGCATAGGATGTCGTGAATAGTGTTCTTACAGAGAACAGATGAGTCCAAGAGGGAGTCGTTGAGGAGTGTAGTAGCTGTGGGGAAGAAGATGTTCCTATGTCTGGATGTGCGGGTCTTCAGACTTCTGTATCTTCCGCCTGATGGGAAGGTCTGGAAGAAGGCAAAGCCTGGGTGTGAGGGGTCTCTGACAATACTGTCTGCCTTTCTGAGGCAGCAGGTGTAGACAGAATCAATGTGGGGTGGCAAGCTTGTGTGATGTGTTGGGCTGAGTTCGCCACACTCTGCAGTTTCTTGAGATCTTGGGCCGAGCAGTTGCCATACCAAGCTGTGATATAGCCGGATAGGATGCTCTCTAAGGCATATCTGTTGTTTCTTTATTTGCTGGTGGGAAGTGCCATTGTTACGAAGATGAAGGCAAAGAGGGGTAGTGACAGGGTGGTCTGACCTGCTCTAAATTCTGCCTGACAACAAGCCTTGTTGCTATTAGGGCAGGGAGAGTGGGATTAAGGTTGCCTTACTGAGAAGAAGGTGCTATATGTTCTCACTGGTAGACAAGAAGTGGGGTTGTGTAATCGTTTTATATGCTCTGAAACTAGTTCATCAATCCCCCACTGTGACAATAGACTGGTTGCACTTTCTTTAACAAGCCTGGTTGTGGCCTATCTCCCTCCCTGATTGATTTCTTCCAACACCAGCCAAAGATAGAAATGTGTTTTCTACCAACTATTTTGCAGAACCAAGTAGACAAGATCAAATTAGCTGAAAGAAAAATTAATGGGACAGTCCCAAATGGAAACTGTCACAAACAAAAAAAAGAATCACAAAGAAAACTTAAGACATTAAAACAAAATATGATTAACGGGGTCAATAAGGCACTTTATAGCAAACAGATTAGAAGGGAATCAACATTGGGCGAGTGCGAGGGAGGCAATAATCCCAGAAAAATGGTGAGGAATGCCTGCCGTTGGTTCAAAAATATGGCTCCACTTATCATATCTTGCAACACCTACTGGAAAATGAGGCTGGAGATGTAGTAACAGGAACAAAGAAATGGCAGAGGAACTGACTAGTTACTTTGCATCAGTCTTCACAGTGGAAGACACCAGGAGGATACCAGAATGTCAGGAGCATCAGGAAGCAGAGGCAAGTTCAGTGGCCATCACTAAGGAGAAGGTTCTGGGGAAACTGAAAGGTCTGGAGGTGTATAAATCACCTGGACTGGATAGACCATGCCCCAAGATTCTAAAGGAGATAGCTGAGGAGATTGTGGAGGCATTCTTTTAAGAATTACTGGAGGGAGGAAGGGTCCAAGAGGACTGGAAAATGGCTAATATAACGCCCCTGTTTTAAGAACGGAGGGAGGCAGAAGACAGGAAATTATAGGCCGGTTAGCCTGACTTCAGTCATTGGTAAGATTTTAGAGTTCAGTATTAAAGATGAGATTGTGGAGTATTTGGAAGTGCATGATAAAATAGGACTGAGTCAGCATGGCTTCGTCAAGGGGAACTCATGTCTGACAAATTTGTTAAGAGTTCTTTGAGGAGGTAACAAGGAAGTCAGACAAAGGAGAACCAGTGGGCGTGATGTATTTAGATTTCCAGAAGGCCTTTAACAAGGTGACTTATAGGAGGCTGTTAAATAAGTTAAGAGCCTAGGTGCTAAGGGTAAGATACAGGCCTGGATAAAGGATTGGCTGACTGGCAGAAGGCAGAAAGTGGGAATAAAGGGGCCTTTTTCAGGATGGCAGCCGGTGACTAGTGATGTGCCTCAGAGGTCAGTGTTGGGACGTCGATATTTCACAATATACATTAACAAAGAAACTGAGGGCACTGTTGCTAAGTTTGCAGATGATACAAAGATATGCAGAGGGACAGGTAGTATTGAGGAAGTGGCGGAGGGGTGGTGCGCAGCAGAAGGACTTGGACAGGCTAGGAGAGTGAGCAAAGAAGTGCCAGATGGAATACAATGTGAAAAAGCGTGAGGCTATGCACTTTCGTAGAAAGAATGGAGATAGACTATTTTCTAAATGGGAAAAAGAAATCAGAAGCACAAAGGGACTTAGGAGTCGTAGTTCAGGATCCTCTTCAGGTTAATGTGCAGGTTCAGTCGGCAGTTAGGAGGCAAATGCAATGTTAGCATTCATGTCGAGAGGGCTAGAATACAAGAGCAGGGATGTACTTCTGAGGCTCTATAAGGCTCTGGTCAGACCCCATTTGGAGTATTGTGAGCAGTTTTGGGCCCCGTATCTAAAGAAGGATGGCCTTGGAAAGGGTCCAAAGGAGGTTCACAACAATTATCCCTGGAATGAAAAGCTTGTTGTATGAGAAACAGTTGAGGGCTCTGATTCTGTATTCATTGGAGGTTAGACGGATGAGGGAGGGATCTTATTGAAACTTGGAGGATACTGCAAGGCCTGGATGGTGGATGTGGAGTGGATGTGGAGTGGATGTGGAGTGGATGTTTCCACTTGTAGGAAAAACTAGAACTCAAGGACACAGCCTCAAACTGAAGGGACGATCATCTCAGATGAGGAGGGATTTCTTCAGCCAGGGGATAGTGAATCTTTGGAACTCTTTGCCATAGAAGGCCAAATCACAGAGTCTTTAAGACAGAGATAGATAGACAGAGATTGATTCATAATGGAATCAGGAGTTATGGGTAGAAGACAGGAGAATGGGCATGAGAAACATATCAGCCATGATTGAATGGCAGAGTAGACCCAATGGGCCAAATGGCCTAATTCTGCTCCTATGCCCTCTGGTCTTATGGTTTTATGGGCATGTATGGACAATGGAGGAGGACAGGATCTGACTTTGCTATCGTGATCTTCATGAAACACAAAATCACCACCAATACTCACTTTGTTGCTTCATATGATAAAATGGTCTGTTTAGTTAAGATCCAAAGAAAACTAGCAGCAGTCAATGCTTTGAGAGGAGGAAGTAGAAAAATGGGCAAAAAACGTTCATGCAAACTGACATAATCATCTTGAAGCATGCTTTTGTTAATCATGTCCAGTGGTGTTGAGATTATATTACCCCACATTCACTAACTCAATGCTTTACCTTCCACATAAGCAGGCAACACTATCCAGAAGACAGTAGTTGCATTCAAGTTGTCAGCTTTCCTCAGTGGTAGCTTTAAATGAGAGGACAAACCAAGTACTAATCACCCATTTAGGTGAATATTAAAGATCCCACCGTACTATTTGGTTATATTTTAGTTTAACAACTGTTCCTATGTATGAAAAGACAAAACAAGGTACAAAACAAATACATAAAACAAGAAACGCGCAATAACAGAATGAAGTTACCAACTTTACACCATCACAAGGGAGACAAACAATAGCATGAAACAACCAGAGCACACAGTCTCCAGCTAGCCGCAGTAGTATCCCAGTCCCGTAGTACTATTTGGAGATGTGGAGGGGGAGTTTCTCCACAACATTCAATCCCACCAAAGCAGATTAACTGGTCATTTATCTCATTGCTTTTTGTGGGAGTTTATGTGCAAATTGGCTGCATCAAACTAATTAAATGGCTGTGAAATGCTTTGGGATATCTCATGGGCATACAAGTCACTAATAACCAAGGTGTTTATTTCTTTACAGCTGCTACTTTCAGAGTATGCCTACCTTAATGGTTAACATCTGAAAGTTGGAGGTAAAACAAATCTAATCTATGATCTGTGGGAGGAGAAAGGAGGAAGCAGACATTTTATTGTACCCCCCAATGGTTTAGTTTGTAAATACACTATGCAATGTTGTGGTGAGTCCTGAAACCACAAAGATCCATTCCAGCTTCATTCCCTGATTGGTGGGGTGATCTGGGATAGTGGATAGCGAAGAAGGTTATAGAAGATTGCAAAAGGATCTGCCAGTAGGCCGATGAATGGCAGATGGAGTGTAATTTGGATAAATGTGAGGTGATGCATTTTGGTAGATCAAATCAGAGCAGGACCTACTTAGTTAATGGTAGAGAGTTGGGGAGAGTTACAGAACAAAGAGATCTAGGAGTACAGGTTCATAGCTCCTTGAAGGTGGAGTCGCAGATGGACAGGGTGGTGAAGAAGGCATTCAGCATGCTAGATTTCATTGGTCAGCATATGGAATGCAGGAGTTGGGACGTCGTGTTGAAGTTGTACAAGACATTGGTAAGACAACACATGGAATACTGTGTTCAGTTCTGGTCACCCTATTAGAGGAAGGATATTGTTAAACTAGAAAAGGGTGCAGAAGAGGTTTACAAGGATGCTACCAGGACTTGATCTAAGTTATAAGGAGAGGCTGGGTAGGCTGGGGCTTTTTTTTTTTTACCTGGAGCGTAAGAGGCTTAGGTGTGATCTTATAGAGGTCTATAAAATAATGAAGGGTATGGATAAGGTAGATAATAATCATCTTTTCCCGAAGTTAGAGGACTCTAGAACTAGAGGATATAGGTTTAAGGTGAGAGGGGAGAGATACGTGTACAATTTTTTCCTTCAAAAAGCAGTTAGACAGTTACATGGGCAGAGTGGGTATAGAGGGATATGGGCTAATTGCGGGCAAGTGGGACTAGCTTAGTGATATAAATTAGACGGCATGGACAAGCTGGGCCGAAGGGCCTGTTACCATGCTGTAAACATCGATCACTCTCTGACTCTATTTAATGCATCTCAGTTAAGATAGCTAAGAACACGCCAGTGGTGTCAAAGATTGAAGAGTATGGATGGATAGATGGGCAGGGAGAGAAGATGGGCAGGGTTTCTGCTTACGCTCCCCATGTCTGCGTGGGTCTCATTCCCACAACCCAAAAATGTGCAGGGTAGGTGGATTAGCCACGCTAAATTGCTCCTTAATTGGAAAAAAAAATTAATTTATGCTTATGATTCTTATCCAATGTCTCAATGTGTGAGGACATCAGAAAAGGATAGGGTATACTTAATGATTATAGCTCACTCTTCTCCAAGTTGAATATTCTGCCTATATTCGTGGTCTCGATTTACAGGAACAACAATGAGCGCTTTGATAAGGTACCAGAATGTTGTCTGTGGGAGCACGTGATTCACTGCTTCAGGAGGAGTGATGGAATAAACAGGACCAACTGGAGAAGGTTAAAGCAGTATAAAATATCTCAACAGAGAGAAGCAAGCAGTCTGCAGTCTAAACCAAGTAATTCTTCATTACATGTAACAGGTAGATGTATTTCTCAGAAATCAAACAAGCTCCCAATACAAGTTCTGGTAACAAATATCCTACCCTGCAGTGTTAACACAAACCTTTGCCAACAAGGTAATTCCCTTGTCAATATTAGAATGCATCTGAACAAACTGTGACTATGATCAATAATCCTCTGAACCCTGCACAAACTAGATTTTAATGATGAGATATACTATGAATTGGACCAAACTCCAGCATGCTAGGATGCAGGACAGAAACCCCAATATTTTATTTTATTTGTAAAACTGAAGAAAGGATATTTTGCTCCAGGAGTGATTCCACACAAATAGGGATATGGTATATTTAAAAAAAGGTCATTACAGAGTATTGCTAACTTTACCATAAACGCAAATAGTTTTCAATTACCAGTTAACAATGTTTAACAATACAATGAAACGATAACCCTTGACTCTCCACTCAAACAACACCATCTCAGGTCAAAATGCACTTTTAAATACAGTTAGCTGACTCAGGCATTCTTGCTTAATGGAGATGTCTTGGATAAACCACTTTGAGAAAGCGATATCCTTCAGGACCCAGCTTGCATAATCTTGCCTGTGTCAAACTACTGTTTAAACAGTCAACCTGAGACACAGAGAAATATAGGGCAGGATTTACCGACCACCCCGCTGCATGTGTTTTGGTGGCAGAGGTGACCTGCCAGCGGGATCTACCGACCCCACCGTTGTCATCAAGATTCCCCGTTGACTGCACCCCTCGTTGCCAGGTAACCCGTGCACCTGCCTGGGATCGGAATTTCCCACCAGTGTGAACAGCTAGTAAATCCCACCCATACATAGAAAGTGGATGCAAGGTGATGCCATTCGGCCCTTCGAGCCTGCTCCTCCATTTACTATGATCATGGCTGATCATTGAGTTCCAATAACCTGATCCCACCTTCTGCACATATCCCTTGATCCCTTTAGTCCTAAGAGCTATATCTAATTCCTTCTTGAAATTACACAGGAAAATCTTTGATTCACTGTCTGGAGAACTGCTGCTTGTCTATCAGGCTCCGTTCAATGGTTCAACTGAATTGTTTTTCCTGAAATTGCTAGTCTGTCCACAGACAGATTTAAACTCACTGCATTGACAGCTTCTTGTCTGTTCACATCCCAATCTTTTTCTTATAAATTTAGAGTACCCAATTCATTTTTTCCAATTAAGGGGAATTTAGCATGGCCAGTCCACTTACCCTGCACATCTTTTGGGTTGTGGGGGTGAAATCTACGCAAAAACAGGGAAAATGTGCAAACACCCAGAGCCGAGATTGAACCTGGGAGCTCGGCGCCATGAGGCAGCAGTGCTAACCACTGCACCATCATGCTGCCGTTCACTTCCCAATCTAAAACTAAATTCAAACTCCAGAAACTGCTTCAGTCCCTGGCTCTGCCTATTAACTACACCATCTTTCTTAAACTAAATACAATGGGCTGGATTCTCCGCTGTCAGGATTCTCCATTGCGCCATGAGCCCGGAGGTTTCCCTACGGTGCGGGCTGCCCACAACAGGAAATCCCATTGGCCGGCTGGCGAGTCTGAAAATCCTGGGTGCACGCCGCACCAGAAATCTGTGTGGTGGGACAGAGAAGCCCAATGTCTCTAACTATCTACCCCCAGGAAAGCCTCTTAATATAAACAAAATTACAATATCCCAACCTCAGCGAACAATATCCATAGCTTGAATGAATTATCTTACTTTTATGATGCTTTAATTTCACCTGTCTCCACAATGTCTTTCAAACCAAGATTTTTAAAAATATGCCAGCAGCAGTCACACACGAACCCAGGCTTTTAACCCTTACTGCACCAAATATATATATCTGAAATCCCTCCATTCATCACAGGTGACACTAATAACATCGGTCATGTCTTCAATCTGCACCAACCTTCTCTTGGTTACCTCTGATCCTGAAACAGCCCAGATTGTTTCATCTCCAACCAGATGTAAAATCCTACACCACTGACTAGTGAAAGATCAGGCCTAAAATATTAACCTGCCTTTCTCTTCCAGTTACCGTCACACTTGCTAAAATCGGTATTCACAACTTTATCCCGGATTTACTGCACTTGTCTTTGTTATTATTTAGAACTTTCTGTGGCCCGTTGATAGATGCCACTTTAATTTATATGATATAAATATATTTCAAGCCAGCCGATTCTATCTTGGTCATTGGTGGTCAGTATTGTTTCCTCGGCGGGCCCCGTTGTGCGTCAGAAACCCCCTTTTTAAAAAGGTCAACATATTCCAGGGCAGCTCCTTGTTCAGTCCGTTGAGCAGCACAGGGCGGGGTGGTTCTGTCAACCCTTACCCTTGGTGTTAAAATATGCTCGGCTATACAATTCATAACCATGTTTGAATTGGTGTTTGGCTGGGCAGTAACAAAAGCTACCTTCTCACCCCCGGGTCTCTCTCATTATATTGACAAATGTGCTGACTTGGCACTTTAGCCCAAGCGGCCAACCCAACGGCCTGGGAGGGAGGTAATAATGCATTAACACCGGGAGAGGGGAAAATAAAACATCAAAGCCTCACGGTTCTGCCCGCTCTTGGAGCAATTAGCTTCCTACCTGCACAGCCGCTCTCCACACATCATCTTCACTCAGCCAACAGGGCGGGGATTGTGTTCATCCCGTTCTCCACCCTCCCGGACAGCCGCTGTGAGGAGGGGAGGGGAGAGTCCTCCCCTCGGATACTCTCCCGCTCCACTCAATGGCGCAATGCCATGCCTCCCTCTTCCTTGCAGCTTGGATGAGCCGGCGGCCGATACCCTGGGAGGAGCCGATTGTGCTGGAGCAGGAGCCTCAGCGGTGAAGGTGCCGCCACCCCCTCCTCTGCTCCAGTACAGGGAATCCTGGTGTAGGTACCAGATGTGGCGATGCTGCTGCTCCCACTCCACGGCTGGATGTGATGTGGCGCGGCAGCTCCATGATCTCACTGCATGCTATCCATAGCGGGTCTCTCTGCCTGTTGTTTAACAATTGTCACCCCTCCATGTATTCGAACTAGGGCGATGCTCTCACCTCCTCGCCAGAATAACGGATTGTATTAAATTTTATTTTATTAAATTTATTTTATTAAATCCAATTTTATTAAAATACCAGAGTAATGCCAGATTATAGAGGGGGAAATGTCCACAATTCCAGTCTTGGGGACCAATGCAGCAGAGGGAATACTTTCTGCCCAGTTCCAAACAAAATGCAGTGGCTGCTAACAGAACCTTTGCCACTTTACATCTAAAGTGGGGAGGTTACCAGGAGTCAACTGGAAGGAACTTCCACTTTATCTGGCAGAAGTGTTCAACAGCAGCCTCTTCTCAGAGCACACGGTTTACCAACAGATTTAGCCAAAATTATATTGCCCAACAAAATAAAATCTCATAACATGCATGAAAATCTTTAGCACGACAGCGCTCCATCAATTACCAAAGGGTTCGGCAAGTTGGGAATACCCATTCTGTAATCTCTTCAGGGTGAAGTAAAAGTTATCACCCACAAGTTTTTTTAAGTTTAGGAAGCCTTTCATCAGTTCAGAGTAGTTTTTCTCTGAGGTTTTAAAATTAGCAGCTTCTAGCTAGAATTCTGCTTTCTGGGAGAGTTTATCTTTGCAGCTGTTTCCCGGCACAGTGGGTAGCACTGTTGCTTTACAGCTCCAGGGTCCCAAGTTTGATTTGTAGCTTGGGTCACTGTCTGTGTGGAGTCTGCACGTTCTCTCTGTGTCAGTGTGGGTTTCCTCTGGGTGCTCCGGTTTCCTCCCACAAGTCCCGAAAGATGTGCTGTTAGGTAATTTGGACATTTTGAATTCTCCCTCCGTGTACCCGAACAGGTGCCGGAATGTGGCAACTCGGGGCTTTTCAACATAATTTCATTGCAGTGTTAATGTAAGCCTACTTGTGACAATAAAGATTATTACATTAAATGTATCCTCTACACCTCTCTTGTCAGGGCTACTTGCTACTGTAACGCTCACCTTAGAAGCCAGGCTTTTATAACTATATTTTTATGTCTCAATTTTGAACTAATCTCTTCTTCAATGTTAACATTCAAAAATCTATACCCTATTGTTCCCCACTTCACTTAAGTAAATATCAGTTTACCTTGCCTCTAAGCTAATTCGCACATTAAACCCCCTGAGACAGCTGCATTCTCATCAATTCCTCTTCCATCCCATTCTTCAAACTTTATTTTATCCAAGCTTCTTTGATTTTGATTTTATTCCATTCATAAATCTTCTTTATTCAAGCTTCCTGACTGTAGTCACTGTTCCAAATGGGAAACATGACAGCTAGTTTTGTGACAACAAGCTCCCACAAACAGCAATGCGATGACCAGATAATCAGTGTGATGTTGACTGAGGGAAAAGTATTGGCCAGAACACAAGACCGCCCCTGTTCTTCTTCCAAATACCGCTGTGGGATCTTATATATCCACCTGAGAGAGCAGAAGAATCTCCATCCAGTTAAAGTGCTGAGGAGCTGAGTTCATATGTTCCTAGGTCTGAATGCTGGGGGGGGGGGGGGGGGGGGGGGGTGTGAGCTGGAAAGGCAGCGGAAGGTCAATGTCTATGGGTTGCTGACCGTTGGGGGAAAAGTAACTATTGTGAGGAGTGGCATTCGGCTCAGCGTGGCTGAAAAGCTGGAGTTGAGTGTGTGGTCGGTGCTGATCTGCAGATTCAGGAATCCAGAGGAAGGTAGTCTCAAGACAAAAGATAGAAACTCTGGGAAGTGAGCAGTCATTGAGGCAATCTGAGATGGAACAATTTCTGGGAGGAAATTGCAAGGCTAGATCTTTGAAACCAAAGCATGAAGATTTGCAACCCTGCATTACAAAGACAGAAGTTTCATAAGCTTGTAACATGCAGTGTTACAAGGACAAAGGTCAAAAGATGAGTCTTTGCTTCAGATGGTGGTTCTTTAGCACACTTTCTTTACAGCAAGCTTGCAGATTAGAGTCTTTGGTTTTCAGCTGGTAATGGTCTGCTTTGGCGAGTCATTCATTCAGGGTCCCTGTAGTTTAGAAAATGCAGTTCTCACATGGGCTGCTGAGAAATCATGGGATCGGTCTTGGTCGCATTTGCCGTTTATTGCCGTGTATTGTGCTAGACCATAGTTGCCTGCTAATTCAAATGTACCTTATGTTGATTCTGAATGTTACAGGATAGATAAAACCACAGTTTTATTCTCTTAGCAAATAACTGGGAACTCAAACTGTATCTACTTTGTACAAAAAGTTACTGGTCCCGACCCGGATCGCAACAGATCCCTCATTGTTGGAGGTTGAACAAAACATTTAATGTACTGGGGTTTTTTTTCACAATTCTGAACACTAGAAAACTAGTACAAAATATTTCCAAATAGCAGGGGAATGCAAGCAGGAATGTACTAAATCATATTTGTTGGAGCAAGGTTTAAGCACGATTTGTAAATAAAGGTCAGAATATTTCAATGTGATTATAAAGTGTCCTCTCATCATAAAATAATTCTCTTTGACTTATCATCATGTGCCTTCACGCTGAAATCTTTATCTCAAAGGCAAGACAATGTATTCATTATTGAGAGCCACTCTTCATATTTCAAATCAAGAACAGACTCTTATCTGTTAAAAGGTCCCATGAGGAACTGAGCCTAATGGCTATTCTGAGGTAATGAACCCGACCTGCCAGGAACATCTAGGCTGTTGAAAGATATTTCATTCCATAAGATCTGACAATCAATTTTTCATGAATAGAGCAAGACACTTTGAAGGTTCTCCAGCATGAGAGGGAGCAGAGGGAATAACTAAAATAAATTCCTTTCTTGTAAAGTCCAGTCAAAGAGAACTATTTATCAATTTGGAATACAATCACAGGTATGCTAATAGCCCAAAGAGGTATTCATAGATTAATTCAAAATGAGCTAAATTCATATTCGAGGTCAGATTGGACTGGGCTTTGCTGCAGTTCTCGTTAATTTTCTGCTTTAGGAACTAGAACTAAGGTGGTCACTGTTGAAAATGGTCACCCATTTAAGACAGAATGAGGAAAATGCTCTCTCTGAGGATAGAGTGTCTTTGGAACTCTCTTCCTCAAAAGGCAGAGTCTTTATATTTTAAAAGCAGTGGTAGATAAATTCTGGGTTAACAAGGGGGTGAAAGTTTATCGGGATAGGCAGGAATGTGGGGTTGAGGTTACAGTCAGATCAACCACGATCTTATCGAATGGCGGAGAAGGCGCAAGGGGCCAAGTGGCCTACTCCTGCTTCTAATTTGTTTGTTCGCTCGTTTAGTATGTACTAACATTGGCCTATAAAGTTCAGCATCTGAAAGGACATGTAGCTGAGAGGTTGATAATTTTCAATCTTTTAATAACTACCACTTATTTGTAATAAGACCTTTAACTTTCATGATCAGACATATAACCTTAAAGCTTAACGAATCCAGGGAAAGATCATTCCAAATCCAAAGTGTTTTACGCCTTTTTTCCTACCCCAAATTTATCAACATGAGAATTCACTTTCAAAAGTTTTGGAAACTCCTCCTTACTAAGAATTGGTCAAAGATGGAATTATTAATGCTGGGCCATAATAATAGTGAGAACAGGAGCTCCAGGCTTTTTACAAGTATTCTGTTGGATCATTAAACCTTTATTAAGCCATAATTAATCAAAAAGGAAAAGTTGTTTTGCCATGTAATTTATTCATTAATCACTTTTAGAACTGATTACCGGTTTGAGGAACATTTTGAAGCAACGGCAGAAAATCTTCTAAGATATAAATTAACAATTCCTCCCCCCCCCCCCCCCCCCCCCCCCCAACTCCAAACACATTGCGGTTTTCTGTAAAAAAGTGATGCCAAAGATTTGAGAAACCGCTAGCAAACCTGAGATGTGTAACTTGACATGCTTACTTTATAGGGTACTAATGACTCACCCCACTTCTCAGTTCAGACTTGATACATTCATTCCTTATCATGACACTCCATAGTTCCTACAATTCAGGAACCATGTTCTATTCATACTCAGGAACATGTATCTGAAACCATCCTAGTTGTCCTCAAAACCATTTCTTAGTACCTTGGCTTGGTTGGAAACCTTGCATGTTCTTGTGACCCTAAGAGCTATGCTGATATGAGTATGATGCTTGCTGGGTCGAAGTTGCAGATCGAAATACAAGGGCCAATGTAGTGGGTCGAGAGTTAGGCTGTTGAGCTGTACATATTAAAATGTTTTATTGTTACTGTAACAATGCAAGCTCAGATAAATCTATTACAAATATAAACCAATGGTGGGAAGCATCAAGCTGTTGAATGCAAGGCAAGATGATACTATGTGGAGACAGATAGATTACACTGCACAGACAGCAGTGGAAGAAATACATTTCCCTGTGCATCATTAAGCACAGGAATCTAACCTCTGATCCCTGTCCAATATTGAGGGTGCCCAAAATCACATGTAATACTCCAAATACAGCTTACCAATGTTCAATAACAGGTTAAAGTCATTAATTTCAACCCAAGTGCCTTTGATGTGCACTACAGTACTATGTTTGCCTCATCAACAACTCCTCTATGTTGCCTGCACGCTCACTAGATGATCAATAATCTCATTTAAATCCTTTCCTGTTTCTTCTTTTGCTAATGGGCATTCCTCGTTCCTGTATATATTTTACATTTCCTGTTTTAACTTGCATAACCTTTAACAGCAGCAAAAGACCCATGCTAGAAATTTGAAATAAAAAGAGAGATTGAAGGAAATACTCAGATCAAGCATCCATGGAGAAACAGTAAATGGCGCCAACATTTACTAGAATGGAACTGGTGAGCAGGGATGAGCAGCTTTTGGATGCGGTGGAGCTCAGCTGTCTTTTCTCTCCCGAGTGCTTTCTCTGACTGGAAGTGAGCCTAATTGACAGGTTTTGGTTCCCTGTTAGGCAGGAAACATTTTGAAGGAGGCCACAAGCCAGGAGTACTGGAGACTGGGTCTGGATCTTGGGGCAAGTGGTCAAAGAACGGCTGTGAGTGCCGAATTACAATGACAATACAAATAAAACAAGAACTCATAATTCTAAATAACATAGCTATAAACAATTAAAATATAAAAGTATTAAAATAAAATAATTGTGCAATAATGAATTTTTAAGTATACAAATAAATTCAAAATGTTGCAAAATGCAGATCGGCTTAAATTTGCAGAATGAAATGGAATGATCCTCTGCACCTTTTCCAGAGATCTTAAGTGGCCAGGTTGAGTTCATTAAATTTACAATCATTTACATCCTGAATTTTACAAAAGTAGGGGGTTGGACTGTTTTGTATTCTGTTCATTATTTTCAGAATGGTGACTTTTCTCCTTAGTTCCAACAAACATTTACTTTCGTATGGTTGTGGCAAGAGATACTACCAATGGAAAATTTGTTTCAAGCATTTTCAAACAAAATCTAGACATAGCTTCGCACACAAGCAGTGTTGAAAAGGAACTTAGCCATTTCAAAGCAGTTCCCACATACCTTTAGTTAACAGGGATGGAATTTGTAAATCTGGAGAGTAAGTATGGTGGCGTGTGGGAAAGTCAGCATGATTCTTGCTTGGCAGCAGGTCAGATTAATCAGCCCAATTTTCAACCTTTCAGCTCATTCATTATTCATCAAGGAGCTTGTTGACTCTCATGGCAGGACAGACAAGGATTCACCCCCTCCACCATCACCTCATGAGGATGAAGGTCCTGGCACCACAATTAAACGGAACCCACATAAATGTTCATTCACTGCATGGTCTGAAATTCTGCTTCATCATAGCGCGCAAAAGTGTGCATGGGAATAGTGGCATCCGTCTGAAGACCCAGATCCAACAGTTTGTCAGATTTGCACTTCAAACTGCGTATCATTGCTCTGACCGTGCGCTTGTTGCATCAGTGGTTAGGAAAGAGGAGGATGGTGCACCTCTACCCCTCCAGGTGCCCCTTCTCTGCTTCTCCTCAAGGAGTCAGGGAGGGGAAGCGTCAACCAGACACCCCGGGGGCATCCACCCAGGACACTCTCAGGGATGTCCTTCTGCACCAAATAGTCTCTGCCCCTGACTCCATCAACCCCAACAGATCAGGCCAAGGATGATGCACATGCCCCATGCACAGGAGACCTTCAGTAAACTGGGGCCATTCAGATCTTGGGCCACCAGAGGACGCAAAGGTAATCTCAGAAAACAGGGCATAATAGTCATCAGGCTGCCTCCACCTCTGCTGTGGATGTTGGGGCAACACCGAGACGTAGCGGTAGAATTAGAAAGATTATTAAGCTTTGAAGGCTCAATTGTGGCACGGCTGGTCATTCATTGCATATAATCGCCACTATTGTAAATGTACTTCACAACTATCCCTCTCCAAGTCTCTCGTTTTGAACAGCTAATCGATGTGATGCAAAGTTCCACATTCATTCAAGGGCACAAATTGAAGTCGCTGAACATACCCCCCCTCCCCTCCCCAGCCAAAATAATCTCCCATCTTGTCTCTCACCTCACTCAATCCTATCAGTAAATTGTCTTTAATTCCACAACTGCAACTTAAAGTCATTCTTATATGAAAATGATGGTTGGACAAGACACATGTGATCCTTGCATCTCAGGCAGACATTATTTGACCATGTGAATTGCGGTTCGGAGAGGTTATGATCCTTATGCTGTTGCACAGAAGTCGGTAGGTGTTATAAATACTTGTCACAACCAATGTTAGTCTTGTCACCCATGTGTACTTTGCAATGACATTTAAATGAGCATGCGTTTTGGGAAAAGTAGCATTCACCATCAAGCACATAGCCTTTCATGCCTCCCTGCAGCTTTTTTTATCTGTATTTAAAGCTGCATATTATTCCTTTAATTCCCACTCTCCCATGCATGACACTGTGGGGTGGAACTTGGTTCCACTTAGCGTTGTTTAAAATGTCTGCTGGACAGGAATAAATGTGTGTTGATCCTGATGAAGCTATTTACTTACCGGTGAGGATCTTACTTTGTTCCTGTATGGCTTTATGAAATCCCTTGTGAAAGTCACAGAATGTAGATCCATAAGGAACTAATTGATTGGCTATGCACTCATTGATTTATGATTCACAGAGTTCAGAGAGAGTAACTGGTCTCAACATCAAGGCAGCATTCCACCAAGTGTGGCATCAAGGAGCTCTAACAAAACTGGTGTCAATGGGAATCGGGGGAGAAAACCCTCCACTGGTTGGTGTCATACATGGCACAAAGGAAGATGGCAGTGGCTGTTAGAGGTCAATCATTTCAGTTCCAAGACATCACTACAAGAGTTCCTCAGGGTAGTATCCTAGACCCAATGATGAAGCGGGGCCCAGCCTGCGGAAAGGAGGAGCGACCAGCGACCTAACCTCCCCCCACTGGGAGAGCGCGGGGTGCTACGAGCGGCGGCCCAGACACAGCAGCGGGGACCGACCCAACCCCCCCCACCCCCCCCCACCCCCCAAACCGGCAGTGACCACCACGAGGCAGGAACAAAGGAACTCCGGACCAGAAGCCTCTCTCTCTCTCTCTCTCTACCCTGGATGAGTGAGGGGAAAGGAAGAAAAAAGAACTTTTACAAAAACAAAACTCAAAAGAAAACTGTTAAAGAGAGGGGGGGGGAATATATTATTTTCTCTTTTTGCACTCTCTTTTCTCACCCAAAGCAAGCCCACCTGAGAGGAGTTGTATAAAACAGAAAAAATAAAGTGGTAAAGGAAAGAAGGGAGGAGAGAAGAAAAAGGGAAGAGACAAAAAAAATAAAAATAGGGTGCGGAAAAGAAAAAGAAGGGGAGAAGAAAAGAAGAAAGGGAAAGGGGAGGAAAAAATGCCAGAAGGGAGCCAAAGCAGAGGGAGAAGGGGCACCAGAGGCAGACGGGACAATGGGCGAGCCAGCTCAGGCGAGTGAATCAGCACACAAAGTGGCGGAACGGAAGTATCGCCGAATCAAAAAGAGCTGGACCGACAGGTGCCCTCTCCCCCGGGGCCAGGTGGGAGCTGGGACTGGAAGGCAGCCTTTGCCGAGGCGCTGAGGGAGCAGCAGCAGGTAAACAAGGCAGAGGTGAAAGCAGAAATAGAGGCCGCAGTGCAGGCAGCAGTGGCCAGGACCATGTCAGGGGTGCAGCAGGCCCTGACCAGACTAGAGGAGAAATTGGATGCCCAAGGGGGGAAACTGGAAGCCCAGCATGCGACCATTAAGGAGCTGGAGAAAGCAGTGACTGACATGAGCGACCGGGTCACGGCCCTGGAGAAGGAGGTGACGAGACTGGGCGCAACACAGGGGAGACTGAAGGGCAGAGTAGACAACCACGAAAAGCACTCGAGAAGGCAAAATGTCAGGATAGTGGGCCTGCCAGAGGGGAGCGAGGGTAGAAACCCCACAGCATACGTGGCTGAGATGCTGGGCAACTTAGTGGGGAGGGAAACTTTCCCCAACCCACCAGAAATGGACAGAGCACATCGATCGCTGCGCCCGAAGCCCAAGGCAGGGGACCACCCGAGAGCAGTCATAGCTAAACTGCACCGGTACCAGGATAGGGAGACAATCCTGCGCTGGGCCAGGAAACATAGAGGCTGTAAATGGGAAGGACACGCCATTCTAATTTATGAGGATCTTGGGGCAGATATAGCCAGGAGACGGGCTGAGTTCAATAGAGCGAAAGCAGCTCTCCACAGGAGCAACGTGCGTTTTGGTATGCTGTACCCAGCGAAACTCTGGGTCACATACCAAAACAGGGATTACTTCTTTACAGCTCTCCGCTCAGGCAAACAGGTTCGTCGAGGAGCACGGGCTGGAAAACCACGAGCGAGGGTAGGGACGACCAGGCCAGGCCCCAGCACGAGGGAACGAGAGTATTTGAGAAGGGAGAGCAAGCGAGAGGGGTGCAGGGTAGGATGGGGGAAGAGCGGGCAGAAAACCGTAGAGGCCAGGCAGGGGAGAAGCGAGACAATAACCCCCGAGAGGGGGGCCACCGGACTAGCAGGAAAGCTAGCCCTGGGGGCACGCAACAAAGCAGGGCTGCAGCGCACCCCCAACAGGGGGGGAAGGCGCCAGGCAGGGGATGGGGGGGAACACCCGTCAGAGTCGGGAGAGCAAACGGGGACAGGAATAGGGGAAAGAGGGGCAAAGGAGGGGTATCCGGGGGAGGAGGGAAAAGGGAGAGACGGGGGGGGGGGGGGGGGGGGGGGGAGAGTTACACAGGGAGTGAGAGACCGGGGAGGGGGGATGCAGGGAAGGAGGGACAAAAGAGGCTAGAAAAGGAACAGGGCTACAAAGTGCCACAACCAAGGGCTCGAAACAAGGAACTACTGCAAGCACCCACCCAGTACGGTCTTTGGGCGAAGGGAGACCCCAGAGTGCAGGGGACTACCCGCGTGGTGGACACACAGTGGACGGCCATGGCGGGTGCCCCCGGGACAAGGGGAAACCCCGGAGCGCTGAGACCCGACCGCATGGAGAGAGCAGCGACAGCGGCCATCCTGGACGGCCCCCTAACAAAGGAAAACCCCGGAGGGCAGGGGCGCGTCCAACAGATAAGTATGGTTAATCCCACAGGAGCGAGGGGGCAGGAGCAACCCACCAGGATAGTCACCTGGAACGTGAGGGGACTTAACGGCCCAGTGAAGAGATCCAGAGTCCTCACCCACCTGAGAAGTATGAGGGCCGACATAGTCTTCCTCCAAGAGACACACCTGAGGGAGCAGGACCAACTGCGGGTAAGAAAGGGTTGGGTGGGACAAACCTACCATTCCTGTTATGGGACAAGGGCCAGGGGGGTGGCGATCTTGATCGGCAAGAGGACGATGTTTAGGGCGACAAAGACGGTTACAGACCTCGGGGGGGGGGGGGGGGGGGAACGTCATGGTCAGCGGGGCCCTGGATGGGGCACCGGTGGTACTAGTCAACGTGTACGCGCCCAACTGGGACAACACGAGTTTCATCAAAAAGACCATGGCAGAAATCCCGGACATAGCGACGCATCGACTAATCATGGGGGGGGGACTTCAACTGTGTACAGGACCCAAAGACGGACAGATCAAACCCCAAAACGGGGAAAACCTCAAGCATGGCAAGGGAACTCAGTCACTTTATGGAGCAGATGGGAGCGGTGGACCCCTGGAGGTTCGCCCACCCAGGGGAGAAGGAATTCTCCTTCTTCTCCCCAGTACACAATGTGTACACCAGAATTGACTTCTTTGTGGTGGGGTAAACGGTGCTTCCAGGGATAGACAAAGTGGAATACTCCACAATTGTGATATCAGACCACGCTCCACATTACATGGACGTGCGGCTAGAGCCCAGCGCCCCACATGGAGGTTGGACGGTGCCTTACTAGCTGACAAGGCCTTCAGTGAAAGGATAGTGCGGGCCATAGCAGAGTACATGGAGAACAACCAGAACAGGGAGGTCTCACCCTGCACGTTCTGGGAAGCACTAAAGGCCGTACTAAGAGGGGAAATCATCGCTTTCAAAGCGCAAAGAGATAGGGAGGAAAGGGTGGCTAGGCAGCAGCTGGTCGACTCCATACTGGAGGTAGACCGTAAATACTCCGAGGCCCTGACCGTAGAGCACCTGGCGGAGAGGAAAGAACTACAAAGGAACTTTGACCTGCTCTCCACCAGGAAAGCAGTGCACCAACTCCGCCAGGCGCGCGGGACCCTGTACGAACACGGAGACAAAGCCAGCCGCCTGTTGGCACACCAGCTGAGAAAGCAGGCAGCCACCAGAGAAATTGCACAAATCAGGGGTACCGGGGGCACGTTGGAAACAGAACCAGAAAAGATTAACAAAACCTTCAAGGCCTTCTACCAAGAGCTGTACACCTCAGAGCCCCCAAGGGGGGAGTCTGGGATGAAACGGTTCCTTGATGGACTGGACATTCTAGTCATGGCGGAGGGCAGAAAACGGGATCTGGAAGCACCACTAGCTCTGGGAGAGATCATGGACAGCATTAGCTCCATGCAGACGGGGAAGGCGCCGGGACTGGACGGATTCCTGGCGGACTTCTACAAAAAATTCGCGACAGCGCTGGCCCCGCACCTGCGGGAGATGTTCACAGACTCACTAGCTAGGGGCACACTGCCACCCACGCTAGCACAGGCCTCAATCTCGCTGATACCTAAGAAAGACAAAGACCCAACGGAATGTGGGTCATACAGGCCCATCTCACTGCTGAACGCAGACGCCAAAATACTGGCCAAAATCCTAACCAAAAGGCTAGAAGACTGTGTACCTGAGGTGGTCACAGAGGACCAGACGGGCTTTGTCAAGGGTAGACAGCTTACCTCGAACATCAAGCGCCTGCTGAACGTGATAATGACCCCCTCCGGGGAGAGAACACAAGAGGTGATCGTCTCCCTGGACGCAGAAAAGGCCTTCGACAGAGTCGAATGGAAATACCTCAGAGGTACTGGAGCGGTTCGGGCTTGGAACAGGGTTTACCTCTTGGGTAAAGCTCATATACAACGCTCCCATGGCGAGCGTACGGACCAACAATACCAACTCCCAATACTTCCAACAGCATAGGGGCACAAGGATGCCCACTGTCCCCGCTTCTGTTCACCCTAGCGATCAAACCGCTAGCAATCGCACTCAGGGCAGCAAAAAGTTGGAGGGGGAACCGAAGGGGCGGCAGAGAGCACAGAGTCTCACTCTATGCAATGACCTGCTCCTCTACATTTAGGACCCACAGAGCAGCATGGACGGAATCATTGCGCTCCTGAAAGAGTTTGGAGCCTTCTCGGGCTACAAACTCACTGCCCAGGTTCCTCTTCCTGTTTAGATCCATTCCGATCTACATCCCCAAGGCCTTTTTCAAAGCGCTGGACAAACTAATCATGGCATTCGTATGGGGGGGGGGGGGGGGGGGGGGGGGGGGGGAGATAAAAATGCTAGGATCCCAAAGAAGGTCCTACAAAAAACAAAATCCAGGGGGGGCTAGCCCTCCCAAACCTACAATTCTACCACTGGGCGGCAACAGCCGAGCGAATAAGGGGATAGATCCAGGAGCCAGAGGCCGAGTGGGTGCGCGTGGAGGAGGCCTCCTGCATGGGGACCTCCCTCCAGCACTCCCATCCCCACCCAAAAAACACTCCAGCAGCCCGGTGGTGATAGCCATCCTCCAATCCTGGGACCAACTGCGGCAGCAATTTGGCGTGAAAAATTTTTCGGACAAAGCTCCCACCTGCAACAACCATAGGTTCACACCAGCACTGATTGACGCCACCTTCAAAAGGTGGAGGCAGGACGGAGGGACACTGACAGTCAGGGACCTATACACGGACGGCAGGATTGCAACACTGAACGAACTGACAGAGCTAAGGTATCTGCAGCTTAAAAACTTCCTACGAAAGGAGACAAGGACGTACCCACAACCGCCACGACAGACACTACTGGAAGAACTACTGGATGCAAGCATACTAGACAAGGGAAACTGTAGTGACATTTACGACCGACTGACAGAAAGGGCCGACACCGTACTGGACGCAATAAGAAAAAAATGGGAGGAGGACCTGGGAATTGAGATAGGGTGGGGAGCACTGCATAGGGTCAACTCCACCTCCACGTGCGCAAGGCTCGGCCTGATGCAACTAAAAGTGGTACATAGAGCCCACTTAACAAGAACCCGTATGACTAGGTTCTTCCCGGAGGTGGAGGACAGATGTGAACGGTGCCAAGGAGGCCCGGCCAACCACGCCCACATGTTCAGGTCTTGCCCCAGACCTGTGGAGTACTGGACAGCCTTCTTTGAGGCAATGTCCAAAGTGGTGGAGATGAGGGTGGAGCCATGCCCGATAGTGGCAGTCTTCGGGGTCTCGGACCAGCCAGATCTATTCCTGGGGAGGAGGGCGGACGCCCTTGCCTTTGCCTCCCTGATCGCCCACCGTAGAATCCTGTTTGGCTGGCGGTCAGCAGCACCACCCAGAGCTGCAGACTGGCTGTCTGATCTCTCGGAATCTCTCCAAATGGAGAAAATCAAATTCGCCATCCGAGGGTCAGATGACGGCTTCCACAGAACGTGGGAGCCATTCATGCGAATGTTCCGGGACCTGTTTGTGGCCAACGAACAAGAGGAAGAATATCCAGGTAGCCAAGAATCAGGGGAAATTAGTCAAGAATCAGGGGAAGGTAGCCACGGCATGAAAGGGAGAGATAGACTGGGAGGGAGGGGACGGGTAAACCGGAGGAAAGAAAGGCGAATCACGGGGGGGGGGGGGGGGGGAGACAGCTAAACCTGATGAAAGAAAGGCGAACCGTGGAGGGGGCGGGGAACAAGTGAGGAGAACCAGCGGGGTGGGGCGGGGGGCAGGGAAACGGGAGCCGGAAGGAAGGCACGGGATGTCAAAACGTGCATGACATCTCCAGGAGCGGGGAACGAGGAAAATAAAGATGGAGGACGGGAGGAGCAGCAGAAGCGGAGGCGAGCGTGGGACGGCAGCGAGACCCGTCCGGGAGAAGCAGGCAACAACAGCACACAACACAGCCAAGTATCGCACACTGTAACTATCTCCCCGGCACCCAAATGTATATTTGCCTCCCCAATCCCCCCCCCCCCCCCCCCGCAAACAGTCGCCTACTTAAGTGGTGTAAATAATTTTGCCAGATGTACAAAGCTGCCGCTGTCGAGCTGGTGCACAATACCCCACCAGTTAGTCTATTCCATATTTTATTGTATTTTATGTTGGGGTATGCCCTTCTCTTCTAAATATGTGTGTATATATGTTTCTTATTCTGTGTACATAACGGTAATTATACCTTGTTCAAAAACACAATAAAAACATTTAGAAAAGAAAAAGAAGTGGGAATGTTTACTGATGATTGCACAATGTTCTGCACCATTCACAACTTCTCAGATACCGAAGCAGTCTATGTCCAAATCAGAAAGACCTGGACAATATCCAGGTTTGGGCTCACAAGTAACATTCATGTCATCGAAGTACCTGTTTAATTCCAGCCTTAGGTGACTGTGTGTGTGAAGTTTGCACCTTCTTCCGGTGTCTGCGTGGGTTTGCTCCAGGCGCTCTGGTTTCCTCCCACAGGTTAGGTGGATTTGCTACGCTAAAACGTCCCTTAGTATCCAAAGATGTACAGGTTAGATGGGGTTACAGTGATAGGGAGGTGCCCTTTCAGAGGGTCGGTGCAGACTTGATGGGCTAATGGCCTCCTTCTGCTCTGTATGAATTCTGTGGTTCTATGAGACTTAGCAGGGATTTTAGATGGCATAGGACTGAGACTTCACAGGAACTCTCATTGCAATTCATCATTTCTGCCAGTAACAGTGTGCTAAGAAACACTTCCCCACTGTACAAAGCACAAACAGGTCTGTTCATTGCCATCAGAACTTTGTAGTCTGTAAAAGCTCTCAACAGTTGTAGATTATTTCCACGGTTCTCCACTTTGTAACAATAAGACATATTCTCTGTTGCATTGATGATTTGCAACAATAACACAATAGCAGAGACCAGTACCATCAGTATAGAATTGCTTGCATCAAAATCAGAAATACCTGAAAAATTATGTTTAATCGATCTTCAATATATTTTCCACAAATGGAGAATTGTGAGGAATATGAATCTAAAAAAAAAAGAGGCTGCAGCTAAAAAGGCTTAAAACACAAATTAAAAAACATACAACATATATGCATAGAAAAAATGGTGGACTTCAGTAGAGGCAGAATTGTAAACTCCAAACAAGCTGTTTCCTCTGTACTTACTGCTAACAGGAAGGCACAAGAGACATAGTGAAAATCAATTCTTATCCTCATGTGTCAACTGATCGGAATGGGATGGATACATATAGTTTGCATTATGCAACAAATGCACAGTAACCCTCTCCCATGTGGATTTTAGTCTGTTACACCACACCTGCTACAGAAAGTTCAGTAACACAGTCCCAGGGCATCGGTAAATGCTGTTTATCCTCTGTCAGCTTCTAAGTCTCTGTATCCTTGCATGTACTCTCCCATCCGACTGTCCTTCCACATAGTACAATGGGAATCAGAAACTCCGGATAGCTGTGAAAAGGGCATTTCCTTCCTTTAGGCTGCTGTGCTTTGCTCTTCTACTACTCTGCATCATTACAAAAATGGTTTGTAAATGGTTAAAAGTTCTCTTTATTTGTAACATTATAATTAAAAAGATGCTTAAAAGCAAAGATTGCTTATCAATAACATGTTGCTATGACATGGGAAAAGGGGAATTTTCCCACCTTTACAGGCTTAGATTTTGGATGACATTTTACAGACATAATCATCTTGATGCCTTGAGCATACTGCACAACACAATATTTCCAAGCTTTCCATTGCAGATACTCTGACGGAGAAATCATGCCGCGAATATAGAAACATATTACCACTGGAAGTACTTGATCTCTGCATTAAGTACTCCCAGCCTATCGGAGCTCTGTTCCAACAACACAAACTAATGCTATATTACAGCAGCATAAACTTTTCCATTCCAGTCCAAACATATCCCTATAGCCCTTCAAAATGAGACTGCAAGATTAAATGCAATGTACTGTGATAAATTTAATCAAGGAAATTCTGATAAGGCACCTGGTCAACTTAGAATGAACCCTGAATATTTACGTTATCACAAACACACATGTAGAGCACTTTGAAGTGCAATTATACTTTGTGCATTGCTTTCTACCCTAACCCGTCTCACAAAATGACATCAAAGTCACATAGGAGCCCCCAGTGATCACTGCAAAACCTCCCACAATCCAACTTGTCTTGTCCCATGAGGGTCATCTGCTGTGGGACAATCTGACCCTCGCTGGCTGTCCTGAAAAACACACGGTCAAAGCGGAGCCTGCAAGTGTAACGGGCCTTCAGGTTGTTATTAGCTTTAGTGTCCCAGGTATACTGACAGTGTTCAGGTTTGTTTAAGAATTCCCAGACGTCCAAGACACCAGCTGGCAAACCTCCAACCTTTGCAACCTGTGAAGAAAGCACATGGTGAGAAAAGATGATTTATGTGCACAATGCATCAGCAGCAGTCACACTAGAGTTTACACTGATGACAACTCACCCCTATACCTTCCTTCATCAAGATCAACACCTTGAACTAACACTGGGTGGAAGCCAGGTGCTTTACATGTTGTGATGTAACACAGGACAGGTTACCCGGGTCTACTCCAATAATAATAAATGTTTGTTGTTTCAAAACAACTTCTCTACTGAGTAGTACTCTCCGTCAGATTTCCCGATGCCTGTGTCGTATGTATTTTCACAGTAACTTCATTGCTGTGTTAATATAAGCCTACTTGTGACACCAATAAAGATTATTTACATTGTGTATTTATGTATGTCCTATAATTTTTCATGTTTGGAATGGTCTGTCTGGACAGTATGCAGAATACTTTCACTGTACCTCGGTACACGTGACAATAAATCAAATCATAATGTTCCCAAGTCAATAAATATCCAAAAAAAGTAAAATGGGTGACCTTTGGGAAGCTGCTGAGGGTTTATGGAGACAGATATGCAGCGGGATTCTCCAACCCCCGCCGGGTCGGAGAATCCCCAGGGGGCGGTGCAAATCACGCCCCACCCCCGGCTGCCGTATTCTCCAGCGCCAGGTTTCGGGCGGAGGCGGGGTTCATGCCACGCCGGTCGGGGGTCGTTGGCAATGGCCCCTCCAGCAATTCTACGGGTCCTAATGGGTCGTGCGGTCGACTGTTTCTGGCCAGTCCCGCCGGCGTGGATTAGACATGGTCCCACACGGCGGGAGTTGGCAGGTAAGTCGGCTGGCGCGATCCTCGGGGGACGCGGGGGGATCCGACCCCAGGGGGTGCCCCCACGGTAGCCTGGCCCGCGATCGGGGCCCACCTATCTGCGGGCGGGCCTGTGCAATGGGGGCACTCCTTCCTTCCGCGCCGAGTCCCTGTACGTAGCCCCCGGAAGTGCGGAGAATTCCGCACTTTCAGGGGCTGTTGACACCGAAGTTGTTCGTGCCGGTTTTCCCGCCGGCGTGGTCACTTAGTCCCGCCATAGGAGAATCCCGCCCGTTAAATTCATTCGCTGTTACAAAAATAATTCTAAAAGATTTTTGGCAAAGCAACCTGAAGAAACTTCAGCGCAGCACGGTAGCATGGTGGTTAGCATAAATGCTTCACAGCTCCAGGGTCCCAGGTTCGATTCCCGGCTGGGTCACTGTCTGTGTGGAGTCTGCACGTCCTCCCCGTGTGTGCGTGGGTTTCCTCCGGGTGTTCCGGTTTCCTCCCACAGTCCAAAGATGTGCGGGTTAGGTGGATTGGCCATGATAAATTGCCCGTAGTGTCCTAATAGTAAGGATAAGGGGGGAAGTTGTTGGGTTACGGGTATAGGGTGGATACGTGGGTTGGAGTAGGGTGATCATTGCTCGGCACAACATCGAGGGCCGAAGGGCCTATTCTGTGCTGTACTGTTCTATGTTCTATGTTCTAAACTCCATTATATAATTTACCCATATGGGTAAAAACGTTGAAATGAAACCATTCAGTTGTAACAGATTACGAAAACAACACTACCCGGAATGAAAGATTAACAATCACACTGTATGTAATATTTGACATGTTGCACCCCCACATTGAGGCATGAAAGATTCTCCCTTACAAAGATATTTCATTGGAGGGCAGGGGTTTGCAGGAGCACTGAATGACAATAAAAATGAAGGTAAAGCAACAGAATGCGGTACCAAGCTATAATAAAGCAATATAGGTTTGTTAAAACATTCAGAATTTCATGCTCCACATTGGGTGGATATGGTACTGGAGAAGGGGATGGTACAGAGACCAGGGTGGAAGTTAGATGTGGGACTGTTGGGGGACCGAGGGTTCTGTGACAAAATTGAAAAAGTAATCGAGGAATATGTAGGTTTTAACTGCACCGGTGAGGTGTTGAAGGCGGTTGTCTGGGAGGTGATTTAAAGGCGGTGGTGAGGGGTGGGGTGATCTCTTTCAAGGCTAGGCTAGGCAAATAGGAGAGGTTGGAAAATCAGAGGGTAATAGATGAGACGCTGGAGGTAGACAGAAGGTATGTAGAAGATAGGGACTCAGCGCAGTTGGAAAAGAGGAAGGAACTCCAGGCGAGCTTTGACCAACTATCTACCAAGAAGGCGGTGTGCCAATTGAGGCGAGCAAGGGGGGCAGTTTACAAGCATGGAGAGAAGGTGGATCAGCTCCATAGGGAGGCTGCGGCAAAGGAAATTGTCCAGGTGCAGGACAGGGCAGGGAAGTTGGTGGTAGCTCCGGATCAGATTAACAAGGTATTTAAGGAATTCTATGAGAGGTTGTACGGGTCAGAGCCACCTGGGGGAGGCTGGAAGATGCAGGAATTTCTAGATGGGCTGCAGTACCCGAGGTTAGGGGAGGGGGACAGGGCTACATTAGAAGGAGCAATAGTGGAGCCGGAGATAAAAGATGCGATTGGGAGGATGCAGTCGGGGAAGGTGGCAGGGCCGGATGGGTTTCCGGTGAAATACTATAAAAAATTCAAGGATAAGCTGGCACCCCTGATGGTGGGGATGTTTGAGGAGGCGATAGGGAAGGGGGTGTTACCACAAACTTTGGGGCAGGCACGATTTCCCTGTTACTTAAGAAAGATAAGGATCCGATGGAGTGAGAGTTGTATAGGCCCATTTCACTTTTAAACTTGGATGCAAAGGTACTGCCGAAGGTACTGGCAGGTAGGCTAGAGGAGTGTCTCCTGAAGGTGACAGGTGAAGATCAGATGAGGTTTGTGAGGGAGAGACAACTCTTTTCGAACATTAGGAAGGTATTGAACGTGGCTATGTAACCGGTGGAGGGGAAGGAGGTGGTTGTGGCATTAGACGCCGAGAAAGCGTTTGACCGGGTAGAATGGGGGTACTTGATGGCAGTTCTTGAGCGGTTTGGGATTAGACCCAGATTTGTGCATTGGGTAAAGCTATTATATAAGGAGCCGAGGGCCAGCGTACTGACAAATACCATCAGCTCAGAATACTTTCCTCTCCACTATGGGACTAGGCAGGGATGCCATATGTCCCCCCTGCTATTTGCACTCGCGATCGAGCCATTGGCCATCGCGTTAAGAAGTTCAGGGGTATGGAAAGAAATAGTGCAGGGGTGGGGGGGTGGATAGGGCATAGGGCATCCTTATATGCTGATGACTTGTTATTATACGTGTCGGAACCAAGTGTGTCAATAGGGGGAATACTGGAGCTGCTTCGGGGGTTTTGGTCTTTCTCGGGGTACAAATTACATCTAGACAAGAGTAAATATTTTGTGGTGTCTCGGCCAGGGATGAGGGGGCTGCCATTCCGTAGGGCAGGGACTCACTTTAGATACCAGGGGTGCAGGTTGCTCGGGATTGGGGGGGGGGCTCCGTAGGTACAACATTTCTAGTTTGGTGGGGAGGGTGAAAGCTGATCTGGCAAGGTGGGATGGTCTCCCTCTGTCACTGGCGGGTCAGGTACAGGCGGTTAAAATGAATGTGCTGCCACAATTCCTGTTTCTTTTTCAATGCCTGACAATTTTCCTGCCAAAGGCATTTTTTTAAGAGAGATTGAAGGGATAATTACCTCGTTCATATGGGGAGGGAAGGTGGCCAGAATTAGAAAGGTGCTACTACAGAGAGGAAGGCAGGTTTGGGTCTTCCAAACATGATGTATTATTACTGGGCGGAGAATGTGGAGAAGGTACGGAGCTGGGTCAGAGGGGTTGATTCTCAATGGGTCAGAATTGAGGAGCGTTTGGGTAGGGAGTCGGGATTGAAGGCGGTAGCGACAGCGCCACTCCCGACGGCCCCGGGGAGGTACTCAGGGAGTCCGGTAGTAATAGCTTTGTTGAGAATTTGGAGGCAGTTTCGCCAGCACTTCAGGTTGGGGGCAGGGTCAAGGGAAATGCCAATTCGGGGGAACCATAGATTTGAGCCAGGGAAGTGGGATGGAAATTTTCGGAGATGGGAGGAGAAAGGAATTAGGACACTAAAATATTTGCTTCTTGGGGGTCAGTCTGCGGGATTGAAGGAGCTGGGAGCGAAGTATGGGCTGGAGCTGGGGAAAATATTTAGATACATGCAGGTTCGAGACTTGCCAGAAAGGAGATACAGAACTTCCCAATAGAGCCGGCTTCCACATTGCTGGAGGAGATGCTGACGACAGGGGGACTGGAGAACGGGGTAGTATCGGTGGTTTACGGGCTATTTTGGAGGCGGAGAAGGCGCCGCTGGGAGGGATCAAAGCAAAGTGGGAGGAAGAGTTGGGAGAGGATACGGAGGAGGGGTTCTGGTGTGAGGTGCCGGTTCGGAGGGTGAACGCCTGCACCTCGTGGGCGAGGTTTGTGCTGATACAGCTGAAGGTGGTGTATAGAGCACATCTTACAAGGGCGAGGATGAGCCGGCTCTTTGAGGGGGTAGAAGATGTGTGTCAACGTTGCGGGGGCTGCCGCAAACCACGTTTGCATGTTTTGGTCCAGTCCAAAGCTGGAGGGTTACTGGAAGGAGGTTTTTAGGGTAATCTCTGAGTGGTGCATGTGAAACTGGATCCGGGCCCTAGGGAGTCCATATTCAGGATGTCGGATCAGCTGGGGTTGGAAACGGGCGCGGAGGCAGATGTTATAGCCTTCGCCTTATTGATCGCCCAAAGGCGGATCCTGTTAGGGTGGAGATCAAAATGGCACGGCGGGGGGACCTGCTGGAATTCTTGACGCTTGAAAATGTCAAATTTGAACTGAGGGGAAGGATGGAGGGGTTCTACAATTCATGGGCATTATTCGTTATGCACTTTCGAGAATTGGATTACATCGAGCATTGGGCTGGGAGGAGAGGGACTGTATGTGTTAATGGTGACCATGGGTGATTCCAGATTCCTTTTTATCATTTGGTCATGTTAACATGCGGGCTAATGTTTGGGGTTTGGTAGGAGGATGGGATCGTTGTTATTGATATGGGATTGACATTACATTCGTCACTGTTTATTGTTTATTGTTGGGCGTAAATCTGGGAGAAAATGTGAAAAAGGAGAATAAAAATATATTTTTAAAAAACATTCTATATTTTTTGTGACCATCTCCCTCTTGGATTTGTGGGTTACGAGGTCAGAATTTACTAGATGGTCTTAGTAAACCGTTCAGTGTGCAGATTGTGTATACTGGTCCACTGTCAATAACTATTGCTAAATTGGAACAACAATTGGAACAACAGTTCATTTCATAGAATCCCTACAGTGCAGGAGGCGGCAGTTTGGCCCATTAATTCTACACCGACCCTCTCAAAGAGCACCCTACCTAGGACACCAAGGGCCAATTTGAGCCAGGGACGTCAAATTGGCCCTTTTGACTGAGGGAGGAAACCGGAGGACTCGGAGAAAACCCATGCGGACACGGGGAGAATGTGTAAACGCCACATAGACAGTCTCCAAGGCTGGAATTGAACCCTGGTCCCTGACACTATTAGCATTGCTAATCGCTATGCTGCCGTGCCACCCCCTAGGAAAGGATTATTGTGCACAAAGTAAGTGCCGAGCAGATGCACCGTTATTTAATGGCATAAGAGTGACATCATAGCTTTTACCCGACTCTTCATATGGTCAAGCATTTTGGCATATCGTACTCCGAGCTGGCTTTCCCACCTCCATTGAGAACCTCGAACATTACTGTTCCAGTTCACAGTACCTACTTTTTTCTTTTTTTTAAAATAAATTTAGATTACCCAATTTTTTCCAATTAAGGGGCAATTTAGCGTGACCAATCCACCTACTCTGCACATTTTTGGGTTGTGGGGGCGAAACCCATGCAGACACGGGGAGAATGTGCAAACTCCACACGGACAGTGACCCAGAGCCGGGATCGAACCTGGGACCTCAGCGCCGTGAGGCGGTTGTGCTAACCACTAGGCCACCGTGCTGCCCTCACAGTACCTACTTAATGTCATATTAGGATTCCTCTTTTATTTATTCAAGGCATGTGTGTTTTGTAACCAAGGCAACGTTTATTGCCCAAACCTAACTATCATTGAGAAGGTAATAGCGAGCCAGCTTCTTGATCCGCTGGAGTTACTGTGGAGAAGGCACTCCCAGTTAGGAGTTGCGGGACTTTTACCCAGCACCGATGAAGGAACAGCAATACGTGCCCAAGTCAGGATGGTGTGTGAGCTAAGAGGGGAACTTGGAATTGGTGGTGTTCCCATGGGCATGTTGCTCTTATTCTTCAGTGATGTGGGTTGCAGGTCATATCAAAGTACTTTTTAAAAATAAATTTAGAGTACCCAATTCATTTTTTCTAATTAAGGGGCAATTTAGCGTGGTCAATCCACCTAGCTTGCACATTTTTGGGTTCTGGGGGCGAAACCCACGCAAACAAGGGGAGAATGTGCAAACTCCACACGGACAGTGACCCAGAGCCGGGATCGAACCTGGGACCTCAGCGCTGTGAGGCCGCAGTGCTAACCCACTGCGCCACCGTGCTGCCCCTGTCATATTAAAGTATGATGAATGTAGGAATGTTTAATATAGATTGTGTATATATATATATATATATCTGTTGCAGTAATGTTATTAAAAGCCTGTGTTAATATATATATATGTCACAGTAAAATGTTTTAAAATGCTGATTTAACATACAGGCCAAGCAGTGTGTCTACAAAAGATGCAATTAAGATGTTGTAAAAGTGAGACAATCATTCATTTTAACCATGTACCTGTTTACAGAGGGATACCTGATACAACTTTGTAATGATTGCTGGAGATTCCCTGGAGAGTAGATAATTTGAGACATTTTGTGTTTAGATATGGAATCAGAGTGGGACAAAGATGTAATTAATGGGAAGAGCTAGGTCCATCTTTAGTTCTAAAGTTTGATATAGGTTTGGGCGTCTGCTAGGAGTTTTTTAATTGAGCAAGTGAATTGGTAAGGATGTGGTCAAACATGTTTTTCCCATTTGTTGGTTCTCTCATCACCTGCCGCTGGACCATTCTAGCAGATAATTCCTGCTAGACATGGCCAGCTTGATCAGTAGTGGTGCTACCATGTCATTCTTGATGATGGATATTAAATCCTCCCATGCAGAGTACATTCTGTGCGTTAGCTAGTCAGTGCTTCTTCCAAATGGTGCAGTACCAATCCATCAGCTTCTGAGAGCTGGGTGTTTGAACTGAACTGTCATAAGACTTCATGGAGTCTGGAGTCAATATTGAGGAGTCTCAGGGCAAATGCTTCTCCACTGTGTCATCTCCTCTCGTGGAACAGAATTTACCCAGTGGTGGCTATAAAGGAGTCTAGTGGTGGCTAAAAAGGAGTCTGAGAAATTGACTAAGGCAGTGTTTTACAAACTTCTTTTGCCCGGGACCCATTTTTACCAACTGGCCATCCTTCGGGACCCACTCCGGCCGACCTTCACAGCCTACCATTTTCTCTTACTTTATTGTGACAGGTGAGCCTGCTTGGTTCTCATGATTTCACTCCAATCAGGTTCACAGGAGGAGAGCGCTATGTGCATATTGGTACAGAGTTCAGCCGGTTCCTTTGTGGTCTTCACCTTTGTGAGGGCAGAAAGTCTAATATCGCACATGTCGGTTGTTGTGAAGGGCAAAAGCAACAAAATGCTTGTTTTACTCAGCTCCGGATACTCCTCGGAGATGCTACTCTAGAATGCTGACAGCCTCATTGACTTGTGTTGTATTTTTAATATGCTGTCATAGATGAGGTGCAGAAGTTCAGTTTCTTCATTTGGAGACAGTTGCAAGTTAATAATTGACTCTGGGATCTCAAACTCAAAGGGATTAGCAAGCGAGGCAGAAACTGACCAGATGAGATTGGATAGATGGATGAAAGAAAATATGGGAACAGGGTGAGTAACGGTAAGATGCCTGCCCTTGTGGAATGTATATATAAACATGGACTGGCTGCGCCAACTCATCTGCTTTCATGTTTCAATTTGTCTTTCATCTCCCATGTAGATTCAGTGGACACATATTGAAAGGATAATGAGAACAGAGGCAGCAGGATGTTTTGTTCTCGAGGACCTTAAAAAGGCAAGTTTGGTTTCTGCTAAATAATACATTTTTATTTAACTCTGGGGTTTTTTTGAATGGGATAGCAGAAACTTCTCAAGCAATGAGATGTAATCTTATTCCGAGTGGGAAAAATAAAATGCCTACCTGGCTCTTAAACGAGAATGCAAAGAAAATAGAGAAGGTTCCCTGAAAGTGGCTATATCATTAGTGAACAGGGACGGCACAGTGGTTAACACTGCTGCCTCACGGCGCCGAGGACCTGGGTTCAATCCCAGCCCTGGGTCTCTATCCATGTGGGGTTTACACATTGTCCCAGTGTCTGCATGGGTCCCACCCCCACAGCACGGTAGCATGGTGGTTAGCATAAATGCTTCACAGCTCCAGGGTCCCAGGTTCGATTCCCGGCTGGGTCACTGTCTGTGTGGAGTCTGCACGTCCTCCCCGTGTGTGCGTGGGTTTCCTCCGGGTGCTCCGGTTTCCTCCCACAGTCCAAAGATGTGCGGGTTAGGTGGATTGGCCATGCTAAATTGCCCGTAGTGTCCTAATAGTAAGGTTAAGGGGGGAGTTGTTGGGTTACGGGTATAGGGTGGATACGTGGGTTTGAGTAGGGTGATCATTGCTCGGCACAACATCGAGGGCCGAAGGGCCTGTTCTGTGCTGTACTGTTCTATGTTCTAACCCAAAGATGTGCAGGGTACATGGAAAAATTGGGGGGGGGGGGGGGAAAAAATATTGAACATCATGTAACCCCTCCCATAACTTCTCTTAAACAAAGACAGAGGACCAAAATTCCCAGTCTAAACAACTTTCAAGGTTGTAAAGTGTGGGAGAAATGACAAGGTAAAAGTGGTGGAGGATGGTAGGTTTCGGAAAAAAAGGTTAACGTTGGAAAGACAAATCTTTTTAGGACAGCAACTTTTCATTTGTCAATAAAGATCAGGAAAGAAGGTACGTTACCAGAAGAAACCTTAATGTTCGGCAGGAAGGGGATGGGAAGATCATGTCCTTTGCATGGCAGCAGTGCATCATTAATGGTTTTTCCCTTTTTAACTACTTTTCTCTCCCCAGTATTTATGGAGTCTCAACAAATGACAAAGATAAAAATTCAAACCTGAAGCAAAATAATTGTGCTTATTTCTGAAAGCATATTCTCAACATCAGGGAGACGGGGTTGGGGGGCACAATGTTAAGATTTCGAAAAGCAAAACTGAGACGAGTTTCAAGTGGAGCATAAATAGTGGCATGGAGTGGTTGGGCCAAAATGGCCTGTATTTCTGGCTGTATCTCCTATGTAATACTATGGAAACTGGGCAAACTTAACAAAACCCTAATCCTAATGCACATTTTGTCACACACTCACCTCCTGGTCTCTCAAATTGGTATCACCTCCGAATATTACAGTGGCACTTTCTGGTGCTTCTTTGATTTTCTTCAGGACGATCTCCAGCTGTTTCATCCGTTCCTGAGAATGTGCCTTTGTGCTCTCCAGGTGGGAAGTCATTAAGCAGAGTTCATTCCCCGCAATGTTTACCTGTAACAAGGAACATGCAGGGAAAGGACATTTGTTTGTCATTATTTTTCAGCATGTCTATGAAATTGCCTTTGCAATGCTGGAATGTCACATTATCTGCAATTCACAATCCATCTCTTTCACATGAAAAGCCATATTTAAAAGGTATTGAAGTATATTCCAATATCTTGTAAAAGATTCTGCTTTCCTTGGAAACTAATAGTGATTTTTGAGAATTTTCTTGAGAAATGCAAGTTATTGTTTAAAGTTTCCGCAGCTACGAGGGAAAGGAATCAACGATTAGTATCCAACAGTATATTTTGTTTGAAGGTTGGAGGAGTTAGTTTTTAGACAATTTTGTTTGAGATTTGTTAAGATGGAGCCAGCAAATCTAAGGCAAACTGAACTCTCTTATTCCCTGAAATTTGAATAGCTGCTATATATCATGATATTCAGGGTAGCACGGTAGCATTGTGGATAGCACAATCGCTTCACAGCTCCAGGGTCCCAGGTTCAATTCCGGCTTGGGTCAATGTCTGTGCGGAATCTGCACATCCTCCCCGTGTCTGCGTGGGTTTCCTCCGGGTGCTCCGGTTTCCTCCCACAGTCCAAAGATGTGCAGGTTAGGTGGATTGACCATGATAAATTGCCCTTAGTGTCCAAAATTGCCCTTAGTGTTGGGTGGGATTACTGGGTTATGGGGATAGGGTGGAAGTGTTGACCTCGGGTAGGCTGCTCTTTCCAAGAGCCGGTGCAGACTCGATGGGCCGAGTGGCCTCCTTCTACACTGTAAATTCTATGAAATATCCCAGTTGGCATGCAAGAATATAGCTTTTTTAATTTCCTTTGGTTTTTTAAAAAGTATATTTTAAGTTTAGTGTTCCTTTATTAATTGTGCCTCTTAAAAAGATGGGGGGGGAAAGAGTTCCCATTGTCAATCCTATTGGTAAGACAGGGGTAACTCTATCGTCTTAATGAAATGATTTTGGAGACTTTTGGTACCAGTGTCAGCGATTGAGTTGGAGGCAGGATAGGATTTATGGCAGGACATACAGCAGCGTCCATTTTGCAGCAGAGAGACTTTATGGGCTATAGAAAACAGAACCCCTGACTGAAACTACAGCAGTCTCCTAATAAGAGTAACACTTTCTTCTCCCCTAGAATGCTGTTAGTGGAAGATAGTTACATGACACAAATTGTATCGTAGAATCGGTCATGGATAGGCACAACAGACATGGGATTGACCCAATTATCATTCTAGCCAAGACTTGTGACTATATGCAGTCTTTCTAAAATAGGCAAGCTGCAGGAGTTCCCATTGAATGGTTTAACAAACTACTTTTGCGACACACAGTTTTAGAAGGTCTGGAGGTACAGTGGTAACGTCGCTGCCTTTGAGCCTGGCGCTCTGCGTTCAAGTCTTATTCCTGAACTTGATGCTCAAGGGGAAAGCGTTCATAATGTGGTTCAACAGGCAAGTATCAACTTGCAAATCCTTCTAATATATGCTAACAGCAGGTGGCAAGAGCGGGAGTGTTTCCTGGTTAGCCATGCATGGAAAGAAATTGGAGCCTCTATCATCACTGTCGATAGCTCCGGGTTGCAACATGCATGTAAAATTGTACGTTGCCACATGAAACAGTTGCCCCTGAAGGTTCACTCAGCTGGACGGCTGATGTGGTTCAGATTGGTGCCAACAGCACTGGGTTCGATCTCTGTTCCAACTGAGGTGAATTTGAGATCTGCCCCTTTGCCCTACCCATGGTGCAGAATGCAGCACTGTGGGTCAGACCTCCTTCGAGTAGAAAATTCAAGAAAAAGAACAATTTTAAACACACCACAGAAGTTCCAGAAAGGTATGAGAAGCTTAAGCAAAAAAGTAAACAACCTTCATTACTTCAGAAATGAGTCATGGGTGTCCTCAGCATGGGAGAAAATGCACTTGGCATCAAAGTGGGTATAAAAGAGCAAGTGAGCTAAGCATTGCACAAAAGTGTCAAACGTCCTGATGCAGCCAAAAACGACAGCTGGGGAGGATGTTGGGCATCAAGGTGAGAAGCACGTGAGCTTTGGCAAACACCAAAAGGATGCCTTCCATTTTGCCATGATTAAACTGGAGGATATTTTGGCTGATAGAATCATACAGAACAGATACAGAACAGAATCATAGAGAACAGAAGTTGCTCAGCTCTTTCAAAGAACAATCCCATTAGTCCCACTCTTTCCCTATACTCCTGCAACATTTTCTCCTTCAAGTACTTGGCCAATACTCTTTTGATGGCTACTCTTGAATCTTATCCACCACTTTACAGGCAGTGCATTCTTACTGCGAACTATTTATTAGGAAATTGGAGCCTTTTCCTTGATAGGTTGCAGCTGGATGGAATGGGGAAGAGGAATGACCAAGGAGACATTCCGTACAACAGCCGTGCCTGTACAAATAGAGAGTAATTAGAGGCTCTGCAGTCCATTTGGTGTATGAAAAATTCTTGCCCAATTCAAGCATATTTACTGATATAACTCTTTATTCCACCTTCTCTAATTCGAACTCAAAACCATCTACTTACAAGTGCAGAGTAATATTCAGCCACAGACATTATGCTCACCGATTAATGAGCTTGATCTTTAGAACTTTTACATAAGAATTTAAACATTCTTTTTTAAATATTTGAACTGCAAAAGGATTTTTATCCCTCATGAATGCAGTTTATATGGTTGGTTTCCTTGACGATACAACAATTGATAAACTGATTTTCTCTTCAGACAGATCATTTTGCATCCTTCTTACCTGAACAGTGAGAAGGTTTCTCTTCATGGAGGAGGTTGTGTACGGTGTTATTTCTTGTTTCAACAATTTCACTCGGGATTTTTTCAACATAATGGCTGTGTAGTAGTCATCTTCATCTCCTACACAAAAAAAATAAACCTTATTTGTTCGTTTATTAAATCAAATCTTTCCTTTCTCTTCATCCCCAGCGTAAAGTTAGTTCTACTCCATGCAACCTCATTAATTGAAGTTTATAGTAACTTGCATTTACACAATGGCTTTAACACAGTAAAACGCCTCAAGGCACTTCAGAGCAGCATTGAATCAGAAGTTGATAATGAATCCATAGACATATTAGAATAGGTGATGTAGGTTTTAGGGGAGGCTATAATGAGAACAAGAAGGGGCAGGCAGTCATAAGCTCCTCGAAGAGAATTCCAAAGCTCAAGGCCTAGGCGGCTGAAGGCACGGCCATCAATAATGGGGCAATGGAAGTGGGAGACACAAGATTTCAGACTCGTGCTGCTTGAATGAATACAGAAAGTGTTGAAAATATTCAGCAGCTCAAGAAGCATCCGTGGAAAGCGAAACAGGGTTAAAGGGCAGATCCAACGTCCATGCTGCGTCTGAAAAGCAGCTCGTCATAAGGAAAGCAGATCTAATGTGATTTTGCGAGACCTTGTAATGTGAATCCCGTCCATTGTGGGTGGGATCACGTTTTAGCAAATCTGCATATTAAAGCGAGACAGTTAGTCTCACTTTAATGTGCAGATTCCAGAGTTACCCGAGGCATGGGATCAATCTCCTTTGCCTTGGAAACCTGGGGCGAGCGCTGTTCAGTACTGGTCTCCACAAATGGGGACCAGATGGAACAGCATTCGTGGAGTGATCCCAGGGGATCAGAGGAGCCCAAGTGCATGCCCTTGGACAAGGTGGCACCCTGGCACTGCTGGTGCCACCCAGCACCCTGGCACAGCCAGCTTGGCATTGTCAAGCTGGACACCCTCCAAAAAGTGTTTTGTGGCTTTGGGGCATCGGAGATCGGGATGCCATTTAAAAATGGCATCCTAATATCTCGCTGCACTGAGTAGCTCCGGCAAGCGGAGTTTCTCAGTGCACAAAACAGGGCAATGTGTGACCTCGGCCAAGCTTAGGCCCATTATCTAAAGTGGGTGGCATTTTATAACCATGTGTTCCTTGGCGCTGTGAGTGCCGGAAAACATGCGGCGAAACATGCTCTCTATGGGACTTTGTTCCCTTTTAGTTGAATCACCCCCAATGTTTCAAGTTGATGACTTATTGCCAGAATTGATAGGAGTATGGGGATACCAGATGGTACCCGACACAATTCTTTCTCATTCTGCAGATGCTGCCTGACCTGCTGAACATTTCCAACATTCTGTTTATATTTTAGACATCCAGCATCTGTGTTTTTTTTGTTGTCACTCTGCTCTGTGTTTGGCCAAGGCCTGGTACCAATCAGATAAAAGCAAGTTTCATTGCATACCTCAAGGAGGCATTCTCCAAATAAAGATTGGATTCAAAGTTTCACATGTATGTGCAAGAGGGAGGGCTTGAGGGCAACCTTTAGCTAAAAATAATTTTACCTTCCACCTTCTGTTGATAAACAGCTTATCAGCTCCATTTAAATAGAGAATGAATCTCAAAGGAAAGTTCTGGAAATCTATATACAGAGTGCACTTTTATTAAATCAAATGCTCAGAATACCAAAATAAATCTGTAGCACTGACATTGGTACACTTAGTACATGTACTTTTCTTACTGTCATATACAGAAGTTTGAGCAAGTTGGAAGACAAAAACCCCATTACCACATTTAGTCCAAATCACCTATAGTTTATATTTTGATCCACGAATCAAAGCATATTTAACAAATTAATCAATTTTTAAAAATCAGCAAACGACACAAATATTTTTTTAAATTCAACTTTTGTCACCACCATTCGTTGTCATTCGATCAATGTGAAAACCAATGTCACACCAATTACTCTGCGCACTCAATTTCTGAACAGAATTAGTAACATGTAAACGTCTGCACCTCTAACTCAACATAATTATAAGATATTGAAGTTTGCTGTCACTTAATGTTGCACCACTATTGACTATTACAGTCAATCTATAACTTCACATTACTCTCATGCCAAAATTGTCAATATTGTGCGATTGTGTGATGAAGCAGTGATCAAAACAACCACCATCTATCCTCAAACTATTCTGATAAACATGACTGCTGTACACTTTGAAACCTGGAGTGTTCCAAATTCTTTTGTGAACTCTTTAAGGATACAACCCGAGAAAGACAGGTGCCTCCTGAAAATTGATCTTAAAATGACATTTAGGAGCAAAGAGCTGGGGGAAATCTCGAGAGAATAATTTCCTGGCGGTCAACATCAGCTTCAGTCACACCAGCTCCACAAGTAATAGGAGTGCAAGGAATAAGGCCATTCAGCCCATCACACCTGCTCTGCCAGTCAGATCATGGCTGGTCTGTACTCGAGACAAGGGGCAGGAACTCTGAGTGCGGAATGGATAAAATGTTCGGCAGCAGAGCAGACCTGAGACCAGAAGGATTGGGAATTCAGCAAGACTGGAGCAGACAGAAGTGTTAGGCTGGGAACAGGTTGACCGCATTCAAAATATATACATCAGAGTGTGATATCACAGGGAAACAGGAGTGGGTATTTCTCTTCTCTTTTTATCCTCTTTCTCCAGGGCATAGATTTTAAACTAGGAGGTGGGAAATTAAAAATTCCAATTGGGGTAAGTAAATCGGTAAGCAGTTTAATAATTAGAGTATTAGCACAGAGCAGCTTCCCCTGAGTGCTGGTTTCACCCAAGTACAATGAAATTTGGTGAGTGCATGAATTGGATGCTTGATGTATAATAAAATATCAACCAATAGGATTAAATTTAGATTGTGGGCTAAGATAATATAAAGACCACCCTCTTCCTCTTTCATATGGCTTGAGCAACAGAAATTGTGTCACAGTTTTAATGTCAAATTCCCTAACTGGTCCAATTTTCAGCTGGCAAACCTGTGTAACTCCAGGATGTCGCCCTCAAGCTTGAGTTGGGGGCAAGATGTTATGTACTCCATTGTTTTCTCAGGGTTTCCGCAGTTGCACCAAGGCAAGGTTTTGAGGAGCTACTTACACATCGGCCATGTCCAGTCCGTATTCTATTGAGGGTTGCCCACATGCTCTGGAAAGATTGGAGTTTGGTTGTTGAATAGGAGATCTGTTTAACTGGGAGAGTGTTTTCTGCTCACTTCCATCAGTGTTCTAGAATTGAAGATGTTCGATTTGTATCCAATGAGTTTCATAGAGCAATGTGGTGAGTTGTGGAGGTGGTGATTGTGGTGGTGGGGTGAGGGCTTGAAAGTTTCTATGGATGGGAGGTCCAGGTTGCTGCTGATAAGAGCTATATTTTTTTCAATTAAGTGGCAATTTAGCATAGCCAAGCTACCTACCCTGCACATCTTTGGGTTGTGAGGTGAAACCCACGCAGACACGGAGAGAATGTGCAAACTCCACATGGATAGTGACCCGGGACCAGGATCGAACCCGGATCCTCGGTGCCATGAGGCAGCAGTGCTAACCACTGTGCCACCATGCCACCCTCTGATAAAAGCCATTTCTGTGCATTGCTCTGTCCCATTGAAAGAGGAGGGAGACAGTATTTGAGAGGACTGGTAACCACTGAACTGGAGTTCTGGAGATTATCCTCATTACTGAGTGAAGTTGTGCGTCAATGAGTGTGGTGAGACGACTTGAGAGCCATTCACAGTACTCAGCTGTTGAGGAGACCAGAGTTACAGCAGAAGTACAAAGGAGGTGATTTTTGCCAATTCGTGCTGCCAGGTTTGCGACTGGTATTCACTCAAGTCTTGGTGTTTTGTGCAGTCTTTTGGAGGTGCTGATGGTAAGTTAAGGAGCAATCAAGGGTCACTCTTTAGGTGGGTGTCAGGTCATGATGTACTTCTCTCTCCACAGCAGGTGACACAGCGGGCAGCATGGTAGCACAATGGTTAGCACTGTTGCTTCACAGTGCCAGGGTCCCAGGTTCAATTCCCGGCTTGGGTCACTGGCTGTGCGGAGTCTGCACGTTCTCCCCATGTCCACGTGCGTTTCCTCCGGGTGCTCTGGTTTCCTACCACAAGTCCCAAAAGACGTGCTGTTAGGTGAATTCGACCTTCTGAATTTTCCCCAGTGTACCCGAACAGACGCCGGAATGTGACGATTAGGGGTTTTTCACAGTTACTTCATTACAGTGTTAATGTAAGCCTACTTGTGACAATAAAGGTTATTATATTATTATTACTCTGCACTTTAAAGTATAAATTGCCGACAAAAATAATGTTAATTCAAGTGTTTTTAATCTGTTCGTTATGGTAATAGTCTTAAACATTAAATCTTGTTGTGTCACTCTTTCAGCCATCGACTGGAAATTTGGATTTCTTTTGAAAAATTTTCGGTCCCGACAGAGATTGTACCAGAATTTTTGAGCTACAGCCAAAACTATGTTAAGATATTTGCTCAACCTATTGGCCAAGTTTTAAGTAGCAGGTAAAATCAATCGGTTTGAATTTTAAAGTTTTTTTTAAAGGATTTTGGTAAGGTGCCTTTTGTAAAGTACAGCTAATGATACCCTTTGTTAAGTATGGCAGGGGGAGATGTTGGAGTCATTGGACTGGTAATCCAGAGGCCCAGGCTAATGATCTGGCAACATGTGCTCAAATCTCACCATGGCAGGTGGTGGAACTTAAATTCAATTTAAAAATCTGGAATTGAAAGCCAGTCTCAGTCATGGTAATCATGCCAACTATCACTGATTGTCATTAAAAACCTATCTGGTCAGGGAAATCTGTCACACTTACCTGGGCTGGCCCTGGATGAGACTCCAGACCCACAACAATGTGGCTGACTCTAAATTACTCACTGAAATGGCACAACAAGCCACTCAATTTCAAGGGCAATTCAGGATTGGCAACAAATGCCAGCCTTGCCAACGGTGCCCATATCTGAAAATGAATAGAAGACTTCCAGGACTGCACCAGAATAGATGGTTTAGCTTCTGCAAGTCAGCATTTATTCATTGAAAGTGTAATGCCGAAAACTACTACATCAGTAGTAGGCATTTATTTTTTACATTAAGTGCTCGCGCTGGTGAGCTGATCATTCACTGGCCCCAGGGAAGCTCAACCCTGGGGCCACACACTACCACTTACTTAGAGCATTAAAATACTTCCCTTTCTAATCTAAACCAGAATTGATAGATAATAGCCACTTTTCCCAAAAGAGAATAAATGAAACACATTTAATAACATTAAAACCCTAATCTATATAACTACTTTCTGTAGAACTGAAAATGTGCCAATAAAATTGACATTGTGAGTTACTATGGCAGACCAAGCTATGTGCTCCCTCTTGGATGACATTCATCAAAACAACATGAAATGAAAAACAGAAATAAGTGACAGGTGACAAAAAGTACTCGAGGGCAAGATAACTGAAGGTATGACAACCAGTTGTGGACAAGTATTGTAACCGCCAAATTCCCCATTATAATTGCGACTAGAGAACATCAGCAGGAACAAAATGGGGAGGTTCAGAGCAAACTCTTTTGGAACCACCGATCAATTCAAATTTTGCAATTCTTTCAAAACTAAAATTACAAACCATTTTGTCCTCACTGAATCAAGCACAGAAACGGTACTCCAGTCCATAAGGTCTAGGTCATAGCTCATTTCATACCTGAAATAATTGTGTAGCTGACTGCTCGCTTCTTTAAGTATAGGTAATAGGGTTCAATAACTTCCTGCAGAAATACTATATCAGGGTTATACCTTTAAAAAAGAAAAGTTTGTTTAGCCATTCTTTAAAATCGAATCACATTCAGATATTTTAACATAAACCGATGAAGGGCTCACAAATCTTCTGAAACCCAAATGAACTACAAAAAGGATTCACATTTATATTGTACCATAATAACGTTAACACAGGCAAAAGCAAATAATAGTCCGAAGATTAAAAAAGGGATGTGTATAAAATTCTACATAATCCATACTGTTAAAGGTATTAAATAGCCACGGGCATAAACTTTGACACATTCCATCACCATGGAGACCTGCCAGTCAGTATTCCCCTTGCACCAGGGGACAATGACATTAATGTATTATCAACATCAATCACAACAAATTTCATGCTAACCAAATTCCAGATAGACCTGGATGCCAGACTGGTAGGCAGATATTCGGAACTGCTTAAATATTCCTGGAGACATGGCACAGAAACAAAAGGAAGAAGAGATGGAGATTGTGTTGGAACAGTACAATGTGCATAGGTTAAGGGGCTGATGTAACAACTCTCACTGGGTATTTATTGTGACTTTGTAAACCCAACATAAATTCATCTTGATAGTTGGACGCTGCTACAAGTTCACAACTTTTTGGCGATCAACGATTTGCACATTCTCTGCGGACAGTAATTGCTGTCACCACATCACATGTCAAAAATTAATTTTGCTTTCAGAATGGATGGGTACAAAACTTTCAGGAAAAATTGAAGAGGCTGCGGTTCTTTTCTCAACAAAAAAGGTTGGGGCGTAAATCTATAGATTCTTAAAATTATAAAGACTTTGATAGTGCCGATATCAAGATGGCATTTGCACTGGAGGGAGAATCAAAAACAAGACCAACAAATATAAGTTATCAATAATAAGTCCAATAAGGAATTCAGGAGAAACCCTTTTTTACCCAGTATTGAGAGAATGTGGAATTCACTACCATATGGGTTTGTTGAGGCAATTAACATGTATACATTTAAGGGAAGCTAGATAAGTACATGAGGAACAAGGAAATTGAGGACATGTTGTTAGGGGGAGATAAAATAAGATGGGAAGACGTAAACACCTGATTAAATCAGTTGGGGTCAAATAGTCTGTTTCGGTGCTGTAAAATTGAATGCAAATCAATGTAAATCATTAGTTCACTGCAGGCTCTGCCTAAACATACACACACTTTATCACCTAAAATAAAGCCCACCCAGGTTTGCACAAAGGGTAAATGCTCACAAATTTAGTTTATACAGTACACACAGGTTACATTAAGTGAAAATTTTGTTACCAGGCAGCAGTCATCAGCAACTGCGCTGAAAATCAAGTAAAATGTCTATTTTTATGAAGTTGTCTATATAAATGTCACAAATTATTTCACAAGCTTTATTTGTACTGATGTAATATTTGGACTCACAATGCTAGGCAAGAACAAACGCCCCGTGCTCTTTCCTGTAAGTTTGCCAGATCAAGTCCATCCACGTTCCAGGTTAACAATGAGATGTGACTTTCATCTACTTGTGGCTGTGCACCATCTCCGTTGCTGGTCTGCACACTGTCAGTGTCTGTCAAATCAATACTGCATTGATAACAAATGGAACAGTAAAAGAAAGTTAATCAGTGTTATATTTGTTGCAGCTTGGATGTCATTTTCAGCTTGTATTTAGCACATGGCACTCCAATATTCCTTCCGCTGGTGTTGCTACTTATTTTCTTCTTGGTTCCTTTTCATACTGCTTATTCCAGCTTTCACTGCTCCTGCTTTGCCCACCTCTAGTAGCACATCAACTGAAACACCTTTTCAGTTAATTATTCTAAGTACTAAAATGATCCTGACCGGCTCTATGGGAGTTGTTTCCCCCATCTTCAGTAAGCAGCATAGCGCTGCATCATCAACCCTGATTTTAGGATTAAACTATTAAGTGAACTAATTTAGCTGAAGATCAATAAGCAAATAAATAACAGGAATATACGGAAATTCACCTCACATCACCCCTGAAAGTAAAATAAAACGTTGCAATCTGAATGCACAGCTTTTTTTGTAAATAAACCATTTAATAAGCAGTGTTTCTTTTCTTACATTTCTGGCAATAGTGCTTAACTGTATTGCTCGAGATTTCCAAACTGATTTGAGTAAATGTCAACAGCTGCAGACCCTGAAAATTGTTTACATGCACACGCAGGCAATGTGCACGATAAGCTTAATCTGTTTTCTAAATTACATCACACCCCCCCCAAAAGAATGGTTAAGTTTCAATGGTTACGATAAATGGGCACAGTAAGAGGTCTTACAACACCAGGTTAAAGTCCAACAGGTTTGTTTCAAACACGAACTTTCGGAGCACTGAGGACTCATCTGAGGAAGGAGCAGTGCTCCGAAAGCTCGTGTTTGAAACAAACCTGTTGGACTTTAACCTGGTGTTGTAAGACTTCTTACTGTGCTCACCCCAGTCCAATGCCGGCATCTCCACATCAACGATAAATGGGTACTGCATACCATCCCTGGAAGTCTGCTCTTTGAACCAACTGTGAGGTAGACTCCATTACAGGAGAAGGTAGCTGAGCAGGTGTTTCAAAATAGGAGTTCAGGGCTCTCTGCAAATAATTACAAAAAAACAAAAATTACTCCAAAACAATCTTCAGTCACTTTTTTGCTTAAACAAACACACGGATGCTGTTTAACTATAAAAGCGGCAGTTTAGAGCTATGCTGTTATGAGCATCCACCATCTTACAATAGCTGATCTGGTTTCTTCACCCTTTCCCATCCTCAGGCTATTCTCTCGTATGCTAGGATAGTTAATCAAATTTAAACATTGTAATGGGATTGATTATGAGCAGAATACTTGAGCAGTGACATCACCAGACATAACGAGGTATGGTGTCGTTGCCTGGATGGAAGTTTAGAACTTGAAAGATTCCACCAACAGACTTGAGCTTTTTTTCTCTTCATTTCCCAAGTCCTATTGTAATACTACTATAGTTAACAGAGATAGAACATAGAACAGCACAGAACAGGCCCTTCAGCCCTCGATGCCATGCCGAGCAATGATCTCCCTACTCAAACCCACGTATCCACCCTATACCCGTAACCCAACAACCCCCCCCCCTTAACCTTACATTTTAGGACACTACGGGCAATTTAGCATGGCCAATCCACCTAACCCGCAAGTCTTTGGACTGTGGGAGGAAACCGGAGAACCCGGAGGAAACCCACGCACACACGAGGAGGACGTGCAGACTCCGCACAGACAGTGACCCAGTCGGGAATCGAACCTGGGACCCATGGAGCTGTGAAGCATTTATGCTAACCACCATACTACCCCAATTTTTTTTATAGAACAGTACAGCACAGAACAGGCCCTTCGGCCCTCAATGTTGTGCCGAACAATGATCACCCTACTCAAACCCACGTATCCACCCTATACCCGTAACACAACAACCCCCCAACCTTTACTTTTTAGGACACTACGGGCAATTTAGCATAGCCAATCCACCTAACCCGCACATCTTTGGACTGTGGGAGGAAACCGGAGCACCCGGAGGAAACCCACGCACACACAGGGAGGACGTGCAGACTCTGCACAGACAGTGACCCAGCCGGGAATCGAACCTGGGACCCTGGAGCTGTGAAGCATTTATGCTAACCACCATGCTACCGTGTTGCTGTGATGGAGATACTTAAAAAGATAGTAATAGAATATTGTGCCTTAAGTATCACCAACTACTTCTAAAATCTCTTTGGCAGAAAGATTGAAACAGTACGAAAATACAATAAAGGCCCAGGTAAGGATAGACTTGGTTTACATAAGAGTCTCTCATAAAATCTAGACATCCCCAAACACTTTACAGCTATTTAAGTACTTCTGTAAGAGTAGTTACTGTCGTAATGTAGGAAATACAGCTAATACTCTGCAAATGTTAAATACCTGCTTACACGGACGTGCGATTAGCAATACAGCACTAAATCACAGTAAAGGTTTCCTTCAAATGACCAAGTTCACCTTTTCCAAGATAACCACAAAGTGTGTTTTTGCTGTAGTTCATTAGTGTATCTGCTCAAGACCAACATGCTGAGTTGATGTAATATCTCAGAGGTTAATTCACTGTACAAAATCCTTAGTAAATCTTAACAAATTAAATGATTACACAAATAGTGCTCTCTCTTATTAAGAGAGATTCTATAGCAGGCGGGTGAAACACATCGGTGAACCTAGGCCCATTATCTCTCCCAATGACAGGACTCTAGCAGAGGTTTTGGCAAGCCTAAAGCCTGATAAGCTAGGATCTCATGACTTATATCTCAACCAATTGTTGAGTAAAGGTTAACAGGATGCCCAGCAAGCGATTAGCCACAAGATGACTACATGGGTTTTGGACAAAAATAGAAGGGATCTAACTGGAGCACTTGTCCTTTGCTAATAAGTGACTGGCATGAGGCACCCACTACCCCCTCAAAATAATTTACAAACAGGCTCTCGAGGAGGGAAAAAAAAGGTCACTTCGGACAAATTAGAGCTTTTTGTGCCGAATCAACGCTGGTTCCTGCCTAACACCTTGCTTAGTGCAAACATACCCAGTGCAGAAGATACTGTCACCTCCAGCTATGTAGGTCAACATCATTATTCTTCATCTGTCCATTCATCCAATCTGGGACACTATTCTCACCTGTTACTGGTTGTATGTCTTTTCTACATATTTAGTTGATGTATCACATCTAAGCTGTTGTGTCTTAGTTAACTGCTTTACAATCGCCCATGACTTCAACCTTCTTTTGTGGTAATCTGTGACTCTTGGACAAAAACTGTGTCAAAAGTGGGATTCACAATGGTGAGGATCAGAGACTTCGCTAAACACATGCCAGTGTTGTTGAGCCTGGCAGAAAACGTCAGGAGAGTTTTGGTCAAGTAAAGATAGATATTACAATTGCCTTCTCCGTAGACTTTCTGAGATGTCCAGAAAAAACAAAAGAGGTCAGGATGAGTTGGCATATGGGACACACATGTTACAAACAGAAAGCAATGGCTGGCACGAGAGCACTGCCGTCCTGCAGTTATACTGGGAAAAGGAAGAACATGAGAGCACGTCATACAAAAAAAAGGGCCAATATTGATACAAAATATTGAGTTACAAATAGAAAAATACCAGGCTAAGTGAGGATTTAGAAGATGCAAGATGTGTGTGTGCATTGAGGAAGTTAGTTCAGCAACAAATTGTCACCTCCACTGAGCGGACAATGAGTAGCTAAAATCCAAACAGCTTCACGCACAAATTGGCCAACAGCAGGCAGCCTACAACAGAGTAGGTAACACTGGCCCTTGTTGGGGCAATATGGTTAAGAATCTCACCCTCTCCACTCCACATCTCCCACACATGACAGATAGGAAAATGCCAATGTGTGTGATCACCCAAGCAGGACAAAAGAATAGCATAGGCCCAAGATTGAAAATAAAGGGGATAGCAAACAATCATTCATGTCCACTGAGGATGAGACAGAGGCGACTACCATCACAAGCACACATTGATCCTTTACCTCCCATTGATGTCTATGCTCTCAAGGAGGAGTTAGGGACGACGGTAGAAATGGACACGCACTCCCTTTCCTTGCACCAAAGTGGGAAATGTTTAAGAGCATCCACCCAGAATTAGCGAAGAATGACATTAAATAGGTTGTTCTAACGTCTGCTCCCCAGAATTAAAATTACAAATAGATTAAAACATTCTGATCAAGGACGGGGAAGTTGGAGGCCAGCCTGTGGAAAACATGAGTGGAAGAGAACATGGACTTTCACCAAGTGCTAGTTAACACCAAGCAGGACTCTGACAAAAAACAGGGCACATTCACAAATACGCTGACAAGATTTGGTGGAGTTCACCATTTTGATTCCCTGAGTTTAAAAGTCTTTTTTTGAATGACCTCCAGTCCATAGCACTGAAGGGGTTATAACACTAATTAGCAGCCTGGGAAGAGCTGTGGATCCATTACAGCAGGGGTGGGCAAACTACGGCCCGCGGGCCGCAAAGGTCTTTATGCGGCCCATCAAGTCATAAAAAAAAATTTTTTTTAATTAAAAAAAATTTTTTTTTAAGGTTAATGGGGGGGGGGGGGGGGGGGGGGGAGAGCTGTTGGGTTACTTACTGGTATAGGGTGGATACGTTGACTTGAGTAGGGTGATCATTGATCGGGACAACATCGAGGGCCGAAGGGCCTGTTCTGTGCTGTACTGTTCTATGTTCTATATGAGGCGCCCAGAATCATAACCGGGTGAAGTAATTATTTTACTTAATATACCATGCGGCCCTTTAAAATTGTGAATTTCTGAATGTGGCCCTTGCACGGAAAAGTTTGCCCACCCCTGCATTACAGCATACTGGCAACAGATCAGTGGTAACACTTGCCTGAGCAGTCACTGAGGCTAAGGTAGCAACCATTGAAGTCCCATCAGGGACACCCAGAAATCCAATGCCGAGAAAAGAAACCCCGATGCGCCATTTTAATTGTGACCATCTGAGATACGTGTCCATGACTGTCACAATAGGTGCATTGCAGAGGCTGATTGTGAGCCCCACTTTGCATCTCTTCCTCTACAGAGGAGTCCCGACCCTGTCGATCAGCAGCTGGAGGAGACAAAGACAACGATACAGGCCATGCAAATTAGTACTGTTGTACCGGAGAAGGGAAGCCACCTCATCGTGAGAGGCCTGTTGCAGTAATGGGAGAAGGGGGTTCTGGAGCTATTTGCCTGAGTACCGGATGCTCCGGTACTCAGGCAAATAGCTCCAGAACCCCCTTCTCCCATTACTGCAACAGGCCTCTCACGATGAGGTGGCTTCCCTTCTCCGGTACAACAGTAACAGGAGATCAGAGGTGAAATCTGATCTCTTATGCATGATCCCTGGCCTGGCCTTATGAAGAGCGAGCCCCATGCTTTGCTGAGGGGTATGACCTAGCCATGACAGATAACTCCCGAGGTGTGAACAAATTTGGAGTCTATGCCAGGTTTATTATTAACACACAAACATGATCGTGGACACATGACCAAACCCAAAGCTATTAGCAGACTCTCATGTAGCACTACTCTTACCCGGCTGAAAATATGCAGCATACTCAAGCCATCATCAAGTAATTGTTAAAGCAGAATGAGAAAATAACAGAAATTGAAAAATCAGTTTGAGGAGTAAGCTAGTAAGTTTGGAAACTGGAGTTTAGCTTTAAATACTATCTTGCCTGATCATAGAATCCCCACAATTCAGAAGGAGGCCATTCGGCCCATTCAGTCTGCACTGACCCTCCGAAAGAGCACCCGACCTGGGCCCAATCTCCTGCTCTTTCCCCGTAACCCCATCTAAACCTTTGGACACTATGGGGCGATTTAGCATGGCCAATCCCCTGCACATCTTTGCACTGTAGGAGGAAACCCACACAGACACAGGAAGAAAGTACAAACCCACACAATCACACAAAGTCGGAATCTGACCTGGGCCCCTGGAGCTGTGGTGATGTGAATTCTTTCATTTGGAGTTGAAAATTATTTGTTTTCAATTCCTTGCAATTAAAATTAAAGTATGCAAGTTTAAACACATAACACGTATGGAAAACAGTTTCAAATGGCGTTTGGTTCACCTTTAACCAGGAAATAAAAGCTACGTAAAGTGATGCAAGTACGTGCATGAGAAAATATTTACTTTGCTCTTTCGCAAAGAAGTTAACCCTTTCTGCTGACAGTTGTTTTTAATATACTGTACAACTTTAGTTTTATGCAATGTAAATTTATGTATTAGACACGACTGACTTTAGATTTCCCAAACTGATAGACATAATTTGATAAATTTATCCACTAAACTTGTAAACTGAGACACAATGGACTGACTTGTTTTCAGGTCCACATGAACGGACCACGGTTTTCAGGGCGATATGAGTGTTGATACCACAAAGCAAGAGATCAAGAAGCAAATTTAAGAACTTATCCTCAGTAATCTAATGTCAAAACATGGTGAGGATTTGGACTAAAGACTTTTCCTTTTAAAGATACGGCCTTAACCTATCTGTTACCTTCCAAGACAAAGTGCTCAAGAAATGGTAATATGGAAGTCACCTCAAAATTAACATTATTTTTAAAAATTATTTTTATTCAGCAAATTTTCAAAATGTTACAATACAAAACAACCCCAAACAAAAACGCCCAGCCCTCGTAAACCCCCCCCCTCCCCCTCAAGTCAGCAGTAACCAATTCCCGAAAGTGCATGATGAACAAACCCCAGTAATTGTCGAGCCCCTCATTCACCCCTCAGCACAAACTTCACCTTCTCCAGAGTCAAAAGCTCCGGCAGATCCCACCCGTCATGCCGAGGCACAGGGTGGAGAAGCTGAACTCTACCCCAACAAGACCCGCCTGCGAGCAATCAGCGAGGCAATGGCTAAAACAAACGCCCCCCATCCTATCTGCCGGCAGGTACAACACCCCGAATATGGCTTCCAGGGGACCGGGCTGCACACAGACGTGCAAAACCCCTGAAATGTTGCTGAACTTCCCACAGCAACTCATCCACAAACTACCCCTGAAATCAAGCATAAAAGTCCAAAACCCAGAGACCAGCAGGAGCCACCTAATGTGCGACCTCCACCTGTGTGCCACCGGACGTCCACCACCTCAAAATTAATTGCAAACACTTCTGGTTCTCAAGTACGGCACGGTGGCACAGTGGTTAGCACTGCTGCTTCACAGCGCTTGGGACCCAGGTTCAATTCCAGCCTCGGGTGACTGTCTGTGTGGAGTTTGCACATTCTCCCTGTGTCTGCGTGGGTTTCCTCCAACAGTCCAAAGATGTGGTTAGATGAATTGGCCATGCTAAATTGCCCCTTAGTGTCCAAAAGGTTAGGTGGGGTTACTGAGATAGGGTGGAGGCATGGGCTTAAGTAGGGTGCTCTTTCCAAGAGCCAGTGCAGACTCAATGGGCCAAATGGCCTCCTTCTGCACTGTAAATTCTATTCTAAGACCATTTAAAACCACAAAGCCTGGGCATCATTATTTCTGAGATTGCAATAGAAAAGATGCATTAATACGAGTTGTGATTTCAAGCACTCAAAGAGAAAATTTACCTGAAGTTTAAGGAGATAATCAAATCTCATATTTCACAGAAAACTGATGGCAAAGCAGCCAAGGTGGCTCCAGAGTACCATTAAATAAAGTTTTGTTGGAGGAGCAATAAATTGAACAGTAACAGCATTTGTTATTTCAAGTTAGGATAATATTGGACTTCTGGTGGCGGCCATGGAGGAGTAGGTCACACATTTGATAGCTCCCGCCTGTGACAGACCTTTGGAGCTTTTTCCCCCGTTTTTCCCCGGATTTTATTGGATAAATCGGTGAAGAGTGAGGAGAAATCCTCCTCCAGTGTATGGAGAATTGGACCAGAAGTGGTCATGTGTTAAGACAAAGTCCTACAAGGAAGACGCGAGCAGAGCTGGCAACGCGGGAAAGCATGGCGGAGAAGCAGGGCTGCGGGCAGACAGCACAGTGGTCGACGGAGCAGCTGGTGACGTTTTTTGAAGATTGCTTCACCAAGCTTAAAAAGGACACGCTCGACCCGATCAAGGCTTCGATTGATCAGGTGGTGCAGAATCAAGAAACCCACGGACGTGCGATCCAGGACGTGGAGAAAAGGTGTCCGAGCACGAGGAACACATAACTGTGCTGGAGACCAAGGTGGAGATGATGAACGACTACCAGAAAAGAATGCAGGAGAAGCTGGAGGACCTGGAGTACAGGTCCAGGAGGCAGAATCTGAGAACCGTCAGCCTCCCTGAAGGCAGTGAGGGATCGGATGCGAGGGCCTATGTGACGAACATGCTGGAGACGTTGATGTGCCCTGAGGCATTCCGTTGGCCCCTGGAAGTGGATAGAGCGCACAGAGCCCTCGCGAAGACGCCCCAAGCGAACAAGCCGCCGAGGGCGATGGTGGTACGTTTACACTGATTCCTGGCCAAGGAACACATTTTGCGTTGGACCAAGAAAGAATGGAGCAGCAAATGGGAGAATTGTGAGCTGCACATTTATCAGGACCTGGATTTGGCCAAGAGGTGAGCTGGGTTTAATCGGTCAAAAACCGCCTCTCTTTAATAAGGGGGTGAAGTTCGGAATGTGGTACAAAGCCCATCTGTGGGTCACACATGAGGAACGGGACTTTACTTCGAAACACCAGACGATGTATGGACTTTCAAGGAAAAAAGACTAGAGGTGAACTAAAAGACACTGAAGCCTTGGAGAGTACCATAGTGGTGATTTGTTGTAAATCACTTTTGTGCTGGGTTGAATAAGTAGTGTTATGTGTATTAAGGGGCTGTTTTGATGGCTAAAGTTCACTTTGTCTCACTGGGAACTGGTTAGAGGGGGGGTGGTTTCTGGTGTTGATTTTTTTCTGAGGCTTTTTTTCCCACTGTTTTTTCTGATGTTTGTTTACTGGGGAATGTGATGCTTTGAATATGTTTGTCCAAGAGGGGGGGGGGGGGACAATGGGGAGACAGGCTGCTTGGTGCCATGGGCGGGTGCTATGAAATCAGCATAGTCAGCTGACTCATAGAAGCATAGTGGGGGGTTAGCAGGTGTTAAGCTGGAGTTTGTTATGGGGGGGGGGTTGGGTTTCTAATGCTTTTACTGGGGGGGGGGGGGAATGAATTGGGACCTTCAATTTTTTTTATTTTTTTTTAAAGTACATGGTGTGACAGATTTATCAGCCATGTCAGAATCCACTGAAGCAATTCAGTGCGTGAGCAAATCAACCTCAATCCCAAGCGGCTACCAAAGGAGTGTGTGATAACTAATCAGAGAGGGGCAGCACGGTAGCATAGTGGTTAGCACAATTGCTTCACAGCTCCAGGGTCCCAGGTTCGATTCCGGCTTGGGTCACTGTCTGTGCGGAGTCTGCACATCCTCCCTGTGTGTGCGTGGGTTTCCTCCGGGTGCTCCGGTTTCCTCCCACAGTCCAAAGATGTGCAGGTTAGGTGGATTGGCCATGCTAAATTGCCTTTTGTGTCCAAAATTGCCCTTAGTGTTGGGTGGGGTTACTGGGTTATGGGGATAAGGTGGAAGTGTTGACCTTGGGTAGGGTGCTCTTTCCAAGAACCGGTGCAGATTCGATGGGCCAAATGGCCTCCTTCTGCACTGTAAATTCTATGAAAAAAAAGAACATGTTTGAAAGTGATATGATTAAGGAATAGATGTTGCCCAGGACCCCGAGGGAAGAATTCCAGCTGAGAAAGGGGTCAGTGTAAATTTTAAAGGACCAATAGGTGCAGCTCTGCCGGTATTACCCACATCCTGTTGACCCATTTCCAACAGATCAAAGCCTCTTTTCGGGCCCCGGCATTGGGAACGAGATCGTGGTTAAACTCTCCAGCACCCAGTTGACCTACTTCTAAAAGCCACTCATTTTCCGCCAGGTAACACTGAGCGACCGCCTCATCCGTGCCGGTCACATCAGCGAATTCGGCGCAAAGACCCTCGCGCTGTCCGCGCCTTCCCTCCTCCTCTTCCTCCTCCTCCCGGGCTGCTGGAGCGCCTTGGCCGCTCGACCCCTCATGCTGGGCCGCAGGCGCTCCGCTCGGCCCCTCATGCTGGGCCTCAGGTGCTCCATCGTCCCCCGGGCCGCTCAGCCGAGCTCTCTTACTCTGCGGCTCACTCATAACAGGAGTCTGCGCCTGCGCCGCTGCCGGCACCCACAATTCTGATTCGACATCCCTGCGCACGCGCCTCCCTCGCCGCCCCCTGCGCACACGCGGCGTTGCCAAGGCGGGGAGACGACTTCCCTCCAGGGCTTCCGGTCGCCCGCTAGCGTCCTCTAGCGGGGCGGGGGGCTGCAGCACAGCACAAAGCCCCCGCTTTCTGCCTCTACCTTCCTCGGCGTCACAGACTAACATCCCAATTCTGTCAACATTTGTATGGGTATCCATAGAATCCCTACAGTGCAGAAGAAGGCCATTCGGCCCTCTTGTATTCTCTATTCTGCTTTCCCGGGGTGGCTCAGGTGCTTAGTGTTAAATAAAGACAAAGCTTTGTTAACAAACAAAACCATAAATTTATTACAGTACTTAGATTCAATCACATTCCTAAAGTAGAAGGTTACTGTACAAAACTATGCTATCTCTAACTTACAGAATTCTCAAGTACACAACTGCTCTCTATGCCTGACATTCTTCCAGCTCTCTCCTAACTCTGAAGTGGGCAGCACGATAGCACAGTGGTTAGCAATGTTGCTTCACCACTCCAGGGTCACGAGTTCAATTCCTGGCTTGGGTCACTGTGCGGAGTCTGCACGTTCTCCCTATATCTGCGTGGGTTTCCTCCGGGTGCTCTGGTTTCCTCCCGCAGTCCAAAAATGTGTGGGTTAAGTGGATTAGCTATGCTAAATTGCCCTTGGTGTCCAAAAAGGTTAAGTGGGGTTACTGGGTTATGGGACTCGGGTGGCGGCATGGGCTTGAGTAGGGTTATCTTTCCAAGAACAGACTTGAATGGCCTCCTTCAACACTGTTGATTCTTTTCTAATCTAATCCCAGAATCCCCTAGTCACATGATATTTATATGACTGTTCTGTAGTTCCCTCTAGTGGTAGAAAGCATTATCATTAACTTGTTAATTCTTTACATCCTAGTCAATATACATATCATTACATCCCCTTTTTTTCCAAAGATGTTTGGAGATTTCTACAAATATATGCAGAGTAAGAAGCATTGTATGCTCTATACATGTAATTGAGTACTGAAATTGTATAGTAGTTAACAATTTAAAAATTTTTTTTTACAGTCCACAAATTGAGTCTGTACTCAGTCTTCACTCGTGGTGTGTTGAAGTACTAATAAGTCAACAGTTCAAATTGAGCAGGTATTCGACTGGTTGAACGACTTTTGTTGTCTGACTTGGTCTTCTTTCTGTGTTTGTGGTATCGAGTTTGTGTGTTCTTTGCCCTAAAACTGGTTTGCTGTTTGGTCTTTGAACAAATCGAACTCATTAAATTTGTTGGTATGGACTTCCAGTGGTGGTCATGGAGGAGTAGGTCGCACATTTGGTAGCTCCCACTTGTGACGGAAATTTTGGACTGTTTTTCCTGTTTTTTACGGAATTTCACTGGATAAATCGGAGAGTGAGACAGTGAGTTGCAATCCCCCACCAGTGTATGGAGAGCTGGACTAGAAGTGGCCGTGTAAGGAGACATAGTCAAGCAAGGAAGACGCGGGTAAAGCCGGCAGTGCAGGAAAGCATGGCGGAGATGCAGGACCCTGGGGAGGTGGCACAATGGTCGAAGGTACAGCTGGTGAAGTTCTTTGAAGTTTCTTTTTGCCAAGCTAAAGAAAGACAGGCTGGACCCGATTAAGTCATCGATTGATCGGGTGGAGCAGGGTCTAGAAACCCACTAACGGGCGATTCAGAAGGTGGAGAAAAAGGTGGTCGAGCACCGTGCTGGTGGCCGAGGTAGGGCTGATGAAGGACCACCAGAAAAGACTGCAGGAGAAGCTGGAGGACTTGGAGAACATGTCCAGTAGACAGAATATGAGGATCGTCGGCCTCCCTGAGGGCAGTGAGGGTTCGGACATGAGGGCATATGTGGCAAGTATGGTAGAAAAGTTGATGGGAGATTTACTTGACCCCGGAAGTGGATAGAGCACATAGAGTACTTGCGAGGAAGCCGCGAGCGAATGAGCCGCCGAGGGCGATGGTGGTGCGAATGCACCGGTTCCTGGACAGCGAACAGATTTTGTAGTAGGCCAAGCAGGTACGGAGTAGCAAATGGGAAAACTGTGACTTGTGCATCTACCAGGACCTGAGCGCGGATCTGGCCAAAAAGCGAGTGGGATTTAATAGGGAAGAATCGGCCCTCTTCAAGAAGTGGGTGAAGTTCGGGATGTTGTATCCAGCATGTCTTTGGGTTACGTCTGAAGACCAGGAACTTTACTTTGAATCACCAGACAAAGTAATGAATTTTAACAAAGACAAAAGACTAGCTGGGGACTAAAGATACTGAACCTTGGCGGAGGGCACTGTGGTGATGATTTGGTGAAAATCACTTTTGTGCTGTGATGGAACCATCAATTCAGCGAACACGTGTAGTTGGATCTGAACAAAGGCTTTAATACACTTACAACAGAGCCAGCCTATTCGTCGTTGAACTTCAGATGAACTGGCAGGCTGGCTCTAGGGCACTGATCTTTATACATTGGTCCCAGGGGGAGGAGTCCTGGGCGGAGCCAAGGGAGGAGCCCAGTACAAACTCTCGCGTACTCCCAGAGCGACTCCCCCTGGTGGTCGGATAGTGCAACTGCACTTACAATGGTGGATAGTGAACATATATACACGGAGTTATATTGGCAACTATATATGTTTGGCATTTGAGGCAGGGAGAATCTTGGCAGCTATGGGGGTGTCAGGTATATAATGGTGAGTGGGAGACTTGAAGGGATATGGGTGGTACTTGTGAATGTATATGCTCCAAACAGGGAGGATGTGGAATTTATGAGGTGGGTGTTAGGTAAGATCCCAGACCTTGAGTCGCATAATTTGATCATGCAAGCAGATTTCAACACAGTCATTGATCCAGGATTGGACTGGTCAAAATCTAGGACAGGGAGGGTATCAACCGTGGCGAAGGAACTAAAGGGGTTTATAGAGCAGATGGGGTGATAGACCCATGGAGGTTTTGATGGCCAAGAGTGAAGGAATTTTCTTTTTTCTCCCATGTCCACAAGGTATACTCTCGGATCGACTATTTTATCCTGAGCAGGGCTCTACTGCCATGGGTGATGGATACTGAGTACTTGGCAATCACGGTGTCGGATCATGCCCCACATTGAGTGGATCTACGTGTCAGTATGGAAAGAGGGAAGCGCCCATTATGGAGGTTGAATGTGGGACTAATAGCGGATGAGACAGTCTGTGGGCGGGTGAGCAAGTCCATCCAGAATTATCTGCAAATTAAAGACACGGGGGAAGTCTTGGCAGCAACACAATGGGAAGCTCTGAAGGCAGTGGTTAAAGGGGAATTAATTTTGATACGGGCCCATAGAGAAGTGGAACGAGCAGAGAGGGGCAGGTTGGTTGGGGAGATACTCCGGGTGAATAGGAGATATTCGGAAACCCCAGACGCGGGGTTACTGAAGGAGCGGCGGAGGTTACAGGTGGAGTTTCGGCTGTTATCTACTACAGGAAAGGCAGTGGAACAACTGAGGAAGGCAAGGGGAGCGGTGTATGAGTACGGGGGAAAAGCCAGTAGAATGCTGGCGCACCAGCTTACGAAAAGGGAGGTGGTCAGGGAAATAGGGAGAGTAAAGAACAGAGGTGGGAATGCGGTTCTGGACCCAATCGTAGTGAATGAGGTGTTTAAGGATTTCTACAGTAAATTATAAAAGTCGAAACCTCCTGTTGGGTTTCAGGGATGAGGCAGTTCCTGGGTCAGATGAGGCTCCCAAGGGTGGAGGAGGAACTGGTGGAAGGGCTGGGAGCCCCAATTGAAATTGAGGAAATAATGGAAGGGCTGGAGGGCATGCAGTCGGGCAAGGCCCCGGGGCCGGACGGCTACCTGATGGAATTCTACAAGAAGTTCTCGGAGATATTTGGCCCACTGCTGGTGAAGACATTTAATGAGGCAAGGGAGAAGGGAGTCCTTCGCCCAACAATGTCGCAGGCCTTGATTTCACTGATTCTAAAATGGGAGAAGGAGCCTGAGCAACGCGGGTCATACAGGCCAATCTCCCTATTGAATGTGGATGCCAAACTGTTGGCTAAGATACTGGCCACAAGGATAGAGGACTGTGAACCGGGGGTGATAGGGGAAGACCACACGGGGTTTGTAAAGGCTGACGTATTGGCCTTTGCCTCCCTGGTAGCCCGGAGACGGATACTGGAGACTGTTAATGTGGAGGGACTCCAGGCCCCCGAAATTAGAGACCTGAGTTAGTGACATGGCTGGGTTTCTCAGTCTTGAGAAAATAAAGTTCGCCCTAAGAGGGCCAATCTTGGGGTTCGTCCGGAGGTGGCAGCCGTTCGCCGACTTTCTCGGAGAAAATTAAAATGTCAGCAGAGGCAGAAATCTAGGGGGGTGCGTGGTTAAGCTATTGTTTCATTGATTGGGGGTGCGAAGCACGGGATAGGGATGGAAATGTTTTATGTACCATATTTATGCTGCTGTTATTGTTATTAGTATAAAAATTACAAATACCCTAATAAAATGTTTTTTTAAAAACAATTGTTGGTATGACTTCTTTTTTGGCTGCTCAAGGTCCTGTTCTTCCTGGCATTGGTGCCATTATGCATGAATTTTGTATTGTCTAAACACATATTTTTGTTCTACCTCTACCTGTAGCTGTGTTTCACACACTGTCTGCAGTTCCTTGCTGGGTTGCCATCTGGATTTCTTTCCAGACTGTATGGTCTGTCAAATGTGGCTGCAAGTTTCAACACTTTCTTGCCATTGCATTGAACTGTGCTGTTTAGTTGTCCTTCAGTTTCAGAATCGTACCATTGTGTAGTCTGTTGTTCTGTAGTTTCTCTTTTTGTGCTCAAGAACTGTTCCTTCTGGATTATTTGATTCATTTTCAAACTTTTTAGTATCACTGTCCTTTGTATTATCTGATGTTTTGCTGCACTTTATGATCTCAGGTTCATGTGGAAGATCTGATGCATCATTGAGCTTTGTGACATCAGTCCCTTCTGGATGATCTGATTTATCTTTGATCTCTTGGTGCTCTTCTTCTGGAGTCAATTTCTCCAAGATATCATTTTATTGTAGGTTGTTCACAATTGATGTGTTCTCAATTGATTCATTCAATGTTGCACTCTGATTGTCATCTTTTTTTGTACAGTCCAGCTGAGATTAGTCAGCCTCGCTTTTGGCTTGCACAGCTTGTATGCTACTTGTGATCACTTTGTCACTATTCACAAATACAGTGGATATATCTTCATAGTCTTCTTTTTGTTGATCAAATAAACTAGACAGACCATCATAGTCTTCTTCTTTTATTGCCCCTCTCTGGAGTCTTTCATTGCTCTCTCTGGAGTCTTTCATTGTTCTCTCTCTGGAGTCTTTCATTGCTAGTTGTTCATTTGTCAGGTTACTGCTATCCCTCTCCACAAGTTGAACTTCTCTAGGCTAGTGGAACAGATGGAGGAGGAATTTAAAAGGTGGGACATGGTGCCGCTGGCGCTGGCGGGCAGAGTGCAGTCCGTTAAAATGACGGTCCTCCCAAGGTTTTTATTTCAGTGCTTGCCCATCTTCCTCCCTAGGGCCTTCTTCAAAAAGGTGACGAGCAGCATCATGAGCTACGTGTGGGCGCACGGCACCCCAAGGGTGAGGAGGGTCTTCTTGGAGCGGAGTAGGGAGAGTGGAGGGCTGGCATTACCCAACCTTTCGGGGTATTACTGGGCGGCTAATGTGTCGATGGTGCGCAAGTGGATGATGGAAGGGGAGGGGGCAGCTTGGAAACGAATGGAGAGGGCGTCCTGTGGCAACATAAGCCTGGGGGCCCTAGTAACGGCGCCATGGCCGCTCCCTCCCACGAGGTACACCACGAGCCCGGTGGTGGCGGCCACCCTCAAGATCTGGGGGCAGTGGAGGCGACACAGGGGGGAAGTGGGAGGTCTGATGGAGGCACCGTTAAGAGGGAACCATAGATTCATCCCGGGGAACATGGACGGGGGATTTCAGAGCTGGCACAGGGTGGGCATCAGGCAGCTGAAGGATCTGTATGTAGATGGGAGGTTTGCGAGCCTGAGAGAGCTGGAGGAGAAATTCGGGCTCCCCCCGGGAAACGTGTTTCGACATTTGCAGGTGAAGGCATTTGCTAGCCGCCAGGTGGAAGGGTTCCCCTTGCTCCCCAGCAGGGGGGCAAGCGATAGGGTGCTCTCGGGGGTCTGGGTCGGAGGGGGGAGGATATCGGACATATACAAAGTAATGCAGGAGGCTGAGGAGGCATCAGTAGAGGAGTTGAAAGCCAAGTGGGAGGGGGAGCTGGGAGAGCAGATAGAGGATGGGACATGGGCTGATGCCCTGGAGAGGGTTAATTCTTCCTCCTCGTGTGCGAGGCTTAGCCTCATTCAATTTAAGGTGCTACATAGAGCCCATATGACGGGGACAAGGATGAGTCGGTTCTTTGGGGGTGAGGACAGATGTGTCAGGTGTTCGGGAAGTCCAGCGAACCATGTCCATATGTTTTGGGCATGTCCGGCACTGGAGGAGTTCTGGAAGGGGGTGGCAAGGACGGTGTCGAGGGTGGTGGGATCCAGGGTCAAACCAGGATGGGGACTAGCGATCTTTGGGGTTGGGGTGGAGCCGGGGGTACAGGAGGCGAGAGAGGCCGGAATACTGGCCTTTGCGTCCCTAGTTGCACGAAGAAGGGTACTGATACAGTGGAAGGACGCGAGGCCTCCAAGCGTGGAAACTTGGATTAACGACATGGCAAGCTTTATCCAGTTGGAAAGGGTCAAATTCGCCCTGAGAGGGTCGGTACAAGGGTTCTTCAGGCGGTGGCAGCCTTTCCTCGACTTTTTGGCTCAAAGATAGGGTGCAGAGGTCGCAGCAGCAGCAACCCGGGGGGGGGGGGGGGGGGGGGGGGGGGGGGTGGCGACAACGGGGGGGGGGTGGCGACAACGGGGGTGGTGGGTTATTTAAGGTTGTAATGCGGACAAATTTGTTCGCAGTTCATGTTTGATGTTAATTGTTGCTTTGTTTGTTTTTTTTGGGGGGGGGGAGGGGGGGAGGGACAGCGCGCGCGGGGGGTCGGGCGGGGGGGGGATATCTGTTAAGAGGGAATATTGTGTAATAGTCTATGGTTAGGGGGGGTAAGTATTTTCATGTAAAAAATCTCTTCAATAAAAATTATTTAAAAAAAAAGGTTACTGCTATCTGATGTAACAACAATATGCAATTCCATCAATGTATTGGATTCATGTACCATTAGTAGAGTGCTATTTAGATTTTCAATCTTGTTACTAACAGCATAATCATTGAACCCGACTATCTCTGCCATATCTGAGTAATATTCTTCAATGAAGGATTTATCTTCTTTAGTTTTAGATTTATTAACATTTTCTTCTTGTTGCATGCTGCAAACATTTTGTTCCATGGTGCTGCAAAAGTCTTCTTCAGCTGTTTGTTCAAATTCAGACAATGTTCTGCCCTGCGAGGTAATAAACCTCTGTTCTGTGCCTTTAAAACTTGTTTTTTCGATTTCCAGGCAGTTTTTCTTTAAGTGGGTGTGTTCACAACGTTCTGACATCATCGCATCGGTGATGTCATGCGTAAACATGTATTGCGCATGCGCGAAACGATCTTCGTCCGGAGTGCGCTCTTTTTTCATGTGCACATGCGCAGAACAGTCAAATTCCGAATTGCGGCTTTTTTCAATGTGCAGAACATTCAGAATCCAAATTGCGCGCTTTTTTTGGGTGCGCTTGCGCAGATTGGTCTTTTTCAATGCAATGGATTGTTAACTATGCCAGAGCTTTCACGGAGGCAAAAATGTTTTTACTTTGCCGATTCAACATTTCGGTACTTCTATTTTTTGATTCTTTAGTCGCATGGGACATTTTAATTGAATCTTCCAGCTCTTTATTTTGTTTCTTTTGCAGTCTCTTACACAGGTTTTCATTTCTTTGCAATAATGATCAAATTTTTTAATGACCAGTTCAAAATTATTTTTTCCAACTTCACTCTCAAAGTGGAATGAGTTAAACACTTTTATAGCCTCTTGTCCAGCCATTAGTAGTAATAAAGCAGTTTTTTGCTTATCACTGGAAGTTTCAAGGTTGGAGGATGAGAGGTACAGTTCAAACTCTTTCCAGTTTACATCTACATTACCCGATATGCTGAATGCCTTTGGAAACGGCAGACCTTCCATGACTCTTCGGGTGGGGATTTTTTTCTGTGATGTTTCTGTTTGTTGCTGGAGTCTGGTTGAGATTTTCCTTTACACGTTTTTTTCTCTTTCTCTTCGAACGGAGATTCTTTCTTTCTCTCTAAACCTGACTAATCTACTCTAAGATCACCTCTTGTACCATGTTGTAAGGTGGTACATTAACATTTAAAGCTGTCCACTCATTGTACCATGTTGTTTTTATTCTGCTTTACCTGGATGGTTTGGATGTGTTGTGTTGAATAAAGAACACAAAGCTTTGTTAACGAACAAAACCATAAATTTATCACACTACTAACTAAGATTGAATCACATTTCTAAAGTAGAAGGTTATTATATAAAACTATGCAATCTCTAACTCATAGAACTCTCAAGAATACAACTGCTCTCTATGCCTGACACTCTTCCAGCTCTCTCCTAACTCTAAACTCTTAATCTTCTCTTTTCTAATCTAATCCCAGAATCCCCTGGTCACATAGGGCGCAATTCTCCGCACTCACGACGGTGCGGAGAATAGCGGGGGTCGTAAATTTTTACGGCCACGCTAGTCCGACGCCCTCCCGCTATTCTCCCCCCCCCCCCACGCCCAACTCCCGACACGAATCGCTGCCGCCGATGGGCCGAATTCCAAGCCCTTTACGGCCGTTTTTATGAACGGCAAACACACCTGGTCTGGCCGTTCGTAAAAATGGCCGTAAAGTCCCGATCTTGGCAACCATGGCACCGATTGGCACGGCAGTACCACGGCCGTGCCAAGGGTGCCATGGGCCCGCGATCGGTGCCCACCGATCGCGGGCAGCGGGTCCGATTCCCGCGCACTCTTTGTCCTTCCGCCGCCCCGCTGTATCACTTCGCGGGGCGGCTGAGGGGCATCGCGGGTTTCGCGCAAATGCGCGATGACGTCATCCGCGCATGCGCGGGTTGGAGTCTTCCAATCCGCGCATGCGCGGCTGATATCATGTGACGCGTCAGCCAGCGCAAACTCTGGCAAGCGGGCTTAACGAAATTCGCGTGCAGCATGCCGGAGTTCACGGCCGCGGCATACTAGCCCCGACCGGGGACCAGAATCGGTTCCCGGTCGGGGAGGGGGAGGCTGGCGTCAAACATGCCCGGTTTTGACGCCAGCCTTACGATTTCTCCCTGTCTGGGAGAATCACGCCCATAATATTTATATGATTGTTCTGTGGTTCCCTCTAGTGGTAAGAAGCATTATCATTAACTTGTTAACTCTTTACATCCCAGCCAATATACATATCATTACAGGCCCGTCCCGTCTGCACCAACCCTCTGAAAGAGCACCTTACCCAGGCCCAGTCTCCACCCCTGTAACCCCATAACCCCACCTAACCTGCACATATTTGGATACTATGGGGAAGTTTAGCATGGCCAATCCACCTAACCTGCACATCTTTGGACTGTGGGAGGAAACCGGAGCACTTGGAGGAAACCCATGCAGACACAGAGAGAAAGTGCGAATTCTACAAGGTCACCCAAGGCCAGAATCGAAACCGGGTCCCTGGCGCTGTTAAGCAGCAGCGCTAACCATCGTTCCGCTGAGCCGTAGCACTAGCTAAATCAAACATGACCTGCTGTAATGGTAGTCCTGATAATGAAAACTTACAATGATTACAGCAGAGGAGACTGTTTGGCCCATCATGTCTGTGCCAGCTCTCTGTAAGAGTTGTTCAGTTGATCCCACTCCCCTGCTTTTTGCAGCAATCCTGCAAGTAATTTTTGTTCAGATAATTATTCAGCACCCTTTGAAAGCCGTGATTGAATCTGCCCACTCTCAGGGAATTCATCCACGGCATAAAAAAGTCTTTCCTCGTGTGGCTACCGTAAAGGAGGTGTTTCAAGGGATAATTAAAAGGTAAATGGTCCAGGCAAAGGTGGAGGGGGCATGGTCTGATGAGGGTGTTCAGTCTGGGAGGAGGGGGTCAATCCGGTATGTGGGTGGGAGGTGGGTTGGACTGGAGGGGGGATTTCAGTCTGGTGGAGGGGGGTGGGGTTGGACCAGAGGGAGGAGACCCAGTCTGGGACGGCAGTCAGTCCAGGCGGGGGGGGGGGGGGGGGGGTCAGTCCGGGACATGGAGCGGGGGAAGCCAGGTCACACCTGGAGGGGTGAATCCTAGCAGGTTGCTCTGGTGGGAGAGGGGGGGGGGGGGGGGGTCAGATCGGGTCGCATGCAGCTTGCTGTGGCCCAGCATGGCCGGTGAGAGCCGTGAGACCCTGCTCCTGGAATCTACCTGGCTCGCAACGCAATGCAAGATTCAATGCAATCTCGCGAGACATTGCAAGGGGAATTCCTCCCACAATGAGGCACGGTAAGCCTCACTCTAATGTGCAGATTTCTGAGGTACCTGAGGCATCGGGATTCAATCCCTTCGCCTCGGGGACCTGGGTGCCAGCCTGGCACTGTCAAGGTGCCTAAGTGGCACTGCCATGGTGACAGGTTGGCACTGCCAAGGTGCCAAGCTGGCATTCTTTGTGCGCGAACAATCAGGCCAGGGTTGCCCAGTGTTGGTGGTGTGGGGAGGTGCAGGGGGACCCTCCCACATTGCATTCGGGCTGGCGGGGGGAAATCGGCGATTCTTTTTGGGACCTTGGCGATCGGGGCGCCATTTTGCACTACAATGTGGATTTCCAGCAAATGGAACGCCCCATTGTAAAAAATGGGGCTATGTGCGGCCTCGGTCGTGCGTTCCCCGTTCAGGGCCCTTACTCAAAGCGAGTTGTGAGAGAGCTTCCTTCCTAATTCCCATTGCGGGTACCAGGAAACACATGGCTAAACGCGCTCGCTCAGGACTTTGTTCCCTTTTGGGAAGATCGCGCCCATTGTTTCTGTACTTTATGTGGTGGCCATCTCATTTTTTTTTTTTTAAATAAATTTAGATTACCCAATTATTTTTTCCAATTAAGGGGCAATTTTAGCGTGGCCAATCCACCTACTCTGCACATTTTAGGGTTGTGGGGGCGAAACCCACGCAGACACGGGGAGAATGTGCAAACTCCACACGGACAGTGACCCAGAGCCGGGATCGAACCTGGGACCTCAGCGCCGTGTGGTGGTTGTGCTAACCACTAGGCCACCGTGCTGCCCTGCCATCTCATTTATTGTCATTACCAGAGGGCACTAGCTACTTGTTTCTGTGAATTCCCACCAGTCCATTCCATATTTTATAGAACAGTGAGTTGGGTGTGACATTTGTAGCTCAGAAACTGCTGTGATTCCTGCTCAAACTCATTCCAAAACATTATTGAGCTGTGGAGAAATGGTTTCATTGTTATCTGAAATGTGTACGGTTGGAGCCCCTGTCTCTACTTAAATAGAATGCTCCTCAGTTTAAGATTTAAGAATAGACCGATGCCGCATCTCATCCACACAATGAATAAACTCTAATGATTTTTAAACTTTGAATCCTGATAACATAAATACACAAATCAAATGATCAATTCATTAATTTACTCTGCTCTTTCTATCATTCTTTTTTATATTTTTGTATTTTACTGGGAAAAATTATTGATTGTAAATCTTAACTCTGTTCAGCCCTTGCCATGACAGAACTAAATGAGGTTTTCAATAGTGCTTCAGCCCAATGCTCCTGAACTTTGACCTCGAGGATTATCAACTCGGCTTTCATCATATGATTTCCCCCCTCCCCCCCATATCCAGCTGGTCAAATAGCATTTTTTCCCATTTTCATTTTTTAAATAATGCACAGACAGAAATGTTCAAAGAAAATGAAAGGGACACACAATTTTTTTCAAAGCCCTAATATGTTTTCTCCTGCATTTCACTCAGCAATCCCCAGGAGATTAACCTTTAATTGCTGGAGATCACAGGGTAATCCCGGAGGGCTGGTACACTGATAGGTCGGCAGGGGGTGTTGTTGTGGGTGAGCAGGTTGATTGCTGGATCAAGGCCTCTGTGGCCAGCGGACACCACATAATCTTATTTGTATCATAAATAATGAAGACAGGATTATAATTTTGTTGGGTTTATTTTTGAGCTATACTAATGAGCAATACTCTTGAGTGTTACCTTCAATTTAAGAACACTGAATTACTGCTGCCACTTTTTAACTAATTCCCCAGTCATAGCGATAGGGGCTAGTTTAGCACAGTGGGCTAAACAGTTGGCTTGTAATGCATAACAAGACCAGCAGCGCGGGTTCAATTCCCATAACGGCCTCCCCGAACAGGCGCCGGAATGTGGCGACTAGGCGCTTTTCATAGTAACTTAATTGAAGCCTACTTGTGACAATAAGTGATTATTATTACTATGTCCCTTTTCAGTTTCCTTTGGTCTTCTACAAAAAACAATTCTTTTGTTTTAGCATTATCTGCAAATTTTGATATTTTTCCCTCCAAGCCGACATCTAAATCATTGACATAAATACAAAGCAGAAGCGACCCCAGAACTGAACTCTTGTGCAAAATACTTCCAATCAAACTGAAAAATAGTCCTTAAATCCTATTCTTAACTGTTCATTCTTGGTTAACTTCCCAACTACTGGAACAAGACATTTCTATCCAGATAGTATATTAATATTGTTATTAAATAAATTTGAGTTTTAAAGTCCTGTCAGAATCCAAGAAAATGACTCTTCCAGGTATGCGTCTTAACACTTTAATCTGCTTGTTTAGCAGTGTAAAGGATTTTAAGTGTCTTTGTTTTCTGAAAATTAGTGACAATTTGTTGCTTCAAAACTTTGCTCAACACGCGACACTCAAAATTGCCAGTGTCTCCAGGCCTGCTTAATTGAAAATCCAGTGTGTATGTGTATGCTGTGTTACTCGACACACCTCGCAAATCTAACTGATCTCGCTAGATGTCACAATCTCTATCCTGCCCACTATGGGCGGGTGCCTAAATTTGCATATTAAAGTGCACAGTTAGGTACTCTTTAATATGCAGTCGCTATTAAATCACGCTGCTGTCTCCTTTCTCAACACAGATGCTGTTATCTAAGACGACCATCAATTCACGCGAGACAGAGAGCTGAAGTGAACAGTGGCTTTAATCGACTAGAACAGTGTCTGCCTGCGACTGCTCTGCTACTGAGAGCCGCCTACAGGGCTACTGCTCTTTATACCTCCCCTCAAGGGGGTGGAGGCAAGGACGGAGCCCACAAGGGCACCACCATGATACATCACAGGTAATACCTTACAATGGTCCACAGGTGGAGCCTTCATGGGCAACTGCATGATACAGTAACATACATGGTGAATGGTTAGTGCAATACGTTCACCACAAACCTAACTCTTTTAAATTCATGAAGCTTAATTAAATGGCACTGAAACAAAGTTGTGTTTCAGCCAATCATTTTGACACTAGAATCCTGTTTTGTAGATGACAGCCACTGCATCTACTGACCATGTTGGTAGAAAACATCTTGGAGGCTCACTTGTTTCAATACCATTCAGGTATTTAAGGGACTGAAAAGAAACTACATTTATAAAGCACCGTAAATTTTCAGGACATCTCGAATTACTTCAGAACAAATGTGTAGTCACTGTTGCTATGTAGGCAAATGTGGTAGCCAATTTGTTGGGAAGGAAAGGTCATGGAGGAACCTGCAAACAAAGATGATGAATCTTAAGTGAACTAAGACACAATCTTGATGAACAGGACATAGTGAGAATTTGGATGCAAGTTGTTTTGTATACGTTGGGTGCAGTCAGATGGAAATAGGCAGTCTTCATGCAAACATGCAGTTAAATGTTTATCTTGGAATCAAATACATCAAAGTTGCCTCTCCGTTGCCATTGGAAAGGGATGGAGTTTGTAGCTCATGAATGGAGTTTACAGCTGGGACCAAAGACGATGGTTTCAATCTTCCTAACTTTTCATTGTTGGAAATCTCTGCTAATCTGATGTCAATGGATATTCTGATAATTGAAAAACAGTCAAGGGTTTGACAGAGTTTTAAAGGGCCAAACACACAAAGCTCTCCCCTGCTCTAGCCCTGAACTTGCATTTTTCTCTACCATCTCTATTTTCCTAGTTTAAGGGGCATCTTGACAAATACATGAATAGGATGGGAATAGAGGGATACGGAACCCGGAAGTGTAGAAGACTTTAGTTTAGACGGGCAGCATGGTCGGCGCAGGCTTGGAGGGCCGAAGGGCCTGTTCCTGTGCTGTACTTTTCTTTGTTCTTTGTTTTCTCCTATCTGATCATTTTCTTAATGGAATGCTATCTTCGCTAATTAAATACCCCCAATCATATAACTATGTGGTGCTTGGTCAAAGGCTTTTTCTAAAGTTCATGTGTACAATAGATGAAGTACTTTAATGTAGGAAATGTAATTGCCAATTTACAACAAATTGCCACATGAGCAATGATCAAATAATCTGTTTTAGTGTGGTTTAATTCAGGTTCAATTTAAATTTAACATTATTTCTCCGTACTCCATTCTTCCAGAAATGAAACATGGGGCTGGATTCCCCGCTGCGCCACATTTCTGCCCTGACCCGCCGACAGGATTCTCCATCACGGCAGCCGGTCAATGGAGTTTCCCATTGCACATTTCACATAATGCACAGCCACACCATCCGCGATTGCAGAGCACCCTCTGACTCCTGGGATATCCACATGGTTTGGCTCCAAATGCCGCTCATTAGTCCAGTTACCATGTGACCCCATTACTCAGAGATCTGGGCTCCAAAGGCTAACATTTGTTGCACATCCCTGCCCTTGTGAAAGTGGTGGTGAGCAGCCTTCTTGAATCGCAGCAATCTGTGTGGTGGAACAACACTACAGTGCTGATAATGAGAGACTTCCAGGATTTTGATCCAGTGACAGTGAAGGAATGGCAATATAGTTCCAAGTGTAGGTATAGTTCGAACCTTGACTAGATGCTGCAGTGCATCTTGTATATGGTATACTCCACTGCTGCCAAAATACATCGCTGTTGGAGGGATTGAATGTTTAAAATGGTGAATAGGATGCCAATCGAAAGACTGCTTTATCCTGGATTGTGTTGAGCTTCTTGAGTGTTGTTGGAACCCCACTTAACCAACCAATAGAGAGTTTCCCCCTGATTCCCACTGACTCCAGTTTAACTAGGCTTCCTTGATGCCATACTTAGTAAAATGCTGCCTTGATGTCAAGGACAGTCACTCTCTCCTCACCTGATGAGTTCATCTCTTTTTTCCATGTTTGAGCCAAGGCTGTAATGAGATCAGGAGCTGAGTTTCACTGGCAGAACCCAAACTGTGCATCAGTGAGCAGGTTATTGCTAAGTAAATGTTGCTTGATAGCACTATCAACAACCCCTTCTGCCACATTGATGATCGAGAGTAGACTGATGGGGTGGATATTGACCAGGTTAGATTTGTCCTGCTTTTTGTGGACAGGACATATGTGGGCAGTTTTCCACATTGCTGGGTAGATGCCAGTATTGTAGCTAAACTGGAACAGTTTGGCTTGGGGTGTGGCTAGTTCTTGCAGTGTCCAATGGACTCCTCATCAAGAGTACATCATTTGCCCTTAGTATCCTCGGTGTTTCTTCCAAGCAGTGTTCAACATGGAGGAGTACTGATTTATCAGCTAAGAGAGAATGATAAGTGGTAATCAGCAGAAGGCTTCCTTGCCCATGTTTGACCTGATGCCAGGAGATCACATGGGTTCCAAAGTCAATGGTGAGGACCAGTGGTGCAGTGGCAAATTTTGAGATGCAGGAGCTTTAAGAAAATGTGTTGACCATATCATTTCAAAATTTACTATTACATTGTTTTCATATCCAAAGATATGTTTTCATATCACAGTCCAAAGATGTGCGGGTTAGGTGGATTGACCATGCTAAATTGCCCGTAGTGTAAGGTTAATGGGGGGATTGTTGGGTTACGGGTATACGGGTTACGTGGGTTTAAAGTAGGGTGATCATTGTTCGGCACAACATCGAGGGCCGAAGGGCCTGTTCTGTGCTGTACTGTTCTATATGTATTGATGTATGTAAGCTTACAAGTGAAAAATATTATTGCCGGGCAGGCATTTTATTTCATATCATTTTTAAAAAATTAGTCTTTAACATAATTAGAATTTTATTATACAACAGTTTAGTTATTTAAATCAAGCCAATTAAAAACACGAATTACAGAAAATGTTGCTTACTTCTGACTGGCAGATGGTATATACAGAGATCGCTGCTTTTCTTGATTTACATTGATGACCTCGATCTGGTGTACATGGCACAACTTCAAACTTTGAAGACGATGCAAGACTTGTGAAGTGTGGGAAGGATTGTGATAGATTTCAAGAGGATACAGACAGGCTGGTGCAATGGGCAGACACGTGGAAGATAAAATTTAATGTCGAGAAGTGTGAAGTTATACATTTTGGTCAGAAGAACAAGGAGAGGGTGACATAAAATAAAGGGCACAATTCCAAAGGAAATGCCGGGGTAGAGGGAGCTGGATGGATATGGGCATAAATCACTGAAGGTTCAGGACAGGTTGAGAAAGCAGTTAATAAATTATACTGAATCCTGTGTTTTATACATAGGGGAACAGAGTTCAAAACCAAATAAGTTATGAAGCTTCATAAAAAACTGTTTCAGCCTCAACGGGAAGGATTTGAAGGTTTGAGAAAGGGACAGAAAAGATTTACAGGAATGGTTCTGAGGATGAGAGACTTCAGTTATGTGGATAGACAGATGAAGCTGGAGTTGGTCTCCTTGGAGAAGGGAAGGTTGAGGGGAGATTTGTTAGACATGTTCATCACAAGTCTGGAGAGAGTAAATGGGGAGAGGCTGTTCCCATTGGCAGAAGGTTCAGAACCCTGAGGTGATTAACAAAAGAATCAGAGAGAACAGGAGGAAAATATCTTTCGGCAACAAGTAGAATTTACTGTCTGAGCGTGTGGTTGAGACAAATTTAAATGCGGTTTTCAAAGGGGAACTGGATAATTATCTGAAGAGAAAAGATTTTACTGGACGACAGGCATAACGTCCAGGAGTTGGACGAGCTGAGTCGCTGTTGCAAAGAACTGACACGGAGACAATGTGCTGAATGTCCTCCGCTGTAACCATTCTATAATTCTGGTATAGATACATTCATGGAAGTTAACAAACACATGAGGAAGAAAGAAGCGGAAGGTTAGCCTGATAGTGTGATCAAGAGGGGTGGGAGGAGCTTTTAAAAAATAAATTTAGAGTACCCAATTATTTTTTCCGATGAAGGGGCAATTTAGCGTGGCCAATCTGCCTATCCTGCACATCTTTGGGTTGTTGGGGTGAAAGCCACGCAGACATGGGGAGAACGTGCGAACTCCACACGGACAGTGACCGGGATTCAAACCCAGGTCCTCAGCGCCTTAGGCAGCAATGCTAACCACTGTGCCACCGTGCTGCCCTGCTTGTGTGGAACTTAAATACCAACATAGATGATGCATTGGCCTGTTCCTGTGCTGTAAATTCCATGTAAAGCTGCCAGCAGAGAATACATACACAACTGCATTTCACATCCTCTGGCCATCACTGAAAGCTCCAGATGTTCCAGTCAACCCTCAACTGTCTGGCCTGAACTCAAACTCCAGGAACTTGTGGCCAAACGTTCCCCTGTGTCCCACCTAATAATGAAGGTAGGAATTACTCGATGTGGTCCCTGTGTCACTGCCTCTGAATCACAAGTCACAGTCTGTCCTGGTTATGAGGTGAATTCCCTTCACTTCTGATCATTATCATCAGTGAACCAAATCTCCCTGCACATGTTACTCCTGGATACAAGTAGCTTCAACATCGGAGGCAGTGAGGCTTAAAATCAACACGATTCCTGAAAATCCAGTCAGACAAAATGGAGTCGATTCCACTGAGACCAGTGGAAATAAAAATCTATAGAGCACATAAGACCATACAAAATAAGAGCAGGAGTTGGCGATTAGGCCCATCAAACCTACTTCACCATTCAGTAAGATCTGATGGCTGATCTGATTGTGGCCTCAACTCCATTTCTTGCCTCATCAGAGGGGTGGAACTCGGGGGAGCTGGTGGCCACCGTCACCAATCTATGGGATGGGTCCGGGTTGGCACCCAACGCCTCCTCCTCCCGGTCAGTGCCCATATGGCCCTGGGGTTCAGCTCGGAAGGCGGGGTAGCTGGTTCGAGCCCGACTGTCCCTGCATCATCTGGCTCTGCCAGCCCTGGTGGCTCCCTGATGCTTGCACCATCGTGTCGACACTCTTGGCGATGCTCCTCAGTGACTGGGCCATGCTCTGCAGCACCTCAGCAATGCCCATCTACAACTGGGACAAGCTCTGCAGCGCAGGACATGGCCTGCAGCACCTCATCAAGGTCAGCATGATACCGGGTCACTGAAGGGAGGTGTCCTGAGATGAGACCCCTTAAAACCAGATAGCTAGGATAACACTAGAATAGTTCTACATAAGTTAGTTTATTGAGGATTGTGACTAATCATTGAAAGTATACCCAGTAATCATTATTAACTACTAAACATGTATTCTTAGAACTTAGCAGTAACATGCATTTAAACACTTGCTAATAGCAGTGGCCACAATGTATGATGGGATTTAAGCTAGCTACCTTGCTCATATTCTTAAGACAGACAGAATGAGACAGAAATAATGTGGTCAGCAATAACACAACTAGCTCAATGAGCAGTTTCTATGAGTAGCTTCAACATAGCAGGGTAGCATGGTGGTTAGCATAAATGCTTCACAGCTCCAGGGTCCCAGGTTCGATTCCCGGCTGGGTCACTGTCTGTGCGGAGTCTGCACGTCCTCCCCCTGTGTGCGTGGGTTTCCTCCGGGTGCTCCGGTTTCCTCCCACAGTCCAAAGATGTGCGGGTTAGGTGGATTGGCCATGCTAAATTGCCCGTAGTGTCCTAATAAAAGTAAGGTTAATGGTGTGGGGGGTTACGGGTATAGGGTGGATACGTGGGTTGAGTAGGGTGATCATGGCTTGGCACAACATTGAGGGCTGAAGGGCCTGTTCTGTGCTGTACTGTTCTATGTTCTATCCTGCGCACAGATAAACAGGCAGGATCTGACTGAGATAAGGAAAATGGATTGGATTGGATTGGATTTGTTTATTGTCACGTGTACCGAGGTACAGTGAAAAGTATTTTTCTGCAAGCAGCTCAACAGATCATTCATTACATGGAAGAAAAGGGAATTAAACAAAATTCAAGAAAATACATGAGAATTAAATAATAGGGCAACACAAGATATGCAATGTATCTTCAAGCCTGCAAGAGAAGATAAAAGAGAGAGGTTAGTAACAATGTTAGCTTTAGAATTAATTTTTAAAAGATTAGAACGAGTATAAGTTAAGTAAAAAGTGGATCTGTTGGGGAGAGCTTGCAGAGAGTCGCCTCGCTCCGGCGCCATCTTGCCACACTGGGAATAGGGGAGAACAAGAGATAGCGGATACAAGAGTCCTAGAAAACAACAGATGACCAGGGAACAGGGGCAGGGTCAAATCATGAACTAATCACATAGTCACCATGCTGCCTAAAGCAAAATTCATTGGTCAAGGTAAAATCGACAGCTCCAAGCATTGGATGGAGTCCAACTGGGGTGAGCTACTGATGTTTGGAAATTGTATAACTGTTGCACCTGAAACAATATAAAGTAGAGTGGTTTTGACATTTATTCAAATCACACTCTCTCGTATGTTGACCAAGTTTGGAAAATAAAGCCGTCTTAACCAGAGTTGCTATCTCTGTGGGTCCTTGTGTTTAGCTGAGCCATAACTAAGGGGGAGGATCCTCACGTAAAAGTAATCTGAAAACGATCCTACAGTCACATCCCCCAGCGAGTCGGGCATTCCATTGAGACACTAAGCCATGGTTGTCACTGACTGCGCGATGCCTTGGACACTAATGGTGCTGACGTCGTGCACCAGGCTCTCCACTGCGGTTACCACGTTATCAATGCCATGCATTGCCGGCAACATCCCCTGTGCCCATAGCCTCGAGGACTCCTCCAATCAGTTATGGATCTGCTGGAGTGTCGCTGACATCTCCCGCTGAATGTCCTGACCGCACCCTAACGTCTCCATCAGCTCCAGGCATACCTCTTCCATAGGCTTAGTATCAGGCTGGGATCCAGCTGAGTCCTGGGATCCAGCAGACCTCTGACTGCTGTCTCACCTGGAGGTTCCTTCCTCCACCTGATGTACATCAGCAGCTGTGTGGTGCACCTGGGATGGGCCAGTGACATTGGCTGGAGGACCTGTAGGAGAATGGACATGTGGTCAGTGGGAGGGATGGGTCAGTCAGTAAGGCAATAACAACTCACGTTTGACACGTCCTCTGGGCAGAGCCCGGTGGTTCTTCACCTCCACGGCATCCACCAACCTCCACATGGGTGACTGCCCTGTCCTCGGCCACCCCAGTCACATCTTGGACCTGCTCTTTGAAGGCGGTGAGGATTCTTAAGTCTGGCACCCTGCCATCAGTCTGGGCCCTCTCCCAGCGATTGTGGGAGAGACTTTCCTGAGGAGTCACAGAGAGAGCATCGTTAGCCAAATGTGTGGTTCACAGTGGTGTGTGGTGGGGGGGGGGGGGTGGTGTGAAGAAAGGGTGGGGGTTATTGAAGGGAGAGGAGGGGGGACAAGGGAGTGTTAGGGGGTTTGAAGGGAGGGGGTGAAGGGAGGGTTGAGCGTCGCATAGAGAGTTGGGGGGCTGGATGCTCGTGTGGGGGTGGAACGGTCTCGGAGGGTGGGGGTGTGGGGGGCGTTGGTGTCTACTCACTCCTGCTGCCCGGTTAGGTCGTTGACCTTTTTCGGCACTGGAGGCCAGTCCTCCTAGTTACTCTCCCAGAGCTTACCGCCACCACCTCGTCCCAGGACTGACTGCCTTGGGAGGGCACTCGGGGGAACAGGACATTCCTCCTGGCCTCCACTGCGCCTCGGAGCCTCCCCAGGTCAGCATCCCTGAATATTGGGGCTGGTCTCCTGGGCGCCATTGTTGTGGACTGGCTGGGGTTGGCTCAGCTGCTTCAGTGCTGTTCAACCCTGTTAGTGGGGGAGGGGGCTGGCGAGTAAGGTGCCAGCGAATCTGCTGGTGAGCCTTCATTTGCAGCGAGAAGCCTGTGGGGCCATTAACGTTGAATAGCGTTGCCGGCCTTGCTGGGCCAGAGCGCCAGGAAACGCACAGCAGTTCCCGCTCGCTACCACACTTGGAAATCTTTCTGGAGAATTGCGCCCTAGGGGCTAGATTCTCCCATTTTGAGGCGGTGTCCCCACGCCGGCGTGGGAACTGTGGCATTTTACGACAGAACAATGGCGTAAACGGCCACCAATCCTCCGTTTGGCTGGGGGCTAGAGTCAAGTCAGCGGAGAGAACCGGCTGTAGCTGCTGAAATGACCCGTAGAATTGCCGGGTCCATGGCCATACATGTGCACGGCAGCGGCCTGCCGCGGCAACATGCGCCGGCTGCTTGTGGACCCGGCCTGCGAAATAGTCCCCCCCCCCCCTTTGGCTGACTCGTGTGCCCTGAACCACCCCCCAACAGTGCTCCTAGCCTCTGATAAAGTCCCCCCTGACTGCGGATCGGCCCTCCCCCGACTGTGGCGACGCCGAAGTCCGCAGCCGCCATGCCGAGTTCCCGACGGGTGAGACCATGAGAGACCCACGCTATCGGGAACTCGGCTGGTCAGGGGCAGAGCATCGGGGGCATTGCCTGAGGCCATCGATAGGCACATGCCGTACTCTCCGAGTATGCTATTTCGGAGGGAGAGGCGCATCGCAAAAGCGGCTGACCCGATTTGGTCAGGAACTATGATTCTCCGGCCGATCGCCGAATGCGATTTCGCCTTCGGTGACCGGAGAATCCAGCCCTGTATGTCTCAATAAGGTCGCCTCTCATTCTTCCAAACTCCAATGAGAGAGTGTAGGATACTTAACGTTAGTTTCACCACTGGGAGAATTGGTCCTACCTTAGTTATTCCTCCCACTTTTCTCTTCATGACCTCCTTTGGACAGTAAGATAAAGCCTCCAACTGTTGATTTTGGCAAGTTTGACTGTGTAAAGAAACTGATTCTTTTAAAAAAAAGTTTTAAAACCAACCCGCGGGTTAAAAAAAAATAGCCTTGGAATCCCTGTAAAGAGATCCACTAAAAGTGGTTCATTTCGGAAGGGACAATGCAGCAAGGAACGGAAGTTAGCCAGTGGGTTAGCAGTGGAGCCTGTGAGTGCAGGAAGCTCGGGCTGCCAGCGCTGTGTTGAGACCTGCTGGTGCCGGGAGAGGAGAGTTGCTGATCAGCTGGAGCTGCAACAATCTGACCTGCTGCAAGCCGAGAGCCTTCGCACAGTTCCCCATTCGCCTGCCAAGCAGCAGCTTCAAGCTTGGGACTCCAGGCTATGGCTGCTTCGACCTTGAGTGCCCTGAGGCAGGTCGTCCAGGGGATGACGGGCGGAACCGGCTTCGATCGGGTTTTGAATAAGGTAGACGATGGCCGGCAGCTTTCTCGAGCGTCGCCAGCCTTTACTGAAGCCAAGTCGGGGTTCAATCGGGGGCATTTCAGGAGACTAACAGCAGCCCTCCCCCAAAATAAAACATACACCCTCACCATCTGTAAAGATCTGACTCAGATGGCCATTCTCAATGTATCTTTGCACAGTTCGAATGTTAATAGTGTCCAGGCTAGGGGAGCAGTTGTTCCGATTGCGTTGGTATGTTTTTGGGGGGGATGATATCCGGGTTTGTTTTACTGCATAATGCCCGAAATTAACATGGATGCAACTTATTTACTTCTCGAATTTTATGTGTGGAATATTCAGCAGCTCCTAAAAGACACTAAAAGGTGCTGCAACCAGTAACAACTCCACCTTTATTACTCTGCAACTGGTAGGCATTGGGTGGCACATTGCCCTTTAACCTTTGGGACCAGGAATTGAATGAAATTAAGATCTCCCTCTGGTGGCTGTAAAAGCACTAAGTCAGCAATGGAAACAAAACTGAGGAAAATACTCCGCAGCCATAGAGTTAATGGGCTGCATGGGGGATGTGTGGAGATGTGAAAATGGAGGTGCAGACCCCACACTGGGATTCCCCCATTCCTGACGTCCCCCAAATTTTCACCAGTGTGGGTTAAGGGTGAGGGCTGTTATCCCTTTCCTGTCCACCCAACCACTCTGTTCATATCTTCCTACAGTCCTCCAGCTTTCTTCATCACTATTAACCACATGGCCTATTTTTGTATAATTTAAAAACTTCTTAATCAGGCCTGAAGTCTAAATTATTGATATAGACCACAAACAGTAAGGGACCCAGTAATTAGCCCTGCAGAACCTCCAGTTACAAAAGCAGCCGTTGGCCATTATCCCTGGGCTTCCTGCCGCTGAGCCAATTTTGGATCCAACTTGCCAGGCTCCCGGATGATGAGCTTTTAATTTTCAGACCAGTCAGCCACATGGGGCCGTGTCAAAAGACTTTCTAAAATCCATGCAGGCTACTTAAGCACCCGTATCAACCCTCCTTTTTACTTACTCAAAAAATTCAATCAAGTTAGTCACAGACTTTCCTTCACAAATCCATGCTGACTGTCCTTCTGTGTTCCTCTAAGTGGTGATTTATTCTGTCACTCAGAATTTGTACCTGTAATATGTCCATCTGCAGGGTTAGGCTGACTAAAGTACCTGGTCTAATGCTTCCCCTATTTTTAAACAATGATGCAGTTTGCAGTCCTCTGGTGTCACACCTCTAGCCAGAGAGAATTGAAAATTATGATCAGAGCCTCTGCTATTTGTTCCCTTCTTTCACCAATCTGGATTACATTTCACTCAGGCCTGCTGATTTATCTACTTTCAAGAATGCTAAGCACCTTAATATTTCCTCCCTCACCATGTTTATACCATCCGATAATTTGCACTTCTGCTCCTTAACTACATCTGCTTTGTCCCTCTCTTTGAGAACAGATGAAAAGTATTCATTTGGAACCATGCCCACATCTTCACCTCTACACACAAGTATCTTTTTGGTCTCTAATTGGCTCTACTCTTTATTGAATTATCCTCTTACTCTCTATGTATTTATAAAACATCTTATGTATTTATAAAACACTTCTCCACATGTCTGCGTGGGTTTCCTCCGGGTGCTCCGGTTTTCTCCAAAAGTCCAAAGATGTGCACGTTAGGTGGATTGGCCCTTAGTGACCAAAATTGCCCTTAGTGTTGGGTGGGGTTACTGGGTTATGGGGAAAAGGGTGGAAGTGTGGGCTCGGGTAGGGTGCTCTTTCCAAGAGCCGGTGCAGACTCGATGGGCCAAATGGCCTCCTTCTAAACTGCAAATTCTATGTAAATATTTGGTTTTTCATGACCATTCTTTGTTTTTCTCATTTCTTTTTAATTTCACTCATGGACTTTCTACACTCTTGGCTTTTGGCAGTGTTGAGCTCTTGACATCTGACTGAACCTTTTTTTTGCCTTATCCTACTCTTTGACATTGTTTGGTTGTTGATTCTTTGACATCCATTGGGTTGTAGATCTGTGGATCCTACCCTTTTTTATACTTGCCTTTGAAAGTTGTCCATTTCCAGTGTGGAGAGTGATTCAGATGTAGGGATCGGAAGATATTTGTAAAAGGTTGAGAAGATTTGGGGGCATTATACTTATGCATCTTGTTTGCTGATGCCCAAATTTCCACCATTTTCCACATCAAGAGTGGCACGGTAGCACAGTGGTTACGCCTCACAGCACCAGGGACCCGGGGTCAATACCAGCCTTGGGTTACTGTGTGGAGTTGGCACGTTATCCCCGTGTCTGCGTTGGTTTCCTCCAGGGCTCCAGTTTCCTCCTACAGTCCAAAGATGTGCAGGTTAGGAGGATTGGCAATGCTAAATTGCCCCTCAATGTCCAAAAGGTTATGTGGGGTTATGGAGTTACAGGGATAGGGCGGGAGACTGGGCACAGGGTTGGTGCAGACTCGCTGGGTCGAATGGCCTCCTTTTGCACTGTAGGGATTCTGTATGAGTAATTGATTCTCACATTTGTCATGCATTTCTCTCTGCACAAATATGGAGGAAATTTAAGACCTTTTTGTTTTAGAAGAGTCGCAAACATTTGAACTCAATGTCGACAAAACTAAAACCCTCCTCTATATTTTGCCTCTGGCTGTAGATCAGCTCTGCCCCCCCCACCCCCCGTCCCTGGCTGCCTACATTATCCAACCAAAGCAGGTGGTGCTTGGCTCAAAGATGACCCTCTTGCCTTATGACCCACTAAGACTGGAATTTTCCATGCCTGGAACACAGCCAGCTCATACCCTTACTCCCCCACCGTCCCAGCTCCCACCATTTCACTAACAAAACCATTAATGCCTTTGGTACCTCGCAGACTGTTTTATCAATCATCCTCCTTGTTAGCCTCCAATTTTACCACCAAGCTATGTTAATCTGCACATTGCCCTCCAAATCCTCACCCTTCCTTGCAAAGTTTCACAGCTCCTTCCATCCTCTTGCTTCAACCTGCTGGTTCTACATTCAGCATTCTAATTTTCCCCTCAGTCTTTGTTACCTTATTGATAATATATTTTTCCAATTGTAAAGTATTTGCAAACTGTCTACTATGGAAGGGGTGTAAATTATTGAAATCATTATAATTGTTTACATGAAAGATAATGTGTTGGATATAAAATCATATCTAGTATTGGCCAGAAAATGACATGGTTTATGAGGAAGGTGATTAGGAGCCAGCACAGACACTAAGGGTTCAATGGCCTCCTTCTGTGTAGGAAGATTTCATGAACACAGCAATTTGCTGCTAAATATCCACTATTCTGTGACCCATTGAATTCGGGGTATGATTTGAGAAAGGGCAATACAAACTCCAAGCAACAATAAAACTTCATATTTTCCGCTGAATTAGGAAAGCAGCACAGCTTATTGTTGATTTTGTGTCACACAAAAGTTTCTGGTGCTTGGAGGATTACTGCAGTTGGAGCTGAAATTAGCTAATTCAAGAAAATAGTCCCATGTGGTCTTCTTCCAATCCTTTGTAATTTTGTTACACTCAGGTGTAATTATTAGTTGCCTTGGAAGACGATGAATTCCTGTTTCGCCACTTTAAGAATATTATATTACGTGGTAACGGTTTACTACAGTGACCAATTGCAGACTATTTGTCAATGGCACTGGGTGACACGGTGGCACAGTGGTTAGCACTGCTGTCTACAGCGCCAGGGACCCGGGTTCGATTCCGATCTTGGGTGACTGTCTTAGTGGAGTTTGCACATTCTTCCCATGTCTGTGTGGGTTTCCACAGGCCCTCCAGTTTCCACCCACAGTCCAAAGATGTTTAGGTCAGGTGAATTGGCCATGCTAAATTGCCCCTTAGGTGTCCAAAAGGTTATGTGAGGTTACAGGGAGAAGGTGAGGGATTGGGCCTACATAGGGTGCTCTTTCAGAGGGTCAGGTGCAGGTTTGATGGGTTGAATGGCCTCTGCACTGTAGGGATCGGATGATTCTATGACTGAGCTGGTTGAATATTTATTAGGTGCGGATGGGAGCACCGCCGTGGCTAGGGCCCGGAGGGAGGTCCCTCTGTAGGAGCTCTCCTCCATAAGCATCCACTAGGCTTCTGGTTCCTTTATCCACCCCTTTACCCTGGGTGGTTGCCCCCCAGCGATAATATTGCAGGTTTGGGAGGGCTAGGCCCCCCCATGGATCTCGTTCTGGAGTATTCTCTTTGGGATCTTTGCGTTCTTCTCACTGTAGGAGCATGACACAGGAGTTTCACCCAGCCGGTGAATCCTGTTCCAAGCCCAAACCGCTCCAGTACCTCTATGAGGTACTTCCATTCGACTCTATCAAAGGCCTTTTCTGCGTCCAGGGAGACGATCACCTCTGGAGTTCCCTCCCTGGGTGGGGTCATGATCAAGTTCAGGAGGCGCTTGATGTTCGATGTTAGCTGTCTACCCTTGACAAAGCCCGTCAGGTCTTCTGCTACCACCTCTGGTATGCAGTCCTCCTTCCTCTTGTCTGGGACCTTGGCCAGTATTTTCGCATCTGTGTTTAGAAGCAAGATGGCCCTGTAGGAACCGCATTCTGTTGGGTCTTCAGCTTTCTTAGGCATCAGCGAGACTGAGGCTTGTGCTAGCGTAGGCGGCAGGGTGCCCCTTGCCAGTGAATCTATGAACATCTCCCGCAAGTGCGGGGCCAGTGCCATTGCAAATCTTTTGTAGAAGCCCCCCAGGAAACCATCCGGTCCCGGTGCCTTCCCTGCCTGCATGGAGCTAATACTCTCCATGATTTCACCTAGTTCTAGTGGTGCTTCCAGGCCCCGTCTCCTATCCTCCCCCACGACTGGCATGTCCAGTCCATTGAGGAACTGCGTCATCCTCAAGTCCCCAGCTGGGGCTCGGAGGTGTACAGCCCCTGGTTGAAGGTCTCGAATACTTCATTTTCCGGATACGCCACTAAGTTGCCTTTGCTGCCCCTAATCTGGGCTATTTCCCTTGTGGCTGCCTGCTTTCTCAGCTGGTGAGACAGCAAGCGGCTGCTTTGTCTCCGTATTCGTACAGGATCCCCCGTGCCTGGTGGAGCTGGTACACAGTTTTCCTTGTGGAGAGCAGGCCAAAGCTACCAAAGTAGCTTTTTCATCTCCGTGAGGAGCTCTGCAGTCGGGGCCTTGGAGTATCACCGGTCTACTTCCAGTATGAAGTCAAAGAACAAAGAACGATACAGCACAGGAACAGGCCCTTCGGCCCGCCAAGCATGTACTGGTCATGATACCACCCTGGGCCAAAACCCTCATCACTTCCTAATGCAATATCCCTCTATACCAATCCTATCCATGTATTTGGTGAGATGCCTTTTGAACGCCGTTAATGTATCTGCTTCCACAACCTTCCCTGGCAGCGTGTTCCAGACACTCATCACCCTCTGTGTAAAAAACCTGCTTCGCACATCTCCTCTAAACTTTGCCCCATGGACCTTAACTATGCCCCCTAGTGACTGACCCCTCCATCCTGGGAAAGAGTGTCTGCCCATCCACTCTATTCGTGCCTCTCATAATCTTGTAGACCTCTATCGGGTCACCCCTCAACATCTGTCATTCTAATGAAAACAGTCCCAGTTTACTCAGCCTCTCCGCACAGTTAACACCCTCCAGACCAGGCAGCATCCTGGTAAAACTCCTCCGCACCCTCTCCAAAGCCTCCACATCCTTCTGGTAGTGTGCCTGCCAGAATTGTGGGCAATATTCCAAGTGCGTCCTTACCACTGTAGCATGACTTTCCAATTTTTATACTCGATGCCCGGTCCAGTGAAGGCAAGCATTCCATATGCCTCCTCCTTTTTGATGTCAACATGACCCAGACTGTCCACACACCCGTCCCAAGAATCATCTTCTGCAAAAGTCTTTTTCTTTGGTGAACACTGATGCAAAGTACTCATTTATTTGATACCTCGCCCATTTCCTCTGGTTCAACACATAGATTCCCCCAACTATCCTTAAGTGGTCCAATTCATTTCCTGGTCACCCTTTTGCTTTTTACATATGAATAAAAAGCTTTGGGATTGACTTTAATCCTACTTTCCAAGGACTTTCATGACCTTTCCTAGCCCTCCTAGCTTCCCACTTTACTACCTTCCTACTTTCTTTGTACTCCTCAAATGTTTTGATTGCCCTCTCCCTTCTAGACCGCACAAAAGCCTCCTTTTTCTTTTTGACAAAGTTCACATTATCCCTCGTTATCCAAGGCTCCCTAAATTTCCCATACGTAACCTTCGTTCTCTCAGGACTTGCATGTATTTAGATTTAGATTTAGATTTAGAACAGTACAGCACAGAACAGGCCCTTCGGCCCTCGATGTTGTGCCGAGCAATGATCACCCTACTCAAACCCACGTATCCACCCTATACCCGTAACCCAACAACTCCCCCTTAACCTTACTTTTTAGGACACTACGGGCAATTTAGCATGGCCAATCCACCTAACCCACACGTCTTTGGACTGTGGGAGGAAACCGGAGCACCTGGAGGAAACCCACGCACACACGGGGAGGACGTGCAGACTCCACACAGACAGTGACCCAGCTGGGAACCGAACCTGGGACCCTGGAACTGTGAAGCATTGATGCTAACCACTATGCTACCGTGCTGCCATTGTAGCACCTAAGGTAGCCACCTGCAAAGGACCATGGGAATTATGGCCAACCCAGGACTCAGACAGATACACAGCCTATGTGTATCTAAAACACAGGTAACCAGACCTGATCGAAACCCCCGCTCGTTTGCATTTTAATGGCCCATTTTCTCAGGACAATAGAATTCCAATCAAGCAACCGGTGCAGCCACAGACTGATCGGCGCCACTCCCTTACTCAGAAAGCACTACTGCCAAGGTCAATGACCACTAAGGACCCGCCCAGCTACCAAGGTACCCGCCCCTTTATTGGCCAAAATTGAAGAGAGTGACCAGAGCCCTGTCGAACTATTGGGTCCAAGGTTAAGGACCGCCCCAAAGAGCGCAAAATCCCAGAGGGGTAAAAGAGGACATAGCCATGTGTTCGGTCTCTTTTGGATCCGGCCTGTGCCAACTCAATTGTAGCAGGAAAAGCCAGCCAAGTTCAAGACCAACGATTGCTACCTGATGGATGAGCCCAGTAGAGACAGAGCCACTTTCTTCGAACCAGCCAAGTGAAATCCAGATAAAGGCTTTATCCATATGCACAGTGTCGGTCGCCCTGAAGTTAAGTATAGGTTATTGTAGCTGATAGGTGTAGTTTAACTCGTAGTAGATGTCGTGTTTGCATGTCGCGATAACTCTTGTGTATATAAATAAACCATCTTTTGAACTAACTAACTGGTTGTGTGGTCATTTGATCGATAAAAGGGAAGGCTTGTGGTTCAACAACATTATTATAGAGCAACAGTATCAAAATATATCCCCCTGCTCCAGCCCATACTTCGCTCCCAGCTCCTTCAATCCCACAAACCGACCCCCAAGAAACAAATCTTTTAAGTGTCCTGATTCCTTTCTCTTCCCATCTCTGAAAATTTCCATCCCACTTCCCTGGATCAAATCTATGGTTCTCCCGAATCGGCATTTCCCTTGACTCTGCCCCCAACCCGAGTGCTGGCGAAACTGCCTCCAAATTCTCAACGAAGCTATTACTACAGGACTCCCTGAGTAGTGTTAACCAAATTTACTGAATGACGCCCAAATGAAGAAATACCAATCCAGTTCTACTTTTTGTATTTTTAACTTCAATGTGGATGAAAATCAAATGAAATGAAATGAAAATGAAAGTGGATCAGAATCCACTTACATTTAACATGAATAACCATAATTGTATGGAATAGCAAATGTGAGATTATCCCAAGATTTCAGACATTCATATCATTCCCTGCAAGATTGTTGCACCATATGCAGTCTGTCTTTCCAATTCTGCTTCCAGAATGCAGGATCTCTTCCTTGAGTCGCAGTAACTCCACTCCAGAGTCCCACAGAAACAGTCATCACCCAACTGATCCTGCAAAACCTCCTCAGCTATATTCATGACAGTTTGATGCCCATCAGCTTGGGCAAGGAGTTGGTTGTCAAGCACTTAATGTGATTTCCTTCATTAGTCCACAATTTCTAGCTCATGATGTACTTGCTGCTTATGAGTTTAAAAAATTTTTTTTAGAGTACCCAATTAATTTCTTTCCAATTAAGGGGCAATTTAGCGTGGCCAATCCATCTAGCTTTCATATCTTTGGGTGGTGGGGGCGAAACCCACGCAGACACGGGGAGAAAGTGCAAACTCCACACGGACAGTGACCCAGAGCCGGGATCGAACCTGGGACCTTGGCGCCGTGAGGGCGCAGTGCTAACCCACTGCGCCGCCGTGCTGCCCTGTACGTGCTGCTTCCGAGTTAGCTAAAATAGCTACGCTGGGATCAAACTAGAGCTTCCTGATATATAGTTAGCAAATTGTCAGCATGAGGCAGCACACCTTACAATGGTTGCAATTCTGGTAGATGTCTACTATCTTGCGCAAAGAAAAAACAATCTTAATTGCCATTGGCAATGTGAATCATTGAAGTCCTAAAACTGGATGCAAAAACAAATGAAAGAAACTGGAAACTCAAAACTGAAGCCATGTGTATGTCAACTGTAAAAAATACAACTGGGTGATTAGAAGGCTATAGGTTACTTAACAAATTGCCAGCACTTTTTAAAAATGTTGCCCCTTTGATTTATGACCCCATCTGGAACCTTGCCTTGCAGTTGCCCCTAGGTTCTACCCTCCTTGAACGTAAGTTTATCCAAAACTCTGCTGATCACGTCCTAACTTGCACCAGGTCCTGTTCAGCCATCCACCCCTGTACTCGCTAATGTATGTTGGCTCCCAGTTAAGAAACACCTTGATTTTACAATTGTTATCAATCGTGAAAGGGCAGCACGGGAGTACAAGTGGCTAGCACTGTGGCTTCACAGCGCCAGGATCGATTCCCCGCTGGGTCACAGTCTGTGCGGAGTCTGCACGTTCTCCCCGTGTCTGCGTGGGTTTCCTCCGGGTGCTCCGGTTTCCTCCACAATCCAAAGACGTGCAGGTTAGATGGATTGGCCATGATAAATTGCCCTCAGTGACCAAAAAGGTTAGGGGGGGTTATTGGGTTACGGGGATAGGGTGGAAGTGAGGGCTTAAGTGGGTTGCGATGGGGCGAATGGCCTCCTTCTGCACTGTATGTTCTATGTTCTATCCTTGATTTCAAATTCCTCCTGGGTCTCACCTGTCCCTATCTCGATATTCTCCATCCAACCTCGTAACCTTTCAAGAGGTCAGTACTCTTCTAATTCCGACCTCTTGAGCATTCCTCACCCTGATTACTCCATCAGTATTGGTCATTCCTTCATAATAAAAGTAATATGCTGCAAGTGAAGAAAAGTCACACAAACTCAATACGTTAACTCTGTTTCTCTCCCCACCGATGCTGCCGGACCTGCTGAGCTTTTCCAGCACTTTCTGTTTTTATTTGGTTGTGCTTAGGACAGTGCCATAAGCTCTGGAATTCCCTCCCTAAACCTTGCTGCCTCTCCACCTATATTTCCTCCTCAAACACACTCCTTAAAACCTGCCCCTTTGACCAAATTATTTGGTCAACTGCCATGTCTTTTTGTGGCTTGGTGCCAAATTTCATTTCATAATTCTCCTCCATTCATTGGGATGCTTCACTATTTTGAAGGTGTTATATAATTAAAGATTGTCATTGTCATATTCTCAGTACATTTTTAGAGATGTACAGTAAACACAGTAATGTACCTTTCAATGAGACAAGGAAAGAACAAACTCAACTCACACACTGCCTTTCAATTAACTTGCAACCAATGGAGTACTTTTGAAGGATAAAAGTTATCCTGTAGGAAACAGGGCAGCTAATTTGCACACAGCAAAATCCATAGGAGGTTTGAAATAGTACCAATGGATCGTTAATGCCCATCCAAGAAGAACAAAGAACAATACAGCACAGGAACAGGCCCTTCGGCCCTCCAGCCTGTATCGGTCATGATACCAACCTTGGCCAAAACCCTAAAGAGCAAAGAACAATAAGATAGAACATTTCAGCGCAGTACAGGCCCTTCAGCCCTCGATGTTGCACCGACCTGTGAAACCACTCTAAAGCCCATCTACACTATTCTGTTGATGCACAATCAATGGACACGAAACGTAGGTGTAGTCTGAATCGAAAGGTTTTAATCAGCAAGAAGTGAGCCCAGCAGCAGGAGTACAGAAATGGCCTGGCTGCTGGGGAACACGGGTTCTTATACCCCGCCTCATAGGCGGAGCTACCTTCCTCTCAACCAATGAGAATACAGAGAACAAAATACTTGGGCCAATGGGCAGCGAGCCCTCTGCACCAATGGCAGCTCACACTCCCAGGTACCGTAATACCCCTAGCCATACTACCACATCTGTTATCATCCATATGTTTATCCAATGACCATTTAAATGCCCTTAATGTTGGCGAGTCCTCTACTGTTGCAGGCAGGACATTCCACGCAACAATGAAGCCAATAATAATAAAAGAAGGTAGACAAGGCTTCAGTTTAAGGCCCCTAAGGAACAATGCTCGTGGTTTAGCAAAAGAGTACTTATAAAACCGCAAACTAAATTTCTAATGAAATTACAATTGTGCCCTTTTCTAGATGGCTGTTGTTTCAGCTTGTCCTGGGAAAATAGTCTGCGAAATGAAAGTGGAAGAGGAACATGTGAACCGAGGAGGCAATTTGCACGGTGGACTGACTGCTACTCTTGTGGATGTGGTGTCAACAACAGCCTTACTTAATACAGAACGAGCACTACCAGGAGTTAGTGTCGACATGAATATAACGTAAGAGCAATTTTCAGAACTTGGTTAATATAACTAAACTGTTTTGGTGGTATCGCAGTATTGAAGCTTTATTGCACAGCAACTGAATTCACTGCTAATAGTTTATGTAAGTAGTAGTTAATCGTAGTCCACGATGGACCATAGGCATCTCTCTGTGTTAGAGAGAGATAGAGAGAGGGACAAGTGGTTACATAGCTTGAGGAGCAAGTCAAGGAGGCATGCCTCCATGAACTACCACAGTTGGTGTGGGGATTGAACCCATTCCATTGGCATTATTCTGCAGGACCCGCTAACCTTCTGGCCAACTGAGCTAACTAATCCTATCCTACATATAGGATTGTTTTCAAATGTAAATGTGGCAGTGAAGCCGAAAGGACATTTAGAACTATATGTATGTTTGTTAGCAGAGATTACAAGTTTAAAATAGCAGAGCATAGATTCACATAGCACGGAAGGAAGCCAGTCGGTACATTTAGTCAGGACTCTCTGAAAAAGCTATCCAATCAACCTCAATAGTGTTTTCATGTGGTAAATACTGCAGCCAATTTGCACAGAACAATGGCCCCAAAACAACCAGCAATCAGATAAATTATGAAATATCCTGTTGGTTAAGCAATAACATATTGCCTGACTAAGGCACCAGTAATAACTTCCTATGCCCTTCTTTGAAAAGTCCCTGGAGTAGGTCTCAACCCCACAATCTTCTGACTCAGGTGCATGTGTGACTGATAGAAACCTTTTCGGGAAGAAATGATTTAGTGACATACCATTAAAAATCATATATTAGCCACAACAGCAGAAAATGCTGAGAGCATGTGAAAAGATCTAATAAGGAAGTCAGTATTAAAACTGACAATCACGTTGAAGAATAGACTCATTGTTAACATTACTGGGCAAACATCCCAGCTTTAGAAAACATGGTGGGAAACAGGTGGTTCGATCCTACCATTTTGTAGAAACATAGCGAAGTTTTCCCATGCTATATTATCTCTTAAAACTTAATAGACAGACATTTCGGTCAATCAGATTAATTATAATTATTTTAACCCAATCACAGTCAGAAAGGGGACAGAACCTCAAAAGATTATGATTTCCTTATGAGACCGAGAGAGAACTTTTTCTGCTCTCTCTAAAATCAGCTCTCATCTCTCTCTCTCTCTGAATTCATCTTCAACCTATCTTTTGAAACCTAGTCCTACTTTGCTTTGCAAACAGCTATTTCCTTTTGTTTCATTTTTGTGCATTTTGATCTGAAGAAATTACCACAAACTGAATTGTATTTTGAATTCAACTCAATCATCTGTATTTACCTTGGACAAACAACTTTCTAGATTCTGTATTCACATAAAATTTGACTCGATCAGTAGACTTTGGAACTGACATAAATAACTTGACTTCACCCAAGGAGCTCCATCTCGAGTTCTGTAAGATTGATATATAGTGCGGCGACACATAAGTATATTAACAAAGTACAGATCCATCAGTGACCAACTGAGTTACAGTTGATAATGGATGTAAACCTTGAGTATACCAGTTCTTTCAATTTATCTACAATTGCGGGTAGATAGGCTTCTTCCATATTGTTCAAGTACAACAGGCGAGATACACGGAGTGTCCTTGCTGGAGATATTTATGAGCAGCAGGATCCTGGCCTACCATCTAGAAAAAAGCATGACTGGCAATTAATCTGGGAGGAAAGTGGAACTGCACAATGGGATTTATTTTTGATTTCTGAACAATTTACATTAATACCCAAGAACAATTAGTTGGAGATGTATTATTATGTGACTTGTCATTATTCCTCCTTTTAGATACATGAGTGCAGCTAAACTGGGAGAAGATATTATCATAACTGCTCAGGTGCTAAAGGAAGGCAAAACTCTTGCATTTACAACTGTGGATTTGACAAGCAAGGTAACAGGAAAACTCTTAGCTCAAGGCCGACACACAAAGCATTTAGGCAGCTGAACAATTTCTTGATTCTCACAAAATGTTCTTGTTGGCCTGAGAGTTACTCTGCCTGAGAAAAATGTAACACAGAAATTAAAAGAGTTTAATTTCACATTTTGTAGACTTTGCTTTCAATTTATTTACCATGTGTCCATATTTAGTCCCACTGCTGAAAATATAGGCTAAATATGTTTTTAAGTTGAAACTGCCAGTTAATGATTCGCCCTATTGATGTTGCGCACTTAAATTTCAATGCACCATAGTGTGTCAACTAGTTTTGGACATCACCGTTCAGGTAAACTTTAAAATGCTCTCTTTACCCAGGATCAAGAACAAAAAGTGCAGGCAACACTCAGCAAATGGATCAGCAGCTGTGAAGAAAACAGACCTGTTAATGCTTCCATTGGGACCCTTTGTCAGAACAGGAAGATTCACTCTATGGAAGATAACTGACCTGCTGGGTGTTGCCTGCATTTTTTGTTTCATTTCCAAAATCTGCAGTATTTTACTATTTTTCTCCTTACCCAGGTTGATTTAAGAGTGGGGTCATTCCAAGTGGGAACACCCAAAGAGGGAAAAAAAGCGCTAAATACTACAATGGAAAGTAAACTAAGAAAAGTGAATTGCTTAAGCTGGGCTATTCGTGGTGAAATAAATTAATTATGGTTGCTTCAAAGTGGGCAAATTAAATAGTTTTGAACATACCTGATGAAATGTTAACTGTCTTTATGCTTCATAAGTAAAAACAGCTCAGAGATGCGTAAGATCACCTCGGCTGAAATCACGCTTGTAAACATTTCTGAATTTGGTGTCGTTTTTCCTATGTTTGATTTGTGCCATTTCTCACCGGCAACATTTTTAAAGCCTCTTTTCTTGGACTTTATTTTTCTGAGGTAAAGTGAGTACTGGTGCCCCAGAGAGAGAATCTGGGGAATTAATAATGGAAAATAAGGAAATGGCAGGTGGATTTAACAGATATTTTGTGCCCATCCTCACTGCAGAGGAGACAGATAACATCCCAGAAATAAGTGTGACTCAGGAGGTGAAAACAGAAGGAGGAACTTAAAACAATTACAACCACCAGAGAAAGGATACTGAGAAAATTATTAGAACTAAAAGCTGACAAGTCGGCAGGTCATGATGGAATTCATGCTGGGGTCTTAAAAGTGGCTACTGAGATGGGCTGGATTCTCCGTTAGCCAACGCCAAAATCAGGAAACACGATCGGGGATAGTATAGCTTCCGACACTGAAATCGAGGTAGACGCCGGTTTGATTCGGGATTCTCCGCGCCCCCCCCAAAAACTATGTAAAAGCGGCGCTCACCGCGGGGCCTGAAAGTACAGTAGGCATATCATTAGCGGGCCTGACGCCCGATTCTCCGGGGCCTCCGCGATTCAGCGCCTCGGATGGGCCGATTTCTACGGCATGTTTCTGATGTGCTTTTAAAAATTGTGAAGGTGGCGTCCTGGCTGCTGAGCGAGAGAGAGGAGGTAGGAAGTGGCGTGGGGTGACTGCGGGCTGCCGGCTCAGACACTGGCCTGCTGGCTGCAGCGGTGGGATGGGGGACCTGCCGGAGGAGGGGAGGGGGAGGGAGGGGGGGGAACAGGCCGAGCAGCCGGGGTTCCCCCCACAGGACAGGGGCGGCGCGCAGACACTGACCGCGATTACTGCGGCCATCTTGCTGGCCACCCACCCCGGCCCCTGGGTGCACGCAGTGATAACGCCGGTATGGATGGGCAACCGCACCCGCCCTCCCCGACCACCCCACTCACCTGGCAGCCACCCACCCAGAGCCAGACCGACGGCAGCCCCCCGTGAGGGCAGTGGCAGCCAACTGTGCCCCTGGCAGCAAGGACGGGTGCCAGGCACGGGGGCACCGACGGGGCCGGGGTGAGGGGGGGAGGAACATGCATGGGTGGGGCCCACGATGCCAAATGGGGGCCACCGTGTAGCCCATGTACCTGGTTTGGCACGAGTGTATGCACCATGCTAACATGTCTGCTTTTCACCCCATGCAGAAAATAATACCTTTTGGTCATCAACCAGCGATGCTGGCCGACATGGCCGCAGCCCTGCATAAAGCCCTGTGGCAGCATTAGCGGGGATCGCTCAGAGAGGAGGCGGAGGCTGCAGCAGAGGAAAGGAGGCGGAGGCTGCAGTAGAGGAACAGGCTGCAGAGGGGCAGGTGGCAGCCGCTGAGGCTGGAGGGCTGCCCGCCTGACAGGCCAAGGAGGAAGAGGAGGAGGAGGTGCCAAGGTGGCGCCGGATGAGGCCGGGCGCGTACATGTCATTTGAGGACCTTCAGGACCAGGATTGCAGACGGAGACTGCGGTTGAGCAGGGAAACAGTCAGACATATCTGCCAGATGATGGCACACCTGGCACCGCAGGGTTATGGGGGAGGACACCCGCTCCCGGTGGCCACCAAGGTAACGGTTGCCCTCAGCCTCTACTCGACGGGATCGTTCCAGTCGCCGAGTGGGGACCTGTCTGGCATCTCCCAGGCATCAGCGCACAGGTGCTTCTGTGCCGTCACTGACGCCCTGTATGTCCAGGCAGAGCGTTACATCCAGTACCGTGTGGACTGCGCCCACCAGGATGCCCAGGCAGCGGGCTTCGCTGCCATTGCCGGGATGCCCCGGGTCCAGGGGGTGATCGATGGGATACATGTCGCCCTATGGTCACCGGCGGATAACAGGCCGCTGTTCACAAACAGGAAGGGGGTACGGCTCCATGTACATTCAGCTGGTCTGTGACCATCAGATACAAATTATGCACGTCTGCACCTGATACCCGGGCACTGCGTACTGGCGAACTCGGTGATCCCCAACATGTTCGAGGAGCAACCCCCCCCCCCCGGGCTGCGGGGCTGGCTGCTGGGCGACAGGGGTTACCCATTGCGGTCGTGGCTGATGATGCCTATACTGAGGCCACAGACCGATGCCGAGACCCCCTACAATGATGCCCATACGGCGACCAGAGGTGTTGGTGAGCGGTGCTTTGGGGTCCTGAAGATGCACTTCAAGTGCCTGGACTTGGCGAGGAGGGGCCCTCCAGTACGAGGCTAGGAGGGTCGCCCGCATTGTGGTAGTCTGCTGCGTCCTCCACAATATAGCTCAGCAGAGAGGCGATGTGCTGGAGGAGGATGAGGAGGCAGGGCAGGTCTCGTCAGATGAGGGGGAGGGGGACAATGAGCGGGACATAATAATAATAATAATAATAGCTTATTGTCACAAGTAGGCATCAATGAAATTACTGTGAAAAGCCCCTAGTCGCCACATTCCGGCGCCTGTTCGGGGAGGCCGGTACGGGAATTGAACCCGCGCTGCTGGCATTGTTCTGAATTACAAGCCAGCTGTTTAGCTCACTGTGCTAAACCAGCCCATGGACATGGCGCCCGGCCATGCACGGAAGACCGCACAACGCCATCACCAGGGCCAGCGCGCACGGGACACACTCGTCGCGACATGCTTCACGGACTAGGGGGGGGAAGGTGGGACACTGGCCTGGGGCACGGACACCATCATCCCACACCCCCTCAGCACCCACACCACCAATCCCCCTCAGCACCCACACCACCAATCCCCCTCAGCACCCACACCACCAATCCCCCTCAGCACCCACACCACCAATCCCCCTCAGCACCCACACCACCAATCCCCCTCAGCACCCACACCACCAATCCCCCTCAGCACCCACACCACCAATCCCCCTCAGCACCCACACCACCAATCCCCCTCAGCACCCACACCACCAAACCACCTGCATGCACACACCCTCCGTTATACATAGCTACGGCGCTACGAGCTGGGGGCACTGGGCTTGCAGTAACAGCGGGTCTAGTCCATGGGATGGAGGATGATGACAATCTGCTCTGCGATGAGCTCCGTGCTCCACATCATTTGACAATGTCTGACTCATGCCCACAATAACACCTTCACCTGGGTGATCCCTGCATCCGCCCCACCCCCACACCCATCAGACAGAGCACAGAGGCAGGTTTGAACGGTGTTATCAGGTGTTTATTGTGAGGAAATATATACAGTGTGTACCCTAGCCCCATGACTAAATTGTGCCCTGCATCCGTGCCAACTTAACTGGTGTCTAACTTTCTTGTCTAACACTACGTCTAGGTGGTTCCCCAGACAGTATAGCAGGAGTGGAGGCGGACTGCTGTGACTCCTGCCCTGCGACAAGGGTCCCCGTTGGCGCATGTGTGCTTGGGCGGCCTGGTCTGGATGGGCCCGGCTGCTACTCGGGCAGGCACACCGGGTAGCGTGGTGCCGCCCTGTTCTGCCCACTGCCCACCAGTTGCACCAGGGACGGGGGATGGGGGACGGGGGGGGGGGGGGGGGGGGCTGTCCGAGGTGCTGCGGTGTTCCGGCACCTCCTCTGCAGAGGTCACCGGCACGGGCCCCAGTACCTCGTCCTCCTTCGGGGTGCCTGATGGCCCCTGGGCTACTCCATGGGATGGGGGTACGAGCGGTGCCACCCCCTGAGGCCTCCCCACCACCTGGCGCTGCCAGCCCCGGATGCCCGTTCTGGTCTCGATAAGGGTCTGCACGTTCGTGGCTGTGGAGCACAGCGAGTGGCCCAACTCCATCTGGGACTGCTCCACATCACTCTGCCACTGTGCACAACACTGAGCTACAAAGGCCACATCAGCCATTGACTGGGACACCTCCCTCTGTGTCTGCGCAACGCCGGCCTGCGCAATGCCGCCGATGCTCTCAGCCATAGCCTGCTGTGACTGGGCCACGCTGAGGAGCGCCGCTGCAATCCCCAGGTGGCTCTGGCACATGGTTGCATGTGAGACGGCAGCCCTGTCCTGGTCCTCAGCCCCCGCCTGCACAGAATGCCCCAGGTCTTGCACATGCGGACCCATGTCCGACACCGTCGCCCCCCCCCCCCCCCCCCATTGCCTCCAGTGCGGACGCCATACATGCGGTTTCGGCCTGGGTGGCACACATGATCAGCATCACCCCCTGCTCCTGCAGGCAGATGGACTCTTCCACCTGCACCCGCAGGTGCTGGACGCCGACCGTCATCCCCCCCCCCCCCCCCCCCCCGTAGTCCCTGGGTCTCTGCCTGCATCTCCACTGTGGGTGGGACTGGATGTTCCAGGAGGTCGGGACCCGTCTGGGCGGCAGCTGGTTCCTGGGGCCGGGCTGCCCTCCGACTGTCCAGCACCTCGGCTGCTCCTACCTCCATCTGCTATCCTGGATGTGATGTGTGGTGTGCACCAGATTGTGTCCCAGGAGCCTCCATACTCGTGTGTCCAACCAAGGTGAGAGTCTCGGGGATGGTGGAAGGTGTTGGAGACAGCTGTGACGGAAAGTCAGTGTCCTCCTGTGACCCGAACTCCGGTGTCTCCTGGGTCTCGGGCAGAGGGCTGGTGTTCAGGCTGCTCTCCCCATCAGTGCTCTGCCATCCGGGGGCACCGGCTGTGGCAATGGCTGGGGGCGGGGGGCCTCGGATGGACCAGCCCATCTCCGGCAGGTCCTGTAAGACACAAGATGGCATGGCATGTACGGTTAGACAGCCCGACGGGGGTGGGTGAGGGGTGAGTGTGGGTGTGGGTGAGAGGTGCGGGGGGGTGTGGGTGAGGGGGTGTGGGTGAGGGAGCTGTGGGTGAGGGGTGTGTGGGAGGTGAAGGGTGAGGGGGTGTTGGGGGGATGGAGGTGTGCGGGGGGTGAGGGTGGGGTGAGGGGGATGGGGGGAGCAGACATATGTCGTGAGGATCCACAACTAGGCAGGGGATCTCACTTCCTCGCCCGCCGCCAACCTCTACGTCGCCGACCACGTCCAGTGCCCTTTGCTTGGGTACAGAGAGGGGCTGCAGGTATGGTGGTCCCCCCCCCCCCCCCCCCCCCAGTCTTCTCCCACTCCGGGCAGTCGTGCGTGGTCTTCTCCTGGGCTGGGGGGGGGGGGGGGGGGCAAACACAAGCGACAGTCCGGCGCATGCAGCCCAGGGGTTGGGTAGATGATGACATCAGTGGCCAGAGCACCCAACCATGGCAGCTAGCATGGGTGCATGCATGGAGGGGCAGGGTGGGGGTTTGACCGTCATCCCGGGGTGGGGGGTCCGGGTTACATGTGTGTATGTGGGGTTGGTGCCAGGAGCACAGTGCTGCCTCCTCACCCTGGCTGCCCCGAGGAGGTTGTGCAGTTTCCTCCTGCACTGGATGCCAGTCCGGGCGACTTTGCCACCTGCGCCCAGGCAAGGTGAACAGCGGCGCCTGACGACCTTCCTCCCGGGCCAAGGTACAGGATCATCTGCCTCTCCTCCACGGCGTCCAGGAGAGTCTCCAGCTCAGCATCACGGACCCGGCGATTCCGCACCATTTCGCTTCAAAATGGTCGCGTCTGATCATCCGTATTTGCCGTCGGAAAAGTCCAGTTTTCACGACCGTTGGTTTTAGTTTTCCAAAATTTTGAGATTCTGGAAATCCCATCAGATTGGAAAATGGCAAATGTGACTCTGAAATTCAAGAAAGGAGTGACAGAAAGCAGCAAATTGCAGGCCAGTTGCTAATTTAAACTGTTATCATAAAAGTGCTAACATCTATTATTAAAGAGGTTGTAGTGGGGCACTAAGAAAATCTCAGTGCAATCAGTGGAACAGTGGTTAGCACTGTTGCCTCAGTGCCAGGGACCTGGGTTCAATTCCGGATTTGAGTGACTGTGTGTGGAGTTTGCACTTTATCCCCATTAGCATGGATTTCCTCCGGGTGCTCCGGTTTCGTCCCACAGTCCAAGGATGTTCAGGTTCGGTGGATTGGCCATGTTAAATTGACCCTCCGTGTCCAGGATGTACTGATTAGGTTATGGGGACGTGAGCCTAGGTAGGCTGCTCTTAGAGAATCGGTGCAGACCAAATGGGCTGAATTGCCTCCTCCTGCATTGTAGGAGTTCGATGATTCTAACATGGTTTGACTGAATTGTTGCAGTTCTTTATGGAAGTAACGAACAACATGGATAAAGGGAAATGTGTGGGTGTGATGTATTTAGATTTCTAGAAGGCAGACTTCCGGTGGCGGCTATGAGAGAGTAAGTCACGCATTTGGTAGCTCTCGCTCCGGTCAGACTTTTAGACCTTCTCCCCCAACTTTATCGAACTTTTGAGCGCTGGAGTGGAAAACAATAGCACACTAGATCTGAATCCATACAGAGTTGTATGGACCTAAGGAGCAGAAGGGAGTGAAAACAGGCGAAGGAGGTGTGGAAGTTCAAGTGGGAGGAAAGATGGCCGATGAACGAACCACGGAACGGACGGTCCAGACAGCACTGGACAACATGCTGCAGGTCATGAAAGAGAGCTTCGCAGCACTGAAGCGGGATAATTTGGAACTGCTCCAGAAAGCGGTGGAGCGACTGGACCAGAGGCTGGATGCTCAGGATAAGAAGGTCCAGGGCACCGGAGAAGACAGTAGAAGAGCAGGCGGATTTCCAAACGGTAGCGGACTTGGAAATTAGAAAGTTGAAGGAGCAACAATCAAGGCTGATGGACAAGCTGGAGGACCTGGAAAACAGGTCTCGCCAGCAGAATTTGAGAATCATTGGGCTCCCGGAGGAGGCTGAGGGAGTGGATGCCATGGCATATGTGGCAGACATGCTGCAGAAGCTGAAGGGGATGATTTCTTCTCGCGTCCGTTGGAGCTGGACAGGGCATACAGAGTGCAGGCGAGGCAGGCACGGGGGGGGGGGGGGGGGGGGGGGGGGGGGCGATGGTGGTCAGGTTCCATGGGTTCGTGGACAAGGAGCGGGTTCTACAGTCGGCCAAGAGCACGAAGATCTGCTCATGGAACAACAGTGTCCTGCGCATCTACCAGGATCTGAGCCAGGAGGTGGCCAGAAGGAGGGCAGCCTACAGACAAATTAAAGAGATTCTGTTTAAAAAGGTCAAGTTCGGGCTACTTTTCCTGGTGCGGCTTTGGGTCACATACCGGGAACAGCAACATTATTTTAACCACCCGGAGGAAGTGATGGACTTCGCTAAGGGGCATGGACTGGTGCTGAACTGAGGACCCATGGACTCAAGTCAGAGTGTATTAAGGGATGTTTGCATTTGTTCGTAGATTGCCCTTCGTGTTAGCGATGTCGCTCGGCATGCTCTTTTACTTAAAATTGGGGGTGTTCTTCTGTTTGTGTTTGCCTGTTTGAAAGTTTTAAAGTTAAAGCCAAAGTTATAGTTAAAGTTTAAGTTATTGGGTACTGGGGGGCTGTTCGGGTTCTTTTTGCTATTTTTCTGGGAATGATGGGAGGGGGGTGGGTGGTAGCACCTTATTACACAGTTTGAATTGCACTATTGTGGGGGCGAGCTTTGTTCTTTGTTTGTTTTCTCTCTGTTTCGGTCCCAGAGCGATTGCTCGAACGGGGCTGTTCTGGGGAGGTGGTGTTGATGTGCGGGGGGGAGGGGAGCGGGGGGACAATAGGTGGGAGACATGGTGGCGCCGGAGTTGAGAGCCACCAGGCTAGCTGCTTTGAGCTAGTCAACGGGAGAGAGGTGGGGGGGGGGGGGGGGGGGGGGGGTGTATACAGCCAGTATATGGCAGGGGATAGGTTACAAGGGGTTGTTGCTTGGGGGGGGGTGGGGGGGGGGGAGATGATCTGCTGACGAGGGAGGGAACTGAACCAGGTAACAGGGAAGAGCTCGGGAGTGGGAGCTGCCGAGAGGCGGACCAGGGGAGGCGCGGCACATGGGCAGGGGGTGGGCCCAAGAAGGGGGATGGCTGATCGGCGGGGGAGGGGGGGGGGGCTGATCACCTGGAATGTTAGAGGGTTAAACAGGTCGGTCAAGAGGGCGCGTGTGTTCGCGCACTTACGGGCTCTGAAGGCGGATGTAATGTTGCTGCAGGAGACACATTTGAAAGTGGCGGACCAGATTAGATTACGGAAGGGCTGGGTTAGCCAGGTCTTCCATTCGGGGCTTGACGCTAAGACCAGAGGGGTCGTGATCATGATTAACAAACGGGTTCAATTTGAGGGGACAGCACAGTAGCGGATCGGGGGGGGGGGGGTAGATTTCTCATGGTCTCTCATGGTGAGGGGGTGAGGGTGGTCCTAGTGAATGTTGACGCTCCAAACTGGGATGATGTAGATTTCCTCAAAAGGCTGCTGGGGAAAATCCCCGACTTGGATTCGCACAAGGTGATTATGGGTGGGGACTTTAATACAGTCCTCGACCCCGACCGGGACCGGTCGTGCTCCAGAACAGAACTGAGAGGGTTCATGGAACAAATGGGGGGGGGGGGGGGGGGGGTAGATCCCTGGAGAATCAGCCAGCCGATGGGGAAGTAGTTCTCACTCTATTCACATGTTCACAAGGTTTATTCTCGTATTGACTTCTTTATTATGAGTAGGGACTTTTTGGAGGGGGTGAGGGATACAGAATACTCGGCGATCACTATTTCGGACCATGCTCCACATTGGGTCGACCTGCAGGTCTGCAAAGAAAGTTACCAGCGCCCACAATGGAGGTTAGAGGTGGGATTGTTGGCAGATGAGAGGGCGTGTGAGTGGGGAAATGCATGCAGGACTACCTGCAGGTCAACGATACAGGGAAAGTCTCAGCAGCGGTGCTCTGGGAGGCACTGAAGGCGGTGGTGAGAGGAGAACTGATCTCAATCCGAGCCCATAGGGACAGAACGGACAGGGCGGAGATGAAATGAAATGAAAATTTCTTATTGTCACAAGTAGGCTTCAAATGAAGTTACTGTGAAAAGCCCCTAGTCGCCACATTCCGACACCTGTTCGGGGAGGCTGGTATGGGAATTGAACCGTGCTGCTGGCCTGCCTTGGTCTGCTTTAAAAGCCAACTATTTAGCCCTGTGCTAAACCAGCCCCAGATGGACAGTATGGTGCAGGAGATGATACGGACGGATAGGGAATATGCGGAGTCCCCGAGGGCAGAGCTACTTAGGGAACAACGGAGACTGCAGGCGGAGCTGGGAGCACTATCCAGTGGGAAGGCCGTAGAGCAGCTCAGAAAGGCCAGGGACACGGGGTATGAGTATGGGGAGAAAGCCAGCAGAATGCTTGCACAGCAAGTTAGGGAGAGGGAGGCGGCCAGGGAAATAGGGACGGTAGTGGACGGGGCTGGGAACCAGGTTGGAGACCCGGCAGGATTGAACAGGGTATTCAGGGACTTTTACAGTAAGCTGTATACCTCAGAACCCCCCATGGGGCCGGAGGGGATGAGGCGCTTCTTAGGTGGGCTGACCTTCCCAAAGGTGGGCAAGGGGCTGGTAGAGAGACTGGGGGCCCCGATTAGAGCTGAAGAAGTAATGGGGGGGCCTGAAGGCCATGCAGTCGGGTAAAGCCGCGGGGCCGGATGGGTATCCATGGAGTTCTACAGAAAGTTCTCGGGGATAGTGGGGCCGGTGCTGGTTAGGGTATTTAACGAGGCGAGGGACAATGGGGTGGTACCCCCGACAACGTTGCAAGCTACCATCTCGCTGATATTAAAACGGGATAAAGATCCGGAAGCTTGTGGGTCCGATAGGCCAACCTCCCTGATTAATGTGGACGCTAAACTGCTGGCCAAGATTCTGGCGTCCAGAATCGAAGACTGCGTACCGGGCGTGATTGTGGAGGACCAAACAGGGTTTGTAAAGGGCAGGCAGCTGGTAGCCGACCTACGAAGGCTACTCAATGTGATTATGATGCCCCCGGAGGGCAGAGAGGTGGAGGTAGTGGTGGCAATGGATGCCAAAAAGGCTTTTGACCGGGTGGAGTGGGACTATTTATGGGAGGTGCTGGGACGGTTTGGGTTTGGGGACGGCTTTCTGGACTGGATTAAACTGCTATATCAGGCCCCGGAGGCTAGTGTAAGGACGGACAGGATGACATCTGAGTATTTTAGACTACACCGCGGGACAAGATAGGGATGCCCCCTCTCTCCATTGCTGTTTACGTTGGCCATAGAACCACTGGCAATTGCTCTGAGAACGGCAAGGGATGGAGGGGGTAGAACACAAGGTCTCGCTCTACGCGGATGACCTGCTTTTGTACGTGTCGGATCCAGCGGCAGGGATGGATGGGATTATGGAAATCCTTGGGGAATTTGGCCGGTTTTCGGGGTACAAGTTGAACATGGCAAAAAGCGAGATGTTTGTGGTGCAGGCGAGGGGTCAGGAGAATAGGCTGAGGGAGCTATCGTTTAGGCTGGTTGGGGAAAGTTTTAGGTATTTAGGAATACAAGTGGCGCGGGACTGGGGCAAGATGCATAAATTGAACTTGTCTAGGCTGGTGAAGCAAATGAGGAGCGAGTTTTGGAGGTGGGATGCGCTCCCGCTGTCACTAGCGGGGAGAGTATAGGCGGTGAAGATGACAATCCTCCCAAGATTCCTGTTTATTTTTTAGTGTCTCCCTATTTTCATTCCGTGGTCCTTCTTTAAAGGAATCAATAAAATCATCCTGGGATTTGTTTGGGCGGGCAAGTCCCCACAGGTAAAGAGGGGGATGCTGGAACGGAAACGTAGCGAGGGGGGACTGGCGTTGCCGAACCTCAGCAACTACTACTGGGCGGCTAACATAGCTATGATAAGGAAATGGATGGTGGGTATGGGGTCGGTTTGGGAGCGGGTGGAGGCTGCTTCGTGCAGGGGCACCAGCTTGGCAGCCCTGGTCACGGTTCCTCTGCCGCTCCCGCCGGCCAGGTACTCCACCAGCCCTTTAGTGGTGGCGGCTTTGCGGATTTGGGGCCAATGGAGGAGGCATGCGGGGGAAGTGGGAGCATCGGTCTGGTCCCCAACATGCGACAACCACCGATTTGTCCCAGGGAAGATGGACGGCGGGTTTTGAGCATGGCGGAGGTGGGAAGGATGGGCGACTTGTTCCTGGAAGGGAGCTTCGCGAACATGAGGGCGCTGGAGAAGTTCGGGCTGGCAAGGGGGAATGACTTTCGGTACTTGTAGGTGCGGGATTTCGTACGTAGACAGGTCCCGTCCTTTCCACGCCTTCCACCAAGGGGGATCCAGGACAGGGTAGTTTCCAGGGGTGGGGTTGGAGAGGGGAGAATCTCGGATATTTATAAGGAGCTTATGGGAGCGGAGGACACAGGGACCGAGGAACTGAAACTCAAGTGGGAGGAGGAACTTGGTGGGGAGTTGGAGGGAGGCGTATGGGTAGACGCTCTGAGGAGGGTAAATGCAACCGCAACATGTGCCAGGCTCGGCCTGATTCAGTTCAAGGTAGTTCACCGGGCCCACAGGACGATGGCCCGGATGAGCAAATTCTTTGGGCTGGAGGACAAGTGTGCTAGATGTGGGGGATGACCAGCGACCCATGTCCACATGTTCTGGGCGTGTCCAAAACTCAGGGGGTACTGGCAGGGATTCGCAGACGTCATGTCTCGGGTACTGAAAACAAGGCTGGCGATGAATCCAGATGTGGCGATTTTTGTGGTGTCGGAGGACCCAGGAATCCAGGAGGGGATAGCGGCCGACTGTGGCCTTTGCTTCCCTGGTAGCCCGGCGACAAATATTGTTGGCCTGGAGGGACTCAAAGCCCCCAAAGACCAAAGTATGTCTGTCGGACATGGCAAGCTTTCTCGGCTTGGAAAAAAATCAAGTTCGCCTTACGAGGATCACTATCGGGGTTCGCCAGTGATCACTATCGGGGTGGCAACCATTCATCGACTTCTTCGCGGGGAACTAATCGTCAGCGGGGGCGGGGATAGAATAGTGTAGAGTAGGGGGGGAAGAATAGGCGGGTCTATTTGCGAGAGAGGAACTGTTATTTGCACTATGTTTTTGTAATTGGTATCTGCACACTAATGTATATTGTTACTGTTTACAATGCCAAAAAATACCTCAATAAAATTGTCCGTTAAAAAAAGATTTCCAGAAGGCATTTGACCAGATGCTACATCAAAGGTTACTACACAAAACAAGAACTCATAGTGTAAGGGGTGTTAAGAAACCCAAACTTACCTTGGAGGTTCAGAATTCCAAGTCCTGATGAACCTTCGATTTTCTATGCATACGCAGGCCTGGGACCAGGCTACACATGCAGTTCAGCATCTTTGCGTTCTTCTGGCCCAGGATAGGTGCTGTGCTCTGGCACACGGCGGAAAGAGAAGGGTGAAAAACCCAGGCCATGTGACCAGGTACAGAGCACCAAAATTAATAAGCTTCCCAGAGAGAGGGATTAGGACGGGGGTAGGGAGTTCCCAAAAGGAACTCCCAGGTAAGGGATAAAGACAGTGGACAGAAACATGTCCCAGGTAAGTTGTTAAGAGTGGAGCAGAGAAATAGGCTTTGAATTATAGAAAAGGACTGCAGGAAGCAGACATTAAGTGAAGTAGGCTCGAGAAAAGCTCTGTCAATCAAAAATGTTTCAGAAAAAGCCCTGATGATCCAAGAAAGTAGTGAGTCCATGTTGCTGGGACAAAGATACCCCTGTGGAGCAGTAGTATCCTGTTTGGCACAGCTGAAAATGTGTGTAAATTGATGCTCAAGTTTACTCCCTCCCCTCCTTTAAGATGCTTCTTAAAACCTACCTCTTTGATAAGCTGTCCTCATATCTCCTTCTGTAGCTCGATGGCAAAAGTGTGTATTGCTTGCTAAGTTCCATGGGATATGTTGATGACAGATAGAAAGCGGTTAACAGTTCTGGAACTCTGGTGATAGCTCAAAACACAAGTAACAAGAGCAAAGGGTCCATTGAGTCTGCTGTGCAATTGAATACTATCATGGCTGACATCAGGCTTCAACCTCATTTTCCCACTTGCACCCCATATCCCTCAACTCAGACACCAAAGAACTCTTCAGATAGCTGCTACATAGCCACTCTGACCGGTCTAGAGCCTGCTGCAGTTTTCCCATGAAGCTCATGCAAGCTTGCAAGACAGCACCTCAAGTTCAATTTTAGATCATAACCTATGCCTCCATCTGGTTCTTTTTTCTGTTGCTTTGCATCTTTCTTTATCCCTTCATGTTGCATTCAGATGTCTATATAGTCACACCTCATCTGACCAGCAGTGGTTATGACTGCTGCCTCACAGCACCAGGGACCCAGATTCGCTTCTGATCTTGGGCGAGTGCCTGTATGGAGTTTGTACTTTCTCCCCGTGTCTGTTTCCCCTCCGGGTGCTCCGGTTTCCTCCTACAGTGCAAAAATGTGCAGGCGAGGTGGATTGGCTATGCTAAATTGCCCTTTATTGTCCAAAGGGTAGGTGGGGTTACAGAGGTAGTAGGGTGGGGGTGTGGGCCTAGTTAGGGTGCTCTTTCAGAGCGTCGGTGCAGCCTCGATGGGCTGAATGGCTTCCTTCTGCACCGCAGGGATTCTATGAACCTTTGTCCTTTTATTGTACCCATTGCCACTTCCTATATTTTGCATCATAAAATCTTGTTCTGTGAACCTCTCTTGCATTCCAACCGATCACAGATCTGACTGTTTTTTCTTTCCAGCATCTCCTGTCCACGCTTTTAAACTCTCCCTTCTGTTTTGATGAAATATCATTGACCAGAAACATTAACTGTTTAATCTCCATAGATGCTGCTGAGCATTTTTAGCTTTTCGTTTTTATTTCAGATCTAGCATCCACAGTAGTTTGCTTTGGTACTTATATTGATGGGTTGATCTCTGCTGGGTTCTTATATTTTAATAGGTTATGAATGCCCACACTGGATTCATATCTTTGGAGGCAGCAAAAAGGGGCAACATCCATTCTGTCAGTCTGAGACAAACAGCCCTGTTACCAGAGATCAAATCATTTTCAATGGCTGCTAACAAATGCTAACCTTTAAATTTTGTTTCTCTTGATGGGCTGTACCTAGATATCAGGTTATTATGTTTGTTAGTACAACATGACAGGATAATTTGGTTCAGAAATATTAAAATGGTGTACATCTACCACGAGTTGTTAAGGTACTTCAAAGGCTAATCAAAACCACTTCAAGAAAACAATTCAGACAATTCGGAATATGGATTGAAGATTTATTTTCACTTTTTCCAATTTCAACAGAAGGCGAGTACAAATTTGCTACTGGTTAGCGCTGTTCTTATCTGAAGTGGCAGGCATGCATAAATAACCCCAGAAAGCTCAGTCTTACAGCTCCACAGAAAAGCTATTTCCCCTTCGATTCATCTCGGCAGCCTGCCTAGTGTTAATTGCACAAGCTCAAAATCAAGTCTTACAAACAATCCCCTTAATAACCAAATTGAAAGACTCCAGAAGATTTTTTTTAAGAAGCAATTTTAGGTGCATTTTCTTGTATGCAAGCACTGGTAATTCTCCATTAGTCATTTTAACTTTTACACAGTTGTGCGATCAGCAACCAGCATATTTTGCACCACTTTCTACCGTCATCTTATAGTCCCAACCTCATTTTCTAGGTAAATAAGCTGCTTCAGCTACAGGAAGGCTCTTTTATTTAAAAATTCCAGTAACACTGAACTTTAGTGACGATTTTGTAGCTCTTTTGCTACTTGAGGCTCCAGTTCTGTTATCTGCAGAGTCTGTCCATTATTAACCTGCTAAAATCTCCCCAAAGAATAGAAGGAAAACTCCTTTGTACGTTTATATAGCAACTCAGGGAAAGAGATCCAAAAAGAACATGTAAGCAAACTCAAATGTAGCCCACACCAGGACTTACATTACACAAGAGGTTTTTAAAAGAGTACTTTAAGATTTCTTTCCCCACTTTTAAGTTGCTTGTCATCTTTAAATTGTGACCAGTATGTGCCCAATATAAATGTATCTATCAGGACCGTAATGATAGTGCTATTCAGCTTTAAATCCTTTCATCTGTACAACACATCTAAGTTGTATCCTTTAATTGCTGAAATTCTTGTCAAATGCACTTCCCACCCTAACATAACATCTTTATAACATGTACAGTAATTGTCAGGGTACATAACCAGCACAAACGAGAAGACTAATATGTACATTTCAGGTATGTATGCGTCAATGTATAACAATCTCTTCAAATTTCACCATTTTGTTTTCCATGTGGAGTTGACACAATGCAGATTAACTGCAAAGCAGCCTATTACAATGAGTATGCAGGTAATAAATGAAAGAAATAAAGTTCTGAGATATGCATGACTGGAAAAAATTAAATTTAAGATGAGTATGCTTTGTAACAGACTGTTCTTTTCATGAGTGGATCATCTTAAAACTCAGAAATAAAGATGAAATGTGAGTTCACTGTTGTTGGCTCTTGTGATCTTCCCTATTTTGCTGGCTGTTGCCCCTAATCTGGCATGTAGGGACGGAGATGGTCCTCAATGGTTCCAACTCCCCAATGGGTAAGCTGATCCTGTGGCAGGTAAAGACAGACACTGCACAGCTTGAAAATTATGGCCTTAGTTTTTGGAGTCTGCAAAACAAAAACAAATAAATCCATAACTCTCCAGTCACAAAACATAAACTATTTATTTACCGTATATACTCGCGTATAGATTTATCTCAAGAGGCTTGGAATATAAAAGCAGGGATGTACTTCTGAGGCTTTATAAAGCACTAGTTAGGCCCCATTTAGAATACTGTGAGCAATTTTGGGCCCCATACCTCAGGAAGGACATACTGGCACTGGAGCGGGTCCAGCGGAGATTCACACGGATGATCCCAGGAATGGTAGGCCTAACATACGATGAACGTCTGAGGATCGTGGGATTATATTCATTGGAGTTTAGGAGGTTGAGGGGAGATCTAATAGAAACGTACAAGATAATGAATGGCTTGGATAGGATGGACGTAGGGAAGTTGTTTCCATTAGCAGGGGAGACTAGGACGCGGGGGCACAGCCTTAGAATAAAAGGGAGTCACTTTAGAACAGAGATGAGGAGAAATTTCTTCAGCCAGAGAGTGGTAGGTCTGTGGAATTCATTGCCACAGAGGGCGGTGGAGGCCGGGACATTGAGTGTCTTTAAGACAGAAATTGATAAATTCTTGATTTCTCGAGGAATTAAGGGCTATGGGGAGAGAGCGGGTAAATGGAGTTGAAATCAACCATGATTGAATGGTGGAGTGGACTCGATGGGCCGAATGGCCTTACTTCCACTCCTATGTCTTATGGTCTTATGGTAACATGCGACTTTTGAAGACCTAAATTGTAGCCTAAATTTGGGGGGTCGCATGATACGCGAGATACAACATTCGCGGGTGTTTTACTTGCTGTTTTTTCTGATGGGAAGATGTTCAGCCACTTGACGTTTCCATTCATAAAAACATGAATGGAAACGTCAAGTGGCTGAACATCTTCCCATCAGAATGCTGTGGTCACAATCAGTAGTATTCTGATGGGAAGAGTGTATTCTGTTGTGAAAGCTGTTTGCGATTCGAACAGCTTTCCAGCTGGCTTTACTAGCGTCGTTCTGCCACTTGACGTTTCCATTCATAAAAACATGAATGGAAACGTCAAGTGGCTGAACATTTTCCCATCAGAATGCTGTGGTCACAATCAGTAGTATTCTGATGGGAAGAGTGGATTCTGTTGTGAAAGCTGTTCGCGATTTGAACAGCTTTCCAGCTGGCTTTACTAGCGCCGTTCTGCCACTTGACGTTTCCATTCATAAAAACATGAATGGAAACGTCAAGTGGCTGAACATCTTCCCATCAGAATACTACTCTTCAGATTTTGACCACAGCATTCTGATGGGAAGATGTTCAGCCACTTGACGTTTCCATTCATGTTTTTATGAATGGAAACGTCAAGTGGCAGAACGACGCTAGTAAAGCCAGCTGGAAAGCTGTTCGAATCGCGAACAGCTTTCACAGCAGAATCCACTCTTCCCATCAGAATACTACTGATTGTGACCACAGCAAGTTTTAGTTTCCAAAATTAATTTCCAAAAAAGTGACTCGTATGATACACGAGGTATAGCATAAAATCATGTTTTGGGGTTAAAAATTTAGGGGTCGCATGATACGCGAGATCGAATGATACGCGAGTATATACGGTATTTAAAATACAGCTACTACACCTTAAATGCAAACCAAAGCTAGATCATTGACCCCGACTTCAATCTAGTGAGGCAAGTATGTTTTTCTTCTTTAAAGCACAGAACAAGTCAAGTCTAATGTTACTTTGAACTTTCAGGCACCAATTAGTCTAATTTACAGGTTATTAAAATACATTTTTCTAGCCGTTAGAAGAATCCATAGCAGGCAAATTTAAAATGGCTTGGCTATGACAAGTCTTCGGAGGGTGAAGAATGCATTGCTACCTCCCTATTAGAAAATGCCAAGCCTTACTACACCAGGGGTCAGAAATTAAACACCAAGATTCTGCCTTTGGAGGATTTTTGTTTCTGGCGCGGGGGGGGGGGGGGGGGGTTTCCCAAGCAGTTTCTATCAAAAGTAGAACTGTTTTGTTTGTTTCAACATACACCCTGGATGCCTGCATTCTAACCCTTATGATTTTGATGTGCCTATACCAATAAGCAAATAGGGCATCCTTACATACAAGGCCCAGACAAAATCAAAGGTCTCTTTGCAGGAGGAAACGTAATGCATTTGGGCCACAAACCCCAAATTAAACTTTTTCTTTACTTTAAAAAAAAAGAAACTGGTTTAGTCTATTTGAATTAATATAACTGTACCACATTGTTAACAGTTTATGGTGGAATTAGCTTTTCAAAAGCTATAAACAATAAACATCAATGCAATACTGTCCATTGAGTTTCTACCCTCCACAAAGTTTTTCTCTACTCCTCCTGAGGCCTCTCGCACAGAGATCTGGTTCAACAGACTGAGGTCATCCTCTGGTACTTTATCTAAGTTGCCATTTATATTTAAGCTCTGACAGCAGGCTATCTGGGTATAGTGATTACAGCACAGCCAATCCCAACTCATCCAGTATCCAAACACTGCAAGCCCTTACACTGTTTTGTGATCGGCAGGAGGGCAGAGAAAACACTTCAAGGGCACCCTCAAATACTCCTTGAATCCCCACAGACACTTGCGAATCCCTGGCCCAAAACTGCCCGGAGGAGGAAAAGCACCTCGGAAGGAGCTGAACACAAGTTTCATTACCGAGAGCAAGCTGAAGCCAAGCATCGTCAACAAAAAGGAGCCCATGGCAATTCTGGCACCCCACCCACCCCTCCAAAAACCTCTGGCCCCACCTGTGACAGCCACCATAGGTCACACGTTGGGACTCAGTTACTGAAGAATTCATTTTTAGCATGGAAGCAGGTCAGCCTCGACCCTGAGGGACTGCCTAATAAAAGACTGTGATCAAAAGCAGGAACCCTGGCTGATTTTCACCCCCCCCCCCCCCCAACATCACAATCCAGAGTTTTTGGAGTCAACTGCAGCACTTAAGCCGAAAGTAGTTACTCTGCACAGACTAACGGTTTAATAGGAGGTGGAAACTTAACCAAATTCATTCGTTATTCTCCAAAGTAATTATACAAAATAATGAATTTATAGTCCACTCTGAATGCATGAACAGGGCACCCTGCAGAGTCAAAATAGCTGAGCAGCTTCTTTTCACGCAAGGATTTCTGAAAAAGCAACAACAGCCCGTAAAATGTCACAAGATAAGTTAACAAATGTACGCAAATTAGAATTTTTCATACAGATTCTGGACAGTAAACCTAGAAGTAATTATTTTAAAAAACATTTTGAGTACCCAATTCATTTTTGTTCCAATTAAGGGGCAATTTAGCGTGGCCAATCCACTCACCCTGCACATCTTTGGATTGTGAGGGTGAAACCCACGCAAACACGGGGAGAATGTGCAACTTCACACAGTGGGCCAGAGCCGGGATCAAACCTGGGACCTCGGGCTGTGAGGCAGCAATGCTAACCACTGCGCCACAGTGCTGCCTCCTAGAAGTAATTATATACAATTATGTAAAGAGGAACTGTCATATATAATGGCAGCTAGAGTTAACAGCATAACTTTATCAATACGCCATTAGAATGCTACTACATTAGTTCACAAAATAAGTTAAAAAACACAAAGCAGCAAAAAATGCAGATGAATGAATCAGCTTGTAAGCACTGATGGCACTAAAAACAATTAAAACCGACTGTCATGCCACTATTTTTACATTCCCTTAGTTAAACAGCTGGAACTGAAGAGCTTTAAAAAAAATAATGGCAAGCAGCATTATACTCACTTGCAAGTGCTGACGATCAATGAACAGAAAGATGGACTGGTTTGGGTTGTTTACGATGAGTCCTGCCTTATCCTTCTGGCTAAAGTGCAGAAACTGTTTCTCATAATCACCATGATGAAACTCAAACTTGGCCTGCATAAACAGCAAATTTGTTAATGCATTTCTATTTTTAAATACAAGATTTGCAGCTCAACAAGTATCCAGTGAATAGCTGAGCAAAGAGATCAAGGCCGCCCCAGATTCAATTCAAATTCCATACAGAGTTAACGGATTTCAGCTAAAACAGGTGTAGTGCTGCTTCAAATTGGTTCAGTGCCTTGCTCAGATTTGCCAGAGCACCTTCTGCTGATCTTCATCCAGGCATCTTTGCTTAAAGTGCATGTATGTGGAACTCCAGGTAAGGAGGGGTTCAGGCCTGGCAATGATGTCCCAATATCAAATAACCTGCACACAGTCAAGTTCCACAGATGAATAATCTGTTTTAGCAAAATGCCATGCCGTGCCCATTGTACCCAGCAGGGAGCCAACACTGCCAGAGGAGGATCAAAACTGAAGACAATTAAAAAATGATCTGCACAGCATCAGTCAAAACATCACTGAGTGAAAAACAGGTATCCTTTTTGCCAAAATACAGATGACAATTCGGAGTATTGTCATGTAACGAGTTGAAATTGTACCTGAACGGGCCTGAAAGGTTCACTATCTGTACCCTTCCACTTGGAGAACAGGAGACAGACCATCTTCTCTATATCATTCCGTGGCCAAAGGATAAAGTCCATTTCCTGTGTACAGCCAATTACGTCCTAACAGAGGAAGGAAATTCCCAAGTATTAAATGGTGTTTGTGTCAGGTACAGCAACCATAAGGTTTCAATAATCTCAATCTGAGCCATTTTTCCTAGTCAGGTTTGATAACTTTGGTTGGAGCTCAAGATACAAAATAAGCTGGAGGTAAGGCATCTATCACTGTATCCTCTCTATCCGAAAGGCTGGAAGCATCTTGTATTTATTTCAATGCTAATCTACATGTTGTGGATTTACCAGAGGAAGGAGCAGTGCTCCGAAAGCTCGTGTTTGAAACAAACCTGTTGGACTTTAACCTGGTGTTATAAGACTTCTTACTAACCTACATGTACAATAAACAATCCACATGCACTTTTTGGTGGAAATTTAAGAATTTATCCGACACAAATAACAAAGTTAGATTCTTTGTTAGATTAAATTGCTACCTGCACATATTATATTGCCTTAGCCAAACTACATCTGCAGGATTCCTTTGTGTTTATCCAGCATCTTTGCCAGTACAAACAGAATTTTCAGGGATTCCTCTTAGAGTCAAGGAAATCCTGTCTCTCCAAATTAAAAATGTAATTTGGATGGTTTAAAGGGCCTGTTTATAATGAAAAGCTTGTATTTATTTGAAATGGCTTTTTACAATTTACAACGATAATCCAAATCAAACAATCTAAGCTCTGGTTTACCAGAGGTGTCATGCTTTCAGCATTACACCAATACAGAATCTACTGTAATTCCAGTCTAAGGCAGCAGATGCTTCACATCTGATTCATTAGATTACAAAATCAGCAGTACAAGCAGACATTTAAAACAACTGTGAAGTATCAGTTTCAACAACCACAAGAACATTGAATAACAGCATAATAATAATCACTTATTGTCACAAGCAGGCTTCAATGAAGTTACTGTGAAAAGCTCCTATTCGCCACATTCCGGCACCTGTTCGGGGAGGCTGGTACAGGAATTGAACCCGCGCTGCTGGCATTGTTCAGCATTACAAGCCAGTGATTTAGCCCACTGTGCTAAACCAGCCCCATAACAACCCAATTCAAAAGCAAATCTTTGGCTTAGCGGTAGAATTCCTCATTCTGCGTCAGAATCTCCACTGCTCAAACTCTCCACTTGAACTCCAGCTCTGAATTCTGGGTCAACATGAAGCTGATTCTGTAATGGTGTGATGCAGAAACATAAAACAAGGATAAGGTCTGCATTAAACAGACAAGTACTCACATGTGCAAGAGGTTGTCAATAGCTGTTTCACCCTTGGACAAAAGGTTGTTAAACAAAACATGAAGCTACTTTTACACTTAATGAAATATCTGCTGTGTTATTCCAAATATTTTATTTCAAGCTTTTTTCCTTTTTTGTCTCAAGTGATAGCATGCTAACAAATGTGAGACTATTATGTTCTGGTCTAAAACAAACAAACCATAATAGTTTAATATTCTACTTACCCTGCGCATGGACTGGTAGCGAGGTGCGTGAAGCTGCACTACATCCTTCTGCAGCAGCTCTATGGAACTATCCAGGGAGTAGCTGGACTCCCGTACGCCTTTGAGGATATTTTCTTCATAGTTATTGGTCATAACTGGTACCACTTCAGCCACTTCAAATAGTGCCGGCTTTTTCTTCTTTAAAAAAAAATACCAGAATCAGAATTCTTGAAATAAAAAAGTATTCTATGTCATTTCTAAATTTCTATTTTTAAAAAATTATATCAATATCGCAGACTGAAATTGTTATAGCTGGATTCAGTGATGGTCTAGCAGTTGGTCCTTCTTTAAAAAAAGATGAAAATAACACATTAAGAACAAGTTCTCATATCACTTGAACTTAGTTTTTATTGAGCACAAGGGCCATGATTTTCTGAAGAATTGTTCAAACCTGGTGGAATAAAACAATTCCAAAGAAATTCCGGCATTTAAGCAAGGTGACACTCTCAAAGCTAAATTAGAATTTTAATCCAAGTTAGTTTACTAGGCTTCATTTTGCTGGAAGATCACAAATGATTTAAAATAAATCAGCTGACAATTTAGTGCACATAAATCATTAAAGGAATTATTTTGAATTAAATCAACTTCAAAAGAAACCCATCATAGGGAGGCGAACTGAAAATCTGTATAAGAATTAATTTAATCTAGAAGCAAACTTTAATCAAATTGTATGCATGGTTGAGACAAGAGGGGTATGAAGAGGGAAAAACACAGAGAATTAAATAGAATGTGCAACATGGAAACAGGCCTCTCAACCTAACCAGATCTGTGTTGTTTAATCATTCTTGCAAGCAGCAGTTCTACTTTAATGTGCCTGCTCTGTTCCCCTTTCCTTCAACCATCTATTGATCCTATAAAGCTAACATGGCCTCCAATCATTATCTTCAGTCGTTCACTCAGTTTCAAGAGTGCGTGGCCATCTGACACCTCAAATGTAGACAGCGCAAGTTCCATCTCCTCCCCATTAAATTCTGCACTCGCTTTTAAGGCAGACTGCCATGCAGAAATGTCAACATTCAGGCCCAATCATCGTTTTAAGAGTCACTTCACTAAATAAAGAAATGCCACATATGGGCAGTCACAGAACAGGGGCATCTTTAGCTGGCAGAAGCCTGAATCATAACCTGAAACAGGATAATTGTGTGTATTGTGAGTTTTATGATTTAAGATGTTGAAATCTTGTAAGCTTTTAAAAATTAAAATATACATCAAGGGCAGCACGGTAGCATTGTGGATAGCACAATAGCTTCACAGCTCCAGGGTCCCAGGTTCGATTCTGGCTTGGGTCACTGTCTGTGCGGAGTCTGCACATCCTCCCCGTGTGTGCGTGGGTTTCCTCCGGGTGCTCCGGTTTCCTCCCACAGTCCAAAAGATGTGCAAGTTAGGTGGATTGGACATGATAAATTGCCCTTAGTGTCCAAAATTGTCCTTAGTGTTGGGTGGGGTTACTGGGTTATGGGGATAGGGTGGAGGTGTTAACCTTGGGTAGGGTGCTCTTTCCAGGAGCCGGTGCAGACTCGATGGGCCGAATGGCCTCCTTCTACACTGTAAATTCTATGAAAAAAATTGACCAATAGGGCTCCTTGACAAAATAAAGACTTTGAGAGGTCACAGTTGAAATTAAGAGCTCACATGGTTAAGTTTGATTTAACTTGTAATATAGTACTTGCTATATTCTTGTCCCGGCCAAAAATTAAGGGGGAAAACAAGGGTACACTATGAGAATATTCCTCCAATAACCTTAATAATTACATTGGAACAAAGGCATTAATAAAAAAACAATGTGACAATTTGGATGGACTGAAGGTCATATAGCAAAGTTTTCCAATGTGAATGATTTTTCCAATAACATTATTGTCTTAATTTATAATGGTGTCTTGTGCATGATGGTGAATATAGAAAATACATGAATAACCTACTGGCAAACAAAAATAAATCAATTCTCTAGATCCAATTCCTCCCAGTAGGCACACACAATTTAGTGTTGGTTCTGAAGTCATGGCTGATCATCAAGTTCAATACCCTGATCCCGCCTTCCCACATAATCCCTTTATCTCCAAGTTCTCCCTATGTCTACGTGGGTTTCCTCCGGGTGCTCCGGTTTCCTCCCACAAGTCCCAAAAGACATGCTTGTTAATTGAATTGGACATTCTGAATTCTCCCTCAGTGTACCCGAACAGATGCCGGAATGAGGCGACTAGGGGCTTTTCACAGTAACTTCATTGCAGTGTTAATGTAAGCCTCCTTGTGACAATATTTTTTTTTTTTTTTTTTTAAAAAGAGCTATATCTAATTACTTCTTGAAATTACACAACGTTTTGGTCTCAATTACTTTCTGTGGTAACAAATTCCACAGATTCAGCACTCTGGGTGAAGAAATTTATCCCCAGCTCAGTTCTAAAAGGTTTATCCCTTACACTCAAACTATGACCCCTAGTTCTAGGCTCCTCCACCATCAGGAACATTCTTTCTGAATCTACCCCGTCTAATCCTGTTTGAATTTTTAAAGTTTTTATGAGATCCCCTCTCACTCTTCTAAACTCATGAATATAATCCTCATCTCTTTAGTCTCTCCTCATATGACAGTCCAAAAATCCCAGGAATCATCCAGTAAACCTTTGCTGCACTCCTAGTAGTGACCATATCATCCAATTCCATGTAAAGTTTGAAAGTGACATATTCCCGAGAAAAGGTATTGGAGAAATTCAAGGGACTAAAATCCAACAAATTCCCAGGACCCAAAAGCCTACATCCCAGGGTTCCAAAAGTGATGGCTGCAGAGATAGTCGACTTGCTGGCTATGATTCTCCAAAATTCCTTCGATTCAGAAGTGGTTCCATTAGACTGGAAATTGGCAAACATTTATTTTCAAGAAAGAAAACAGAAAGAAAGCAGTGATCTACAGGCCAGTTAGTCTACCATCGGTTGCTGGAAACTGCTGAAATCTAATAAGGGAGTCATAAAAATGTGCTTAGAAAGGCATGATATGATTAGAACATGGTTTTGCTGAAGGGAAACCCTGTTTGACAAATGTATTGAGAGTTTTTTTAGGGATGTAACTAGTAGGATAGATAAAGAGGAACGAACAGATGTAGTATACCTGGATTTCGAGAAGGCATTAAATACCAATAAAATTCTTCATTTGGTAGGATGGACACAGATTGTTTCCTGTGGTTGCGGAATTACAAACAGAAGAATATAAGCCTGATAATTTAGGACTGAGATAAGGAGAAATTTCTTCACTCATAGGGTTGTGAATCTTTGGAATTCTCAACCCTCGAGAGTGGTGAACGCTCTATCGTTGAATAAATTTAAGGCTGGAATAGACAGATTTATGGTGTCTCAGGGAATTAAAAGATATGGGCCATGTGGTTAACTGCTGTCCCTATTTCTTATGTACATGTAATCCCAGGTCCCTCTGTCCCTGCACACTCTTTAGAATTGGGCCATTAATTCTAGGTTGCCTATCCTATCCTCACACTTCACTTAATTAAATTCCATCCGTCACTTGTCTGTCCATTCTGCTAGACCTCCAGTGGTCATGTTGTAGCCAATTAGTTTGCCACTCCTCCAAGTTTAATCAACAAAATTTTCAATTTTACTCTGCATTCCAATATCCAAAATATGCCCTAGCCCTGACAACTTGGGGTCCACCATCCTCCAGTGAAAATAACCATTTACAGTAGCCTTCTGTTTTCTGCATTTAAGTCAATTTTTAAAAATCCAAATTGACCCTAATTCCTCAAGCCAAAGTTCTTTTTAAAACTGACTTTTCATGTGGCACATTGACAAACACTTTCTTAAAATCCATATAGAGGTTAATTAATAGCTATTAATAATCAATTTATTTTACATTTGTTGCGTCACGAGTTCTGCTGACTTGGCTAGGATATAAAATGAACAAAGCCACAGAATTCTTCACACCTCCTAATTATGTGTTGACAGAAGTCACAGTTGAGAAGAGGAGGCCGGCACAGTAGTCTTTCAGCACCAGGGGCCTGGGTTCAATTCCGACCTTGGGTGACTACATGGCGTTTGCACATTCACCCCGTGTCTGTGTAAGTTTCCTCCTGATACTCCAGTTTCCTCGCACATTTCAAAAACGTGCAGGTTAGGTGGATTGGTTATGATCAATGTGTGGGTCACGGGGATAGGACAGGGGAGTTGGGCCTCGGTGGAGTGCCCTATCGGAGGGATGGTGCAGACCCGATGGGCGAAGTGGCTTCCTTCTGCTCTGTTAGGATTCTATGATTAGGCCATTAATGAACTAGAAAAAAAAAATCAATTAACAAAGGAAGTTTCTTAAAATTGGCTCGCAATAACGAATGGCTGTATTGAATTAACCAATGACAATATTTGGCCTAACACTACAAGATTGATATGGATCTTGGCGCAACTGTTTAGCACGGTTGCCTCACGACGCTGAGGTCCCAGGTTCGATCCCGGCTTTGGGTCACTGTCCGTGGGGAGTTTGCACATTCTCCCCGTGTTTGCATGGGCTTTGCCCCCACAACCCAAAAGATGTGCAGGGTAGGTGGATTGGCCACGCTAAATTGCCCCTTAATTGGAAAAATGAATTGGATACTCTAGATTTATAAAAAGAAAAAAAATTGATATGGATCAGAAAAATCTGCATGATGGGAGTAAAGAAAATATCCGTGTTTTTTCATTTGTACGTGCTTTGTTGTTTAGTATTTTGTTGTCTCTACCTTCTTCAGTTGTCTATGGCTGTCATTTTTGAAACATCAAGCTCCTGCACCTTATGGGTATAAACTGCTTCTGTATCACATTAAATGCTCTTTTGAGCATCTCCCCAACTGTATTCTGTTGTGATTTTCAAAACAGATTTGCTCAGTTTACTCTGAACAGTCTTAGTCAACCTTCACTATATCTAGAATATGAGAATCCTTTTCACATTTCTCCCTTTCAAAGACCACACTGCACTTATTGAAAAATAATACAACAGGACATTGTGACTTCCTGATTTTGTAGGTGAACAGGCTGAAGAACATCAACCACTGGATCAATGTATCCATATCTGGTATGGTCAAGTACACAGATGCACTCCACTTTAGGTCAAAATATGATTGAGTTCAACGTAACGTTGGAAAGAGACAGATGTGGAACTGCGAAGTTTCTATATTTAGTCATTGAAAACTGACTTCAGTGCGATGAGAGTGCCCTCAGTAACCTTGGCTGGAGGTGTTCAAAGATAAATGTGATACAAAACCAGCTTGGACCCCCCAAGCGACAGAATCTCGTAAAAAAAAACAATGGGTTACTAAAGAGGTAGGACAACATAAAATCAAAAGAAAAAAACATACAAAAATAGCACAGAACCTGGTGAATGGGAAATGTACCGAGAATAGTCAATATGTCAGAACTGATAATAGTACAATAAGAAACTAGGAAGGGATATCAGAATCAACTAAAAAACATATACAATTACATTAGGAAAAAGAGGGTGGTCAGGCACAATGTTCATCCCTTATATTGATGATATTGATAATGTGTCATGAAAATAAAGAAATGACGAACACGGGTAATAATTCCTTTGCATCAATCCTAACAGGGGAAAGGATTAAACAGCATGTTGCATATTTTACATAAACTAATATTGAAGTCAGGCCAGAAACTCATCAAAACTACTTTAAGCAAAAACAGCTGTAAAGGTGCTACTAAAGATGGTGGTGCAAATGATGTTAGAAAATCTCCAGGACCATGTGTGTTCCATCCCAGAAATTTAAAATGAAGTGGGTGAAAATATTGCAGATGCCCCAACCATAATCTGCCAAAATTCTCCATTTAAAACCATTGCTTTAGATTGGAAATATTTGTGCAGATTGCTCCACTATTTAAGACATTGGGGGGTGTTTGTGTGCACGTGGAGAAGAACCAGGAATTAAGGACCAGTTCCCCAACATCGTGGGCGGCACAGTAGCACAGTGGTTAGCACTGTTGCTTCACAGCACCTGGATCCCAGGTTTGATTTCCGGCTTGGGTCACTGTCTGTGCAGAGTTCTCCCTGTGACTGTGGGGGTTTCCTCCCACAAGTCCTGAAAGGCACGCTGTTAGGTAATTTGGACATTCTGAATTCTCCCTCCGTATACCCAAACAAGTGCCGGAATGTGGCGACTAGGGGCTTTTCACAGTAACTTCATTGCAGTGTTAATGTAAACCTACTTGTGACAATAAAGATTACTAAAAAAAAAATCTGACTGAGAGATTACTGTAGTCTACAATTAATAACGTGACAGGACACCTTGAAGATTTTCAGCTGAGAGCCAGCAGAGACTAAAGGGGTAGGTCATGTTATATTCCTGATATCCAGTTACTGAAGAAAGACACCAAAGCCAGTCTTACTTAGAATCCCTGGAGTGCAAAGGAGGCCATTTGCCCAATCAAATTTGCACCGACCCGGACTTCTGGGGGTGTAATGCAAGGGGAAGATGTGCATGAGGTGGCTCCCACGAGAGCACTGCACCTTTTGCCCTTTTCCCTTAGTTTCAGCGGGTGTTTTCTTTTGAAAACTCATAATTAATGGGATAAGGATCCTATATAGGTGAAATGCCCAGAAAGGTCAGGGGGAAAAAAGGCAGATAGTAGACGTTAGTCGATGGAATCGAAGGCCTCTCAGAACTTGTCTACAGATAAATTGGCGGAGGCAGCCTCTGGGACTCTGGCCACTCGACTAACAGCTGAGGGGCTTTCAAGTACCTCAGCAAAAGGTTTTATAAATACGGGGGGGGGGGGGGGGGGGGCAGTGTGTCGGAGAACCTCCGGAAATCGATGGAGCGGCCTTGGCTTCCATCAGAGTAGCTCTGGAGACGACCTGAAAGCTAATGGAGCACAATAAAAGATATGGAAGTGGCCATTTCGAGACACAGTGGCCGGATTGCCTCACTGGAGGCGGAGATGTCTGGTGGTCGAAGCAAATAAATTGCTGACGGCCAAGGTAAATAAATGATTTAGAGTATCAGTCCAGGAAGCAAAATGCTCCAATTGTGGGGCTGTAGCGGGGATGGAAGGCCCAATCCACATCGAGTATTTTGCACAGATTTCAGGAAGATGGTGGCAGAGAGTAGATTCAGGTTCCCAGCCGAGTTGGACCAAGCCCACCGTACACTCTGGCAGAGGCATCGACCCGAGTATGGCAATAGTGAAGTTCCATAGCTTCAAAAAGAACGAGCAGGTTCTGAGTTGGGCGACGGAGCATCTTCACTTCAAATGGGAATGCCTCGCCATCAGGTTTCAACAAGACTTATGAGCGGAGCAGGCAAACAAGGCTATGTTCAACAAAGCCAAAGCCGCCCTGTACAAAAGTGGACTCCTTTATCAAAAACCATGGGTTGGACGCAGCGTGATTTGAGTTCTTTGGTGTTGGGGACGGGCATGTTGAATTGTTGTGGTTCCATGTTTATTTTTGCATTTTCATATTCTTCTTGGGGTTGATTTTTACACTTTGGACTTAGATTTGGGCTATGTGGTTTTAGTATTTTGTTGTTTGTAACCATTTTTCTTCACTCCAGCTGGCAGCCTCCCCGCTAACCCAAGAG